>NC_136058.1:264651557-266132807 GCF_964261635.1 Lissotriton helveticus
TTTCAGTGACTTCTTAGCAGACCATGATGTATCAAAAGTAAAGATGCTGTAACAGAACTTGAGGAATAAAACATTCATCATCCAGCAAACACTAACTGAGATGAAGAACACTACTGTCACCGACAGACATCTGACCCTGCCCATCGTTCTTCTAATTAAGGAATTAATCAAGGCAAACTATCCAGTTGGCTCACTGTCAGTCTTATTCCCACTCAAACATTCAAGAGCATAATTATGTCAATTATTTTTTACCTCTCAATAATCCTTATCAAGATCTACCTAACATCAGGTCCCTAGCACCAAGGTCAGACTACCCTATAGAGTAATCAGACAGTGCCCGGCAGGCTGGTCTGATAGGGCAGTGTGGGGACCAGTTTTTTGGGCTGTTTGTAATCTGCTGGGCTGGTTTTTACTATTGATTTCCCCAATTATGAAATAATCATTGCCTGCCACAAGCTCAAATTCATGCAGTCTTCCTCACCTTGCAAAACACGTATACAGTGTGTCTTTACAAGTGCAAAATTGTCCCACTGTGCAAACATGCCTGTCTAATTCACTAATGGGGCCATTTTTTTCTTGATGCCTAGGTTCTTTTTTAATTTTCAAGCCTAACTTGTATACAACTCTAACCTCAAGATCTCTTACATCAAGCCCCGCATAAAGTAGACAAATCTAGGTTCAGCAGACCATGCCAGCTACAGACCAATCACCAATGGCATGCCCTTAGAAAAGCTGATCAAAGAGTAAGTTTCTCCCTGATGAGTGACTTACTGGAAGAAAAAGATTACTTTCAAACGCTCAAAACTGCATTTCACCTAGAGCGAAGCGCTAATCCATCCTTATTTCAATCTGAAACAACCTCTAGGCTGAAGTGGATGGAAATAAAGTTGCTTTGCAACTCTTGGACATGTCTGTCACTTTCAAAAAAGCACACCACAGCTACTTCATCTTGGCCCTAAAGGACCTTGACATCAGAGAAAGCATTCTATATCGAACAACTCTCCTAACTCTCTGCAGGTAGAATGGCATCTGACTTTTACCTTTTACCTTTATCTCCTTTCGGAATCAACAAGGCTTGGTCATATCAGATCGCCTTTTCAATGCTTACCTCGGTCTGCTACCGGACCGCATCAAGGGGCATATTACCAACAAGTAGCGATAATTATCGCTAAATAGGCTTAGCGACGATTTTTTTATCGCTGCCTATCGCTGGATATGTTAGTGGAGAAAACATGCTATTAGCAACCTTTTTCCCCATTGAGCTAAAATATCCAACAATAGCGGCAAAATGCGTGAATATCGCTGAGAATACAGCGATATTCACGCATTAGCGACAAAATGCTCTTAGCCATGTTATCCACCTCCCATTGGATAACATGGCTAAGAACTGGTCTGGGCAGGTGTTAGTATTTGGAGATATTCGCGCTTAATGTGAATATTTCCATCGCTACGCCTGCCTTGCTAATAGCGATAGCGACGTTAGCGACTGCTTTCAGTCGCTAACTGGTTGGGTACGCCCACTTTGCATGTCATTAGCGATAAACATCGCTGACATGCAAAGCGGGCCCCAAACCGCTCGCTATCGCCTAAAAGCTGTCGCTAACATCAGTTAGCGACAGCTTGGTAATAGGGCGACAGAATTATCACCGCTTAGCGGCCGAAAACGGCCGCTAAAGCGGCGATAATGGCCTATCGCCCTGCTTGATAATATGCCCCCTAGTCCTTCAACTCAGCATGCACAACTATGCCAATGAAACCCAATAGCCTAAAGCTGGAACCTGAAGCTGGAATACCCAAGAGACCTTAACTCCTAAGGTAAGAACTCCTACTCTATTTACCGGTAGATGCACAATAACCACCTAAAACAGAAGTCTTAAAAATCAGAGATTCTAACCTGCGGGAAATGGAAGCGCTGTCAGTCTACAATCATCTTGCTCCAGGAACAAAGCTCAACTCGAGCATCATTGAATAAAGTAAGGAACCTGGGAGTGATCATGGGATCAAGCTCTTCTACGGGCTTCCAAATGAATCAAACGTATTACGCACACCATAAAAGCTCTATCACATATCTTCCACAGAGGCTGATAGTCACCCTTTCTATTGCCATGTCATGCCTAGGCTATGCAAACGAAGTGTACCACCACTACTACTCCAGAGACTGCAAAGAATCTAGAATGAGACAATTGCACAACGCATACATCTTCAACTATGAGATGACATCTCACCACCACTCTTAATACTCCATTGTGCGATTCTGGCCAGAGCGCCAAATGGGATTTTTACATGCGCACACAGACAAAAACATACACACACCCTCTCCCTCTCTATCCTCTCTGTCTTGAATTTCTTTAAAATGTTGGTTACTTTACAAAATATTTGAATTAATCACCCCTAATAATCTGCACTGCTCTCCCTTTCCACTGCCCTTAAGCTCCCTCATGCCCTGTTTCTCAAGTATGTATTTTGCCATGGCATGCCACAGAGATTGTTTCGAAATCTAAAAGCGACACAATCCCAATCTTACTGACCATGCTACTCACCTGCACATTGCATCCCCACAGCCGTCCAGTCAACACAACAAAGCTGTATAAAGTTAGCCCTGATTATCACTCACTTCTGTGTTCACACCTGTGCACTCCAAGGTGTTACAACATATACCACAAGTAGAGCACAACTTTGGTGATCAGACACAACACAGAAACACTTTTACATTGGGGGGGTTGACCCTGAATATAGAAGCCACAATATCTATAGGAGACAATATCAAGGGCAGGATAGCGAGCATAAAATATCGACAGGTAAGTGAGTGTAGATTTTCTATACCTAACTCCGCATAAATGTACATACGCAGTACATATATCTTCAACGTAGGTAGATGTGGAGTTAGGAATAGTAAATCTATGTGCACTTACCTTTCAATGTGTTGTCCCTTGGTATTCTTTCCTGGATATTCTTGTCTATATTCAGTAGTGCAATCCTACATTGGAAACTCTACAAAACGGACACACCCTTACAGCTAAGCATGCCACAGAGCAGCTGGTCAGTCTTGAAAGAACTTCAGTTCCTCATCAGAGCTAGGAATTGATTTTTAAGTACAATAGCAAATAAAATTGTTATAAATTAAAAAAGAGTGATTTCAAAGTTGCTATTTTCTTATCTAGTTGTGATGCAGATAAGGCAATAACTGAGGGGCATATTAGCAAGCGGCAGCGATAATTATCGCTGACCGCTACTAACGTGAGGAAATCGGGCAATAATCTCCATGGTAGCGTTGTATTAACAACGCTTAATGCCATGGAGATAAAAATCCCAGCGATAGCGGGGATTATCGCCGTTTTTAATGGAATATCGCTGGTTTTCCAGCGATATTCCATTGAAAATGGTGATAACCTTGCTGATAGGGCAGGACAATCTTAGCCATGTAATCCACCTCCCATTGGATTACATGGCTAAGAACAGGTCACAAGCAGGCGTTAGGAAAGTAGCGTTAACTGTGGTTAGCGCTACTTTTCCTAACGCTCTGCTTATTAGCGAGCAGCTTGTTAATAGGAGAAATGTCGCTTAGCGACATTTCTCCTATTATTTTGCCCTGGAACGCCCACTTTGCATCTCATTAGAGATGCAAAGCTGGGCTTTATTGACAAGGGCGCAAAATCAGCAAAACACGCGATAGCGTGTCTTTGCTGATAGGGCGAAGAAATTATCGCCGCTTTTCGGCCGAAAACGGCTGCAAAAACGGCTATAATTTCAAATTGCCTGCCTTGTTAATATGCCCCACAGTGCCTACATAAAACCTTTACGACTGTACTACAGTCCTTGTACACCTACCCTTGAAAAAAGTCACTGATATTTTATTTTTCCCGGGACTCGACCTTTAATCTGAGTAAAACAAAGAAAGGGTGAGATGGAATTTGTGTTGATTTATTCTCGCTTCAGTGGAAAAGTGAAAAAAATAAAACAAAGTGTGAATGCAAAAGGCGTCCATAAAAAACACATGCAACATCTGCATATAACATAATTTAATACGTTCTCATTTTACTAACTTATTTTTATTGGTGCTGTCTAATGCATTCTGGAGTGATTTGTGAAACCGATTCTGAGAAGTCGGGAGGCAAAGAAGAGAGAGCGCATTACGCCTACATGTGTGGTTACACTGATTTAAGTAGTTCCTGGGATAAACAGAAAGCGGGACAATTAACAAAGCTGTAAAGACAACTTTGCACATTAAAAAAACATTTAGATGTTGTTCAGTATTTTACCATTCTAAAGGCATTCATTGTTGTATGTTACTGGGGTGCATTGCCCTGTTTTTCCGTCTATTACGGTAAAACTTGGAAACAGAAACAGTCACTGCTCTCTGTGCTGTGCTTTCTGCAGTTCATGTGCTAACTCTGAGACATTTTGGGGCATATTATCAACTGACAGCGATAAATATCGCAAATCCCGCTCAGCACGATTTAAGTAATAGCCGGCTATCACTGGATTTTATCGCTGAGATAGCGCATTATTATCAACGGCCACCTCCAAGGCGATAAAAATTCCAGCGATAGCGGCAAAATGCTGGAATATCGCTGGTAATCCAGCGATAACATTTCAGTGATAGTGAATTCCTTGATAATATGCCATGGTGGACTTAGCCTGACTATCTACTTCCCATAGGGTAAAATAGCTAAGTAACAAATATTTCTGATGTTAGAATCCAGCGTTAATGGGGTCTTAGCACGATTTCTATTGTCGCTACACGGGTATGGGGCATCGTTGTTTATAACGCGAAGCTGCGTTAGCGATGTTTTCCCATGTAGTGAATGTGAGAATCACCTACTTTGCATCTCATTAGCGATGAGATGCAAGGCATTAGTGAAACAGGTGCTAACACAAGGAAACACACGCTAAAGCCTTTTAGCGTGTCCTTGTTAATACTGCTATTGAATTATCGCTGTTTTATGGCCGAAAACGACCCCTAAAGCAGCAATAATTGTCTTGATAATATGACCCTTTGAGTTAAATGTAGGCGCTTTAGACATTACAAATGGAAGCATTGTCCCAGGTGGAGAGTGCCAGGAGAAGGTCTATAACCAGACTCCCATCCCCTGCTACTGAAAGGGGAGCTGGTTGGTCCAAGGTAAGTATGGGCGAAATTTGTGAATTCGCGTTCCGTGAATTCGCGCGAAAGCGAATTAGCGGTCTGTGAAATCCGCGAATTTATGCGAACTTGCAAATGTTTTAATTTTGGAGTGTTCGCGGGGTTTTTTTTTCTGCGTGGCTACCGCGAACTTACCCATGTGGTCGTTTTTTGGGCGCGACCATCTTGTTCCCGGGAGGAAAACAACTCAGCAAACTCAGAATCAAGGTAAGTCAACGCAGCGCGCACGAGATTGTATTTTTGAAGCGCGAACAAGCAAAAAAAAATTGCGAACTTGCGAATTGCGGATTGTTTGGCAATTTTGCACGATTCGCGGAGCGTGAAATTGGCAAAAATCCGCAAATTTCGCGAGCGGAACGAATTTTCAGCCCATGCTTAGTCCAAGGAGATGGTTGAGGATATAAGGAGCGACTGTCAGAAAGCACTGGCCCTTAACTCCTGATCAAGTTGGAGCGATTAATGTTTCCCCACCTCACCATATCTACAACCCGCCTTCCCTGAATGAAATATGGAGGCTAGTGTGGCACACGGGGAAAGGGACAAGAGAGTAAACACAGACTGAACAGTATCACTAAGTCTTGTCACTCTACGGGGAGGTGTCATCTACTTGGGTTGTAGTGTTTCATCTACATCTAAGAATTCACTTTTAGTATAATTTCTTTATTAATACTCCTTTAGCATTTGCTGTGATTTTTAATATACCACCAGGATGTCTAAACTTCAGACTCTCTTTTATATTGATGGACTCTGGTAATTCTCATATTAAAATATAAACAACATCTACAAGTTCGATAATATTCTGTGTTTCAAATATTACATTTTTCCTCTATAATAACCTAACCAATTTATGTTCTCAGTATTTAATTATCTATGTTTTTCTTAAGTACATTTCAGTTCGTTCTCAAACTGAAAACATAAACATTCTTCAGAATCTATTACATCGTAATTATGCTAATGAATCACTCTTAAAGCTTGTAGTACTACCTTAAATGCAAAAGCATACATAATACAATGTCTACAGACTCTGAATAAGCTGAGAATCCTTCCCATTCCTCCAGGAACTTTAGAATGCAAACAGAAAACAAAATGGGTAATTTATGCTTTAGCAAGAATTTTCCCCGAAACACTTCTTCAGTTAGATCGAGTTTGTTTGCAAGCACAACTTACATTTCTTGGAATACTTCTCTGAATTCAATTTCAACTTTCTTCCACGAATTTAAGAAAACAATCTTCAAGGCTTCAAACAAGGGTCTAGCAACAGGATCCTGGCTGATAGAATAAAGTATCTTGGTTGTCTAACAAGAGCACTCTGGACCACTCCGAACATACTGGGGGGCTAATTTACATGCCACTTGTGCCACTTTTGCGTCATTTTTATGGTTTAACTGTTTTTATTGAATTCAGCAAAGAAAAAAAAGGAGTTCACACCGTGTACATTTTATGCTTAATTTGCGTCATTTTTAACATGGGGAACAACGGGAAGAGGTGTGGCGCCGCGGCCAGGGCGACTGACGCTGGAATCTGGGGACCACGGTTCGATCTCCGGCGGCAGGTTAGCCCAGCACCATGTGACTCTGGGCAATAGCTCGCTTAATCTTCCCGACGGCCCCCAGCGCCTAGAGACCCTTACGGGTGATTGTGTGCTTTACAAATGTGGACTTGACATGGGAAAAGTGACATACGGGTGGCAGAAGGAGCTTGTAAATAAGTCCCTGGATGTCTTGGAGATAGCCACTGCTATTTCCAATATGGCATAAGGGTTCTATGGCCTCAGGGGAAATGTAGCTTCTGGTTTAGTTCAAACCTTATGCATTGTGCATCCTCAATACACGTTAAGCCCTTCGCATAGTGTCACCAATGTTCCGAGTACACTGCTAACCATTCTGTGCACACAATAAATATAACACTCACAAGATCAGAGCACTACACTCATTCACCTGAAGCGTGCTGAAAGGTAAGCTTGCATCTTTGGCATAGGGAATGACAGTGATGCAGAGACATCTCTAGAGACCTGTGAGGCTCCTGTGCAGCTCCTGTGAATGGTGTCAGAGTCAGCAAAGATGTGGAAAGAGGGACAAATACGATGGAGGATTTTGAATCAGAGGTGCCAACACAAGATGAGGGGGCATATCATCAACAATGAGCGATAAATATCGCTAAACGCGTCTAGCGCTTTTTACATTATCGCCGTAGATCGCCGGATCACATAGCCATGTTAGCGGAGAAATTTGCTATGATTTGCTAACAGGCGATGTGAAATCCGGCGATATACGGCGATTGTCATCAATATCGCATGAAAACCAGCGATGTTAGAACAGCGCTGAAGAACATTTTGTAAATAGGAAGAAGTGGATATAACCAAACAATCCACCTCCCATTATGTACATGGCTAAGTTGAGAATCCAACAGACGTTAGTGTTAGGCGATATCAACTGTTAGCGCAGAGTTTTTCTTCGCTAAACTTTTTCTGGGACGACTTGTAAATACGTTGATGTACGGTTAGCGATCATTTTCCTGTTGTTTCCTGAAAGGAACGCCTACTTTGCATTTCATTAGCGATGCAAAGTGTGGCGTTTGAAAAACGGCAGCTAACATCCGCTAATGCATGTTAGGGCCGCCTTGTTAATAGGGCGATGTAATTTTCGCCGCTTTTTTGGCTTTTAAAGCCAGAAACGCGGCGAAATGGCCCTTGATAATATGCCACGAGATGAGCACACAGAAGAGCAAAGGTGCAGCTGTGGATCGAATAAGAGATTATAAAACCGAGCTCCTTGAAAGGGCAGGGAATTATCAACATGCTTCTTAAAGCATAGTAATGTTTGGAGACGAATGCAGTTCACACTCTTTCCACACAACCTACGTTAATAGCACACACCGCCCCATTCTGAAGACCAGGGTAGCAGCAGCCCGAGCAATGTGGAGCCCAAGCAAGTGAGGAGTTACTACTACAAGGAGGGATAGGGTGCTTACTCCCTAGGAACCGATTTGCACAGTGCACAACCAGATTTGTTAATGAAGCCGCAGGAGCGGAATACAAGGCATCTGCTGATGATATATGGTGTGGGGATCTAGGGAGCATATTACCAACAAGTAGCGATAATTATCGCTAAATAGGCTGCCTATCGCTGGATATGTTAGCGGAGAAAACATGCTATTAGCAACGTTTTTCTCCATTGTGCTAAAATATCCAGCGATAGCGCCGAAATGCGTGAATATCGCTGTGAATACAGCGATATTCACGCATTAGCGACGAAATGCTCTTAGCTATGTTATCCACCTCCCATTGGATAACATGGCTAAGAACTAGTCTGAGCAGGCGTTGGTTTTTGGCGATAGCGGGAATATTTCCATCGCTACGCATGCCTTGCTAATAGGCCATAGCGACGTTAGTGATTGCTTTCAGTCGCTAACAGGTTGGGTACGCCCACTTTGCATGTCATTAGCGATTAATATCGCTGACATGCAAAGCGGGCCCCAAACCGCTCGCTATCATCTAAAAGCTGTCGCTAACATCAGTTAGCGACAGCTTGCTAATAGAGCGATAGAATTGTTGCCGCTTAGCGGCCGAAAACGGCCGCTAAACTGGCGATAATTGCCTATCGCCACCATTGGTAATATGCCCCTGGGTCTTTGTAGGTCTTCCTTTTGTCCCTTTGTTGCTCTTCTGGATCCTGGTGGCTTCATCTTGGTACATTTGCAGAGGGTTGTTCAGATTGTGGGATGGGTCTGGGGAAGCCTGTGTTTGACCCACTGTTGGGTGAGGATGATGGAATTAAACCCTTCAGGCTTCCCATTGGGGCTTACCAAAATTGCGTTAGGTGTTTTCTGCATTTGGTAGACTATCTCAGGGGTCATGAGGCAGTCAGAGAGGAAAAGGTTGTCGAGCTGGACCTGCTGTGAGGAATGAGTGGGAGGGGGCGTTGTCACTGTGGGTGGGGGTGGACCACTAGGACATGAGCTGCGCAGGCGCCTTGCCTGGGATGTGGAATGCAATGGTCATAGTCACATGATAAGGGAGAACCCCTGTTCTTGCTCTGCCCCATGCCTTACAGGGCTTTTCTGGGGGTTTCAGTATTTTACACTTGCTCCAGGGTGGTTCAGATGGGTCAAGGGAGCATGAATGGCCTGATTGAGAGTTGTAAAGCTGATGCATAGGAAGCTGTATCCTACTCCAGAGGGCAATTTCTATTCAGAGGGCCTAGATGGAAGGGTATGTCAGCCAGGTATATAGTGGTGGGCTGGGACCTTGGCACCATTACATCTTTTATAATCTGCCATAACACCTGGACTTGACTTTTCTGTGCTGCTTTTCTCCCTGGGGCTCAATGTCTGTTTTGCTCCCTCAGCTGAGCAATTCGCAATTGTCTTGTACAGCTTGTGAGGGCTTAGTACTGCTGTTCTACTGGCATCCCTGCTGGGTAACCTTTCACTCTACAAAGTGTGGGGGGGTGCTCTATCTTAGAACAGCTCAATGGAGACATTTACACAGATACACATGGGTTTGGTTGAGCTGCAGAGGAAGTCATTGATCCTTCAACCTCCTGGGAAGATGGGGTTTGTATCCTGATCAGGTGGCTGTGTGTTGGATTCACATGGAGTGCAGGGTGTCATGATGACTGGGGTGGTGGCAGACTTTGGCCTTCAAAATTCTTGCAGACCATGATTGCATCAGGAGGTTGGAGCTTCATCCCCGTCAATGCTCGACCGCTGGTGTGGTGGGTGAGGCCAACTATGGTGATGGAAGTAGGGGTGGATAAGGAGACAAATAGAGGTATCTGGGTCATGGGATTGGTTGTGGAGAAAATGAGGTTGTTCCCAGCAGATTGTTGTAGGAGGTGGGGGTTTGGGAGCCGTTTTGGCTTAGTCAAACTGTTCGTCATCCAAACCTCTTTGCGGTGGGGAGCGCCTGGTCAAAGACCACTTCAGTATCCTCATACGGAGAAGTGTGGTGTGGCTCCATTGTGAAAATGTGCGAGGGGTGTGATGGTGGAGTCCAGAAGTGCCTATGATGTTGCGTTTGATAGTGTTGGGAAACAAGTGTTGGACGTGGAGTTATAGTCGTGACTACAGAGAAAGAAGATTTGTCTCTGGCCTGGGGCGTGATTGAGGAGGAAGAACTTGGAAGAAATGGCTTGTAGTTCTGCGCTCCAACGGTATCGAAGGCACAACCCCGTTCCACCATGGAAGTGGAAAATGGATTCATGTGGTTTGGCCAGGGAGAGCACTCAGTTGTGTGAGTAGTGAGTAGTTTCTGTGGTACTGTCACAATAATTTTTTGAGGTCCCGGGGCACACAGGGGTTTCTGAGTCACATCTGAGATGGTTGAGGTCTTTTGCAACCGATGTTGTAGAGCCTGACCATCTCTAGTTCTGAAAGTCGAGCACTAAGAACACTCTTTCAGCACTAAACTTTTACAGTAGCATGGGGAGCAGTCCAAGGTTTCTCATGGATGCAGTGTGGAGCAGAGACTCAGAGCCCAACAATCACACAATAGGAGTTGATGACTGTAAAGGCCAGTAACTTAGGGGCATATTACCAAGCAATAGCGATATCGCTATTGCTTGGTTAGAGACAAAATTTTACCACTGAGCTGCGGCGATTTTTATCGCAGATAAACCTTTGTATTACCAAGGTTTATCGCAAATGCGATAAAAAACGGCCGCAATGCATGAATATCGCTGAAAAGTCAGAGATATTCATGCATTACCGAGCTACTGCTCTTAGCCATGTTATCCACCTCCCATTGGATAACATGGATAAGAACTGCTCAGGGCAGGAGTTAGCTTTTGGAGATATTCGCGCTTAGCGCGAATATCTCCAAAAGTTGGTAATAGGAGATAGCGATGTTAGCAACTGTTTCCAGTCGCTAACATCTTGGCACGCCCACTTTGCATGTCATTAGTGATAAATATCACTGACATGCAAAGTGGGCCCCTAGATGGTCGCTATCTCCTACTAGCTGTCGCTAACTGGTGTTAGCGACAGCTAGGTAATAGGGAGATAATTTTATCTCTGCTTTTTTGGCTTTTAAAGCCAAAAAAGCGGAGATAAACCCCCTTGATAATATGCCCCTTAGTTTTATGAAAAGTACTTTAAGACATCAAATATTTAAGACAACAAAATAGATTATGCAAGGGAATACAGGGTTCTATGGGGGTGCTACGGGTAAATCATTAGTGGTTTATTAAGGCAAATGGCAGGTGCAGGATCACAGGAGGAAGTGGGAGCCAGTTGCTGTGTCAATGACTCACATGTCATCCTACTCATGGTAAGCAGGCCCACAGTCTCAGTTCTAAGTTCTGCATGAGTCTGGGACAGTATTCAGTCATCATTTACTTTCTTTAGTGTAGAGAGACCCCAGCATGAGGTCCTTCTCAGATGCTCTGAGTTTGGGCAGTCCCACCATCTCTTTCAGCGCTGACTTCAGCGCAGTTCAGTCCCAATCATAAACCCGCCACCCAGACAAAGATGACGGCCTGCTCAGAGGTCAGTGGAGAGACTGTTGGGAGCCTTGAAAGGGTCAGAGGTTATGGTGATTGCCAACATGCTTCTCAATTTTTAGGAAACAGCACAAGGAAGTCCATATTCGATGGACACACTTCTATTCATTGGCAAAATGCACCAGGTTCAAACGTTTATGATATGGACACCCACTCTACCTCGTGTGTCGGCTCCTGTGACCACCCTCCAGGATCTAGGTGGGCTAGGATAGCAGTCACATGTGGGATCTTATGCACAGTGCACCAAACTCAAATGAGGGGATAAACTGAGACCCTCTCCAGTCCTCCAGCCAGCTGATGTGATGTACCTCCTGGTCAGTAGCTTCCACAGGCAGTAGTCCTACCTGGAATCTGTGGCGCAGCATGCTATTCTCAAATGATGAGATGCATGGCGGCCCAATGCAAAACTTGGATCAGCTCCTGAACAGTCTCTCCAGCTAATCAGCTATTCAGAGCAGTTCCATTTTTCAAGTGACCACAGCTTAGCGTCTCTTTTGGGCAGACATACTGCTGCAGGAGTGCTCTCTGCTCCCTTCGCTTAGCATGCCAGGTAGACTCCCTTCCAAGGTCGACCAAGAGCTCTGGTGATATCCCCTCCCCTATAGAGACTGGTTGTCAATGACACCAGCCGGGAGTCCCAAGAGTTGCCCAGACACTGCGGATAAGATATCCTGGAACCATTTAAAAAGCTTTAAAAGCCAAGAAAGCAGATATAATATTATCGCCCTATTAACAAGGCGGCGCTAACATGCATTAGCGCATGTTAGCAGCCGTTTTCCCCATGCCTCGCCTTGCATCACTAATGAGGCATTCCTTTACAAAACAACATGAAAAAGATCGCTAACTGTACTTTGCGGTATTAACAAGCCGGCCCAAGATACCCACAGCGATATTTAAAGCCGCGCTAACTGCGGTTTTCGCCGGAAGCTAACGTCTTCTACATCTCAGACTTAGCTATATGTATACAGTGAGGTGGATCGTCAGGCTAAGTCCACCATGGCCTATCAACAAGGAATTCCCTATCGCTGCAGTGTTATCGCTGGATTCCCTGCGATATACCCGTATTTCGTTGTTTTCCCTGGATTAATTATAGCCTCGGAGATTAGCATTCTTAACAATGCGCAAACCGGGCGATAACATCCAGCGATAGCTGGCAATGAATGGAAATGTGTTATGTGCGCTTTGCGATTTTCATCGCCATCTGTTGATAATATGCCCCACAGTCTTTGTCTTAAGAGATGGCCAGATGATGAACAGTGTCTCCACTGAGAGCACCGAAAACAAGAGCACAGTGAGGAAAGAAGCACAGACACCTGACAGCCATCAGTCTTTTGGAGTGCCGCTTCTGGGAGAGATAAAAGTCAGGCCCGACAGAAGGTTTGAGCCCGTACTACAAAGAAGACCGCTGCCTCCAAATCCCAATGCACTTTTTAGGAATGTTTGGGAAAGAGCAATGAGGCAGATCATTTCTTCATGTCTATATTTCTACAGGGACCCAGCAGTGCTTAATTTGAGTCGGTGGTTACCGGTGGCACCCACCAGCACTCATATTTGGGGACCAGTGATTGTTTTGATTCGTTGTTCGGGTGAGTGGCAGTTCCTATGGAAAAAGTGTGATAGGAGCAGGGGAGAAGGAGTTGTTCTCTTTATATAGTATCTCGGGACAGGGTGTCCTTATCTTGGTGCCCTCACACACCCCAAAGGATGTCATGCTTCGTCATTGGGTGGTGCTCCTCGATGGGCCAGCGCTGCAATGTCCTACGGGTCTCGGGTAGGGTCACTTTATCGTAGATCTCTTGAATAATAAAGCTGTAAGGGTCGGAGTAGGAGTGGTGTCCTAGTGTGAAGTTAAAAGATGGCTGGAGGGGGAGCTAGTAAATTTAATATAGCCTTATAGCCCGCCGTAGAGGGCTATACCGGCAATTAAATGCCCTCTCCAGCGTTAAAGGCCTCGAGCCGAAGGCGAGGGCCTTTAACAAGGGAGAGGGACTTTAATAGCTGGTAAAGCCCAACTACGAAGGGCTATAAGACTATTAGAACATTCTGCCACTAGAGGGCAGAATGTTCTAACAAAAAAGAACAAAGCCTTATGGGAGCGTGAGGGGATTGGAATCCCCTCAGGGTCCCTGAAGCCTTTGTTCACAGCCAGAGCTGTGAACAAAGAAACATTGGAATGTTGGAGCACCATGCTTACACTAGTCTTTATAAGCCCGAAGCAATCCATTGTTTTCAATGGAGCTCCCAACATTCCAATGTTCTAATTGGGAATAACCCATCTGTCATCAATAAAAAAAAAAAGGCTGCGCTGCTTGGAGGTGATAATGGCCCCCGGTAGCTAGACATGTGTCATGACCATATTGAGCATATTGAAGGTCAACATGTTTTGCGCAGATCGTGGTCTCAGGAGGAGATCCTTTGAGCTTCTTCAGGACCAATGTAAAGAGTGCTGTGAGTGCTAGTCCAGTGTGGTGGCCTGTCAATTACTCGAAGTGCCACTTGCTAGAGCAATGCAATCTACACAAAACGTTGTTAATGTCCCATGAGGTACAGCTGAGGTAGTCCTCAAAATAGTTTTGTAGAATCAGCACGTCTATTAACCTACCCGACCTCTCGCCGCCTCGAAGGATGTTCATTGCGGCTCTCTCTATATTTGTGCTGTGTGTTAGCTGGAGGTCGCGGGGTGTGTCCGGGCACACCTAGCATACGACGTAATAGTCACGTGTGTGTGTCAGGAAGGCAGGCGCCATCTTGGAGTGGGGGGTTGGTGTATTATCCTTGTAGTTTGTATATGCCAAAGGGGCATGGTTGTAGAATAGAGCGTACTATGCGCTTGGTTGGAGAAGCATAATATCACAATGTGGCTTTTATATCAGAGAATGCCAGTATCTGGAGAGACACAGCTGGGGGCCCAAGCGCTATTGTGGAATCATAAGAAAGCACGGAGCCAGAGGACAGGTGGGGGACTATGAGCAGAGGTAGATTATAGTCATGAACTAAGAGCAGAATAAAGATAATGTATTCTTGGGGTATCACTATCACTACTGTGTCATGTATGGTTAGTGGTCATACATTTAAGACATGAGGTGTTGCTTAGGATGGATGGTTCAAGTCTGTAATTCAATCCAAGGGATCTCATCATTCAGCCCCTTCACATTAGAGCGCAGTTTGAACACCCACTGTTGTTCTTTGTGGAACAGGGTAGAGGTGTTCCAAGCCGTATTGGCTTCCAGAATGGTCAAATTGAGTTGGTCTGTGCTGTGGTTTTGTTCAATGAAATGAGTGCTCATTTTCGTTGTGCTGTGGCCGCAGTGGATGTTGCTTTTATGTTCATTGATGAGAGTTCTGACTTGGCTGGTGGTCATGCCCACGTAGAGAAGACTGCATGGGTACTGGAGTAAGTAGTCACAGTTTTTTGTGTTACAGTTGGTGTGTTGACGTTGAGTCCAGGTAAGGGCACCCAACTGGAGATCCTTGGTATGGCTAAAGGAGGTACATACATTGCAGTTACCACATGGGTAATGACCTTTCACAGATGGGAGGTCCCATAGGGTGGTCTGATTAGTTGATCTTCTCATTTGAGGTAAAGTATGGACTAGCATGTCTCTTAGATTCTGTGTCCTCTTAAAGGCAAATCTTGGGCGTTCCAAATAGAGTAACAATGTGCCAATGTTTTAGAACAACGTTTTTCACTTGGTTGGAGGTAGGGGTGAATGAGGTTACACAAGTCATGATGTCTTTTTATACTCTAGTGTTTGTTTCCAATAGCACTTCGTGGTGGTGATTACATGCTCTCTTCTTCGCGTTTCTGATGACTTGTCTAGGGTAGTTCTTTCTCCGGAGGTTGTTGCTTAGGGTTTCTGCTTGCGTCTCGTAGTTGCAGATGTTGCTGCAGTTTCTTCTCAGACTAAGGAATTGTCCGTAGGAAAGGTTCTCCCTAAGTGCTTTGGGGTGATGGCTATTGAAAGGGAGGAGGCTGTTGCAATCAGTAGGTTTCTTGTATGTCTTTGGTTTGAGGTTCCCGTGATCCAGTGTGATGAGACGATCCACAAAGGGGAGTTCCTTGGTGGATATTGATAACGTGCATTTAAGGAAAGGGAACTGGGTATTGATCCAGTTGTGGAATCCAATGCATCTTTCTACCGTTCCTGCCCAAAAGACCAGGATATCGTCGATATAGCGCTTCCATTGTGTAATCTCAGTTGAGTATGGGTTAGTCTCTGACAGTATATGAGATGAAAGAAAATGGGCCATGTATAGGCATGCAAGGCTCTGCGCGAAAGTGCTGCCCATAGATGTTCCGTGAATCTTGTGGTACAGTTGATTTTTTGTATTTGAAAAAAATTGTTCTTGAGGAATATTTCAGTGCACTCCATAATGAAGTCTACAGTCATTGGTACGGTGGTGGTGGATGTTCTAAGGATTTCGTCAATGACCCTGATGGTAGCCTCTTGGTGGATGTTGGTGTACCGTGCTTCCACATCCAACGTGACAAGCAGGGTGATTTTATGTGGGTTAGGGAGACTGTTAATAAGGCGAAGTGTTTCTTTGCTATCCTTCAAGAATGATGGTGTCATCTGGACCAGGGGTTGTAGGGAATGGTCGCAGTACTGGCTCAGAGGTTTCAGTAAGGAGTTGAGGCCGGACACAATGAGTCTGCCAGGTGGTGGTTGTATGTTCTTATGGATCTTTAGAAGAATGTAGAAGTTTGGAGTGATAGATGTAGTTTTGACCAGGAAATCAGCTTTGTTTTTCAAGATCCGCCGTTGGTGAATGCTACATTGACCACAATTCCTATTTGTTTGGTCAAGGTTTCTGTGGGGTCTGTGTCCAGGTTTGGGTGATATTTGATGTTAGCTAGTTGTCTCTGGCATTCAATGTCATAATCGTCAGTATTGAGCATGACAATGGTGCCGCCTTTGTCTGCTGGTTTTATGACAATGTGGGGGTCGTCGTTGAGGTCCATGATGGGCCTCCGTTCTCTTGCTGGTAGGTTATCGAATGGAGTTTTGGGTAGAATCTAGTGGATGTCCTTGAGGACAGCCTTCTCAAAGGTTAGAATTTCATTTGGGGTTACAGCCGTATTAGGTGTAAATCTTGATGAGTTTCAGAGACCTGAGTCAGCTGTAGTTGTGTTGTCCCGGTCGATTATTGAAGAATGAACATTGTCTTAGTTTTCTAAAAAAGGTATTAAGTTCTCCAGTGAGCTTGAGTTTGGGAGTGGGTATGAATCCAAGTCCCCTCTGTAGTACTGCTACTTCATTGTCCATTAGTTGTCTACGTGACAAATGACAACTGTGTGTTCTTCATCGTGTGGCTTCTGGTTTGGTGCTGGTTCCCGGGGTCCATCCATTGGACCTATTTTTGGTTGTTTCTCCTTCTTCCTCTTCCTCTGCCCCTGCCTCTGTTCCAAAAAGGAGGGGGTTGCTGGTGCTGATAGAATTGGAAGGATGGCGATGGTCCATGGAAACTGTTGGGTATCCTGTTTGATGATAGTTGTACATAGATGGTGTTGGTAGAAGTCCTTGTCCTCCTTAGTTGATTCTCCAACTCCTGTTGTTGGAGGTGCTGTTGGATCTACTTGACCTGGTGGAGGTAGAGGCACAGTCGTCCAGGATGATTTATTGGTAGGTGTCACATAGTCTTATTTGGTATAGGGATAAATCCTTTCCTTGTTGAATTTCTTAATATCTTTCTGGAGTTTGTTGATTTTCTTCTGCAGGAGCTAGTCCTTATGTTCATTCATTTCTGTGTTGATTTCCGAGAGTCGGGACTTAAAAGGTGATGTTGATCTTCAGTGCATTCTTGGCTATGTTGATTTTAATGATAAGAGCCTCGGACAGACGTTTAGCAGTAGTAATGATCAGAATGAGCTATTCTCGCATGCATTTCAATGCAATTTGGCTCCATTCTTTTCTGCATTTTAGATCTTACAAGAAAATTCGGGGGGCCACGGTGACAAGGAGGCCATTGGGAGCTATATTTGCCCATAGATATTCAGTCATGATAGCCCCATGCATAGCTATCTTGACTTGTTGTTTCTTATGCGAAGATACAGAGTTCCAGTTACCTTGAGGTGTACTGGTGGATGCTGTGCCATCTGCCCCAAGGAGGCAGTGTGTTCAAAGTATTTCTGAGACTATGTCGTCGCCGTAGATTTAGCCGAGATGTTCGCCCATGTTAAAAGAGATAGATTAAGGGATATGGTTGAGAGTAAAGGATAGTAATGTCCCTCGGCTGGGCCTCTGTACTAATACACACAAAAAATGGGCGAGGGAAGACAAGGAGCTGGATCGAGGTCCAGTGACTCTTGCTCCTGAAAATTAGAATTGTTGCTCGGGGGAGTCACCGTTCCTGTGGATAAAGTGTGATAGGAGGAGGAAAGAAGGAATCGTTCTCTTAACATAGTGTCTGGGGACAGTGTTTTCTAATCTTGGTGCCCTCACACACCCCGAAGGCTGTCATGCTTCATCATTGGGCAGTGCTCCTCCGAGGTGGTGAGAGATCGTGTAGGTTAATAGACCTGCTGGTCCTACTAAACTATTTCGAGGACTACCTCAGCTGTACCTCATGTAACATTAACCCCGTTTTGCATAGATGACATTACTCTAGCAAGTGGCACTTCGACTAATTGACAGGCCACTACATTGCACTAGCACTCACAACATTCTTTACATGGGTCCTGAAGAAGTGCAACCAATCTCCTCCTGAGACCACGATCTGCGCGAAACATGTCGACCTTCAACATACCCAATATGGACATGACACCATCCTAGCTATCGGGGGCCATTATCACCCCCAAGAAGCGCAACCTTCTGGTTTTTTATTGATGACAGAGGGGTTATTCCCTATTAAATTTACTAGTTCCCCCTCCAGCCATCTTTTAACTTCACACTAGGACACCACTCCCACTCAGACCCAAACACACCCTTACGGCTTTATTATTCAAAAGATCTCCAATAAAGTGACCCTTTGGGGGACCCGTAGGGCATTGCAGCGCCGGCCCCATGAGGAGCACAGCCACATGATGAAGCATGACATCCTTCGGGGTGTGTGAGGGCACCAACATAGTGTTCCTAGACACTATATGAAGAGAACTCCTACTTCTCCCCTCCTCCTATCACAGTTTCTCCAAAGGGACTGTGACTCCCCCGAGCAACAATTCTAATTTTCAGGAGCATGAGTCACTGGACCTAGATCCAGCTCCTTGTCCCCCTCCCCCATTTTTTGTCTTATTTTTATTCATCAGGAATTTACCGGACGCAAGAAAGGTAGGAACATACAAATGAGATAGATAAATATGTAAAAAACCTTTACAATTGGAAAAAGGAAGAAACTGCAAGAGTGGGATTAAGGGACAGGGAGTGTCTGGTAGTGGATTAAAGAGGCATGAAGTGGATTCAAGACTGCACAGCCTTGGTATGCAGTGTGCAGTCATTTAATAGCGCTGACCGCGGGCTTCTGAACAGATCTTTCAGCACCGGCACTCATTTGTTCACAAATTAAGCACTGAGTCCTGGTCTCCATACTCTAAACCCTAAATGTAGGGCTTCACAAAAACTTCAGCAATGTCAGTAAACCACTTTCCTTGTCCAGAATGTGGTCACACAACACTGTTGTTTCTAATGCCTGCAGTGTGTTCCTCTATTTCCATTGAAACATTATGCACTGTGCGCGCATGATTCAGAACCTGAAAATAGTCTGCACTGCTTTTGTTGTTTTGCTTCTCTCCTACAGAGCAACCTGAGTACCAATTGGCTGTGCTTAACATAATTCCCTACATTCATGCAGCGAGGCAATGGTTGAGAGAATAGCTGGCTATGGCAACTATGCCGACATTACACAACTGCCTGTAAAAACTGGACAGAGCCTACTGCACACACACATTCAGCACATCTCACATACTCCAGAAATGTTCATCATCAGACACCAAACAGTACTTTGCACCAAAAAACAATTCCCACTTTACAATAAATAAAGGGTTAACCACTGCTGATTCAACACCACTTTTACCTCGCCATACCAAACACACACTTTAAAACCATTTCAAAAGAGGCACCGTGAGCATAGCCCAGCCTCATGTGCAAAACAATACATCATAAATATATAAAAATATAACATAATATATATATATGGGATAAAGTACCCCCTGCCGTACATTATAAGTACATTGCAAGTCACTGAGGTGTTCCATGTCCATCTAAAGGAGCGAGGCCAAACGCGTCGCTGCTTGCAATCTAGGAGTGACCCAGTGGTCCTCCGGTACCTGCTTCTCGACACCTGAGGGCCACCAGTGGGACTCCTGTTGTTGGCATAATGGGGGTGCACTGGGCAGCGGATGGAGGCCCTCACCCACCCCAGGCCTCCAGAGATCACTCCTCATCGGAGCGGCCTGTCCCGCCACGGATCGGGGGGCGCAGACGTTCCCGCGGCGGTGCCCCCACCCAGGAGTCTAAGCACACAGCTCCTGTTTCCAGGACTGGAGGCGCGAGGACAGCTGAGCCTGTCCTTCTTTCAGCCCTTCTACCCCCGTGTGCCCCCTCTCCAACAACTTCTGAAAAAGCCTCTAAGGATTGTTTTGGTTCAGGATTGTGTCCATCCTACACAAAAACAATTTTGCCTGCTATGCGGGCACCCTTGCACCATGAGGCACGGGTGCCTGCTTGGCGCTAGACAGCCACAAGGGAGCCGGCGCAAAGAGAGAGTAGGAATGCACAAGATCTTGGTAGATACGGTGCAAACTGCCTTCTCCATGTGGCTCAGTGCAGCAAGCTGTCTTGCTTTGTTACATGCATCAAATTTTGATAAATCTGGGCCAGAATGTCTAGTACAGAATAAAACAACTCCAAAAAGCTGTTTGTTGCAAAAAGATATTAGTACCAGTTTAACACAAGTACATTTTTTTAAAGGCAGAGTAGGAACTTGCAGAAAGGTCATAAGTTATTTATAATTACCCAAAAACTGCTAACTATAAACATGTTGCCATAAATATCTCCTTTCTTCTAGTCAAAATACAGCTAGATAAACAGAGCAGATGAAAGAAAAGCTATGTTTGACTTTTCGTTGCTCTTTGAACTGACTTGCTTTTGCCCCCAGGTGCCGGCTCCGGCAGAAGGCATTGTGATGTCTGAACTCATCTGTAATAAACTGATGTCATTTATTTATAATTGGCAACTGGGTGTGTCACAATTCGCCAATAACAAAGAAATTAGAGACTGTTTTTTTGTAAAGGGATTGCAGGATCCCAGATTTTACATAATATGATATGGTGGTATGATATGATATGATGTGAAATATAATATAATATAATATAATATAATATAATATAATATAATATAATATAATATAATATAATATAATATAATATAATATAATATAATATAATACAGTATAACTGGTTTTAGTGTGTGACACACATAGCACACCACAAAGATCCTTATCTGAATCAAACTGATGTTATTTCCACATTAACCAACCCTAACCATTAGTGGTGTCAGCTTTTTAACAAACAATTCATTACTAACTAAACACAGCCAATCCCAACCAAACAACAATTTGCCATTGATCGATGAAAATCCTGAAAAAGTACGATACGGGTGCCCAGATCAAAAAAGCGCTATAGTGTAATACTAATGGTAGAAGGCGCTATATAAATGCGATAACATACATCACAATTATCCTGATTGCATGGTTGGATTAGTGCCTTATACTCACATATTGGCTAGCTTTTTCGTCCTTCATGACACACACACTCGCTCACGTCCGTCCTTTAGAATGTGCAAGCTGAGCCCCGCCCAAGGCGCCGACCTCCAGAAAGACACTGGAGGTCCCTGCAGCAGTCTCCGACCGACTTGGGTCCAAAGAAAAGCGTGTTGAGAAATTTATCTGATGGCTGCTGGTGGCCCTGTGGCCTGCTTTGGGCTTGTTTTTGTTTTCATGACTCTTCTTTCTCAATCTTGCCCCCTCACCTTCCTCCTACTCCTCCCAAAATTTCAAACATAGACAATTAAAGAGAAGGAGTGGGAGGGGGTGCCAAATGTTTTTGCCCAGGGCTTTCCCTGACCAAAGACTAGCTGTACACGTGCACACACACACACACACACACACACATGCGTATGTGAACAGAGAACCATGAGGAATATGGAGGCTGAAGACAGAATTGATTTAAATAGCAAGTTATGTTAATAGAATGACATCACCCCTTTTCGCTCCTTCCTCCCAGGATTCATAGCCTGTTTAATGTACTCTGGGCTGGTTTATTGCGCCGCATGAGCCTTCTGTCCCCGTGTTTTGCATCTCAATGACCAAGCAGCAGCAAGGCACACGAGCTGGCAGCATGCTCCTCTCCGTGGGGTTTGAAGGGAGCTTGGAGAGCTGATGTGCGTTAAGGTACAGTCATGGGGGGCAGCGGGACAGGGTCTGCAGCTGCCTAACTGGCGGCCATGTTGGCAGGAACGATCCATTTAGTTACCGTCACAGGGTGAAATCATCGCAGTCTTTGTTGTGGGGGGCAGGAGGGGGGAAAATATGAGCTTCCTCCCACTTCCAGCTCTATTTGCCCTGGCTTCCGCTTGTGCCCCACCATTAAAGGTGTTGCAGGTATCATGATGCGACACAGAAAAAACAGACGCTGCACCTGGATATACACCAGTGGCGTAACAATAGCCTCTGCGGTGCGGGAGGGCTCTCAGAGTTCTAGGGGGCCCCCTCCGGCACTGTGCACAGGCGGCAGCTGAGAGTTCCTGACTGGGTTCGGTGCATAGGGGACCCCCTCTATGTACTTTGCAAGGGGACACTCACAAGTTTTGTTACAACGCTGTTACACACGGTGATGTGTCTAAATACCTTTCATTGCAAAGCGGTTTTCTTGGTTAAAATGTTTAAATCTGATTTTGTATGTATGCATATATCTATGTCTAACAATAGATTTAAAAATGTTACGCATATATATATACATATGTCTGTGTGTGTGTGTGTGTTGTATATATATATATATATATAAGCCTATGCAGGAGAGGCTGGAACGTTAGTGGGGGCCTGAGGGAGTCGGAGGACACCATGCCTACATGGGACCATCTACCGGTACAGCAATTACCTTCTCTCCCCGAGTGATTTAACATCAGAAAGTTACCCCCGTGCTCTTCCTTCCAACCCTGGTGAACTGTGGGTGATGTAGTCAGGATCTATAGACTACAGAAGGCGTGCCTCGAAACAACAGGGGGCGGAGCTCTCCGACGAATGAGGGAGCAGGAGGAGAGACTTAAGGTAGAGATGGAATGGCGGATCATGTGTGGTGGCATCTGACGAGGTGAAGGGTCGCCGAAATGCATAATGCCCAGTGTCCACAATAAAGACTCCCAAAAGGATTCCTCCCTGTGGCCTCTTACCTCTTGTTAATATAGGGGTGTGTTTGGATATATATATATATATATATATATATATATATATATATATATATATATATATATATATATATATTACGCTCCATGGGGTTGTCCAAGTAGCGGGTAGCACCCGAGCCTGCGTGCGCCTTCCCCAAAGCGTTAGTTGGTATGGGCAGTTGCGTGTTTGAAATAGGCCCGACGCGTTTCGGAAATTTATTTTCCTCATCAGGGGCCAGCAGTATTTGAATTATTTGAATTCTTGACTGCCCGGATATGTTCCAATATTCTTTTCTTTAACATGCACGTGGTGGACCCTATGTATTTCATTCCACATTTACATTCTATCACATATACCACATTTTTGGATGTGCATGTGATATATTGTTTGATCGGCATGTATTTTCCATCTGGTTCCATTACATTCTTCATTTTTTTTCCTATTTTACATGCTTTGCATGAGGTACATGGTTTAAAGCCCACATTTTGTTCAGTCCACCATTTAGGTTGTTCTTTGATCTGAAAATGGCTTTTAACCAATAAATCCTGAAGAGATGTATTTTTTCTGTAGGTAATGGAGGGATCTTTACCAGCCAATGGTCCTATATCCGGATCACTATTTATCAAGTGCCAATATTTTTTCTTTTTTTTTGCTATTAATCCACTTTCTTTGTTGTATGTTGTTACGAATCTTGGCGGATCTTTGTCTTGAGGGGGTTTTTGTTTTTCGATTAGAATTTCTCCTCTGCTCTGTTAAAGAAAAGAATATTGGAACATATCCGGGCAGTCAAGAATTCAAATATGTTGTATGCCACGGCCAAACACTTAAGCACCTGCCAAAGTGGGGATTGGCGAGCTATGAACTATTATGGATTGAAGATGCTGACTAAATCTGACAGAGGAGGAGACACAGTTCGTCTTCTTCGACAGATGGAATCACGGCTCATTGTCCGATTTAGAACAAAACACCCCAGAGGCATGAACTTTGGAGAAGATCTCCACATTCATCTGGAGTAAATATGAACTCAGCGACAATAATATCTGTATAAGGGTACTATACCCTATATCTGAGAACATATATCATCAAAACATTTTTCTAAATATGCCCTAAATGATAACAATTTGGGACGCCAAGTACTACACTTGCATAATCAGAACACACCGGCCCTTTGTCTGTTATTAATGTTTTTTATTTACTTTGCTTTATAAACTACGTATCCCACAATGCCACTTCATGGCTAATGTGGGGCAGTATAAAAATGAAAAGCAAAAAGGGACTTGCTGACCGTGAGAAAAGCCGTGAGGCTGAAACGCGTCGGTGGAGTGTTGGTGAAATAAAGACTTCTGAATAAGTATCCGGTTGTGCCGCATCCCTTGTGTTCCAAATTGAATATTGGGGCTTTGATCCAGCCCTTGGGTTGAGCACACACTGTGGAGCGCTCTCGTGCATGGAAGGATCGTTTTGTTTGAATATATATATATATATAATCTTGCCATGTTTCCCATAACTTTATATCCATTTGACCTAGAAATATTTTTTTACATCTGCAGATTATGCAGCAGGTGATGGATTATATGGCAAATTCATAATTACAGTCACATAATTAGTGCTACGCTGATTATATTATATGGCACCTGTAATACGGTGGAAGGGATATCCTCCATACTTTGAAGGAGTAACCCATCCTCAAAACTCCAAAGCAAACCCATTATCTTAGGTGATATAGCCCTGTATATAACATGTCCTGTG
The DNA here is from genome assembly GCF_964261635.1 of Lissotriton helveticus. Classification (NCBI taxonomy): domain Eukaryota; kingdom Metazoa; phylum Chordata; class Amphibia; order Caudata; family Salamandridae; genus Lissotriton; species Lissotriton helveticus. Next base: position 264,676,329 of record NC_136058.1, read on the forward strand.
ATTACTCACAGTGTTCGTTTGAAAGGTCCTGGAAGGGAGAAGCTGCCTCTGCTCTGCTGCTGTTTCTATCGGGGCTCCACACACATCTCGTCTCAGTGTACTGATGTCTGTCTCTCTGCCCGTCACACACATCTGTCATGAACCTCCCATGTGTACTGATGTCTGGCTCTCAGCCTCCCACATACATCTCTCATCAGCCTCCCAGGTAGGGCGAAGGAGCGCCGCTCCACTGGTTTCTCGCAGTGCGAGAAGCAGAAAATAAAATGGTATTTTTAAATAGCATTTTATGTTCTGCTTCTCTAGCTGTGAGAAAGCAGACGGCAGGGGTATACCTTATTGGGGGCGGGCGGAAGGATATACCTGGTTGAGGGCGGGTTGGGGAGAAGTGGCTTGCAATACTCTGAGTACCCTGACTGTTTAGTCGGCCCTGGGGCTGACCAAAGCTGTCATGCGCACTCTACATTTTCTCTATGTAGGCTGCATACAGCATACATAGAGAAAATGGCCTCCCTACAGGAGCCTGGCTGGCCGCTGTCCAGGACTCCACACCAATCAAAACGCTGCCATTGCAGTGTGGTGATTGGCTTACAGCAGGGGAGAGCCTGTTCCTGTTCAGGAGCAGGAAAAAGCAAACCCGGCCTAAGAACAGAGGCTGCGCGGGACCGGTCTGTTAAGTTTCATTTTTATTTTACCCCACGCGGAAACCCCCGCGCGATATGCGTATGGCAAGGGCAAAACATCTCGGGCTGCGAAAGCGCTCTGTTTAAGATTGCTATCACACCTAACTTTGCTCTCTCGGGCCTGTTGATTTATCGCCCACCAGGGAGTGAAGTGGCTTTTAGGTCGGCTCTCCCAGATGCCATCAGCGCGCTGGCTGCAGATTGCTCTAACTTTTCGATTCTTGGCGACCTGAATCTACACTTTGACAACCTGTTTAGTCCAGCCGTGTCCAGCTTTGTTGCAGATCTTGAGGCTCTTCAGTTGGTTCAGCGGGTGTCGCAGCCTACCCATGTAGGTGGCCACACCCTAGACCCGTTTTTTACCAACCTAGCGGAAGTCAGCACCTCCACGGCATTGGGGGAACGGTGCTGTCCTGGCTGTTTTGGTTTTCTCCGACATGTCCCAGCAGGTTTGGATGCCCCCCCATGTTTCGAATTCTAAACCACTTCTCACGGGGGTCCCCCAGGGCTCCACTCTTAGCCCCTTACTGTTCAATATTTACATCACCCCCCTGGTCTATCTAGCGGAACAGTATGGGGCTAAGATAATTGGGTATGCGGACGATACCCAACTGCTGTTCACCTGGCCTGATGATCAATTGGACTCATCAGTAGTTCATCGGTGTCTGTCCTCTGTATTTCGCTGGCTGACTCAGGCCCAGCTGAAGTGCAATGAGGACAAGTCGGAGGTGCTTTTTTACGGTTCCTTCCCCCCTCTGTTTAAGAACACACTGTGGCCCCCTAACATCCCTAGTCCGAAAGAGATGGGAAGACCGGCTAAAAACCTGGGCATCTGGTTTGCAGAGGACCTCAGATTTGAGGAGCATATAAAAAAACTGACAGGCACCTGCTTTGCCACACTGAAAATGCTCCGCAAGTTTTTCCCTCTGCTCCCTAATGAAGCTAAGGAGACGGTTGCCCGAGCTCTTATACTGGCAAGGCTGGACTACGCGAATGCTTTGTTCAGCGGTATTCCGGCCTACCTGGTGAAGCGCCTGCAAATCATCCAGTACGCGGCCGTCCGTCTGATTTTTAACATCCCCAGATGGAGGAGCGTACGTGCTGAGATGAGCACCATTCATTGGCTCCCGGTTGCGCAGCGCATTTTGTTTAAATCTCTGGTGCTGGCGTTTAGAGCCATTCACGACCAAGGCCCCGTTTATCTGAGAAAGAGATTTATTTGTTATGTGCCAACTCGCTCTCTTAGATCATCCACGCAGCTGAAACTGTACCTTCCCCGTTTCAAACGTGCCAGACTTGGTGGCCAGTCAATCTCTGTGATTGTGGCCAGGGCGTGGAACGCTCTACCTCTTTATCTGCGTTCCTCCCAAACTGTGGCGCTATTTAAGAAAAATTTAAAAACACACCTATTCAAGAGTTTAATATAAGTTGTTTTCTCTGCGGTTCTGTTTCCCGCCTTTCCCCTCGCGCCAGGATACTCTCAAGTAACGGAGCGCGCTACAAAATAGTTTATACATACATACATACATACACTCCAATACCAATGGCCTGGACCGACCATTATTTGGTATGTATCCAGTGCCCTCTGCCTGTTCCGCACCCCAAACCATTGGTGCACTCTATCCCTAGACGGTGTTGGAATAAATTGAAACTTGACGACTTTTTCCATCTGTTGTCCTCCGACCCGTTTAGTGTAATTGAGTCAACGGACCAGGGTTATGATCATTTTTGTGAGTGGGTAACCAGGGCGCTTGACGCCCTTGTTCCAATAGTTTTGTGTAAATCTGGGGCAAGGAATTCCAGCCCATGGTACGATGACTCGCTGCGGGCACTTAAAAATACCTGTAGGCGCGCAGGGCGGGAATGGCGCAAAACTTATAACATCGATAAGAAAGTTTTGTACATGGCCACTGTGAGAATGTACCATCGGACAGTGTGCAGAACCCGCGCTGCCTTTTATGCCCTGCAATTTCGTACCAGTGATAACCCCTCCAAAACTATTTTTAAGGTGTTGAAAGATCTTACCATCAAAAAGGTGACTACGACCTATCAGAGCTCAACTGCACACTGTGAAATTCTGGCGGATTTCTTTCTGGAAAAGGTTCGTACCATCTATAGAGCCTTTCCATCGGCTGCTCCTTCTGCTGAGGGACCGCTTAAGCCGCTGGTATCGGACATTTTACACTCTTTCCCGAGCCTAACGTCAGAAAGTCTTGGTAAACTGGCTCAACAGGTGAAGTCAGGGTCCCCGGCTGATCCGTTGTGCCCGGCCCAGTTTAAAGATCTAGCCTTGCATGATATCTCGCCGGTTTGCTTGCTGATCAACACGTCATTCACATCGGGCGTAGTTCCACGGAAGTGGAAACAGGCAGTAGTTATGCCTATCCTTAAGAAGCCATCTTTGGATGGAAGCAAACCCGAGAATTATCGACCAATATCACTTTTGCCATGGCCTGCCAAAGTAGCGGAGGTGCATGTCAACTCTGTCCTCTCGGATCATCTACTTCAGGCCGACATCCTAGACATGACGCAGAATGGCTTTCGAGCTGGGCACAGCACGGAGACGGCTCTACTGTATATGGTAGAGCATTTACGCTCCATGCTTGACGCGGGTCAAACGGCGGCGCTGGTGCTATTAGATCTGAGCGCCGCCTTTGACACCGTGTCCCACCCCATCCTTCTGCGTCGTCTAGAGGAAGTTGGGGTGGCTGGCCCTGCCCTCCAGTGGTTCCGTTCGTTTCTCGCCAATCGCTCCTTTAGTGTGGCCGTCCCGCCCTACCAGTCCAAATCCCATCCTTTGGATCTGGGGGTTCCTCAAGGCTCCTCGCTGAGTCCCACGTTATTCAATCTATACGTGAGACCGCTGGCTGAGGTAGTCAGGCAGTGGGGTATGACCATGGTGTCATACGCCGATGACACCCAGCTAGCGGTTACGATCAGCGGGGATGCGGAAGTGGATGCCCCCAGATTCCAACAAGGACTTCGGACGGTCGCCTGCTGGATGACGGCTAACTGTCTCCAGCTAAACGCTAGTAAAACCGAGGTGATGATTTTTGGCAAACAAACGGAACTCTGGGGTGACAGGTGGTGGCCATCAGATCTCGGCCTTACACCAACCCCGGTCTTTGAGCTTAAAAATCTTGGGGTTTGGTTGGATCCCACCCTTACCTTCGTCTGTCATACCAAACATACGGCGGCCTGCTGTTTTGGCATCTTGCGGGGACTCCGTCCCGTGCTTAAGTTCTTTGATGCCACAACGAGGCAACTTGTGATCCAAGCTACAGTGATTTCTAGGCTGGATTACGCTAGTTCCCTCTTTGTGGGCCTAAACCAAGCGGAAATTAGACGCCTCCAGCATGTCCAGAACGCGGCAGCACGAGCGGTGGTGGGATTACCTAGATTCTGTCCCACCACTAATACCCTTCGTTCGCTGCATTGGCTCCCGATGGCACAGAGGATCCGTTTTAAAGTCCTATGTGTTGCCTATAAAATTCTTAAGGGATCCCCGGCCGCGATCTTGGCCACGCTCATGTCTCACTATGTTCCCGCTCGGGCTTTAAGATCTTCTGACCTTGAACTAGCGGTTGTCCCCCGTTTTAGGCTCTGCAGGGCTGGTGGACGGTCCTTTCAAGTCCGCGCTGCATTGCTCTGGAATACCCTGCCTCCGGCGATTCGTGCTCTTGGGGACCTGTTCTCCTTTCGCCGTGCGGTCAAAACTTTTCTGTTCCTTTAGTGCTCTCTTTTGTTCTGTGCTGTTTAGTTGTGTTATGCTGCTACCTTGTCGGGCGCCAGGACGCTCCTTCGCTGGAGCATCTGTGCGCTTAATAAATTTGCATAGCATAGCATAGCATAACCCCCACATGACCCCACTCCCATCCACGAGAATTGCGAGCCGCGACTGCTCCCCTGGGTGCTGATGCTGGGGTCTCTGCCAACCTCACATACATCTCACTTCACCCCCATTATTGTTCATGCCAAAGTCTCAGTGGCAATCACAAAGTACACTCCTCTGCTTCCTATATATGCTGATATCAGGGAGCCAACCCAAAAACAAATCGCTCCTCAGTCTCCCATGAGAGCTTATGCCAGGGTCACAGGCACCCACACTCATCTCTCCTCCTCAGCCTTCCATGTGAGCAGGTCAGGCTCTCAGCCCCTCACACACATCTCTCATGAGCCTCCCATGGGAGCTGATGCCAGGCTCACAGGCCCCCACACTCATCTCTCTTCCTCAGCCTTCCATTTGAGCATGTCAGGCTCTCAGCCCCTCACACAAATCACTCATGAGCCTCCCATGTGAGTTCATGCCACACTCTCAGGCCTCACTATTGTCTATCTTCAGTCTTTCACATGAGGGGTTGCCAGGTTCTCAGGCCCTCACACACATTCTCACACAAGCCTCCAATGTGTGCTGGTGATAGGCTCTCAGGTGCTCACACACATCAGCACCCACATACATCTATAGCCTCTACTGGGTGACTGTGTGACCTAGGCTGCTTTGCTTTTCTTGCTACGTCTCAATATCCAGTGGCCCTAGTAGAGATTTCAGGTAGTTCACTCATTGTCCTGATGATGATCTTAAATCCCTAAAAGATCGAAACGCCGTCGACCTCCACAACAGGAACTTCCTCAATTGTACTCACTTATGCGAAGTACCTACTCTGTTGTCAATGTGATGTAATGTTTTTAGGTTCACTGCACCTTGTCACATTACGCACCTGTCACTTTATGTGATCACCTGTTTACTCTGAGTATCATTAACCATACGTGTAAAGTAAAATTGGGCATATTACCAACAAGTAGCGATATTTATCGCTAAATAGGCTTAGCGACGATTTTTTTATCGCTGAGCATCGCCGGAATTTATCGCTGAGATAACGTGCTATTAGCAAAGTTTATCTCCAAAGCGATATATTTTCCGGCAATAGCGGCGAAATGCGTGACTATCGCTGAGAATACAGCGATATTCACGCATTAGCGACGAAATGCTCTTAGCCATGTTATCCACCTCCCATTGGATAACATGGCTAAGAACTGGTCTGGGCAGGTGTTAGTTTTTGCATGTCATTAGCGATAAATATCGCTGACATGCAAAGCGGGCCCCAAACCGCTCGCTATCGCCTACAAGCTGTCGCTAACTGCTGTTAGCGACAGCTTGTTAATAGGGCGATAGAATTATTGCCACTTAGCGGCCAAAAACGGACGCTAAAGCGGCGATAAGTCCCTATTGCCACCCTTGATAATATGCCCCAATGTTATTTTACACTACATATGCTACCCTACTACTTTCGTGCTCCCTCAATGATTAATTGTCTAGCCAAAAAATCCTTTTACTCTGTGTCTTTCTCAAGGACTACACTTTTTTGCATAGGACCCGATTGGGCCAAACTGAACCATTGTTTTCCCTAAACATATGTCAACCCCAGGTTCTCGTAACGGGGTACCATTGTTCTACTATACTACTACTGCCAGCCTGTCAGGTCACTGGAAATGATGATGTCTGCTTCCCTAGCAGATGGCATTCTGCCCTATTCAGAATAGATCCTTGCCACATCTCTCTCCCGCAGCCACTGGTGTGAACTTTGCACAGCAGGGATTATGGGCCTCATTTATGAGGCTGTGCGTCACTTTTACGCCGCCGGTGCGTCACTTTTTGTGACGCACCAGTGGCGTAAAAAATGCGCCTTGTTGCGCCATATTTACAAAGTGATGTATCTAGGTAGATGCGTCACTTTGTAAACCCCTGCGCCACATTATATCTGCCATATATTTTGGCAGTAATATAATTTGTCTGAGTTACACTTGGTTGACAGCAAGTGTTACACTGTGGCACCATTGTGTTTACATTGTTTAATAATTAATGTTTAAAATTGATTAGATTGAACATTTAAAAGGAGTGCGCTTCCAACCCCCTTTAAACATTATATCTGCGCCAGGTATAATGTATGCAAGGGGGGCGTGTTGACGCAAGAAAGAGTCATAGAAGTGACGCAGTGAAATCTATGAGATTTCACTGCGCCACTTCTAGGACTCAAATGCGTCAAAATCTTACGCCTGCCTCACAGCAGACGTAAGAATGACGCAGGCCCTTTCACATGGGGCTTGCCCCATGTGAAAAGACATATTGCTGAAGTTGGGTCACTTTTGTGACACACTCCAGCAATGCGTCACTTTTGCGCCTACAGATACGTCAAAAATGCTGACGTATCTGTAACTCCTTGCGACAAGATGCATCATACATTAAATATGACGCATCATTGGTGTCGCAAGGAGGGCGCAATGAAAAGTGACGCATCGCTGTTTTCATGCAGCGATGCGTCACTTTTCATTAATGAGGCCCCATGTTTATTGCTTCCTCTCAGCAACTTTTCTATTCGCCAGAAACAAACTCCCGAAGGGTGTGTGGGTGGGGTGGCGTGGGTGGGTGCTGAAAAACCAATATAGTGCCCCCCACATGAGGGGTCTCCTCTTTGATTGTGGAGGGCACTGGGTCATTCTCCACCACTAAATGTAGGGATGGGCTGCAAGTATGGGGGTGGGGCAGGAGCACTACTGATATATGTCTGAACCAGCAAGTTTGAAAGTCTGCTGCCCCTTGTAGTTGGCTCCAGTCAAATCTCATTTCTTTCTGATGCTTCTGTGCAGCTGTCTGCCCGAAAATACCAAAGGGATAGAATAAAATGCTGCGAGTTAATTAAAAAGTCTGTTAATTAAGTAGTTCATTTCCAAAGTCTGCAGTTAATTTCCAAAATATGCACTCATCGGCAAATGTGTAATTTTCGCGGAAATATCTCCAGCCCAAAATTACACTCTCAGAAGTCACGGCTGGTGTTATAACCGCCGAAGCTCGTCCATCTGTCCGTGCTTCCAGGAAGGGGCCGTATTTTTATCCTTCCCTCGTAACTCAGGGGAGAGGCTGCACAGAAATACTTCCAAACATGCAGTGACAAGTTAATTTTCTTCGCAAAATCTTCTTTTTGAATATTTGGGGAAAGTGTGTTTCCTGGTCACCTTGCAGTTGTCTCAGCAGGGAGCGGGGAATGAAACAGCATGTCTGATGCGCTTGCAAGCTCAGCAAAGGTGCGAAAACATGGGGAGCTGCTACTTACTCTTTGGACCCACTGACCTAGTGAGGGCGAGTTGAACGTATACGGGGTTTTGAATTCAACAGAACCCCCCTTGTAAATTGCATAACCCAGTTCTGCTCGGCACCAGCCCTCTGTTCCTCTGCATGTTTGCTTCTGGGGCCCCGAGCCCAAGCACGGGAAACAATTTTGGAACGTGACAAAAAAAAATGCAAAAAAGTCGTGCTGAAGAGGGAACAGTGTCAGCTGCCGCGTGCTGCTCTCCGACGAAACCAAATTCTCCGAAAACAAAGCGGGGGGGTCGGGTGCCATCGCCTCTGCTGACTGATGCTCTCACGCAGAGCCCCCTTGTGCCAGCTGCTGCCTGGCAGGCCCGAAACCTTCGCAGAAGGGCAGCTTTTTCACAGAGCCATTGCCGCTGCCACCGGGCGCTCTCCCTTCCAGCTGGCGCTGGGCATAGACGTGCTGTCTTTTGTTTGCTTTCTAGTGACGCCCCGCGCGCTGCCAAATTATAAACGCCGTCGGGCCGTGGTTTGTCTTTTCACTTGTCTATTGTTTGCCATGCTTGCCCCTCTCTCGCCCTCGAGGGGTCCTCTCTTCCCGACCGGTTTCCTCGGTGGCAGTGCGGCTGGCTGCTTCCAGCAGGCACCAACTAGCCTTTTTATTTGCCCCAACTTTGTGCTTTTCAGGGCAGCCTCCTGTCACCAAGTTCAAGCAATGAAAACTGAAGTTCACAAAGCAGACTTAGCCCCGCCCCTTCTCTAATGAAGGCGAATGCATGCGTTATAAAGTTTTAGAAACATTGGGCCTCATTTATGAGAAATGACACATTGCTGCGTGAAAGCAGCGATGCGTCACTTCTCAGTGCGCCCTCCTTGCGACATTCCTGATGCGTCATATTTAATGTATGACGCATCATGTCTCAAGGAGTTACAGATATGTCAGTATTTCTGACGTATCTGTAAGCACAAAAGTGGTGCATTTTTGGAGTGTGTCACAAAAGTGACGCAACTCCAGCAATGCGTTCTTTCACATGGGGCAAGCCCTATGTGAAAGGGCCTGCATCAGTCTTACGCCAGCTGTGAGGCAGGCGCAAGATTTTGACGTAACGGCGTTCTAAAAGTGATGCAGTGAAATCTAATAGATTTCACTGTGTCACTTCTATGACCCTTCCATGCGTCAATACGCCCCCCTTGCATACATTATACCTGGCGCAGGTATAATGTGGTGCAGGGGTTTACAAAGTGACGCATCTTTTAGATGCGTCACTTTGTAAATATGGCGCAACAAGGCGCATTTTTTACGCCACTGGTGCGTCACAAAAAGTGATGCACCGGCGGCGTAAAAGTGACGCACAGCCTCATAAAAGAAGCCCAATGTATGCAAGGGGGCGTATTGACGCAAGAAAGGGTCGTAGAAGTGACGCAGTGAAATCCATGTGATTTCACTGCGCCACTTCTAGGACACAAATGCGTCAATTTCTTACGCCTGCCTCACAGCAGGCGTAAGACTGACACAGGCCCTTTCCCATGTGAAAGGATACATTGCTGGAGTTGCGTCACTTTTGTGACACACGCCAGCAATGCGTCACTTTTGCGCCTACAGATACGTCAGAAATACTGACTTATCTGTAACTCCTTGCGACATGATGCGTCATACTGTAAATATGACGCATCATTGGTGTCGCAAGGAGGGCGCTAGGAAAAGTGACGCATCGTTGTTTTCACGCAGCGATGCGTCACTTTTCATAAATGAGGCCCCAAGAACAGAGGAAGTAGCCACCAGATATTTCACAAACGGATTGTTTTTTTTTTTCTAATTGGCACAAATCCCTGACAAACCCAGTGCAAACTTCAGTGTATCATTACCAATGCTACTGGAATTATGCTGCAGGAGAAGGCCAAATTACGCAGCATTGTTGAGTAAATTATGTGCTAATTTATTTATTTGATGACTTTTATATAGCGCTGGCTAGACCCGAAGGTATCAGCGCGCTTTACAAGAGTATCAGCAAAAGGCAAGTTGCACAGAGTTACAATACATTCAGCGTCGGACTGGGAATAGAAACTGGTGATTTTGTTATAGGGGACCGATATTGCTGACACCTGGTACCAAAAACGGACCCCCAGGGTCTCAAAACCATCCCCCACCCTAGCGACCTATCGGGGAAACGCCCAGTGCCCGCTATGACCAGTCCGGCCTTGAATACATTACTCAATGTTACACAGTAAAAACAGGAGTTAAGGACATGAGAATATTAGAGGATGGCAAAAAAATGCATGATGAGCAACGTAAAGCAGTGGTATAACAATAAAAGCGGATGATAAGCGGAGACAAGAACAACCTAAGGGGCAGAGGAAGGAAAAGGGGGAGAACAGAAAAGGAACGGGTAAGGAAGGCAGAGGACAGGAAAGTGAGAGGGAAACAAAACGGAAATGGGATCAGAGATATCAGCAAAATCGAAAACAGGTCCGTGTAAAAGGAGAGACGATCGAAAGGTCGCCTCGCTGGAGACCAGCAGGAATGGAGGAATGGTCAGAGATCGCTAAGATGGCGGATCAGGGATAAGAGTGTCAATAGAAGAAGATCCCAAAATGGCGGAGAACATATGAGTCCAAGTCCAAAAGCCAAGGGGGCTAAGTCCAGACAAAGAAGAGCTGAATTCACGGAGGGGAACAAGATGGGGAAAGGAGACAGGACGGCAGTCGATTTCCGAGTCACTGCTGTGCCATCCACGTGCATTAGTTCTGGGCATCGGGGGCAGCAGTGTCCGATCCATTATCCACAGGTCAGGGAAGGAAAAAGGCAAATTATGCAGCAGAATGCAGCGCATTTTGTAATAGTGTTTCTTCATTTTAAACTTGGTAACACTGTCTGGGGATTAGGTGCACATCATTAGCACTGGTTTAACCCCCAAATATAGCAACAAGCAACAGAAAGGTGACCAGTCCAGCTTTGCAAAAGGCCTTTAACTGCGCAGCAACACGTGTTGCTTTATTTTTAGTAACTTTGTAAACGTTTGAGATAGAAACATATTTTTGGGTTAAAATCTGAAGATTATGCATCAGATGATGGGTTATGTGGCAAATGTGGCAAATCTGTAAGCACGCGAAAGTCGCCGCAGCCAGACTATCGCATAATTCCAGTGGCCCTGATCATGATGAGGCTACAAACACATATACATAATAATAATAATCCACATTTGTATAGCGCACAATCACCCGTTAGGGTCTCTAGGCGCTGGGGGGCCGTCGGGAAGATTAAGCAAGCTATTGCCCAGAGTCGCATGGTGCTGGGCTAACCTGCCGCCGGAGCCGGGGATCGAACCCTGATCCCCAGATTCCAGCGTCAGTCGCCCTGGCCGCGGCGCCACACCTCTCCCACACATATGTTACAGAGATACACTAATCAATTTTCTGGTAGAGGTAAGCAGTTAATAACGACTATTCTAAATTTCAGAGATGTTGCATTGAAAATTCAGTTTGTAATGTTCATAGTGCACCTATGTGCTGCAGCCTCTCTGCTTATACATCAGCTAGGTTTTGTAAGATGTAGCATACACTAACCCTGGGCGTAGTGTGCGGAGTGGGGCTCCGCGGAGCTACGCGAAGTGGGCGCACAACTACGCCCACCCGCGCACTCCGCGTAGCCCCACTCCGCGCCGCCCGCCTCCCTCCCGCCCTCCCTAAATACATAAATAAATGTATAAAAAGCTTTTAAAAACACTTACCTTGTCTGCCGCGTCCCCGGGGCTCCCTCTCGCCGTCCCGCCGTTCGCGCCGCCACCGAATCGGATCCTAAGGCGCATGCGCGGGCGGCCGCGCATGCGCATTCCTCACGAGAAATGCGCATGCACGGCCGCCCGCACATGCGCATTAGGATCCGAAATGGCGGCGCGCATCGCGGGACGGCGAGAGGGAGCCCCGGGGACGCGGCAGACATGGTAAGTGTTTTAAAAAGCTTTTTATACATTTATTTATGTATTTAGGGAGGGTGGGAGGGAGGCGGGTGGCGGCCGGCTACGCTCCGTCTGCGGAGCGCACGTAGTGCAGCCTGGCTACGCCGGCTACGCAAAATGCGTAGGAGGCGGCACTCCGTGCACTCCGTGCACGGAGCGTAGCTGGCCGCCCAGGCTTAGCATACACATCAAATTTATTAGTCCATGGACGCTGTCGCCTGCAGGCATATGGGTTTGTTTTCCCAGAATTGCAAACAGAAATATCATCTGACATACATTTTGTGCACTAGTATAGTTTGCAAAAATATAATCGTGTCGGGCTTAGATTCTTCACATTAGGAGGGAAAACTATCTATCTCTGGAAAAGCATCACAGTTTGGGCACAGAGAACAGTGGAGGGAGCTACCTGCTTGAGATATAGGGTCTGCTCATCGCGTCCAGCTATGCGCGGGATTGCACTTCTGAATATCAACACGAACAATAATGTGGGAAAAGTGTATTGAGGACCGAATAACGAAAGTAGAGTGCGTATAGGGAAGTATAGATTTACTATTCCTTCGTATAAGTTGTAGGTACACATAAGTGGCGTTAGGTATACATAATCTAGACTTACCCATCGATTTTAAGATTTTTCCTTAATATTCTGTCCCGTCGATATTGTGGGTTCGATATTCAGCAGGCGTGCCAACCTGGAGCTGAAAATTACTACTATGACATACCTAATTAATTTTTAGAGATTCTTCCCTTCATCTCCCCTTGTACTCATCCCAAACCTCATCTTTCAACTATGATCTTTCAATAAACACTTTCTAGACTATTTCCTCTTCTATCCCACCATTCCCATTATCCTTTTCAATTCAACTGACAGAGTCACATGTCCACCACTCAAATGAACTCAAATTTCACTATGCTAACCCCCCCCCACTAATCCTTTTTGAGTTCCAGAGTAGCATGCTATTGGCAAAAACACTTTGACGCCACCTAAGGTGTAGTAAGAGCTATATAAATACATTTACAATACAATATACACTTGTGGATGGGACACAGAACCTTAAGGTAAATAGTTTCCTATTAGGAGCAAGAGGCACTCTCCTGAGTTTGTTTGATGGATTCCTGTGGTTTTGGACGCTGGGCACATCTTGCTGTTGCACTGTGGATAGCCTACTGGAGTGACATTGTGTGCTTGTTGACCTCCTGGTAGAGGAAATTGATGTAGTCTATTTGTCAGTCATTCTGCGTGTTAATGCGCAGAGGGCAATAATTGGCTGAAGGAACTGGAGGAGGTGATGGAAGTAGAGGAGAAAACAGAGCTAGAAAAAACTCCTGCTTAGACAGACAAAATCCTGCCTGTGTACAGGGTGATATCTGGGCCTTTTTTATTTTTATTTGATGGCGACAAATGTTTGGTGGAAAATGATGGGGTCAGATGACAATAGTGCATGGTAATGCCTGGAGCCTTATAAATAGATTGCCATGACTGGCTCAATATGATGAACAAGCTTCTAGACATCCAAGCTTTGATATCATTTAGGCAGAGGTTTAAGTGTACCAATTAGCCTGTCTAATTTTAGATCCTCTGGTTTAGCAGCATATCCAGTGCTTATTTTGTGCTGGTGGTTTCCGGTGCTCGGCACCGGCACTTAATTGTCAGCACATGGTGGTGCTGTGTTTTTAATTTTGAGATGAGCCCAACAATCGTGTTTATTAAGTCAATATACATTGAAAATGAATACCAGCCTCTCATACCATTATTATAGCTTTGTGTGGACCGAAATAGTCTAAATTGTCACACTTCTAGGAGTGCAATGGTTAGGTATTATGTTGGCACATGTAGTGTTTGCCACCTCACAAGCAATACAAAATCTATAGATCTCAGACTGCGCACCCCCTGGGAACAGAGAACCCATACTAACTGCAATTCCCAGGGAGTGATCTACCTGATAACGTGCCCATTTCAGAAAATGTATGTGGGGATGACAAGCAGAAAGGTGCGCGTTAGGATAACAGAACATCGTAGCACGATAAGGTGCGGCAAGACCAACACTAAACTTACAGCACACTTTTAAGAGGCAGGACATAGTATTGAGGACCTGAGATGGACCATGATAGAAAGGGTCCAATTGGGTAGATACCAAGCAGAGGACCAGAGGTTGTTACTTCAACGAGAACAGAGATGGGTGTACCGCCTGAGGAGCCATCTGGTGGGACTCAATGATGATATTCCTTGGCAGGCACTAGGCAGACAGTAGACAGTTATTATGGAGTCACTACTGATCGTCTAGAGGTCCCTTGGAACTGTACATAAAGAGATAGAGTCCCCTGCTTGTCCTACATATATTTGTACCAAACCAATTAAATCCAGGTTTATTACCACATATAACCGTTGGTTTACTATTACTCAGGTGTACGGTCGTATACCGCGGGTGCTATTGCAGTGAGCGCCTAGGGCACTTTAGTTGAAGGGACACATGAGGTTATTGTAATGTAATGAAATGAGTTCGAGTTAACACCAATTAGAACTAGTCCATATCGTTCTTCCTGGCTGGGAAGAAGCGTGATTGATCGCATTCACTATAACATGCAATAATGCATTAGACGCTCGATTGTACAACATAATTTATCCCCAAATATTCGGAAAGGAGTATAGTATATTTTGAAACGATCTGTAGGGAGGCTAGAACCAGGGGAAGAGTGCAGGCAGGCTAACTAAACTACATTTCCCATGTACTGCGGTTCGTCTTACACGCTAAGCTCCCCACGTGATGAAGTTTACGTCGGGATCACGTGGGACGCCATGTCTTGCAGCCGACTTTTAAACTGATGTCAGACGCCGCGTATACCATCTTCGCGGTTTTACGGTCTGCAGGAATTCAGGACAGGGCGAGCCTTCGGAACAGTAAGGAGGGTTTGAAAGGGCAGCCACATGGGTAGTACGTGACAGCAAGGGCCCGATGGCGGGACCCTAACGCCCTTTGCTTAAATTGCTTTTATGGCATTTCTGGACCAATATTGCTAAACGGGGTGCGGGGGTTTAGATGGTAACACTCCCTGCCGCATTGTTGTGTTCCAGATTGGGTTCTTTGGAGACCCTCCTGCCGGACACCAGTTCGGGTTTATGAATTGCATAAACTCGGTGAGTATGCTGAAGGGAGAAAATATAAAATATAAAAAATATATATACACAAGCCTAGCTCTACGGGCAAGATACTGATGAGATGAGTGGTATGAGTGTTTGGGTGGGTACGCACAGTGGGTAATTTGGAGTGGGTGTGGACGTACGCAGCGTTATGTTTTTATGTAACGTCGTCACAAAAGGTGTACGATTGGTTGAAGCTTCATCCACCGAGGGGACAGCATTAAGAACCGGGGTGTAAAGCACTGCTATACCAATATTTGTTCAACACATGAGTATGATCTCCGGGAGGCTTGTAAGAGTTGAGGGTCAAAAAGAGAGTGACCGTGATAACCGGGTGTTTCTACCACGTCTGCTTGCTCCCTTGCAGTGAATATTTTCCCCCTTGCGTGGGATCAGCCTCCACACATGACTTAGGAAGAGTACGGATCTATCAGACCTGCTCAGTTCTTGGGGTCCTTTGACGAACTACGGGAGGACCAATAGTGGCGCTGATTGCGACAGTCCAGAACAATCAGTACCCTGAGAGGCACAAATTCAGCGGTCAAAACATGTTGACTTCAGCAGTGGTAGGAGGGAAGTCTTGAGAAACCTCAATTTCTCTATAAGACATTTCCCATCCTTTTCTTATTTTAATCCTGATAGGGGTACCAAGGGACGTTTAATAAAGTCATTCTTCTGGTTGGCACCCCTAATCAGTTTTAATCACTTCCCTTGGTCTGCACTTTTTGTCGCACTATCAGTTCCAGTCACTTGGTGTCTGCACGGCTTTCACCACATTTTATGTTATGTGTTGTGTGTGTTGAACTTATTTGGTTGTACGTCTTGTAGTGTGGAATTTATTATTTTTCCCCTTCCCTTATGCTCCGCCCTGAGTGTGGCTACACCAGGGCGTATTGTAAGCAGGCCCGATGATGAAGCATGTCACACACTTCGGTGTGTTAGTGAGGGTAGTTTTCTCAAACAGAGCGATTTGCCTGTTTTGTGTTCGTCTTTGTTGTATACTCTATACACCCCCTTTTGTGTGTACATTTGAGTTCTTTAGGGGTATGGGGTGGTAGAGTTTAAACACTTATGGCCCTCTCCCCTTTTTCGTGTTGAGTAGGCACTACAAAAACAACAGTTGATGGACAGAATGTAGAACAATGTCATACATTCACCCCAGTACAGAGATCTGGGCCTAAATCCATTGTTTTTTCGCTCACCATGCCATTCCAGTTTGAAACCAGTCATATGCAAATCAGTCTTGACCCTGTGCCCCATGGGAACAGTCCAGCCCGAACTGCCAAGCCAGGTCCTCCCTGGACTGGAAACAAGCATCCAAGGACTGGTTTTGGGCTTTCAGCCCTCATCAGCCTGGATAGCTTGATTCCAGTGGCATGGAGAGCACGGGACTCACTTCTGAGCATACCCGTCCCACTCGGGGTGACAAATGCAAAAACAACAGTTGATGGACAGAATGTTGAACACTGTAATCCATTCACCCCAGTGCAGAGATCTGGGCCTAAATCCATAGTTTTTTCGCTCACCATGCCATTCCAGTTTGAACCCAGCCATATGTAAATCAGTCTTGACCCTGTGCCCCATGGGAACAGTCCAGCCCAAACTGCCAAGCCAGGTCCTCCCTGGACTGGAAACAAGCATCCAAGGACCGGTTTCGGGCTTTCAGCCCTCACCAGCCTGGATAGCTTGATTCCAAGGCTGATTTGCATATGGCCATGTCTTAACTGGGGTGGTATGGTGTGCAAAAAAACGATGGATTTAGGCCCAAATCTCTCCACTAGGGTGAATGTATGACATTGTTCTGCGTTCTGTCCATCAAATGTTGTTTTTGCGTTATGTTGGTACTGTCATTGGCAGCACTGGCAGGGTATATGTAGCACAGCCGGCAGTGGCCTTCCAAGAAGAATGCATTTATACTTTGTTGGGAGGCTGGCTGCAGGTCGGTAACTGTATTATAGGTCGAGTCTGACACTTCTTAGTGGAGACTAAGGATAGCAGATTTCAGGGTCCAAGGGCTATGCATCTTGAACAGAAGGTTTTAACACTTTGAAATGTTTTTGAGTTTGGTGATGATAATATTTGGCAGTTTTGTACCTTGGAGCTTGTCAAATATGGCGTTGATGGTGTTTGCCATTTGTTCGTGTGATGTTTGGACTGCTGCAATTTGGTGGCGAAAGGTGAATCAAAGATAACTTGCAGGCTACTGTCAAGCTTAATGTTTTATATTATTTTGTACTTTTATGTTGAGCGACCAGAGGCACCCTGCACCAACGTGGATTTCTCAATCAATCAGGGTTTTTTTAGAGCCAACTACTCACCACGAGGATCTCAAGGCGCTGGCGCTGGCACTTCTGAGTGCTTGCTGTCACTACCCTGTTCCACAGTAGACTTCTCAAGTCCTTGCACCCATGTGTCTTACAGTAGGCCTCTAACCCTGGCATAGTACTAGTTAGTACTAATACGCATTCCGCAAATTGCACGTAGCACAGTACAAACTAAATCAACACCATCCTCAGATGCTTTGATAAAGCAATTTTACATGCTACAAAGCATATAACCAATTCACAAAAGTGAACTTTTTCAATGAAGATGTTAGGCAATGAGAGAGGCGATGATTTTGGGGTCCCCCCTAACACCCCTAACCTAGGGGGAGGACCAAGCAGATGCCTTGAACACAAAAAGCATAAACAAAAAGCACATCTTGTTGAACTTCGGTGGTGGTCCCATCCTCTTAGGACCACCCCAAGCACAGTTATTGGCAAAAAAAAATCCCAAACAAAGGCCCTGTAAAGCATTATGGGACGAGATTAGCAGTGGGCAGTGAATAATATAGTATCCAATATAAAAATAATTATACAAAGAGCTACAGATCAACTATTCGTTACTAGATGTCCCTCACAAGTCAAATGCAAAAGCATTGAAATAATTCTTACATTAAGCTGCAGTTCCACTAGTCGTTACTAGATGTCCCTCACGAGTCAAATGCAAAAGCATTGAAGCCCTTTCATCAAGCATTTGCATTTGACTCGTGAGGGACATGTAGTAACGACTAGTTGAACTGCAGCTCTTTGTAGAATTATTTTGATATTGGATACTATAATATTCACTGCCCACTGCTAATATCATCCCATAATGCTTTGCAGGGCCTTTGGTTGGGATTGTTTTTTTGACAATAACTGTGCTTGGGGTGGTCCTAAGAGGATGGGACCACCACCGAATCGTTCAACAAGATGTGCTTTTTGTTTTCAAGGCATCTGCTTGGTTCTCTCCCTAGGTTAGGGAGGAACCCAAAATCATCACCTCTCTCACTGTGTGCTAATTTTTCAGTTTTGCTTTTGTGAAAGTACTATATGCTCTTTAATATATAGATACCTATTTTATAATAACTGGCACTGTGCACGATATCATTTGCTATTATTTTACAGTGCAGACCTGTACACAGTGCTGTCAGCTACGCTACGCAATACTGTGTGTACTATGTGTAGTTCAAAGTATACTATATGCAGCTACGTGTTGTGCTACTATGCAAACTAAGCCCAGGGTTTCACATTGCTCTGTTTCCCGCAGAAGATCCCTGCCTTACCAAATGCTTTACAGTAGTTTGACTCCCCTATTGTCTTTCAGTAGATCACCATCTTGAGCGCCAAGAAACTGTCTCAGTGTACGTGCGCGGTATAAATTGTTTTACATAACCATCATAAAGTGCCCTGCAGGAGGACCTCCAGACTTACCATAACAATCTGTGCCAACTCAATCCTTGCATCGATGGCTCCACTGAAAGTAGTAATTTTCTCCTGTCCCAGAGTCTCCACCCTTACTCCCTGAATTAGAGAGCACTGGGCTTCAGAGCAAAAAGCACAGGTGGTAGAGGGGATCAGTCGGCACAATAGGTATGCGGACAATAGGCACGACCACACCACACTGTTCACACCCTTAACCACACCCACGCTATGCACAGACATCCCCAGAAGCGAAAACAGAGTGAGTAGAGTGATTCCTCATATACCTGCCACCCATGTTGCATTCATTTGAGAAAGATATTTCTGATTATTGAATAATGTGACCTTAGCATAAATAGCATTTTACATTAAAACTGAAAATGCTGTATTTAATAAACAGTATTTTCCTGTGCTTGACCAAACTTTATCCAATCTAGGCCTAACCTCCACCTTTGATTTCAATGCATAACCTCAATTTCAGATATGATTGATTCCTCACAATCAAACAAATTTGCACTTATGAAATTCTTTGTGTTGACATGCTGTTCTTGAAGTGTTTCTTGGAACCTTCCTTTTTTCTTTGTGCTGCAACAATTCAAGGCTTTTCCTGCCTGTGCCACTGTTGGGCTATGCTCCCATTAAACTTGATATTTTATTGTTAGTAACTAAATTTCTACTGTCACACCCTTTGACGTTAGGTCAGTAGGGTCTTAATATTATCTTATTTAGTTCAATATTGTTGCATATTGGTCTACTGTGATTGGCTGATCCATGAAAATTATTATTAACATTATGCTGATTTTTTAACTTTTGATGTCCATTTTACTACAAAAAGCAGTAGTTTTGGGAATGAGCCAGTTTAGTCTGCCCCAACTCAATGAGAGCGGACACTTGTCAGGCTCCCTCTTCCTTAGGACCAATCTCTAAGTAAAGTCGACAAATATTTTTTTCCCCATTGGTCGTATGGACCTTTGTTAGTTGACTTGAAGCACTGGGTAAGGGAGAAGGCATCAACAATACATTTCTGGCTTGTAAAGCCAACATGACTCCACAATAAGGACAAGGAATTGCCAATTATGGTTATATTGATTTTATTGTAGGCTACTAAACAATCTAGTATATAAGCAGAACAAAAATAAGTTCAAGAGATACAGCAATACCACAGGTATGCCAAAATGCCTCAGTATATTGAGTGGTAATAAAATGACATACAGATTAGTGACAGCCACAATAATAAAGAAACAAAGTAAAGCAAACAGGTGTTCCATATAGAAACTTCTCTTCTGACTTCTAAAAATAGATCAAGTACAGGAACATCTACCCGAAATTTCTAATTAAGGAGCATAGAAGGTGTCAACATAATATAGACTTCTGTAGAAGTCTTCGAAAAGGAAATATGTGTTTAGCATAAAGCTTCACAATTGCAGGGAAATAGGTAAGCAGAGAGGTCTGTCCCTCTCCAAGTCTGAAGGGAATCTTACTTTCTGATTGTGGTAACACCAATTAAAATAAAAGGAGACTCAGAAACATCCTCATCTCCTTTCACATCACCAGGAACCAATCAATTCGCTGCTTGAGAGGAGCATCTGCAACATCCCTTAAGTTTCCCATCGCATCGAAACTTGGACTGTAATTTGCAAGCTTGAACGTCCCGTTACATGAGGAACAGAAGGCCTCTTCCGACCACTAATTCTCCACGTTTACTGCCAAGTTCTTCCCTCCAGGCCTCACTATTGACAGTCCAATACAAACAATATGCCTTTTTTTAACTAATGATAAACATGATAATGCACCTGGAACAAAAACGCATGGTTATACATACAGCAGTAGTTCTTCAAGAATAAGTGCAAAAAGTGAATGAAAGAGTGCATGAATACATGTTTTGTATGTGAACTTCTCATCCCTACGATAATTACATTTCATTAGTACATTTAAATAGTTCAAACGTTATTGAAGTTAAGGCACACAGTGAATACAATGTTAGTTATGAGTATATAATTGGATAATAGTGACAAAGGGTGGAGCCTAAATTACGCTGCTCAAATTTCAAGCCAGGCTCTTTCCTGCATTTGACTGAGCCTTATGCTAATTCTCTTAATTCTATTTACACTGCATTATGATCGAGTCAGTAACTAACCATTATTTTTTGACTTCTGTATTGCACTTTAATTTTTTAATAAACGTTCATGGTTACTGAAATGTACTGGTTTTGAGCCTTGCTGAGACTTTAAATTGATCATGCTGATTTATTTGCTGCCAATCTAATCTATTTATAGACAGATTGCCTCATATATTCTTGAGGATGATATCCACCCCATTCCTGCATATGTGGATTTTCTATCCAAGGTTATCTGATAAGATAGTGCCAACAAGTCTCATCTACAGCATGTCCACAGTAAGCCAAGCCAAATCACCAAGAATTGTAAACATGCCCAAAGAAGGTTGTGCCACATTCATATAAAACAGATCTTCGCTCACATCAGCCAACCACCCTAAACAACTTTCATTGACTGTACCATGGCTCACATGACAGCTTTCACAATGCTCCTTAGTCTCACTTTAGGGTTAAAATAGAATAACTATCCATTTACGCCCTAGCCTGCAACACTCTTCAGGGTCAGAAGAGGCCTGACAATAAGAAGCAGAAGCCACTCATCCACCCATCAGCATTGCTAATCGCTTAAATCTCAAAACGTCCAGGCAAAAGCAACCCACCTTTGAACATCCAAACGCAAATAAAGCCCAGACCACAAAAATGTAATAAAGAATTAGAGTGCCAACATTACACTGAAAAAAAAATTAGTCTGTCATGGGTGACATGATGGTGGAATAGAAACTGTCAAATTCACAAGATAACTTACCAGCAGAACACAACAAATTAATAAAATACTGGTTAAACCAAGCTGCTTTTTGATTGTGCATTTTTGAAACCTTTTATTTGAATAAGAGAAGTATATAGTATTTTTTGTCTTTTTCTTTAATCTGAGATAGTGTCTTATGTTTATGTTTGATAGTAGTGCATTTAAGAAAATAATTGCACAGTAAATGTATAACTTTACTAGCTTTTAGACATTTCGGATATCATGTAGTTTAAATAGGTTATAAACTATTAATTATAGCGTCCTCACATATTTCAACATATCCATTTCACATCTAAATTACTTCACACCCAGTAGATTTCAATATTTGAAAATAAAACCATTTTAAATAAGGGGTCAGGAAGCTACAGAAGAAACATAAATGTGTAAAATTACAATTTTTGCAAAACATGCAAATCCATCAAAACATAATTTGGTGACATTTTATTTTTCGTTTTTGTATCTCTCTTACCTTTTTATTTTCCTCCTTGCATGTCTCTGTTCATAAAAAAATGAAAAATCAAGATTTTTTTTGCCATATTTTGACTTGGAAACAGACTATTGCACTGCTTTTTCCAGACTTAACTGCAGCAAGTTAGAGGAACCTTCGCATATCACGCCTTCTTGAAAAAAGTGATCCTCAGTGCACATTGCTGTAAGTATGACATGCTTATGTTAATTTGTGAATATTGATGTTTGATAGGACCACCCTTTCTGGTCATCTTGCAACAGAAAGTATTTCGTTAATGTAAATGCAATGCCATTATTATAAATAATTTTCTATTTAATCTGCCATTAAGTGTTTCTGATGGGCAATCTGGCCCATCATGTCCTGCACCTTATGCCAAGCAGAACTGGTTAATGTGCCCTGAACTGATCTCACATTGACATATTGTGTTGTATCTTTATTCGTCCTTCCTCTCATCCCCTCAGGGTATTTTAAAGAAATCAGATGGGAGTCAAACTGGAATCCACATTTTGTTCAAGGATGGGTCTTACTTTGCACTCAGTCCAATGCCTTTTCAAGATGGAAAACAAATTGGGCAACCTTTTAATTGGTACTTTGGTCAGAGATCATTTTTTCTGTTTATGAAATGATAGATACAGCTGGTGCACTTTGTTAAGATGGCATCTTCATTTGCTTTACTGTATTGACCAATACAAGTCAATGGCCAGGTCCTGATGAGTTCAGGATGATTCAGGTTGACTCTAGGCACTATTTGATGTGCAAGCGAACCACCAGATTCTCCACTTCTTTTCCAAGCCATCAATTCACTCCTTCATCCACTTTATCACATGTCAATTAACTCAATAGTCCACTCAGCCATCTCGCTTACCTATTCACTCATTTAACAAACCACTCAGTCATTGGTTGTCTGCCACTAATCTATCCAATGTATACTCCTTCATCTTAAATTCAGCATCCTATCAGAGGCTTACACATCCAGAACTGAACAAAAGGATGCATGTGTAGCCTCCAGAACTGAACTCAATACTTCTGATGGGTGCTCCAAAAATGGATGCTGTCCTTCAGTGGACAGTTCCAGAATTGGACATAAACCTTCAGATACAGCCTTATAAATGAGGCAGAATTCTTGAAAGATGTACTCAAGTGTCTTTTCTACACCAGATCTGGCCTCTAGAACTGTGCGCCCTATGATTGATCCTGCCACACCTGCTCATTTTTCAAAGAATCGCCCTCATCTCAGCAGTGGTTATCTCCAGAATAGACTACTGTACCAGTTTTCACGCTGACCTACCTGCTAAATCTAACCACTAAACTCCAGAGAGTCCAAAACCACACTGCTCACCTGTTCCTCAGACTGAAAGACTCTCCTATCATGTCACCTCTCCTCTCATGACACTACATTAGCCTTCTATATTGTGCTTGAGGCTGTTCGTAAAGAAGCACAATCCTATCTTCCTAACCCGATGCTGCCCTACTATGGAACCTAACCCCTAAAGTTATCTATCTACAGCGTGTTGGCATTCACCCGGCAAGATACAAATGCTTTACTGACAGATTAATTCATTCATAAGACTCTTTAGTTTGGAACTTGAGGCCAGATGTATAAAGCCATTTCGTGGTTGCAAAGTCTGCGAATGGCTAAATCGCAGAGTTTGTCACCACTAAATGACTTTTATTAATGTACTAAACCCATTTTACAATTCAATAAGTATTTACTGAATTGCAAAATGGATTTAGAAATGCATACGAAATCGCAATTTGGAAGGGGCGTTTAAGGTATCCATTCCAATTCGCGAATCAAAATGCTCTGTATCAATCATTTCTGACTGAAAATTCAGTTAAAAACTATTGATTAGTTACTAACTCCTCAAATCAGGTGGTAACCCATTCGCAAATAGGACCCTTTCCCCTTCGTGAATGAAAACAAAAATGTTTGTTTGGGAGTGATCAGTGGTCTAGGAGACCGCTGCAAACTCTTTAATAAAAAAAAGTCAAGTATTTTTTTCTTAATTGCTCATTCATTTCCCTTTAAAGTCTGTGTTTTCTTAAATTTAACATTTTTAATTTATTTAAATATGATCACAGACAAGGTGGTCTCCCGATCCTAGCAGGCCACCATTTCTGTGATGGCATCCGATTCGAGTGAGTCGCAATTTGAGACTTAAATTATAATCAAAATATTGATGAGGTAGGTCGAATTGTGACCAACTGCAAATGGAGATTTTGTGAACCAACCTAATTGTACAGACGTCGGTTGGCAAAATCAGAATTGATTCACAAAAAAATGCTGCAAAATTTGGGACCACTTTTTGAGAATTGATCTTTTCTACATCTGGCCCCAGTTTACTTTATCCCTACATTTACCACCCTTGAGTTCAGCCCGTCTGCGCCCGTCCGCGCTGAGGACGGGCTGCAGGCCGGGCTGGACTCGGCTGCTACCCCTCTCTCTCCCTCCGAGGCTAGCAGACAATACTCTAGGGTCAACCTCCTTTCTCTTAAACCGCGCTTGCTGTCTTGTGCCCATCGTCTTTCACCAGAAGGGATTCTATATGCCCGATGTTGCAGGGCCTGTCTCTCCTCCTTTAATTTTGTTTCCAATGATTCGACCACGTTTTCGCCCCTTCCTACCTGTCCACCCACCTCTTTAAGAACTGGCTTTCTCATTAATGCGCGCTCACTGGTCAAGCACAATGTGGCTTTTCATGACTTCGTTGATGCTCGACAACCGGATTGGGTGTTCATTACTGAGACCTGGACATCCGACACCTCTGGCCATGACTTGTTGATGGCCATTCCCGATGGCTATTCTCTGCATAGGCAGGATAGACTGCTCCGCAGAGGTGGAGGGATTGCTATTCTTGTGAGATCCTCTCTCCCATGTAGCATTAAGCCTTTATCCGGGCCTCAAGATCGCTTTGAAGCCTTCTATTTCTGTATCACCTGCGCCCCGTCGGCATCTTTTACAGGGATCTTGATATATAGGCCTCCTGGCCTTAGATCGGGCTTCCCTGCGGACCTACTGAGAATCCTGGAACCCTATTTTGGTAAGCCGTGTCTTACCATCTTGGGTGATTTAAATTTCCATCTTGAGGGCACTAATTCAAATGACACTACATCTCTGGTTGAGTCACTTGGAGCTTGTGACCTTCAGCAACTTGTGAGCAGTCCTACTCACACGGCTGGTCATATATTGGATGGGGTGTTTTCCAACGATCCTAGACTATCGACTGGCCATCCTCTTCCACTGGTCTGGACTGACCACTTCGCTGTCCCGTTGCAATTTATTCTCTCTGCCCCTAGTTCTGCTAATCAGACGACTTCCTCACATACACTCAGGAGAAACTTAAGGAATGTTACGGACAAGGCTCTTGTTCCCTTTGTCTCTTCCACTGATTCTCTTGCTGGTAAGGATGCAGGTGAGGCAGCTTCTGATCTAACGAACTCCATAGTCAGTGCTGTTGATAGGCTGGCCCCTGCTTCGTTGCGATATGTAGCAAGGCGAAAGCCTACTGCTCCCTGGTTTTCCAGCCAGCTGAGACTTTTGAGGCAGGGATGTAGGTGTACCGAGAGAAGGTGGAGGAAATCATGGGATTCTAGGGATCGAGAGGCTCACAAGTCTGCACTACGGGAGTATAAATTGAGAGTGGTAAAGGAGAAGCAGGAATACTTTGCTAATCTGACCAGCTCTCTTTCATCTCCTGGGGAACTGTTTAAAATCGCTGATTCATTATGCTCCCTCCAACTCCCTGATCCTGTAGTCCATTCACAGGAACTGTGCAACAAGATCTCTGTTTTTTTCCATAAAAAGATTCTTGATATCCATGCCTCTTTGGATGTCGAACGCCTTCTATTGGATCAGAGTATCTCCATGGAGCTGTCTAGTCTTGATTCTTTCAGTAGGGATTCTGCTATTCCATCTCTATCGGAATTCCCCCCCTTGTCGTTGGAGGAACTGAATCTCCTGCTGGATAGAACCAAATCTTCTTCTCCTATGGATCCTCTACCTCTTAAAAAGCTTAAAGAGTGTAGAAGCAGTCTTCTTCCTTCCATGCTCATGGTTATGAACAAATCCATTTCCCAGGGCTCTTTTCCAACGGTATGGAAGAAGGCCATCGTAAAGCCTCTCCTCAAAAAACCATCCCTTGACCCTGGCCTTTTAAAAAACTTTAGGCCAATCTCCCTTCTTCCGGCACCTGCAAAGATATTGGAAGCACACCTAAATTCTCATTTGTCCGCCTTTCTTGATCAATCCGGATATTTAGATAACACACAGCATGGCTTCAGGAAACACCACAGCACAGAGTCCGCTCTGACTCTTGTGGCCGACAAGATCCGTCGGAAAGTGGACTCTGGCCAATCCACTGTCTTGGTCTTACTTGATCTCTCGGCCGCATTCGATACCCTGTCTCCCGTCATTTTAACATCTCGGCTTAGGGAGGCAGGGGTCGAGGGATCGGCTCTGAGTCTTCTGAACTCTTTTCTTTTAGAAAGAGAGCAGAGAGTGATGCTTGGGAACTACCTCTCCCCTGCCAAGTCTTTGCAATGTGGGGTGCCACAAGGGTCGGCCTTGAGCCCGACCCTGTTCAACATCTACGTGGCCCCCCTTGCTAGACTTATAAGATCGCAGGGGATGGAGGTAGTATCCTACGCTGATGACACTCAAATCATGGTGTCTCTGGCTCATTCCTCTGTGGTAACATCTGCCTTGAGCTTCAGGGTATGCATGCAGTTGGTGGCAGACTGGATGACTGTTAATTCCCTGAGGCTCAATGGCGAAAAAACAGAGGTACTGGTTTTTGGAAAGAACCAGGATGTCTGGTCGAGCGAGTGGTGGCCTTCGTCTCTTGGCACCTGCCCCTCTCCCTCCCAATCAGCCAGAAATCTAGGTGTGATATTTGACACCTCACTCTCTATGTCCCTTCAAGTAAACAGGACCGTGGCCACTTGCTGGGGTGTGATTAGGACTCTAAATAGAATCCGTGAATATCTTTCTCCCCAAGCTCGGAAACAAATTGCAGTCGCTCTTGTTGGCTCCAGGCTGGATTATTGCAATTCCCTGTACATGGAGTCCAACAAGAGCCTTGTGCATCGACTGCAAATTGTGCAGAACGCGGCTGCACGTTTTGTATTGGCCCTTCCTAAGGTGGCTTCTGCGACTAAAGCCAGGAAAGATCTTCACTGGCTTCCAGTGCAGCACAGAATTTCTTTTAAAATTCTTTGCATGACCTACAGAGCATTGGCGGAGGGATCAATGAGTGGGATTAGTTCCTTGCTCGCTCGCTATGTTCCAGTTAGAGGCCTTCGATCCGCTGAATTGCTCCAACTTGTCGTGCCACGGGTCAGGCTGGCTAGATGGGGAGCTAGGGCCTTTTCAGTTGTGGCCCCTCAGCTCTGGAATTCGATTCCCATTGAGCTTAAGAGGTTGCCATCTATTGAGTTGTTCAAAAAGGAGCTAAAGACATGGTTCTTTAGGAAGTCTTATCTCTAACTGAACGTTCCCTGGAGTGATAAGCTGTGTTTCTGATGTTAGGCGCCTTGACGCCCATGGGGCAAAGTATGCGCAGAATAAAAACATTTTCATTCATTCATTAGGGCATGCTGCCAGAGTTGTAAATAACCACTTTAGGACTGGGGGCGGGTACTGTTTTTTACATTCCAGAAGCAGTATATGGAGGCAAATTTTGATTAGGATACATGAAATGGCTTATCTCAGAAGAAAAAAAGAGCAGAATCATTACTTTTCAATTTGTGCAGATTATGTAGTTCTTCCTAGTGAAGCAAGGTCCAGGGAGAGCCAGACAAACGGCCAAATTCATGTGGCCATCTCTGGACTTTGTTTTGCACCGCAGAAAACACCTCAAAATCTATTCATTTATCAAGTTTGCCTGCAGAGTACATTTAGGCAGTTCTTCTAGGCCAGTTTTACTCCATAGGCAAATTAAAATAACTTATGGATTTCACCTGTTTCCACTTTTGCAGCAGACTTCCAGCCACCTCTAGTTCGTAGTATGGAGAAAAACTTGCATTGCTGCTGTCTGTGCTGTACCTGTTCAGTGCATGTGGGAGAATTCCGCAGGGCTGCTTCTCAAGCTGTGTCTGTTCTGTTTGAGGGAAGCTTGCACATTCCTGCAACCTTTGCTGTAAGTTGTCTGTGTCTGAGTGATGTTTGCATTGCATGTGTGTTTGAGAGACAGATGGCCGTGAACTGCTACCCTGCTCCTGTTCTCTAAGTTGGAGAGTAGTTGTCTGCACTGCATTAGTGACTTGTCTCCATGGGACGTTTGCTCTACTCCTACCAGCACCGATGCCCTGGTCTTTCCATGGGAGAAAGCTTGCATTGACGCTTGTATCTGTGTCACACCTATTCTGTCTGTGTGAGGGAAGCTTCCACTGCTGTCACCAATGCTGTCCAGGTGATGTGTATCTTAGTGAAGCTCAACAATACCTTTTCACAACACAAAATACAAAAACAAAACATTACCTGCAGCTTGTTAGCTGCAGCTTGTTATCTTATGTTTTACACAGCAAAGTCCAAGTGGTCTCAAGGGCATATTTACAAGGAAGTGGTGGAGCGTGGCGTTAGTCTCCTTGGCTTAAAGCCGCGCTCCACCACTTCTGAAACACAGGGCAGCAACGTCTTTACATGAATATGGTGCAGCCTTGCGGTTCCCCCTGCGCTCTTGCTAATTCACCTGCTAGCGCCAACCTAACGCAAACACCCTTGCACCATGGTGCAAGGGTGCCTATGTTGAGGGGAATGATTGTTTATGTGCAGGAAGGGATGCAGGAATGCAGCACACATAGAAGTTCGAAAACGTCTTTTATTTAATGATTGTTTATGTGCAGGATGGGGCACCTTCCTGCACATCAATGGTGTTTTGCTGTACACATGGAGACAGCAAAAACGAGGAGAATTAAACATTTATTCTTATTGCATCATAGTAAGACCAGGTTTCCCTGGTTTTAATTTTGATGCTGCACCATATTTACGCCACCCTTGTAAATATGGGGCAGTATCAAAATCAATGAATGTTGCTGGGAACACCCACCACAACACCCATTGCCCGCCCCTTTCACGCTAAGTGTAGAGGGAAAGGGTGCCTTATTCACAAGGCATTTCACTTAATTAAAAAAATTATTATAATTCAGAAGTAGCTTATGAGTCAGTGCAAAATCATCAGACTCCACGGTGTCCAGCAAGACAACCAAAAACAATATATATAATTAACAAAGCACAAAAAAGAAGCAAAATACACAGAAAATCCTAGTCAAAAGGAGAAGTTTATCTGAGAAAACATAGAAAGGGGTACAAAACAGTACAGTAAATGTCAGCAAAAACGTTATGGAAAAGATGTACAAATAAATTTGAACACACAGTTCATAACCAAACGTCAGCTCCTAAAGATAACAAAACCAATATTATCCAATGATCAATAAGTATGGTTTAAATACAGTGATTTCTTGGAGTTGACGGCAATGTCGACGTTTCGGTCTCATTGACTTCAGTCCATTAGACCATCTTCAGGACACAAAATTTGATGCCGAATATATGACCTTCTATGGTGATCACAAGGGACAAGACTTATTGGCCTTGGATTAACGAACTGTGATGGCAGCACAGTATGGAAATATGCTCGTGGTTACAGATACACAAATTATCTGCGCAAGTAGACCAATGATGGGTCTTCTGGTATCATTAGTCTACTTGTGCAGATAATTTGTGTATCTGTTATATATTCGGCATCTTATTGATCATTGGATAATATTGGTTTTGTTATCTTTAGGAGCTGATGTTTGGTTATGAACTGTGTGTTCAAATTTATTTGTATATCTTTTCCATAAAGTTTTTGCTGACATTTACTGTACTGTTTTGTACCCCTTTCTATGTTTTCTCAGATAAACTTCTCCTTTTGACTAGGATTTTCCGTGTGTTTTGCTTCTTTTTTGTGCTTTGTTAATTATATATATTGTTTTTGGTTGTCTTGCTGGACACCGTGGAGTCTGATGATTTTGCACTGACTCATAAGCTACTTCTGAATTATAATAATTTTTTGAATTAAGTGAAATCCCTTGTAGACATTCTTCTACTTGATCAAACTTCATTTCCCAAGCCTACAAGGGTTTATTGGGTTTGCCAAATCCGTTACAATTATTCACAAGGCAGCGTTAAGCTACGTTAAGTGGCTTAACGCCACCTTCTGCATAAGGCACAGCCCCTATCGCCACCACATCATTGAGAAAAGTGACGTTGCGGTGGTGATAGGGGCTTGTAAATATGCCCTGCGGTGTGTTAAATAAACATACTTGGAACTGATGGTATTGTACAGCAAGGTGATCTGCAGACCAGAACCAGTATGATAAGGATTCACACACCAGGGAGTTAAGGAACATTGAAGACTGCTAATCCCTTGTGAAGGCAAACACATTAGGAGAAATACAGGCGCTGAAAGTGATGCGACTAAATCCATGGAATATATGTTATTTTTTGACAACCAATAGGCACAATAGACTGGATTCTGGGAATTAGGAAATTTGAGACCTCTGCCTGGCAGCAACCGAGTTGATGACTGGGAAATATAATGGGATATGAAGTTTTGGATGGAGGAGAGTGCACAGCTGCTGTCTGGGATTCCTTAGTGGATGGTATATTTAATTTCCACATGTGGTGTGTGTTTAGCAAACAAAAGGGATGCTGTGGCTGCTTTGAGTGTTAATACAGCATTTGTAAAATATGCCCAGCCTGTATTAAAAGGTACTGCCATCGCCAGACGTGATAGATCACACTATATGCAGGCCCACTGGAATTATGCGATTCTGCAGCCAGCGAGTTTCTGGCTAGGCCACACTGGCCGCATAATCTACCGTCTGCTGGTTAGTTTTCAGATTTCAACAAAAATGTGCTGCTAGCTCAAGGAGATTGAAGGTTTCTAAAATAAAAGCACTACACGAGGTGGTGCTCACTTACAGACCACTTGCTATGGATAATTAGTCCATTGTATTAGCTGCTGATTACTCTATTCGAGTTCTAAACTGGTACTAACAAGGGGAGGCCTTTGCCCAAACAGTCTTTCTGAGTTTAAATATAAATTAGATGAATAACAAGGCCACAGAATGTGCTGTTTTATGCCACAAAGATTGCAATTTTGCTAACTTATTTAGACATCCCTGGTGCATAATTTCGTTCCCAATTGCCGGGTAATTCTAGGGGCTTTGACTAAATACAACCCAGGTGGTGTGGTGCTCCAGCTCCTATTAACCAGAAATGTTTGTTTGCACCAATGGAGACCTTGCAGACCTCGAGTGTGATTCCCCTAAAATCCTTTTTAACTTGCACTTACAGAATTTTGCCTCTGTGCAACAAAAAAATGCATATATTGACTCATACAGTTATGTGCACAATACATCAAAGTAAACTCATGACTAATTAATTTAGTGTTGCGCTGCTATTGCAAACCCGAATAGCCACCACCCACTTTTGTAATGCACAGAGCACTGCAGAAACATCTACTCACAGTTTGCGGTTACTCAGTCCACCGTGGACTGTGACCCCCACTCGTTTGACTATCCATCCTTTAGGGGACACCCATCCACTGTAGAAACAGTTGGTGCAGGCTCAGATGCTCTAAATTAAAGCGCATGTGGCATGGTTGATCAGTGCAAAAACTGAAACCCACAAACCATCACTGCTTGAAAGCACACATTGGTCAAGCTGCCTTTGGTCCTTCTTTTTTTACAGAGTTTTATATAGCGCGAACTTGACTCGAATCGGGTATCAGAGCGCTTTACATAGCACCAGTTGCATTACATGAGGACACATTAATTTTATTTTTTGTCAGACACTGGGAGATTAACTGTTTTGCCCAGATCACAGGATTTTCAGCGTCATTGCCGAGCTTGAACCTAGTTCCCCAGGTTCGAGGTCGACCGCCCTAGCTGTTAGGCCAACTCCTCTCCTCTCTTTCATATGTGCTCCATCAAGGACACTGTCTCTGTTCACCTCCCATACTCCTGTGGTCAACACCCTGATCAGTCCCACTCTTGACTATTCCATGCCATACAAGAGTCAACCTATGTACAGGAGGACACAAACCTATAAAATCCAAATTACTGATGGCGCTCTTGCAAACTTAAAAAAGATGAGCCTCTATCACTCTCACTCCATTGGCTTCTGATCAGACCTGGGATCAGGCTTCAAAATCCTGTGCATCACTGCATGTGAGTGGACACTCCTCCAACCTGCATTGCTTAGAAACAAATCAGGCCCTGCCCTTCCGTGGCAGAGGCTTTCCGCCACAAACCTGTTAAGAAGAGTCTGTACTGAGAAATTAAACACATCAAAAAGCAGTTAGATATTTGTTGGTAAATATTATTCCGTTTAATACAAGCCAAATTTAATTAAAAATGGTGTGCCAAAATGTGTAGAAACATGCAGAGAGTTTCTATATTTCCTATAATTCCCTAAAATATACAAGAAAGAGCATGTTGCTATAAATATCTACTTTCTGCTCATCAATGTTCATTTACAAAAACAGAGCTGAAGAATGAAAAAACGAGTAATTTTCATTTTCATACTGCAGTTTTAATTATTATTTTGCTCGGTGCCTGGCCTTTGCTGCTGGCTCTGGAAGCAGGCATTATTATGACGTCAGAACTCAACCGTAATAACTTATTACACACAGTATAACATATGCTGCAAATATGATGAAACAGGCTGCTGCTAAATGTGCAAATAGATTCAATGTGGAAGTGCTTATAGAGCTTTATATATTTTTAGCAATGACAATCAGACTGCACCTAGTGCAAACCATTTTTATAGATTTCAATTTAGAAACATCCCGCAAATGGCAAACCCCTTACAATCTGTGCTTAATTTGTGCCGCCGGTGCTCAGCACCGGCACTTAATTGTCAACACCTGGACGTATGGCTGTCTGCCACATGGTAACACTGTTTGATGTAAAGAGGAGCAAAATAGTTGTTTATTACTTCAAAATACATTTAAAAAATGACTAATATGTGCTGCCAAAGCCAAATGTATAACTTTGGGATCTTGGAATAGTCTGAAACGTCACGCATGGAGGAATGTGATGGTTACTAGTTTTATTAGTACTGTTGCTGGCAGCATGGGCAGAGCATGGGTAGTGCAAGCTGTGGTAGCCTCCTGACAAGGGTCTTGGCACTTATTATTTTACAGACTAAGCACTGTTTACAGTCCTTCTAAAAAAAGAATACACTTTGTCACCATCAAGCTTAAAAGAACGCTTTCAATTAGAGCTTCTCCTGCCACTCAAAATGTGCAAAGGCATCATGAGAGCAGGCATGACTTGGTAGATCCCTTTTCAGAAAATAAAGCTGCAAAAAGAACTTCAGTCCTTTGGACAGATCTGTGAGGTCCTTATGCTAAAATAATTGGCTACATAAAATAGCATCTGTCTCCACTGTTACGTGTACTCCAGTGAATCAGAACTTTTGAATGCCTAGTAGGATTTAGACCTTTTAGTAATATAATTGTTGTGTAATCTTCTTTTAAGTAACTATTTATTTTAATGTATATACCATGAATAGACAATATTCTGTAAACAGAGCTTAAATGGTAAATGAATGAGTAACGGGACCCAAAGTTTTTTCAAAAGTCCAGCACACTTGATGGTGAATGTCACGGTCATTAAGTACCAAAACTGTGTAACCTTAATTCCACCTCATGGCTCTTTTATTGAACACCGTTTATTCCCTCCCCCTTTATCTCACTCTAGCAGGATATTTTAAATGTGCCCAAAATTAGTGACTGTGGCCCCTCATACAACCAGTGGCTCCAAATAAGCACTGCCTGTATAAGACATTGTACTGTTATGTTATTTACATTACCTCACGTAACCCTGCGATCTCTGGCAGATTGTTGGCCTTGCTGTATTGCTACAGAAAGAGGATTACGGGTCCACGATCTCTGGCAGATCGCTGGCCTTGCTGATCAGCCTCACTGAAAAAGGAGGGCTAGGGATCCGCGATCGCTGGCAGATCACTGGCCTTGCTGTTCAGCCTCACCACAGAAAGCGGGCTAGGGGTCCTAAATTGCCAGGGTCGCTGGGTCGCAGTCTGCAACGGTGGGCAGGTAATGTCACTCATGCTCCTACCTAGCCCTCAAAGGTCGCTGCTGTCTAGTGCGAGTCTCACAAAAGGAAGGCATATATCAAAATCTCCTCATTTACTGGGACACTGTGAAGGCTTAGCAATACTTCATTCCAAACTGACCAATCACCAAGCCATCATGATCCTCCCGTATTGGGTGCGTCACTCTACTGCAATCAGAGCTGAGGGTGAGTCAGAGAAGAGAGCGTCTCTGCTTCAAAAGACTTTGGACTTTAGAACCTTCAGATATATCAGAAGGTTTGACCTGGGTCCAGATTTGGATCTCATTCTTGTCCCCATACAGCAGGTGTCAAACTCTAGTCTGGCTGTCCATGTCCACGTGTCCCTACTCAGACTTAGAGCTTCATGGGCAGTAAAGCAATCGTGCTGAGCTAACTCAGGTTTCTGTGGAACACCTTCTAGAAAGAGCGCACTTTAAGGTTCCTTTATACTCACACGCTAGTGCTAAAATGGATACAAACACAATTTGCACCTGTTATACCCTTAGTGCATACTAAATGTTGAGCACACATGTCACTAACTTCGATTTCCTTCCAGGCACCTACCACCAGGGTTCATCTGGTTGAAGGTGTCCATACTAAATATGAACAAGTTGTAAATACCACATGCAAAATGAGAAAAATAACTATTTGTGCAAATTATTCCTTTGTCTACTACATTAGTAAAAACAATTCTACTCTGTGCACGTTATTTGCACCCACTGGATGTTGCACTCTGAAATAGCCAATGGATCTAAATGACTCCATTGGCGATTGCTACATGGAAGCAATAAGAATTAATTATTGTTGAAAAGGAAGCAGTAACAGGCCTAACTTGGTTCTGTTTCAAATTCAACATGGGAAGAATCTGTAAATCATTTCCTTATTACCCCTTTACATGTATTGAAGTGGAAAACCATACCTCTATAATGAGAACTTTACCCCAATGTTTGTAACTCACAATTTATCCCAGGAAGTTCCACTTGAGGTAGATCGTGCATAAAAGAGCACCTCAGCAACCATCACATTAGCAGAGCATCATAAATAAGTAATTAAAACCACTCTATAATTGAGTTCTAGATCAGGGGAAAGTTAAAGGATTTTATTACAGAAAATCTCATTAATTTCAGGCGGTACTGAATAAATGATTGATTGCCACGAAGGTTCAAATGCAGAGCTATACAAAGTAGTTAAAATCAGAAATTATTCTAAGTCTCAAATGAGCAGCAAAATCAAGGAAAGATCGCACAGCATCCCCAGAGGACAAAGGGAAATCTCTCTCACCCCCAGAATCAAGGGATTCCTATACACAATTACTGCATAGAAAAATAGCTAAAACTACAAAATCAGCATGGTAGGGTGCCATGTATAAATTCTTTAGCAAATCAGAGAAATCCATATCAGCAACATTATATGT
The DNA here is from genome assembly GCF_964261635.1 of Lissotriton helveticus. NCBI lineage: Eukaryota > Metazoa > Chordata > Amphibia > Caudata > Salamandridae > Lissotriton > Lissotriton helveticus. The sequence continues at coordinate 264,711,774 of NC_136058.1, forward strand.
TAGCACAATCCCATTTTCAAAGAAAGCATCTTTTTTTTACACATCATTGTCACCGAGAAATGTTTGAAACAAAATATGCAGCATTAAATAAAAGCCATTCGACTAGGTCCAAACCCAACTTCACCCCGCCGAAGCACATACAAACCATCCATCCTAACCTGCACAGAGAACCTCCTCATAATCTCAAAGTCGTCAATAAAGACAATCTCACACGAGTGAATGTCACCCAGACTCCTTCAGCCACAATTCCTCCATGTTTGAAATGTGTACTACTCAATTGCAGGTCAGCCAGCAAACATGCCTCCGAAATATTCGACCTAATTCAGCACAATGATCTGGACATCACATCCTTACTGAGTCCTGGCTAAATCCAGCCTCAGCTCCTATTGTTGACCTCCTTGTACTTCCTACTCAAGACATAATTAGGCTAGACAGAGTTAGGAAGCTTGGAGGGGGCCTAGCCTGCATTCATAGGAACTCACTCTCGATTTCCGACATAGAGTCCTCTCCGCCCTCTGCCTGTGAATATCTTTGTCTCAACATCGCAAGTAACAACCGGCCGGTCTGCAAACTTCACACCTTTTGTCACCCTCCGGGAAACAATCTCCACTTCATTGAACAACTATAGCAGATCATCTCAAGTAACATCAACTCAGCCATTTCCCAAATCTTTCTTGGCGATTTCAATCTCCACTGGTCTAATCCTAATGACCAAGCGGTCATTTGCCTTAAAGACTTTTTGAAGGATCAGGATCTTAAGCAGCACTGTGACCAACCAACACACAATAAAGGTGAAACTTTAGACCTCATTATCTCGAAATGGCAGTTCATCACTCTGGACTCCATTACTCCTTGCAATTGGTCAGACCACCACTGCATTCTCTTCTATATCAACATGGAGGTGAGGTTGAGGAAGGTTCATCCAACGAAAACTAAGTTCTGGAAAAGGGATTTCAGATCAACAAAATCAGTTGAATTAGCTGCCCACTGTAAAACTGCCCTCTCCTCCCTAGCCGACTTGAGTGAGGTTAATTTACTCACCGACGTTTACAACTCGGCCATCTCTAACATCTTGGATGACATTGCACCACCTCAACTAAAAATATAGCTCTACAAAAAAATCCAAACCATGGTACAACGACAATCTAAACACGGAACAACGCAACCTTAGGGCAGCTGAACGAGCCTGGAAGTGGAAGTCAAATCCCTCCCTGGAACATCTAAAATTCCTTAAAGATGTCAGGAGTATTTACATCAAGCAAATCAAGTGCGCTAAGGCAGATTATTTCAGACTACAACTTGAGCAAGCTGGTAATCGCCCCAAGAAACTCTTTGAACTGGTCAAACAACAATCAACTGGGGATACAAATCACTCTGTCTCCAATGTCAGCCCACCGTCTGATGATGAATTTTCGGCTTTCTTCATTGAGAAATCAAGACTCATCTCCGGTGAACTTGCCTCCAAGAAGGCTCTATTGCCAATTTCTGGGTCAGCACCACCTCTTGTCATAGAATAGCCCCATCTCACAAGCCTGATCATCAAGAATAAGGCCTCAGGGAGCACCTTTACCCCATTCAGTGAAAAAGAGATCAACAGGATTCTTCAGAGCATCAATCCATCCAACCACTTCAATGACCTATTGCCCCCGACCATTTTCAAAGAGATCAACAATGCTCTCATCCCCACTTGGACAAGGATAGTAAATGCTTCTCTATCCCAAGGCCCGATCCCTGATTGTCTAAAAGCAGCGCAAGTATCACCCATACTAAAAAAAACAACTGGAGAGAAACCTTACCTCAATAATTTCCGCCCTATTTCTAACATCCCACTTTAGCTAAACTACTTGAAAAATGTGTACAATCCCAACTTTGTGCTCACATGGAGAACTTCCAACTTCTTAACCAACATCAATCAGGCTTTCGGAAGGGGCACAGCACAGAATCCGCACGTTATGGACGGCATATTGAACATACTCCATCAAAATGACTCCTGCCTCCTGATCCTCCTTGATCTTTCCTCTGCATTCGACACGGTTAATCATGATAACCTCCTTTCCACTCTGAAGAACAGGATGGGATTCACGGGTCTGCTACAATGGTTCTCCTCCTTTCTCCACCACAGAACTCAAATTTAAGGCAAACCACTCCCTCTCCCAGCCCTCTCCAGTACTCATGGGTGTCCCCCAAGGGTCTTCCCTCTCTCCTATCCTTTTCAACCTATTTTTGGAACCTCTTGCTAATTCTCTAAATGACATGAACATTCCCTTTCATATGTACGCTGACGACACACAACTTTACCTGAAAATCTCATTCCTGGATAACATCATTTCACTCAACTCTACCTTAGCGTCTACTCAAAATTGGTTAACTGAGAACACCTCCTGCTTAACACTGCCAAAACTGAATTCCGTCTCATCTCTCCTCCGAACCACCCCTTCAAGCTAGACCTTTGGTTGACTCACCTCACTGCCTTCAATTGCACCCCTCTCATCATAGACTCTGCCGAATCCCTCGGAATCACCTTGGACAAGCACCTGAACACGAAAAATCATATCACTAATGTATGTAAGGAAGCTAATCACTTGATGAGGACACTCAGAAATATCAAGCCCTTCCTTCCACAGAATGACTTCAAACAAGCAGTCCAAGCGTTGGTCTTACAGAGGCTAGATTATGGCAGTGCTATGCTCTGTGGCCTTCCCAAGTACACCCTTGCTCCACTGAAGTCAGCACTGAACGCTGCTGCCAGACTAGTTTACTGGTACCAAACGAAATCAGCACATTTCCCGAGTCCTAAAGTCTCTTAAATGGTTGCTGTACGAAGCACGAATCCAGTTAAAGATTATCGTTCTAGCACAAAAGGTTGAATTATCATGTGGCGAGAGAGCTTCAAGAAGCGCTAACAACTTCCTCCTGAAACCATGTATCACGAATAAAAAGAGAACTTGTCATCGAGCCTTCTCAGGTGCTGCACCAAAGATCTGGAACTCTCTTCCACCGGATTTGCGCAGAATATCATCAATAACTGCTTTCAAACTTAAAGCCAAAAGATTCCCAATGAACACATTCTTACCTTAATTTGGCCGATTTGATTGACTCTACATCCTTTTATACCATCCTGTGTTTTTGGCTCTCTGCTCCTCTCGGATGTAAGATTTGCCCCCCGTAGCAGCCTGTAATTGACCTGCTTATTTCACTACTCGCTGTGTACCACTTGTCTGTGATTATTGTGACTACAACTGTTTGGTACCCTTATTTGATATTGTTACTGGAGCTGTATTCTCCTTCTCTTCTTGTTGTGTATCACCTGTGTGTGATGTTTTGTGAATACACCTATTTGGCATTCTTATTTATTATCGATACTGGATTAGTACTCTGCCTTTCATCATTTTGTAAAGCGCTCTGATATCCCTTGGGATCTGGGTTGCGCTATATCAAACTTTATAAAATAAAATAAAAAATAAAAACTGAGGTACGCAAGCATGGGATTTTGTTAAAATGTTCTGCAGAGCTCTGGGGTGAAATTACATGCATGTGAACCGAATGGGAGGAGGTGAATACAGGAGTGAAAACAATGACAACAGCAGCTTCAATTTTATTCAATATGGAGATTTTACCAAAATATGGCATAAATAAATCAAGTTACTAAACGCACTTCTAAATCTCATATTAAACTTGTTCTTAATACTATTGCAACAATTCAGCATTTATAACTTGGATTCACCATTAAAACATTAATACTCAAAACTATTTATTATGCAAAAGTATAAACTTTAAAAAAAACTCAACATATGTTTCAATGTTCTAAATACCGAGAGATCAGTGGCTATTTTCAATGTCTGTCATTTGGCTCAGTTACAAGGCTCAAAGGTTTATTTTTTAACTGCTCTAAACTACTATTAGATCCGTCAGGGAGAACTCCACTCACCCCCAATGTTCTTTTTACCCTCCAGTGTCAATTTTAGTACAAATTTGCATTAAATGCTCCCATAAAAGCTCTCTGGGACCAGACGAGTCAGTTCTTGTGTCGATGTATCGCTAGGTAAAGGGTGAATCCGGGAGCCACTGTCAGAAATGCCATTTCCTGGGGTTCCATATGATTACTGTGTGAAATAATTGTACAGTACTAAAAAAAAATCCTATTGTGTGTGAAATGTCATCACTAAGGAAGGTGACAACACTCCGGTGGGCTTCTTCTCACAGGGACACTTTTGTTCCATCTTAACTTCTCACTGGATTCACCCTACCAGTTATTTTTAGGTCTCGCTGGTGTCGCAGCGCGAAGCGCTGTCGCCAGTGAGACTTATTGTCAGCGTCTTTCCTCTCAAGTGGTACAGACCGGGGCAGCGTGGTGATTGCGGTCTGCGGACGCGCACGTACAACCACGCGCCTGTCCCCCTTCCATCCTTGCAAGCCAGGATGCAGTTTCACTTTCCATTCCCCCCCCCTCCCTCGTCGGCTCCATGGAGACAGCTTTTTGTACATTAAGCTTCATATCTCACCCTGCGTCACTCGTAGTGCAGTGCCTCCTTCAGCTCGTTTTTTTTGCGTTTGTTTTAATTATTAATAGTGCTCTGGCAACCCTAACGTCTTTTAAATGTTTGGGATTTGCAGTACAATTGCACTTTAGATTGCAAGTTCTGAATGGGGCATGTTGCGCGCTGAACCCTTTAATACTCACAGTTCCTACGCTGCTGCGCCTGGCTCACGGCGGGCCCCAGGGTCCTCGCGCTCTTGTTGGGAACGCCGCTGGCATGGGCTCTGCTGCAGACAGAGTGCAGTCCTCGGAGGTAGCCGGCCATCCTGCAAACAGAGCGGGGCACAGAGCTGAGGCTGCTGCACGCGCGCAGGGGGAGAGGGAAAAGAAGCAAGCTGCGGCCCTGCGCGCACCGCTGTAACCGGCTTCAAGGGCACCACGTCACCAGCCTGTCTTCCTATAGGAGTGCAGGAGGGGTGCACGCGCAGTTCAGTGGCTGGCGCCTCGTACTCATTCTCTTTCACTCTGACCCGCAGAATCAGCAAGCCCAGACTTTGGCTTCAGCCATTGCTCCCCACGGCCCAGCTTCTGCCTCCAAGAATTGGTCCCAAAAGCTTAGGCCGTGTACTGAGTCCGGGGGGAGGGGGCCCTCTTTCACTCTGGCCCCGCAGGATCAGCAATCTTCATAAGGATTGCTCCCAGCACTTACTGTGGTGGTGTTTGGTTCAGCCAGCCCCATTCTGGGCCCAATGGGCCGCCCCAACTCCTTACTGCTTCTTGCAGAGTCACAAAGCCCCCAGGGCGTCTCACACGTGGGCTCCTCCCGCTGGAGATCCCAGCTCCTTTACATTGCCGAGACCCCAGGTGGGCTCCCAGGTCTCTGCAAGGACCTCACTTGGCCAGCCTGCACAGGGGCACTCATCTCCGCATTCCGCCTCGCCAAACAGCTCAGCAGCCTCGGGCTCCCTTGACCACCACTGCGATTCCCAGTGATTACGCCGTCATCTTGGAGGCGCTTAGTCCGGCTACCGCTCGCTGAACTCTGCTGCACAAGCTCCCCCGGTCAGCGGACGGTCCAAAGCGCCTCCGGGTCTCCTCCGATCGCCGAGGTTACCCCAGACAAGTACCCAGGTCCTGGCTGCCGCTGGAACGTCTTGAATATCAGGATAATTTGCGGACTGGTTTGAAGGCTCTCGCGACTGCCTGTAGGAAGCTGGGCACATGCAGTGCGGAGGTGACAGACGCCATGGTGGGCCCATGCGGTATGGAGGTATAACAAGCGCCAAGGTGGGCCCATGCAGTGCGGAGGTGACAGATGCCATAGTGCACCCATGCAGTGGAGGTGACAGACGCTATGGAGGGCACATGCAGTGTGATGGTGACAGACGCCATGGTGGGCCCAAGGAAGGAGTACTTGGACCATGCTCAAAGGGAGGATCAATATCATCACATACAAAATGGGTATATAGAGTTCACCAACATAATAAGGGGAAATTCCCAATTTAGAAAAAACTGCCCTCACTCACATACCGAAGTATGTGACATGCTTCATCATAGGGCCTGCTACTGTAGCAGGCCCTATGATGAAGCATGTCACATACTTCGGTATGTGAGTGAGGGCAGTTTTTTCTAAATTGGGAATTTCCCCTTATTATGTTGGTGAACTCTATATACCCATTTTGTATGTGATTATAGTCCATTCAGGGGGTTCGGGGTATTGGAGTATAAACTTTTTGGCCCTCTCCCCTTTTGCGTGTTCAATAGGATCAATATCATGCCACTGCTTGCGCTTTTAGAGGTACATTTTTTTTTTGTTGTGCACGCATTCCATAAGAGAGCTGTCTGTACTGTGTGCTGCTTTCCCCTTTACTCCTTGTGTCTTTCTCTTTTGTTGTAGTTCTGTGCCGGTGATGATCTTTTCTCTCATTTCCAACTCGGCATCCGTTACCACTCACCAGTGAATTGTCCCTGCTTTTACACAAAAACAGCATAGTATGCTTTAAAACATGGGCAAAAGAGGCTACCACACACATCAGTGTGACTTTCCTATTTTTATCTCTATGAGGAAGGATGTTGCAGAAACATGGTTCAATTCATGTTTTGGAGATGTCAAAAAATGACAGCCACACTTTTTTGGTAGCTCCCTCATAATTTTCTGAAACAAGTGTGAAGTGGCCTAGGAACAGTGGTCATGTGGTCATGTTCAGTATGTTTGTAATGATTAAAACATGTCGACATGCAACATTTATGAAGTCAAGGAGTGTTTTAGGTACAAAAAAAGCATTAAAAATGCAATAGGTCTCGCCTTTCATGAAGTTAAAGCCATTTGCTTTGCTATAGAATGCCATTAGCAAAGCAAATGGCTTTAACTTAGTCAAAGGCAAGACCTATTGCATTTTCAATGCTTGTTCTTCTGAAGTTCTGGAAGAGTCCCATCAAATCTCACAACTACCAGAACTTGAGTGTGGACACCACATGTGGTTTCAGGGTAAGTTCATTGCTCCTCCGGCACTGAATGGATGAACAAGGCGTGAGATGGAGAGAGCTCCATCATTGGTTGGATGCAGTATAATAGAAGAAGCTTGGTTAAAGAAACCCATGAAAATGATGGGGGGTACAGAGTGCTCTGTTGTAAGCCCTGGACTCATTTGCTAACAAACTAATTGTAGATTGTAGTATTGGTTTGTAGATTTGACATGTTAGTGTATTTTAGTGTATGCTTGGCAGTTTTGACAGTCTCATGTTTTACAGAAACAAATTAACAAAAGTATATAGATATTTAGATATATAAATGCAGGCACCTTGAGTCAGCATCTTCATCCATTGGTCTGTTCAACTGTAATTAATTTTGCTTCTGCCAACCAAATTATACAACACTGGTCTATGGGTCAATCCTAGTGCTAAATTTGAGCAAGTGGCTGCAGATGGGGCCCATTGTTGGATCAACGCTTATTTTTCTTCATCAGATTTCTGCCCAGAGCAAAGAGAGAAAGACACAAAAGGTGGATAGAATGAGGAAGTGAAACAAGGAAAACAGTGACACAGGGAAAAAGCAGGGATAAAAAAAGACCCTGCAAATACCACTTAAAGGGGCAGGCAGGGTCTGGTGGTGGATCAAAGAGGCATCAAGTGTAATCAAGACCACACAGCCTTGGCATTCTGCACTCCTGACTCTTTGCAGCTTTGGCACCGAGCTTTTAAGCAAAACGTGGGCCCTGGCACTTATTCTTTTACAAATTAAGCACTGGCTCAGGCTCAACCCACTCTATCCATTGCCTCTCTTGCACTGTAAATGATGACTGGGCTCGTTTGCGGGCTGCTAGGCCACTCCTTTATTTTTAAAGTATTTATATTTTGCTTATATATTTTATATTGCCTGTATTTGCAAAAGATAAATAAGATAGTGCACGTTTACAAAGACCAACTCCATTGGCTTTGCCAGTGCTTGTTTACACATTGCCACCATGTTTGTTCAAGACCCATTAGGGAATAGTCTCCAATGCTGGTCGAAGAGGGCCGGGTCCTGGGTAGATGTTTAAGAAACTGACAGGCCACATATTTGCATACAATTAATCTAAACAACATTGCACATCCCTATACCCCCTGGATTGAAGATTTCTGTAACGTCGAGGCCTAACGGCCAATAACAAACGTGTGACTTAATCAAGAGTCCTTTTGGTCCTACAAGAACCAATCAGACCTGCGAGGACGTCAGTCCCCGCGTGGCATGGTGAGGCGGGCGCCATTTCCGGCTGAATCGCCGCCTCGCGCTGCAGAGCTGTGTTCGGGCAGCCCGGGACCACATATTATCGACCGTTAAGTGAACAACCGCCAGACAGGAACAAACAGAATGAAGCCGTGTGTGGAAAAATGTGCCCATTGCTATCCGAGGCTGGGAGAAAGATCCTCCCGGGCTCCGGCGCCTGTCGTTAAGGAGGTTTTATTTGAAGACATTTCTTGTTTTAAGTGCTCTTCCATCAGTGTTGTATTAAGCGGTCTCAAGTCAATGGCGCGTGAAGATGGCGGCAGATTACCTTCCGTTGGCGGCGCAGCATCTGTCCCTCCCCCACCTTCTGTCCCCGGTCACCTTCTGCTGCCACCGAACCAATCACCTGCTCCGTACAGTCGGTGACGTCACAAAGCAGGGCCTCTTAGGATGACTGGAACCTGGGCTATGGCAGAGCCAAGAGCTATACAATTAGAGTCAGACGAAAATTAAAACAGAGAATAAAATAGTAACACAACACAAACCGCACGAAAACTAGCCACATCTTTCCCTGAAAAATGACAAAAGAGCATTATTATTATTAGTATTACTACTACTGCTACTACTACTACAGATAATAATTATTATATTTGTAAAGACCTGTTCAATACATCCGAAGGTTACATTCATTATTATTATTTCCTGGCACCTACATCAGGAGCACCAACGGCGCACTCCCGTCTCCACTCTACCTGCTACCGAAACCCCACAGGAGTCCAACCTACATCACATGGAATGTGGACAGGTCGTATGGTGCCCCCAAAGCAGAATACAACTACTAACACATTGCTATGACTGTTTACAGCAACTACCATGCTACAATAATAATATTAATAATAACAATGTTAATAATATCGATAATAATAATGCCAATAGTAATAATGATAATGGCAACAATAAGATCACTGATAATATTATGCTGTTATAGTTAATAACAATGGCCCAGATTCACAGAAGTAATCTCAGATGAAAGTCTAACTTTATGACTTTCGGTATTCACAATGGGGCATTTCCTAGTAGTAAAGTTAGTCTTTTGGTTTAACTTTAGACCAAAAGTCTAACCCAAAAGTCTCACTTTACTACTGCTAAAGTTAGACTTTTGGTCTAACTTTAGACTAAAAGTCTAACCTTAGACCAAATGTCTAACTTTACTACTACTAAAGTTAGACTTTTAGTCTAACTTCAGACCAAAAGTCTAACCTTAGATCAAAAGTCTAATTTTACTACTACTAAAGTTAGACTTATGATCCAAGTTAGACTTTTGGTCGAAACATAGACCAAAAGTCTAACTTTACTACTCGGAAATGCCCTGTGTGAATACCGAAAGTCGCAGATTACTTCTGGGAATCGAGCCCAATAATATTAAGCATATCTTACTTTATTAATAAAACACTTAATAGTTATACTATTAACACCACCACCACCACTGTTGCTTTTACTTCTATCACTACTACTCCTCCTACTACTGCTAGTCCTAATAATAATAATAATAATATTATTATTATTCTGCCATTATTATTTGTATAGTAAAAGGTATATTTATGAAAGTGTAATTCTCAGTTACAGAGCAGCAGGCATTCAACAAGGACCAGCCTACCTGAACAACAGACTCAACTTCTACACCCCCGCCGCCGGCTCCGCGCCGCCAGCCTCGCCTCGCCAACGTCCCACGAATCCAGCGTACCACCTCCGGAGGCAGATCCTTCTCCTTCCTCGCTGCCAAGACCTGGAACACCCTCCCCACCCACCTGCGGCAGACCCAAGACCTGCTCACCTTCAGGAAGCTCCTCAAGACCTGGCTCTTCGAGCAGTAGCAGCAGCCATCCCCCTCCCCCTCAGCGCCTTGAGACCCTCACGTGTGAGTAGTGCGCTTTACAAATTCAGTGATTGATATTATACAAAATATTATTGCAAAGTATTCGCTTAAAAAGAAACAATAAATACAAATCAAAATGAAATCAAAATATCTCTGTAAAAATGATTCATGGTCAATTTAGGAACAATAATTTTAAAAGCAAGGTAATGGCTTAACAGGGCTGATCCCAAGCTCCTCTTTGTTTATAGATATGCACCAAGACATCTTTCTAGATGTCAAGGGCAGGGGGTGGAAGAGGGAGAAACTGAAGCGGGGGTGCTACGAGGGCTTGACAGGGTGGCATGTTTTTTAAATTTTAGGTAGAGGAGGGTAGAGTAAATGCAGAGGGTGGTGGGAGGGTCTGTCCGGAAAAACATGCATATAATTTTGAATGGGAGAGAAAAGTGAGGGTAATGCTGAGGGTGGCGCGGGAGGGGGCAAGATGCCAGGCTTCTGAGTGGCATCATAGACAACTAAAGATACGCTCTTATCTATTTGATGTCAGTGAAAACCACCTCCATAATTTATAGTTTCCTAAGTATAACTCTATATGTTGTGGGCCCTTTTCGAGTCTGTTGAGGACTATACAGAGGTGAGTTCTTTTGAGGGCTATTCAGAGGACAGTGGTAATCTATGGACCATGTGATGATCTGTTTTAGGATGGTTGGGGTCTCTTTGGAGCTATGTGATGCCCTCTTGGAAGCTATGCATGTGTATAGGTGATGTATAGGGTCCTATAGGAAGCCTGTGTGTGAGGGTGCTCTAGGGAACACTCACCATATTTGTGCATTTGACAGGAGCGTTGGTGGTGTGTTGATTGCAATTTGAGGGTCTTATGAGGCTATTATGAATGACAGCTCTTGCCATTGTACCTAGATGTGATGCAGTGGTACCATTAAGAACGCCACATACACATAAGGGCAGTTTAGACTCCTTCCACTTCAGTAGCAAAGATTGTCAAACTACTACCACTGGTGGTGTTTTACTCCTTGTGGAACATCTGTGAACTTCTTATCTCACCTGCAGCATGCCACTTTCCACCTTCACACCACAACACACCTTCCTCCATCACAAAAAGAAAGAAATGAGAAAAGAGCGAATGCTTTTAAAGCTGTTCAATGCAAGTACAATCTGCCTCAACAAGACCAGTCTTTAAGGTAATTAGAGAAAACTTCTATCTACAGTGAAATGCATATTCACTTGCAAATATGTACTCACTTTCACTATTCCTTGAGCACTTCCAGAAACAAAAATAAGTGAACCGTATCTTTGGTATTCATACATAGGGAATGCTTGGGTATTCACTGACATTCTTTAGATCATGAAGAGCTTTAAGAAGATGTCCCTTTGCCCTGAGGGCCGGTCTAAAGAAATTGGGCCTAATTTAGAGTTTGGCAGACAGGTACTCCATCACAAACATCACTGATATCCCGTCCACCTTATCACAAGTGCCATAGGATATAAAGTGCTACGTAAACATAATCTGAATTGGTGCTGCCATTATTTCTTAACTTGAGGAAGTCACATCTCAGGATGTTTCTGATTTGCTGTACTGAGTGACAATTTGCTGCTCTTTTTCTTATGCACTTCAGTGTGCAATACTTTATCCTGAGTATAGATTTACAAGTCCAGAAACTGTGATGCATGGGTTTAATATTTTTAGCAGTATGATTCATCTGTTTGATGACATTTTCTAGTATGGTTTATGGGCCTTCACATATCAATGCAATATTGTCAATGTAGTGTCCTGAGAAGATGACAATGAGGTGTGAACCTAATGAAAGTGTTGTCTCGTGTCATTTCACCTAAAGGGCTAGCCTCTTTGTGGCCCTTCTAGAGAGACACCTATACAAAACACAATATCTAAAGTCCATCCGAATTTGTGGATAAATAAATAAAACAATGTTGTCAATTCAGTAGATACCAGGATTTATTTACATGCCACAACTGTAAAATCTGTGAACCAAGCATTCGGAAGCCACTTTGTGACCTGTAAATGTAGACTTGTCATCTATGCCACCATTTGTCCCTGCAAAAGGATGTTTATTGGCAGCTTTACACATCTCCTCCAATTGAGGATGCACGAACACTATTGCAACATCCACCAAAATGACGAGAGTAAACCTTCAGTCAAAAATATTCAAAAACACCATGAACGAAATACGGAATTCAAGGTTTTTGCCAAAGAGAAAGTCTGTGGTGGTAACATATCTCCAAGACTGCGAACATGCTTGGATAATTAAGCTGAACATAGTTAGAAATAGTGTTTACAAGGACTATGAAATGCATTAAGTGCTACTTTAAGTAGTCATTGTGAAGAAATTAACTATATCGAACAGTCGGAAGCTTACAGATGCAGTAGCTGGGTGTTAGATATATTAGCTTCGAATATGAATAATCCTTTTTGTGAACCTTTGAATTGCTTTATTTTTCTCTCCTGCCTCGGTTTTACGTTTTCAGAATTTAAAATGGTGGTTTAGCAACAAATATCTATATATGTCATCACAATATAATGCTCATATGTCAGTATCAATACATATTTGCATAAGACGGGAGACTGTTTAGAGTGGCACAATGGGAGAAAAAAACAATCGTTTGGAATGCTACCCAGAGCAATTGCCGGTGTTTTCTACTATTTGATAGCATTCATCCCACCACGTTTTGTTTGAGGTAACACCCTAAGTGCTAACTGTATGCCTGAAGTCAGTCTCTTGCTTGATGTGTCACAATGTCAAAGCAATACCTTACTGACAAAGCTTAGCAGGGCAAAAAAAGTGGTCTGGGGTTTCTGGGGGCCTTCCTTGGCAGTTCAGAATCGACTGTCCCCATGAGATGGAGGGTCAGTATGGATTTGCATATGGAGGGCCTCTTTCTAGAGGGCACTCAAGTGGGTCCACATAAATTCAGCGACAACTGGACAAACTCTACATTTATTTTGTCCAAACTGGGGGGCAGATTTACAAGCTCCTTGCGCCTCTTTTACGCCGCTGTTGCGTCACTTTTGTGACACAGCGGTGGCGCAAAGCCAGCACCATGCTGCGGGGTATTTACAACGTGACGCATCTGGGAGATGCGTCATGTTGTAAAGCCCTGCGCCAGAAGTAGGCGTTCCTGCGCAGGGGGGGGGGGCGTTCTGGCGCAGGAATGCTTCTTAAAAGTGGCTGAGTGAAATGTACAAGATTTTACTCAGTCACTTTTGAGCCCATGCTGCATCAAAACCTGGTGCCTGCTTGAAGCAGGCGTTAGAATTGACGCAGCATTTGAAAGATAGGCCACCCCAAAACCATGCTGGAGCTACGTCGCGCTTGTGACACAACTCCAGCAATGCGCCACCTTTACGGCACAGATGCATCATGCATCTGTCCGTTTTTGCCCCACGGTGTGCAGCATTGTAAATGCGGCGCATCTATGGTGGCGGAGCCATGACGCACAATAACTGGCGCATCCCTGGGGATGCGCCAGTTATTGTAAATCTGCCCCTCGGTTTCTTTGACTCATGCAGTGTTACACCAACCAACTCCTGCCATGAAACCAAGATACTAACATCTGCAGGTAAGTTAAATAGGTATTCCCTAGTGAAGGCTCCACATAGGAAATACAATCATCTGAAACCTGCATTGACATCTCAAATTCATTGTCAATATGCACAAACAAAATACAACATTGAGAAATATTTGCCCTCTCTACTATAATGTTGAGCCTACGAGCTATTCCATGTGAAGAGCTTCAAGGTTTTTATTTAAATCAATCAATCAATCAGGAGTTTGTTAAAGCGCGACTACTCACCCGTAAGGGTCTCAAGGCGCTAGGGGTGGGGGGGGAGTTGGGGGGGTGCAGGTTCCATTCCATCAAGGAGGGGGTCTGTCGAAGAGCCAGGTTTTGAGGTTTCTTGCGAAGATGGGGAGCGATGTTGTCTGTCTGAGGTGGAGCGGAAGGGCGTTCCATGCCTTGGCCGCGAGGAAGGAGGAGGAGCGGCCTCCCGATCTGGTCTTTCTGGTGCGGGGGACCACAGCGTAGGAAAGCTGGGCTGATCGTAGGGTCCTTTGGGGTGCGTGGAATTTGAGTCGGCTGTTCAGGTATGCTGGTCCGGTGCCGTGGAGGGCCTTGTGTGCGTGGGTGAGCATCTTAAAGGTGATTCTCGCCTCGACGGGGAGCCAGTGGAGTGTGCGCAGGTGCTGGGAGATGTGGCAGTGTTTTGGCAGGTTGAGGACCAGTCTTGCGGCGGCGTTCTGGATGTTCTGTAGCTTGCGGATGAGGTTTTTGTTTATTCCGGCGTAGAGTGCGTTGCCGTAGTCAAGTCTGCTGGTGACCAGGGCGTGAGTGACTGTCTTTCGGTGTTCGAGGGGGATCCATTTGAAGGTCTTACGAAGGAGGCGGAGGGTGTGGAAGCAGGAAGATGAGACAGAGTTGATCTGGCGGTCCATTTTGAGCTCGGAGTCCAGGATGATTCCCAGGTTGCGTGCGTGGTCTGTGGGGGTTGGCGGGTTTCCGAGGGCGGTGGGCCACCAGGTGTCACTCCAGGCGTCGGGGTTTGGGCCCATGATGAGTACTTCTGTTTTGTTGGTGTTTAGTTGTAGGCAGCTGTTTTTCATCCATTTGGCGACGGCTTCCATGCCTTCTCGAAAGTTGCGTCTGGCGGTGTTGGGCTCGTTGGATAGGGAGAGGATGAGCTGAGTGTCGTCTGCATATGACACGATGTTGAGTCCGTAGGTTCTGACGATGGGGGCAAGTGGAGCCATGTAGACGTTGAAGAGCGTCGGGCTGAGGGAGGAGCCCTGGGGGACTCCGCAGGTTCGCCTATTTTTTTTCCACATTTGACAGGATTTTTTCTTGCTTTCTGTAGATGTTATAGGACATTCCTTTTCCTTACATATGAATGCTGGCTATATGAATGGTCAAGTCTTTCTTTTGCAATGTTTTTTTAAGTGTCTAGTTCTTTTAAAAATATATATATTCCAAGTGCTTTTTATGCCTTTAATAGTGTATTTGTGCGTACATTACTTTTTGGGGCCAAGTAAGGAATGCTGGATTGGGAGGTGCCTCAGATTATTACTACCCTCTAATCTCTAGGTTTAACCTATAACTTGACATGTACAAACGTCTATAGTAGCTGAAAAGTAACGGGCAGTAATCTATAAAACTTCTACATTAATACATAAATACACAAATTAAATAATAAATACATTTTGGTCCAGATTTGCTAACATTTTGAGTCATGGTTTCGCCACTTTTCTGTGGTCGGAACGATGCAAAACGCTAGTCTTGATTTACAAAGCCGTGCAAGGGCCTAGTTCCTCACCTTGCATGGCTTTGTAAAATAAAGTAATGCCTTGCGCTACGTTGTGTTACACGGCGACGGGTAGGCATTAAATGGGTAGAACATGAGCGTTCTCAAGCATTTATCTACCCATGTATTTTGATGCAAACCTAGATTTACTAAAAGCAGTAAACCTGCGTTTGCCAAAATTGTGCTTCTACCAGAGAGAGGCATAACAAGGAGAAATATCTTCTGCAGCACACACAGAAAGAGGTATATGCCTCTACTGAATCCTGCCTGTAACTCAGGCACCCTTGCCCCACTGCGCAAGGGTGCCTGCGCTTGTGCTAGGTTGCCTAATGTGCACCAGCAATATGAGAGAGCAGAAGGGTGACATATTTTACGAGATATGGCACATTCCTGCACTCTCCCTTACAAGCAACGCAAGTTGCTTTGCTGTGTTGTGTTGTGTGAAGGGTTAGTAAATCCGGGCCATTATTTGTACCTGTTCTCTCCGAAGATCAATGCATTAGAACATGCATTGGTGGAATATTTCCACCCAAAACCAACATGTTGAATAAGCCCAAAAGCTTCACGCGGCGGAATATCTATTTGAAGAAAAAAAGTACAACATTGCTCTCTGTGATGACAATTCGTCCCACAAGGAGAGGAGGCATACACCCCAACAACTAAATCTTTAATCGTGATATTCGCCTTCAAGTGTACAAATACACCCCCCCCCCCTCTCCGAAATCTGGCTGATCTGTGAGCCTCGGTCAAGAGGGAGGGTTGTCACAGTATGAGCTTTAGATGCACCAGCATGTGGCCACGTAATCACTCCTCTTTCCCAGGCCTAGGGTAAACCTACACACATGCACCCCCACTCCCAACCCTCTCCCCCCTAATACCGCCCACCCGATGGACTGAGCGGTCTGAGATGCGGTTTTCACACTTAAAGGGACATTTGGCAGTGGGCTCAGCACAGAGAATAGCCACTTGTGCCCCTCATGCTGCTGCACACACCACCAGATTGTAATGAACTTGTATCCCCTCTGATCTGTGTCAGATTACGGTGACACAGAGGTCAAAGGCCGTGGCCTAGAGGCCAAAGGCCGTGACCTCGAGGTGGACAGCCGTGACCTCGAGGTTAAATGCTCTGTAAAACCGTCTCAAGCTGCCCAATCCTCTTAGCATACGGGTGCTTCAGATGTAATAATCTATTTTTGTATAGCGCCTTCTGCCACCGTCTGGACACTGTGTGACCCTGTGCATTGGGTATCTGTAACACCCGACTCAAAGATGCGAATTTTTATCATCCTCAAAAAGAAGAAAGATGAGTCGGCCCTAGTGTATTTAAACGTGTGATGTGTTGACTGTACACAAACCGCAACAACAGGTGGCCAACACACTGAGCAATCTTACCACCACCTTCTACATCAAGCCACAACCCTCTTGACAAACCACTCTGTTTTTCCAGCTTTACTTGTCTTCTTATGTCTACATGGTAATGCCACTGATGATTGAAATGTGCTTTATATTCGCACTGTTTGCATGCCGGGTATAAAAGTTGATCTGTTTTTCCCTTGGCTAGAACAAGCCAAGTTGTCGGGATTGTAGCATGAGCCATTTACTGCCTTGTTTGCTGGAAAAGCCCCCTTGTTCTCTGTATGATGCCTCTTGGGTGTATGCTTTTTGTGTCCCAATTTTAACACTTGCAAGCAACCACAACCGTGAGGCCCTAAATGTGCTGCTTAAATACATAGCAGAACAAAGACTTAGAGGTGGCCAAACCAATGCCTGAAAAGCCAGAGAAAAGTAAAAGAAATCTGCAGTGTAGCAGGCAAGTACAAGCTCTTAAATATAGGCGAGGCATGTAGACCTAAAATTGTGAATCAGCAAAAGGTAAAAAAGTATACATAACAGTAATTAAAAACATGGGTTGTCTCCTCTCCTCTGGAAAGGGAGATTCTCCTAACATTGCAATATTACTGTCAACCCTTTATGCTAAACTGCAGGGATGACAGACGTTAGCATACTCCCGGCTTAGAGCAGCTTTAAATCATAAACATAATGTTGTGTCAAGGACTGCCACATATTGCCACTCTCATAAAGAAAGTTCGATCCCCTGACTGTGACCGGCTTCTAATGCAAAGAGCCACCTCTCCTCGCTATACTTACAAGAAACGGGGAACAAATTCGGATCATACAAATGTGCAGCACCTCCTTGTGGCTAGGTTCTACCCAGCAGATGTGGAGAGTACTCGGGCGATACTGCGGAAAGCCCATCTCTCATCAATAATCACCATCAGCTGAGATTGTAGAATTGTGGGATGGAACACCACTCCATTCTCCTGAAATATACACATAGCAACCTGCTTCACTGTGAGAAGCCCATCTTCACCTCAAAACGTGGAAAATTAATTTCAAAAGAATCATAGTCTTTGGACAACCATTTGAGATATCTGCTCTAAAAATCCAAGGTCAAACACCCAAAAATGTTTACCTCCACAGGAGCTGCACTGCCCTGTGAGCTGCTGGAGAAGGACCTGGCCCAGCATGGTTCGGTGGCTGTGGGAAGCATATAAAAAGAACAAGACGTGATATGGTTAACTTCTCCTTTTGACTCTCACTAAGAAGGTGGAGTTCTAGAAAAGGAGGAGAGAACAAGGGGTTGGGGATGGAAAGTCTTTCGTTGGTGCTTAGTTGCTTGGCACCTGGCGGATCGGTGACAACCTCACACACTAAGGGTCTGATTAAGATGTATCCGCTGTGGTGGTGCGGGCAACGTTGCACCGGCGATCCGATCACCCTTGGCACTTGGACCGCCATGGCATCGCCGCAACTGCCAGGGATCAGAGATACCTAGCGGTGGTGCGGCAGTCTTGAGGCTGCAATATGCTTGACAGGACCACCGCGGTCCTGCCAAGGATATTACCAGTTTTCTCTCTGCCACAGTTTTCATGGCAGTTCATACTCCATGAAAATCATGGCTGAGAGGAAACCCCCATGGCTGTTGCCTCAGGGCCATGGGGTGCATGATGTGTACCCCTGTGTGCGTGCAACCCAGTACCTGCACAACATGGACTGCACCAGTTCATGCCGTGCAGCTGCTGCCTTTGACGTTCCCATTGTGCTGCCTATTTCATAGGGACCTCCATGAAATCGCCTTCGAACCACCTGCCAGTGACTGTAAAAGCTGTAATCTGGTGGGTGGTGTGCACACAGGTTTGGCAATGTGGGAGTAGGACGGCGGTCCCACTCCTACACCGCCAAACTTGTAATAGGGCCCTAAGTATTGAGACAAGGAAAGATGGAGGAGGTAATGTCTTCCCCGAGGTAATGTCTTCCCCAAGGTATTGCTTTCCCTGCAGCTCTTATCCTTGTTACGCACTCCTCTTGCTGAAACTCCGGTAGGTACCTAGCTCACCCACTGCATCCTACCAGGCCTCATTATCACAGTACTTACCATTACAATAAACTCAATAGCTCCTATTTTGCTTACTGTTTTCCCTGAAAGTACTTCAGATTTAACAACTAGGATTTCTCACTCAGCCACCACACACTAGGGTGATTGAAGGTAAAAGCTTCGCCCACCAAATTTTGCAAAATTGCTTCTGGGAACCTGGGAACTTTTTGTGAATTCAACAACTTTGCTGATGTAATGCTTTCCAAACTGCAGTCTACACAGTAGGGTTGTTTTCCAGCCGCATGGTGTTTCACCATTCAGGGGTGATACATCCTGCTGCAACAAGAGTGCCAAGGACCACAAGGTGTGGTGAGACTCGTGGAACAACAAACGACGGTGTGAGCTGGCTGGAATTCCAGATACTGTGCAGGGTGTGCGGCCTCGTTCAAACAGACGTAGGCAGTGATGGAGGACTAGTGTGTTGGTAGTCAGTAGTACGTCTGATCAGGGATAAATGCCTTGTGATGCAAGTCCGCCCTATGCCCCTCACAGCAGTATGAATGCCAAGGACATGGAATCATTCCCTCTTTTTCTAAAATAGTTTTGAAAGCTTTATGCATCACAAAGCCCCAAGAGTTTAATGTAAAATTACAAACTTGTGAGTCTTCTAACTTCAGAATTTCGTCCTCTCACATAACTTCTCTCAACCCTGCTAGCTGAAGATCTTGCTTCTATCAAAACTGCCACCTGGTCGAACACATGCCATTTCCGAAGTTCTCTCGGCTTGCATGACCATTTTTCCTAGCCGTCTCCCCATCCTGGCATCAACCATTTTACCTTCATCCTCCAATCCGCTACTCTCCTCTGTCAACCCCTTTTAGGGCCAGATGTAGGTAGGCTTTTACCGGGTGGTAACGGCCGAATTCGGCCGTTACCACCCGGTAAAAGCAATTTGACATGTAGGTCCCTGTAATTTACAGACTCGGTAAATTTACCGGTAGGTAAATTTACCGAGTATGTAAAATACCGAGTCGGTATCATTACTGATTCCGGACAATTGGTATGTAGGTGGGACTCTTCTGAGTCCCACAAGCAGTACCACATCGGTATTTTACCATCAAATACTACTTGATGGTAAAATACCGTTTCTGGTGTGCATGCACATGTGTGCATGCACACCTATGCCATATGACAGGCAGACCTGCCCTTAGGGCAGGTATGCCTGCCACATGGCACCCGAGCCTCTTTTGGGGGTGCCAGAGGGTGTCAAAGTGACACCCCCTGCACCCTTGTGACAGTCGGTATTTTCCGATGTGGTAAATACCGACCGGTATATGCCCAATCAATCCTATGGGCTTCAAAGCCCATAGGAATGCATGGGCATTAACTGGTCGGTATTTACCACATCGGAAATTACCGACTGTTTCCGATTCGGTAATTGCACATCTGCAATTACCTACATCTCGGTATTTTTATTTTCCGACCTCTTAAATACCGAGTCGGTATGACTCGGTATTTAAGAGGTCGGTAAATAAAAATTACCTACATCTGGCCCTTAGTGTTTATATCAGGACACCTCCCACCATCCAACACAATTTGCGTGGCCTCATGACTAATCTTATGACCCTGGCAGCAGTGAGGGCACTCTTCCAGCCCTGGCCTATCCCTTGCTGTATGTAGTCAACACTCACTCTTAATAAGATAAGTCTACCTCTTCATCTGTATCCTTTCCTCTAAAGGCTGATTGCATCATTGCTGCTTCATATGCTCAAAATATCTACCTCAATAAGTCTCATTATGTTTATGTTCTAGATTAGTGGTTCTTAAACTTTTGACTTCTGTGGACCACCAATGAAGTACTACTTGAAGTTGGGTACCCCTCATAACCAAATTCTATGATTTGAACCTCAAAACAATCCATAAAGATAGAGGAACAAGTATACATTAAACACATATGCAGATTATGAAATATTATATTTAACTCACTAACAAAGAGATGTGGAAATCAAGACTACAATGGAAGCGTTGGTGCTTTTCAAAATGTAGTTTTTTTGGAATAGTAAGTGATGCCAGACTCTAACATATCACTTTGTCTTTTTTGCTCCTAATACATGTTTCTTTTAGTCTCCACATTCCAGTGCTGCTTTACTTGAGAACAGCACTCGTCCATTCTAGATTCAGTTTTCTACATTTGTGCTGCTGCCCTGATTCAAGATTAATATAACAACGTATTTTTTTGTTTCCAATCATAAACTCTTACATATTTACATACTGTTTTAAAATGTTACATTTTCAATGTAGCTTTTTATGTATATGTACTTTATTAATTTGCCAATATATTTAATTTTCTAAGCAGTTGCTGACCCTTTGAGTAGGTGTTCCATGAACCACAGGTTCCATGAACCACAGGTTCCGTGGAACACAGGTTAAATGCCACTGTTCTAGATAATTTATGTTCGTATTTTCTTGAACTCCCAGAGCCCGATTCACAGAATGAACTTAAGACGCAATCCTAAACTTACTACTATTTTGGTATTCACAGAATGAATTTACTACTTTTGGTATTCACAGAAATTAGGATTTTGTCTTAAGTTTGTCTTAAGACAGACTTAAGACAGACTTAAGACAAAATCCTAACTTCTGTGAATACCAAAAGTAGTAAGTTCATTCTGTGAATGCCAAAAGTAGGAAGTGCATTCTGTGAATACCAAAATAGTAGTAAGTTTAGGATTGAGTCTTAAGTTCATTCTGTGAATCTGGCCCATAGTCTGTATAGCTGTCAAATGTCCCCATTTCACTTTTCTTATCTTGAAGTAGGTATATTCAACAGTTGGAATTATATAGGCCTTATATTCAAAGTTAAAACAAAACTTCAAGTCCCAGAATGCTATGTTAAAAGTCAGGACTGGCTGAAGAGGCCACTTGCTACTATAGCTGCTCAGTGTGTTGACGGCCTCATGGGCTATCTCAGAAGGAGAGACAGAGAAGCATGGAGGGCATGAACTAAACTTTTTTCTTTTTCTTTTTCTTTTTGTAGTCTTATGTAGTGTGAACTCGGCCCAAGGGCATTGGGGCATTTTACATGAGCACCGTTTCCAATACACAATTTTAGCTTCTTTTCTTTTAATGCATGGGGAGATTAATGGGCATATTTATGAAAAGGCAATGCAGTAAAGCCTGTCACCTTGCTATGCTGAGCTGTGTTACAGGGAAAGGGCAGGAATGAGCTGCATTTAGCACAATACGGTGTATTCCTGCCTTTTCTCCAGCTGCCTAGTGCCAACGCTGCCACTCTTGCACCAAGGTGCAAGGGTGAAGGTGCAAGGGTGCCTGAGTTGCATGCAGGATGGTTTTTGTGCAGAAAGGAAAACCTTCCTGCACAAAAACAATCTCCTGAGGCATATTCCTCTTTCTGTGTGTGCTGCAGAATGAGCATGAGGATATTTCTCCTCGTTACACCTCCCATGAGAAGGCATAGTATTTTGGCACATCCCCAGGTCTACCAGTAATGGTGGATCTGGGTCTGCATCAAACTCTATGGGAGATGCGTGGGATCACCCATGCAATGTCCATGGAACGCAACCCTGTGCACACAATGCAGTGATTTGAGCTGCGATGCATTACTACTGATTTATCAAGCCACTCAGGGCCATGCAAAGTGGCCTTACTTGGCTTGATAAATTGCATTTTAGGGTTTGTGTTGCACATACACCAAGTTGTGTGGTGCACATGCACTGCAAACCCTTGATAAATATGCCTCTAAGTGGTTTGCTCTGAATCACAGGATGTTGAGCTCACACCAGGACCTGAATCGTGTTCCCCAAAGCCAAAGTCTGCAGTTCTTGCTCTAACTCTGCATCCTCAGAAATAAATAAAGGGAGACAGGGAGAAGAGACAAGGCAAGTGAGCAAAGTGAGAACGTTGAGCTAGACGTAAACAGAGGAAAAAGAAAGAGAAACAAAAAATGGGGGAAAGAGAGAGTAAGGTCTCAAAAGATGGAGAAATATGAAACAGATAGCAAGATGGGGGATGACTGAGTGAAAGCAAGACGCTGTCTACAAGATGCTTTTTGCAAGCCCAAGTCTTGTTTTGGCTTGGGCCAGATATATCAACATTTTCCCCAGTGCGAAAGTTACCAAAATTGTCACAAACTGGTCCAAAATGTTGATCTATTTACTTGAAGTTGCTTAAAATTTACACAAAGTAGTGCTATGTTCTGCTTAGGGTTACTTTGCATCAAATCCTTATCTGATATCAATGGTAGATATGCTTTCCACCAGAAAAATTACACCTCCTTGAGGCAGGAGCGAGGTTGGCAAAATATTTCTGTTTCTTCAAACTTTTCATACTTTTCTTGTGTGCTGCAGTGTATGTCACACAAAGTGGAGAAACGTTTAAAGTTTGTCTAACTATTTAATTTCGTCCTGGAAGTGTACCCTTTGCTAGGCACACCCAAACACCATTGCTCTGTTGTGCAAAGGTCTGTGCATGGTGCTAAACATCCTGCTTGTGCACCAGCGCTTGCTAAGAGAGCAGCAGCATCATATCTTTGTAGATATGACTCTGTTCTGCTCTCTCTTCATTTCACGCAATGCAGGATGCACGTCTGTGAAAAATTAGTAAATTTGCCCCAGAGAGACAAGGTGGACCTTTGGCTCAACTCTGGCTCTTCTCATTAATTCTTTGGCTTTCCCATCTCTAATAAATAGGAAACATCCTTTACAACGCAGTCATTACATCGCACTACCTTTATATAGCAGTCATGGCATCGCAACATCCTTTACATAGCATGTTATTACAACGCAGCCATTATATCGCATGTCACCACAAACATGTCATTACACCGCATGTCACTACAACGGAGG
Source organism: Lissotriton helveticus (assembly GCF_964261635.1). Lineage (NCBI taxonomy): Eukaryota > Metazoa > Chordata > Amphibia > Caudata > Salamandridae > Lissotriton > Lissotriton helveticus. The sequence continues at coordinate 264,735,400 of NC_136058.1, forward strand.
CATTACATTGAAAGTCATTACAATGCATACCATTACAACGCATAGTAACCTTACACTATCCGACACTTACCCTACTTTTGCACTCACTGGAGTTAGATTAGTAATTATTACCCCTATACTACCCAGCACTTACCTTAAATGCGATGTAATGGTATGCATTGTAATGGTATGCATTGTAAAGGTATGATGCGATGGAATGGAATGTGTTATAAAGGTAGTTTCTGAAAATGCAATGTAATGGCATGCGATGTAAAATTCGTTGTGCAGGATGTTGCGATGTGAAAACTGCTTTGTAAAGGCATATATTGTAAATGTATGCATTGTAACGTCATACATTCCTAATAAACAGTGCGATCCTGTGCCACTGAGTTTATTTTCCTGTCCTAGCATCTGATATTTTGAGTATTGAAAATAAATAGCCACGCAAATCAACAACCTCATTGCTTCATAGACATTGAAACAGAAGTCCACATGCTTCTAATGACACACATGCACATCACAGAAGGAGTGCGTGTTGATTACCAAAATATATATTTTTAAAACTTCAGCACAGTTGGTCTGGACGCTGAAACTGTGTCTTAGGGCTTCTTGGCTCTGTCATGGGCATGGAAAAGTTTCCCAGTAGCATCTGTGTTCCAAAGTCGCTCAGGGAGCCAGTAGACCCAGCCTCCTCTGGCCAGGCTCCCATCACTCTGGAAGGGGGGGGAGGGGGGTGTCACCATAAGCTGTGCACACACGCCAGGGAGCAAAGAAACTGCATTGTTCATTTAAGAGAAAGAAAAACAAAGATCCAAGTCTGCACCATCAACAGTCCCCGAAAATAAGTATTCCAAGAAGTTCCTTTGTTTTCTGGTTGATCTGGGGCCTTGTTGTACCATCATTAAATAGCTGGTTTCTTTAAGGAAGAAGCAGTGCCGACAATGAGATCCTGTACTGAGCTCCTTTTCATAACTTTTCAGCAATAGAGTTTCCTGGAATCGTTTAATATAAGCCTCCATAATGACACTTCACTTTCGACAGATAATTGAACTGGCTTGCCAAGTGGCTAAGTCCTCATATGTGACACATAAGGCCAATTCAGGGTTTTGACAAACAGCACTTTGCATGAGACAATTCAGCCAATCATGGTTTATAATCCAGCTGAACTTTGCATCCTGCAATATATGGAAATAAAAACACTGCACTATGATGTTATGATTAATGTAGTGTGGCTACCGAGTTTAATAAACTAGAATGGAGATGGACGAGCTAAAATAATTTGAAAGTGTTGTGGGAATTATAAATTAAAATTATAAGTGTAAGTTTAGAATTCATAATGTTTCTGTAGTTTGTTTGGTTTGTCTATTAAGAATGAATAAAGTCATGGAGCCTGATTCACAAATGACCTCTGCACTCATGGCGGATACCTATCAGTCCTGGTGGGGCACCTGTACTACAGGAACCCATTGCGGCGACCCCTCCACAAGCATGGGCACCCCAACAGGACCACGGGGCCTCCGCCACGAGTGCAGGGGCCCTTAGTTGAATCATCCATTAGTAATTTAAAGGTTGTGCATATATTATAAATTTAAAGTATGACTATAACTTTAGAATAATCAATCTTTGTGTAGTTTAAGTTTGATTTGTATATAAGGGATAAAGTACCCCCTTCCGTACATTATAAGGATATTGTAAGTAACTGAGGAGTTCCATAACCATATGAAAGAACAAGGCCGAAGGTTTTGGAGCTCCGAGGTGGCTTGCAATATCCGTATTATATATGCCAGGGGGTACATTATCCCATAAAATACATGTTCACACCATTACCTTTCCCACAAACCACTTAAAACCTTGGTGCGTAGCTGTTTCATATGAAAGAGCCAGAATGATTGCAGACATGAAGAATAAAAATAAAACCTCTAGTGCAAAATTAAACACATCAACAAGCATTGGAAATGCAATAGGGCTCGCATTAGGAAAGTTTGAGCTATTGGTGTTATAAATGAATTATTTTTATTTGTGTTTTTTTTAAAATAGCTAAATTAATAGCTTTATCATTTACAATGCCAATAGTTATAACTTTCGCAAATGTGACACCTATAGCATTTGCAATGCAACATGTTTTGTATTTACGTGACTTAGATGTATTGATATTACAAATAACAATGGCTTTTAATTTTTTTAAATAATTAATACTTAAATAATTTATTTAATTTGTAATGGCAATAGCTTAAACTTTAGTAAATAACATTTGTGAAGATTATGTTCAGTGTTTTTTATTGTGACGAAAATCCAAGAACAGAAGTGAAATATTAACATCTTTTTGTGATTTGTAATAAAGCGTGAAAGCTTGAAAAATTGAAAGAACATATTTGAACCAGTGATGCTGTGGTTGCGCTGAGTGGTGTGTGCATCGATGTAGCTGTTTGGTGGGTGCATTGGTGGAGCTTAGTTGGAGCATCGGTGGAGCTGTATGGTGGGTGCCACGGCGGAGCTGTGTGGTGGGTGCCAGGGCTGAGCTGTGTGGTGGGTGCATTGGTGGATCTGTGTGGTGGGTGCATTGGTGGAGCTTAGTTGGAGCATCGGCAGAGCTGTGTGGTGGGTGCCTCGGCGGAGCTGTGTGGTGGGTGCCTCGGCGGAGCTGTGTGGTGGGTGCCTCGGCGGAGCTGTGTGGTGGGTGCATCGGCGGAGCTGTGTGGTGGGTGCATCGGCAGAGCTGTGTGGTGGGTGCATCGGTGGAGCTGTGTCGGTGGAGCTGTGTGGTGGCTGCATCGCTGGAGCTGGGTGATGGGTGCATCGCTGGAGCTGTGTAGGTGGAGCTGTGTGGTGGGTGTATCGGTGGAGCTGTGTCGGTGGAGCTGTGTGGTGGGTGCATCAGTGGAGCTGTGTGGTGGGTGCATCGGTGGAGCTGTGTAGGTAGAGCTGTGTGGCGGGTGCATCAGGAGCTGTGTCGGAGGAGCTGTGTGGTGGGTGCATCGGTGGAGTTGGGTGGAGGGTGCATCGCTGGAGCTGTGTAGGTGGAGCTGTGTGGTGGGTGCATCGGTGGAGCTGTGTAGTGGGTGCATCGGTGGAGCTGTGTAGTTGGAGCTGTATGGTGGGTGCATCGGTGGAGCTGTGTGGTGGGTGCATCGGTGGAGCTGTGTAGGTGGAGCTGTGTGGTGGGTGCATCGGTGGAGCTGTGTGGTGGGTGCATCGGTGGAGCTGTGTGGTGGGTGCGTCGGTGGAGCTGTGTTGGTGGAGCTGTGTGGTGGGTGCGTCGGTGGAGCTGTGTGGTGGGTGCATCGGTGGAGTTGGGTGGTGGGTGCATCGGTGGAGCTGTGTGGTGGATGCATCGGTGGAGCTGTGTGGTGGGTGCATCGGTGGAGCTGTGTGGTGGGTGCATCGGTGGAGCTGTGTGGTGGGTGCATCGGTGGAGCTGTGTGGTGGGTGCATCGGTGGAGCTGTGTGGTGGGTGCATCGGTGGAGCTGTGTGGTGGGTGCATCGGTGGAGCTGTGTGATGGGGCATCTGTGGAGCTGTGTGGTGGGGGCATGTGTGGTGGGTGCATCGGTGGAGGTGGGTGCATCGGTGGAGGTGTGTGGTGGGGGCATCTGTGGAGCTGTGTGGTGGGGGCATGTGTAGTGGGGGCATGTGTGGTGGGTGCATCAGTGGAGCTGTGTGGTGGGTGCATCTATGGAACTGGGTGCATCGGTGGAGCTGGGTGGTGGGTGCTTTGGTGGAGATGTGTGGTGGGTGCATCGGTGGAGCTGTGTAGGTGGAGCTGTGTGGTGGGTGCATCTGTGAAGCTGTGTGGTGGGTGCATCGGTGGAGCTTAGTGGGTGCATCGGTGGAGCTGTGTGGTGGGTGCATCGGTGGAGCTGTGTGGTGGGTGCATCGGTGGAGCTGTGTGGTGGGTGCATCGGTGGAGCTGTGTGGTGGGTGCATCGGTGGAGCTGTGTGGTGGGTGCATCGGTGGAGCTGTGTGGTGGGTGCATCGGTGGAGCTGTGTGGTGGGTGCAGCTGTGGAGCGGTGTGGTGGGTGCAGCTGTGGAGCGGTGTGGTGGGTGCAGCTGTGGAGGGGTGTGCTGGGTGCCTCGGTAGAGCTGTGTGGTGGGTGCCTCGGTGGAGCTGTGTGGTGGGTGCCTCGGTGGAGCTGTGTGGTGGTTGCATCGGTGGAGCTGTGTGGTGGTTGCATCGGTGGAGCTGTGTGATGGTTGCATCGGTGGAGCTGTGTGGTGGTTGCATCGGTGGAGCTGTGTGGTGGTTGCATCAGTGGAGCTGTGTAGGTAGATCTGTGTGGTGGGTGCATCGGTGGAGCTGTGTCGGTGGAGCTGTGTGGTGGGTGCATCGGTGGAGTTGGGTGGTGGGTGCATCGGTGAAGCTGTGTAGGTGGAGCTGTGTGGTGGGTGCATCGGTGGAGCTGTGTCGGTGGAGCTGTGTGGTGGGTGCATCAGTGGAGCTGTGTGGTGGGTGCCTCAGTGGAGCTGTGTAGGTGAAGCTGTGTGGTGGGTGCATCGGTGGAGCTGTGTCGGTGGAGCTGTGTGGTGGGTGCATCGGTGGAGTTGGGTGGTGGGTGCATCGGTGGAGCTGTGTCGGAGGAGCTGTGTGGTGGCTGCATCGGTGGAGCTGTGTGGTGGCTGCATCGGTGGAGCTGTGTGGTGGCTGCATCGGTGGAGCTGTGTGGTGGCTGCATCGGTGGAGCTGTGTGGTGGGTGCATCGGTGGAGCTGTGTCGGTGGAGCTGTGTGGTGGCTGCATCGCTGGAGCTGTGTGATGGGTGCATCGCTGCAGCTGTGTCGGTGGAGCTGTGTGGTGGCTGCATCGCTGGAGCTGTGTCGGTGGAGCTGTGTGGTGGGTGCATCAGTGGAGCTGTGTGGTGGGTGCATCGGTGGAGCTGTGTGGTGGGTGCGTCGGTGGAGCTGTGTCGGTGGAGCTGTGTGGTGGGTGCATCGGTGGAGTTGGGTGGTGGGTGCATCGGTGGAGCTGTGTGGTGGATGCATCGGAGAGCTGTGTGGTGGATTCATCGGTGGAGCTGTGTGGTGGGTGCATCGGTGGAGCTGTGTGGTGGGTGCATCGGTGGAGCTGTGTGGTGGGTGCATCGGTGAAGCTTAGTGGATGCATTGGTGGAGCTGTGTGGTGGGTGCATTGGTGGAGCTTAGTTGGAGCATCGATGGAGCTGGGTGGTGGGTGCATCTGTGGAGCTGGGTGGTGGGTGCATCTGTGGAGCTGGGTGGTGGGTGCATCTGTGGAGCTGGGTGGTGGGTGCATCTGTGGAGCTGGGTGGTGGGTGCATCTGTGGAGGTGGGTGCATCCGTGGAGCTGTGTGGTGGGTGCATCGGTGGAGCTGTGTGGTGGGTGCATCGGCGGAGCTGTGTGGTGGGTGCATCGGCGGAGCTGTGTGGTGGGTGCCTCAGCGGAGCTCTGTGGTGGGTTCCTCGGCGGAGCTGTGTGGTGGGTGCCTCGGCGAAGTTGTGTGGTGGGTGCCTCGGCGGGGCTGTGTGGTGGGTGCATCGGTGGAGCTCTATGGTGGGTGCAACGGTGGAGCTGTATGGTGGGTGCATCGGTGGAGCTTTGTGGTGGGTGCATCGGTGGAGCTGTGTGGTGGGTGCATCGGTGGAGCTGTGTGGTGGGTGCATCGGTGGAGCTGTGTGGTGGGTGCATCGGTGGAGCTGTGTGGTGGGTGCATCGGTGGAGCTGTGTGGTGGGTGCATCGATGGAGCTGTGTGGTGGGTGCATCGGTGGAGCTGTGTGGTGAGGGCATCTGTGGAGCTGTGTGGTGGGGGCATGTGTAGTGGGGCATGTGTGGTGGGTGCATCGGTGGAGCTGTGTGGTGGGTGCATCTGTGGAACTGGGTGCATCGGTGGAGCTGGGTGGTGGGTGCATTGGTGGAGATGTGTGGTGGGTGCATCGGTGGAGCTGTGTAGGTGGAGCTGTGTGGTGGGTGCATCTGTGAAGCTGTGTGGTGGGTGCATCGGTGGAGCTTAGTGGGTGCATTGGTGGAGCTGTGTGGTGGGTGCATTGCTGGAGCTTAGTTGGAGCATCGGTGGAGCTGTGTGGTGGGTGCATTGGTGGAGCTGTGTGGTGGGTGCATTGCTGGAGCTTAGTTGGAGCATCGGTGGAGCTGTGTGGTGGGTGCATCGGTGGAGCTGTGTGGTGGGTGCATCAGTGGAGCTGTGTGGTGGGTGCATCTGTGGAGCTGTGTGGTGGGTGCATCTGTGGAGCTGTGTGCTGGGTGCATCTGTGGAGCTGTGTGCTGGGTGCATCTGTGGAGCTGTGTGCTGGGTGCATCAGTGGAGCTGTGTAGGTGGAGCTGTGTGGTGGGTGCATCTGTTGAGCTGTGTGGTGGGAGCATCTGTGGAGCTGTGTGGTAGGTGCCTCGGTGGAGCTGTGTGGTGGGTCGTTCGGTGGAGCTGTGTGGTGGGTGCCTCGGTGGAGCTTTGTGGTGGGTGCATCGGTGGAGCTGTGTGGTGGGTGCATCGGTGGAGCTGTGTCGTTGGAGCTGTGTGCTGGGTGCATCGGTGGAGCTGTGTAGGTGGAGCTGTGTGGTGGGTGCATCTGTTGAGCTGTGTGGTGGGTTCATCTGTGGAGCTGTGTGGTGGGTGCCTCGGTGAAGCTGTGTGGTGGGTGCATCTGTGGAGCTGTGTGGTGGGTGCATCTGTGGAGCTGTGTGCTGGGTGCATCGGTGGAGCTGGGTGGTGGGTGCATCGGTGGAGCTGGGTGGTGGGTGCATTGGTGGAGCTGTGTGGTGGGTGCATTGGTGGAGCTGTGTGGTGGGTGCATCGGTGGAGCTGTGTAGGTGGAGCTGTGTGGTGGGTGCATCTGTGAAGCTGTGTGGTGGATGCATTGGTGGAGCTTAGTGGGTGCATTGGTGGAGCTGTGTGGTGGGTGCATTGCTGGAGCTTAGTTGAAGCATCGGTGGAGCTGTGTGGTGGGTGCATCGGTGGAGCTGTGTGGTGGGTGCATCAGTGGAGCTGTGTGGTGGGTGCATCGGTGGAGCTGTGTCGTTGGAGCTGTGTGCTGGTTGCATCGGTGGAGCTGGGTGGAGCTGGGTGGTGGGTGCATCGGTGGAGCTGTGTGGTGGGTGCATCGGTGGAGCTGTGTAGGTGGAGCTGTGTGGTGGGTGCATCTGTTGAGCTGTGTGGTGGGTGCATCTGTGGAGCTGTGTGGTGGGTGCCTCGGTGGAGCTGTGTGGTGGGTGCCTCGGTGGAGCTGTGTGGTGGGTGCCTCGGTGGAGCTGTGTGCTGGGTGCATCTGTGGAGCTGGGTGGTGGGTGCATTGGTGGAGCTGTGTGGTGGGTGCATCGGTGGAGCTGTGTAGGTGGAGTTGTGTGGTGGGTGCATCGGTGGAGCTGGGTGGTGGGTGCATCATTGGAGCTGTGTGGTGGGTGCATCGTTGGAGCTGGGTGGTGGGTGCCTCGGTGGAGCTGTGTGGTGGGTGCATTGGTGGAGCTGTATGATGGGTGCCTCGGTGGAGCTGGATTCAATGGTCTTATTACGAGGATGCCCTGGTGTCAGAACACTCATGTTGTAATAAAACAACGGATAGTACATTATCTAGAGATGTATTTGAAATCAACTTCAAGAAATTTGTTTAGCAATATTAGAATCTGAGTGCTTACTCACTCAGCATCAGAGTGGTTAAGTTGCTGACCATGGAACGACTAGTTTCGTTCCAATTGTGCAGTACGGTACAAATAAATCTGTTTTGTGGCGTTCATTCAATTTCTTCATGCATGCCAGGTCACGTGCTTTAAACCACAGCCATATTACGTAGGCCATGCATCTTAGAAAGGATTTCTAGTTACACTTTTTTTGGTCATTCCCTTTAGAGAACACACCTCAACTTTCATGAAAGTTACAGCACATTAACAATGAGAGCTGCATTAGTGAGCGCAGGACCCATGATCTTCAAATTGCACACAGTTCTCTACAACATGCACATTAACCCACTTAGCTATGACACCGCTCAGAAAAAAATGCCTTGATAGGGGAGGGTGACACAGAAATTGAGCTGCAGGTGTGCTTCGTGCAAATTATGATGCGATATGTTTGGGGAGCACACTCACACACAACTCTACTCCACACTCCGAGCTCGTGCTAAAACCCGAATCTCGAGGGAGTTGTGTGTCTGTGACATTGTAACCTGGTAGCTTTTCCATCTTCCTTCCTTGTGTGCAGATATTTTCGGTGTGACGATTACGATGCAAATACACTCGTTCGAGAGATTGGAGCTGTCACTGGGGCGCTGGAGTCACAGCTGAGTTTGGAATGAAAGAGGCGGATGCGTGCACTCAGCATTCAAAGACCCTCGGACGCCTTAATGGCACATGGAATACTTTACAGCCTTCTAATGGCAGGCGGCGGTTATTGACTGGGAAGAACAAACAGAAAGCACCAGAAACTAGGCGGAAATGCAAGACACATGGCAAGCTGGAGGGAAAACGTGCGATATCGGCCTCTGCTTTTAAGGGATCTGAGATTTAATGAAAGGTTGGTGCATTTCAAAGGCATGGTGTTTGACGTCTGTGCCCCTTCACATGCGCGGGAAAGGCGGGAAGACATAGCCCTACTTGGCTTTCTCTGCCCTGCTCTCTACAGAGAAATCTCCCGAATAGCCCCTGCATTCTGTTGGTTAGAGATGCTGATTTATCAATTGTTAAGGTAGGTGGAAAATAGAAATGGAACTGTCCCCGGAATGGGTAATCAGCATGCATGAAAGTCTACAATCCCTAAATAAAACGCCTGTCTCTAATTTCTTTATACCTCAAAGAAACAAGTTAAACAGGTTTTAAAAGGAGACACGGCCTCCGGCCGTGAAACTGAAAGTACGGCCGGGCGGCCGTGAATAATTAGGTGGTGACAAATGCGCTGGGAGGGCTGCCTTTGATGTGGTAATGCGAGGCAGGCAGGCAGGCGGCTGGTGGCATTGTGCACGCGCTTTTTAGGGCTTGCGCTTGCGCAATGACCTAAAAAGCACATGCACTCAAAGGAATCGCCAGTGGAATCGCCAGTGGTGGTTAAACACTGGATAAGCCCCTATAGAGCTTCCAGCTGTGCACATGTGCACAGCAGGCGAGCCCTAAAAACCTATTAGATAATAGTCGCAAACAGATATCAGAAAATATTCGATACAAGTCAGTGTAAAAAAATAAAAAGCTGCAGTAGTTCAGAATGTGTAGACACATGTGGGACATTTCTAGATTTTCTCTATCGAAGGAGTGTAAAAAATAAGCATATTCTGTCTACTTGTCATTTTAAGTTATTCAAATAGAGCAGAAGAAAGAAAAAGAACGTTTTGTTTGTTGCTTTAAACAGCTGCTTTAATTATGCTTGATCAACTGACCTGCCTTTCACCTTGGCTTCTGGCTCTGGCCGCAGGCATTGTGACGTCAGAACTTGACTGTAATAAGCTTATAATAGTCGAGCTAAGACGCCTTTTCTTTCTAATCAGCGACGTGGTGCTTCACAAGTCGCTGATTATAAAGAAATTAGTGACTGCCATTTATACAGGGATTACAGGATCTCATGTACTATAGAAAGAATAAATAAAGTGTTCCTAACTATCACACAGGTTTTTTTTCATTGAAAATAGACAGACAGACAGACAGACAGACGAATAGATAGATAGATAGATAGACAGATAGATAGATAGATAGATAGATAGATAGATAGATAGATAGATAGATAGATAGATAGATAGATAGATAGATAGATAGATAGATAGATAGATAGATAGATAGGTAGATAGATAGACAGACAGACAGACAGATAGATGTAGTTAGGACCACATTTGCATAGGTAATGGGTTTGGTTTGCCAATGACTTTGACAACATTTGATGAATCTTCACAAATCCTTCAGAAAAAAAAACTATAAATCACCTCAGCTTCTTTCTGGAAAGTTTCGGGGTGCTCCGTGAAATGGGAGCCAAAAAACAAGAGGGGGGGGGTGCCAAAACCAAATCTCATACAATTTCTGTATTGATTTTGGAACGTGCTACAGGCAAAACGGCTGAGCGGAATTCCACCACCAGTTGGCAGGGAGCTGTATCTTGGTCCAGATAGCATGATGTGGTGTAAATCCGTTCATCGTCTTTTGAGAAATAAACATAAAAAATATTTGTATGTCTCGACGGTTGGGTTCGCTAGAGCCTTCCAAGTGTCATGCTGTCGCACAAAATCAAAAATAGAGCCATCTGATTAGCCCAGAGGGCTCTTTTCCACCCGGCGGTCTCACAGGAGAGATAACCTCTGTGAGTCACGTGGAAGCTCACTCTTTGATTAGCTGGCTGTTGGAGAAACAGAAATTTAAAGGCTGCCATTAATGAATGTGGATGGAAAGTCCTGGGGTTGTGAAAAGGATCAGAAAAAGCTAACTATGGGAGCAGAGTAAAAGCATCCTAACCCCCTTGTAATTGAGATGAGGTCTTTAAGGATTAGAAGTGCGATGCGGTAAACAGTAAATTCTTTTTTTAAAATTTGTGATCCTGCTGGTTTTCCAGGAAACTCTCACAAGGATCGTGTGGGATCATGAAAAAAAAATGGACAAGCTAGTCCTTCCCCACATCCTACTATGCATACCCGTTGTGTTGGGGAGAGGTCTTAGCGGAGAGGCCACTGCCCCCTCAAACTCTACTACACCCACTTGTAGTCTAGAAGAAAGGTCTCAGAGAGGAGAGCAGTCCAACCCCACATCCTACTACACGTGCCCGTCTCCCTGGGAGTAGCTCTCAGTTGAGAGGCCAGTCCCTCCCCACACCCTATTTTGTACATTTGTCGCCCTGCGGTGAGGTTTCAGTAGAGAGACCAGTGCCTCCCACACTTTATTTGGTACATTCGTCACCCTGCAGTGAGGTCTTAGTGGAGAGGCCAGTGCCTCTCCACACTCTAGCATGCATGCCTGTCGCACTGGGGAGAGGTGTTAGTGCCACCAGTTCCTCTGCTCGATACTCACCGTACTACACACACCGGTCACCATGAGGAAAGGTCTTAGAGCGGAGGACAGTCCCTCCCTATTCTCTGCTATGTACTCCTATTGTACTGGGCAGAGGTCTCAGCGAGAAACATGTCTCTCCACACATTCTACAATGCACACCCGTCACCTAGGGTAGAGGTCTCAGCGAGGAGGACAGTCCATGCCCACATCCTCCCTGGGGAGTTGTCAGCAGAGAGGCCTCTTCCTCTCCCCACTCTACTACGCATGGCTGTGTGTGGTAAAGCATTAGCTGCCTCTGGCCACATTGTTCATGGCCAAAGGCCATACGCGGCTGGGGGTTGGCTGCCGGAGCTGTGTTGGAGGCACGGCTGCACGCAGGCCAGCCCTGTCTCCAACCCGATGCTGCATATGGCCAAAGACCATGCTTGGCGGAGGGGTTGATTTCCCGCATGGGCTAGACGCAAGGTCCGGCCGCAGGCTATGCCACAGGATACATCCTTCAACCAACCACATGTCCCGCATGGCCTTTGGGCAAGACATTACGTATGAAAATAAAATATCACTTTATGTTTAAAAAACCCTAGAAATTCACTGAAAAACACTAAGGTTAAACTGTTATTATAGTTAGTTATTGCAATATTATCTTACTTACCTTAGAAATTCACAGAAAAAAGCCAACGTTAAAGGGACGTTATACTTAGGTGAAAATGTTAGCTAAAACATACCATTGTAAACTAACAAACCAACTGAAATTCATCAGTTATTGTTATCTCATGTAACTAGAACTCATACCCTAAAGTAACTAGAACTCGTAATTTAATCACTCATTGCATGTTCTATGACACCATTTATAATATCACTGTAACATCTGAAATGGCATAATTGATGATAATACTATGCTTGGCGGGGGCGTGAGTTATAGTTACTTTAGGGTCGTTACTTGAGATAACTATAATTGATGCATTCCAGTGGTTTTGTTTGTTTAAATTGGTATGTTTTAACGGACATTGTCCTCTAATTATAACATCCCTATAACATTGGGTTTTGTTGTAAATTGCTACGGTTTTAAAAAATATATAAAGTAAGATATTATTAGAATACCTAAAATTATCTATCTATCTATCTATCTATCTATCTATCTATCTATCTATCTATCTATCTATCTATCTATCTATCTATCTAGCTATCTAGCTATCTATCTATCTATCTATCTATCTACAACATATATAAATATAAATATGTATATATATATATTTATACATATATATATTTATACCATATATATGTATAAACAACATATATATGTATGTATGTATGTGTATATATATATATATATGTGTGTGTGTGTGTGTGTGTGTAAGTAAATAAAGTAAACCTATATTAATTTACCTTTAAATATCTATCTGCATAATATCTTGGAAGCACAGTATTTAAAATGCGATATTCTGGTAATATACACCTTCTGGTACATGGCTTCCAGTATGAGTGGGACCGCAAAAAAGAAAGTAATGTTGCCGCACTCAAGAGGCTTCACCACAGTCCATGGGCAGGTCCTTAACACCCACCAATTTTGGATGTCATGGTGGCTTCGCCATATTCCATTCCACCTTCCTGTTTCTTCACAAAGTTATTCTGCTCTCTGGTAGGCAAGATTCAGCCCTTAATGCCCACAGAGAAACAGGGATAAAGGGGAAGAAAGATCAACAAGCATTGACAAAGCCAATTAGGCTTACCTATGTAAAAGCTACTGGCTTTGTCAATTTCGTTTAGCAATATTCTACAGGTTGTAGAGAGAGGTGAAGGTGACTTGAAGGATGAGAGTGGGTAGAGGCATAGGGAGTTTAGGGTGACTTGAGTGTTATGGGGATGTTAGAGGTAACGGGAAGTAAGGGTGACTTGAGGGTTCGGAGTGGGTAGAAGTAAAGGGATGTGAGGGTGACTTGTGGGCTCGATTGGGCATAGGTACAGGGTGGTCAGGATGATTTTAGCGCTCGGTGGGTAGAGGTAAAGGGAGGTAAAGGTTTAGGGTTCTTGTGGGTAAAGGTTAAGGGAGCTAAGAGTGATTTTATGGTTCATGGTGGCAAAAGGTAAAGGGAGGTATTGGTGATTTTGGGGATTAGTAGTGGGTAGAGGTAAAGGTGAAACATAAACTTTCCGAAGTCACTGTGTGTTTTATGACAAACATCCTCTAAATTATAAGAGAGGTAACCAACAAATAAGTTAATGTAAAACAGCAGCAAAGATAGTTCATTCAAATACATGCTGTATGACAACAGTCTTAAAAGAAGATAGCATGTTTACAACTTCATCATCAATAAAAGCGACAGGCAGCCAAAGTGTATGTTTTGGAAAAGGGTCACATGCTACAAAGGGTTGTTATTGCTAGTAGTTTGCTTTCATCTCTTGGAAATATTGAGAAGCTTCAACTCTGATGGTTTCAAATAGTGTTGCAAGCAAAAGCAAAAAAAAACGTATCACAAGCAATGCTGAGGAACACTAATACAAAAAACAATCAGTACTTGGTGTATGCTCCAGGGAAAAAAATAAAAACACATGGAGACAAAGTGAAGCCGACGGCGCCCACACCAGCACACCAATGAAAAGGAAGAAAATAAGACTGACATCACGTTTGCCTGCAAGGGTTTTTTTAGCCCCCACAGTCACCAGCGGCCACAGTGGACCTCAGTGCCAGGAGACCCCATTGCTGAGACGCTGTTGGAAGGGGGCAGGGCTTACTGCAACACGCTACAAAGAGCCCATAGCAACCATGCAGTGGGGGGCATCACATTTGCCTTCAAGGTTTTTTTTTGGCTCCCACGGATGCCAGCAACCCACTGGTCTTCAAAGCCCAGCTCCCTCAGTGCCAGGACAGGAGGCCCCATTGATGAGACGCCGCTGGAAGGGGGGGCTTACAGCAACGTGCTACAAAGCATGGGATGCACGCGGGCAGTGCCCATCCAAAGCTCGGGCCAAGGGCGGGCCCATCTCCACCCACCCACGGCCGGACGAGGCTGGGCCCCGGCTCTTGGTTTTGCTTCTCTCCACATCTGAAAGAAAGGAGATCACAGTTCGCCAGCAGGAGTCAGGACAGAAGATGTGGCAAAGTCAGAGATTGGACTTAGCTTTTGCCCTGACCCATGCTTTTCGAAATACTGTAAGCAGCATAGTGGAATAGCATGTAACACCTTGTTCCTTTCTCCTTCTTTAACCCTGTCAAGAGTCGAGTGAGCTGCTGTTAAACCTTTAACAATGGGGAAGAAGTGTATTTCCAGGAAGAAAGGGGGAGGGACAAGGGTCCAAGCGCTATCCCTTCTATCACTGCTTACCTTACCAATGCACTGGGCGCCATTTCCAATGATCTGAACCGTTAAAGAAGACCAGGAATTGATCACTGACCACCCCCCCACAACCCATAGCTCAAAGGGGAAACCCAGCGCTCTGATATCAATGGTGCTCTGTAACCAAGTTCAGACACAAACAAATAGCGCTGGGGCGCCAATGATTCCAGGACCACTGCAGACAGGGGAAACAATTCCACAGATCCTGGCAAAATTATTCATGGATCTCCAGGCATGGAGTTGGCCGCTTGTGGCAGGGGTAGAGGCTTTACAGGAGTTTTTTCAAAAGGCTATGTTAGACCTTTTTAAATCTTTGACAGACAAAATCCAGTCTCTGATTGAGGATCTTAACAAGATTTTCCAAGGTGCCATTGGGGCTCTGGGAGCTGCTACTCTACATTCTCAAAAACCCCTCTGTGAAAAAGGAAGCGCCTTCGCAGGACAATGCCCACTTAGTGGCAAGAACGCAACTTGTCACTCCTCGTGCCCTCAAGGACCACCTATCAATTAATTTCAGTACCTTCTAAGCCATGCTCTCAGATTCTGCACAATCCTCCATCTTTGACTACTCATAGGCGACATTTGGATGATCTTCCCCTGCCCCGGGAATGCACACCATATGTGATAATCTTAGAAGAATCTCCCCCACCAGAGTATAATGATCAGGAGGATACCCAACGTCTCATGTGTAAAGCAGCCCACAGGCGTAGCCAAAATTCTGAGTGTCAGTTTGACCTGGCAAATAAAATCATCATGGCTCACAGGGTGAGGTGGGTGGGTTCTACCCCAAAAAACTGGAGTAGGGATTGTGTGGTCCTGAACTTTAAGGACCCAGGTGTCATTGTTTATTGTTGAATTGCCTAGCCTACACACCCTGCCAAAAATTGAAAATTCATACCATTAGGCTTCTTTTATCGATCACCTTCCTCTGTAGCAGTGACCAATAGCCGGCGAAGATCTAGCCGGAACACAATTCATCAAATCGTGGCACCTTCGGCCCCAGTACTGACTAGTAATCGCTTCACCTCTCTTCAAAGCTTGGAGGACATTGATTGATGGTCGCAGTTTCCAGCTTGGCTGGTCCTCCATCCCCTTGGTGTTCAAGTCAGCAGACATTAGTTTCTGATTGTCCATCCCATTTTCAGGTGCTTGCGAGAGTCTAGAGTTCAACTAGTACCAAAGCCTCCTGTGGCCATTCGGTTCTCATCATGGAACATTGAAGGGATACAACAGAAATTAAGTAACAAGCACTGGACATGTTTCATAATAGACTTTGATATAATCTGTTGTTGAGAAACTTGGGCCATTGATCCGGTACATGTGGAGAGTTTCAAAACTTTTTGCGCGCCCACCACTCCATCACCAGCAGGAAGAGTAATGGGGGCCTAACCATTTTGGTTACAATGGCCATCATTGGCCTTAGTGTTAAACTTTTGTGCACCAGTCCCTGTTACTAGATTTTAAAATTGAGTCAGTCTAACTTAGTAAACATAATTCTGATAAATGTTTATTACAATTTTTTCACCACCCAACCAGTGGGCATCATAGATGAGTTGGAAGCTGCCATTGCCCATTCTTGGCTTAAAGGAAAGAATCAAGCATCTCTCTTGTGGGTAAATGCCGTTAACAACTAATCTTTCTCCCCGCAAGGAATCACAACGCGGTCGTTACAACGATCGCGTTTTGATTCTGCATACCATTACTCCGCAATTTAGAACGACGACTTGCGGAGGAGGGGGGGGGGGAAGGTGTTGGATTTAAAATCCAACACCTTCCCTACTGTCCACACAGACTGGAGTTGGAATAGTAAATTATACTATTCCAACATCCAGCGCCACCCCTCGGCAAGTCGTTGTTCTGACTTGCGGAGTAGTGGTATGCAGAATCACAATGCGTTGTGATTCCCTGCGGAGTGAAAGACTGCGGATGGTATCATATATTCCTCTTGTGGGAAGGAGATTTTAACTTTAGTAAATGCATACACAGTGGCAATCGGGTTTGCAGGTGTTATAGATGGTAAGGGCGTAACACTAGCCATTTTTCATACACACCATATGAGGAAGCCCTGAATAGGCGAGTACCTACCCATAACTTATCCTTCTCATCAGGTTAATACGGGCCACATTTTATGAATCCCCCACAAAGGTAGGTAGAGGCAAAGGAAGTGTCATAGATTTTATCCTCCTCTCTGAGGAGTTGTTTATTATATTAAGAAGTCACGTGGTGCATGCCTCCCACCTTAGCAATCACCACCCGATTATTATTAACCTCTCTCTCCACCTCCCACCTAAACCTAATTTGTGGAATAATTCTACTCTGTCCCATACAACCAATGGGGGGGTACATATAAAATAGGAGAATATTGACACTAACCATTTTTTTACAGACGTCATTTCTAATATCTATAAGGACATCTTATGCTGAGTTTCGGCGGAGTCCATCCAAACTAAGGGGCATATTATCAAGGACGTCGTAAAAATTATCGCTGGTTTAGTGGCAGAAAACTGCTGCTAAAGTGGCGATAATAGGCTTGATAATATGCCCTTGAGAATTCCCATAGAAGCCCATGTTCACACCAGAACATGGACTTCTATTGGAATTCGCAAGGGCATATTATCAAGCCTATTATCGCCGCTTTAGTGGCAGTTTTCTGCCGCTAAACCGGTGATCATTTTTAACGCCTTTCTTGATAATATGCCCCTAAGATCTGTAAGAGCTATACGGCAATGTGCCAGTCTGTTTATCAAATGTTAACTAAGAACAATCACCCAAAAGTCCAACAGCTTTCTGGAGGGTCATAACCCGCACATTTTTTACCAAAGCTACCATCTCGGGCAACAACTGTCATATTTTAGAACATGACTAATTGAAACTTGGTAACACATTTTCGACCCTGGAAGTTTCTCCTAAGAGAAAAGTCCCAATATAGATTATGAGGGGTTTTCCTCACTTGCTAAATCACAACTATCACGTGTATTACCGCGGCAGACATGTCTAAAGCCAACCTCGGCTCGGTGGCTTGGAAGACGCCCGATTCTGACGGGGTTCCAGCTGACATGTTTAGGTGTAATCCTATCTTTTAGGCCCCCTTAATGACAAATGTTTTTAGGGCCATTATTGAGGAGGGATCCCCTGTTTCATGGAGGCAATCAATTATAGTTACAATTTTCAAGAAGGGTGAGAGGAATTTGCCCCTGAATTGCTGTCCTATATCGCTATTAGATTCCTTTGCCAAAATATTTGGGCGAGTAATTTTGGTGAAATTGGAAGCCTGGGCTGAGACCAATTCTGTTTTCTCCGAGGTACAATATGGGTTTCGCCCGGGCTTCGGCACAACTGAACAAGCACTGAACTTATTCCTAATCCTAGTAAAGTATTTCAAGGCCAGGGGAGGTACCATTCATATGACCTTTATGGACCTCTCCTGTGTGTTCGACTTAGTGGATAGAGGGAAATTATGGGAGCTGATGAATGCAGCAGGTTTCAATTTGCCATTACTGGATCTTTTAAAGTGTCTCCATTGGGACACATTCATAAAGGTACGATATATTGATACTGGAGATTGTACTCACCCCATGAAGGTTACACAAGGGGTAAGACAGGGATGCATTTTAGCCCCCTTTTAATTTTTGTTTATATCAATTCCTCAGACCCTTTGCTCTCCAGAAATCCCAAATGAAGGATCTTGATTCATCCCCGTGCGTCTCTACATGGATGACGTGGACTTATTGCCCATCCTGCGAATAGGTTGCAGGCTCTTTTAGATGGGTTTAATAATTTTGTGAGGGGTTTAAATTTACAGATAAATCAAAAGAAGTCTATTACCTTGACCTGTGTCCCAAGAAATACTAGTTCCAAAGGGTTTTAGATCGGGGGCCATATTACCAAAATCTCAAAATTTAACTATTTGGGATTTTGTTGGATGCAAATCTGACTTGGAACAGCCTCTTAAGAGATGCTAACATTATATAAGAGCAAATGTCTGTCCGCTGGCACATATGGGGCAGGGGAGTGAGGTTACGCAACCATGGGTTCCTTGTGGGTAGTCGGAAAAAAATCTTGTCTATGTTTTTGCTCTTCATCAAGAATTGGGCTTAGGCTACCTCAAGGATGGTGTGTGCACTTTGCACCCATTTTACTCGGCATCAAAATATGTTCTTCTCCTGAGATGGGTTTCTCACATAAGGTAATAAGAGACTGTCTGAACTTAACCGCTTGCGCGCTAGCGGGTTTTCCCGCTGTGCGCTGCGATATGTAAAAACCCTTGTTACATGACAAGGTCAGCTCGTCATGCGCGCAGCGCAGGTAACGCCCATGACGAGCTAACCTTGTCATTAGCGTCGAAGGGGTTAAAGCAACTTGACAGCCATCCCCTGGCTATCATGTGTCAAAAATACCCTTGGTGACCTATCCCTAAGCCAACTTTTTGGCACCCCATGCATTATTGATATCCACGATAAGGAGGTGGTAAAATCCAGGCTTTCCGTATGGAAGGAGAAAGAGAGAATTATTAAGTCTCTCGATATGGTTCCCATAGCCAATATGGGCCTCTTTCAACTACTATGGGCATGGACCCTTACCTGTCTTGAATTTCGGAACCAGAATTAAGATTCTTTTCTTACTTGTTTGACATTATGTACAATATATGTTTTGGTCAGTGGCAGCTCACAAAGGTAACGCTGTGAGGTGGTGAGGCGGGGCTGGGTGGGATGGTAGTGGAGTCTAACATACGACAGCAGTTATTTATCAATTTCTTTACGTTTAGCTTTGCGGTCGTATGTCGGACTCCACTACCTCCTAACTCAGCCCTGCCCCCCCTCCACCTCCCTGCCCCACAGCGTTACCTCTGCGAGCAGTCACTGGTTTTGGTTGCCTTCCCACACACAGGCACCGGGCGATACATTATCTAACATGGGCTTCGATAGGAATTCATAGAGCATATTATCAAGCCCATTTCCTGCCGATAAAAGCGGCGATAATGTATCGCCCGTCCTTGATAATATGCCCCCTGGTTTTCTTCCCTGCCATGTTGTCAATGTGATGGAACATCCACTCAAGCAACAAAGCACTTTAGCCTTGAACTGGTATAGCACTTTAAGATCTTGCTCTTTATGCCCCATGTTACATGTGATGATGTTTAGTAAACACCAGGAAGGGTTCGCTGTTTTACAATGTTTGAATTCACCGGTTTTATGTTTTTTTTAGTTTAAAATTACATTTAATCTGCACTAAAAGTGAGAAAGAATTTTGCAAGTGGAGCATAAAATGTAAACAGTTTGTTGCTCATTTTTTAGGCTGAAACTTTTCCTGGTATATATCCTGTTTTAAAGTTCCTTTTATGGTCGCATCGGTCGCTTTAAAAGCTCCATCGGTACATGACGAGTATTATGTAGTTGAGCTTATATAGCGCACAGCTACCCGCAGTGGGTTTCCCGGCGCTTGCTTAGGGAACCCTTCCTGATATTCCCCTGTGAGATAGCAGGGTATCCACAAGGTGAAAGTCAGGCATCCCGCCGCGAGGGGCCGTTCGATCTGCTTTATATATGTTTTTAATTATGTAGTCTTGGGACTACGGTCTGAGAATTCTTTTCTGTACTATTATGGTCCTGAATTGACCGAAAAACGAATTTTGACTGGCTGACTGACAATGAAGCCAACCAATGGTAAGAAATGGCAGCCTAAAAGCCTCTATTTAGGGTTTTTGTTTTAAACAATAGATCGTCACAATGCGAATGCGCTGCCTCAGGTGAGACCTAAAAAGCAGTCAGGAATGGGCAGGTTTCCAAAATGTTTAGAGATTCATTATATCCTTCCTTCTATGTCACTAGATTCATTTTGTCCTTAGATTCAGCTAATTACATGGGTGTATTTTCTTTTAACGTGGTACCCACACCCCTTCAAGGGAAACAACTAAGAACTGAAATGTGAAATCCACTCATGCATGGGACCATACAAGTGCTAGTGCTAGTATTAATGTCACATCCTAATCTATCCCAAACATATATAGAAACAATACTGATATCTACAGCTCCAATTGACCCTGATCAACTGTGCTTGAACCATCCAGGTGGAATAACACAACATGTTCATCTCAAAGGTTTCCTCCCACACTACTGATTGGTAGAGTGCTCCGGATGTAAATATCCATGAAGGTCTGGTTACTGAGCAGGATTCATAGAGACAGGCAGGGATTTAAGTGGGCCGGGTCTCACCGGTAATGAGCACTGGCAGTTTTTTAAAGGGGGCCTCGATACAGGTCTCTATTGGGATCTATTAAGTGCCCTGGCACAGGAGTCAATTTTTTTCCAGACTGCAGTGACAGCAGGCACATCATGTGCACGTGCTCACACTGCTTACTTCTCACTAGTGGAGAGGTTATGGCATGATGTCATGCCAGGTGAGCTTTGTAGGGGGAAGGGAAATGCTTTCAAGACTCAATTTCTCTCTGGATTTCCCTTCTCTTTTTTAAACTAAAGAGCAACAACATGGTTGTGGTGTCACCAGCGCGTTAAGTGGAAACTTTTCCCATATTATATGCAACAAGCCATAGTTGCTGCTTATTTATCTTATGCAACTAACAACCATTGACAAAGACAATACTCCTGACTTCTTGTAGGGTACGGCACACTATCCTAAGCACAGATTTTTAGCATATGTGTTTTTAAGCCACGCCCTTAATTACATTGGCCTATGAGAGACCCCCCAGTTATTTCATCCCACTTAAAACCCTGGAGACAGGCACACCTGAGCCCGCTTGGATAGCTCAACTGTGACCTCTGTAGCTTCTTGGTGCCTGGTCTGCCTAACCTGAGATTGTACTTGTTCTTGTGTTGTATTTGTATTTCTAAAGCACAAAACAGACACCCGAAGGGAACCTCAGGGCTGAGGAGTCCTAAAGTAGCAAACAAAAGTCCCTCTGGCTAGCCAGAAAGTATTAACATTAATTATGATGATGTGGGTAGCCAGGTTTTCAATGTAATGCTTTTCTAAACTTCATATCCGAAGACTTGCATCTTAACTGTGAAGGGAGCTCATTCCAGAGTCTACCAGCAGCAATAGAAGAGGCTCAGCAACCCAGAGTAGATCCAGGAACATTCAACAAAAAGTGAGAAGCAGATCTAAAGGGCAGATTTACAATAACCGGCGCATCCCTGCACATTTTGCGTGACTCAATAAACCCCTTGCACCACCATGGATGTGCCACATTTACAATGCGGCGCACCGTGCGCAAGGATAGACAGATGAGTGATGCATCTGTCGGCGTAAGGGTGACGCAGTGCTGGAGTTGTGTGGCAAGCGCGACGCAACTCCAGCACTGCTCAGGGGTGCATTTTACCTAATATGCTGCGTCACTCCTTACGCCTGCTTCAAGCAGGCGTAAAGATTTGACACCGCGGGGGCCTAAAAGTGACTCTGTGAAATCTTGTAGATATCACGGCGTCACTTTTACGGGGCTTCCTTACGGTGGAACGCCCACCCTGCATACATTAAACCTGACGCATGTCTAATGTAGCGCAGGGCTTTACAACGTGGCGCATCTCACTAGATATGTCACGTTGTCAATATGTTGCATAGCGGCACATTGTTTACGCCACCGCTGCGTCACAAAAGTGACGCAACGCTGTGTAAAAGTGTTGCAATGGGCTTGTAAATCTGCCCCGTGGTGTTTGATTGGGCGTATAGCAAACAGATCTGCCAGAGAACTAGGGGGCGGATCTTCAAGGGGATTTATGTACCAAACACAGAGATTTCAATTCTCTGAGAAGCAGGCAATCAATGCAGCTTGGTGAAATGCTAGTGCCGTATAACCACTCGATTTATTGTGCTCGCTGACTGATGCATGCAACCACCCATCCATGGTCTGCCTGGCAGTAATGCTTCACCAAGATTTAATTTAGGGACCATCATTGTGCCACAGTAAAGAAGGTGAGTGGGGAGCTCTATGGGGCCCAGGTCACGAGGCATCAGGAGGCAACTGCCCATCTTGAGCTATAGTGCCTATCTTCACCTTTCACCCTGTCCTACCACCAGATCCAAAGGAGGGATCTGGGGGCATATTATCAAGCGGCAGCAATAATTTTCGCTGGCCATGAATTTTTTTTTCGCCGGCTATCGCCATACTAGTGCTGTATTAACAACGCATAGTGCAATGGCAATAATTATCACAGCGATAGCAGTGTTTTCCATGGAACATTGCTGGTTTTCCAGCGATGTTCCATGGAAAACTGAGATAACCTTGTTGATACGACCCTGTGGTCGTATCAGCATAATCCACCCCAAATATTAAGTAAACGTAAGTCAGCATTTTAGCAGACGTTAGTTTTTGGGGAAAACCGCAGATTTCACCAAAAACTAACGTCTGCTAAAATGCGTGGGCCTCCTTGTAAATATCGCAAAGTGCACATCAGCGATAATTTACATGCAGTACTGCCCATTGATGCCCACTTTGCATCTCATTAGAGGCATTGGGAAAACGGGTGCTAACATGCCCTAAAGCATGTTAGCACCCGCTTGTAAATAGGGCGATAGTTTTATCTCTGCTTTTTTGGCTTTTAAAGCCAAAAAAGGGGAGATAAGGCCCTTGTCGATATGCCCCCAAGTTTCTTTGGTTATGAGACAGTGAGTTCCCGTTGTCTACTACAGGTGGCGGTAGACTGGCCAACCCCGTGAATCCTGATTTGGGCAGACACAGCACCCTGCCTCCTCATATTACCAACTTTGAAATAACTCTCATGTGGTTATGCTGATTTCTCATCTTTGTCCCACTGTGCTCCTCGTCATGCTCACTTGTACTGCATGAATATCAGTGACTAAAGAAGTGCTGGTCCTTTCTAGGACATTACTTTTTTCTGGTGTCGCCATGTCCTTGCATCCGTTTTGTGTGGGATATCGTCCCTCTTAAAATGTGAATTTAGACCAATTTCCCACACAGGTTTAAGTGAACAATATTGTACAATCTCCTCACTGATTGGTCAAACCCCACGCCCTTACAGGCTGCTACCTCAGACTCTAGAGCTACCTTTTACATGGAGACGGTGCATTTCGCTCACTCAAAAGCTGGTCATTCTTCTCCAACCCCAGCAAGACCACTTGTTCCTAACAGACCTTAAATGCTTTCATTACAGGAGAAAATCAAAACTTTCTTGCTTAACATTTTGGGAGTTATTATAGAACTTTGAGGCATATTATCTAAGAATTGCGATAAATACGTTTAGCGCTCAAAATCCTATTGCCGTCTATCGCCGATTTGCATCGGCCTGTTAGCGGCTTATTATCAATGGTCAGCTAACAGGCGATGTACAAACCAGACGGTGATAGTGAACATTGGCGCGTGAAACAAGCGATGTTTTCACGCGCTAATGTTCACCTTGTGAATATGGGGGGTAGATTCAGCATTGCAATCCACCCCCCTATGCAAAGTATGGGTAAGACACAAAAATAGCAGGCGTTGGGAGACCTGCGATAAACGGGTTTATCGCAGGTTTTTGTCTCCCAACGCCTGTCACGGGCCGCCTTGAAAATAATGCGTTCCCACCTCCAACTACATTTTACATGTAGTTGGACGTGGGAATGCCCACTTTGCATGTCATTAGCGATGTTTATCGCTGACATGCAAAGTGGGGCGGCATGAGGCTTGAGGCAGGCGTGAGCAAGCCCTTGTTGATAGGGCGCTAGAAGTATCGCCGCTTTCTCTGTACAATTCGCCGAAAAAGCGGCGATACTTCACCTTGATAACATGGCCCTCTGTATGTCATTATTTCCACATGCCTAAAACTTAGGGAATAAATGATTCAAAGTAAAACAAAATGGGCTTCAAAAGATGGGGAGGGTCGAAGGCCGAATCTCCTTATTTACTTTTGCTTCTTTCTGATGACAAAGCAGGAGGTGAAGCAGCCAATGGGATTTGATGCAGGCTCAGATTTGGTTCAGGGAGTGAAAGGAGGGACTTTGACAAAAACACTCATAGTCACTAAATTAACTTCAGAGCAGTGCTTAATTTGAGCCAGTGCTTTCCGGTGCTCAGCACCAGCACTTAATTGGTTGCTGGCGCTGGGCACCAGCACCTGATTGTCAACACCATACTTAGTACAGTCTACCACATGGTGGCGCTGTTCATCTAATTTAGAGATGAGCAGAATAATGGTTGTTTAGGAATACAATTCACATTAAAAAAAATGCAAACACCTACCTCCCCAGCTATTCCTTTAGCTTTGGGGACCTGGAATAATCTGAAATGTCACATTTACATGCGAGAGAGATGGTTAGTAGTTGTTTTGGCAGCGATGACAAGGGCCATGGGTGGTGCAAGCTGCAGTGGCCGCCTGGTTAGAGCCCTGGCACTTAATATTTTACAAATTAAGCACTGCTTCAGAGGGTACACCTCTACAGTTCTTAATTGAAGTGCAATGCAGTCTATGGTAGTTTTTGAATGCCTGCCTCATAATCTGAATTTTTAAAAAACTTTTCTGGCACTTAACGTTTGGAAGGGTTTAACTGATGCACTGATTCCTCATAAGTGTCACCTATTGGTTAGGAGGCAAGAAGTCAAGAACGCACTGTGGCTGCTGCACTTTTTTTCACTTTTCACATATACAAGTGTTTTGATCCTCTGTACTGTATGATGGAACCAATCCAACCACTCCTGCGTAAGCCTGTGTCAGTTCGGTTATCAAGCTTTTTGGGGTTTCATTAAGCAATTGCGCCATTCTTCCACCACGCACTGGGGCACAAGGGTGACACAACTACTAAGTAAGATTTTTCAAGTCGCGCTCGGCCACCTTGAATTGTCCTGCATGGCTTGATAAATTTAGAATAATGCAAGGCAGCGTGAATCGCTGCCCTGTGTTACTCTGCAGTAGGGAGGCATTTCATGGGTAGAGCATGGGTGTTCCCATGTACCCCCCATGGAATTTGGTGTATTCCTAGATTTACCATTACTGCTAAACCTGGGAATGTGTCAAAATGCTACACCTGCCCAGATGAGATGTAACCAGGAGAAATATCTTTATTTCTCATAGTTTTTTCCTCATTTTATGTATGCTGCATTCTGCAGCACACATAGAAAATGGAAAATGCCTCAGAGTATTATTTTTGTGCAGGAAGGTGTTTCTTCCTGCACAAAAACAATCTTGCTTACAACACGGGCACCCTTGCACTCTGGTGCAAGGGTGCCTGCGTTTTTAGGTAGCACATTGTGTGACAGCTTAAGGAAAAGACAGAAATGCACCGTATAATGTTAAATATTGTGCATTCCTGCAATTTCCATATCACACAGATGCATAATTTTTGATGCATGTGCCTATAAGTAGTTTACTCAAACTCCCTTCTTGGTGCAGCACGTCCACCAACAGTGCCACTGCTCAGATATACAGCCATTTGTAAAAGTTCAAATTGTGTAGCTTTAACTGAACATGGATGTTTCTCATTTAAAATTCATTCCTCACCTCTCCCATTGGCAAACAGTACCATGGGCCTGGGGGACTGGGGCAGATAACCAAATTCCTGCCCAGATTTTGCAGTGTGGGGGTGCATGGGGCGATATTGCTTCCCACCCCTCCTCACCCCAGACCTTTAAATAGAAACTGATTTTAAGCAGAGACTGAAATCTCTCTGAAGCCTAAGGCTCCTTTCAAGCGCTGTAACCTGAGAGACAAGCGCTGTGGGCACTCTAAGGGCTCTTTATATTGTTATTTATTTAATTGTGCTCATTGAGGTGTTGAGCCGCTCTTAAAATCGTTCTATTTGTCAAGCAAGGCGAGCCAGCAGAGTAAGAGAAGGCAGGAGATGCTAGTTTATGTTAATGTTATTTCTGGCTCTGCTGAGTTGAGAAAAACCCATTTTTAGAAGAGGCTCAACACCTCAATGACCACAATTAAATAAACAGTAAAGAAGAAAGAGGTCTCGGAGGCCTCGCAGAGTTTGTTCCAAAAGCATGATTTCAGACAGGCATGTTCTGTCACTATGGTTGTTCTTCAGTTTTTGTGGAACCCAAACAGAAAAGCATGCCTGTAAATCTTATTACTACTCCTATGTGTGTGCGTGTGTGTGCGCGTGCATATGTGTGTGTGTGTATAAAATGTTCATTTTATTTAAGGTGTGAGAAGCGTTTATTGAACTGCATAATCTAACACTAATTGAACAACAATAAATGATCACAAAACACTGACCATAGCTATTAAATGAAAGCTGCGGGAAAGATGTAGCCCTACACAATATGCAGTCCTGGACTCAAATCTTAGGTTCTCTGCTTGAATAAATTGGGTGATTCACTGTGTATTATTTTCCTTAAGCATCCATTTGGGCAGTGCATTGAAGTAATCCAGCCCAGGGGGGCCACAAATGTAAAAAAATCCTTTTTGCATCCCTCAAATAGTGAATTTAGGTAATCGCTACTTAAGGAATGCAAAATGGTTTGCAAGAAAATAGTGATTACCTAATAGCGATTCCTAAAGTTTCGCAATCGCAATTAGGTAATCTTTATTATGTAATAGTACTCAGAGTGCATGATTTTGCATTACCTAATTTGCGATTACCTAATTGGTAAACGCAAATTAGGTAATGCAAAACCAAGGGTGCCCGGGCCATAGGCCCACCTGAAGCACCCCCAAAACAAATGTGCACATGTAAAACGCTCAAATACCCTAGGGGCATGTGTGCGCTATGTGGCACTTTGAAAAATGCATTTTTGGGGATTTTTTTAAATTTGCACACATGGTTAACATGAACTTGATGGTACAGTTTGCATTCAGAAAATGCTTGGTACATGTGCTAAAGGAACCGCAAATTCCAATTTCCTATTTGTAGTCGCAATTGTAGGTAATCGCAATTTTTGCGATTAACTAAAATCGCATCTACAAAGACTTTCATACATCTTGAAACGCTTGAAAGGCTATTTTGCATTTGCAAACAGCCAAAATTACCAATTCACACAATTTGCGAATACAAAATTATTTGATACATGTGGCCCAAGATCTGCACTCTACAGAAACCTCACTTATATAAGGCTAATATAAAATAATCCAGCTTCACATATAATAACAACATAGGCTGTATAAATAGCGAATACAACAAACTAGCACATTTTGGGTAACTTATGGCAACATCATCAGAGCTTGGGGGGATTCTTGAAATGTCTCTCAATTCAGTGTTTTTTGAGACACTGAGAAATTTTTTAAAAAATACGTTCTTTCCATTTCCATTCTTTGTCACATTTTTTCATGATTTTTGTTGATGGCTCAGCTCCTGCTTCACTCTTTAACCCAAACCAGACTGCTAGCCTGGCTTGTTCTGAGGTTGCCAGTACCCCACCCCCTCCAGCCAAAATGTTATGTCACCTACAACCTTGAAATAGTGCAGTCCACTGAGCTCTAATAAGTAACCAAGGGCTAAGCCAGAGAAGGATGTATGACGTTACAACGCATACTTTTACCACGCATACTTTTACAACGCGGTTTTTACCACGCATACCTTTACAACGCATAGCGCTTAGAGGTGCTGGATAGTGGTAAGTATAATTTTCTATTCCAACTCCAGTCCCCGTGGACACTAGGGAAGGTGTTGGATAGAAAATTAAACTTATTCCCTATCCTAGAGCGCCCCCCAGCGCAATGCGTTGTAATGGTTTGCGTTGTAATGCCAGCGTTGTAATGGTATTGCGTGGTAAAAAATGCGTGGTAAAGGTTGTATACCAGCCAGAGATGGTGTAAAGCTTGTGCGTGAAGAGCATGGGTAAGATATGGGCAGTCAGGATGGCTTGGCAGGGACTTATCTGCCTTAAGTAGTATTGAGGCTGGGTCTGGTGGCTTAGTGGACTAATGCATCCACTGTAGGGGCCTGTGTTTGACCTCATGTTCACATGTTCAAATCCCGGCAAGTCTACACAGCCTTTCTTCCTTCTGAGGTTGATAAAATGAGTACCATTGAGTTGGGTAACATAAACATCTGTTATTCAGTACCAAGATGACCACCGGTGAATATGTGTTTTACAAATGCATGTTATTGCATTTTATTTAAAATGTGCGTTGCTAATGTAATTTTTGAGTATGGAGTCCAATTAGCTTTTCATCCTTCTGAGGTTGATAACAGGAATACAATTGAGTTGGGTAACAATAAAGATCTGTTATTCAGTGCCAAGATGACCACGGTGAACGTGTGCTTTACAAATACAAGTTATTGCTTTAAAAAAAAAAATTGCGTTGCGAATGTAATTTCCGAGTATGGATAGAGGGCCGCAGTGGCCCAGCTGGCACAGGGCTGGGTTGAAATGTGTGAGGTGGCAGTTTTGAAACTTCACACAGGCCTCGCCTTCAGCTCCTTTCACACAGACAAGAGGAGTCAAAGGCAAAACAAAAAAGATTGCTTTCAGCCAAAAGTTTGGAATAATGCGAGGGGGTGAAAAAGGGGGTGGGTGCAAAGGGCCTTTGCAGCCCCCGAGGTACACAATGAAGGAAGAAGCGACAGAGAAATCAATGGCAGTTTTTCCTCACATTCTTTGGCCTGTCTACTTCACTGCCACGGTTGCACGACGGGCAGGTGGCGGCGCCCCTTCCTCGGGCCCCAGATCTGCCTCGTGCCCCTGCGCGCGGCCAGCTGCTGCCAGCTTAGTGACGCTGCAGCGTCCTGCAGGAAGGAGGAGGCCGCAGGGCTGCTGCGCGAGCCGGCGGCCCATTGCGTCACGGGCGCGCGGGCCTCCCGCCATTGTCTGCAGCTGAATGGAGTGGCTTGCAATACAGGAAGCCAGACAATGGGGCCGGGAGATAGACGGCACGGTGAGGTCTCCCAGTCCTTCAACACTGGCTTGTCCCCGGAGCATCCCTATCCCCATTCACACGACCGTAAAACCAGGCCAGGGCCTTGTTCCAACCAGGTCAATCTGCAAGTCACGAGGAGAGCCATGCTGGTGCAAGAGGCCCTTGATTCTGCTTACCAGGATGTGGGTTTTCATGGGTGGGGTGATGCTGACACATAAGATGCACCGGTTTTAAAATTGTGGAGCTACAGGAAACGAGTGCCTCAAACAGGAAGTCTTGTCCCTTGGCGCTGCCTTTATTCAGATCATAATAAGGCGACACGGGCACTGTACCGGAGGGAGGAAGAAGGACAGAATGGAACGAGGGCGCCGCAGCCTTCTTTTGTTGAATGGCATTGTATGGAAACCCTCAGAGGCTCAGATGGCTAGGCCACGCTGCAGCAATCAACGCCCTTCTGTAATATCAATGTCCTGTTAACGTGTGCCACCCATGTGACGCCTAGCGTGGCATGTGATGCGGAAGGAGCAGGTGTGGTTTAGTGGCCAAGCCTCATTAAGCAGCTCGTGTCCATAGTTGAAATTCACCATGTGACCTAAATAAAACACCATATCAGAAGCAGAGGAATACGAATTTGTGAACACGCCAATCACCCTCGGAATAAACCAGTGTAACCACTCAAGCCACATAACAGGTTCACATCATGAGAGCGGGCCCTGCTGTTCAAGGTTAAGGGTTTTTGGGGTGACATAAGTGTTTTAATTGGGCATTAAAGTTCATACTGAGTCTGAGATCCCATTCAATGTTAATTTTATTGGCATAAACCTACACATGAGTAAGCATCAGGAGGAAGGGACTGCTTTCTCTATTCATATAAACAGAAGGCACTTCAGCCTATTGACAGCATCGGCAAAGCTAACCAGAAGGCCAGAAACCGCTTGGCCCAGTCAAAACAGTCCTTTCAAAATAGATCCCACTGCTTTGCAAGCTCATCAAAGTGTCACTTTTCAGGCAGACACACCACAGTGCCTCTGTACAGTGCAGTTTCTATGGTCTGAAAATCCAGGCCAATGACCCACCCATTGGCTTGTTGTCAAAGGGTGAGTATATTTGGTGTTTATAGCACGTTTCAGGTCTCTCTAGCAACTTTAAAGCACAAACTCTTAGTATAAGGAACCAGATTTGGCCTCAAGGGGGTTATTTAGGACTTGGCTTAAAGTGTGGGCTTCCAGGGTGTTTGTGCCCAAAGGTATCTTGTCTCCCTCCCCATGTTGTTGTTGGAGAACCAATTAGGAGCACTATGAAGCAGCTTCTTTTGCCTCGTTCACCTGGCACCCGTGGTACCCTTCTGAGAGCCTTAGGACCAGCCTGTGTATCTGACTTTCTGCTTATGTCAGCTGTGTGGACTGGTACATTGGAGAGCACTTCTTAACACAACCAAACTCTGATTGTGTGCATTTACATTTACTTTGTGCACACAGGGCTGCTCATCATGAGGTGTGCACATGCAATGTACAAAACACAAGGCACAAGGGGGCATATTATCAAGCACAGAGTTAAAATTATCGCCGCTTTAGCAGCAGAAAACTGCCGCTAACCTGCGATAAAGGGCTTGATAATATGCCCTTGAGAATTCCAATAGAAGCCCATGTTGACACCAGAACATGGGCTGTTTTAATGCCATTTCTGGATAATATGCCCCATGGTGTGCTCCGTGGAAGTCAACTGCGGAAACACAAAAGTGTGTTACCTCCCCATGGCCAATTTCTCAATTAGTCTAGAGCCGGTGGAGATATCCAAGCCCATAATATACAGATATATGTTGTCTAATGGTCCAGTGGGTTATATTCATCCACCGATCTACTCACCCAAGATAATCACAATCGGGTATGGTAATAGAATGGCTTAATCAAACACGAGGCCCATTGTTCGATTGATGATACAGTATTCATTCATTATAATACAACAACCAATGCTATTAGCTAGTGCAGACGGGGCAAGGTTCAAGACTGCGCTCAGTGCGTGACAATATTTAAATATTTGCATATGTACACCAAAACAGCATAGTGTCAAACAATATTACAACAACATTAGGTTCAATATCCACATAGAATCATCATTTGAATAAAAGACAACCCTGGTGGTTTGTCAAGGTTTCAACCCTAGATGGAATAGAGCCACAGGTCTCCTCAGGACAACCTATGGAGTTCTAGAGACCTTACCCTGGGCGGTCCCAGATTGACCCGTGAGCACGCACAGGTTCTCCACCACACCATTGGATATAGTCAAGCATCATAGGTGACTAGGAAGATTACCTCAAACGCGGATTGCCTAGGCACGAGGCATTAGACAGATAGCACTGGCCTGAGGAGATCTATGGCTTCATTTCATATGTGTTGAAACCAAATAATCTAAAATCCACTCAGTGGATTAATCAGGTTAATCAACCCATTTACAGCGGCGGACATTCCGCCGCGGTGCAGGCTTTCTACGGAGTGGGTGGGGCTGCGTCAGCCAACGGTCGTGTGCAGCACCCAGAAGGTAGTGCTCGCGTCGGCCGTTGGCTGACGCGAGCACGGAAAGTGTTAAATACAGTTCGGCAAAAATATGTCGACAATCTTCCAAGAACTGTTAAAAAATAATGTCAATTTATTTTTAAAAACTGCACTTGAAGGAAATAAAATGTGGCGCCATTTTGAATTCCAGTTCAGTGGTATATTTGTTTTTTATTACAGAAGAAAAAAATAGGCAACGAGGCAATATTAGAAATAGGTAGAGTAATGATAGTAGGAATGAGGTTATGAAATGTGGCCCCACTTCAAAAAAGATGAAAAGGAGGAGGAGAGAAAATGGGTGAAGGAAGGGAGCGAGGGTGTGTATTCTACTTAATGCAAGGTGGATGGGTGGAAGGAGGAGAAGGAGGAAGGGAAGAAGAATGTGGAAATATCATCTAGTGTCAGAATGCGGATTGGGAAGGGGCATGTAGGAAAAAGATATTTGGATCTGTTGTCAAAATACCAAAGCAGAGAACCCTTCCACAAGATACACCTTCAAAAAGCGTTTAAAAGCCGCTTGAAAAAAAAATAAGTTCTATGAAATTAAATTACCAGTCATTTAGTGAACATTCAAATAAAGAGTTTAGGAGAAATGGTTTATCAGAATTGGTATTCTATTCCCCCTGAGGGAACCAGAACCTTCCTCCCCTTGCACAATAGCAATATGAAGGCTGCCAATGCATGACCCATGGTGGGGACAGAGGTCAAGTCCACACTAGGGCATGGTGTGGTGACCTTAAAGACAGAGTTCTTTACAGTGTCATCTTAATTATTTGCCGGGCCCCAGGCCATACATATTTTGGAGCCCCCAGTTCGGAACAACTTTGATTTTTATTACTTAGTTTCTGATAATTCAAGCCTACATGAGGCCAAACAATATTGAGGAAAGTCAGGAAAATGGTCAGGCGATTTAGTCGATGTTTCTTAAGTTTGCCCGGCGTTTAAACGCCTCTAATACCATACGAAGTTATCAAATAAAGAGGCAGGCGCTGGAGACAGGAAGACAGGAAACAAGTTTTATTCCGACGGAGCAGAACACATCAGATCGGACAACAAGGTATCGTCTCGAGGTGCTCTCTAACAGCCTCTCTGAGACCTGGCCTTTTATACACTGGTTTACGACATGTGACCGCTCTTTATTACAATAAAGACATTGTGAAGTAATGGAAAAATGACATCCCCGGTACCCCCCCAGTTCCGGCTCATTCCAACACGTGGCTACAGTAGAGGTCCTCACCCCCCATACAATAGGAGGGGGCTATCACGCAGCTGAGTGTTCCGCCGATTCCTTTGGAATGTGTGCGCCTGATCGAATCTCAGGGGGTGGGGAAGTCATGATCAATAGTAGCTCCTTTGAAGAGGGGCGAGTGCATACAGTAGTGGGCAATAAACTGTATCCTCAGGCCAAGGGATGACCAGCGGTCCGTGCAGACAATCGGGCTCAGAGGAAGGGGTCATCAAAGGAGAGATATTCCATGAAAGAAAGGATCGGTGTGGACAATCGAGCATAGAGGAAGGGTTTATCAAAAGAGGGGTATTCATGGGAGGAAAGGAGGTGTTGGTCAGGCGCGGGGTGTAATTCCCGGAGACAGAGTCATGCGGAAGAGGAGGGTTCATGACTCGTGCATGTGAGCGCGGGGGCAGCCAGGGTGCATGGGGGATGCTTGCAGGGTCAGGGAAGTGCGCTGATGATCGATCGTGAACAGGGAGACCATGGTACCTAAAATGGCTGTCGTGTATGTTCATACGCGAGTCTGAGGAATGGGCAAGATGGCGCAGATGATGTTCAGTTCACGAACTAAAATTCCACAGTCCTCCCTTTTAACATGTCTCGCCAGCTTGTCAATTCGGATCTATCCCCATAAGACCACGTATTTCTATCTCATAGAGGGGACTCATGTGCTCAGTTCTAAAGTCCAAAGTCTTAGGGCATATACAGTTAGGAATGAGTGAACACAAAGGTGGCAAACATTGAATACCCAAGCAACACCCACACAGTATCATGACTGGTATCAGTATAAATGTAAACAACCTCCATCCCCAGTCCTTCAAAGTGTCCCAAAACCAGCTTCCAAGCGACCATCCTTCTTGCTCCTGGTGAACCTCTGAGGATAGTCTGTGGAGGTGTTCGATTGCTTTGTAGACTGAAGGCGAGTTATCTGGCACGTAGGTGCAACAGCTGGAGCCGATGATGCGGCATGCTCCTCCACGGTCGGCCAGAACCACATCTAGAACAAGGCGGTTCTGAAGAGCCATTAGGCGGACTGCCTGAAGCTCAGCCGTGTTGTTAGCGAGGATGCCAGCCGTGATGTTAATGGTTGTTTCTACTGCCTGAGTCAGATGTCGGATAGCGCGGCTATTTGCCATTGGGCCCCACAGAGGAACAAGTCCTTTCACCACATCCAGGAACTATGCTCCGGTGGAGTCGGCTTGTCCAATGTCTCCGGCGCGCTTTTGCCGGTGATGGTAGGCTGGGGCCACATACGTGGGGGGAAGAATGAAGGCGATGTAGCACGTACCCCTCCAACCTTTCGGGAGCCAAGTGTAAGCTTTGATGCCACAAACAAAGTACATATTCGGAGAAGCAACAAAGGAGGGGGGATCAACTGAGACCAATGTTCTGGTGATACGGCAGGAACTGTGACCCACCAGCTGTGTTCCCTGGCCTTCGAGGCACACGAGACCTGTGACATTAATGACGGACAGGGCCACAGTCAGAGTGGCAGCCGTTCGCTTCCGCAGGTGGGAGAAGGTGGGTCTAGCTGGATTATGGAGCACTTGCATCTCGACTCGTTCTTTGGCAGGGATGTTCATATGAAAGGCGGAACCTGAGGTCACAGGACAAAAGGGGGCAGACGTCCTTCCTGTTTTGTTCAGCCAGAACCCATAGTAGAAGTGTGACACTGTTTGACCAGAAGCGGCGTTGTCCTTGTGGCTTTCCTGCAGGAGGATCAACCAGGCGAGGCAGGAGCCGTGTACTGAGAAAGGAGAAGGGATGAAGGGGATGGAGTGTCCAGTGGCATGCGGGAGCAACCCGCAGATCCAGCAGTTCGTGGCATTTGCAGCAAGGTTGTGCTGGTGCAATAATTGCACAAAGGAATTGTTCCAGAACTCTTTACGCCTTTCTCGGAGCTGAGGCGAAAGGGAGATCAGGTGATGCTCTTTCATGGTGGTTGGCTGTGCAGTGGTCAGCAATATCTGATGAGCGGGTGTGCTGTCCTCCAAGATCCAGAAGGAAGTCATGAGGAGGAGGCAAAGGAGGAAGAGAATGAAGAAGGCGATTGTCTTTGATTTGTGCAAATTGTCAGTCTTTGGGTTCCTGTAGTGGTTATTTCCGGTTGCGTCCATCATCTTCTTGTCTGGCGCTTCCATCATCTACTTATCTGGCGCTTCCATCATCTTCAAGGTGCTCGGTAGTGGGCAGAACCACAGACTTTGTTTAGCTTCTCTCCGGGTAACCCTTGGTTGTTTTAGGTCACCGTTCTGAGATTTTAACTTAGTCCGTGGTCTACTTAGCCGAAGCTCCCTCCTTTCGACGCAGGAAATACCCTTCCTGGGATGGCACAGTGGGATCAGGGAATTTTGCAAGTTCAAGTGCCTTGGTATCAGGATAGCAGTTCAGTGATGGCCGGTCTTTGTTCAGGAGCTCTTCTTGGGTGTCGACGTTTTCTGTCGTGGCCAGGGTCGAGGAGACCTTCTTGCAGTGGTGGGCGTGCAGCCAGTGCCTTTTCCCCTCTACTCGAAGAGCCGTCCGAGTGGTGATCAGTACTTGCCAGGGGCCCGTCCACCGGGGTTCCAGACTCTTTGCCCGTTGAAAATTCCGGATTAAAACATAATCTCCCGGTTGGATATCGTGACCGGGACCCCTGGAAGCATCGGGGATGGCCTGCTGCACCTGTTGATGAATGACAGACAACGTTTTAGTTAACTTGTATAAATAATCTGACAGCAGGACATCGGGGACGTCGTGAATGGATGTTGGTTTGGGGGCAGTCCAGAGGTTCATTGGTCGCTCAAACACAACCTCGTAGGGGGTCAAGTGGTGCTTAGTGGGAGTGGAGCGCATCGATAGCAATGCCAGTGGGAGGGCATCTGGCCACTTAAGTCCTGTGGTGGCCACTATTTTTGACAGTTTCAGTTTCAGTGTAGCATTGTGTCGCTCAACTAGGCCAGCGGATTGGGGGTGGAAGACCGCATGGAACCTCTGTTTTACTCCCAGCCCCTTCAAGATTAGTTGGATAACTTCAGCTATGAAGTGGGGGCCATTGTCGCTCCATAAAATTCGACAAAGGCCGTAGCGAGGGAAAAACTCTTTCAGTAGTACTTTGGCAGTAGTCATGGCAGTGTTATCACGGGTTGGATAGGCTTCCACCCATTTGCTGAAGGCGCATACAATGACTAATACGTACTTCAAGCCTCGGCATCTCTCCAGCTGGATGTAATCCATCTGGAGGACCTCAAAGGGGTGATCGGGGATCCCAAACCCTCCCCGGGGTACCACAGTTCCTTTCCCGGGGTTGTGTTGTAGGCAGATAAGGCACTGCTGGACCAGGCGTTTGGCTGAGTCGGGGATTTTGTTGTTGTGCCAGACTTTGGAAATGAGTTCAATCATGGGGGCAGAACCTATGTGTGCAGGGGAGTGTGCCATAGTTAGTATGGGGATCAAGTATGAGTCAGGCAGCAACCATTTGTTTGTATCTTTTGTCCGCCAGCAGCCTTCATCATCCTTTAGACCCACCCGTGCCCACTCGGTCAGTTCGTGAGGTGTGCTGGCCGACTGGATGTCCCTAATCGTTTCCCTAGCGTCAGTCCATTTTTCTGCTTGTGACCTGGTCACATATATGTGTGTCATCGTCCTATTCTCAGCTGTGGTTCGGGCAGTGATGTCGGCCAGTGCATTTCCCTGTCCAACTAAGTCCGTCAACTTCTTGTGTGCCTGGCATTTGATCACTGCTAATCGTTTGGGGAGGAGGACTGCTTCAATCAGGGCGGAGACTAGATCTCCGTGAAGGATGGGCGTGCCGTGGGACGTCAGGAATCCCCTTTCCCTCCACAAGAGCCCAAAATGATGAACCACCCCGAAGGCATACTGGCTGTCCGTGTAAATGTTTGTCGTGGTTCCTGCTGCTATGATACATGCTCGTGTGAGGGCAATTAGCTCTGCCGCCTGTGCGGATCGTTGCGTGATGCGGGCTGTTTCAACTACTGTTAGGGCTGTCGTCACCGCATAGGCAGCTGAAGTGGTGCCGTCTGGGAGTTTGATACAAGAGCCGTCTACCCATAGTTCTCCATCAGGGTCTGTAAAAGCAATGTCTCGGAGGTCAATTCTACTCCTGGTCTGTTCGTCCGTGAGGGTCACACAGTCGTGTATAGGGGGCACATCGGGGTCATTTTCAGGCAAGGGCAACAGTGTAGCAGGATTCAAAGTTGTGCATCTCTTCAGAGTGATGTGGGGTGCAAGTAGAGTCAATTCGTACCCCGTCAGTCGTGCACTAGTCAGGTGTTGAGTCTTGGTCTGGTTCAAAAGGGTGTCAACTGCGTGGGGTACTAACACCGTGAGAGAGTTCGAAAGTACAATTCCCTCACTCTGACGGATAGAGACAGCAGCGGCGGCTACTGCTCGAAGGCAGGCAGGTAAAGCTCTGGCGACTGGGTCAAGAGTGGCAGAGAAGTAGGCACAAGGGCGTTGTTTGGAGCCGATGGGCTGAGTTAGAACAGACAATGCGCATCCCTCCCTTTCGTGAGTGAAGAGGGAGAAGGGCTTGGAGTAATCTGGTGTTCCTAGAACGGGTGCCGAGCAAAGGGCATCCCGCAACTCCTTAAAGGACGCTTGGCATTCAGGGTTCCAAGGGAGTGGGAAGGGAACATCTTTGGCCAACAGGGAAAGTAGGGGCTTTATAATGAGACTGAAATTTGGTAACCATTGTCGGCAAAAAGAGGTAAGGCCCACCAATGAACGGATTTGCTTCTGTGTTCTTGGGATGGGGGTGTCTAGGATGGTTTGGATTCGGTCGGGCGTAAGTTTCCTCCCTTCTTTGGACAGGAGATGGCCTAGGTATGTCACTTGAGGCTGGCAGAACTGCAGTTTCTTTTTGGAGACTTTGTGGCCATTCTCCGCAAGAAAGTGCAAGAGTTGGATAGTGGCCGTGATTGCAAGTGGAGTGGTGTCGGCCGCCAAAAGGATATCATCGACATATTGGATCAACACCACTCCATCTGGTAGCTGGATGGCGTCCAGCTGTCTTTTGAGGGCCTGGCTGTAAATGCTGGGACTTTCAGTGTAGCCCTGGGGAGCTCTACAAAATCGGTACGAACGGTTTTTTAAGGTGAAGCCGAAGAGATAACGGCTGTCTGGATGGATGGGGATAGAGAAAAATGCATTCTTGAGATCAATAACGGTGAAGGTGGTGGACGGGATGAGGGTCAGAATGGTGGTGATGTCTGAGACTACGGGGTACTGTGGCACCACCACTTTGTTGACTTCTCGCAGGTCGATGATGAAGCGGTACGCTTTCTCATCTCCCTCACCTTGCTTCTTAACAATGGGTAGGATAGGGCTGTTGCAGACATTACTAACCACTTCCTCTACCACTCCTGCATCTACCAGGGACTGAATAATCGCTACCAATGCCTTCTCGCCTTCGGGCGATATCCGGTACTGTGGGAGTTTCGGGAGTATTGCGTCTGGTCGAACAGTTATGTGCACAGGGTCGATCATCATTCGTCCTACATCCGAGTCGTTTCTGGCCCAGAGGTACAGGGGTAGGGTGTCGAGCAAGGTCAGGTCAGCATCAGTCATAGAGTACATATGTCGTGCGGGGTGGGATCTGGACATGCTCGTGTTGTCGTATAGGATGACTCGGACTCCATCTGGGGAACACCTAATAGTAGCTCGGAAATGTTTTAGTAAATCAATACCCATAATGGCGTCAGGGGAGTTGGAGGAGAGCAGAAATGTTGTGTGAGTGGGGTTGTTTCCTAGGTCAAAGGAGATAGGTACAGACAGGGGATTTGTGGAGGGCGTTCCATCGAAACCTATCGATGTAATGTGTGAGCCAGACAAGGGTGCCCTTGGAATCAGTCGCTTTGATAATACACTACGTGTCGCTCCAGTGTCTACCAAGAATGGAGACTTTGTACCCAGGACCTTAGCGGTGACGTAAGGACCTTGCTGGTCAACACAGAGCTCGACTGGATCCCTCCCTTGCCCCTGGCAGTCCTATGCGAAGTCGGGGGTGTTCTCACTGTCAGATAGTTGGTACTGGTTCTGTCGGGGACGGTCAAATGTGTTCGATCTTCCTGGTCTGTCGCTGTTGGTGTCGTTTGTGTACCCCCGTCCCTGTCCTCTAGTCCTGGGACCATTCGTCATGTCCCTCGTTTTTTTATTTTTAATTAGTTCCAGAAGAGCCGGACATTGAGACTTCCAATGCCCGAATCCTCTGCAAAATGCACACTGATTATCTTCTATGTCCCTACGTCCAGAGTAGGGAGTGGATGTGCGGTCCTTTGGGGGTGGATTTCTAGGGCGATCGATTGGTAGCTCCCCCTGTGTAGTTCTTTCCCGACTGCCACCCCTTGTATCTGGGCTATCATCACCCTTTCTTTCAAATCTTTCTTCTTTCTCTCGGTTGCCCTCTCATTCTCATTCTTTTGGTGTTCGTAGTACTGAGCCATTTGGAGGATAGCGGCGGGTTTGGAGGCCCCCCAACTACTCTCGCTCGTTTGTAACTTTTGGGAAACCTCTTGTGACAG
This sequence comes from Lissotriton helveticus, assembly GCF_964261635.1. NCBI lineage: Eukaryota > Metazoa > Chordata > Amphibia > Caudata > Salamandridae > Lissotriton > Lissotriton helveticus. The sequence continues at coordinate 264,774,681 of NC_136058.1, forward strand.
ACCCTTTACGTAGTTTTGCACAAATAGGTGTTGTCCGGTTGCGGTGGTCATGTCCTGGCCACTGTAGTCGGAGAACACCGTTTCAAATCGGGAGAAGTATTCTGATACGTCTTTTATCGGTTTCTGGCGGCAAGCCGTGACTATTGACCAATCTACCTTTTTCTCTGGGATCAAGGTTTTTAACTTCTGAACTATTTTGTCCGGGAGTTCCAGTATGTCTTTTATCGGTTTCCTTCCGGGCTCTCGTCGCCTATCTAGCTCACTGAGTTGATTCCAGGTATGTCCGAACAGATCTGTGTGTTCGGCTTTCCGGATTTGCTTCCACACGTCAGCCGGCAGACATAACCCGAAAAACAAATCAATGTCAGCTAGAGTCATTATCGTTGAGCCCAAGGCTGTGCCCAATTCGGTGTAAAATGCTGTCGGGTTCTTCCTTAAATCAGGCAGGGTTTGCCTAAAGGTTAAAATATCTTGTCGATCCCATGGTTGGTAAACCCAATTGTACACAACCCTCCCTTTTGCATCTGCGTGGTTGATATCGTCGTTTGTTCCCTGACCTCTTGGGGGAACCCAGTAGGGGGCGGCTTCTCTGATAGGCATCATAGTGTTGGCTACTTCTAATGGGGACTCAGCCGTTTCAGGGACTGTGATCTTAACCTCTGGTTTCTGTTCCGTAAGGTGGCGGAAGACTTCAAGCGTTTGCGTGAAGAGGTCCGTCACATCACGCTCAATCCCATCTCCAACATCGACCTTTCTATATAGAGCCGTCAGCTTAGCAGGACCCTTATTTTGATACCTATCCTCATATGCGTTCAGGGTGTGGTAACTGAACCGCAAAATGAAATGCCGTCTGTGGCTAACGGCATGTGAATTGTGCATATCCATCGTATATTCTTCGCTCTCTTTCCGTTCTACCAGTGTCTTTGCTATCTTGTCAATCCCATCCCGCTCGTCTTTGCTCAACCTATTTGGTCTGGTCGTTAGCTGCTTGCTAGTCTCGAGTTCATCTGATGTTGTTACCAATGTGGCTGGTGCGAAGGCCGTAAGAGCCGGGGCACTAGCGCTAGAGTCACCCTCGCCCGCACTCAGAACTGGTAGGTGCTGTGCCAGTGGCTGGCAGGGGACATAAGGAGGGGGCATGTAGATAATCGGAGGACCTAGCAGTAACTCGTCGTTTGCCCGTTGTTTGGAGGGCATCTCTGGGTAGAGCGTAGAGGGGGTCCTAACAGGGCATTGGCCTGTCGACCCTGATTCTTGCGTTTGTCTAACTTCCTCTTTCCTTCTTATTTCTTCGTCTAGTTCCTTAGCGGCCAGGTGGGCTGCCTTTCGTAACTCTTTCCCTATTCTTGCTTCTTCTCTTTTCCTTCGTTGCTCTGCTTCTTTGCGCCACATGCCGATACTATCGAGCATGGTGGGCGTTGCCTTATTTGTTCTAACAGCTGCTTCTAACGTTTTTATTTTATGATCATCAAAGGAACCTATCAGTGGCCACTGACTTTCGGGATCCTTTTTTGTATATTTATGCCATAACTTACTATAAGCTATAGCGACTAGTCCTTGTTTAGTGAACATGTCCTTATTAGGGGTGCCTTCCAATGGAGCTGGATGGTTCATCTCTAATAAGCGGTCCGGGTTGTTCCAACTACCAATCAGTGGGGAGAAGACAGGCATGACAGATTACAACGGGGGACAAAGGTCCGCACTACCTATCTCTCACTGTTTGCAAAGACTAGACAGAATATGGCTATTCTACGTTATTTGCAAGCAGAGAACCTCAAAAGAACTATACTCTAAACAATCTATGTTCGGACAATCAATCAATGGGGAGAAAAATAGGTACGACAGATTACAATGGGGGACAAAAGTCCGCGTTACCTACCCTTCACTATCCGCAAAGGGAGATAGAATATTCCTATTCCTCCCCGTTTGCAGGCAGCGAATATCTCAAAGAGCGACAATGCAAATACTAGTAGTTCAATCAATCAAACAATCAATCAATTCGCAATTCGGCGTGTGTCACGACCTTACCCGGACCGCATGGACAGTTTCTTGTCTTCCGCTTCCAGCGCCCGATCGTCCTCTACTCTCTGCTGCTACCGTGGCACTCCTGATGGTTCCCAGTCAGGACCGTGGATCACTCGGGAGAGGTCTGCTTGGAACCAGTGAAGTTCAGATGATCGGCTGTCAGACGAGGGTCTATCGGACAGGAGCTCTTCCGATCGTTGCAGTCGTTCACTCTGTCGTCGGGACCTCTCCCACTGGATCCATGTGTCGCTGATGGGCCCCACGTTGGGCGCCAATTGAGGAAAGTCAGGAAAATGGTCAGGCGATTTAGTCGATGTTTCTTAAGTTTGCCCGGCGTTTAAAAGCCTCTAATGCCATACGAAGTTATCAAATAAAGAGGCAGGCGCTGGAGACAGGAAGACAGGAAACAAGTTTTATTCCGACGGAGCAGAACACATCAGATCGGACAACAAGGTATCGTCTCGAGGTGCTCTCTAACAGCCTCTCTGAGACCTGGCCTTTTATACACTGGTTTACGACATGTGACCGCTCTTTATTACAATAAAGACATTGTGAAGTAATGGAAAAATGACATCCCCGGTACCCCCCCAGTTCCGGCTCATTCCAACACGTGGCTACAGTAGAGGTCCTCACCCCCCATACAATAGGAGGGGGCTATCACGCAGCTGAGTGTTCCGCCGATTCCTTTGGAATGTGTGCGCCTGATCGAATCTGAGGGGGTGGGGAAGTCATGATCAATAGTAGCTCCTTTGAAGAGGGGCGAGTGCATACAGTAGTGGGCAATAAACTGTATCCTCAGGCCAAGGGATGACCAGCGGTCCGTGCAGACAATCGGGCTCAGAGGAAGGGGTCATCAAAGGAGAGATATTCCATGAAAGAAAGGATCGGTGTGGACAATCGAGCATAGAGGAAGGGTTTATCAAAAGAGGGGTATTCATGGGAGGAAAGGCTGTGTTGGTCAGGCGCGGGGTGTAATTCCCGGAGACAGAGTCATGCGGAAGAGGAGGGTTCATGACTCGTGCATGTGAGCGCGGGGGCAGCCAGGGTGCATGGGGGATGCTTGCAGGGTCAGGGAAGTGCGCTGATGATCGATCGTGAACAGGGAGACCATGGTACCTAAAATGGCTGTCGTGTATGTTCATACGCGAGTCTGAGGAATGGGCAAGATGGCGCAGATGATGTTCAGTTCACGAACTAAAATTCCACAATATGAAAGACATTTTCTTGCAAAAGCAGCTGACATATGTCTTGCACAGGGCCCAAAAATCCTTATATTGACACTAGGTAGAGAGAAGTCAGAGGTAGGGGTGGGAAAAGAGAGGGACGAGATTCTGATAGAAAAATCAATAAACGTAAGATAGATTGAAAGAAACTGACAAATTAGATTTTACAAGAGGACACTCTAAAAGTTGGGGGTCCTGAACAATTGGCCACTATGCCCATGCCTTAAAACATCTCTGTTGTATAGGTGATTTGCTGCATGAGCTAATGCTTTCTGCTAGAGGTGGTTATTATTCTGTAGCTGCCAAGCACGGTGGGTACTATAATCGCTTTGTGCAACTTGAACATGTTCTGAGATAGCTGTGGAATATTGGAGACTTAGACCTTTTTTTGGGTCTGGCATGGAAACAGTTTTAACTGTTTTGCCTGGCATGTTATCTAGAAAAGTCATACTAAAATTCATACATATGTATAACTATACAGGGGCTTTTGGCCAGCCCTCTTCAATCACTGGCTTATTCAAGTGTCACTCACATTCTGCCTTTTCCCACCATGGCATGGGTAGTGTGAAGCCAATTCCACCCTTCAGCTGTCCTTTTCTGTGAGTGACAGCATTGTTTTGATATTTTTGATATTTTTGCATAATGCCAGAGCTGTTGGGCTGATGGTGGGGTCATTAGAGACATATCTACATCATGCTGCCATTTCTACTCTGATCCAATGTATAAAGCAAATGACTAATCTTAAAATCCATAAGCAGTCTCAGGTTTTCTTTCTACCTTTGCCAGTCAGCTCTAGAGCTTAGTTTTAAAAAAATACACATTTTTGTATTTGCCCTTAAAAATATATTTTACTCTCCAGATTTCTCGAGTTCATGCAGCTTCCTTCTTTATAAGAAAAATGTGGCCTTCATTTGCATACCTTACAGGGTACAACCACCCTTACAGCAGCAACGGTTCACATCCAGATGATCCTTGATGAGGGGAAATCGCAGCCCTTATCCTTCTAGACCTATCATCAGCCTTTAAAATTGTCTCCCACCCCATCCGAAAACAATGACCCCATTAAGCAGACATCCAGGGACTTGCACTCGATTAGATCTGCTCCTTCTTCCCAGAAGAACCCAAACCTTCAACATTCCCCCCCACGACTCTGAATCATGAGATCTTATTTGTGGAGTCCGGAAGGGCTCCTTGCTAAGCCCAACGATCTTCAAAATATACATGGCCCCACTTGCAGACGTTGTACAAGCTCAGAACATAAATATCTTCACTTATGCTGATAGCGGGCAACTTAGACAGTCCCTCTCGGACAAAACACCCAGCACCAGGATTATGTTCACCACATGCATGACAGAAGTTGCAACGTGGATGAAATCCAGGTGCCTCAAATTGAGCTCTGACAAGACTGAGGTGGTGTTCGTCTGGAAGAATGCCTCACCATGGGACTCCACCTGGTGGCCCACAGACATTGGAACCATGCCTTGTTTGCAAGTGAGAAACTCCGGAATAATCATAGACAATAAACTAGACATGACCGCTCAAGTCATCTCAGTGGTCTCGGACTGCTTCTCCACACTAAGGAGGCTGAAGAAAATCTTCAAGTAGCTACCAGACAACATTAGGTAAATGATCGGCCAAGCCCTCATCATCAGCAGACTAGACTATGGAAACACCCTCTACACAGGGATTACCAACCAGCTCACAAGAACACTGCAGACCATCCAAAATAGAGCAGCAGCAGCCACATTAGTCGTCAACCTCCCATGGTAAGCCCACATCACTCCACAACTTAGGGAACTCTACTGGCTCTCGACACACAGCGCACACATTTTAAACTCCTCAACCAAAAATACAAAGCTCGCCACAACACGGCACTGCCTACCTGAACTCCCGTATTCACTGCCACTAACCTTCCAGGCCCCTCCTCTCTACCGGTCTCTCACTAGGACACACCCCACGCATGCAGAAAAGCTGAGCAGGGGGCCGCGCCTTCTCATTCCTGGCCCTTAAAATCTGGCACAATCTGCCACAACACACCTGAGCCTCCTTCTCTCTTATTGAATTTTGTAAGAAGCTGAAGACCTGGCTTTTCGAGTAAGCCCCCAGGGCTGACCTCACACACCTGCTACAGAGTGTCTGGATACCCTCACAGGTGATTACCGCACTATAAAAAACATGGATAACATAACATATTATAACATAACATAGCATAAAATGATTTAAATAGAAATTATTTATGCTGACTCCAAATGCAATTTTGTGGGCTTGATACCTGCTGTGAAGTGCCTTTTTCTGAAAATAAATACAAAGTTGGCAATTTACTAAGGGTTGCTCACATGCTCATGTGATACAACGCAGTTCTGTGCTATGCCTACCGCCTTTTACAATGGCAAGTGAACTACTTATTTTACAAGGAGTTTGACCTACCATGAATATTCTCTATTTGCCTTTGGCATATATTTGCCCTCCGGAGTATCAAAAAGAGAGCGAGGAAGGACAATGGGAGACGTTTTCCCCTAATTAATAGTCTAGAACAACGTGGACGAATCCACTAATGAATCCTCGTTCCAGGACGACTCAGTTCTGAGTGCTGGAATATAGAAAAACCCAATGGGTGCAAACTACATACGTTATACCACCCCCCTCACGACAACCTTCCCTTCACAGAACAGATCATGGATATTATTTAATCTAACGCAGATTTCCAGGGCACTCAGATCTTCCTGGGAGACTTCAGACTCCACTGGAATGATATGAATGGTATGATTGTCAACAGCTTCAAATCCTTCCTACTTGACCTTAACCTTACCCAACTATGCGACAGCCCTACACATAACAAAGGAGCCACGCTAGATCTGGTCATTGGTAAGCCCAATTCTCTCCTCCTGGAGGCGATCCTTCCTTGTGACTGGACGGACCACTACTGCATCACCTTCCTTGTCATTGAATCGTTAAGGGCAAGCAGATCCCAACCTAAGAACCCAAAACAGTCGAAAAGATGCCTACGGAACATCAACTCGCAAGATCTGACGGCGCTCTGTGATAGCGTCTTGCCACCCCCGTTGAACATGTCTGATGTTCATGACCTAACTGCCCATTATAACCATGCAATGCTTAAGGTTTTTGACTCAGTAGCACCACTTCAGCTTAAATGAGTGTCCTCTAAATGCTCCAAACCCTGGTTCAATGATACTCCTAATGCCAAAAAAAGAAATGTAAAACTTGCAGAAAGGAAATGGCGATTGCATCCCTCCCTTGAACATCTCTGTCACCTGAGATCCTTGCAAAGCACATACAATAAACGCATCAGATGCTCGAAGGCCACCTTCTTCAGAACTCAACTGGATCAAGCAAAAAAAACGCCCTAAGAAGCTGCTTGAACTCATCAAGTCCCAAGCTAATAATCATCCTAACCTTTCCTTGCTGGGTCAAGGGGCACTCCCGAACTGCGAAGAATTCGCTGTCTTCTTCACTGATAAGTCTACCAAGATTTCGATGGAATTAAGCTTGGCCCATGATCTCCTCCCGAGTGGTCCTCTGAACACTCAATGCCCTTCAGAGTCGACTAGCACTGACCCTCAACAGCCCTTCCCCCCCAAAAATTATGCATCTTAGAGTCTGTTCCAAACCTTGAATGAACCAACTATACGCAAAATGCTGTTGACGTTGAAATCTTCCAATCACTACAATGACCCTTTGCCATCGAACCTGTTCCAGGAAGTGAGATCCTCCTTACTAACACTCTGGACGACGATAGTCAATGCTTCTCTTATGCAATGTGCTTTTCCGGATTGCCTAAAATCAGGTCAAGTTACCCCGATCATAAAGAAGCCAAATGCTGATCCCTCGGACCGTCTTAACTTTCGCCTAATCACTAACATCCCTACCTTAGCAAAACTCCTGGAGAAATGTGTGCTTCCCAACTATGTCATCATATCGACCACTTCCGGCTCCTGGATCAATGCCAATCTGGTTTCCGCCCAGGTCATTGTACAGAGTCAGCACTAACACACATCTTGGATGATGTGCTTAGAATGCTGGATCACAATGAAGCGTGTCTATTGATCCTTCTTGACCTCTCATCAGCATTCGATACTGTCAAACATGATCACTTAATTGACCTACTGGAACATAGGATGGGGCTGTCTGGGCCAGTTCTAAACTGGTTCTCTTCGTTCCTTCACAACAGAACCCAAAGCTTCAAGGTGAACCACTCCTTATCTCATCCTGCACCGGTCAGATTGGGGGTTCCCCAAGGTTCAGCACTGTCCCCCACCCTCTTTAACCTGTTCATGGAGCATCTGACCGAAATTCTAAAATCATCCAGCATTCATTATCATATGTATGCAGCTGACCCAACCATACCTGAAGATCGTCTTTTCCGAAGACATTCAGTCCCTCAACTCAGTCCTGCTGGAAACACAAAGCTGGTTGACAAGTAATCACCTGAAGTTAAATGCTCTTAAAACGGAATTCTTATTGATCTCACCCCACAACCAATCTCCTGTCATGGAAAAATGGCTGAACGAGCTGACTGCTCTTAACTGTAGACCTCACCTTGTGGACTCAGCATCTTCTCTGGGTATCATTCTGGACAAAAACCTGAACATGCAGAAGCACACAAGTTCCCTCACCAAAGGAGCGAACCTCCAACTCACCCTACTCAGGAAACTCAAACCCTTTCTCCCTGCTCATGACCTGAAGGTGGAAGTACAACCATTAGTGATCTCAAAGCTGGACTATGGTAGCGCAACTCTTTGCGGCCTGCCTAGAGTTATGACGGCTCTGCTTAGGGCCTCCCTCAATTCCACTGCTAAACTTTTAACTGGCACAAAAAAATACCACCACATATCTCCGGACTTGCGAGTCCTGAATTGGCTTCCATATGAAGGTCGGATACAGTTAAAAATTGCATGGATGGCTCAAGACCCCGCTGTACCTCGCTCGGAAACTGGAGCTCTCCTGCGGTTCCAGAGCCTCCTGAAGAGCCCGAACCCTTTTGCTAAAACCACAAAAATTCAAGAAAAAAAGACCTACAACCGAACCTTCTCAGGGAAGGCGCCGAGGATTTGGAACTCCCTTCCACCTGAAGTCAGGCTGAACCCCTCCACTGTCTTCTTCAAAAAATAAGTTAAAGGACTCCTGATGAAGAAATGTCTTCTTTAACATGGCTCCTTTATTTGTTTTTGGTCCATACCCGCTGACTATGGCCCAACCACTTCTTCTTGGACCTTTCTAGATTTGGTCCTTGTTGAGCTGACAATTTTGTTGTTTTTTTTTTTTCTTTACGATAATGTTTGTCAATTAGACTCTGATTTTGTTGCCTTGCTGATTCTGTATGTTGGATTAGAACCATCGTGATGCATAATCTGTAAAGCGCTCTGATACCCTCGGTGGTCATGTTCGCGCTATATAAAAATTTCAAAATAAATAAATAAAATTAATATAATGCAATGCAGCGTAAGCCGCTGCATTGTGTTACATTTTTGTTTCAAAGCCATGCAAGGAAACGCAAATCACCCAAATCACCCCTTGTGTTGCTTTACAAATATTTACTAGTATTTTGCGTCATGGATGATCCACAAAAGTGGTGCAACCATGGTGCAAAATGTTAGGAAATCTGGCCCTAAGATCATTGTATGGCAGTAGCATTAGGGCCCCAAGCAGATTGAAAAAAAACAAAGATTGAAAATGACTTTGTTGCAAGGACAGGCAAAGGTTGTGCCCAAACAGCAAAATATAATTTTGCTTATGACTCTGAAAATCCTTGCAAGTGATAATGTGCAGGTTAAAGTGTATACAAAAACAAGTATAATCTTAATCGGAATAATAGATCTGTAAAAAATATTCGTTTGGGAAGATTGTGCGCTGTAAAAACACTGATGATATAGTGCCTTATTACATGGGGCTGGGGTTGTTTTCTTCCTGGCTGCTGATGACAAATCACAGTGTAGCCATTCATCTGTCCATGCCCTGATGGCCTGACCAGGATATGTTAGCAACCTCACCATGGAATGCAGTGGTTAATTTGTGCTGGTGTCTGCAGGCGAGGGCACTGGCGCTCATGTTAGGCGGACAGAATTTATTGCATCACCAGACTTTGACCAAAAACAAGAGAAAGAAAGGCATGAAGGAGAAGGAAATGTGAAGAGTCAGGCACAAACACGGTTACAAAGGGAGCAAGAAGGGATTAAAGAACTTGCAAGAGTGAGCAAAAGAGGCAGGAAGTGTAGGGAGGGACAAGAAAGAGGCAGGAGGTTGAATCACCTCTGGGCAAGTTCGGCATTAGGTAAAGTCGGTAGCAACTCTCAAGATAAAAACATTGGCCCCCTTAATATATTTGTTTATTTTTTTTAACAAATTAAACACTGGTGGGGATTAAACCTACAGCGCATTGCACCTGTATATTTTCATAAAATAACAACAAAAATTGCTTGGCTTGAGTAAAGTACGTGTTGTGTACTGGCCAAAACACTGCAAACTCCTGGAAACTGTGGTTTAAGAATCTTCAGGGCACAAGGGTGTTCTGCGCATAGTTCAGCACAATAATTCAAATATCCCGAAACAGAAAACACGGTAAACGTAAAGACAAATCTGGAGCCTGGTTAGACTCAATGGGCCTCATTTATGAAAAGTGACGCGTTGCTGCGTGAAAACAGCGATGCGTCACTTTTCACTGCGCCCTCCTTGCGACACCAATGATGCATCATATTTACAGTATGACGCATCATTGCGCAAGAAGTTACAGATACGTCAGTATTTCTGACGTATCTGTATGGCGCAAAAGTGACGCATTGCTGGAGTGTGTCACAAAAGTGACGCAATTCCAGCAATGTGTCCTTTCACATGGGGCAAGCCCCATGTGAAAGGGCCTGCGTCAGTCTTACGCCTGCTGTGAGGCACGCGTAAGAAATTGACGCATTTGTGTCCTAGAAGTGGCGCAGTGAAATCTCATAGATTTCACTGCGTCACTCCTACGATGCTTTCTTGCGTCAAAACGCCCGCCTTGCATACATTATACCTGGCGCAGGTATAATGTGGCGCAGGGGTTTACAAAGTGACGCATTTACCTAGATGCATCACTTTGTAAATATGGCGCAACAAGGCGCATTTTTTACACCACTGGTGCGTCACAAAAGTGACGCACAAGCGGCGTAAAAGTGACGCACAGCCTCATAAATGAGGCCCAATGGTTTTAACAAAAGCAGGGAATGGACGGACTGGCTGTGGCTGGTGAGGCTTCCCTAGCACCAGCAGTGATGTACCCAAGCCTGAGTAATCCCTGATGCTGCCTCCTCAGACTGCCAGTATGCTGTTTATTTGCCCCACTGGATCCAGGTTTCTGCATAGTGCTTATAATTTTCCCTGTTCAAACTCCAGCATAAACTGCCCCCAGTGTAGACTTGAGAGAGAGAGAATCAGGGCTGGGCACTAGGACCCTGAGGGACGAAATGACCAGAGGTCATATGTCAATCTCTGAGGAGGTGGAGCAAGGGCAGGAAGAGGCAGAGCGAGGGGAGGAATGGGCAGACGTAGCAAGGAGAGAGAAGGGAGTACAAGTTCTGCCAGCAAGGAACCAAAATAAAAAAGCTACAATCACCCTGCTGTGTGCTGTCGTCTGCGGTGTCTGAGGATCCGACACCCAGCAAGACCTTAGATATTAATAGTGCAGCTGGTACATTGGTACCAGGGCCCAGAGATATTTAAGAGCCTATTCATTCCATCTACTGTTGCGTGTTTCCACCCAACAAGGGTCAAGTGGGACCCATTTTCCTTGCTTTCGTTATAACACATGGACCCCATCATTGGACGTTGCACTCCAGCATGAATCTTCACGAGTTGTGCGTGGGATCAAACTACTTTTTAGCCTGATGAATCAAGGCAACAAAGCTTTTCTATTAAAATAGTTGCCCCACCATTGCGCCTCTCCTTTTTAGGTCTCGCCCAGCGTTGCTGCGCACATGCGTAGCTCGCTCGGCGAGATTTATTGCTGATGAGGAATTTTAGAGGAGGCCTTGAAGCCCCGTCCCTTATTTCCATTGGCGTGGCCTGCCATTGGAAATAAGCTTTCTGGGGTGCCTCCTTTTTGCTTTTTTGTCCGGCCCATCCGGACTGGCTCGTCTGCTTCTTTCTCGGCTGTTGTGAAGACTTTTCGTATCTGCTTGTTTATTTAACAAGCAGATAAGAAAAGTCTTCACAATAGCCGTGAAGTGGGTGTGCTACAAGCTCGCTCCTCATTGGCAACTATACCCGCTCCTCCCTTTCTTTCCCGACCGAAAAGGATACTCCCCAGAGTTGCTCTCGTCAGTGCGTTGGTTACTTCATCCTCAGTACATGTTTTTAACTTTCCGAGGCTTCACAAACCAAACATAAATGTAATTATTCCCGATACCACCGGCCATTGTTTTCTTTGACGTCACGTGATTTATTCCTGTACAACCACTAATCATTACGCGCTATTGCTTTTCAGATCGTGGTTTATCTTTCATTTTTTGCATTTCGTGTTTTCTTTTGTGCGTGTGTTTTGTGAATATTTGTGGCCATATTCACGTTTTCCATATCTTTACCTAAGCTACGTAATTTTCAAAATTAATGCATATTTGTTTGATGCCCATTGTCGGCGGTACTTCCGTGTTATGCTGTCAGTGCGCACGACACAGTGACAAACTGGTTGAAGAGTGAACATGCAGTGACACAATGCCAGCATTTTCAATGCGTGCTGACTGATATGTTGCATGTGATTATGAGACACTGTTTGTCTTGCTTACTTTAAATAATGTATTGCATAACCCTGTGCATAGATGGCGCAGTAGCACTAGATGTAGCTGCACGTAATATACTTTGAACTACACATAGTACAAGTAGTACTGCAAAGCGTAGCTGACGGCACTGTGTACTTGTCTGCACTGTGAAATAATTGCTAATGGCACCTTGCACAATGTCCGTTATTACAAACTAAGTATCTCTATCTTTACATGCTAAAGAGCATATAGTACTTTCACAAAAGTGAAACTGAAAAATTAGCACGCAGTCGGAGAGGTGATGATTTTGGGATCCTCCCTAACCTAGGGAGAGAACCAAGCAGATGCCTTGAAAACAAAAAGCACATCTTGTTGAATGATTCGGTGGTGGTCCCATTCTCTTAGGACCACCCCAAGCACAGTTATTGGCAAAAAAACAATCCCAACCAAAGGCCCTGCAAAGCATTATGGGATGAGATTAGCAGTGGGCAGTGAATATTATAGTATCCAATGTCAAATTAATTCTACAAAGAGCTGCATTTTAACTAGTTGTTACTAGATTTCCCTCACGAGTCCTACCCAAGATGCACAAACCGTTTAGGTTTCCTGCCTCATGCTTCCCTAATCCCTCTTTCCTGGTCTTGTTTCCTACCTTGAATCCCTATCCCAGCCCCTTACCAGAGTCGTCCTCTGTCCTCCTCTTCTTCAGTCGGACCCTTTCCTCGCTGTCATAACTGTATGGCTTGAGGTAGACACCAAAAACACTAAATAGCGACTTTTGGTGACATTTGAAAATCTGATTTATTTTCTTATGAAATATGCCTCTGGCAAACAGGGACTTTAATGTAGTCCACCACTGCACGGCCCAGTAAGCCTAATACTATGACAGCTTTTTGGCATTTCGCAATGACAATCAGATGTAGGGTGATATTAACAAAGAATATCCATGCAGATCTCTCCTCAATTTTTCCCTCCAACCTATGCCTCCTTATGACCATAAACTATAACCAAAATATCTCAGAATGGACAACTAGTGGAGGAACCAGCTAAGTGCGCTAAGACCATAAGAAAAACCATAAAGGCACCTGTAGAGTTGTTCAAAGGTGCCAAACTACACAACTCTCTCTCACTGTTCTTCATCCATCTTACTGCTAAGTGCTGCATCGCATAACATGATAAGCTAACCTCAGTGGCCATCACGCATGACATGGTAACGCTTTGAATATAAGATCAGAAGAAAGACAACACAGTTCCAACCCGACGCTAGCATGCTATCCATGTAGAAAAGTGCCTCAGTACTCCACATAGGAATAGTAAGCCCTGTATAAATGTTGGGGCTAAACGACAAAAATATCAGGGACAAACACATTCCGATACACTAATATCACATAAAAATATTAGGTACACAAATATCAGGTTCACATACTTTGTATACCTTCTATGGACTTTGTACGCAAACTGCAAACATTTTTTTTTAAAGTCCTTGACCAGAATATAATCAAAAGCACATTGAAATATCCACATATGTAACATTATTTTTAATTTATTTGCAGTATCACAATTTTAGATAATAATATATTTAAAATAAATATAAAAATGCTTTAAATTGTTAATGTAAAATAAAAAAATATATATAAATATACTTTAAAAATTAAAACAATATTTAAACAATTAAAGAAAATATATTGTAATTATTTATAATATAAATAAAAACAATAATTAACAATTTTAACGACACAATAGTAAGGAAAATGTTGGACTTTGAAGGAGTCCGATTTACTATTCCCACTCCAAATGAGCAAAAGCAGGAAACGTGTTGGACTTTGAGGAGCGAAGATTTACTATTCACACTCCAACCTTAGTAATAGTAGGGGAAGTATTGGAATTTGGAGGGGCTAGATATAATATTTCCAGTCCAATCTGAGCAACAGTATAGAAAGTGTTGGATTTTGGAGGAGTAAAATTTACTTTCCAAAACCTAATTACAATTTGTTTTTAATTATATAACAAAATAAAACTTTTTAAACATATTTAAAAAATAAACAATATGTCAATTAAAGATATAAATATATTAAATTAACAAATGTAACTTTGAAAGTACAAATAAAATAGAAACAATAACAAAATGTATTACATTAAATGCACTTCTCTCCCTACCAAACAGTAACAAACAATTGAAAAAATATTACTATTAAACTAATTAATAAAAATATAACAATTGATATTAGAACTATTATTAAATATAACATAAATTTACAGAATTGTATAATTAAACTCCCCAATCAATGTACAGTTAAGAAAAAAGAGCAAATAATTAAAATAACAATTAATTAAATAATTTACATAATTCATTATCAATTAATAATTTAGGTCATATAAAACATTAATTTAAAATAAAAAACAATAATGTACAATTTAAATAACTTTCCACTCTGATACCCAACAAACCCAACAACCCACTTCTAAATAAAACATTTCTAATTAAATTTACCAAAATTTAAATTTCACCAAAAAAATAACAAACTATACTAATAAAATGAAATACAAATATCATTATAATACTAATACCTTGTAATACTATATTCCCTGACTACTATGTTGTAGGGATTCTGCACAAACACAGAACCATGCGCAGGATTATGGGACCTCGGTGTATAGGGACCGAGTCTTCCTACCACCTTAGTGCCCAAGAGCTCAGGACCGACTAGCTGTAGTGTCTCACTTGCTCTCCTACTCACACACAGAGAAGCAAATGATTAGACACCCCAGAACACAATACTCCCAGATCTCTCAGGAATCGCGGTAACAAGACAGACCCTTTCACTCACACTCTTGTTTTCGTCCACAATAAGATCTGACAGAGTCACAAAATAGTTTAAAATATTTATTTTAACTAATGTGCCCTATCATGCAGTATACGTGACACAACAAGCAGAACAATGCAGGATACAAATATAGTCAGCATCGCAGCAAGTCCATAAATCATGAAGGGGGGTGTCATCATAAAAAGACAGCTAAGAAGCAGTATTATTATATATTAGAAGATATCTGGGCTTTGTCAGCAGACCCCATACCTTAGCCTATAGATGTTAGAACTACATCACAGGTGCTGTTTCGCTCTTCTCCCTGGAAAGGTCCCTCTCCAAATGTGTCTCACCTAATTCGTGTACCCCACTAAAAAGCAAAGTACATTGTCCAAACAACAGCTGCATCAGTATGTTTTGTCTAAGGGCTAAGGTCTGGCCAGAGCAAAATAACAAGGGGCATTTTTGTTCGACCTTGCACATAATGTTCAGTCAAAATCCCAGGAACATGCAAAGAACGTACACAGCAATGAGTTCTCACGTGAAAGCAGTCATTGAAATATTGCAAAAATAAAGACGTGTAGTAACGTGCGCAAAAGCAGCAGGCAATCTGCAACGTGCTCACGCTAAGTTAATGAAAATCGACAATGTCCCCACGGGCACCGTGACGTGACAACCTCTTTGGTAACTTAGGGCCTTATTATCAAGCAAGGGCGATACATTATCGACGCTTTTATCGGCAGGAAACTGCCGCTAAAGCGGCGATAATGGGCTTGATAATATGCCCTTGTTAATTCCCATAGCAGCCCAGGTTAACACCAGAACCTGGGTTGCTATGGGAATTCACAAGGGCATATTATCAAGCCCATTATCGCCACTTTAGCGGCAGTTTCCTGCCGATAAAAGCGGCAATAGTGTATCGCCCTTGCTTGATAATATAGCCCTAAGTCTGTTACCCTCCTACCTATAAATTTAGGTTGGTCTGCAAGAATTTTCTCATCTCACCCAAACTACCCTGTAGGCATCTAGTATGCAGTCCTTGTTACCTTTTAGGACCCCCACCGGACACTGTATCCATCTGTCATCCCGGCAAGCCTCTCACTCAATGAGTTTAAAACTACCCTAAAAATACCTCCTAGTAAAAGCCAGAGTAATTACTGCCTCACTAAACTCTTAAATGCTTTAAACATGTGTATCTCAGTTTATGTTTTTCTTCAGTTGGGTACAGGCAATATTAAGATGAATGTCTTCTCTGTTAATTCTTCATATGATAGGGTCTTGTATCCGTACCACAGTCACTCACACCCTCCTGATTTAAGAACCCCATCTTCTCACTTCCTACCACTGCTGTACTTTTGTACAACATTTCTGCCCAGAATGTTATGGCCAATAAATGAATAAAGAAGCACGGTAGACTCGTCTTAGTATTTAATCCTATCTTTCCTCTTACACTGTAGCTACCCTCATCCCTTCTGCCTCCCTGTGTCATCTCTAACTAACTTGCTGTTAAAGACTTTACAATTGTATTATTAGATTTAATAGTTCAGCTTTACAGAGGAGGCTGAGTGCACTTTCATAGACTGAGGCCTGATGAGAAAGCAATGGAGAGGGATCCAGAGTCTGAAGTATTGGCAAAGAAATGTGAGAATGTGCCTTCAGCAATTATAGAATACTTGAAAGATAAAATGCACAGAGCCCTTTCCCAATTAAAAAGAAAAGTTGCCACTCTGCATTGAAAGAAGCGCCATGGTGACACAGAGGGTATCAGTCTCCTCTGCACTTGGGATCCCTCTCTCTGCCCTCTTTCTGTGCTCATCTAGTCATTGTTTTGCATTCAGGGTCCAAGAATGCAAAGAAAAAGCTGGACTTGATTAGAAATAAATAGGTGCATTATGGGTGGATCAGGAATTTGAGATATATAGGAGAAGCATAGAACTGTGTATGCAGATTATGAATAGCATTTTGTAGTATGTTTGTCGTACGATTAAACTTACTGCAAATGGCAGTTCGTAAATAGGTCCTTATTTTTTGATATGTCAGTGCACCACTCCTTAAGAGCCCACCCCTTCGGCCAGCTCCACAAGGGAAGGGTGTGCAGCCACTTGGATGTGAGACTGCCCACCGTGGGCATGGAGTGGCCAGATAAGAGCAGCCTCCCAGTGGAAAACAAATGGTTCTGTCGGGTATCCGACAGAACCATTTGTATACTTCATAATATTGCCCAGGTTCTGAGGGATACTGGGTTACCCCATTGTGACTTACTAAATCCCAGTGGAAAACATCACATGCCACACAGAACATACCTCTCTTATATTTGTGCAGTTGTATATAGCAGAAATGTGGCCCAAGGGAATAAGAGAACTTTATATGAGCACCACATTGGGGGCCCGATTCACAGAATGAACTTAAGACTCAATCCTAAATTTACTACTATTTTGGTATTCACAGAATGAACTTACTACTTTTGGTATTCACAGAAGTTAGGATTTTGTCTTAAGTTTGTCTTCAGAGAGACTTAAGACAAAATCCTAACTTCTGTGAATACCAAAAGTAGTAAGTTCATTCTGTGAATACCAAAATAGTAGTAAGTTTAGGATTGAGTCTTAAGTTCATTCTGTGAATAGGGCCCGACATTACAATTTGTGTTTTTTAAGCACATGGAGATTAGGGGCCTTGACGTACGGGTTACTCCGTCACAACGGTGACGGATATCCCATCTGCTGTACTATAGATCCCATTATATCCTATGGGACTTAAATTTCAGCAGACAGAATATCTGTCACCATGGTAATGGGAGTAACCCATCCATCAAGATCTAAATCAGGCCCTAGGTCATTTGCGCAGAATCACAGGATGGTAAGACAAGGCCAGGTCTCCAACCTGGCTCCCCAGTTCTAAAGTCTGCAGCTCTGGTCGTTAGGCCACATCTTCTCTCCAAGAATAGTGAAATCCAGTGGCTTTAGAAAGTGATCTTAATTTCAAATTATTGGAGATTACACATCCTGGAGGATGAGAAAGGTTATCAAGGCCTTTGTTCCCACTGAAATCTGAAGCAGATGTGGGATCCCATTTAAGTCTATTGGAGGTAGGTTGCTTGTTGGGAGTTTGTAGATGAGTAAACAGACGGTGACACACTCTTAAGGAGGGTGAGTTTAGACATATGGCAGACAGCTCAGTATTGGGGTGAATTATGAGTGTGTTGACCCTGAGAGGCATTTCCCCTACCTATGATTGCCAGGTATCTCCATGTCACGGGGAATTTAATTTTGCAGTCCTGGGATTTCATTTAGCAAATAAGTGAATTCTGGGTGTTGTAGTCTTGGATCTAGTCCACACTACTGAAAACTGTGTAGGAAGATGGCAAAGACTGGAAATAACATGTTCCACTGCCATGCAGCCTCCTTCCCTACTGTCACCCCTTTTTGTCCATCACTGTGAGCCTTATTGAAGAAACACTACTGGAATGTTGATGCTTCCAGTTCCCCCGTTCACCCGCCACACTTCTTCTCTCACTCATGACTTACTCCTACTCTAACTCCTCTTACTTCACCGGGGCATCTCCCCAGCTTCCTATGCACACACACCATGGAGCAAATAGGAGTTCCATAAATGCCCTATCCCTGCTCCGGGAACCCCCCACCTTCCGTCAAGAACGGTACATGTGCCAGTCATTCTCTGGTAGTGACACAAGAATATGGAACTCCTTATCTCCCTCTATCTGCCTCACCACTTGCCTAGTCACCTTCAAATAGGACCTTGAGCTCCCCCTATTTGACAGACACCTTGGTTAATCACCCTCAACCATACTTTAGTGCACTCTCTCTGCCAGGATACGTAGTGCCTTCGTTATGTGACCCCCACGTCTTTCTCGATGCTTGAACTTTGTACGACCTCTGACCAATCTGCTGCAATTATCCTGTTCGCATCAACTGATGCAAATGTCTGAATTTAATTACTGTAACTCACTGCACAATTGTATCCTGCTACTGCTGTAAAGCACTCTGATGCTTTCGGGCCATGCTAGCGCTATATAAATTCGACAAAAATAAATAAATAAAATTGAAAAATCCACCACTTCTGTAACCCTCCTGCTTCCCCAATACACCCTTCCGTAGTATCTCCTGTGCACCCCACCCCGCTCCTCCAGCAACTCTCCTGTATCCTATACAGTCCTCCACCCTGCTTGAACAGACTACAACAGTCCATCTTTCCAAGGCTACCAGGGCCCCTTTCCCTGGGCTTCCTACTCCTCCCTCCCCCATACCCCCTTATCTCTGCCCTTTACCCCTTCCCCAGCCCTCCCTCCCCATTCCCTGTTCCCTCTGGTACCCCCCCGTCCCCAGGCCTACCTCCCCCACGCCCTATTCCCTTTACTACCTTCCTTCTCCAGGCCTCCCTCCCCCTATGCACTGTTCCCTTTGGTATCTTCGTTCCCTAGGCCTCCCTCCCCCAGGTCCTGTTCCATTTGGTACCTTCTTTCTAAAGGCCTCCCCTCCCCCCATGGCCTGTTCCCTCTGGTACCTCCCTAGCAGGCGTCCCCTCCCCCTATGCCCCGTTCCCTTCTCTCGCACCTCCCTTCTACATGCCTTCCTCCCCCAAGTCCCGTTACCTTTGGTACCTTCCTTCTCCAGGTCTCCCCTTCCCCCATGCCTAGGGCCTCATTTATGAAAAGTGACGCATCGCTGCGGAAAACAGCGATGCGTCACTTTTCACTGCACCCTCCTTGTAACACCAATGATGCATCATATTTATAGTATGACGCATCATTGTGCAAGGAGTTACAGATACGTCAGTATTTCTGACGTATCTGTATGACGCAAAAGTGACGCATTGCTGGAGTGTGTCACAAAAGTGACGCAACTCCAGCAATGTATCCTTTCACACCATATGAAAGGGCCTGCGTCAGTCTTACGCCTGCTGTGAGGCAGGCGTAAGAAATTGATGCATTTGTGTCCTAGAAGTGGCGCAGTGAAATCACATAGATTTCGCTGCGTCACTTCTACGACCCTTTCTTGCGTCAATACGCCCCCCTGCATAAATTATACCTGGCGCAGGTACAATGTGGCGCAGGGGTTTACAAAGTGACGCATCTACCTAGATGCGTCACTTTGTAAATATGGCGCAACAAGGCGCATTTTTACACCACTGGTGCGTCACAAAAAGTGACGCACAAGCGGCGTAAAAGTGACGCATAGCCTCATAAATGAGGCCCCTAGTTTATTATGGTGGCCTCCCTCCACCCCCATGCCCCGTTCCCTTTGGTATCTTCCTTCTACAGGCCTCCCTTCCCCATGCCCCGTTCCCTTTGATATTCCTTCTCCAGGCCTCCCTCCCCCCATGACCCGTTCCGTTTGGTATCTTCCTTCTCCAGGCCTCCATCCCCCCATGTCCCGTTCCCTCTGGTACACCCCTTCCTCAGGCCTCCCCTCCCCCGTCCTCTCGCTGGCTCCTCTGCCACCACCCTGCAGAGCATCCAGCGGTGAAAGAAAAAGCTGAGCTGGCCTTGGCTCGCTCGCTTGGCCGGGGTCCAGGCCGGCCGGCCTTGAGAGGCGATTTGTTTTGCCTTTAACTGCACGCACAGCGCCGAACTGAAACAAGCGCCCTTGCTCCACTTCCCAGCACTGGCAGTCGGGTGGGGGTGGCGGGGGCAACGGCAGGGGCTTAAGGGAAGTTAAGGAAAGAGCTTGATGGCAAAGCCCTGAAAACAGTAACGCGAGGAGAAGGGGCTTTCAAGCACAGCTGTGGGCTTGTGAGAGCTCCGACGCAGGCCCTTTGACACGAAAACGCTGCCCCAAGTTTCAACTTTCCATTTCTGCGCACTGTGGGCCATGACTGTTTGGGATGAGATAGCGAACATGAAAACTGGCAAAATGAGCGAGTGAGTGTTAAACACTGACTGGCCTTGCCAGTTAATGTATGTCAGGGGTATTTTAATTTGTCAGTAATATCGAACCTTCCTACAGGGCAATATGCAGTGCCAGAAGGGCTGGTCTTGACAGGCCAGTGTGTGGGACTATTTTTCTGTTGTTGGTGGGCCTGTTCATGGTGTGGGGGAGGGATTTTACTGCTGATTTTCCTGATGTGACCTCAGGCCCTGATACATGCAGATTCTCATACCCTGCAAAGTAAAGTAAAGTCCACATTTGTAAAGCGCACAATCACCCGTAAGGGTCTCTAGGCGCTGGGGGGCCGTCGGGAAGATTAAGCGAGCTATTGCCCAGAGTCATATGGTGCTGGGCTGATCTGCCGCCGGAGCCGGGGATCGAACCGTGGTCCCCAGATTCCAGCGTCAGTCGCCCTGGCCGCGGCGCCACACCTCTTCCAAGTATGTCATTAACAGTTTAAAACTGCCCCAGTTTGGAGAACGTGGGCACTTTTTGTAGCTATCTGATTTGCTAATGGGGGCCACTTTTATTTTTATGCTCGGGTGATTTATTTTGATGGTCATCAGTGAATGCCAGAGTAAATGTTAACTCCGTAGCACACCATGTTATGTATTTTGTTTGTTCCACAATGGTATTTTGGACAGTGAGCTAAAATACCGCCAAAAACTTTCACTGCTGACATATTCAATGACGTATTCAAATGCTGCAGAAACTGTGGGGCAGATTTACAATAACTGGCGCATCCCTGCATATCAGCAGGGATGCGCCAGTTATTGTGCGTCAGGGCTCCGCCACCATGGTTGTGCCGCATTTACAATGCGGCCCACCATGGGGCAAAAACGGACAGATGCATGACGCATCGGTGCCGTAAAGGTGGCGCACTGCTGGAGTAGCGTTGCAAGCGTGACGCAGCTCCAGCAAGGCTCCGGGGTGCCCTATCTGTACAATGCTGTGTCAATCCTTACGCCTGCTTCAAGCAGGCGCAGGGTTTTGACGCAGCATGGGCTTAAAAGTGACTGAGTGAAATCTTGTGGAATTCACTCAGCCACTTTTAGGAGGCGTTCCTGCGCCAGAACGCCCCCCCCTTGCACCGGAATGCCTACTTCTGGCACAGGGCTTTACAACGTGACGCATCTCCCAGATGCGTCACGTTGTAAATACCCTGCACCATTGGGCCTCTTTTGCGCCGCCGCTGCGTCACAAAAGTGACGCAACGGCAGCGTAAAAGAGGCGCAAGGGGCTTGTAAATCTGCCCCTGTTTTTTTATGTGATACAGTCGGTACCACACACACATTGAAATTCCGACAACTCATCACAGTTTACGTAATATAATAGTAAGTACAGCAGACATAATCAAAAACACTAACAACTCAACACTGTGTTTGTAATACAGTCATTAACACAGACATATTCAAATATTGACAGCTTAACACTGTTTATGTCACAACCAGGGCCCCCCACCAAGGTACTGGGGTTGCAGAGTGGGCTAAAGAACGGTGATGGATTAAACCCAGATCTGTTGACTGGGTGTGAGTGTTTGATTCGTTCAGATGCTCCGTCCATCACCACCCCCTTTTGTACCGCTTTGTTTGCCATAGGTTGGCAGGGTATGCTCAGACGTGAGTCCCTTGCTCACTTTGGGCCCGATTCACAGAACTAACTTAAGACAAAATCCTAAACTTACTACTTTTGGTATTCACAGAAGTTAGGATTTTGTCTTAAGGGGCATGGCCAGGCGCCAATGAAGATGGCCGCCTAGGAACCGAGCTCCGCCGGGACGACTGTTGTCCCCACAAAATCCGACACTAGATCCTGGCTGGAGCGCACCCCTTTCGACGCACCAGCTCCCTTAAGTGAAGCGCTGCCGCACTGCGCTTGGAGCGGAGTCCGAGCCCCAGCGGGGACGCAGCGCCGCGCCCGGCTGAGCTGCGGCAGGCCCCGGGATCGCGGCTTGGAGCCTGAGGACGGGGGAGAAGGAAAAAAGAGGCCCCGGCTTGCGGCCTACGCCCTGAACCCGGCCAGAGCGAGGCCCGACATCCGGCGGCTGGGCGCGAGGTGGCGCCGAGCCACAGTGCTTGCGGTGGCCTGCAGGATCCCGCGAACCTGACGGAGGAAGGACACGCGAGCCAGAGGGGGTACCGAGTGAGCCTAGTCCGCCGCCGCCATCGGCCCGCTGAGGGGGCAGTCCCAAAGGCAGAGGGAAGCCTCCGTCGCGGCTCTACCGCGAGTACACCCCAGAGACCGGGGGGGCCGGAGGAGCCATAACCGGCGACACTGAAGGTGGTGGTGGCGAGGCGGTTGGAGCGGCGGCTCAAGATGCCCCTGAACTGCGAGCAGCGGCCCGGGCCGGGGGACCTACGGCTGGGCCTCGGGGCTGTCGGCGGTGGCGCACGGGGTCAAGACTGCCTCCGGGAAGGGTGAGCGCGCTGCTAAGCTGAGAGCCCCCTACACCTGCAACAGTGGTAGCCCCTGCCTCGGGCCAGGCATGACGGGCTGAGCTGACCCACACAGCATTCGTACTTGACTGCGGCCGGCTGGCTGGGGCCTAGCGCGGACTCCGCGGCCACGCACGAGGCGCCATTTACGACCTACCGCGCAGACAGACCGATCTGCCCAAGAGAAGGAGTGGTGGCGAAGCAGGAATAGCGGCTGTCGACGACTGGCCCTGTGGCACAAAGCCTGCGGGTGCCGGCACTGATACCTAACATGAGGCCCAAGATGGGGACAACGACCCAAACAATTAAACTGGATAAATATGCAGTGCAGACTGGGCCGAAGCAGTCTGGAGCGAAAGGAGGCGACGCCGCGGACCCAGCGGAACCCTCATTGACCTCCATAATGACCGCAATACAGACGCTTGGCACGAATCTTGTGACCAAGATGGACAAGATCGAAGTTAACCTGCTGCGCACGGACCTCGGCAAGACCACGGAAAGATCCAAGGCCAACGAGACGGACATCAAGGCACTCCAGGCCTCTGAGAAATGGCTTGAGGGGCGGGTAAACAAACTCGTTCACCAACACTGCCAAATGGCTCTGAAGCTCGAGGACCAGGAAGGGAGGGCCCGACGGAGTAATATCCGCGTAGTAGGTGTGCCGGAAAATTCGGAGGGGCAAAGCACGGAGCTATTCCTGGAGGACTTAATTCTACACCACCTGAAGCCAAAGAGACTCTCCAAGATTTTCACCATTGAGCGGGCACACCGAGCCCTGGTCCCTAAACCCAAGCCAGGAGTCCCACCAAGAACAATAATTGCAAAAATATTGAACTACAGGGATCGTGATGCCATCCTCCAGGCTGCCAGACAACAGGGAGACCTGCAATATGAGGGGGCTACCATCCGATTCTTTCCTGATTTCACATTGCAAGTCCAACAAGAACGACGCTCCTTCACGGGAGTAAAGGCGGGGCTCAGAGAACGGGGCATCAAATATATGATGTTCTTCCCAGCGAAACTTAAGATCATTTCGGGGGGCAAGTCCTGATTCTTCACTTCGCCTGCAGCGGTCCAGAAGTGGCTCGACGGGACGGCGCCGGAGGCGCCGGAAACGCAAGACCGCGACAACTGGAGGGAAAACAGGGCCTCCTCCCCTGGGTCTGCGGCCGGGAGATCAGCGGTGGATGAGCAGAGCCAAAGGTCGTGGCGTTCTAGACCCAACAGTCCTCGCTGGGACCCGCTCCAGGATAATACAGCACGATGAGGACTCAGACTGCGGAACCACACCTCGTCGAACAGCAATGTATAAAGCATGCACAGGGGTAATGTTCAGTGTCACCGGTGTGGGAAGCGGACCCATCCGTCCAATACTACCGAGACTTCGCACCTGATCCTCGGGTGCACTGTAGACTTAAGGGACCTATAGTATTGGGGCTGACGGGAATGGTGGCTGGAGTTGGGGCCGGCCCACGTTCTCACTAACAGAGTTCCTCGGGGAGGAAGGTTTACTCTCTCCGGGGAGGGGTTGGGCGACAGGCGCTCTGCTAATTGGGGTAGTTTGAAACCTACAGAGCAGGGAGCAGGGTGGGGGGTTTGTTCGACGGGGAGGGAGGGCAAATTCAGGAGGGATGGGAAGATTGAGGGTAACGGGTCCACTGCAAGGTATGCCAACTGCCTCATATGCTGTTTTGAAAGTTTGGGGAGGGAGGGGGGAGGTTGGGGCCTTGTTACGGTCACACATTGATATTGTTTACGGAGTCAAGCGCTGCACCGGTGTACAGGGACGGGCCAGCTCACACAGTAACGGATATGGCTAGCAGATGGGAGAGAAGTTTTAAGATCCTCAGCTGGAATGTGAATGGGCTGGGTGATAGACTTAAACGTACCATTGTCTTGCAATTTATTAAACGTCACCTTCCCGATGCGATATTCTTGCAAGAAACGCACCTGATGGGGAACACCTGCCAGGTCAACAGATGGGGTTACACTCTGGCGGTGCACTCCGGCTTCACCTCCGTCTCCAGGGGAGTGGGAATCCTGCTCCGACGCTCCCTGTCCCTCCACATTGACGACACGAAAACAGACCCTCAGGGCCGCTTCGCAGTACTGAGAAGCGTGGCTCAGTGGTTAGAGGCGGCAGACCCGGAAGCTGAGATCGGCCGTGGACCAGGGTTCGATTCCCCGCCTTGGCGGGTCTCGGGCTCAAAAAATTCCACGGACTCGACAATTCTCGCTCCGGTGCCTACTCGACTCACGGGGTCACACTCTGCGACTCTGGGCAATAGCTTGCTTAATCTCCACTACGGCCCCTCGCGGCGGGATGCCTGGCTTTCACCTTGTGGATACCCTGCCGGGGTATCTCACAGGGGAATACCAGGACGGGTTCCCTAAGCAAGCGCCTTGATACCTTCGGGTGATACGTGCGCTATATAAGTCGCAATACATTTACATTTACTGTTGGGAAGGTGGGAGGGCCGCAGGTTGAATTTGATTTCCGCCTATATCCCCCCTGGCCTCCAAACCCCATCCTACACAGACCTGGGCAAACTTCTACTTTCCCTCCCGGACGGTCAACTGATCATCGGGGGAGACTTCAACGCAGTAGTCTCAGGGACCCAGGATAGACATCCGCCCAGAGATACACCACAGGGGCAGAAATGGCTTGCTGACTTCCAATATTCTTTTGGGCTCGCAGACGTGTGTGGCGATTTATGCACCCCACTGACAGACACTTCACATTCTTCTCCGGCCCGCATCATTCATCCTCCCGTCTGGATTACATACTGACTCCATTGCAGCCAGACACGATTATACGGGAGGCCACGCACCTGGCGCGCGGTATCTCCGACCATTCCCCAGTCTGGGCACACATCACAATCGGGAACAGGCATGAGGGATGTGTTCTACCTATCAGCGCCTGGCATCTAAAATACGAGGAACTTAGAAAAACACTGTCCATAACCCGATATTTCGATCAAAATGTCGGATCGGTGAATTCTTCTATAACCCTTTGGGAAGCTTTTAAAACCGTGCTCAGGGGAGAGGCCTTGTCGGCCATCTCAGGCCGCCGTAGAGACAGGGAGGCGCAGATTACCTCTATAGAGTTGGACCTGAGGGAGCTGGAGGAGGCGGCACACGGGGGCCTGGAGCCGGAGGTGCGCCATCGGCTACAACTTAAAACTGCGGAATAGAGGGAAATGGCTACGCAGGCTGCCCAGGCAGTGGCCCGGCACAAGGCGGGTGGGATATACGACCAGGGAGACAAAGCTGGCAAACTTATCGCATGGCTTGATAAGAAACAGCAGACAAACAAAATTGTACCAGAACTGCAGACAGCTTCGGGGACCAAGGTCACAGAACCCCATGAGATCACAGCAGAATTTGCTAGGCACTTCCTGCAGGTGTATAGCAAGGGGTCGGACCGCCCGGAGGCTCTTCTTACTGACATCCGTATGCCAAGCCTGTCAGAGGTTGACAGGGACGCCCTGGAGGCCCCACTCGCCACGGCCGAACTGGAGCGTGCGATAACAGACCTTCGCCCAGGTAAAGCCCTTGGACCCAACGGTCGCCCGATAGAGCTGTACAAGCTAAAACTGGACGCCCTTAGTTTGCACCTACGACAAATGTTTGAGGAGAGCAAAGAGGCAGGGATATTGTCAAGAGATCAACGCATAGCCACTATCGTAGCTATACCAAAGGAAGGTAAACCGAGAGAATCCTGCTCCTCTTACAGGCCCATTTCCCTGCTTAATGCAGAACCGAAAATACTGGCGAAAACCCTCGCTAATAGGCTTCACTCCGTCTTGCCCACCCTGATCCACCCAGACCAGTCAGGCTTCATGCCCCATCGAAACACGGCGCTCAACATCCTCCGCTTGAATGGTGTACTGGGGAGGTGCCACACACTGCAAGAGGATGCGGTGGTGGTCTCGCTCGACGCCACCATGGCATTCGACACCCTAGAATGGCCGTACATGATAGCGGTGCTCCGCAAAATGGGCTTCGGCCCTAATTTTATAGCATGGGTCCGTCTTCTCTATTCGGATCCCCTAGCCCAGGTGGTGATCAACGGCAAGGTCTCCGAGGTTTTCGCCCTGGAGAGGGGAACTAGACAGGGCTGCCCGCTCTCCCCCCTCTTATTCACACTCTCCCTTGAGCCACTCGCGGCGTGGATTAGGCAGGATATATACCTCAAAGGTATACGCTGGGCGGACGAATGGGAAGACAAGATCTCCCTATACGCCGATGATATCCTCCTATACTTGACCAGACCACGGAGGTCTATTGTGGCAGCGATGGACATACTCACTAGTTTTGGGGAGAACTCGGGGTTCCGGATCAATTGGAGCAAGTCTCTTCTATATGTCCTCCACGGCAGCCCCCCCAGGCTCCCCAGCAACTGCCCACACACCGTTGCGGAGGACGGATTTAAATACCTGGGAGTTTTTGTCTCCACAGACAAGGCTATCCTATACGACAGGAATCTATTGCCGCCCCTGAGACGGCTCCAACGTGACTCCAGCACTTGGCAGAAGCTTCCACTATCCCTGCTGGGCCGGGCGGCCCTCTTCAAAATGATGGCCTTGCCCAGGTTTCTCTACGCCCTACAAAACTATCCAGATCTGGTACCTAACTCCTATCTTGTAGCAGTGGAGGCGGCGCAGCAGGCTCTCCTCTGGTCGGGTGCACCCAGGATAGCGCTCCACAAACTCACGCTGGGATGGTTCGATGGAGGGATAGCCCTTCCTGACATCCGCAAGTACTACTGGGCCGCTCACTTATCTGCGATCAACCAGGGGACGTATAGCGACGGTAATGATCCAGGTTATGGGATGGACAAGTGGTTACTTCCCGGTGGGAACTGTGAAGCAGCACTCTATTCTAGACCGGGTAAACATCAGCTAACGGGACCGACAAAACACTCGGTATAAATTTGGCATGCTGTACAGCGTAAGCTTGGTTGGTCCAATACTCTGACCATGGCCACTCCCCTATGGGCGTCCGAGAAGTTAGGCAATCTGGGACGTACGAAGGGGTTCCATAGCTGGGACCTTATCGGCATCTCGCAAATTAAAGACTTGTGGGGCCCCAAGGGGGTCAGGTCCTTTACTTACCTGCAAGAAACTTACGACTTGGCACACACTGAATATTTCAGATACATGCAAATCAGACACTCCCTCCAATCTAACATACCGGGAACGAAACCCCCACAGGCCTCCCCACTCGAGGACAGGCTGCTTGACGGCCACATGCCAGAACACGCCATCTCCCTCACATACAAAAAACTGATAAATAATCCTCCTGATCCACTCATGTCCCTTAAAGAGAAGTAGGTGGCCGGCGGGCTTGAGATTGCCTTTTGGTGCGGAGGTACTGGAAACGTGTTGTGCAATGTATGCAGGAGGTGTGGGAGGTGGACATACGCTTGGAGGCGAAGAGGTGCCTCTTGAATATTTGGGAGCCCACAGACTTGCCTGCGAAAGGGAAACTCTGGGTCATGCTTGGGCAGATGGTGGTGAAGAGGAACATCGCCCGCCTCTGGGGTGCGCCCGCCCCGCCGAAACTAGCCGAATGGCAAAAAGACATGGATTGGTGCATGCTGCAGGAGAAAACTGTATATATTGTACGGGGATGCCCCCGAAAGTGGGGGGAGGTGTGGTCATGCTGGAACGAATACAGAGGTGGCATTTGTGAGCCTCCACAGGCCCGCCGGTCCGGTGTGGCAGATATGGTGTGACATGCTGCTCTCCATAGCTGACTCAATTCACATTCTACATTATACTGTCGATGTATTGTACTGGTGATGTGACTGACTCTATTGCACGAAATGTACTGACCGAATTTTGTTCATGTTATTTGCAAATAAAAAGATTTATAAAAAAAAAAGAATGAAAAAAAAGACAGACTTAAGACAGACTTAAGACAGGTTTAAGACAGAATCCTAACTTAAGTCTGTCTTAAGTCTGTCTTAAGTCTGTCTTAAGACAAAATCCTAACTTCTGTGAATACCAAAAGTAGTAAGTTTAGGATTTTGTCTTAAGTTAGTTCTGTGAATTGGGCCAACACTCATTTTGGTATTCACAGAAGGCACTTACTCATTTCGGTATTCACAGAAGGTAATTACTCATTTCGGTATTCACAGAAGTTAGGAGTCCTAACTTTAGGACTCCTAAATGCCTACTGTGAATACCGAAAGTCTTAAAATTAGGATTTTTTTCAATTTAGTAGTAGTAAAGTAGGACTCCTAACTTTAGGACTCTTAAATGTGACTCTCATGCACCTAACGGACTACATATCCCACAAAACTTGGTATGACGATGCACTTAGCATACGCCTACTATGGGTGTGGTTGTAAATAAATGTCTGGCGAATAATGATGCGTGAACAGTATTCCTTGATGTCAGCCCCTGATGAAGGGAAAAGGTTCCCAGAAACGCGTCGGGCACATTTTAAATCATGGAGCGGGGAAGTGCGCTGAGCGAGAAGCCCGGAGGGCGGAGAAATGTCGTGTGCCTCCCCGAAAGCTCAGGCACTTTTGACAAATAATTCTTACCGGCTGTCTGGTCGGGGGGAGAGCACCATCGACTGTGGCAGCGTACATCGAGTGCAGAAGTCTGAGGCAATCGCTTCCAAACGATTTGGAGGTTTGAGCACAGGACTCCAGCTGAAATTTACAGCGTACTGAACCGCAAATCCAGCCTACTATAGGCATGAACAATGGCATTAATTCTCAAGGAATCCCCAATGTGACTCTCATGCACCTAACGGACTACATATCCCAGAAAACTTGGTATGACGATGCACTTAGCATACGCCTACTATGGGTGTGGTTGTAAATAAATGTCTGGCGAATAATGATGCATGAACAGTATTCCTTGATGTCAGCCCCTGATGAAGGGAAAAGGTTCCCAGAAACGCGTCGGGCACATTTTAAATCATGGAGCGGAGAAGTGCGCTGAGCGAGAACCCCGAAGGGCGGAGAAATGTCGTGTGCCTGCCCGAAAGCTCAGGCACTTTGGACAAATAATTCTTACCGGCCGCCTGGTCGGGGGGAGAGCACCATCGACTGTGGCAGCGTACATCGAGTGCAGCAGTCTGAGGCAATCGCTTCCAAACGATTGGAGGTTTGAGCACAGGACTCCAGCTGAAATTTACAGCGTACTGAACCGCAAATCCAGCCTACTATAGGCATGAACAATGGCATTAATTCTCAAGGAATCCCCAATGTGACTCTCATGCACCTAACGGACTACATATCCCAGAAAGCTTGGTATGACGATGCACTTAGCATACGCCTACTATGGGTGTGGTTGTAAATAAATGTCTGGCGAATAATGATGCGTGAACAGTATTCCTTGATGTCAGCCCCTGATGAAGGGAAAAGGTTCCCAGAAACACGTCGGGCACATTTGAAATCATGGAGCGGGGAAGCGCGCTGAGCGAGAAGGCCGGAGGGCGGAGAAATGTTGTGTGCCTCCCCGAAAGCTCAGGCACTTTGGACATATATATATATAAGACACCTACTTGCCCTGTTAATCTGTATACATAAAAATACTTTTCTTACAAAAGACAACCTGTCCTTACTAGAACTGTCTGCACTGTTCTTGAAATTGCCCATTCAGGGCTTAATAACGACCATCTTGCACTTTAAATAATGGGAGAAAAAGAAAAAGAAAAATAGAATCCCCTAGTGCTATAAATGGAATATTTGAAAAAAGTCATTGTTGCTGTGTATATAAACAAAATGAATTTTTGTACATATAATGGTTAATCCATATGTTTTTAATCAGCACTAAGCACTTTCACAACACTCGCCACTTTTTAGCCTGTGATATTAATGCTATTTGCACATTACAAGATGGCCACTGCAATTCTGTAGAATGTATGTCCTTCTTTTATGTTTATCAAATGTTAAGGGGCAAATGGCTTTAAAAATGGCGACATTAACCATGCACTGTGTTACACTGACGAAGCCTGCTAAGGCGAAACGCGTCTGTAAGGGGTGAGGGGGGTTTGGTGTTATTAAATTGAGAAACCGGATACCAGTGTGCCTGCCTTCTTTTTTCTGGAACCCACAAGATTGGACACAGAAACGTGCGTTTATATATATATATATATATATATTCTTCTTTTTTTACATTCTAGGTCATTTCTCAAGCAGACATGCAGGGTGGTAGCCGGTCTCTTATCTATCTCCATCACTCAGAAGGGGGGCCCGCTGGAGTGTCCGCCATCTTGCAGATGAGGCCTTACTTTCGATGGGTGTAAGGGTAGTTCAATATCCCTTTTTTGCTCAGAGTTAGGTACCCCAGTAGTCTTCTTGTTACCCCACAAGGTCATGCCACGTTGTTTTCAAATTTGAGGTAATCCAAAATGACAACCCCAGGATGCTCACTTGCTTGCTGACTCCTATAACTATCATTCAGTGAAAATTAAAAAGTGGCTTCCCTTAGCCCAGGTCTGTCCAAACTACAGGACTGATTACTATAGCATACAAGGCGGGGGTCCCACAGGGGGTATTAGGATGCAACTGCCACCATGGCGGTTACACTTGCCATACTTTGCCTTGCAGCGGGTGCTCCTGGCTGCAGCACCCGCCACAATGTAAAAAAGCCACTGTTTACATTTCCCTGCCTGCCACATGGTGAAGGGAAATGTAGGGTGGTTGATTGTCAAACAATAATGGGTGAGAGCGAGGAAGAGATGGGGGATGTCCTTATACCCAAGTAGAATATATAAACAATGTGGAAATACCCACAAGTTGAAGGACGAGATATCGGACTCACTGTAGGAAATTGCAGTGCCAAAAAACAATTCGGTTTTTATAAAAAGACCCCTCACACACCAACCTAGTTGGTGTCGTGCTTCATCATTGGGGTCCCAACCGGGTGGCCGAGTTCCGCCCGGTTGTGCTACAACACCTGATTACAGCGGAGTTGGTCTGGTGTATAAATGTGATATGATAAGGTGCAGGTTAAAAATACCTCTGGGAATCCTTGCCGGATGTGTTTATTTGTGGCGGCCCAGGATATATTAAAATCCAAAAAAGGACAACTAGAGGAGTGGTTCGACTCGCAGTTGTCTGAGTAGGTCTACATGTTTCAGCCAAAAGAAAATGGTGTAGGGCTTTCGTCACGACCATGTGCAAAAGGTGAGTGGCAAAATCAAGCCCCATGAATAATGAAATCACAACACATGCGCTAAGGTGTGTTGGAAAAAAGGTGTGGGGAGTCAATACTTACGACCCCTCTATCGTTACACTACATTGGAGTATTTGGTAGCATATCGGGGCCTGGGAGGGCAACCGTCTGTAGGGTGCTACCATGGGTGCCCCCCAACCCCTAAACGAAAGTGCCTGGGATGAAGGGGGGCCCACTGCGGGCACCCAAAGTCCATCCCCACAGGCCTTTCCATGGCGGGTGAACCGCTATGGAAAGGCTGGCGGGGATGCACCATCTGAATCCCAATGGCAGTGCCTGGTAGGCACCGCCGACATTTATGGAAATAAATGCAGCACCAGCAGGCTCAAGGAGCCCATTGGATGCGTGGCGGTCGGAGTTTCCGACCCCCACGGTCCCACACGCCATTGTAATATGGTGGGCGGAAAATTGCCTCACGATGACGGCCATCGTAATCGGCCTCTACATGCCAGATATACCTGACACCCTCCTAAGATACTCATGCATGTAATGATTCTAGATGGAGCTCATTTACATAGCGGTTATCCTGAAAATGTGACTTGTACCCTGCCTTGAATACTCTTCCACCATCAATCACCAACTATTAAGATGACAGAAGGAGCCTTTGGTTTCTGATAACTCATTGGGATTAGAGCCCTAGAGTGAAAGAAGTACTCAATGGCCCATTCAGACCTCTCATCCCTCCTTGTTCACCTATGCTCTGAAGGTTCAAGACTCCACTTTGTTGCGTAAAATGAATTTGGCCACTCGCCTAACTTTCAGAATCAAGTCACATCTTCAAATGCTCCTGATGTGCCTCCCCTGTGGCACCTACTTATGCTAGATCTGCAAAAACAGATCCACCCTGAGTGATATCACCTGTTAACGCGCTGAAGGGCACCAAACCAAGAAATAATCCCCCCCCCAGCACCCAACGGGCCACTGCGTTGTACACAAAAAGGACTGTCATAAACTAAGAGTTTGTACTTTTTATTTTTTGCCCACAAATATCATGATCATCTCCCTGAGTGTAGACTGCGGAGCTTCCCTTTTTAGGTCGAGCTAGAGTGCCCATGCTTGCATGTGCCTAGCTCGACAACTATAGCCGTCCGTCTCCTGGGAATCTGAGACAGGGGCCGGGCACGAGCGTCGACTTCACCTCGTGGGCGCGCATGCCCAGCCCCTGCCTCAGATTCACAGCAAGACAGGCTCTCGCCCGCGCGCACACACAGCTACACTCACGCATGCGCACACACATACACCCACGCAGGCACACAGACCCACATATACACACGCACAGCTAACAGACACACAGTCACACATATACATACACACGCACAGCTACACACACGCACACACACAGCTACACCCCTCTCCCCCTCTTACCTCACCGGGCTTCCCGATGTTCTTCACCCGGGCCCCCTCCTGGGACCCGGGACTTCAGCTGCCAGACTTGGGAGGGCGGGGGCTGCCCGCGCATGCGCGGCATTTGTAACTGGGGCTCTTCAGAATAAAAGTTAGAAATGCTGCGCATGCGCGGGCAGCCCCCGCCCTCCCAGGTCTCCTCATAGCCGGGATATGTATTTTACATGTGTACAATATGTGTCATTGTCTTGCTAGGGGCAATCAAATAATCAAGACCTCGGGCTTTATAAAAAATGTTTAGAGAGACCTCAATACATGCTTAAAAACTCGAGATTCTGAACTATTTCTTCTGTGTAGAACAGCACAAAATTATTTTACGCTACAACTATTCACACTCTCCCCACTTGGAAAAAACGTACTCCCTCCAAGATGGCCACCTATTCACAAATATCTGTAACGGATGACCCTGGAGCAGCTGTCCTCTTTTCACCATCGCGCTACAAACACAAAAGAAAGACTGCCACTCAATTTCTCACGTCAGCTTGACATGGCGTCGGTCGCCATCTTAAAGAGAAGCAGGTCCCGTTCCAACGCAACGGCCGAGTTCCAGATAAGCCGTAGCGAGATGGGCTCTTAGATTTACCGGTTCGGGTAAC
Source organism: Lissotriton helveticus (assembly GCF_964261635.1). Lineage (NCBI taxonomy): Eukaryota > Metazoa > Chordata > Amphibia > Caudata > Salamandridae > Lissotriton > Lissotriton helveticus. Next base: position 264,808,997 of record NC_136058.1, read on the forward strand.
GCCGGGTCTCGCGCAATTGACAAAATAAATGCTTTTTTTTTTTTTGAGCGATTGACGGGAATTGCCTTGTAATGGGGAAAATACATTCACGACCACCATTGGCGCGAATAAGCAAACGGTCTCTTCTAAGATGGCCGCAAGATGAAAGTAATGCCGGAAATGTCATATTGACTGTGTGATTCTAGGTTCTGTATTAATTTGCTGCAATATATTGGGTCTTTCTTTGTACCATTAGGGGTGTAAATGTTTAAAAAATAGTTTAGTAATTGACGCACCAATACTGTCAGGCCAGACACGTCTGACGTCACAAGCAGCTTCTCAGAACAAAATATTTATCAACCACCCCGCGTAGTTACTTATTTGTACCTTCTTCACCGACCGCTATGTTCCCTAAAAGTATCGCTGTACATATTGCAAGTTTAGAAAAAAAGTTTACTTGATATGTAGAGATTTTTAAACGCAAATACAAGCGCGCGGGAGCCCATGCGTTTAGGGCTCTATAGTGATGTAGTTTTTTTGATGGGGGATATATTTTAGATTTTATCACCCAGACGTCTCCTTTCACCGAATATTATTGAGCCTCTTCTGCCCTTCAGGCGGTGTGAATACCGTCGGCACAAAGCATGCTCCTGTAGAGGACAGCAGACATGAGCGGCCTCTGGCTCCGGACGGAGAATTGGCTGTTTAGATAGGAATTCTCGTGCTATTTTTTTTTTTTTTGCCCGGGCGTGGGACGTCTAACCTCTGCCAGAGGAATCTGTGTAGTACCCGTAGCAGTCCCTCTACCATCTGTTTCGCACGGATCATCCCGAGGCGCTAGAACTCCATTCTATCCGCTTAAGGAGCACCAAACCTAGAGCACCCCCTTCTCCGTGAAGATAGGAGCACAGGCTGCAGGCCTCGCTTACCAGTGCTCTCAGACAATGTCACTCTCCCTGACATAACGCCCATGTCGTTTTAATACCCATCCCACCAGAATTGCACATGGGAGCAGACTGGGTATGGGGCAGGTGGGACATTCCTCAGGTTATGGAGATGCTTAGTGGTTGAGCCAATCGTTCCAACGTTTAGGAACAAGGTAGACTGAAATGCGGGGGAAAATCAGGAATTTAAATTTCCCTTTTAACTTGCTTCTCAGCAAGGAAATTTTAAGGTTGAAAAAAAACAAAATTATTTTAAACTTTTCTAAAAATCTTGAATCCCACCTATATCATGATTGTTGGTGTGTATGGGGAGTTGCGTCGGATACTTAAGAATATAGAAGGGCTGCTTGGGGTATTAGGCATGTATGAGCAGGGCTTTAAGTGGGGGGGGTAATAAAAACAAACATTTACAATGCAATAGGTCTCGCGTTTGAGCGTTTGGCATTGTAAATCACAATGCCTTTTATTTATGTTTTGTTTTTTAAAACATTAATAAAAGGCATTGTCATTTACAATGCTAATAGCTTAAACTCTCACAAAAGCGAGACCTATTGCATTGCAAATGCTTGTTTCTTATATGTCAGCTTTTCCCCACACTTGCCAGTACATCAAATGCCTTATACTTCTCAACTTTCTGCAGCAGCTTCGTGAGTGAGGCTCTCAGTTTTGGCAGGAAACTCCTGATTCTTTTAAACACAAGTATGCTATAATTTTACCTTCTAGCCATGTTCTTGAATCCCTACATTTAAAGCATCTGGTTTAAACATTGATTCAGGTGTGATGGGATATTTAACAAAGTAGCATTATTTGTATGTATGTGCTCTGTCGCGCAATGGCGTAACGCAAAATAATGGTGCCCCTCTGCAGAATGTGAAGATGGGCCCCTGAGTCTTCCATATATCACAGATATTCCTTGGGTTCAATGGAGGACCCTTGAAGAGTTAGAGGGGCGATTGGAGAGTTCACCCCGCACCCACCCGCATCGCGACGCCCCTGCTGTTATGATGCCGCAGTTGTGAAACTACATGCCCAGGCGGGAGGAATAGCCAAATGAGATGAATGTGGTTAACTTGCACAAACTAGTGATCAGCAGGTCATGAGTTTGAATCATGCAAGGCTGAAGAACCAGCCCTTTAAATGGTCAGTTGACTCAGCACAATATATTGGGGAATAATAGAAATCTGTTATTTACAGCACATTAAAAAACACATTGAAAAATAGGTTACTATTGTTATAGTAGATTTATTAGAGCCCCTGACAGTGTCTTATGTGGCAAGGCAATGGAAGCAGGAAGGATAGCGTTGAGAGGGTGTAATACCCCCCACCCTCCATAGGGTGTGTTTCATCCTCTAAAGGGCATTAAATTGAGGGAGATGAATGCATTTAGCCGCGGCGGCCAGCTCAGGTAAGTGCGTTGTGGAGGTGGTGCGGGGCAGGTCGCAGCATGGCGGAAGCTGACAGACGACAGAATAGGTATTATTTAGTTATTTAATGATACCTATTCTGTCGTCAGTCGACCCCCCCAACCCTGCACACCCCAGCCCAAACCCACCGCCCTACCGCGTTTTCCTATGGTTGCGCCGCTGGTATTTTGCCATAAATAGATTTGCTGAAACCAGATGAAACAGTTATGGGTTGATTCTTAGGGTCATATATAAAAAGCCTGTTGCTGCCACAGGAGCGTCACTTTTTTGATGCCCTGGTGGTGCACAGTGCAAGCCCATATCTACAAGGCTGCGCAAATCCACCCTGCATGGCTTTTCATGGCCTTGTAGGCCACGCAACGCAAGTTGCTGCATTGCACTACGTTGTGGAAGGGAGGCATGCCATGAGTGTTACTGTTGGTGTTTCCACACAACACCTACGGATTTTGTCACTTCCCTAGATTTACGGCATAGCGTGAATATGGAGCAGCACCAAAAACAAACGCCTCCCCAGAGCCCACATAACAAGGATAAATGTTTACAGTTCTACTAGTTTTTTCCTCTTTCCACCTGTGCTGCATTGGGCAGCATATACAGAATGAGGAAAATGCTTCTCGTAATTGTTTTTGTTCAGGAAGGTGCCCCTTCCTGCACAAAAACAATCATGCCAACAACACAGACACCCTTGCACCATCGTGCAAGGTGCTTGCTTTGGCAAAACGGCTGCAGTTTTTTGCGCCTGCGCTGGCTGAATGGACAGGCATGCACCGTATCTTGTAAATATTGTGCATTTCTGTCCTTTCGAATTGGTGTATGGGAGGGCAGCAAAATGACTTGCGGTGGAGCCCTACGCTAATTCTTTGTAAAGATGCCCCTCAGTGTTTAAATATTTTCAACATGCAGTCTACTTATTTCAGAGCATTTCTACACACATTGGCCTTGTAGAAGGGAGAAGGCTAATTGCTTTCTGTGATATATGGAACCATTTTAATTGGTAAATGTTGATATATGCAAAATAAATTGTCATAAAAGTCCCAATTTTCATGAAAAAGTCTCAAAACCGATATTTTGGCAAACTTCCTAGACTGTTTAAAGCATTCAACAGACTTTCGGTAAAGATTCATGCAAAGAAAGTGCAGCCTGACTCTCGAACTTCTCATCCAGTTTACCATCCAGCCTCCCATGCCAACATATTCAGCTGCAGGAATCTTGTGTGTGGCAGAGAATGGCACTCTTCACTGAAGTGGGAGGCTTCATACCCACTGCCCTGCTAGATCTGTTTCTCTTTTCTCCCAGTCAGAAACTCAATCCTACTTTCTGGCATGAATTTCATATTGTGAAACACAGCATCTGTGGCCCTTATCAGGGCACTGAATTAATTTGAACGAAGGATCCCAGATTTATAAAAAAAAGTTTTTTTTAAATTTACGTTTGTGTTTATCCGGATTTGTTTAGTTCTTCTTGTCAGGAAGTATCCATATTTATTTTTGTTCTGTTAACCCCTTCCCTGCATCCTGAATTCCGCCTCACCGCGGGGGGCTAAGGGGTGAGCGCGGCGCTTCTGTACTCATGACGGCTCCATACCATCATAAATGCCGGGCGGTGTGTGCTCATGACGGCGTGGTGCCGTCATGACCCCGCCCGCTCATTAAGTCGCCCCCACGTTCGGGGAATTAGTGCTGAGTGGGCGGAGAGGCAGCAGCATGACGCGCCATCATGATCACACGCCTACCGTGACTCATGACGGCGTGGAGCCGTCATGAGCACTCAAGGAGTTAAAAATGTATTTGAGGGAAGCAAATTTCAACATTTATTTTACTAGTACAAGCACACTCACACTCGGATGCTTTTGTACAATTCCCACACTGTAAATACCTTTATGTAATAATGTCAATACTCGTAGCAAAAATATTAGTATTAAAAATGTATGTATAGGTGCAAATATTAAAAACATCTATCTGATTTTTAGAATTTAGGGGCATATTTACAAGGATTTAACACCACTGTGGCATCATTTTTTTGTCGTTACAGCTGTTTTTTTTACTGCCATATTTACAAGTTGCCCCAAAGTCCAGTTAGCTGCATTTTTTCAGGGTTAACTTGAATTTTTCACAGTGCCACTTCTGTTAGCGTGACTTACTGAAAATGAGATGCACGGTAGGCGTTCCCAAGTAAAAACTTCTGCAAAACACACAATGCAATATTTACACAGATTTACTTGTATATCGCTGAAAAAAACTGCCGCTAAGTCCCATTAGAAGCAGTTTTTTACAGTCAGAAATTACCTGGTCTTATAAATGAGGAAAACATACTTAGGGCCTCATTTAAGAGGGTTTGGTGCAGGATAGCACTGCATGGAATCTTTCTGCACTGCGACAAATCAAAAGGGCAGGAATGTGCTATATCAATAAAATAAGGTGCATTCGTGTCTTTTTCCCCAACGTTGGTGCACAATGACTGCCATGCCCCAACGCAGGCACCATTGCGCCATGGTGAAAGGGTGCCTGCCTTGTGGGGCTGATTGATTTTATGTAAGAAGGGACACCTTCCTGCAATTTGGTGCAGGAAGTGACACCTTCCTGCACAAAATCAATCAATTCAGTCAATTTCCTATTTCTATGTGTGCAGCAGAATGCAGCACACATAGAAAATGGAAAGAAGAGGAGAAACAAATAATTTCGCAGATTGCGCCTCCCTAACGCTACCCCTGGGGGGGTGTTAGATTCTAATGCATTCCCAGGTTTATGATTTCTGATAACGCTTCACATTCCATGAGTGTTGCGAGGGAGCATCCACAGGAACACCCATGGAACGCCCCTTTAAGCAGTTTTGTGTGTGAAAGGGGCACATATTTACAAGTTCATGAAAAGCCATGTAAAGTGGCTTTATGTGGCCTTGTATATATGCTGTGGCACATTGCGCCACCGTAATGTCAAACAAGTGACATTCTGGCAGTGCAAAAGTGCTGCTAGGCCCTCATTAATGAGGCCATTTGATTATAGGAGAGCTCCCCCAATTCATCCTTGGCTAGCTTGACAACGTCATGTAACTCCTGCTATTGCAGCTAGGAGCACCAAGGAGCCCACCACCACCACCCATGTCTTGCGTCACTCAAGTAAAAACGTATCTGTTCCCTTTGGGTGATGAATGGACCCGATCCTCTCTAAGTGCCTACCTCGGTAGCAGTGGTAATAGGAACATGGCACCGTTAGAAGCTCTCAAAGGGAAGAGGAATGCGAAGGAAACAAAAAAAGATAATCCAGGTCCCGGAATCTAAGTCTGGACAGGGACTTGATCAAGGGCGCGCTGGATCAGGATGGGGTGGTCTTCGGACTAGCCCTCTTATGGACGTGGAATCTAATATGTAGTAGAATAAGAAATGGTTAGTACCTCTGGAGTCAAAGTGCAGTGAAATGTTCTGTGCACGTATACAAGGAATAAACATACCAAGCACGGTTCTTCATAGCACTTTTTTCAATTCTAGCTTTTCTTGTAGCACTTGTTCTAAATCTTGAAAGCCCGTTATGTAGAGAGTCAAAGTGATCAATATAAAAGCGGTAACAAAAGACTGAGCATTAACGACACTAATCTTCACTTACTGTACAGACTGAATTCTGCAGTTCCAGAACAACACCCACCTATGTCCATTGCTTGACACATAGAACAAGGGTGCCAAGAGATTCACAATAGCCTATTAAAAGAAAATTAATTAAGCGATTATATCATTGAAATCCGCTTTGTAGCAACACAAGGAAATGCCTTTTACTTGTTCTATTTCACAAAGTCCATTCTTCACTTTGTTGAAGAAAACTTCTGTTATGTGCTACAGAAGGCAGTATCACACATAATGTTCACATAGAGAATTGCACTGTTCAAATAATATAATGTTCCACAGAAGAATAAATGTTCAAACAAAAAGAACCTTTCTATGGCTATATTTTCCAAATTACCTCGGAGCTGCAGGAAGTTCAAAACAGCAACCGCAAGACGTGGCGTTGAGAATACCTGAGAATGCTCTTTGTCTGTTTATTTTTAACTGTTACAGGTTCACGACGCAGTTGTGCGGGACATGCCAACCAAGGAAGACGGTAACCTGAGCAACAGGAAACTGGAGACAGGGAACTGCAGAAAGCCAGAGACTATCTGGAGCCGTCTGGAACTGTGGAAGAAGGAAAGACACACAACCAGAAACCGTTGGAGGAGCAGAGACGCCCAGAAGAGAAGATCTTCGCTGAAGACAGGAGGCACTCCGGTCGGGTAGCAATATCGAGGGCAAGCACATGCAGATAGTTTGAGCGTCTTTCATAACCTTGCACTTGAAGGTGTGCTGACAATGGGCCTGATTCACAGAACTAACTTAAGACAAAATCCTAAACTTACTACTTATGGTATTCACAGAAGTTAGCATTTTGTCTTAAGTTTGTCTTAAGACAAACTTAAGACAGACTTAAGACAAGTCTATCTTAAGTCTGTCTTAAGTTTGTCTTAAGACAAACTTAAGACAAAATCCTAACTTCTGTGAATACCATAAGTAGTAAGTTTAGAATTTTGTCTTAAGTTAGTTCTGTGAATCGGGCCCAGTGTGTCACCATCAATTAGGCCATGTGTGCGAGTCTCCAGTAGTGTGGACACGAGCCATGGTTGTGAATGCAACATGCTTAATGTTCCTCATGTATACAATCATTGTTGGACATATCCACAGTGCACAAACATGTAATGGATGAAACAACCACTTCTACCAGGGATTTCTCAAATCAGAAGCACACATGATACATTGGGACAGTTAAACTACCAACATGCGGGACAGTTCCACAATACTAGCACTAATTACGCTCCAGGTTAGACAAGCGTGAGTGCACACAATGTGCAAGGACAGGGTGAAGCAGGGTCATGACAACCACCACCACGGCAGTGACTGAGAAGGGAGTGGATCTACAGCCAGATGATCACCCTCATTCACCTCTGGCAAGAGGAGGTCATAGCCCATTTCATGCTTAAGAAGGGGTCCATTGTCTGTCTCCTGAACCAGATAGCACCTGGGCTGCTGCCCACATCCCAGCGCTGCACCAACATCCCTCTACATACCAAGCATTTTGGCATCAGGAACATTTCAACATGCCATCGCCAGAGTGGCCGGGTATCACAGTCATCCTTTTCCAGGTTCCTCCCCACTGTCCTGGATGCCAACATAAGCCTGACAGCTAACAACACCGTCTCCAAGGGTATATTGTGAGTGTCATATAGGGAATCTGCACTGCAATTGCCGATGCAGTCACACAATGAATGAATACCAAATACTGTCAAAGCCCCAAGGTGTGTTGCACTTGACCGCACCAAGTCCAGAGTGAAAAAGACTTTTGGTGTCCTCCAATCCCATTTTAGGTGCCTGGACACATCTGGTGGTCGACTGTTATACTCAACACCACTGATATGCAAATTCATGCTTGTCTGTCTATGACACGACATCTGTGTTTTCACTAATGCACCTTTTGCTTGAGGACAGTGTTGTTAAGGAAAATAAAGAGGATGGAGGGGAAGAAGATGAGGACCAGAGGCAGCCTGCCAGTACAGCAGCATCCCAGAGGAGGGATGGAATCATCAATAATTTCTTTGCAGATTGACACATTAATGTAATATTCATCTCAAAATATGGATACATTGAAATCATGAGTATGTATATAAAAACAATCACTTAACTAATATCTTGTAAGCTCTGGGCATCTTATTTGAACATTACACTTCTGGCATACTGTAGTTGATCCACTTAAGTATGTCACACAGACCAATCGTCTAGCGGTATATATGACACTATTGATGATATTACTTGTTACCAATAAATATGCAGTGCATGTCAACTACAAAATACAGATGGAACACTATTGGGCAATACTATGGTATGTTGCACCCCATGCAGCACCAGGTCAAGATATCCTGCTTCCGGTGCATGGATTAATCTGGGGGAAGACTGCTCTTCTCTCTGCCAGTGGTGTGTGAAACCATCTTACTGTGCTGCATCTCTCATAACATACGTGTGCAGACAGAAGTCCCGTAGCTACATGACAGTGGTGAGCAGGATCACCTGACAGGAGGGAGGGTGAAGAAGAAAAGGATGACGTTGTTTTGCAAAGTCATCCTGTGCCCTGGGCACCCCCACTTTTTTTTAAGACTGGTACAAGACTGGTACTGATTACTGGTGGTAACTGACTCTGACTGACATTGGTCTCTCCCTAACCAAGCCCAGCGTCAGTGCAATGCCGAAGACACACTTGGAGTACAGTGAAAACACCTACATACACTAGGGTGCACTATGGGCTAAGATACCCTATGATTGGCATGACCTTCCCTATAAGGCCCTCATACACATACAGGCCGGTGGGTTGAAACTACCTTTAATTCCCTAGTAAATAATAGGGCATGGTAATTTAGAGGCCAGTAGTCTTTCTGCAGTTTCATGTCTGTACTGGTGAAGCCTGAGGTCAGTTCAAAAGCAGGCCTGTGCATGCCCTTGCACTGGTGCCAACAAATCTGGGCAGTGTCAGCACTGGCACACTTATGCCATGTAGCAAAGGTGACTGTGCTGCATGGTTACTTTTTCTGTGCATGAAGGGACACCTTCCAGCACAAAAATAATATAGAAAGGGGAATTGCCTCATCCATGTGTGCTGAAATGCACAAGAACTAAATACAGTCTTGCCTGTCTAACACCACATTTTCAGAGTTGGCAAATTTGACAGAGCCCCAGATATGTGGATCTGGCCACATAAAAAGCAATGGATGTTGTGGTGGAACCTCCAACACAACACCAATTGTCCACCCCTTTGCTGTAGCAGACTGCTGTGCTAAAACAAGGTGGCATAAATCCATGTTAACTGGGTTTGTGGAACCCTGTAAATATGGGGATGTTATTCAACCCACCAGAACATTAAAAAAATTGATGTCCCATTGGCGTTTGTGCATTGTATGCATGCTCCCAAATCTTTGACAAAGTAGTAAATGCTTGGTCGACACATATGTGTGTGTCTCAACCCCATGACAGTGGTACACACCTTACTGGAATGGGGTAAGTACTTGACACATATGTAGTCACACATACAACATATAGAAAACAATATAACTTGTACAATTGCATGCATTGCCAAATAACCATTGTGAAGTATGGTGCAGCATGCACCTGTGAAGGTTTGCATGTTGAGAGCCTAGACACATTTAGAACCAAAGACCAATGAAAGCCACATACACAATATATGTCACATGCCATTGCCATAGACTGTTGCCAGGCATGCAGCACCTAAAAAAACGTATTCAAATACAGGTCAAATACCACTTAGCGTTAATTTTTTAACCGCATTACTGCATTAGCGTGACGTTTTCATAGCTGCAGTGGAAAAACTTGCAAAGTACATTATTTGGCAATGGAAAATCTAATCTAAACCGTTAGCGGCAAAAAAATGAACACAAACTACACTGGACTGCTACCTCCGGTCTGCAATTCAGCTTGTCGATTGATAGCCAGTTTCTGCTTAGTGTTGCGCTTGATATCATGCCAGCATTTCTTGCAGCCCATCAGTGTCCTCTTGACTTCTGCGATGGAGTTCACTTTGTTGACTATGGACTGCCATATAGCGTTTTTGGTCCCCAATGACACCTTGGAGCTGACCAAGAGCTGGTGTTAATGATCAGTCATCTCCGCAATCAGGATCTCATTCTCCTCCTGAATGAGGCCCTTATTTATGAGGGCATTTGCATTTGTTGCATCACTTTTCTACGATGTGGTTTTCCCCAGCAATGTGGCACTTTTCATAAATGAGGCCCTGAATCTGCATTTCCTCTTCCCATGGGGGTCATGCTGGTCATCCTGGCTGTTAGGGGGCTTGGGGGGTTGTTGACCTGTGCTGAACTTGGTCCTGGCTGGTCCATTCTGCATTCTGGTGTTTTATTTCATTAGAGATATAGTTGTAAGTTCTTTTTGCCTTTAGGCACTGAAAAGTTATGTTGGGCTGACTAACGTGACATTTTTTGCCACTGATTGGCTGGCCGTCACTTTTAAAACGCTAACCCTTCTGTTTGTCGATCTGGACAAATTATGCAGTGATTTAACAGCCTGAGAATCCACTGAAAGGAAGATCCGCCATTGGTATTTCCTGTAGAGACCAGGAAACATTGTTTTGCTCTGTATTTATGTTCAAATGTCAGTAAAAATAATAGACAATTGAGAGGCTTAATTATAAATATGCACATCTCTGATGCCTCTAGGTTTCAGTCCCTCTCCCTGAGACTGCTCCACATTCACTCAGCCCTCCCTAACCTTTCCTTGCTCTGGGATTGCATATATTACTCGTGAATCGCTTATCAGTAAAGCTCTTTTATTCCATATACAGATACTGCTGCCCAATATACTTACTTGATGTAGTGAGCACGGTTGTTTAAACAGTTTTGCAACCTTCCTATTTTTTGCACTTCAGAAGGTTTTAAGGTTTCCCAGTTTAAGTTGGTCTTTGTAAAGTTGGCCAGGAGATGGCAGGATATTTCTCACTACACTGTGGTACAATTTTCACTCACACCGAGTCAAAATGGAAAGTGTATGCAGACTTTTTCTTTGCAAGTCCACGTTCTGTTGTGTTTTTCTGTGCGAGAGGGGGGATGTGGCCAGACAGCCAGAGCTCCTGACTTTCCAAATAGAGAACCGGGCTCAACTCTTGACGTCTGCATTAGGAGAAAAGACTTTTCAATATTAGAAATTATAATGTTTTCTAGGGGTATAGATATAAATCAAACTTTTTATTGCCCTTAAATGAAAAAATATTTCTAATCTGACTTTCTTAATGTAAATGTTACGATATTCTTAACACCTTAAATAAAGATATAAAATTTTTCTTGCGTCATTCAAACAGTACTTGATAGGGAAGAAAAGGCAAGAGTTTTGGGATGGGTGGAGGAAACAGATAAACGGAGAAAGACGAGTCTGTGTGCTTTAGACAGACAATGCCACAGAGAGCAAAAAAGAGACACGGGTAGAGGATACAGAGATGGAGAGAGAAAGTGCGAGATAAAGAAAGGATAAGAACATGAGAAAGAGGAGAGGACTAGAGTGAGGGAGAGAGGCAGTGAAGGAAGGAGAGAGAGAGAGAGAGGAAAACGAGAGAGATGGAATGCACGCAAGAGAGCATAATCCCAGGGTGATGAAGAGTTAAACTTCCGGAGTTTACAATTCCTCATCACACAGAGTAGATATATACATCTCCTTGCTGCACTGTTTCAAGTCCATGATTGTACCGAGTGGTCGAAGTGGGGGAAAAAAAGTAGGAGAACTGTGGCCGGAGACTACGAGGGCGGGGATAACCCAAGGATCGGATCAGTGGGTGGAGTCAGAGGTGTGGCCAGAATGTGCCAAACATCCCAATTTTTAGTATTTGTTTGGCATTTCACCGGCCAGTTATTGTGTTATTTAATTCAACCAATGGATACACTTGATTATTTAAGGTTTAGAAGGAGTTATTGGCAAAGTGGAATATATTTCGAATCACACAATGTCCCAAATATGCTTAAAAGTGGAATCACAAGCCATTTGTCTCCAAGCCATGCAGTTTCTCTCATTAGCACTTCTCCTCCCTTCTTCCACAAGAGCAGTTCAAACATGAATGGCAAAATATCCTAGTTTGCAAATGTTTTCTATATAATTATGGCCCTGCCATATTTGTCACATAATACATCATCCACTGCATAATCTTGCAGTTTTAACTAATCATTTTTGTAGCTCAAACGGATAAAAAGTTACAAAAAAACGTGACTTGAGTTGCTGCAAAGTAGACGGCACTTTGCAAAGGTTGACTGATTACCTTTCTCGCTGCTGCATTTGTATGTTATACTGATACTAATGAGGCAGATTCTTAGCAGAGACTTAACATGTGTAAAAATGTCTAAATAATAAAATATAAGAAAATATATTGCATTACTCTGCAGCCTTTTTTTTGTTGCATAATTTAGTCAACACTGTGGCATCATTTTGTCCCGCATTGCTGCATAATTCCAGTGGCTCCAGAGCAGGGAGCACATGTTAAAAGTGCTTGTGCACAAAGCAGAGAGTGTGATGTCTGCAAATTTAGGGGCATATTATCAAGTACGGCGATAAAATTATCATCGCTTTAGCAGCAGGAAACTGCCGCTGAAGCAGCGAAAATGGCCTTGATAACATGCCCTTGTGGTTGTTAACCTGGGCTGCTATGGGAATTCACAAGGGCATATTATCAAGCCCATTATCGCCGCTTTAGCGGCAGTTTCCTGCTGCTAAAGCGGCGATCATTTTATCGCCGTTCTTGATAATATGCCCCTTAGTTTGGTGTGTGTACCAATCCTGCATTGCCGATCCTTGGTGAGTTGCAGCTACTACTTCTGAAACAAGGCCAATGGAGGTGTCAATGGGTGAGGCAGACTGGCTTTGATGGCAGGGCCGGCTTTAGTCCTGGTGGCGCCCTGTTCAACAATGTTTGTTGGTGCCCCCAAAGATCACCTAAGCCTCGGACACTACATAGAGACAATCATTTATACGTGTGTAAATCACTGTCTAGGAATTGTTAGAAAGGACTACAAGGTGTAGAAGCCAACCATACTAGTAGGCAGTATAGTTTAATAGCTCACTGTTCTATGTTAGGATTTTAACTTATAAACTGCAAGTAACAAAAGGATCTCTCTGCCACAAGCAGTAACATACTAACCTAGTTAACATTATGTGCACTTTGTAATCTGCATGGCACATGTTCTTTGCAGCAGGCACATTGCCACATTTCCAGCAGTCAACCATTCCACTAGACAAAACTCCGATCTCTCTCTAGGAAGAACATTAATCACCGAAGTTATCATGACATTTTTATTGTTGCTGAAAGTTGCTGGAGGCCAAGAAGGAGGCAGCAAGTTTTTTAAAACCATAATATACTTGCAAGCACTACGTACCCACCTGAAATAGGTTTGCACCGCCCTAACCTGCTCAAGGTTCATGTGACCTCAGTGACAGAGTCACAGTGACTGGATCACTGTTGCTCTGGGGTGTGCTGCTTCGTAAGCCTGCCCGCAAGGCTGGAGGTGAACTTCAGTATGGATTGTGGTGGACAGGCCTTCAAGGTTAACCACACTTGCCACCGCAAAGTTCCACCTGCTAGGGCTAAGACACCTGGGCTTCTAAGGTCTAGTGGGGCTTTCTAAAGTCTAGCATGGGAATGTGCTCCCTCAGGAGAGTGGTCTGGGGGACTGGTCATGAAGGCTGAACCCGGCTCCCCGGTTCCAAATTCGACAGCTCTGGCCATAGTGCCAGATCCTCTCCCCCACTGAACACCATACTGCCCCACTGAGAAAAACTCACACTGCCTTCGGCTACAACCCAATTGTGCCCCGCTATAAACACTAGAGTAATATGCTGCCAGAAAGAAAAAAAAAGAAAAAGCAAACACTCATAGGGAGTGCAAGATTAAGTAAAGCATGTGAAATGTAAGCAGAAACAACATGTTACCTTAACGATCTCTCACTCACTATTCAGAAATCAGCGAGTGGTTTTACCTGAAAAGTTAAGGACATGACTGCAGGGCCCTGAAGGGAACCGTTTCAATGTCTGTTGCTTATATCCTTAATAAACGTAAACAGTATAGTTTAAAAAGACCACATCTATAAACACAGAGGTACACATTTTGTTTTCCAATCCACCCATCAACCAGGTATTGCAATGCATCCAGGAATGGTGCACTTCCCCACCTGGGGATAACAATGCTGTTCAAAGAAAGACGAGAAAAGAGAAGTAGCACTTCACTGCAAAGTCTGTAAAGTGAGGCTGATGTGTTTGGATGTGAATAAAACCAATCTGGCCACTTTGCAACCACTCTGTCTTGCTTTATTTAGTTATGTATTTATTTTTCATATGTAAAACCTTTTATTTCTCTCCATCCCGAGGCTGTACTTTGGAATAGAAAAATTTCAGAAAAAGAGCATTTCCCGCAAGAGTGTTTTTCTTTTTTGGATCCGTTTCACAGGGAAGCAACTAAATGAAAAAAGGAAAGAGAGGTTGTGAACCGTTTCTTCAAGTCACAGTTTTCAGTAAGTGAGGAGCAAGACAAAAAGAGAGGGAATAATAGGAAGAGGGGGGTCAGCTGCCAGCACAGAAAAGAAGAGGACATTGTCTGTGTCTTCTCTGGGCAGTAAGGAAGAGACAATGGGGCATATTACCAAGGGTGGCGATAGGCAATTATCGCCGGTTTAGTGGCAATAATTCTATCGCTCTATGAGCAAGCTGTCGCTAACTGATGTTAGCGACAGCTTTTAGGCGATAGCGAGCGGTTTGGGGCCCGCTTTGCATGTCATTGATATTTATCGCTAATGACATGCAAAGTGGGCGTACCCAACCTGTTAGCGACTGAAAGCAGTCGCTAACGTCGCTATCGCCTATTAGCAAGGCAGGCGTAGCGATGGAAATATTCCCGCTATCGCCAAAAACCAACGCCTGCTCAGACCAGTTCTTAGCCATGTTATCCAATGGGAGGTGGATAACATGGCTAAGAGCATTTCATCGCTAATGCGTGAATATCGCTGTATTCTCAGCGATATTCACGCATTTCGCCGGTATTGCTGGATATTTTAGCACAATGGAGAAAAACGTTGCTAATAGCATGTTTTCTCCGCTAACATATCCAGAGATAAAAAAATTGTCGCTAAGCCTAATTAGCGATAAATATCGCTACTTGTTGGTAATATGCCCAAGAGTCCTTTTCCTTCTCTGCCAGTCCCCGATTGTCCACAAAAGCAACCGGGCCCACACATGTTGCCCCCTGCGCCCCTCAGAAGTATTCTCGAGCCTCATTGCTTTACAGCCTTAAGAAAAGAAGAAGAAAGATAGGCATAGCGAGGCATAGCGAGCATTGGAGAGGCGGAGCGAGGCGCGTGCGCTTCTGCGTGTAACCGCAAGCTCTAGGCCGCCACAATCAAAAGCGTGTGGTAGCATTTTCTGGAGCCATACACTAAATGTCTCGCAGAGTAGCACATGCGCTAGCTCAGCGAGACCTAAAAAGGAAATCTCAGAAACACATTGGCATAGAAAACATTGCAGCATGTTTCTGTACTGCTTAAAAAACAAAATAAAAAACTCCCTGCCATACACTGAAGGGGCATTTAACTTAGGCCACAGGGAGTGTCTCTTGCTATACAGAAGGACGAGGCTGAAGGACAGGTTCCCCCACATGTTCATGTACAGACTTCAGAGGGGACTTGCAATGTTCATTTAAGTACTGACGGTATCTTAATTAGTATAAATTGAGTCACTTGAATCGCGCTGTTCTGCATCTGCTGCGTTTTCCATGTATATATAGATTTTCCACTTGCCACATATTCCACTTTCAGCTATATATTTTGCACATTTAAACAAAACGGTGCATATAGTGGATCAACAGTAAAAAAACAAAAAAAAAATGGCTTTGCATCTTTCGTGTGTTGACAGTTTTAACCGGGTACTAAATTAATACTAAAGTAATGACACGTTTGGCCAGATAGAAATAATGTTCACAAATTGAGGGGCTGGGGGAGGTCTTTTGAATGCAGTATGAAACAATCCATGAATGTTTAAATCTACTTTAAAGAGTGGGAAAGGATGATTTTGTCTTTACATGATAATGTTTTCTTTCATTGCATGTGCAAATCCAAGTTACACCGCAAGTACTTTCACAAACAGCAGCTATTTGAAGAAGGTAATCCGAGGACAGACAAATTCCACATATTTCACTTTTCTTTTTAAGCCCTAATGTCTTGAATCTTGCCACGTAGCCCAGTAAGATAAGTACATTCGAGATATATTATTTACAGTAATATTCTGTGGGCTTTTTCTTAGTTGAAACACGTTCTTCTAGAGGCCTTTATTATAGATGCAGAGAAATGGAACATTGAAGATTAGTTTCAAAATGTTATAACACTTTCAGTAGGCTCTTAAAGTATTTGCATTTTACATAGTACTGAGATTGCGTTTGCATCAAAATAGTGAGACAACGGTGCTACAGAATTTGCCACATGCTGCCTCATGACTTAGCTTTCTTTAATGCATAGTTCACACACCAATATGCAGGCTGTAATTTGATCTTAGTGTATTTGTAAATTGTGATGGCAGTTTTAATGAAAGCCTGCTCTGTGGTAATATTCAAAGAGATTCGTGATCTGTGTACTGAACTTCAACATTGCTGTGAAAAAACTACCACAAATGTGCCCTGATAATAAAATGTTTCTTAGTCTTTGAAAAAAAAGATAGAAAGCTGAATGGCCACTATTTCTTTTTAAGTCTGCCTTGACAGAACAGTTGGTGTCACACCTCATTTGATTAAAAAAAAAGAGCTTTTAGATTACTATTGAGAGAGGGATTTAGGCTCCACCCACATGTTGGTTCACCTAAGTACAGGATTTGATTGGGCAGAAGTTGTGGGCTGCCATTGAAAAGACTGCTCTTGCACTTCCTTTAGTGGTTTATGGCTAAATGTATACTCTTGCAGCAGGACTGAGTTGGTTACAGTGGCAAGACAATAATATTGGCCATAGGCCTGGTCTGTTCATTATGAAATGTTAGGATAAAGGCAGTAGGCCTAACCTTTTTATTGTGAAAAGTATAAATTAACATCAATCCATTTAAGGGTAGATTAGTATTATTCACCATGAAAGCCCACAGAGAAGAGCTTTGTTACATGGAATCTCACCGATTACTGTACTGGGAAAGGGTTTTGTTGTTGGTTACCCCCGTAACAAAATGGTGATATGGAAGAATCCTTGTTAGTCCCTCTTAGGAGAGTAGTGTTTTGTTCGGCCAAATTACACTTTGCGTACC
Source organism: Lissotriton helveticus (assembly GCF_964261635.1). NCBI lineage: Eukaryota > Metazoa > Chordata > Amphibia > Caudata > Salamandridae > Lissotriton > Lissotriton helveticus. The sequence goes on from NC_136058.1 coordinate 264,826,180, forward strand.
TTTGGAATTTCATGACAGTGTGCCTGTTGTTTGCCTTATGGGAAATCTTATGCTCAAAACATTAGGTCTGAGTTGGTTATGCTGACAAGTAATAGGTCTGATTGGTGCTCTGGGAAAACTTATGTCTGATGCCATAGGTATTGATCTGCTTATTATGAAAAGTCATGGCAAAGGCCCAGCTCATTTACTGTGAACAACATTTGTTAAAACCAGTAGGCTTTTAACAGTGGGTTACCATCACATTCTATTGTAGGCTATAGATAGGTATTTTGTTACTTTTAGTCTTACATATTTCTGTAGTAGGGAAGAGTTTTGGTGTTGGGCGCCTACTCTGATAAACCCTGGGGGGTGTCACTGTGATGATTCTTGTTACATCCTATTGCGAGGGGTTTATAAATGTTTTACATTTATTTTCGTACTTACAAAACTGATAATGGGTAGTGATGGTTCACTTGGGCTGCACTACAATTTGGCATGTGCCCATATAGGTTTTAACACGATTTAAGCAAAATGAAATTTAGGATGTGGTGCTAATAGGTACAGATGCACTATACTACGCAAAATGTATCCAATACTTTGGTGAAAAGCACCTCCTGTTAACATACAAAGATTATGTACCAAAGCACTTACAGCCTGATTCATCAAGCCGAATTGCGCTCGCAAAGGGCCAGATTCTGAGAATCTGGCCCTTTGCGAGCGCAATTTTTGCATTTGGGATTCATCATCCCAAATGCAAAAATCGGTAATTGCTAATTCGCTAAATTGCGAGGAATTACATTTAAGGAATCTCTATTTGAGATTCCTTAAATGCAATTCATCAACCATTTTTAAATTGCTAATTCGCAATTTCGGGCCGCTATTTACCGAGAGGTCAGACCTCTCGGTATATAGCAAAAACTTAGAAAAATGCTTTTAAAAGCATTTTTCTAAGTTGCATGTTGCACACACACATGTCCTTTGGACATGTGTGTGCGCAACACCTGTTTCAATTTACATTTAAGGGGTGCTACAGGGTGTCCTTTGGACACCCCTGGCACCCTTTCAATCGCTATCTTATTTGCGAGTAGCAAATTGCTAATCGCAAATAAGGAATACTCCCCATTCATTCCTATGGGCTAAAAGGCCCATAGGAATGAATGGGGAGTTATTCCTTATTTGCGATTAGCAATTTGCTACTCGCAAATAAGGAATGTGTAGGAATCGCTATTTATTTAGCAATTCCTACATGAATACCGTTTTGCGAGTCCTTAATAGCGATTCGCTATGAATCGCTATTAGGGGCTCGCAAAACGGCCCGTTGATGAATCAGGCTGTTAGGGCCTCATTTATGAGGCCGTGCGTCACTTTTACGGCGCAGGTGCGTCACTTTTTGTGACGCACCAGCAGTGTAAAAAATGTGCCTTGTTGCACCATATTTACAAAGTGACGCATCTAGGTAGATGTGTCACTTTGTAAACCCCTGCGCTACATTATACCTACGCCAGGTATAATGTATGCAGGGAGGGCGTTCTGACGCAAGAAAGTAGTAGAAGTGACTCAGTGAAATCTATAAGATTTCATTGCGCCACTTCTAGGACACAAATGCGTCAATTTCTTACACCTGCCTCACAGCAGGCGTAAGACTGACGTAGGCCCTTTCACATGGGCCTTGCCCCATGTGAAAGTTCACATTGCTGGAGTTGCGTCACATTTGTGAAACACTCCAGCAATGCGTCACTTTTGCGCCATACAGATAGGTCAGAAATTCTGACGTATCTGTAACTCCTTGCGCCATGATGCGTCATACTGTAAATATGACGCATCATTGGTGTCGCAAGGAGGGCGCATTGAAAAGTGACGCATCGCTGTTTTCATGCAGCGATGCGTCACTTTTCATAAATGAGGCCCTTAATGTCCATAACGATACAAAAGGGGATGATGGACGGAGCGTTTGAACAAATCAAACACTCACCCCCAGTCAACTGATCTGGGTTTAATCCATCACCATTCTTTAGTTCACTCAGCCACCCCAGTTCAGACATGGCTATATGCAAATCAGTCTGACCCTGTGCCTTATGGGAACAGTCCAGCCCGAACTGCCAAGCCATGTCTTCCCTGGACCGGAAACAAGCATCCTGGGACCGGTTTCGGATTCATAATCCTCATCAGCCAGGCTATCTTGAATCCAGTGGCCAAGTGAACAAGGGACTAAAGAATGGTGATGGATTAAACCCAGATCAGTTGACTGGGGGTGAGTGTTTGATTTGTTCAAGCGCTCCGTCCATCATCCCCTTTTGTATCGCTTTGTTCGCCCTAAGTGTGGCAGGGTATGCTCAGACGTGAGTCCCTTGTTCACTTGGCCACTGGATTCAAGATAGCCTGGCTGATGAGGATTATGAATCCGAAACCGGTCCCAAGACGCTTGTTTCCGGTCCAGGGAGGACATGGCTTGGCAGTTCGGGCTGGACTGTTCCCATGGGGCACAAGGTCAGACTGATTTGCATATAGCCATGTCTGAAATGGGGTGGCTGAGTGAACTAAAGAATGGTGATGGATTAAACCCAGATCAGTTGACTGGGGGTGAGTGTTAGATTTGTTCAAGCGCTCCGTCCATCATCCCCTTTTGTATCGCTTTGTTCGCCCTAAGTGTGGCAGGGTATGCTCAGACGTGAGTCCCTTGTTCACTACTTGGCCACTGGATTCAAGATAGCCTGGCTGATGAGGATTATGAATCCGAAACCGGTCCCAAGATGCTTGTTTCCGGTCCAGGGAGGACATGGCTTGGCAGTTCCGGCTGGACTGTTCTCATGGGGCACAGGGTCAGACTGATTTGCATATAGCCATGTCTGAAATGGGGTGGCTGAGTGAACTAAAGAATGGTGATGGATTAAACCCAGATCAGTTGACTGGGGGTGAGTGTTTGATTTGTTCAAGCGCTCCGTCCATCATCCCCTTTTGTATCGCTTTGTTCGCCCTAAGTGTGGCAGGGTATGCTCAGACGTGAGTCCCTTGTTCACTTTGCCACTGGATTCAAGATAGCCTGGCTGATGAGGATTATGAATCCGAAACCGGTCCCTGGATGCTTGTTTCCGGTCCAGGGAGGACATGGCTTGGCAGTTCGGGCTGGACTGTTCCCATGGGGCACAGGGTCAGACTGATTTGCATATAGCCATGTCTGAAATGGGGTGGCTGAGTGAACTAAAGAATGGTGATGGATTAAACCCAGATCAGTTGACTAGGGGTGAGTGTTTGATTTGTTCAAGCGCTCCGTCCATCATCCCCTTTTGTATCGCTTAATGTCCATAAGCCAGAATTCTTCTTGTCATGCGCAATATTGCCGAACATTTCTCAGCTTTAGAAGATAGGAGTCACAGATTCGTATAATTAGTTTTGCATTGCAGTCCAAGATACAGCCAACACATGTTTCGTCACAAAAGCGACTTTTTCAAGGCTAAAAAATGGAAGTCTGTTGTCACAGTCCCGTGGGTCAACAGGTCTGGCAAGGGAGTTGATCCTTGAAGTCAGGTTCTGAGTCAAGTTGGTGACCCAGATTGGCAAATTGTGTTTCGGTCTCCCATATACTCCTGTGATCTAATCTTCCATCAGTCAATTGCCACTTATGTAGCAGATTGAATGATCTCTACTTCCAAAGAGTTATCCATAAATGTGTTGTTTTGTCTTCTAGAATGAATAATACGGTAATCCCAAAAATTTATGGGGGGTTGTGTGGATATAGTCTCAACAACGACCTGTTCGGCCCTAAAGCTTTCTGTCAAGTTCCGAGATAGTGATAAAAGTGATTTCCTTCAAGGAGCGCCTTGATAAATCCCCTTCTGCCCCCAGTCGCGAGGCCGTGTCCTAATGTTCCATCATATAGCACAAGCTCCTTGAAGGGAATTAGTTGTGCCAGACTACTTAGGTTTGTTCTGTTTATTATGAATTTTTAGACAAAGCGAGTAGGCCTGACTAACATATTGCGAAAAACAGTGTTAAAGGTAATACATTTTTAAGGATGGATTATTATTACACTGTTCTAAAGCCTTTAGGTATGTATTTTGTTACACAGAATCTCACAGATTGGTATAGCAGGCAAGGGTTTTGGTAACACACCTGAACAAAACCACGGAGATAGAATATTTGCACTATGGTAGTCCTCATTAGGCTCTATTAGGAGGGATATTATGCAGTGTGGACAACTGTAATTTTGGACATATTTGAACTTTTATTTTGATATATGTGATGGTTGCCTTGTGGGAAAGCTTATACCCAACACAGTAGGTCTTGGTTGGTTATGGGGACAAGCCAATTTTAAAAGTTATGATAAAGGCAATAGGGCTGACATATTTATTGTAATAGCATTTGTTGATGTTAATAGTCCTTCAAGGGCGGATTGTTGTTAATCAATATTAACGCCTGCAAATAGGTATTGTGTTACATGGAATCTCACATATTGCCATAGTAGGCATGGGGTTTGGTGGTGATTTTACCCTCTGATAAACTGTGGGTGCATAAGATTTGCGGTGTTAGAATCCATTTTAGACCCTTTTAGGAGAGGTCGTGTTTTGCTTTACCAATTGTAATTTTGTATACATTTGTAATTTTATCACTATATGCCTGATGGTTGTCGTATGGGGAAGCTTACGCTCAAGACAGTAGGCCAAGGTTGGTTATGTGGAAAAGCCAATAATAACAGCTATAGGTCTGATTGGCTCACCAGGAAAAGGTATTTTAAATGCCATAGATCTGGTGATTTTATTATGAAAAGCTATGAAAAAAGCAGTAGGACTGATTTATATACTATGTAGTATATATGTTCAAGCAAAAGTGTTTAGACTGATTTGTTTTTTGCACCGTGATAACCCTGCAGTCAGGTATTTTGTTACTTTGGCCTGGGAGTATTTTGGTGTTAGTTACCCCTTTGGCAAACCCCAGGAGTAGAAGATTTGCACTGTAATCATTCTTGAAATAATCTTTTTTTGAATGTCTAACAGGCTTAGCTATCTGTCTGAACCATGCAATAAAAATAATTAACTAATACATACATTTATATATATGTAAATGTATATTTATATAGAATAATAAAGTACATTTTGGTCAACCCTCCTCTGCCTTTAGCCTGTCTGAGTGTCAATTACACTTTGCTTCCATCCATAATAGCACACTGTATGGGGTAGTGGTTCAGTCCACAACAGTCATTGGCTCTCATGCTCTGTGAATGGCGTCATTTCCTTAACACTTGTATGTGCACACATAACAATGAGTGTGCTTCAATGTTTGGGCTGGTTGGCCACTCCTTCAGTTTTCAATTTTCCTCACATTATAGTTTCACTTTAATTTCTTTGCTTCTCCTATTTAAATTTAAATTTTCCTTAAGAGGCTATTACAGCACCCCAGACAGTACTAACGCGCCACTTGCTTGCCGTTCATTTCATCTACAGTGCACACATCCCATGCCACCTCCTTCTCTAAACTAGGGGACCATTATTGAATGACGTTGTCCATGCTGTATCATGTATTTATTGTTCCAAGAAGGCTAACATGTTGGTTCTAAACGTGGCGTCCAGATGCGACGTCCTTGCTGGAACTTTGAAACAACATTCTAGACTATGTACAAAAATACCATTGCAGGAAATACAACCGCTGCTATGTTTAGTGTTGTTTTCATAGGCATATTCCCCCCATGTTTAGACAGCAGCATATTTTATTGTTCTACAAGTATTCTTATCTATTTTTCTTACATATTTTGTTGAGTATGGTGTGCCTTTTTATGGTTATGTCAGAGAGGGAATGCACGAATGAGTAAGTTGATGGATGGATGAATGAATGCAGGAGCACAAACATACGTATGAGAGCGCATGTATGATGACTTATCAAGTGCTTAAACCCATCAATGACACAAAAGGCACACTCATTCATAAGCCAGACCTATTGTTATTGTCAATGCTTATTACTTGTTCAAGTGGCCATTTGCAGGTGATGTTCTGCTCAGAAATCTGCTTTTCACAGTCTTCCAATGACTCCACTAGCAAGAAATTGTGCTATCTGCAGTTATCTGGATCAAACTATTAGAGTAACAATGTTTATGGTGGGGCGTGGCTTGCGCGCCGCTTCAGCATGGCGGATTGCGCTTGAGCTCCGAGGCGAGTTCTCCCGTCGGGTTAATTGCTCCGTTCCCCGACTGCCCCTGTATGCGGAAAAGGCAGCCTTCAACAGCGGAACATGAAGGGAGTTGTTTGATGAGGTTTTCCTGCTGTTTGGACCACCGGCTGCATGATTTCTGTCTCACGCTCCAGAGACGCTCGTTCTCCTCACGGACGGCCGCCATTTCCTGCTCCTGACGCAGTTGGCATTTTCTCTTCAGGAATGCCGTTTTCGATACAATGTTCCAAGTCATGGTGGCTGTCCAGGAAGTTTCTTCACTGATGCCTGAAATTGGTAACATTTTTTCAGTTTTTCTGATATTTTCTTGCTGCTTGGCTGGAAATTAGGTTGCCCACGTGTTATTTTTTTTTTTTTTTCTCAGTGCAGATACCTCATACAGGTGTGGTTCTTTTTTCTGCGAACTCCTTGTTGTGCCCTCCTGAATTCATTGTAGCTATATTATTTATTGGCTACCTGCCTGCCCTGCATATAAGCCCGCCACTATTCTCTCATACGCGCCCAGGGAGCTCAGTGTGCTATATCTCTTATTTTGGGCTACAGTCTGCGCAGTTTTTGCTCTCCTCTTTCCTTCAACTGGTTATATATTTTTTCTTAGTGGTTCCTCCTTCATGGCTACAACTATGGGGCGCTCCACGAGTAACAAAGACTCTAAAGATGTTGGCACGTCACTGAAAAGACTTAAGTCGGTGTCTCCTACACCTGAGTCTGCTCAGTCAGACACTACCTCCACGCTGGACACCATATTAACGCGCCTTAATGAGGTGCATGATATTGCGCAGTCAACAAAAACGAATACAGATTTACTGCAAGTGGAGGTGTCTGCTATCAGGAGTGACTTTAAAGCCCTCTCCCTTCGTGTATCTGCTACGGAATCACGAATCAGTTCCGCGGAGGATGGTATACAGAAACACTCCAGATCCATTAACCACATGGAGCGCTCAATGGCGGCATTGCGAAGGGATCTCACTGAGCAGGAAGATCGTAATCGCAGATCTAACCTACGCATTTTTGGCCTGCCGGAAGATTCGGAGAAATCATCTGCATCTATGATAGAGTTCTTATCTCAGTGGATTCCGGACACCTTACAAATCTCATTCCTCAGAGAGTTTGAGATAGAAAGAGCACGTCGTGTTCCAACGTTTCGGTCTAAATCGGCAACCCAGCCAAGAGCAGTTATTTTTAAGCCATTGCGACATCAGCATACTGAACAGATTCTCTCTCATATGCGCAAAGCTAAACAAGTCATCTGGGACGGTCATCGAATCTCAATCTCTCAGGACTTTGCCAGAGATACGGTCATAAGGAGGAAAGGCTTCCTTAATCTTCGGAAACGTCTTACTGAAATGGGCATTCCCTTTTCGTTCTCTGGACCATCGAAGTTCCGCATTACTTATAAAGGACGTTCTAGAATTTTCGATGAGCCGGCCGATTTATCTACATTTCTGGACAACCAATTGGAGAGAGAGATGGAGATTCAGAAAGCGACTTCGCAGTCTTCTGGTGCCTCTGGCACTTGAATTGTCTTCTTCTTTCTTCTGGATGTTTTCTTTTCTATGCTTGGGTTTTTCTTCTCTCATGTTGAGCTTATATGTCGCTCTTGATCTCCATGGCTGTTTGATGGACTTTTCCTGTTCTTCGGGTGTCCACTCTGTTTCCTGTTCTCTCCATTTTGTCCAGAGTCATACTCTTTAGGTGATATTCTGCTCTTCTTGCTCTTACTTTCTGTCATTGTTTATTTCAAGCCATTTTTCTCTTGTCTAGACGCTGATCTCTTCCTAGTTATCTTATTATTATTTTTTTTCTCTTCTCATATCTGTCTTTTTCTGTCTTTCTCTTTTCTATCTATTTTATTATTTTTCTTCCTTTCTTTCCTACATAGTTATCTGTTCCGGTTTTTTCTTCTTCAATTATATATTGCTATTCTATACAGTTATAGTTTGCTCATTGACTATATTTTGATTTTTAGGTTATGCATTTTGTTCGTCAGGCATTCACCTACTGTTCACAAGTTACCTCAGGCTTTTGTTTTTTTTCTAATCAGTTTTTCTGCTAGTATTAATTATTATTGCTATGTCTCTTGCTATTGGAATAATAACTAAATGTAATTATACTGTTTGCTTAGGTACATTTTGCCTATTCACGTTATCACTATGTGTCGGTTTTCACTTCCAAGGCTATTTGATAGACTTTTCCTGTTCTTCTGGTGCCCTTACTTTTTTCTGGTCTCTCCTTCTTTCCAGAGTCATGCTCTTAGCTTGTATTCTGCTCTTCTTCTTCTTACTTTCTGTTATTGTTTATTTCCAGTCACTTTTCTCTTTTCTCGACGCTTCTCTTACTAGTTACCTTATTTTTTCTCATATCTGTCATTCTCTATCTTTTTCTTTTCTCTCTATTTTACTATCTTTCTTCCTTTCTTTCCTACATATTTGTAGGTTCCGGTTTTTTCTTCTTCAACTATATATTGTTATTGCATACAGGTATAGTTTGTTCATTGACTATGTTTTTATTTTTCGGATGTGCATATTCATCGTCATGCATTCATCTATTGTTCATGAGTTGCCTCTGGCTTTTGTTTTTCTAAAATAGTTTTTCTGACAGTATTAAGTGTTAATTATTATTGCTATGTCTCTGATATTAGACTGTTGACTAAATGTGATTATACACTTTTCTTAGGTACATGGTGCCTATTCACATTGTTATGCTGCTTTGCGTTGCTAATTTTGTCTGTTACCAGTTCCTATTTTACTGCTATCAGCTTATTATATTTTGGGGCTATTGTGCTCGATTACTTTTCCTCCTAGTACGGGACCCGTACTCGCCTTTTCCACGTTCTCCCTAGTATGATGTTGGTCTTTTTTAGGCCTTCCCTCCTGCTTCCTCTCTCCCTACTTTCTTTTCTCTTTTCTTCTTTTACTTCTTTCTCTTTTTCTTGGATTCCCCACATGGATTCTCCCTCTGTGTTTCCTAGGATTGAAGATTTGTTCCTTGTTTCTGTGAGGTTGCTTCTTTTTTTGTTATCCATGTTGTCTTTTCTTTGTTATTCTGTATTTCCATGCCGGGTTTAAATGTCTTATCCCTTAATGTTAAGGGTTTGAATCATCCGGTGAAGAGATCGAAAGTCTTAGTTTATTGTAAATCTCTGTCTTCTGACCTGGTTCTTTTTCAAGAAACCAAGGTCACTAACAGAGAGGCGTTGTTTTTGAAGAAGGAATGGGTTTCGGATGTTTGTTGTTCTGATGCCTCTGGCAAACAAAATGGGGTCATTACATTAGTTTCAAAACATTCTGGTTTATCTATACTTTCTTCTGATCATGACTCTCAGGGTCGCTGGCTGCTCTCTAAATTGTCGGATGGTCAACACGACCTGTATGTGATGAATATCTATGCCCCTAACGTTGATGATCCGGCCTTTTGGAAATCGGTTACTAAAAAATTAAATGACACCCGCACTCTGGTAATCTTATTGTAGGCGGAGATTTTAATTTACCGATGGACCCTCTTTTAGACAGGAACTCTGCATTTCAGTTTCGTCCTCCTAAATCTCACAAACAAATGCTTAATATGTGTTCCTTTACTCATCTTCAAGATTTATGGCGACTCCATAATCCCACTGGTAGTGATTTTTCTTTCTTCTCTTCGCCTCATTCTTCCTTCTCTCGTATTGACTATCTACTGGTTCATTCTTCTCTTGTTTCATCTTCCTCTTCTCCGCTTATACATCCTATTTTGATTTCCGATCACGCGGCGGTCACCTTTACACTGTCCTCCTTTGCTCCTAAATTGCGTGGTCGTTCATGGCGATTGAATACCGAAGTCTTGCATGATGCTTCTCAGGTTGATGAATTTTCTAAAGCTATAGATATTTTTTTTCATGAAAATGAAGGCTCTGTTTCTTCCCCAGTCGTTCTATGGGACTCATTTAAATGCACTTTCCGTGGTCAAGTGATTAAATGTATGTCCAAACGAAATTCTGATATTAAAAAGGAGCTTACAGAGTTATCATCTCAAGTTAAAACTCTGGAAGCCACCTTTAGACAATCTAAAGATCCATCTTGCTTACAGCTAATAAAACAACTAAAATACAAATATAATACCATTGTTACCAAAAGAGCTCATCTTGGAGTACAAGCACAGAAATCCAAGAGGTTGTTGTTAAAAAATCGTGCTGGGAAGATATTGGCTGCTACCTTAAAGTTTCAGGATTTCTCTTTTAAGTCCTCGCAAATCTCTTCTATTACTGACCACACAGGTTCTAAAAAATTTCAAACAGGGGAAATACTTGAAGTTTTTCGTGACTATTATAATAAACTGTACACTCCTTCTAATGATTCCTCTTTTGACCATTGTCAGGCTTTTTTAACTTCGGTTCCGATTCAGTCGGTCTCTGATGTTGACCGTACTTTTCTAAATAAGCCTATCTCCCCCGAAGAAATTATTTCTGCAATCAAAGCTACTCGTTCTGGCAAGGCTCCAGGCCCTGATGGTTATCCAATTTTATTTTATAAAACTTTTCTCCCTACGCTTGTTCCCAAATTACAATCTCTCTTTGACTCTTTTGTTAAGGATGGATCTGTTTCTGGTACGGCTGCTGAAGCTACTATAGTAGTGATCCCGAAAGAAGGGAAAGATCATTCGGATCCCAAAAACTTCCGTCCTATTTCTCTCCTTAACATGGAAGCTAAGATTTTTGCTAAAATTCTGGCCAAAAGATTAGAATCCTTTATCCCTCATCTTGTTCATCCATCTCAAACTGGTTTTGTGAAAGGTCGTCTTGCGCGTGACAATATACGTACTTTTTGTCACGTTCTCGGGGCTGCCAAAAGATCTCAACTCCCTGCCGCGGCCTTGGCCCTTGATGCGGAAAAGGCCTTTGACAAGGTTTCTTGGCCATTTCTTCGTGCTGTTTTGTGCACACACAATCTTGGTGACTCTTTCATTAATATGATAATGTCCTTATATTCTCAACCTAAAGCTAACATTAGAGTTAATGGTGCTACGTCGACGTTTTTTAATCTTCGTCAGGGCACTAGACAGGGGTGTCCGTTATCCCCACTTTTATTCCTATTATCTATTGACCCTCTTCTTCGATTGATTGAGCTACACCCTGATATTAAAGGTTTTTGTTTCGGGCCTCACTGTATTAAAACTGCTGCATACGCAGATGATGTTCTCATTTTTTCAGACAATATTGCTTTGGCAATCCCTGCTATTTCAAATACCATTTCCCTTTTTTCATCGGTTTCAGGTTATACCCTAAATAAAGATAAGACGGAAATGTTCCCTCTGAATGCCTATTGTTTCCCCTCTCATATCGGATCAGCGGGCTTTAAGTGGCAGTCTACACACCTGAAATACTTAGGGATTTATTTCTGTTCTACTCTCTATGCTACCACTGCCTATAATGAATCCCAGACTCTCCTTAAAGTCCGTCGTCTTTTGGATACATGGTCTCCGAAACATATTTCATGGTGGGGTCGCCTCCAGACTCGCAAAATGATGATCACCCCGATTATTAATTTTGTTTCATCCATGCTTCCGGTTAAATTATCAGATTCCTTTTTTCGCGAAATCGATGGTCTGACGTCTAAATTCCTGTGGAATGACAAACGTGCTAGACTTGCATACAAATTTTTGCGTCGTCCTTGTGATATGGGGGGGTTGTAATTTTCCTGATTGGGAAAAATACCAAACTGCCTTCCTAGCCTCTCAAGGTGCCTTATGGTTCTCCCCTCCATCTCTTCATGTTCCTTCTTGGTTGCTCATAGAACAAGAATTAGCATCCCCTTTGCCTACTGCCTCTTTTTGCACGGCATCTAGTTTACATATCCAGTTTTCTCGTTCTATCATTATTGATACAATTGCTGCGGTCAGGAAAGTAGACAAGAAGGTGCAATCCCTTTACATAAAACTAGGTGGTCATCTATCTGGCGGAATGCCAAAATTAAACTCAACTTTACTCCCACCCTTATGTCCTACTGGGCAGATAAGGGGATCTCTCTTGTTAAACATCTATATGATGCTTCTGATCAACCATTACCTTTTTCCACCTTGGCTCAAAAGCATTCTTTAACGAATCTTGATTTCTATACTTTTCTAAAAATTAAAGTGGCCCTTGCTAAAGTCCGTCTTCATCCTACCTCTTCTCTTATCTCACTTTTTCATATTTGGATTAAATCAGGTCACGTCGCCTCCAGAATCTATACATTTTTGTCATCTGCTTTTCTACCCGCACAGACGGTTGCTCAACAAAAATGGTTACACCATTTTGATCCTGCCGTTACAGATCATATTTCCTCGGAGACTTGGCAATTAATTGGTAAACTCTCTCTTCGCAATAAAATTGCACCATCTTTAATGCAATCTAAGTTTTTTTCTATCAATCTCCTACATTGGACGCCTGTGCGTCTTCACACGCTAAATCTTAAAGATGACAACCTATGCTGGAGTTGTGGTTTGTTGCCAGGCGATTTTCACCATATGTTTTTTGGTTGCTCTTTTCTTCAGCCTTTTTGGAACCTCATCCATAAACATCTCTCTCTTATTTTTGGTATTGAGTTCCAACTTTCTTTCCCTTTGATTTTATTAGGCCCACTGGCTGCCCCTACTCCTCTCCCATTGGATCCACTGGCACTACAGCTGATGGATCTTCTCCTCTCTATTGCGGTGAAAATCATTCTTATGGAATGGAAATCCTTCTCTTTGGTTTCCTATCATACATGATGGGCTTGGGTTTCCTTTTTACGCAGTGCTCATACGTCGGTTGATCAAGCTCACCTTTCTCCATCTATTTCTAGTGGGGTTTGGGAAGCTCTGGATGATTATATGGAGTTGTCCTCAAAAGGGTTGGTTCCTCAATTTCCTTTTGGTATGTCTGTCTAAGTGTTGTCTTATAATTTTCTAGGTTGGTTGGTTCTGTGGGAATCCTTCCTCTTTTTCTTCTCTTTTTTCTTCTTCTTTCTATTCTCTTTCCTGTCCTCTACTCCCTTTCATCCTACTACTGCTCTTTCTTTTCTTTTCTCTCTTCTTTTCTTCTATTTCCTCCCCTGTCCCCATCTCCATATTTGATAGTGATACGTTTGTTTAGTACCTGGCTAGTAGCTTTTCCCTATTTGAATTCTATATTTTATAACAGGCTACTTTTAATATTATATGCTTTTACTTTGATCGTTCCTCAAGCTTAGCCCCTGATTGTATAGTTTTCTTGCCTTTGTGTATCACTTGGATTGTATTCTGATCTTTCTGCTTTATATCACTTTTTTTTTATCAATAAAATGTACTTGAAATCCAAAAAAAAAAAAAAGAGTAACAATGTTTATGGTAGCCATGTAATATAGATCAATATTGCCTCGATGAGGTTTTGGTGACTTGATGAATCAGGAACTGTTTTAAAAATATCACATAAAAGACTTTATGGGACTATATTATAGATGTTACCCAGTAATATTACGTGTTTATTTGGGATAGCTACCTCCAGAAAGTTATTTTTCCAAACTGGGTAAGGTCTGTTGAAAATAGTAAGTTAAATACGAGACTATACAGTATGTTGTCTGCAGTAAAAGGAAGAGAACAATATTAATTTATGTAGTTAATGTAAAGTTTTGGAAAAATATCCTTTTGTTTTTAAACACATTGGCTTTGTAGATTGTTTTTTTTTTTTAAAACCTTTATTGTCGCATTACTCAGGTACAGGTACGGGCCTACAACCAGCGTGGCCGGCCGCTAGTACAGTTAGGTCCAGGCAAGTAAAGCATATCACAAAAACAACGGTCCGCCACCCGCAGTCCCTGTAACAAAGTAAGAGAACATTCACCCTGAGCAGAGCACAGAGATGTCAGGAGCAAGGAAGGTTTCTTTTTAAAGGTTTAAAGAAGAACAGGATCCGGTGACGTATAATCAATCAATAACAAAGTAGGGAATTACAATAGAACAGGATATTCACTGACAGGATCACTGTGATTGAAATGTCGGCTCCGGCGCATCTGAAACAGGATAATCAATAAAAACAAAACTACCCAGCAAAACATCCATACCTCATGCCTATGAGCCCCATAGGAGCACCCTCCCCAACTGAACAGACTAACAAAAAATTTAGAGACATACTACCCAGATCCCGAAAAAGAAAAGGGAAATAGAAAGAAAAAGAAAGGGCCATAGAAACAATAAAAGGACAAAAAGAAGAAGAACCCATCCCCCACCCTGCACTCCTGTAGATGGCTACAGCCTACCCCCCATAACAGTGTGCCTGTCACCCATAAGAACTAAAACCCCCAAAAAGAAAAGTCCATAAGGAAGGAAAGAAAATAGTGCCGAAGAAGGCGGAGGAGGACCCCAGGCCAACCCCCGACCCCATCCCACTCGGCGCTTACCTTAAGTACGATAAACAATACGAAATCAAACACAACCAGGCTGCAGAAGGGTGAGACGATACTTTGTTAGCCCGTAAGGTTACACAATCACAAAAACCTTCTTGTGTCCCTCTCCCTCCAACAGCCCGTTAGCAGCCTCTGCGGAATAGCACCATCTCCAACCCTGGCCCACCCTATCGAGTTCGCCCACCCGCAAGGCAGTCTCAAAAAAAGGATTGTTACAGGAAGCTCGGGCCCATAAAATTAGGAGCACCCAGTGAAACAGGATAATGTTATGCAGCGATCAATTGTTTAGAGAGTAGAGTCACAAAAGCGGGAGCACCCAGTTAAAACAGGATAGTGTTAATCGTTCAGCATTTCAGGTCCCACAGGAGAGTATAGATCTCCCCAAGTAGCAACAATGGCGCCCGGAGCGCACTCGATTCCCACGGGCCCGCAAGAACAACAGTACAGATTACACCAGGTACGTAATGTCGGGCCGGGCTAGAAAGTACAGACTGGAGCACACAAATCAATAAGTCGCATCCACGGTCGGCCGCGGCCCCTCCGCAGGGAGCTGCAACATTCATCCCACAAGGAGTGACGGGCAAAGCTGATGTCGGCTTATAGTTAATCATCGATCCAATGGTTATCAAAACATCCTCACGCCAGTTCCAGAACGTATTCGTCTGATCCCCCGGGGGCATACAGTCGCCATCTTCCGGTATCCAATACACCCGGCCGCCACCATGACTAGGCAGAACCTATCGAGTCGCCATTTTCTAGGGAGCACTCCCTCGGCGTAGTGCAGACGAGCTTCGGGACCGCCGGCCCCCGCCAGACCGGGGGTCGAGGTGCACCGGTACCCCATCGAGAAATCAACACAGGACGCCACTCTCCCCACACACTAGCCTGCGCAGACGGGCCCCCCCAGCCCAAGGAGTACCACAGCAACATTGTGTCGTCACCGGTAACAGTGAGCCGGAGCATCCATAGCAATGCGATGTAGACAGGCAAACAGCGTACCTCCAGGGAAACAAAGAGCAGGTCTCATTGTCCGGCTGCCGATTAAGTATGCCGGGGGGGGGGGGGGGGGGAGAAGCAAATCGCACAGAGGGAGAGCGCATCACGTCAATTGCGGGCACCAGCGGCGTCGAGGAGTAGACTGGCCTCCATGACGGGAGACCGGCGTCCCACGAGTCTGTGTGGCCACTATTATTCAACTGGCGGCCGGATGCAGTACAGCGCGAGGTCCCGGCTGCAGGCAGCGGGCGGGCCGCACTCCGCGAAGGAGCACAGCCCCGGCCATGGAGCGCGGATTTTCGCCGGAGTCAGACGCCTCATCTCAGTGTCCCTTCCGACGCGCAGAGGCTCCGTTTTCGCACGGGGCAGGCGAGCAAATCGGGCGGGGAGGGAAGAAGGTCGGCGGAGCCGGGACCCCGTGCGGCCATCTTGGTCGCCGGCCCGGCTCCGCCCCCGGCTTTGTAGATTGTTGAAGCTGTTCTCTTTAGGGTCCATCTAACAATTAGCAATGATTGGAATTAGAATAAATAGATTGCTCATAAAACAATGGTCAAGATCATAACCTATGAAATTATTTGTTTCTGTGGTATGCCACATACTTGTATATTTACTACACTTGCCACATAACTTGCTGCACAATTTATAGATTTCAACAAAAAATGGGGCATATTACCAACAACTAGCGATAATTTTTGTCTCTAACTTGTTTAGAGACAAAAATTATCGCCGCACATCGGTGATTTTTATCGCAGATAAACCTTGCTATTAGCAAGGTTTATCGCAAATGCGATAAAAAACGCCCGCAATGCATGAATATCGCTGAGAAGTCAACAATATTCATGCATTACCGAGCTAATGCTCTTAGCCATGTTATCCACCTCCCATTGGATAACATGGCTAAGAACTGCTCAGGGCAGGTGTTAGCTTTTGGAGATATTCGCGCTTAGCGCGAATATCTCCAAAAGTTGGTAATAGGAGATAGCGATGTTAGCGACTGTTTCCAGTCGCTAACATCTTGGCACGCCCACTTTGCATATCATTAGTGATAAATATCACTGACATGCAAAATGGGGCCCATGATGGTCGCTATCTCCTATTAGCTGTCGCTAACTGGTGTTAGC
Organism: Lissotriton helveticus; assembly: GCF_964261635.1. Taxonomy (NCBI): domain Eukaryota; kingdom Metazoa; phylum Chordata; class Amphibia; order Caudata; family Salamandridae; genus Lissotriton; species Lissotriton helveticus. Next base: position 264,842,810 of record NC_136058.1, read on the forward strand.
GACAGCTTGGTAATAGGGAGATAATTTTATCTCCGCTTTCTTGGCTTTTAAAGCCAAAAAAGCGGAGATAAAACCCCTTGATAATATACCCCAATGTTCTTTGTAACAAAAATGAATCAACATAATACTGTCAGAAAAAGTGTTGTATAATACCTTGGGTTATCCAACACAATCCTAGTGGACCTGTCAATTGAGGCCTGGGTCGTGACTATTGTTATGAAACCTATATTTTACAGGTAGATGTGAAATATTTTCCATATTTCATAATTCCCTGTGAAACATGAGTTTGAATACCTTAATAACCACCAAATGTGGTGCAATAAAAATATCTAAACATGGCATAGAGTTCTGTCAGACTTTACACAGGAAGAGTGTTTTTTATTTTGGTAACAACTTTGTGTGATTTTTGACGAATCTGCACAAAACTCTGCACAACACAAAGTACATCCACCTCAACTTTCTCCTGGAAGGCTTTGGGGAGATCTAGCAAGCAGGGACTAAGAAAAAGGTGGGGGGGCCCGCAAAACATATTCTTCCCATGCATTTTCCCAATGGAATTTTAGACAACTTGTTTGTAGAAAAAATAGCTAAACAGAATTGCACGAAATTTGCCGGAAAGCTTTACTCAAAAAGCGTGCTTTCTGTGATTTGGCGTAAACCTTTTCAGTGGTTATTGAGAAAATAAGGTTAGGAAAGTAGTGATATCTTGACATTTGCAAATCTTCTACAGGTGGTACCATACTAATTTTATTAATTGTGCTGTATTCTAAAATTATTTTACCTTGTGTAAAATGCTGATTCTCTGCAGAAAATTGATGAACCATGTTTGGGAGAAACTATTTTCTCTCTGTATTTTCTAATAGAGGTTATGATAGGTGGCCCAGAAGCTAAAATGAGAAGCCATTTTCTATAACTTCAAATCTATCTTCCTCAGCCATGTGAGGATAAAGTCTGGCATTCTAAGTAAAGATATACTTCCAACAGCAGCAGCCTGAATCAACTCACCAGTGTTCTTCTGCAGCCCCTTTCACTGTTCTAATGAACAACTAAAGCATGAGCCTTCTGTATTGATAACAAAAGTGTGGCACACCTGAACACCATCATGATGAAATCAAATAGGTAAAACTAAAAGCATTTCCTAGAGAGGATATTGCAGTAAATGATGAAATGGGGGAGATTGATAGCTAACAAGTCTCCCAAGATGGCCACCTAATTAAAAAGAGTTCAAAGGAAGCCCAAATATAACCCCTAACCCTTGCCCAAAGGTAGCCCAATGATAAAAAGGGTGTGCAAAATGCTTCAGCAACTCTTGCAATAAATAATCAAGTAGTCAACTGGATAAAAAACATAAAAATAGCAACCAGTTTAAAAGCCCTTTGTCACTATTTTAGAACTCAAAAACGTGCCTTCATTTTAGCTTTCTAGAACACTAATCATAATTTCTATTAGAAAAAAACCTTAATTTTTAAACAAAATGCTTTAGGATTTACAGATTAAAATGCCCCAAGATGACTTTATGTGTGCCACATGATTGTCATAAATATAAATACAAAATGTTAATGCTCTACTTGTTCATTTGAACCCTTTTGTGAGGGACGAGGCAGATGCGTGGACTTGGACATAGGAGGAAACAGATGCAACAAGCTGGCCACGCCAGGCAGGCGGGGGTGGGGGGGGGGGGAGGGTAGAACAATGGACCATGGAGGCCGAGCGGTGGTAAGGGCAGAAATAAAATTATGCCAGAAAAGTGAAAGAGGATGAGGCTGCACAACGAACATGGAAGACAGTTGAGAGGGGCAGTGGTAGCACAACGGAACATGGAGGGCAGGAGGGAGGAGGTTGGTGCTTGGAGTGGGCGAGAGGGTAGTGGCAGCACAACAGACCACACAGGAAGGCGGGGCAGTGGCACAAGAGGGAAAGGCAGGGACATGTACACTGGACATGGAAGGTAGAGGAGCAAAGGCAGGAGCTGCAAGCTGATCATGCAGTGCAGTGGAAGCACAATGCACCATGGAGGGCAGGGGGAGGTGATATGGGCATACAAACGGACAACATAGGGAAGGTAGGAGGTGGTCAGTGGCAGCACAGAAGACTATGCATGGCAGGAGGAAGGGTTAGTGGCAGCACAACGGACCATGGTGGGCAAGAGCGAGAGGGATTAGGCATGCACAAAGGACTATGGAGAGCAAAAGGGAGGGAGAAGGGGCCAGACTCAGAACGCATGGGGGATGTGGCACAGGCATAAAGCCGAGTACATAGGATAGGCAGGAGGGGCAGTGGCAGCACAACAGACCACAGAGGAGAGGAGGGAGGGGACAGATGCATGCACTACATTAAAGGAAGGCTGGGAGCGCTGGAACAGGGGCAGCAGCTGACCATACTGGGCAGGCAAGAGGGAAAGTGGCAGCACAACGGACTGCACAGGGCAGGTGGGAGGGCTGCTCAATGGAAAATGGAGAGGAGGAAGGAGCGGGAATGGCCAGGCATATAAACAATAGAGGGCAGGGGGGTCAGAACAGGGCAGAATGCTAACCATGCAAGGCTTGTCGACGGGGCATTGACAGCACAGTGGACCATGGAAGTCTGGAGTGAGGGGCAGAGGCATGGACTCGAACAACGGCCAGCTGGGAGAAGGTGGGTATGGTCAGCAAGCTAACCATAGAGGACAAGCGGAAGGGAAAGTGGCAGCACAAAGTTTACATAGGGCAGGGAGGATGGAGCAGGGGCAGATCCAGAAGATGGAGGGCCGGGAAACGGGGGCTAGGGATAGAAAACTGACCAAGGAGGACCCTGAATGGGCATGTGCAACACAACAGACCGTAGAGGGCAGGTGAGGGGCAGGGGCCTATACACAGAGAACAAAGGACGCAGAGCAGGGAGGCAGGAGCTGTAGCAGCAAGCTAACCACGTAGGGCAGGCCGATGGGGTAGTGAACTGTCCATAGCGGAATGATGGGTTGGAGCAGGAGCACACAGATGGTGAAAGGAGGGCAGGCAGAAGAGGGATAGGGGCAGCAATCTGATTATGGCATGCATGACTGCATAGGCAGGGTCAGCAGAATGGACCACGGAGGGTGGGTGAGGAAACGAAGGGCAAGGGGTAACAGACAGGGACAGAAGTGGCAAGCTAACCATTTCCACCCTCTGCCTCATTCCAGGCATAAATGTGTCACCTCCAAACACCCACTTCAGAACACTCCTGTTCTTTAAGGAAGAGGACTGAACCTGCTGTCTATGACCTCAGAAGAGCCATGGAAGGAGTGGACCTTCTCTCTCTTGTACCAGGACAATGAAGTGCACTTCAAGGGTCATAAGGTGACCTCTAGTTCAAGTTATAGGGCACAACAAGCTATAAGAGCCATTTGCCTGCAACTGTCCTGCTCACCAGCGGCAAATTGACCTAGATTGTTCCCTGCTGTTTGGCCTCTGCCTGACACCATGTGAGACTCTAAATGCCTCTCCTGAGGTCCGGGGGTTGTGTGGGGAGAGGGGCTTTGGAAAGTGTACACCTGTAGTGGTTTGGGATGTAAAAGACCAAAGTGAGAAGGTAAAATCTTTGACCAGGAAAAAACTGGTTGGTGTATCCGACACATGCTCTATCTATTTTAGCGTCAAGTGGCGCTTACGTTTCGGCCTACCATGACCATTGATTATCATTGGCATTTTATGCATCTTGGCGTTATTCCTACTTAAACTTTAAAAAATTCATATCTCCGGTTCCTCTTGCTGAAGTTTTGCCATTTTGGTGTCACTTTGTTTATTATATTTTACTCTAGTTTTCTTAGTCGGTTTGGGATTTTTATTGTGTTGTATTTAGACTGGTGTTGCTGTCAGCTAGAATGTCTGTATGGAGGCAGAAAAAAGGCTTTCATGGCATTTCTTTGAAGAACCGAGTGTCGTTTTAGAAAGATTACATTTTTTTCCAGAAAACAGTCTTCTGAAGAAAATATTAACCAGTATGTTACCGCCCTTAGAATTTTAGCCAGTACATGCTATTTAACAAATGCAAAAGACCAACATTGAAGAGATCCGATTGTAGTGAATTGCCAATCAAAAAAAGTTCAGGAACATGTTCTGTGTTGCACCAATCCTATGTTGAATGAACCTGTCTAAATAGCTAAAGGCATATATGCAATCTGGTGCATCTTGTAGTGTATCTACCATTACAGACAATGTGAATGTTAATGCTGTAAGGAAAATGCATGAGAATATAAGGAGTGGCAGAGTTAATAAGTCATATGCATGTTACAGATGTGGATAGTATAGCCTAATGGGCAACAGCCATAGTTGTCCTGCACAAGGAAAGAGATGCAATAAGTGGAAGAAAGTTGGGCACGTTATACGAATTTGTAAAAACACAGGGGCATATTATCAAGGGACTTATCTCTGCTTTTTTGGCTTTAAAAGCCAAGAAAGCGGAGATAAAATTATCTCCCTATCAGCAACAGGGTGCTAACACGCAAATTCACATGTTAGCACCCTTTTTCTCTATGCTTCCCCTTGCATCTCCAATGAGATGCAAAGGGGGCGTTCCAGAGAAAAATAATAGGAGAAATGTTGTTAAGCGACATTTCTCCTATTATCAAGGATTTCGCTAACCCTGTTAGTGATAAAAAAAGCAGCGCTAACCGCGGTTAGCACTGCTTTTTTTACACCTGGTATTTTCCTGACTTAGCCATAATATCCTATGGAAGGTGGATATCATGGCTAAGTTTGTGAGCCCCTATCATCAAGCTAACACCAAACTTCGAGAGAATATTGTTGGTTTTCCAGTGATAATCTCTCATTTAGCAGTTAGCGTGAGGATTTTTATCACTTCTGAGATAAACCTTGCTAATAGCAAGTTATCTCTGCGATAATTTCCGGCGATGCTTAGCGTTAAAAAATTCGTTGCTAAGCATCGTTAGCGATAAATATCGCTAATCGTTGGTAATATGCCCCACAGATACTAACAAAGTCAGTTGTGTTTCTAATGTAGAACAACAACATTCGAATGTTGAGGAAAATGTTTACACTGTTGATACTGTAACTATATTCACAGTTGGTGTTGATGAACCAGAAGCATTCAAGAAAACTGATGGTCTTCATGTGGGGTCCATCATTAAAAAAATGGACCTTCTTGTGGTGCTAAAATTGGGAATGCTGATTTATAACCCTGGGCTTAATTTGCACATTGCTGTAGCATCTAAAAGAACAATGGGGCATATTATCAAGGGGCTTTATCTCCGCTTTTTTGGTTTTAAAAGCCAAGAAAGCAGAGATAAAATTATCTCCCTATTACAGCTAATAGGAGATAGTGACCATCTTGGGCCCCGCTTTGCATGTCAGTGATATTTATCACTAATGACATGCAAAGTGGGCGTGCCAAGATGTTAGGTGAAAATAGTCGACCGTTTTGCAGCGATAATTTTTGTCTCTAAACAAGTTAGAAACAAATATTATCTCTATTGGTTGGTAATATGCCCCAATATGCTCAGATGCTTTGAAAAAGCAATTTTCAATGCTTAACAGCATATAACCAATTCTCAAATGAACTTTTACAATGAAAACATTAGGTAATGAGAGAACTGATGATTTTGCCCCGCCCCTAACCTAGGGGGAGCACCAAGCAGATGCCTTGAACACAAACAGCATAAACAAAAAGCACATTTTGTTGAACTTCAGTGGTGATCCCATCATTTTAGGACCACCCCAAGCACAGTTATTGGCAAAAAACAATCCCAACCAAAGGCCCTGCAAAGCATTATGGGACAAGATTAGCAGTGGCAGTGAATATTATAGTATCCAATATCAAAATAATTCTACAAAGAGCTGCAGTTCCACTGGTCGTCCCTAGATGTCCCTCACAAGTCAAATGCAAAGCATTGAAATTATTCTTACATCAAGCTGCAGTTCCACTGGTCGTCCCTAGATGTCCCTCACAAGTGAAATGCAAAACCATTGAAACCCTTTCATCAAGCATTTGCATTTGACTCGTGAGGGACATCTAGGGACGACCAGTGGAACTGCAGCTCTTTGTAGCATTCTTTTGATATTGTATAGTATATAATATTCACTGCCCACTGCTAATTTCATCCCATAATGCTTTGCAGGGCCTTTGGTTGGGAATGTTTTTTTGCCAATAAATGTTTGGGTTTGTCCTAAGAGGATGGGACCACAACTAAATCATTCAATAAGATGTGCTTTTTTGTTTTCAAGGCATCTGTTTGGTACTCTCCCTAGGTTAGCAAGGATCCCAAAATTATCACATCTCCCACTGCTTGACATATTTACTGTTTTTTAGTGTGAAAGTACTATATGCATTTGAGCATATGAAGATGAAAAAACATATTTTCTCATATTTGGTCAGGTACAGGAAGCTTTTTGCAATTATTTTGCAATGTTAGCACAGTACATGCAATTACTATCTTGCTCCTGCTGGTTCTGTTTTCCTGCCATCATGATATGGTTGTGAGTTGGGCAGTGAGTGGTAGGCAGCAGAGCTGGAAGGATGCTTGTGGATGGCTCAACTTTTCATCAACATTGTCAATAAATGTCTACTTTGTTTTCACATACCGAGCCATTGGATGGATTCCCACAGCAGTGATATTGGGACATATGTTTCATCTCTTCTATCAGGTCAGGAAATTTCTACCATCTATTAGTGTACAAGAACATCACAAGGCTTTGTGTCCAATCAGCTCCTTCCATCCAGTGCTTACTTTGTAAAAGAATATGTGTTGGGCCTCACAGCGGCACTACTCATCATTTATTGTATTTATGTACTTCGAAGATTTCTGTAGCACATGGTCACTCAAGGTACAGATGCGATTTAGAGGTTAAATCAAATGGGATCGCTATAATGTATAATCTATACTAATATAATAAAGAGAGAGCCCAAACCTTTGAGGCGGGTAATGTCAGGAACCACAGCACCAATCACAACACCCAATACAGCGTTGGAAAGGGCAGTTGCAGCAGAAGGACATAGGCTATGGAGACGCCCACCATATACATTTAAAATGTAAAAGAACCGTGCCAGCAAAGTAGTCCCTTGTGGGCTTGTCTGCGTTGTGCTGTGGGCATGTGCTGGTGGCGTGACAAACGCTGGGGGCGTGTGGTACGTTGCGCCCTTCATGCCATGTCTCATATCGTGTGCTAATCCCACCCTGCTCCCTTTAAATACCCATGCACCCCTTTAATCATACCTAGGCTTTCCTGTTTTCAGTTTCTATTTTTGGTAAATTCTGGTGGGATTTTTTCAGTGTTTTCAATATCTTAAAAAACAGATGTTATCAGTGGTTACACATTTTCGCGCCACTAAAAACAACAGAAAAAGTGTTTTTCCGGTGTTTATGGAACATTTTGCTTTTATTATTGCTTGCTTTCTGCACTGAAAGAACATGGCATATAGACAGTGTACTTATAGTGTATATGAGGTCCAAATAGATTTTTGCAAATTAATCTTATTGTAGTACACCATACAATACTTCTTCAGTGAGTCTTTGGGTCATGTGTGCTCGCTCTTTCCTTCCCATGTAAACTTCTGTGAAAAGGCCCTCCCAGCATTCTTAGCCCATTGGGCTGAGAACCATCAGCTAAGGGACACAGTTGGGATGACTCTTTCTTTGATGCCACATAAAGCATGAAATTATAAATATTTGCGTTTTAGTTCCTGTGCATTAGAAACCAGTGCATCAGAATGGACTTAAAAGTCAATAGCATCCCTCATTAACTCTTAAGATTGTTAAGATGCTTTTAGCATACTATCTTACAGTGGCAAGGATCTACTACAGGGAATCACTTCAGCTCGGGTATCAATTTTGACAGGTCATCACACAACTTTTTTATATACGTAGCTGAATCACTGCAAATACAAACAATATCACTCCAATCTTTGTTGAACTTGGAAATAACCTTTTTTGCAGAGCATTACAAGTGACACTGCGTTCTGTGTTTTCCAAAAGTCTGGTGTCATGTTTTCACCAAACCTTTGAGGCGGGTAATCTCAGGAACCACAGCACCAATCACAACACCCAATACAGCGTTGGAAAGGGCAGTTGCAGCAGAAGGACATAGGCTATGCAGACGCCCACCATATACATTTAAAAGGTAAAAGAACCGTGCCAGCAAAGTAGTCCCTTGTGGGCGTGTCTGCGATGTGCTGTGGGCATGTGCTGGGGGCGTGACAAGTGCTGGGGGTGTGTGGTACGTTCCGCCCTTCATGCCATGTCTCATATCGTGTGCTAATCCCACCCTGCTCCCTTTAAATACCCCTGCACCCCATAATCATAACCCACCCTTACTCCTTAAAATACCCCAACACCCTTAAACACTAACCCATCTTAACCCTATAAATATACCTTGTACCCCAAAACCCAAAACCTATCCCTAAACCCTAAAAATACCTCTGTACCCCAAAACTCAAACCTAGCCCTGAACCCTATAAATACCCCTGTACCTCAAAACTAAAACCTACCCCTGAGCCCTAAAATACCCCTGTACCCCAAAACCCAAACCTAGCCCTGAAACCTAAAAATACCCCTGTACCCCAAAACCACCCCTGAACCCTAAAATACCCCTGTACCCCAAAACCTAAAACTAGCCCTGAACCCTTAAAATACCCCTGTACCCCAAAACCCCAACCTACCCCTGATCCTTAAAAATACCCCTGTACCCCAAAACCCAAACCTAGCCCTGAACCCTAAAAATAACCCTGTACCCCAAAACCCAAACCTACCCCTGAACCCTAAAATACCCCTGTACCCCAAAACTCAAACCTAGCCCTGAACCCTAAAAATACCCCTGTACCCCAAAACCCAAACCTAGCCCTGGACCCTTAAAATACCCCTGTACCCCAAAACCCAAACCTACCCCTGAACCCTAAAAATACCCCTATACCCCAAAACCCAAACCTAGCCCTGAATCCTAAAAATACCCCTGTACCCCAAAACCATACCTATCCCTAAACCCTAAAACTACCCCTGTACCCCATAACCCAAAACTATATCTGAACCCTTAAAATACCCAAACACCCCAAAACATATACCTCAGTACCCCAAAACTTATACCGCTATACCCATACTTACCATATCCAAACATTACAAAAAAACATGCTTTTACCATTCATGCATTTACAACGAATTTAGTTGTAAATGTATGCGTGGTAAAAGCATATATAATGTAATGCCATGCGTTATAATGGCATTGCGGAGTCATGGTACTTTCGTAATGAAAGTATGCGGAGTGATGGTATGCGGAAAGAAAGTTGCGGAATAATGGGTGTTTACCCTCCCCCGGTAAGTACATTGGTGGCACGGCGGCCCACATCTCCAGCAACATACTCATATTTTTTTCCCACCCATTTGAAAAATGCACAGGTCTCTCTCATTGATGGCCAGCACCGACATACACTTTTAGACACACCTCCCGCCACAAGTTCTAGAATTGCGAACTTTAGAGCTGGGAAGCTACGTAACGAATCTCGGCATCAGCTCAACATCCTGTGATTCCAGGCAAATCGCTTTGTCTCCCCGTGCCTACCACAAATGAATGTGTTCTTCTGTAATGTAAATTGTGCTCATGCCATGTTGTCGAGTTCGCGCTATATAATATTGCAAGGAAAAATAAAGTAGGGAAACTTGAGTTCACACACTACTGAACGCGTACTCTTAAGTGCATCAGCAGTGCTCTGTGAATCGAAGCGTTTCACAGGCCTGTCACAGATAAAAAATGCTATCAAAACGAAATCCTACAAAACAATATACTACAAGCCGGCAGCAATTCATACCAGGACGACGTCGGGACGGGCTGCTAGTTGTTCAAATAAACGATTACAGCTTGATTGTATTATTCTATTACAAGAATTCCGGTTCCACAGTATGTTGTTATTCACAGCTATGTATCTCATATGCTATAAGAAATTTAAAAACTCAATACAATTGTGTTTAAAAAAACAATGAATGTGATACAAGATCTTAGAAAGAACTATAATGTGTTGAAGTACTAAGTGTGACATAGGTTTATTAAAGACAGGTCCTGGGTAGAAGAGTAAGGACGAGGTAATAAATGAGGAGCGAGAGGCATTTGTGTAAGAGATGGGGGGGCGGGCAGGTAGTCAATGGATGGGGAAGAGGGGTTAGCTGAAGTAAGGAGGAGAGGCGGAAAGACGAATATCCTGTTCTTCACTTCTGACATTGAAGTAGGGTTCAGATTAATCCTGCAAGGATTGCGGTGGATCAATTGGCTTCAAAAGTTGAGTATTTAGACGACATTGAAACAAAAGAAATGTTGATGCTGTTCTACTCTACGTAGGCAGGGAGTTTCAGAAAGTGTATGTATGTTCCAGAAGGTGTATGTATGTCAGGTTACCGAATACCAAGTCTATGTAGCACTTATTCCAACTCATGCCTCTTTAATCCACCAACAAACAGTCCAGCCCCTTTATCTAACTCTTGCTGGCTCCTTCTTACCTCATTTACCACAGTTTTTCCATCCTTCTATACGTGATTTCCCCAATGTGTGTTTTTCAAGATTTTGCTGTGGGACCTAATCTAATGAGGAAAAATAAATCCTGGTCCCCAAAGCTGAGTGCCACCTCAAATTAAGCACTTCTTTTATCTGGCTATTCTTCACCAATCAAACTCTTCCTGTGTGTCGTGAAGGAGTTAATCAAAATCTATCAGCCAGGGTAATCAGGTGCTCAGGATACTGCCCTGTAAAAACTAATCAAAGCATAAACAGCGTTACTGCAACACCCAGCGACTCATTATCATTATAGTTTTAGATTAACATGGGTCAGTAGTGCCTACGTTCATCGTATCTCACAAACCGAGTGGAGTACTCTACCATAACCTCACCATCTCCTTCACTTGTAAAAAGGTGGAAATGAGACATGACAGAGGTCTTGAGTGAGTATGTGTATTAGTGTGTAAATCTTTGTTTGACTGTGTGACTAAGGGCCTGATTTAGATCTTGGCAGATGTGATGGATATCCTGTCTGCCGAAATATAAACCCATAGGATATAATGGGGGATGAGATATCCGTCACCATTGTGACGGAGCAACCCGTCAGCCAAGATCTAAATCAGGGCCTACGTAACTGGACTCCAACAGAATAGAAATAGTAAATGTGAAAGCTTTTGTGGGTGGGATTTTATTAAAGTGTCTAACATGGAGGCTCTTATTGGTTGTAACTTGTACAGCTTTGTGACTAAGAGCATGCTATTTCTCATGCCAGAAGCCCTGACATAGGCTTTTTTCTAAATTGATATTCAATCCACCACTAAGATGGAGCATGGAGAGACACTTAGTAAGAAGTCTTTTTGCTCCTTACCTTGGTGAAATCTATACTCACTTTACTTAACTGGAGCCCTAAGGAAGCATGACCTTCTATCAATGAAAATGTGTTGGCTGTTCCCAAAAAATAAATATTTAACGCCATGGACAGATAATGACTACATGGAAATCAACCATAAAGAGTAAATTATGCATGAACATCAATTCACTAAAATGCCTGCGGTTGTGGAAGTGACATCACACTTACTTTGACCTTTAATTTTACTCACACACACAAGCTTACAAATACACCCATATTCATATTTACAAACACACTCTCTCTCTCTCATGTAAACACACACTCACCCACAAGCACTTGCACAACATATATTTAGAAGCATTTTTTTACTTACCTCAGCTGCCAGGGAAGGTCATATTCCAGCCAATTTTACTCGTTTGTTTAAAACACTAATAGTGAATAATCAAACATTATTCACTGTAAGTTTAATAATGGCCAGCTGCAACACTTGGCAAACCCCAAAATGACGTCCAAGAGTTTATGGACTGCATCTTTTTTTCTTGACAAATTTGATTAGATTTTAGCAATAAATCAAGGCCAAACCGGCCTGCAAACATACATAGGAGATTGTAATAAAAACCACGTAACCAACTGCAACACGGAAACTTGCACAGTCAGTCTCATACATCCCACCCCCACACCAGAAACACCCAGTTGACCTCACAATCGAATTAAGCATTAGACACACATCCCAGTTTCCCCTGCCATGGCACCACAGTTCCATATTTAAGTGTCCAGCTGAGAATTGAGAAGGCGAACCAGAGCTAGGACAATACCCCTATAATCCGCCCATAGCTGCCAGATTTTTGGGTGTTTTTGGGGCCAGCTCATGGCCTGAAACACTGCCACTTTGTGGCCCATACTATGGTCCATTCCCCTCTTCCAGGCCCAGATTGATGGGGGAGTGTCCACTTTCCACATTTTAGCTACATCTCTTTTTAGCAGCATAAGTTCCAGAAACAACAACTGCCTTTTATACCTTCTTCCCTCCTATGCCCTCCTTGCTATGGAGAAGTGTAAAAGGCAGCGAGTCTTTTAAGACCCCCAATGCTGCCCGGTGGCAGGGTCCCACCTCTAATTCACCTTGTGTTAGTTTCCAAAATAATGAGGCAAGCGCTGGTAGTGGAAGACAAAGAAAAGGTTTATTTCTCATGAGGAGACCACATCAACTGCAGATAACGGGATATCTGAGGGAGGTGTTCTGCTGGCAACTCATTTGGCTCTTCCTTTTATACAGGTTTGACACAATGCATTTGTTTCATTATCATGGTTACACAAGCTTGGAGTCTCCGCTCCGGGCAGCTTGTCACACAAGCCCAACATTGTTTCATCAACATGGTTACACAAGCTTGGAGTCCCCGCCCCGGGCAGGTTGTCACACAAGCTGAACAGTAATTCTCCTCCCACCCAGGTCAGACAGACAATTTTATCTTGCAGCTGGACCTTGCTTCAGGGTCTAAAACATATGAGACCGGCCAGATCTAAGAGTCTGTTATGTTGATAAAAACAGGTTCCATTGTTGGTAAAACAAGTCTTGCTGTTTGCAGTACAATAAACCATGTTTGCAAGAGTCTGTTAGGTATTTGGAACCTGTTTGTGTATGAGTTTCCAAGGGTTTGCCTGTAAACAGAGATGAGAGGAAAAACGAGTTTGTGGCAGCAAGTGGTGCTTGAGGTTTGTCATGGCAAATAGAGATTATAGCCCCCAGCACACATATCAGGTTTGGTCAGAGGGTCAGAGAGATGCTAGTAAGGGCAGGGTGAAACAAAGGTGGCCAACAGAATACAAAATGGCTGCGGTGGGTCAGAATGACTGCAGCTTATGTGCACGCAGGAACTTCCACCAGACTAGATGGTGCAGATAATGTTCATGGTTGTCGTTTTGCTTTTAACAGAAGGATTAACCTGGGATCAAAAGGAACCTCCTAGGAGAGGACGTCACTGGGGCAGGATGTCACCCTCCACAAAAAATGAGTCCATGCCACACAGCTGCACACCGTGTGGAGGAAGGTACCCTCACCAGTCCCACAGCAGTGGCACACGGGGGAATCAATCACACCCATGCACCAGAGACAACACTGTGTATAGTAGGCTCTGTTTAGGTATTTTAGGTGTATCACGTGGGGACGGGCAAGTATCACTGCTGCAAGGGGAGCCCCAGAGCCTTCGTCAAGTTATCATCAACTGGTCTGTCAATGTCTGCCTCCCATGCCAGCCTTAATGCAGGCAGTGTGGTGGAACTGTTTGTGATCAGGGACTGAAATATTTTCGTGATCTTGTGTGATCAAGTCTCCCATCAGGAGTTTGCCCTCTAATGGGCTAAACACTGACAGCTCCTAGAGGTTTCGGAGATAAGGGGAGAGAGCGTGTCGAAACAGTAGGAATTGACAGAATTGGCCACGGTGCATCCGATAGTCACTTTGCATCTCGTGGTATGATTTAACACCATACCTCGCATAACATCTCCTAGTGTGGATATTCCCATGGTATCCCATTTCTAGAAGCCACCCAAAGGGGCTCCTCGGTGAAGGGTAGTGCCCTGCAACAAAGGTGTCCACTGTGTCAGCTTCCCCCACCACCCTATCCGCTGGAGGGAGCATCTCCATGTATCTATGACTCTTTGGTTTCCAAAGGTAGAAACCATACCCTCCTCCCACTATAGAGTTACTCAAGCAGGAAGGCATCATCCATCGCCCAGCACTCCGAAGCATACGCCGGGACTTAAAATTTCACTACGCTGATGGAGCATGTAAAGTTTGAACTAATTCATACTTTGCAAATTACACGTATTACAGTACCAAAACTGTGCTTAATCACATAGTGTAGCATCTAAATCAACAATATCCCCAGATGCTTTCAAAAAGCCATTGTACATACTTAACACCATATAACCAATTCACAAAAATGAACTTCAACAATGATAACATCAGGTAATGAGAGAGCTGATGATTTTGGGGTCCGGAGCACCAAGCAGATGACTTGAACACAAAGAGCATAAACAAAAAGCACATTTTGTTGAACTTCAGTGGTGATCCCATCATTTTAGGACCACCCCAAGCACAGTTATTGGTAAAAAAACAATCCCAACCAAAGGCCCTGCAAAGCATTATGGGACGAGATTTGCAGTGGCAATGAATGTTATAGTATCCAATATCAAAATAATTCTACAAAGAGCTGCAGTTCACCTAGTTGTTACTAGATGTCCCTCACGAGTCAAATGCAAAGCATTGAATTTATTCTTACATCAAGCTGCAGTTCCACTGGTCGTCCCTAGATGTCCCTCACGAGTCAAATGCAAAGCATTGAAATTATTCTTACATCAAGCTGCAGTTCCACTGGTCGTCCCTAGATGTCCCTCACGAGTCAAAAGCAAAACCATTGAAACCCTTTCATTAAGCATTTGCATTTGACTCGTGAGGGACATCTAGTAACCACCAGTTGAACTGCAGCTCTTTGTAGAATTCGTTTGATATTGTATACTATATAATATTCACTGCCCACTGCAAATCTCATCCCATAATGCTTTGCAGGGCCTTTGGTTGGGAATGTTTTTTTGCCAATAACTGTGTTTGGGTTTGTCCTAAGAGGATGGGACCACAACTAAATCGTTCAATAAGATGTGCTTTTTTGTTTTCAAGGCATCTATTTGGTACTCTCCCTAGGTTAGGGAGGATCCCAAAATCATCACATCTCCCACTGCGTGTCACTTTATAGTCTCACTGTTGTGAAAGTACTATATGTTCTTTAGCATATAAAGATAGAAATGCTTATTTTAACATTTCTGATTATGAATAGGAAGCCAATTGCAAATATTTTGTAATTTGTGCATAGTATAGACAAGTTCACAGTGTCTTCAACTACGCTGTGCAGACTACGTGTACTACACAAAGTTTAAAGTATCTGTAGTGTTGCTAAGCAAGCTATGCACAGGCTTA
The DNA here is from genome assembly GCF_964261635.1 of Lissotriton helveticus. NCBI lineage: Eukaryota > Metazoa > Chordata > Amphibia > Caudata > Salamandridae > Lissotriton > Lissotriton helveticus. The sequence goes on from NC_136058.1 coordinate 264,858,078, forward strand.
GTACAAACACACATGCAGCTTTAATGCTTCCACAGTATGTGGACTGGAAGCATGTCCAAAGAGCAATACATGCTGCACCACTTCCCAACAGGATGCCACCTAAGACTGTGTTAAACTGAATAAACCGTGATGTGGGAATAGCGTATGGGTAGTTCTGCAGCTGGTATATTTGCAGGGCAGGGAGACCACTTTGAAAATCGCCGACCTACCTAACAAGGACAGCGGCAAGAAGTACCAGGCCTTCACCTCCTATTTGACGTGCAACAGCGCGATGCTAAATTTTGAGTCCACAACATTACCGGGTCTGGGGAGACAAATATTTGAACCCCCTACCCCCGGTGGCTAGTGTCAACCCTGATGCCCAATCCAAGTTGCCAGCGCCCCCTCCAACGGGGAACGCCACAGATTTTGCAGCGTTCATGTACCATCCAGAGGTCTCTCCAAAGATCTGCATGGTTCGCAAAATGTGCACTCCCAAAGCCATCAGGGCTGTGAGGAAGAATAAGATATTGTCCTCATAGACAGCGCTATAGTCCATTCCAAGCCCTGCACCTGGGCATCCACCCTTACCCATGCAGTCAAGGGCTCTATGGTCAGAGCTAACTGCATCAGGAACATCGGACACCCCTGCTTTGTACCCCTGCGGTCTAGGATCAAAAAGGATCTGAGATCGCACCCACAATCCGGATCGTGGTGAACAGTTTGGTATATAGCAAGCAAAAATACGAAAGGAATCTGAGGCCCAGGTTCAGAGCTTAAGAACGACGAATAAGTACTCCGAGCTGTCTGGATCGAAAGCTTTATCTATGTCCGCTGGTAGTACCGCTGTCAGCCTCCCCAATCAGTCTGTCAGAGCCAAGGCATTATATACGCGCCTAATATTGTGATGTGTGGCTCGATGTGGCAAAAAACCTGCTTGGTCGGGATGGACTAGTTCTGGCATGTGTTTCATTAGCCTGTTGGCCAAGGTTTTAGCCAGGAATTTCATTTCCAAGTTTAAAAGAGAGATCTGGTGGTAAGAGGAGTACTCCTCAGGTGGGCAGCTTAGCTTAAGGAAGATGACAATTCGGCATTTCTCCAGGATGGTGGGAACAGGACTCCTCCATAGCAAAGTGGATCACTCCTCATAGATGTTTCCCCAATTGGGACATGAATGTCTTAAAAAACTCAATAGGGAACCCATTAGAACCCGGTTCTTCCCAGCCCGCAGCACCCCCAGAGCCGAAGGGATCTCGTCCTCAGTGATTGCCGTCTCCAGATGGGCTTGGGGCGTGTCCGCCAGGGACTACAGAGGCAGAGCCTCAATAAATCCTATGAAATTGGTGTACATCCACTTCCTCCCTCCGAGTGTACACTGCCCCAAAATAAGCAGCGAAACTCTGGGCCACTTCCTGGGAACCAGACCCCAACCCTCCCTGAGCATCTCTGATCACTGGAGAGACATCACAAGTGGCTTAACACAACCTATGTAACATCTTACTCAATTTTACACATGCAACTTTTTGCAGCCTGTCACGCCACTTTGGCGTCATCCAGGAATAACTGTTGGAACTGCTGCTGAGCTAAACCCAGCTGGTGCCTCACACCACCACCGTCTTCCCGGCGGCTACGCTCAGCCATCACCTGCTTCTGTGTCTCAAGGTCTTCAAGGGCTCTGGCTCTACGCCAACGCTCTTCAGCACAGTAGCTAATATCCACACCTCACAGCGTCGGCTTGAGTGCCTCCCACAATATTGTCACAGAGGCTGCAGAGGCGGTATTAAGTGTAAAGTATTCATCACTGGACCAGTGTAGGAGTGCCTTGTAGGAAGGGTTCTGCAAATGCCACGGCAACAAGAACCAGCAAAAATCAGGAAGCCCTGGTCCCACATGAAGCCTCAGAGCCTACATCTGACGCCCTATGGGGGAAGCAGTTGAGGACCAACAGATAGTCCAATCTTGAGAAGGAACCATGGACCGCCGAATAATATGTATATCCAGTGTCTCCTGGATGATATGCCCTCCAGGCATCCTCCCAGCCCAATGTGGATGCTAGGGAGGTCAGCATGAACACCCCAGCTCCCATACCACTCCAGTGAGCTTGCCACCTGTCCACCTCTGGATACATCACATCCTTCTTGTCCCCTTATGTCACTGAAAGACCTCCGGGTGTTTCCCCTAATAAACCTATCACTTGATCAACAATATTTTGCCCCAGGGGTGGGGGGGTGTACGTACTGCAGACTGTGAGAGGTTCCCCATATAGTGTGTCGGTCACTAGTGAATATCTACCATAATTGCCTATACAAGTTTTGGTGGGCTGGAAGGGGACCCTACGATGGATCAGGATACCTGTACCTCACGAACGTGGAGTGTGAAACCTGTGTATAGACATACCTGGCTAGGCAAGTGGCGGTGAATCCAGAAGATGTGTCTCCTGTAGGAGGAGTATGTCTGCCTTCAATGGCTTAGCTTGCTACAGAACGGGGCCTCATTTTATCTTATTGAGGAAACATCACACATTCCATGTAATTATGCAGACGTGTCCTAACAGACCCGTAGAGCATGTCTCATATATCAGCAGCTAAGTAAAGGAGATGTGGGCTTCTGTATATGGACCTAAGGAGGTGTGTGCGCTGGGTCTGTGAATTGAAACCAAAAACGTTTTAAATCAACCATTTCAAATCAAATCATTTCCCCTCTCCATCCCCGGACTTCAATGAACGAGAAGTATCTGTCACGGAAGAGGCCCCAAGGGGGGCCGTCAAGGGGGCATCACCAATGGCTCCCCATATGCCTTTCTCCAATTAAGAACCGCGCTAGCGAAAGTTAAACTTTATCTCTAGAGGTGAAGGCAAACATATAGGTCCCCCACTACTACTGCATACAAAATGTCTACCACTCGAGTAGCTCCTATAGAACTAGAATAAACCATCCTTTGCTGGAAACACATATGTCACGCCAATCCCCATGTGGCAACTAAGGTGCATCATCTCGACTGGTGCTCCTGCAGGAGGAGGGGTGGATTGCAGCGCTTCATGGTGGACTTGGTTGGATGTGTCAGTCTATCACTTTGCGGTGAATTTGAGTCCACGCGTTGCAGAGTGTGTGGCTTCAGTGTCACTAATTGATCCACCTTGGCAACAACCGTCAAAGAACATAGGGGCAGGTTTATGAAGGCCTTGCGCCGCCGGTGCATCATTTTTAACATGGGAAAAAGTGACGCACCGGCGGCGCAAGGCCTTCATAAATCTGCCCCATAGTCTGTGAGTTGACGACTATCAAGCGTGCAGGGTACAGCAGCATGTATTGGATTATGAGGTCCCAGAAGTGCTGGTTTGCTGCAATTGTTATTGTACCATTTTCGTATAGTTCTGGAATATCATTATATTTTGTGATTCATAGAGAATTTTATCTTGGCGCCGGGTACATTTAAGGATTGTGGGCCCGATTCACAGAATGAATTTAAGACTCAATCCTAAACTTACTACAATTTTAGTATTCACAGGATGAACTTACTACTTTTGGTATTCACAGAAGGTAGGATTTTGTCTTAAGTCTGTCTTAAGTCTGTCTTAAGACAAACTTAAGACAAAATCCTAACTTCTGTGAATACCAAAAGTAGTAAGTTCAATCTGTGAATAGCAAAATAGTAGTAAATGTAGGATTGAGTCTTAAGTTCATTCTGTGAATCGGGCCCCTGTGTTTTTGTCCCTGTAGTTAAGCATCTTGGTGATCACTGGTTGTGGTCTCATCACAGGAAGGCTGTTCTTTATCAGTGCTCTGTGGGCCCTCTGAACCACGAAGCACTTTGAGAGGGACTCTGTGGGATCCACTGATCTAAGCTCTTGCATCAAGAACTTGTCGATGGAAGAGACCTTATACCCCTCCGGTAAGCCAACAAATCGCAGATTATTGCAACGGGCGCAGCCCTCTGCATCCTCCACGCACGTTGCCAGCTCCTTCATCACAATCATCAGAGTGCTGACTTTTTGCTGTAGGACTCTGACCAAATCCTCAACATCAGTTATCCTGATCTCCGCCTCAGGGATCCGTTCTACCACCTCTGGAGATCTTGAGAAAAATGGTGGCGTTGGAGCTGACGGCCCCAATCTTAGCATCCAACATATCGTGGGACTGCGTTATGTACTTCATTGTCTGATACAGCACCCTCTGGCCCACTCATGTCCAGCGCCGCCATGCCATATTATTTATTTATTTATTTTGTGTTTTGTATAGCGCAAACAAGACCCTGACTAGGGTATCTGAGCTCTTCAAGGTACAAAAGCAAGGAATTCTAAATAGTTCAGTAAAGTCATATAGATAGATACCTAGGGGCATATTTACAATTACTGGCGCATTCCTGCAAATTAACAGGGATGCGCCAGTAATTGTGCGCCATGCCTCCGCCACCCATGATGCGCCGCATTTACAATGCGGCGCACCATGGGGCAAAAACGGCACAGATGCGTCACGCATCTGTGCCGTAAAAGTATCGCAGTGCTGGAGTTGCGTCGCATGCGCGATGCAGCTCCAGCAATGCTATCGGGGGCCCATTCTACTAATTCTGCATCAAGCCTTACGCCTGCTTCAAGCAGGCGCAGGGTTTTGACGTAGCATTGGCCTAAAAGTGACTGAGTGAAATCTTGTAGATTTCACTCATCCACTTTTAGGAGGCGTTCCTACGCCGGAACGCCCCCCACTGCACCAAAACGCCTCCTTAAGGCGCAGAGCTTTACAACGTGACGCATCTCCCAGATGCGTCACGTTGTAAATAGCCTGCACCATGGCGCATCTTTTGCGCCGCCGCTGCGTCACAAATGTGACGCAACGGTGGCGCAAAAGAAGCGCAAGGGGCTTGTAAATCTGCCCCCTAGCATCTATGACGGGTAGTTAAATGTACATTCGATAAAACATTATAAATTGATTAGGGGGCAGATTTATGATGCCCTTGCGCCTCCTTGCGCCGCAATTGCGTCACGTAATGTGACGCAACGGCGGCGCAAACAATGCGCCCTATTTACAATGTGACGCATCTAGGAGATGCGTCACGTTGGAAACCCCTGCGCCATAAGGAGGCGTTCCTGCGCAGGGGGGGCGTTCCTGCACAGGAACGCCTCCTAAAAGTGGCTGAGTGAAATCTATGAGATTTCACTCAGCCACTTTCTACGTCAATTCCTTACGCCTGCTTGAAGCAGGCGTAAGGGTGACGCACAATGCATTGAATAGGTGGCTCCAGCGCATTGCAGGAGTCATGTCGCACTTGCGACATGACTCCTGCAATGCGCCGCCCGTACGCCGAGAGATGCGTCACGCATCCTCACTTCCTTGCACCATGGTGCGCCGCATCATAAATGCGGCGCACCATGGGTGGCGGAGCAGTGGCGCACTGTGGCGCATGTTAACTGGCGCATCCCTGGGGATGCGCCAGTTAACATAAATCTGCCCCTAGGTATTTAAGGTCAAGTGTAAAAGGACATGTTCTAAGTAAGAACAGACCACATTTACAGCCTGATTCATCAAGCTAAATTGCACTTGCAAAGGGCAAGATTCTCAGAATCTTGCCTTTTGCGAGTGCAATTTTTGCATTTGGGATTCATCATCCCAAATGCAAAATTCGCTATTTAAGAATTCGCACATTTGCGAAGAATTGCATTTAAGGAATCTCTATTTGAGATTCCTTAAATGCAATTCATGAATCATTTTAAAATTGCGAAATTGCAATTTTGGGCCGCTATTTACCGAGAGGTCAGACCTCGTGGTAAATAGCAAAAACTTAGAAAAATGCATTTAAATGCATTTTTCTAAGTTGCATGTTACACACACACATGTCCTTTGGACATGTGTGTGCGCAACACCAATGTAGATTACATTTCAGGGGTGCTACACGGTGTCCTTTGGACACCCCTGCACCCTTAAAATCGCATCCTTATTTGCGATTAGCTAATTGCTAATCGCAAATAAGGAATAACTCCCCATGCATTCCTATGGGCCTGTAGGCCCATAGGAATGCATGGGGAGTTATTCCTGATTTGCGATTAGCAATTTGCTAATCGCAAATAAGGAACATGTCGGAATCGCAATATTTTTTGCAATTCCTACATGAATCCCGTTTTGCAAGTCCTTAATAGCGATTCCTTATGAATCGCTATTAAAGACTCGCAAAACGGGTCTTTGATGAATCAGGCTGATAGAGAGGCTGACCTCACAGGTTATCACAAAAATGAGTTTAGTATAGAAGATTGATTAATACCAGGCGCAAATGTTATAGAAAATAGAGAGAAGTCAGATCTTGAACAGACATGAACAGGGAGTATCCCTCCAATAAGAAGAACAAGTCGAAAGATTATTTGTTGGAACCTATAGAGTAAAGTTGAGTGTGGACTGCTGAGAATTTAAGGGAGCAATTTGCTCATCAGAAAGGACTTAGCTTCCTTTTTGAATATTGTCATTGATGGGATTCTCCTGATACTCAGCAGGAGGGAGTTCTAAATTCTTGGTGCAGCTCCAGAATAAAAACATTAGGTAATGAGAGAGCTGATGATTTTGGGGTCCCCCCTAACCTAGGGGGAGCACCAAGCAGATGCCTTGAACACAAAGAGCATAAACAAAAAGCACATTTTGTTGAACTTCAGTGGTGATTCCATCATTTTAGGACCACCGCAAGCACAGTTATTGGCAAAAAACAATCCCAACCAAAGGCCCTGCAAAGCATTATGGGACAAGATTAGCAGTGGCAGTGAATATTATAGTATCCAATATCAAAATAATTCTACAAAGAGCTGCAGTTCCACTGGTCGTCCCTAGATGTCCCTCACAAGTCAAATGCAAAACCATTGAAACCCTTTCATCAAGCATTTGCATTTGACTCGTGAGGGACACCTAGGGACGAACAGTGGAACTGCAGCTCTTTGTAAAATTCTTTTGATATTGTGTACTATATAATATTCACTGCCCACTGCTAATTTTATCCCATAATGCTTTGCAGGTTCTTTGGTTGGGAATGTGTTTTTTTTTGGCAATAACTGTGTTTGGGTTTGTCCTAAGAGGATGGGACCACAACTAAATTGTTCAATAAGATGTGGTTTTTTGTTTACAAGGCATCTGTTTGATACTCCGCCTAGTTTAGGGAGGATCCCAAAATCATCACATCTCCCACTGCTTGCCAATTTACAGTTTCACTATTGTAAAAGTGTTATATGCTCTTTAGCATATAAATGTAGTTAAACTTATTTTATCATGCCTGGTCATGTACAGAAAGCTTTTAGCAATTATTTTGCAAATTTGACACAGTTCAGACAAGTAGACAGGGGCATATTACCAACCAATAGAGATAATTTTTGTCTCTAACTTGTGTAGAGACAAAAATTATCGCCGCAAATCGGCGATTTTTATCGCAGATAAACCTTGCTATTAGCAAGGTTTATCGCAAATGTGATAAAAAACGGCCGCACTGCATGAATATCGCTGAAAAGTCAGCGATATTCATGCATTATCGAGCAAATGCTCTTAGCCATGTTATCCACCTCCCATTGGTTAACATGGCTAAGAACTGCTCAGGGCAGGTGTTAGCTTTTGGAGATATTCGCGCTTAGCGCGAATATCTCCAAAAGTTGGTAATAGGAGATAGCGATGTTAGCGACTGTTTTCAGTCGCTAACATCTTGGCACGCCCACTTTGCATGTCATTAGTGATAAATATCACTGACATGCAAAGCGGGGCCCAAGATGGTCACTATCTCCTATTACCTGTCGCTAACTGGTGTTAGCGACAGCTTGGTAATAGGGAGATAATTTTATCTCTGCTTTCTTGGCTTTTAAAGCCAAAAAAGCGGAGATAAAGCCCCTTGATAATATGCCCCACAGTGTCTTCAGCTATCTGTGTACTAGATTAGAAAGAATTCAGTATTTTGAGAGTTTAGATTAAGGGTATTGTTTGTTAGCCATTGAACAGTCCTTTCTAAAGCATGGATCTGCTGTAATAATTCAGTAGGGGTTCGACATAGAGGTTAAATAGCAAAGGGGATAATATTGAGCCTTGTGGTGCTCCAATTTGATTAGGGGATGAAGGAGATAGATTTTGATTCACCATAAATCTTTGCGTTCTATTTTCTAAGAAGGATTTGAACCATTGAAGGACTGTGCCCGATAGTTCCACCCTGTTTTCTAGTCTCTCCAGCATGTTGCTGTGGTTAACAGTATCGAAAGGGGACGAGAGGTTGAGCAGCACCAGCAGACAAGTTTCATTACGGTTGAGAGCGAGTAGTGTGGAAAATGACAAAATGTATATGTACATAAGCGGCGTTCATTTGTGTTCACCCTCGCCACTGTTGAAGGTAAAGAAAGTCACGAAACAGTGGCCCCGCCATCTTGTTCCCTTTTAGGCTCCATCACGAACATATATAGTAGCCATCTTTGTGTCATGACCTCTCTGCCCATTGCCGATAGCCATCATCTCTCTCTCTCTCTCGCTCTCTCTCTCTCTCTCTCTCCAGCCCCGCAAGCACCCCGCGCCCCGACAGCCCCCGGTCACTCCTGTTCGGGCCATAAACGCACCGCTAAACACGACCTTGTCACCACTCTGGACCCCCGCCCCCTCGCTCTTTTCATAGAACGGGCCCTTTTGGTAACCTCTTCCTCCCTGCCCGATTGCCCGGCCTGATCCCAGGCCATCACCTAGCCCAACAGATGCAGTTTATTGCTTCCTACAGTAGGACCTCGCCTCACATCAGAGGAGCAGTGATTAATCAAGGCCTTCACACCCCTAGACCTGACCGACACCCCCGCATCCCTCCCAGGAACACCCTTCCTCTCTTCTGATGCCCCCCCCCCCCCGGCTACACCTGGCCTCTCGACCCAGTCCCACATCATAAAACTAGGTCTCGTGGATGTACCCCTCCGGCCCCGCATAGCGAAACATGATCTTATCGCCCGCCCAACCTTAGTTCTGACCACCCCCTCCTGCCCTCGTGCCCTGTTGGAATGTCCGGCTGCAGATTACAATCACATGTCACATTTGGGAGGGGAAGACAACATCAGAGCGGTCAGTATGGGAATGGGCCTGGAGCTGGGGTCCCAAACATGCCCTTTTTGTACTTCAATTTATTTATTTATTTATTTTGCGATTTCTAGAGCGCCTGGTGACCCGTAGGCATCCCCGCGCTATAAATCTATGGAGACCAGGAGAGGGGGGAGAGGGGATGAACTATTTGGGAAACAGGAGGGTTTTAAGTTTTTTTCGGAAAAGAGCGTGAGAGGGTTCCAGCCGTAGACTGCGTGGGAGTGAGTTCCATCCTGTGGAAGCTTTGACCGAGAAGCGACGGCCACCAGTGCGAGCCTTCCTGAATTTTGGTACAATGGCAAGATGTTCGGCGTCGGAGCGAAGGGGTCTGGGGGCTTTATATGGGATAACCATATCTCTCAGAGCGGCCGGACCAACACCATTGATGAGCTTATGGGTGGTACACAGGGCTTTAAACTCTACTCTCTGGCGAACCGGGAGCCAGTGTAGGGCCTTGAGGGCGGGCTTGGCTGAGGCTCTGGGTGGGAGGTTCATAATGAGCCTAGCTGCCGCATTTTGGGTGCGTTGGAGTTTCGCCAGAGTGAATTCCGGTGCCCCAAAGTGTCTTTATTGCAATAAGGAATGTTTGTACATCATAAACCTGTGTATAAAAGACGGAGCCGTAGAGAAACTTGAGAGAGCACCTCAAGAAGATACCCTGTTGTCTGATTTGACGTGTTCTGTTCCGTCGGAAATAAACTCCTGTTTCCTGCCTTCCAGTCTCCAGCGCCTGCCTCTTTATTTGGGTAATCGTGAGTTGGGTGAGAAGCGGCTAACGCCGGGCAAACCTAGAAAAGGGGTAAACGACCTGATCTGCCTGAACCCTTTTTCATCAGTAGGGCATCGTCCACTATATATAGAATTGTTGTTTTGGTGCCGTGCCCAGTTCTGAATCCTGATTGGCAGTGGTCTAGTAGCTTGAATTCTGTGATGTGTTGTCTTAGTTGTTGTTGAACACATTTTTCCATAACCTTGGCTAGCATGGGTATGTTTGTTATTGGCCGGAAGTTGTTAGGGTCCGAGAGGCTTTCTGTGGGGTTTTTTAGGATGGCGGTGACTTGACCAATTTTTAGGCAATCCGGGATGGAACCTTGCGATGCATTGATTATTTTAGTCCAGAGGGGAATGATGATCTCATAGATAGGAGACAGGCATTTTGAAGGGAGAGGTTAATTGAAGTGGTTGTTAGGTTTGATAGTCGATAAGGTTTTGGAAATATCTCTGTGACCGTGTAGTTTGAAGGCAGACCATTGATCTTTATTTTTTGGGTTTTGGCAGAGCAGATTGGATTAGACAATTAGAAAGAGAGGGGTATATTATCAACAACTAGCGATAATTTTTGTCTCTAACTTGTTTAGAGACAAAAATTATCGCCGCACATCGGCGATTTTTATCGCAGATAAACCTTGGTATTACCAAGGTTTATCGCAAATGCGATAAAAAACGCCCGCAATGCATGAATATCGCTGAAAAGTCAGCGATATTCATGCATTATCGAGCAAATGCTCTTAGCCATGTTATCCACCTCCCATTGGATAACATGGCTAAGAACTGCTCAGGGCAGGTGTTAGCTTTTGGAGATATTCGCCCTTAGCGCAAATATCTCCAAAAGTTGGTAATGGGAGATAGCGATGTTAGCGACTGTTTCCAGTCGCTAACATCTTGGCACGCCCACTTTGCATATCATTAGTGATAAATATCACTGACATGCAAAGTGGGGCCCATGATGGTCACTATCTCCTATTAGCTGTCGCTAACTGGTGTTAGCGACAGCTTGGTAATAGGGAGATAATTTTATCTCCGCTTTCTTGGCTTTTAAAGCCAAAAAAGCGGAGATAAAACCCCTTGATAATATACCCCAGAGTTCTTTGGGGTTGCTGAGTTGTTAGCGGCCGTCTTAAGCTCATTCTCTAGGGAGTTGGCTTTCACTGTGAAGAAGGAAGAATATTTTTCACTGCTTAATTGCGATTGTCCCACTTAAGTTTTTTTTGTGTTTTTAACACGTCTGGGTTTGATTTATTGTGAGGAAGGTTTTTTTTGCGGCGGGTATTTGAAAGGTAATAATATGGTGGTCTGAACAATCGCAGGGGGCGATTGAAATAGATTCAAACACCTTTTCTTTGGAGACGATCCAGTCAAGTGTAGCACCATTAGAGTGGGTTAGTATGGAGCAGGCTTGGATCAGGGATTTTTCTGCTAGGAAGTCTTTGACAGGATTGACCTGCTTACCTAAAGGATTTTCCCAGTGAAGATTGAAGTCCCCTAGGAATATGCTATTGCAGTGAGGGGCCGAGTTTGTTGTAATGATTTCCATTAGTTGGTCTATAAATAAGGCGTTTTACGTGGGGAATGGTAAAATATATGTAGTTCTAGGTATGATTCTCTGAAGATTTTATAGAGAGCCCGTGATATTCACAAGATTCAAGGGAATTGGAGTGAAACTTCAAGATAGGGATGTCGGATCGATGTATACAGGCGATGCTTCTGCCTGTTTTGTGTGGTCTGTCTAGTCTCAGAATGTTGTAGTTAGGTGGGACACGAAGGTCTAAGCATGGGGAAGATGATTCCGCGAGCCATGATTCCATTAGGATGGTTATATCCACTTTACGGTTCAGGATGAGGTCTGGTATGTCAGGGGTGTGTTTCATTGCTGAACGGCAGTTGAGTAGAAGGCAGGACATCTCATTCAATGTGTTACCCAGAGTAAGGTCATGATTTTCGGGGTTAAGGTTACTCTTTTTAGACTTGGTCCCCTCTCAGGTGGCAGGGTCTCAGTAATATACCTGATCTGGAGGAATCTCACTGGGGGGGGTCCCCTGCCCACATGAGGGGGTTGCGCGATATTTACTCCCATGCTCTGCATACTGACAGTCTCTATTGATTGCCCAGAGGAAGCTAACTTGCTGATAATGGATCGACCAGTAGAGGTTGGGAATGGGTGGGGGGAGTGTTGGGGTGGGCGTTCTAAGTTCCGAGAAGATAAATGTTTTCATATATATGACCTAAGTTGAATTGCTTACTTATAGAACATTCACCGGATGACTGGGACGATTAATCTGCCCTTTAATACATTTATTCGTAAAATGTACGGGATGCAGATATTCAATTTATGTAATACAGGGGAGAAAATTGGAAACAGACTGTGATGATTGCACATACTTGTATAAGAGCATGTTTCCTTTGCAGTCAATAATAAAGAGTTTAAAAATAAAAATAATAAAAGGATACTCTTTTTAGGTTATTAGGGTACATCTTTCTGTCTTTCGGCGGTGAAGTCCATATCCATTGTTCTTTGTTTGGCCGTCGTAGAGGACAGTTTGTCTTTGGTCATGGTGGACGGTAGTCTTGTTGACTCTCTCTGGGTCACTTTTCAGCTCAACTGTTGTGCACAACCCACCAGACCCCCCTCTTGCAAACTCAAGGGGCGGCACGAGCAGTCAACGATGGGATAGCTCCACTCCGTAAACCACCACAGGCAGGGAGGGAGACAGTTCGCAGTGCGTATCAGCGCTGGATGTGCTTCTCAGCCTCTGCCTATACCCTGTCGCAAGCCACACCAGGGACTAATGGAGTCCTGCGCCGGGTATTGTCAAGATTGTCTCTACCCCAATTTCAATTCATTGGGAGGCCCAAAATCACTCCTCATCTTGGTCCAATTGTTGCTTGCACCGCAGGTGGCCGGGGGCCTTCACTTCCGCTTCCCCTGGCTTGGGGGCAGTGCTGTCTTCCCGGTGCACTCCACACCCGATCCCAAACCCAACCCCATCAGCAAGGGGCTCGACAGGCAGACATGTAGGTTGTCTCTAGGGTAATCTGCCAGCGTCGACTCACAGGGCTGCAAGCCCGCGGCGCAATTATCATCCCTCAAGGCGCCAGGCATCATCCAACAGGGGGACGCCAAGGGCCTGTCCACACTGCTCAGAGCGGCCCAGCCACAACCACCATGACCAGGCAAGGCACCAGGTCAGCCCCAACATCCCCTTGCTTCCTTTCCGTACTCACCGTCCGGCTCTGTGGCTAACTGGAGCGCGACGTTTTCATTTTTGCAGCTACTCAAGTGGGCCCACAGCAGTCTGGTCCATGACGCACAACATCAGTCGCCTCTGCACTGGCTCACCTCACTGGCCACAGATGCCCACCGTTGCTATGTAGGGCCCAGTGTCAGGCACTCTTAGCTGTAGGACGCGGTCACTGTTCCTTCGGCCCACGTCTTCTGGTAGCCCCGGTCTGCCTCCTGTGCCGCCGGGGGGGGGCTGCAATTAAGTTCATCACCTCAGGACACTCCCAAATGTGTCCCTGTCCCTGATATAGTAAGGAGCTAGAATTTAGCAATAGTGTGGGCAGGATGAAGCCAGATATGGGAACGATTGCAGCAAGCTCGCCTACAGTGTATCTGCCATGATGGCCCATTAGGCGACTCCCAGAGGACTGTATTTTTAAGAATTGTTCTGATGTAAATATGCTGCATGGATTTTCATATTTTATTGTTCAATATAAATATACTGCTACCTAGCATTCTGTAACCAGCCTATGTAATTTAACAGATGAATTAGATTTGTACCTTGCATTAAATGCTCATCATGAAGAAATCTACCTTGTGAACACTACTTACTAAAATTAGTGTTGTGTTCTTATGGTAATGTGTTGTTATTGTTGCTTACATCGTGCTTTTTGTTTGTTTTAGACTTTATGAATAGTATGTTGGTGTTACACCTTTTTGTTATTCAGAACCTAGGGGCATATTATCAAGGACAAGCGATACATTATCGCCGCTTTTATCGGCAGGAAACTGCAGATAAAGCGGCGATAATGGGCTTGATAATATGCTCTATGAATTCCTATCGAAGCCGATGTTAGATGTGAAGACATCTAACATGGGCTTCGATAGGAATTCATAGAGCATATTATCAAGCCCATTATCGCCGCTGTATCAGCAGTTTCCTGCCGATAAAAGCGGCAATAATATATCGCCCGTCATTGATAATATGCCCCCTAGTTTTCATCGATAACCAAAATGAGATTTTGGAAACTGTAGATTTTATAATGTGGTATTTTGTGTGTGAAAATGTTTGACATTGTGTGGTGTTCAGACTCAACAGTGTATGTGGGTACATTTTTTAATGTTGGTGACAGTTGCTGGATGCAACCAAGCTGTCACGACATGTGTCTGGTGGCTCATGTGAACAAATGTCACATACTTCGTTAAACTAGTGGTTGTTGACTCACGGCAGAATTTGTTGGCGACGAGCAGGAGCAGAAGCTGCCAGGTACCCAACGCACTGCCAGCATATTGATGAACCTTTGAGCCGTGCTGCATTAGAAACCGCAAGTTGTTTCTTCTGTTGTGTGGGCCCATTCAGTGGTTCACATTTGACTATTCCTGCAGGGCAGGGGTGGCTCCTCTGCAATGGCAGAGGAGTGTCGCCCCACTGCCTGGCTCAGAGCCAGCAAATGAAAAATAAAATGATGTTATGGCATTGTTTTATTTTTCATTTGCCGACTCTAAGCCAGCTTGGGTAGGGAGGGCCGGGCAACGGGAAGAGGAGTGCTATGTGCACTCCCTAAGTGCACATATGTTTGGCTGGCCATCTCAGGCCAACCAAAACACACATGCGCACTCCATACTCTGAGCGTCTTTTCAGCCTGCTCAGGCCAATCCCTGCGCTGCTCTCCTAGCACCAGAGCAGTGTGGGGATTGGATGGGAGTCTGTGACGTGGTGGTCCCAGTGTCTGTTGGGACGAGGAAGTGAAGAGGAAGCAGGAGGCGGCTGGCACCTTACGGTATATTATTATTATTATTTGTTTAATATTCTAGCACACACCCCCACACTTCCCCCATTCCACCCTGCGCTCCCCCGTCCACATTCCCTACACTTGCCCCACTGCCCTTTGTTTGTGGTGGCTTCCACTGCTGCGGGAGGCCCCGTACTTTCCAGGCAGGTTGGAGTTTGATACTGACACTTGCCCTTCCTAGTGTGCTTCCACTTGGGGTAGTGAGTGCACATACATGGAAAGCTTATCCGTGATGTCAGCCCATGGCCATTTTAGAAAGTCTAGTGCGCATTGCTAATACGATTTTGTGTGCTCACTTATTGGTAGAGCGTTATGGCATATCACTAATTCGTTACACTTGGGTGCAATTTTATGGAGAGAGTTTGTTGTGAATTTATTGTGTGAAGTTTCATATTTATTTTTTTGCATTCACTAATTTTACAGTGGAACATGCAGTCAGTTAATCCAAAACTTCCTTTCCTTGATAGTCCAAGTGACCCTGCAATAACCTGAAGGAACTGGTTTGATGCTTCTCAAACCTAACTTGGTACATCAAGGTTTCTGTCAGAAAGAAAACATGTTTTACTTCTTCATTCTTTAGGTTTTGAAGGCCATTCTATTTTTAAACACCTTCCAGATATTTGTTTGTTTTTTTGTTGTTTTTTTTTGTTTGTTCCAAGACCTTTATTAAGCATATGCACGATAAAATAACACAGCTGAAAGCCCACATCCTTAATATATAAGGTCGGCAGCGTACTGTCACATGCGAACCTTGGGTTGTCGCGCCTCGGTTCTGTAGCGTTACGTTATCACACAGCAAGTCGCCTACAACCACTTAGGGCCGGCCGTGTGCATTATGCTATTTGTCTCAGTGTTTTACTCTATACAGTATAAACAGTAAACAGTAAGTCAACTCAACTGGATCATTCCACTACTGCTCTCCTCAACCAGTGTGTATTGTCGCGATATTTTAAATGTGACACTAAATGTGCTAGTGTACAGTACCAAGAAACCTTAGCTGCATTTTGAAATCGCCTGGAATACACTCAATCCGCACTGTGCGCATTCAAGTACGTTGTTAGGTATACCCAATAGTCCTTCGGCCGAGATCTAGCTGGCAACATTTCTTCATATGTACATAGAGTGTCTTGACAATAAACCAAATCTCTCAGCCATTGTTTAGTTGATGGTGATTTCTTGCTCTCCCAATGCATTGACACCTGCCGTTTAGCCAGTAACAGTGCCACTGCGCAGAATCGACGTTTCGTTGCTGTCACTGCACCCAGTAGTCCCAATAAACAGCAGCGTGCAGTACAGTCTACAGTGACTCCCACCATGTCAGATAACATAGATACCAACTCAGTCCAGTATTGTTGTATCTTTGGACATTGCCAAGCTAAGTGTATAAAGTCGGCTGAATCATATCCGCATCTTTTACATTTCGCATCCACACGCAGGCCGAATTTATGTAGTCTGGTCGGGGTATAGTACACCTGATGGATGTATTTGAAGTGGATAATTCGTAGGTTGCCATTTGGTGTGAGTAATCTCGTCAGTGTGCATGTGACCTCCCAGTCTTTATCTGTAAGTGGTGTTTCCAGTACCATGTCCCATCTTTCCCGTGCTCGTGTAGCCTTGTGGCCTATTTCTGACTGCATTTGTGCATAAAGTCGTGATACGAGATGCCTAGTGTTGGGTGAAGTCAGAACAAGCTGAAGTGCCTCCAATGTGGGCGGTTCAGCCGGAAACGTGGTAAAGTGTTGTCTGATCGTGGCTCTTAGTCTGTGTATTGTGAAGGTGAAGAGTAAAGAGGGGTTCTGCACGAAATTTAAGTCTTGGTCAGACAGGAATACACCGTCCCTGTACAGGTCCCCCATATTCACTATTCCCACCCGTTTTAGTAAATTCATGCCTACTGATTCTGTTGTAACAGAAATATTAGGATGATGGTGTAACGGCAATGCTGGCGCGTAGAGTGGAAGTTTGTCCGCCAGTCTGCCTAGTTGTCTCCAGGCCGCGTTTGTAGCATCAATAGTGTTAATGTCTTTACCATGTAATGGAGGCCTATTGTGAGTGAAGATAGCATCGAGTGGGACCGGACTAGCATCTCCCTCCTCCACCGCCACGTGAGTTAGATAAGGTGTCGGGTGGTACCAGTGATTTGCGTAATGCGCCTGTGCACAAAGGTAATATAGCAGTAGATCCGGAACTCCCCATCCCCCGCTTGCATGTGGCAGTGTCAGAGTCGACAGTTTAACGCGTGCTTGTTTACCCGCCCAGATTAGTTGTAGCACTAGTTTAGACATTCTGTTAAATACTTCCTTTGGCGGCGGTATCGGTATATTGTTGAATAGGTACAGGAGCTTAGGTAGAACCACCATCTTAACAATTGCTATGCGGTCAGCCAATGACAGTGGAAGCTGAATCCACCTCCTGATCCTGTCCTCCAAATTGTCTATGGCCCTGCCGTAATTCGTTCTAATCACCAGCTCCAGGTCACGGTGGAACCAGATTCCTAGATAGTGCACTGGGTCCGTGTGCCATTCGAGCGGATATTCGCTCGTATGCGGCGTTGTCGTGTCTGTTAGTGGGAATAGCAGGGACTTGTCCCAGTTTATCTGTAAGCCAGAGAAACCTCAGAATTTAATGTACAACCTAAGTAGTGGATCCAGGTTTTTGGCCGGATCTCGCACATATAGAAGCATATCATCGGCGTACAGCGAGATATGCAGTGGCCTGCTGGGGAACTGGAGCGCCAGGTGATGGTTTCTCTGCCTGACCAGACACGCTAGGGGTTCTAGCGCAATGGCAAAGAGGAGGGGAGAGAGTGGACATCCCTGTCTTGTCCCGCGTTCTATGTTAAAAACGTGCGATACGTAACCATTGATTTTGACTCTAGCAACAGGTCGAGTGTACAGCAATTGAATCCACTGTGTGAATATGGGGGGAAATCCCATTCTCTGAAGTATAGTTAACACATACGACCACTCAATGGAGTCAAAGGCCTTTGCTGCGTCCAGCATCACTGCCACTGCTTTAGTCGAGGGTGCAAGGTAGTGAGAAACTGCAAACAACGTCCTAGTGTTGTGTGCCGTATTCCTCGAGGGGATGAACCCAGATTGGTCCGGAAGGACTAGATTAGGCACAGTGCTTAATTTGTAAAAAATGAAGTGCAGGTGCTCAAATGTTTGCCAGAGGCCACACCTACTTTTCTCTGGCTCCGCCCACTTCATCCACTGGCTCCACCCACTTACTATATTGGCTCCACCCACATTTTCACTGGTCTGGCCACCACCAGTAAATTAATGATAATTAAAAAAAACACGTAATCCTGCGCCTGCGGCCCCCGCCGCCCCCAGGCCCTGCCAGCCCTGCCTCGCCTCGCCTCACCTCACTCACCTGCCGCCTCAGGTGCCTGCCTTATTTCAATTTCGGCCGGCGCCGGCCTACCCCCAGGGCCAGGCCCCACCGCCCCAGGCCATCTTGTCCCTGCCTCCAGGGCAGCGCCAGCGCTGCTGTAGCAGTGGTAGGTAGAGTCGGTCGGTCGGGTCGACCAATCACAGTGTTAAAAAACCCGACTCACTGGTCTGGCCACCACCAGTAAATTAATCACGCTCACTTCACGCCACGGACCACGGTTCAATAGGCTGGAGCATGTGATTTTTAACAATCGAGAACAACACTCCTCACAAAGTGTACAACATCACACCTGAATAAAGCTGTTTGTGGCTGCATCCCAAAGCATGTTTGATGAGAGAGTGAAAATTGGAGCATCCATGGGCTTTCTACCAGCTGTTGTCTGACAATTCCAATTCCTGACAGGTAGCAAGCTGTGCCGTTGGATGAAGGGAATCTTAAACAGTTCAGATGTGCTCTCGGGAGGCCGCCTGCTTACCCTAATCACTTTGAAGAATCAACGGTATGCCTTGCAAGATACATAAACTCACCACACATGTCTCGCTATTTGTTTATGGACTTTAAGAATGCTGGTCTATAAAGACAAACGGATCGAAATATCAATGCGGGTATAATGTATAATTTTGCATATAAGCGTTGAGACTAACAATATACACCAATGAAAATATGCATAATTATTTGTACTTTGTGTTACTCAAGAGTATTCAAATCTGCATTTACTCACGAAACAATTAAAGTATATTTATTTCTAGCTTACAAAAGAGCATAACGAGGAAGGAAAACTAAAATCTAATTTACATTAGCGATAAGTTTTGAAGCTGGCAGTGTTAATCATAAACATTCCATATTTTTCATCGACCAAATTTCAGCATGTGGGAAAAATAATCCTGTATTTTGGCTCCATAAGAATCAGTGTTGGCAAGATTCAGTACGTAATTTCCTAGCTGGTGTCTTCTTTCAGTCAGCATGAATGTAGCTTCTCTAGTGCCATTTTTTAAATTCGAGCCATTAGTATAATCTATAATAAGGGCGTCAGAGCACGAGTGCCTCCGCTCTCATGTTATCCCTCGTTTATGCTCTACCTGCATTATTTTTGTCTTATTTAATTTTGTTAAAAGACACATTAAGTTTATGAAACTCTCCAACAGTGAAATGCTGCGTTCCTCTGGGCTAGCTCTGAGATTTCTAGAGACATACACATTTTCGCAAAGATATGAGGATTTAAATAAGCAATCTCACCCCACTGCCAGGCCTCTGGCCCTGCCCTGCCTCGCTCGCCTCGCACCCAGGTCGCCCTCACCTGCTGAGCAGTGACTGTGAGCACTCGCAGGGGTTATATCCAGGCTGTTTGTGTTGGCAGTGGCAGGGGTTTCTACAGGGGGCAGGGGTTACATCCATGCAGTTTGTGCAGACAGTAGCATTAGGGTCAATGGGGAGTGGGGATTACATCCATGCAGTTTGTGTTGGTAGGAGCAGGGATTTCTAGAGGGGGTTACATCCATGCAGTTTGTTTTGGTAGCGACAGGGGTTCCTACGGGGGAGAGGGGGAAAGGAGTTACATCCATGCAGTTTGTGCAGGCAGTAGCATGAGTTTAAATAGGGGCATGGGGATTGCATCCATGCAGTTTGTGATGGTAGTAGCAGGGGTTTCTAGGGGGGTGTTGGCTGTGGGATGCCGCCGCTGGTCGACTCACGGCTCCTACGAGGGGGGTGGGGGCATCAGTGGCTTATCTGAGGCAGCAGGTCTCAGCGCTCCTAATTACATTGCCTTTTTAATCAATGCCCGAAGTGGTTCCAGACACTAGGTCATAGCAAGGGGGTGGGGGAGGAGTGGGGGTGGAGGAGCAGGTGGGGGTGGGGGGGGGAGGCCAGGGGTGCCTTCTATGCCAGTCTGTACCGGGTGTCATGCACCACGAGGGCTACCTGTGCTGCCACAGAGATATACCCGTCACGCACACCCCTGCAGTGTTTTTCTTGGTAATATCGCACTAGCAGCTTATTTATTGAAGGCATTGCAGCATTTGTATGGCGCTTTCTTACCACTAAAGAGGCTCCGCAGTCGCCGGCCGCTCCCAACTCCGAGTCGAGTCTCAGTCCCCGACTCCCCCACCAGCAACTTTGGAGTTTGGGCGGGCGAGGGAAGAGGTGCGGAGTGCGGACGTGCGGTTATGCAGGGGCGGGCAGCAGAGAAAATGCGCGTGCAATGCATTTGCATGCAATCTGCGCACGCGTCACTTCCTCTGGCGCGCACAGCCCCAACCCCCGCAGCAAAGCCCTGCCCAGTGCCTGCCCCTGGCCCCTGCAAGGCTGTAACAAAAGTTACAATTTACAACGGCAAGTCCCGGACTCTCCCGCCCAGGCGGCGCCCACTGTGGCCCTGATCCGCGCCGCGCCTGGGGAAGTGGAATTAATTTGTTCTTCTGAATCTTACTTCTTTTCTTTAAGTAACTCAGTGCCACTGCCTGACAGTAATACACAGCAGCACCACACTCTGTGCCTGCCAGAGAGTCATCACCACGCACCAGTCAGTGCGCACGCAGACAGAGACAGCCACGAGTCTAAAAAATGAAAATGAGGCAGAGAACAGGTGCACTTTAATGCCGAGTGATAGACCCGGCCCCCATAATTAAGTGCCGGTGCTGAGCACCGGCAAGCTCCGGCTCAAATTAAGCCCTGATTAGGCATGAGCGGTTGTAATCTCGTGGCTAGTATTTTGGCAAGGATCTTTGAATCCACATTTAGTAACGACAAAGGCCTATACGAGGCGCAGTCCTTGCCGTCTTTTCCCGGTTTGAGTAATGCAATGAGCATGGCTTCCCGTAGTGTAGCCGGCAATATCTGAGCTTCGTGTGCATCCCCAAACATGGCGACTAGACGGGGGGCCAGGAGATCCGCGTAGTTCTTATAGAATTCACAAGTGAATCCGTTAGGTCCTGGCGCCTTGCCGCTCGGCAGGGACCGGATCGCCTCAGTAACGTCCTCTACCGTGACCGGGAGGGCCAGGTATTGCCTCTGTGCGTCCGATAGCCACGCAATGGCGATATCATCCAAGTAGTCCAGAGTGTCTTGGGTTGTGGCCACAGGACATGACTTGTACAGCTCTCTGTAGTTTTGAACAAAGCATTGCAGGATGCCCTGTTGATCCGTATATGATACACCATCCTTTCCCTTCACCTGTGTGATGATAGTTGACTTCCGGCCCGCACAGATTTTGGCCGCTAACACCTTCCCCGGACGTCCTCCCTCCCCATATGCTCTCGCGATTTGCTTTTTACTGAGATATTTGATTTCATCCGCCACAAATTGACCGTGTTCTGTTAGGGCATCTCTTATTTCACTAAGAGTTGATTGTTGGTGTGAGGCCTCGTAGTGTTTCTCCAGTGCCTGTAATTTAGTTTCACATCTGGATATTTGTGTTCTAATATCGCGCAGTATACCTGCGGTCGTGCTAATGCACACACCACGTATGGTGGCTTTAAACGCTTCCCACAAGAGGTCTGCATCGTCCGTGGAGTCCTCATTGAGAAGAAAAAATTCACGAATTGCTTTCTCGATTGTGTCTGCGTAGATTGTATCTGTGAGCGCTGCTGCATTAAATTTCCAGCTATATGGAGGAGGCGTGTAATTGGGGATGTTCAGGGACAGCTTAACCGGGTTGTGGTCCGATAGTGTTTTAGGCATGTGTGTTATCTCGCTGGTCCACAATAGTGTATCTTCCGATCCCAACCAGTAATCTATACGCGACCAGCTGCCATGTACTACTGATGTATGCGTGGCCTCTGTCGCTAAAGGGTGTCGCACTCTCCATATGTCTTTGATGTTTAATTCCTCTATTATATTGTGTAGTTTGTCGCGAGCCCTTGTGTGATGTTCGACCGTGTTGCCCGACCTGTCCATGTTGTCATTTAGTGCAATGTTAAAGTCCCCTCCCCACAACAGAGTATGCGTGTCTTCGGGACAAAGCAGTTGCCAGATCTCATTAAAGAACTCCGGGTCGTCCGTGTTGGGACCATATGTGTTGACTAACGTCACCTGTCTGCCCCTCACCCTGCCTTTTAGTATGACGTAGCGACCATTTGCATCTTCCTTGACAGCATCAACAGTGAAATGTGTGCCTCTTCGCACCAGGATAGAAACCCCTCTAGCATAGGATGAGTATTTGGAGGAGTGTATTGATTCAGCCCATCTCCTCCCGACCTGGGTGTGCATATGCGGGGCAGCATGTGTCTCTTGAAACATAACTATGTCTATATGCCATCTGTCAAGTGATGCGAATATTTGACGAATTTTCTTGGGATTGGTGTAACCTCTAATGTTCCATGTTAAAAGATTAAGTTGTTTGGCACCCATGTCTGTCAAAGCCATGTGAAACTATAGCGTGTTCCCAGTTCGTAACCGTGTGAGATCCAGCCGTATGTCTGCATAGTGCAATGTGTCAATTTATCGTTAGCATCACAGTGAAAGCAATGTATACAACGTACACGGAAGTAGGCAGTGCATCTCAAGTAGTTTGATCCATAACTAGTAACTTCAGACCCCCCCAGCCACCCCCCACCCACAACAGCAGCCCAATCCTGCTGAGGCCATACCGCGTACGAACAAACCCATTTCATAGAACTGTGTTGGGGAACTCCCATGTGGGGGTTCGCCTGAGCAACACGTCTCCATCCGAACTGTCGGATGTGGACGGACTACAGTAATAGCTCTCTTCTTGTATCTGTGAATGAAAGTTAGGTGATTTTCTAACATTTAGTTACATTATAAACAGCAATCTGTCAATACCCCTAGCTGCAAGTGCCCTTTACTAGCCATGTACCATGCAAGCACGTTGGTGGGGTAGACCCAGCATAAACAATTGTTACTCAAAGAAGGACAAGTGATTTCAAGTGACCTAGGGTCGACTTCACGCACTTGAGTGCAGTATGTGAGGAGGGGAGCAGACCCGCACTTGCAAAACAGTATTGTCACAGTTGATTGCGCCCCAACCCTTCGCCTTTTCTTTGCTGGAGTCACAGGTACAGTACAGTATGTGGTGTACACATTATTAATCATGCGTTCGTGCACAATATCTAAGTTCGCTGGTCTAGTTCGTTACAACGGTGCACCCATATCGTAGTCTAGTTCCAGACAAATCCTGCGGTTTCCACCATGTACCATCAAGGTCGACGATGTCTAGTTCTGTGGGTGGGTGGAAGCTGAACTTGCGTGTAAAGTACAAACCCCCTGTATCCACCCGCGTTTGCATTTCACCTCTTACCTGTGGAGCGCATCACGTGCAATAAAATGCCTTCAATGTTTTCACGACCAGATGTTCACCGTATCCGTGCGTAGTTTAAGTCTCGTGTCACCAACTCCCAGTGTGCGACTCACACCCCTTCACACATCCGTGGATCATCATAAGCACTTGTCCGCCATCGGCAGCGTGTTGCTTGCACCCCGTGAGTTCCTGTGGGGTGGGGTCGGTGCAACCCACTATGTGTAGCTAGTTCACTGTTCTCTTATGCGGATGTTCGTGACATATGCTGGGTATGACCTTTCACTCAATACCTTCCTCCTGGTCGTCGCCACTTTCATTTCTACGTGAGGAAGTGATCTTCTTGATGAATTCGTTGGCCGCTTTAGGTGAGGTGAGCAATGTCGATTTTCCTTTCCAAGTCACTTTCAGCCGTGCAGGGTACAGCATAGCATATTCCACCTTCAGATCGCGCAGCTTGGCTTTTGCCGTGTTAAATTCTCTGCGGGCCTGTTGGACCGCAATTGTAAAGTCTGGATAGAACTCTAACTTGTTATTTTGAAATGTAAGATCCTTGTGGTCGCGGGCCAGTCGCAGAATCACGTCCCTGTCTCGATAGTTCAGTACTCGTGCGACAATCGGCCTGGGCGGCGTTCCTGGCGGAGGACATGGTGCCAATGTGCGGTGAGCCCGTTCCACGATGAACACCTTGGACAGTGCGTCTTTTCCAAAAAGCGTCGTACATAGTTCCTCCACGTACAATTCCATCTTCCTGGTGTTTGTAGATTCTGGCACCCCCGCTATGCGAATATTGTTGCGTCTCGATCTAGCTTCCAAATCTTCTGACTTGGATTTGATGACTTCCAATATCTTCTCGAATCCCGTGCATTTAAACGTGCTCGTTCGTGCTTCATCCTCCACAGCAGAGATTCGTGTTTCCGCCTCGTCCAGCCGCTCGCCGTGCTTGTCCATTTTCGCTGCCATGTTGTCAACTCGGGACGTGAGATGATCCAATTTGCCATTCATGTCTTGTACTGTGGATTGGATGGACTTCAGAATAGCTTCCATGTTGCTCGCCGTCGCACCTGACGTTTCCGCTTCGGTGTCCGAGTGCGACGAGGGTGTCTTGGTGGTCCTGCGGGTTTCGAAGCTAATTTTAGGCTGCTGCTTGTCGGGTTTGCCCATCTTGTGACCAGTCCTGCTTGGTCGTAGCAGAGCGCGGTATAGTGCAGTAGGCCGACTGTGTTTAATCCAGTTCGTCGATCACTGCGAGTTGACGGTGTCGCAGTTGTTGACCGCTGTGCTCTGAGGGTCAACGCTTGCGCCTTGATCTGTCGGGCGTAGGTTCGTGGGAACCATGCGGTTGTTTCAGGGCCGGCACACATACATATCTTCTGGTCCGATAGTGGCTTCCAAGCAGTCCCTTGGCTGGCAGAGATCCCTCTCCTGTGCACGCAGTTTACAGATCGTGCTCGACTCAGACCTCACCGCATGTTCTACCCGCTTCGAATCGATGGTCGGGAATCCTTGCGTGGACTTTATGTCGACTTGCGCACTTCAATGCGATCCGTGCGTGGCCTTCGCATTCCCAGGAATGTGCGCTGCACCTGCTTGCCAATAGTCCATTCCCTTGTGTTAGTAGTTCGAGCGTTGTACATATATCATGGAGTTAGGTTGCGCTGCACATGCTACCGCTTGTGAACAGGTCGCGCATAGTGGGGATCGTGATAATTGGCGCACCCCAGCACTCTCATGCGGTTCATACCGCAAAGCATCTGCGCTGCATTGTCCGTTATCGCGCCCCTCTCTTTGCCGTGGACCCGGGTGCTGGTGGCGTGTGTCACTGTTGGCCTCGAGGCACTACGAACATGCAGCTAGGGATATCCCGTGGTCTCACAACGCTGTCACGCTAATATGGAGTGACACGCCTCTTTGCCTCTGTACTCCTCGTCCATAGACATGTACCCCGCGCTTCACTGAGTGCGTCCCCGCAGTTAACCGCCTAGTTCCGGGTGGTTGTGTTGTGCCACGAGGTTGTGGAGCGCCTTTTCGGGGAACGTAGTGTAGCCAGGGCGTGTGCAGGGTGGCAGTGCACTGGGCTTCGCCGAGGTTTGGGTTGTTACTAACGTGCCGTGCTGTGTCTCCTGCAGTGTGGTTAATGCCCCAGCAATATAGTCAGTCTGGTGACCTCCGGTGTGGTGTGGAGCCCAACAGTGACGCTGCTGCAGGCAATGGGTGCCGCCATCTTTGGAGCCGTTTGCGCGCCAAAATCCCGCTCGCCACACTGCCGATATGTGCTTCTATTAGTGCCGTTAAGGGTTGCGTGGTGTGGGCGCTTCCCGTGCAGATGAATTAAATGCTGATAACATGAGGCATGGGTCACAGTCCGTTGTGTGCGCCGAAGGGCAGCTGGTGTCTCAGCCACGTAGTGCTTGTGCCTTGCAACCACGTTTAACGTGTATGTAGAGCCCTCTTGTCCCGTGTATAAATTTAGGACCCTTGCGCCTTACCGCTAATGCTTGTCAGTCCGCAGCAACACCGCGCCGGCATCTCGCAGAGGCTCCCTGAGCACTCACGCGCCCGTTGGTAGGTCCGTCAGGTCCGGTGTACCGCAGCCGCCATCCTGCCTCGATCCCGTCCGCCTCCGGAGCCTCAAACTACCATAAATTCCGACGTGATGTACTGCAGCTCGGGGCCCCAGACTTGCACCGATCGTTTTCCACCTGCTTAGCCACCTCTGGATGTGTCGCAGTCACATTTTCGGGAGCATTTTGGGATAATAATTACACGATGAACAGTCCGTCCGGCGGAGTTGTCTGTTCAGACAACCATTCCGCAGTGCGCCCTCTAGCGCCCCAAACACCTTCCAGATATTGAAGTTCCAGAACCTAAGGATGAGTTCTGGGAAACAATTAGGAAATTGGAGAAACGTTTTGATGTCCAACCCAATATTGTAGTACTTTCACATACGTTTTTAATGAGGAAGCAGCTGACTGGAGAGGAAGTAGATACATATGTATCTGCACTTAGAAATTTAGTTGCAGAATGTGAATTCTAAAACTATACAGATCAGTTAGTATGCGATCAATCCATCAGTCACTGTACTAATAAACCTATTTAGCAGTAACGTTTGTCGTTAAGCAATACATAGCTTGAGGAAACTTTACTGATTGCTAAAAATATCAAAATATCTCAGTTACCGGTCAAGGAATTAGAAGAGAAAGATCGGAAGCTGTTGGCAATGTTAGTAATAAAAAAGAGTTGTGAGAAAGAGAACTCCAAAAGAAATACAAAAATAATCTAAATGTGTGTCAAAAGTCATTATGTAGAAAAGAAGGCATCTTAAGAAACGTGAACATCTTAAATAGCAGTGTTCCTTCCTGGGCCTAACCTAGCCACGTGACACAGTAGGTATTTATTTATTTTATTTTTATAGCTTGTAGAGCGCATGGCTACCCCCAATGGAGGTCTCCTGGCGCTAGCAGTGGAGACAGAAAGGAAGGGGTCCGTTGTCGGGTCCCACAGGGTACTAAGGCAGACTAAACACTGAGAAAACACTCAGGCTTTTGGTTGGTACATCAAGGTTTCTGTCAGAAAGAAAACATTTTTTACTTCTTCATTCTTTAGGTTATGAAGGCCATTCTATTTTTAAACACCTTCCAGATATTGAAGTTCCAGAACCTAAGGATGAATTCTGGGAAACAATTAGGAAATTGGAGAAACGTTTTGATGTCCAACCCAATATTGTAGTACTTTCACATACGTTTTTAACCACATTGGTGCTAAGGCAATTCCCGCTGGGTGCTGATGATTGAAAATCCCATTGTTCATGACAAGGTCAGCTCGTCATTAGCACAGCTCCAGTGCACTGCATGACGAGCTGACCTTGTCATGAGCATGGAAGGGGTTAATGAGTAAGCAGTTGACTGGAGAGGAAGTAGATACATATGTATCTGCACTTAGAAGTTTAGTTTCAGAATGCAAATTCTAAAACTATACAGATCAGTTAGTATGCGATCAATCCATCAGTCACTGTACTAATAAAGCTATTTAGCAGAAACGTTTGTCGTTAAGCAATCCATAGCTTGAGGAAATTTTACTGATTGCTAAAAGTATCAAAATATCTCAGTTACCGGTCAAGGAATTAGAAGAGAAAGATCGGAAGCTGTTGGCAATGTTAGTAATAAAAAAGAGTTATGATAAAGAGAACCCAGAAAGAAATACAAAAAGAATCTAAATGTGTGTCAAAAGTCATTATGTAGAAAAGAAGGCATCTTAAGAAACGTGCATATCTTAAATAGCAGTGTTCCTTCCTGGGCCTAACCTAGCCATGTGACACAGTAGGTATTGATTTATTTTATTTGTGTAGCTTGTAGAGCGCACGGCTACCCCCAATGGAGGTCTCCTGGCGCTAGCAGTGGAGACAGAAAGGAAGGGGTGCGTTGTCGGGTCCCACAGGGTACTAAGGCAGACTAAACACTAAGAAAACACTCAGGCTTTTGGTTGGTTCAGGTGCTAGAATAACAATGGTTACTCATGAAGTATTTGATTTCTGGCCTGGAAGGAAGTTGTAGCCGCATATGAAGGGAGACAGATAGATTTGTCAGGGTATTTTGAAGATGAGTTGGTTTTCAACAACCAAAATCTTTTGGGAAGGTGTAAGTGGCAGTTACAGGGTTATGCATGCTAGGGCGGTTTCACCAAGGTCTTTTCAAAATCAAACTTAGACCTGGCACTAAGGAACAAGTATCAGTGGTTACAGAGGGCATAGTGAAGGACATTTCGGTAAAATTTCCAAGACTCTTTTCAAATGGCCTGAGCATCATAAAGGGGTTCCAACATAAAATTAACGTTGAGTAAAAAGCTATTCCTAACAAACATAAATTACGGAATGTTCCATTTTGCATCAAGGAGGATTTGGAGAGAAGCTAATGAAATTGTGTGACAGTAGAGTTATCCTTATGGTTATCACCCCTGGTGGTTGTGTGGAAAAGAAATGGTGAACTTTGCGTTGATTTATGTAGTTTGAGCAAAGCTATTTGGGTAGATTTGCACCCTCTTCCCCGAATCATTGACCTTTTGAGCATGGTTGCAGGGGCTAATTGGTTTTCTAAACTGGATTTAGCTTCTGCTTACCACCAGGTGTTATTAGAACCTAAATCAAAACTTTTCAGAACATTTATTTCACAAATAGGAACATTTCAGTACCGTTGGATGCCATTTAGATTGGCTTCTTCGGTGTACAGTCTTAATATCGAGTCATTTATTTCGACTGGACATAATATCGACTAGAGAATATCGAGATGGCATTAATATCGAGGTAAGTAATATCGATTTTTTTTTATCGATTGTTATGTATGTAAAAAATATCGACATAAAAAATATCGAGTAAGTAATATCGTCAGTAAAAAATATCGATATGTTTATTAGTTTAAAAATATCGAAAGTTGTGTTATCGACTGTCACAATATCGACTCTCATGATATCGAATTTTAATATGTATATATATAATATGTAATAGTTCAATGTACATTGTTTTAATGTTTTATAATAGCATTTTGTGTTAAAATGTATTAATTTTATTTATTTATTTATATAGAATTAATGTTAAAAATAATTAATAAATTAAAAAAAAATTATATTACTATAATAATTTCTAGGAGCGGGTAGTGGGTTTTTAGGGGAATAGGGTGGGAAGTATTTTAAATATAATTAATTAATTATGTAAATATATTAATTGGTATTAATTAATTAATTATGTAAATATATTAATTGGTATTAATTAATTAAATATGTAAATATATTAATTGGTATTAATTAATTAAATATGTAAATATATTAATTGGTATTAATTAATTAAATATGTAAATATAATTATTAGTATTAATATGTAATTAATTGTTAAATTACTATTTAATTAAATATATAATATGTAATTGGTAAATATGTTATTTTAATAGCTTATTTGAGAATTATGCTTATTTAAATAATTTTTTTCATGTAGCCGGTTGTGGGATTATAGGGGATTAGGGTGGGAAGTAATTTAATAGTAAGTAATTAAATCTGTTAATTAATTAATTGGTAAGAATAAGTAAATACTTGTTATTTATCTAAAATATGTTAATTATATATAATTTAATTGTTAATTTATTTAAATAAATGGAATTATTGTTGAATATGTAAAATCAAACTTTTTTAGGATATGTAGTGGGTTGTGGGATTATAGGGGAATAGGGTGGGAAGTAATTTAATTGTAAGTAATTAATTATGTTAATTAGTTAATTGTTATGAATAATTAAATATTTGTAAAATAAATTAAATATGTTAATTATATTTTATGTAATTGTAAATTTATTAACATTAATGCTATTATAGTAAATTATGTTACATATCACATTTTTATGTTATGTAGTGGGTTGTGTGTTAATAGGGGTATAGGGTGGGAAGTTAATTAATTATAAGTAATGACATATGTTAATTAATTAATTGGTATTCATAATGAAATAATTGTTAAAGACTTAAAATATGTTAATTATATAGATATAAATAGATATAACTAATATTATAATAATTAAATATAAAATATATATATATGAAATATAATTGTCTAATTACATTTAATTACATATATATAATATATTTATAATTAGATATATAAAGATATATATAACATATATATATATAATTATAGATATTCTCATATATATATTATTTTGTATTTGGGGAAAGAGGTTGGTTTAGTCTTCTGGGTTACTTTTCTGTTTGGTTATTAAGGGGTATATGTTGTGTGCAGAGTCAGTTGTCAGTTTTTTGGTAAAGGTGTATTTGTAGGGGTCAGTTTTCATTTAGTGGGTAAAGGGGTATTTTTAGGGGTCAGGGTCAGTTTTCAGTTAGTGGGTAAAGGGGTATTTGTAGGGTTCAGGGTCAGTTTTCAGTATTTGGGTAAAGGGTAATTTTTTTCTTTCAGAGTCAGTTTTCAGTTTGTGGATAAAGGTGTTTTTAGGGGTCAGGGTCAGTTTTCAGTTTTTGGGTAAAGGGGTATTTGTAGGGGTGAGGGTCAGTTTTCAGTTAGTGGGTAAAGGGGTATTTGTAGGGGTCAGGGTCAGTTTTCAGTTAGTGGGTAAAGGGGTATTTTTAGGGGTCAGGGTCAGTTTTCAGTTAGTGGGTGAAGGGGTATTTTTAGGGTTAAGGGTCAGTTTTCAGTATTTGGGTAAAGGGTATTTTTTTGGTTGCAGGGTCAGTTTTCAGTTTGTGGGTAAAGGGGTATTTTTAGAGGTCAGGGTCAGTTTTCAGTTTTTGGGTAAAGGGGTATTTTTAGGGGTTAGGGTCAGTTTTCAGTTAGTGGGTAAAGGGGTATTAGTAGGGGTCAGTGTCAGTTTTCAGTTAGTGGCTAAAGGGGTATTTTTAGGGGTTAGGGTCAGTTTTCAGTTAGTGGGTAAAGGGTTATTTTTAGGGTTAAGGGTCAGTTTTCAGTATTTGGGTAAAGGGTCTTTCTTTGGTTGCAGGGTTAGTTTTCAGTTTGTGGGTAAAGGGGTATTTTTAGAGGTCAGGGTCAGTTTTTAGTTAGTGGGTAAAGGGGTATTTGTAGGGGTCAGGGTCAGTTTTCAGTTAGTGGGTAAAGGGGTATTTTTAGGGGTCAGGGTCAGTTTTCAGTTAGTGGGTAAAGGGCTATTTTTAGGGTTAAGGGTCAGTTTTCAGTATTTGGGTAAAGGGTATTTTTTTGGTTGCAGGGTTAGTTTTCAGTTTGTGGGAAAAGGGGTATTTTTAGAGGTCAGGGTCAGTTTTCAGTTTTTGGGTAAAGGGGTATTTTTAGGGGTCAGGGTCAGTTTTCAGTTAGTGGGTAAAGGGGTATTTTTAGGGGTCAGGGTCAGTTTTCAGTTAGTGGGTAAAGGGTTATTGTTAGGGGTCAGGGTCAGTTTTCAGTTAGTGGGTAAAGGGGTATTTTGTGGGTTCTGGGTCAGTTTTTAGTTTGTGGGTAAAGGGGTGTTTTTAGGGCTTTGGGTCAGTTTAGGGTTTTAGGTTAGAGGGATACAGGGTAAAAATATGGTCAATTTAAATGTCTATTAAATTAGTTACTTTTTCATATATTTTATATAAAATATTTGAATTAATATACATTAAAACAATTATTGGTATTGTAGGACTTTAAATATTAATACATTTTTAAACATATTTAAATGTATAAGGTATTTTTTAATAGATTATTTAATATGCAAATAATATTTATATACAATAATAAAGAAGGAAACATAGACAGGGTTAAATGCCATAAATGAAAAATTGTTTATTCACATATAAAAATTTATTTGTAAGTAGAGAATCATTTTTTATTTATAATCAAAAATTTTCATTCAATGTTTTTATTAACATAACAAAAATATGAAGTACATGTATATGTTTTTAACACATAAATTATATTAACATAATTTTTTTATCTTTTACATATAGTAACATTTAAATAGTTTCTGAAACAAATTGGTAATATGTACTTTTTATTTAATAACAAAATATTTATTCAGATACACATTGAATTTATTGTGATTGCAAATTATGTACATTTTTTTGTAATTGTAACATTTTTGTTTTTTACCAAGTCATGTTATATTTTTGGAAATAATTATTATGAATATTGAACATATTTATAATATTCATTTTTAAATACATAAACACCAAAAATATTTACACTTAATATAATACTCTGTGTATTTTTTAAAGTGTTGGAATATAGAAATTAAATAGCATTTAGCTGTATACAGGGACTACTTTTTAACCGCGTAATGTTACTTAGGCGTATTTGGTGCTTCAACAGATCGCGGTTGGGTGCTGCTTCGCGTTAGAGAGGGTAAGTTTGTTTTAATTGTGTTTTATAAGTTTCTGAACTTATTGCTAGTGTATGTGTGCTGTGTTTATGTTTATGTAGGTAGAGTTAATTAGAGAAGATTGTGTGTTCGGTGTTAGGTAGAGTGTACGATATTGGATTTTTACCGCGTTTTTGTTGTAGGTGTGTGAGGTGAGGTAATATGTTTAAATGTTACTAAGATAATATGTTTGATGTATAAATATGTGTTTTTATATATGTATGGGTGTTTTTATGTGGGTGGGTATGTTATTTATTTTTTCTAGGTTATCGTCGCGTTTCGCTGTTTTGGAGGACTCCCTTCTTTTTTGATCACAGCTGTGTAACGAGTATTATATACTCTTATTTTTGCACACTATTTTTTGGGTTTTTACATTTTCTTGGAGCGTTTATTTTTCGCCATTACGGATTTTTGGGTTTTCTATGGTATCTGGTGTCTACTGAAGTGGAAAGGAGTCGCTATGCATTTGCTTGTATTTTTGCATTTTTTTTGGCCTTTCATGGATTGTATGGGTTTTTGGAATGGTGTCCTATGGATTGCTTGGAATTGGATTACGTTTGAAGCTGCATCAGAAATATAAGTATTTTCTGGATTTTTAATGGGTGGGAAAACTGTTTTTAATTTTGCTTTACTTACGTTGTATGTAACATTTTGTAAATACATTATCTAAATACATTTTATATATGTTAATATTATGTATTTGATAATTTAATTGCAATTTGTTACATATTATAATGAAGAATTTTAGGAAAAATATGTTTAGTTTTACGTGTATAGTTATGTAATGTTTTAAAGAATAGTTTTGGCAATCATTGATAGATATTCTAGTCCTTTGCTAGTTGGATAGAGGGTAACTTGACTTTGGAGTGTGTTATACATTTTTTTAGTTTCTTTGGTGAGTTTAGGTCCAATCAAAGTTACTGATTGCTCCATTCGGAGCTCCTGGTAACTTTGTTCTTTTTGTAAGGATTGTATTAATTTGTGAAGGGTAGGCGTTCCTCGGCCTGTAGTTGCTTGGAAGGCATTGTGCCATCCTTCAACTGCATTGTTTGTTTTTGCTTCCTTATTTAGTGTGCTAAGGTAGACATTCCACCAAGCTATTTGGTATTTGGGTTGTCTTCTGTGGCCTGATCTGTGTAGCCTTCCTACCCATGTGTCTTCGAAGTAGTCAAGCATAGGGCTTAGTTTATCTTCGTTTCTTTTATAGTAGGGGCTGTCTATTAATAAGTTATAGTGCTCAGTTACATCTGTTAGTGGAACATAGGCTAGGGCGATGAGTTTTTTGATTTGATAAGCAAATGTGCTATCAGTGGCGTATTGGATACTCAAGGTTGATTTTTGTAGATGTCGCCAGATACATTGATTAAAGTGGTAATAGCAACCTTGTATTGCTGTGTGTGGGTATGTTTTAAGGATGCTGTTTATCATAGCTTTTTCAAAGTCAATGATAATTTTTTGTGGAAAATAGTTGTTAGTATGTTGCTTGACTTCAGTTAGTATTTCTTGATAGGTAGTTTGCTGTTTGTTTGGTAGAAGGGCATAAAGGAATGGAATATTTGCATTTTGGAAATGACCATGGATGGTGTATAATTGATAAAAAGGTTTGGGGCATACAGAAAAAGTACCGTCCATCATCCAAGTTTGGCATTGGGTAAGTTTTGTCATGTTGTTTGCTGTGGCAAACAGTATAATTCTTTTATCTTTAGATTTGTTGTCATAGAGTATAACATTTTCTTTATTGTGAGTTACAGAGAGTTCAGGTGGAATTTGGACTTCTTCTAAAGTTTTTGGTGTGGGAGGAGTAGTGCATGTTGCTCTTTTTTGTCTAGCTACTGTTCTTTTAAGGGATTCTATAGATGGTAATTGGCTAGAAGCATGTTGGGGAAGTACACTTAAATGGTGTTTCAGAATAGCAGTTGTTGGTTGATCAGTGCTAGTACTAGCTTCTTTAAGGGAATCTAGCATTTGTCTAATCTCTATTTCTGTTACATTGGGTGGGTGATTATGTTCTTTAGTATAAGTAACAGTAGTTTCCTGAGTTATAGCTCTACCATAACATTTGTTGGCATAATATTTCGTACACTTCCAAAACACTTTCAAATCTTTTTGTTTCTCTTGAGTGTAGACATATCCCATGTAACAAAGAAGCATTTTCCCTTTTTGTGAATAAATGAATTTAGCTCCTTCAGTCATGATAGTATTGTAGTGCTAGGAGGTAATTAAAAGAGAATGTAAATATTTTTTAAGGAAAAAAAATGTTCTAATCACATTATACAGTTTCACACATTTGTATTTTACCTGTAAATGTTTTGATGCTTTCAAGTCGTTATTTTCAGCTGTTGATGTTCTTCAAACTGTTATTTTCTGTGTATATCTTTTTGTACCTGTGGAAGTTGAGAAAATGTGTAGATATATTTTATTACTATTTATGATAATTTGTTCGACGTTTTTTGCTAGTTTAGATTTAGTTACCTATCTATTAATTCTCGATTTTACATTTCTAATATATACTTACTTTTTTATATGTAACTTTTGATGTCCAGGTGTTGTGTAGGTCTTCTGTTTTTTTTTTTCATCTGTAGGATGAGTGCTAAAAAAAAAAGATATATTTGATGTATTTTGCTTTAAAATATAGGTGTGAGCTTTGAGAGTTACATTTTCGCTGACTAATAATGTAGTAGTACTTACTTTAGATATGTGTAGGTCTCTTTCTGTTGAAGTCCATCAGTTTTCTTCCAGAAATCCAGCAGAGTTTCGTCTTCCTTTACTTAGGAGATGTATACTGCGTTTTTAGTTACTTATTATTTCATTTATATAGTATTAGGTTAATTGTTTCAGAAATAGGATTGGTTGTTTAAATGGATAGTCTGTTTTTATTTGATGATTTGAATTTTTTTCTTCTGTTATGCTAATTGTTTTCCTTATATGGGTGACGCCAATTAACGTTTATTGAATGTGTAAGGATTTATTTTGTATAGGTAATGTTCTAGGTAATGTTATTTTGATATTTGTAAAGTGGAGGAATATATATAATTAGTTGTAAAAAATGTGTAGAAGGTCGAAACATTGTTTATGTATTATAAAATGTATGTTAGTATTTATTGTGTGTTGTAAATGTTATGAAAATAAATAATATATGTCATCTATTTATATTAACTAAATCTGGTTTTTTATGATCAGTATGACTTAATTATTAAATAATAAAGTCATTTATTTTAGGATCTATTAATGTCGATTTTTTTACAATCGATAAATTTGCTATCTATGTTTGTGTAATCGATATTTTGACTGTTGTTATATAAATATTTAATAATCGGTGTTTTAGAAATCGATAATGTTGTGAGTCGATATTGTTGTAGTCGTTGTTTTTAGTAGTCGATATTGTGTAGTCGATATTTTTGATGTTTGTTGTGTAAGTATAGTAAATCGATAATTTTGTTGTCGATAATTAGTCATCGATATTTTGTCCAGTCGATATTCGGTCTGTCGAGGTTATGTCAGTGATCCGGCTTCTTCTGCATCTGTTTTCCATAGAATCATATTTCAACTGTTAAAGGACTTAAAAAGGGATGTTTGCATTTCAGGATGATGTTTTGAGCTTTGCTAAAACTAGAGAGGACCATGACAGACAACATTTTAGAACAGGTATTATTGACTTTACAAGAGAGAAGTGTAGCATTGAAGTTGGAGAAACGCAAAATTGCTAGAGCCTGAGTGGAGTGAGTGGAGTGTCTGGGACGTGTGGTTTCTGGCGATAGTACTGTACTAAGACAAGGACTAGTTAATGCTATCATTGATGCAAGAAGACCACTTAGTGACAAATCTGGGTTGAAAAGTTACATGTGTATGTGCGAGATCTGGTCATGTTTTATACAGGGCTATGCTTCCCATATCAAACCATTGACTGCTTTGTTGAAAAAAATACCATGTTCAAATGGAATACTACATGTTAAGATTCATTTGAGCGGGTTAAGAAGGAACTAGCCAGCCCGAAAGACTTAAAGGCTTTTGATCCTAGCCTACCATGTTGTGTTACAGTTGATGCATTTAATGTAGGGTTAGATGCCATTCTTACTCAGTACAAATAGAATGATGAAAACACAATTTGCTATGCTTCACGAGTGGTGAGGGCAATCCAGAAATTAAAATCATATGTGTCTTGAAACAGATTTGAAATTGTGACTGACCATACCCAATTAGTTGTCATTCTCACAGGTGAAAAGATAAAAGAACAGACCCCTTGAATTGCCAAAATCACAGCCAAGTTATTGCAATACCAGTTTGATGTAGATCACATCAAAGGTGCTAAGAATGTTCGGGCAGATTTTTTTGTCAAGGTCCACATCTGCTGATTGTACACCTGATGAAGGGTGTGAGGGTGTAGCAGATTAGACGTGTGAAGGCGTTGATGAAGATTGTTTTATTGCTGCGATGGATTTGGAGGAACTGTTTGCAGTGTTGCAGCATGAATGGAGATCCAAATTGGATCAAGATGAAGTAATGAATTCTATATTATTTTAGGTGAAAACTGACTGGCCCTCTGAAATGTCTTTGGAAACATCATGTCAGCCTTTTTGGAAAACACACAATGAGTTATCTATAGAAGCCGGACTTCTGTTGGGAGGAGATAAGCTGCTTCCTCTGGTAGAGATCAGATTTAGGTTAATAAAAGTGGGACATGAAGGACATTTGGGAAAGACCTTTACCAAAGGCAGAATTCATCAAACTTTGTGGTGGCCATTCATGGATATTGAAATTGATCAGTTTGTGGAAAGATGTGTTGTGTGTTCGAGGGCTGAAAAGGGCTTAGTAATCAGAAGGCAACCATTATAACCGAGTGAGTGCCCTTCTAAAGCTGGGGAGAAAATTGGTATAGATATGGTGGGCCCTTTCAACAGTTCACAATGGGCCCGATTCACAGAATGAACTTAAGACTAAATCCTAAACTTACTACTATTTGGTATTCACAGAATGCACTTACTACTTTCGGGATTCACAGAGTGAACTTACTACTTTCGGGATTCACAGAATAAACTTACTACTTTCGGTATTCACAGAATAGATTTAAGACTACTAACTCTAAATCCGAAATCGGGGAGTAAATTCCGGCCCGGAGGCGGAGCTTACGGCCCGGAGGCGGAGATTATGGCCCGGAGGCGGAGCTTCCGGCTCGGAGGTGGGGATTTTTGCCATGCTGAAATCTCCAACTCTGGGCCGCAAGCTCCGACTCCGGGCCGGAAGCTCCTCCTCCGGGCCGGAAGCTCCGCCTCCGGGCCGTAAGCGCCGCCTCCGGGCCGTAAGCTCCGCCTCCGGGCCGGAATTTACTCCCCGATTTCGGACTTAGAGTTAGTAGTCTTAAATCTATTCTGTGAATACCGAAAGTAGTAAGTTTATTCTGTGAATACCGAAAGTAGTAAGTTCACTCTGTGAATCCCGAAAGTAGTAAGTGCATTCTGTGAATACCAAATAGTAGTAAGTTTAGGATTTAGTCTTAAGTTCATTCTGTGAATCGGGCCCCAAGTCATTTATATTACGCTGTAGTAGTTGTCGATCTCTATTCTAAATGAACTGAAGTGAAGTTCATAGGTGAACCAAGTTCACAAGCGATGTTTAAATTCCTAAATGAAATATTCACAAGGGAAGGTTATCCCAGATTTCTTATGTCTGACTATGGGGTTCAGTTTGTGAGAAAGGAAAGGAGGATTTCCTTAAATCGGGTAACATCAAGCACTTCAGAACCTCCCTTTATCATCCTCAAACTAATGGGTAGGTTGAACGCATGAATAAGGCGTTAACACAGTGTGTGCAGTGGGCTCTCAAGACTAAATTTGTCATTTTTAATGCATACAGTCTATGTTGTGTTTTTACTGCACAAGTCTACATTCCATTACACAGGTGTCACCATTTGAATTGTTGATGAGGAGAAAGCCAGCCACAAATATTTGTCCTAGTTGGATGAGCAGATGGGTAACATTTGGGGTACATATGGATAGTATTAATAAAAAAGGTATGAGTAATGTGGCCAAGTTCAAATCAAAACAAAAGGAAACATTTGATAGGAATGATTGTGTGCATGAGAGGAAGTTTGAGGTTGAAGATAATGTTGGTATCAATAAGGGGGCTTACGTAAAAAAAGGAGATAAGAAATGTTATGACCCTTGTTTGGTAGATAAAATATGTGGAAATGCTATCACGGTGCATGGTACAGACTGGTGAAATGTGGGGAGAGTCATCAAATGTGAAGGTAAAGGGCAACAAATGTCTCCGTTATCAACTCCGCCAATTGTTCAAGGGTCACGTCATGCTGAAATTTAAAAAAAACAATGAACCAGTAGTCTGCAGAAGCTCCAGGGATAGACAAATTCCTATTTGGTTTAGGAAATGAATAGTGGTTTATTATCAAAACTTTGTCTGTATTTTTGGGGGGTATGCAAAATATTACTTTTTGGTTCTTTTTCTGCTTGGTACCTGCCTATGGGTACATATAGTTCTTTCTAAAGTATAGTATTTGGCAGGTTCATGTCAATCTTCTTAACGGTTCGGTATTAGTGGTGAACCTGATTACATTTATGTACAGTTCTTCCAAAAGTATAGTAATGGCAGGTTTATATACATTTTCTTAAGCTTGAGTTTTTTGTATTTTATATTTTATTTTTATTTTAAGAACTTTCGGTGTAGGGTCTCCTGCATTACATAGTACTATTGTTATAGCATGAAGTGATGTGTAATTCAAACTCTGTAGCGTAAGTTGGTTTCTTCGGTTTTTGTTAGGAGGGGAAAAGTAATGTGGTGTTCAGACATGACAGTGGAACGTATTATCTGAACATAGAATGTAGAGAAGATGGAATGCAGGGAGATTTCGTAATGTTGGTGACAGTTGCTGGATGCAGACAGGCTGTCACAACGTGTGTCTAGTGGCTCCTGTAAATAAACGTTGCTTACCTTGTTAAACTAGAGGTTGTCGACTCCTTACTTACAACACATTTTTAAAATATTTGGCTAGAGTTCAAATTATTAGGTAGTTTGAAGTAGTCTTTACATGCCAGTGTGTGATTGTACATTCAATATTGTATTGTGGTGTCTCGTGGTTGCCCTTCAAATTTTGGATTCTTTCTATTTGTACCTATAGAACAGATATTATATATAATATTTTCCATTTTGTACTATGTTATATGTGGGGTATGGAACGCTAACATTGCTATGAACATATGGTGTGAGCGGTTCATTTTTTAAAGTGAGAATGGGTGAACACAGTACTTTATGTTAAAAATGTTTGAGCTTTTTACATTTTGTGCTAAATCTACTATTGACCCCATTTCAACCTTAACCCCCTTCAACTTAATTTTAGTCAAACATATTTATTTTTTATGGGGTTTTATAAAGCGCGAACATTCGCTCCCAGGGGAGCATCTTGGCGCTGAGCTTGCGAACAGTAGGTAGATGAAAAATGAAGTAGAAGAAACAATGAAACTAAATGGCTGCCAGTACGGAGGTATCTGATTGCTTGTACACCCATGTCTTAAGGAGTTTTCTGAAAAGACCCTCCTTTTCAGTCAGTCTAAGGTTGACTGGTAGGTTATTCCATGCCTTGGCTGCCAAGACAGTGAAAGTTTTCCCACCCTTGGTTTTGTATTTAAATCTGGGAATCATGATGAGGTTAGTCCCAGATGATCTCAAACATCGCGGAGGATTATAACGCATAAAGCGATTTGTAAGGTAGTGGGGACCTGTATTTTGCATGGATTTGAAAACGGTGAGAAGCAATTTAAAAAGAATTCTTTTATGCAATGGTAGCCAGTGCAAAGCTCTCAATGCTGCTGAAGCTGATGACCTTCTGGGGAGTTGTAAGACCAGTCTCGCAGCTGCATGTTGTATAGTCTGCAGCTTCTTAAGGGTGGACTTTTTTTACTCCAGTCATTAATCCGTTGCAGTAATCAAGTCGGGAAAGTATTAAAGCTACCACGACTGATTTTCTAGCTGCAATGGGGAGGAAATCAAAGAATTTTTTCAGTGATTTAATAAGACCAAAACAGCGTCCAGCCGTAATCCTGATGTGGTCATCGAAAGAAAGGAGTGAATCAAATTGCACTCCTAGATTCCGTGCTGATGATACTGCACTGGGGGGGGCCTCCGATCCCAAGGGCCACCAGTCTTTCGGACAGAAAGATAAATCTTTACCCAGCGGTATAATTTCTGTCTTAGCACTGTTGCATTTTAAATGGTTTTTGTTCAACCATTGGAAAACATCGGAGAGGCAGTTTTTAAAACGAAGATCTGCATCAGGCCACTTTTTATCGATGGTAACGACAAGTTGTGTATCGTCGGCATAAGACGTGACAAGGATCCCATGAGATTCTATCACAGCGAGAAGGGGGGCCATATAGATGTTAAAAAAAAGAGGGCTTAGTATGGACCCCTGTGGCACTCCTGATGAAATGGATTTTTCGCTGGATAGATAGGGACCCAAGGACACAGTCTGGGACCTATTGGATAGAAAAGAAATGACCCATGCCAAGGCTGTGTCTGTCACGCCAATCTCTCGCATTCTGTTAATCAGGATGGCATGCGAGATGGTGTCGAATGCTGCTGTCAAGTCAAGCAGGACGAGGACTGTCTGCCTTCCCTCATCCTGCAGGAACTTGACAGAATCAGCTAATTCGATCAAGGCTGTTTCAGTAGAATGGCCGGCACGAAATCCCGATTGCTGAGGATGCAGGATATTGTGGGCCTCTACAAATGTTTTGAGCTCATCATGTACTAGCCGATCCATGACTTTACTTAGAACAGGTAGCAAGGAAATGGGGCACATGTTGCTAAGATCCGTGGGCGATTTGTTCAGCTTCTTCATCAGAGGCTTTACAATGGCCTTCTTCCAATCATTCGGCACAAGCCCAGATTCAAAAGATGCATTGATAAGACTATTTATGTATGGGTTTACTGTCTCTATCAGGTGATGTAAGATGATAGGGGGACAGGGATCAGTGGGGGCTCCAGATTTACAAGCCAGAATTGCCTTGCTTGTTTGTTGGAGGGAAACCGGTTTAAAAGCGGAGAGCAGAAGGTGGTTGTCGACAACCTCTAGGAGGTTGGTCGAAGGAGGAGGAAAGTGCATCTGAATACTGACTATTTTGTCTTCAAAGAAGTCTGCGATTTGATTACACAGGCTCTCAGAAGGAGGAATTTCGGGCATAGAGGCTTTAGGATGAGTAAAAGATTTGACAATTTTAAAGACAGTTTTATGGTTATGTTGAGCTTCATTTATAACCCTGGTAAAATAGTCCTTTTTTGCTGTTTTAATATTGGCAAGATATAGTTTCCTCTGTTGGACGTACTGTGCTCTTGCAGCCTCGTCGTACGATTTTCGCCATTGCCTTTCTAATCTCCGACAGAGGAGATGACTGTCGGATAAAGTGTGGGTGAACCAGGGAGCATTTGGTTTCCTCTTATAGCATTTTGCATGGTGGCTTCCAGATTCAGTATTGTCCAAAACAATTTGGTCTAGCCAAGTGCGGAATTTGCAAGAATCAACTGCAGAATCTCTAGTTATGATTGGGAGATCTGGGAGAGGTTGAGCGTCCTGCTTGATGCGTTCCACCACTTTCTTCCAGTTGACTGTGAAGATAGCGTGGGGTCGGTTTATACTGGATGAGATAGAAGCAGGTAATGCAATATCAAATGGAATAAAACAATGGTCAGTCCAAATTTGGGATAGTGGAAGGGATGTGATCAAAGGTGTAAAATTAGTGCAAATGCCGTCAAGGGTATGTCCAGCACGGTGGGTCGCAGCAGTAACACGTTGGGAAAGTCCAAACATATTTAAAGAATGTTGAAAGGAGATGGTGTGAGGGTCAATAAGAGATTCCAAGTGAAGGTTCATGTCACCTAAAAGTGTAAAATTGGGGTACTGTAGCATAAGTGCTCCAAGAACCTCATCTAGAGAGTCTAGAAAAGAAGTGGCATTTCCAGGAGGACGATATAAAAGTCCCCCTGAAAAGGAAGTGGAGGCATTAAGTTTAATCGAAAAACCCATGCCCTCACTGTCTTTAAGGTGGCCCAAATCAAAAATGTGGCAGGGAAAGATTCGTTTTTACAGATAGATTATTTTTTGTATAACTTTTATTGTTCCATTTTCATAATCAGATTGCATCATACAGAAACAAACAACCACCCCACCTCCAACATGCCAGGCACCAAAACCTATGCTATGGAGATATTAAAGTAGAATACACACAGTAGGGACCCCATACCAGTAGCCCCAGCACACTCACCGCTATATCAGTGACCACCTTCGTCCAGGTAAACAATTTTCTTTTACAGCCTCTGTATAGTAATAACTCTTGAAGTCCGCCCTTTCATCTACTCCTTGTTTTAGTCCCAGGAATTAAAGAGACCTCCCACCCAGTCTCCCACAGGAGGAAGCAACAGCAGACAGGCACCTCTCACTTTCACAGACAAATATTTCTCTTCAGCACCAGGTCCACCGGGTCCAATCAGACCCTTGCCTTGCTTCATTCCAACCATGACTTATTTCATGTTGTCTTCGTTCTGCATCAGGTTGCTTGAGTCAGCTGTTCTATCAAAAGTGCCGAATCTATCCTGTCTTCTTCTAGGGTTTTATCCCTTCTTACAATGTTCATGTAGCGCTCTTCCGACCCCTTCCTTGGGCATGTTTTTCACCACTCACTGACCTGTGGGGCCCTTTGCCTAGCCCAGGGCATGTCTATCAGCCTTTTTATCAGCACTGTCCCCAACATAGCAAATTTATTCTGAATCTTCCTTCTTTCTTTCATGGGATAATTTCCAGGAAGCATAGTTTGATAGGCATTTCCTGGATTCTTTTTGTTATTAGTTGCAGCTTAGCTAAGACATGCGTCCAAAATCTGTGCATGGACCGACATGGCCCAGTGTATAGTTTTCAAAATGGTTCCGCAGCTGAGACCTTCTCTTGGTGGCTTGTTTGCTACTGCGAATAGTATCAGATATCCCAATCCTATCGATACCTTCTGTTTTGGTGGCATTAAGGTGGCCTGGCTCCCAGCTGGAGGAGTGCCCTGTTTTTAATTGCTAAAAAGGCATTAGGCCAGCTATCACCTGCCGCATCCCTCCTTCTGCCACATATTGCTTCTGGCCAAGGAGGGGCACTCTAGTTTAAATCTGTTCCTCCACCATGCTTGGTATGGGAAGAAGTCTGGAAGGGGAGACGTCTGGTGTCCTCAATCCCATTGCTTTCTGAACTCGATAGAAACTGAGCTAGCTGATAGCTAGTCGATTTTCCTCTTCACTGGGATGCTTCTTTTGGAAGCAGCTGTCGCTCTTTACCAATGGCAAAATTGAATATGGGCATCTAAGGGTGGATAGATGAGAGTCTCATGCTGGTTGAGTGGGTACTTGATGGTAAGTGCTATCAGGTTGATCATGGTTGGCAAGTCAGGGAGGTAGGATGCACACCCACAGCACAATGCAGTTCTGGGTTTGTCATAAAGGGTTGAATGAAGGCAAAAGGAGATGCAAGAAAAGGCATGCATGGAATCAACATGAAATCGCAGAAAACGAATTTATGGCACAAGTAGTCCATTTTTTAGAGCTATAGAAATAAATAATTGCTTGGGGCTTACAAATAGTGGCCCAGTGAATCTCCAAGGATTGTAAGAAATTGCATTAATTTGTGGGTATCTGACGGCAGTGGAGTGGGTGTGTGATTGTGAGTGTGTAGTCATATAAAGGTGTGTAGTGTATGCGGACCTTTGAATGTGTGAGTGGCCGTCTGGTGAT
The DNA here is from genome assembly GCF_964261635.1 of Lissotriton helveticus. Lineage (NCBI taxonomy): Eukaryota > Metazoa > Chordata > Amphibia > Caudata > Salamandridae > Lissotriton > Lissotriton helveticus. The sequence continues at coordinate 264,902,169 of NC_136058.1, forward strand.
TGTGTGCCATTCTTATGGTCGGTGTCTGACAGTGAGTATGTGAGCTTTTTATGGTAGTTGTTGCTATGTGTGGCATGATTGGCTGATCAAGAATGCAGGAGAAACACTGACAGGAAGATGTAATACTAGTCTTGTTGTGAGTGGTTGCAGGAAGGGAACAGGAGGAGCAAGAAAAAGAGTAAGCAGAGGCATAAAAGGAGCAAACCCACAGAATAGGCTAATTCCCAAAGACAAGAAGTAGCAGAAGTAGGACCTTTGTAACAGGCAAATAAACCAGTTTTGGAAGATTACAAACGGTGTTCATTTCTATTTGTGAGGATTCCAGGCATCTTGACAAATGGTAATGAAGCATTATGCCTTGCACCCCATGATCCTAGCTCCTAAATAGGCCTGGGCGAAATTTGAATCGCACAGGAGTAATTGGAGTAATTTCAGTAATTACTCATTACTCTTGCAATGCGAAATTACTGAAATTACGTGATTACGCCAACTTGCGTAGTCAAGAGTCGTTTGGGGCAAAAACCCTACCACAGGAGCACAGGAACAACAAACTAAAGGAGAGTGAGAGGCTGCTGACTACTGCTGTTAGTGTCAAATAGCATGTAGTGCTATTTCCTTAGTGCAAAATGCATCCTGGGTCCCATTTTGTTGGATTACGTTTCTCATTTAATTATGCAGAATTATGCGTAATTTTGTGGTAATTACAAGTAATAACACTAGAGAGAATTATGCCAGGTACACCAACTCCATCTTCTAATGCTACCTGCAACACTGCCTGGCCCTACCGCTTCCCCGAGCCCCTGAAATGTGGGGCAGCATACCATAACTCCCTCAATGAACTTTGCATGACAGCACACTATGCGTGTAAACATTGCTGAGGTCAGAGGTGAGTTGAACAGTGACCTGTGAACCCTGAATGTGAGGCTGGACCCCACAAGTGAGGCTGCAAGACATTCTGGGTTGCCCACTAGGCTGTATTAGATATGAGGCTATGAAGAGTCCAGTGGGGGAGAATTGTAAGATACCATCAGTGGTGGCTAAAATTAGTGCTTAATTTGCAAAAGTATAAGCACCCATCATTTTGTTCAGAAGCCTGCAGGCAGCATTATCAAAGTTTGGGGTGCAGGGTACCAAGGCTGTCTAGTCTTGATTCCACCTCATGCCTCTACAGTCCATCATTAGGCACTCCCTGTCGCTTTATCTCACTTTGCAGGTTTTCTTAATCCCTGCTTCCTGCCTGTGTCACTGATTTTCTGTGTTTCTCTTCCTTCTTTATTCCCTCTTCTGTGTTTTCTGTCTCTTGCTCTTGATCAAAGGTTGGCAAGGAAAACTAAGGGGCATATTATCAAGAACGGCGTTAAAAATTATTGACGGTCTAGCGGCAGAAAACTGCCGCTAATGTAGCGATAATGGGCTTAATAATATGCCCTTGAGAATTCCAATAGAAGTCCATGTTCTGGTGTGAACATGGGTTTCTATTGGAATTCTCCAGGGCATATTATCAAGCCCATTATCGCTTCTTTAGCGGCTGTTTTCTGCCGCTAAACCGGCGATAATTTTAACTCCTTTCTTTATAATATGCCCCTACGTGCCTGTCCCCAAAAATAGTCCCAATAGGTCTAACCTGTAATCAACGGTTCAAATTAAGCAAGGCTCAAATGAAGAGCTGGCTCAGAGGGGTTCTCACAGGATACAGGCTTCCACATAGAATGGTGGATTCACAGAAAGTCCTGTATGATTTCCCCCCATTCCAGCCCTCACTCCAATCCCCAGATATACTGCAAGTGGGGCTCATGTGACACTCTCGGGGTCAGGGTGGGTCTCCGCTGCACCAACCTCCTTTCAAGGGCTCTCTGCGCATAACACCCTCTTTCCTCCCATCTTTGGTTACAGGAGAAACGCCCTCACAGATATTTGTTTTTCATCCTGGGCAGTACAGGAACAGGTAAAGATGCCCCTGCTCTGGAATACTGAGACAGCCTCTTCTTGGGATAGGGTAGTAGCAGACCCAGGTTAGCCCCGGAGACAGGGCGTTTACGCACCTGTGGCCTCATCATGAGTTGGCCAGAGAAGTGTCCCCAAGGGGCATACTGTTCTGAACAACTAGGAGTCTACTGGTGTCTCCAGGCCCTGCACTATCAGATCTGCAAACTTTAGACCCAATCATTCTGGTTGCAGATATTACAGCTTCAGACTTAGAGGTGGAGCTGTGTAGGGCGGCTGCTGAACCAGGCCCCCACCACCCGCTGACTGCAGTAGGTAGGGAGCAAATAAGCAGTAGCAGCCACTTATATTGCAAAACGGTGGAAGGGGGAACACAAACAAAAAAAACAGAATAATGAATAAAGAAGTAGCACTTACCTGCTCCGATGGCCACCGTCTTGCTCCTGATCCTCGCATCCTGTCCAAGAACTGCTGCACACTGCGCAGGCTCCCAGGTCCCAATCCACTATTCCCAGGTGAGAATACTATTCCCAGGTGAGAATACTACTCCCAGGTGAGAATACTACTCCCAGGTGAGAATACTATTCCCAGCATGAAAGCAGTGCTAGGATTGGTCTGAGCACCCTGTTTTTTTGGACTGGGAGCCTGTGTTGGCTCCCAACCCAGCTGTACAACACAGCTCGGGTAGGAGAAAGGCTAATGCGCATGACCCTCTGGGGCTGGACAAACCGTCATGCGCACTTAGCAGTGCCCACCACTCCCCTTCATCCCTGGTGCTGCAGCTCGCTATGGATGGCCACGCCCCTCCCTCGGCTCACAGCCTGCAGGACGAAAAATAAAATGATAATTCAATTGTTTTGTTATCATTTTATATTTGTCCTTTGCTTCTGCTGACTTTCAGCAGGAGGAGTGACGCACCTCTGCCATAATGGACGAGCCACCCCTGCTGAAAAGCTCCAGACTGCAAGGCTCCCAATACTGCACAATGCCCGAGGGAAATGCCTCCCCCCACACACTTACCACCTGCTACTTGCAGGTACTAAATGTGTGTAGATTGGGCATATTATTTCCCCTGGAAAGTGGAAAAACATGCAGAATTAGACCAGGCATTCACAGGCCTGCCTGTTATTCCATATTCTGGAAGAAATAAAAGGTATCTCACAGACATAGGTGCAGGGATACAGTCCTGAATCAGATTCCAAAACTGCAAACATTGCAATTCCTGTAAAGAAAACTACAATCACCTAAAGAGAAAAAAAGACGTAACATTTGGCAGTGTATTTTTTTTTTAAGTTATTGAAAATTGAATGTAAACTTGCAAAAACAGCAATTAAGTATTTATTTTATTTAATCTTTTTACAAATTGACACAAGACCGCAATGGGTCGTAGGCAAAGTTAACCGCTTAACCGCGCCGCAAATTACGCCACAGTGCGGCGCTTTGATGAAGTGGGCCGGGCCGCGTCAGCCAACAGACTTGCGCAGCACTACAGAGGTGATGTGCGCGACGGCCGTTGGCCGACAGAAGCAGCAAAGGGGTTAACATTCTATAAATTTTCAAAAAAGGGGAAAAAAAACAAAAAAACAATGCCTTCCTTGCCATTGGAGTTGCCTCTCATGGCAACGGGGGGAATTGGAGGGGAGGCATCGAGCACTTTTCATTGTGGTGATGAGCATTGAAAAATGGCTATAGATCTGTCCTTGTAAATGAGGTCTCCACCTCATCAAACTATGATCCTCACGAATCTAAATCGGTAGGGTGGACCATTGCAGCGCTACAAACTTCCCTCTCACAAACATTTGAATTGGGCCCTAAATCTTGCAGGGGTATTGTGCACCGGCTCCATCAATCATAGAGGCTCGCCATGGTTGATTGAGGCAGATTAGCTACACCATCATTTGCCCTTTGCCAAACTGATGCCAAAGTTTGATACAAGGTGAACTTGATATTTCACAGTGATCCATTGCACTGTTGGTCTGCTTTTGTTGCAGCAGAGTATGAACATTTCTGCCACGTGTGTAGATCGTAAGGCAGAAATGCAGCATTTGTACCAATTTTTAAATATATTGGTGCGAGAGAAATCCTGCCACTTCTGCATCCGCCTTGGGAGAGTGTGATCTGCATGCTGTGCTTGAATGAGCAATAAAGTAGTAAAATCTTAATTTCCACCTTTGGTTCGGCTATTTTGTGGTACCTAAATGTTGATGTTGCTTCTAAATTTGTTTCAGAGCTGTGACATTGACACGGGGTATTGCATTAATCCCACTCAAGGCTATCACGCTCCCAAGACTGACTGTGTGTTTTTCCTTATTTTTGGCCCTTCAACAGACAACTGTAAGTTAGAAACAAGTTCAAATTGTGACAGGACATATTTTTCATTATCTGGCTTTGATCCAGAGCAAGAGAGAGAAAGGCAGAAAAGGTGGAAGGAAGGAAGGAGATAAAGATAAAAAACAGTGATGTAGGGAGAAATCAGGGATGAAAAATAACCTAAGAAACTGAGATAAAAAGAAAGTGTAGGGTGGCGGAAGAAAGATGAATGAGGTGGAATCAAGACTTGGGAAACTACCACTAGCAGGATTTTAAACAAACATTTTGGACCCTCCATTTTTTTTTATTTTTTAAGTAAGAACTGGGAGAGGGGGGACCACGCTTGAACCATAGATAATCATGGTGGGCCCGATTCACAGAATGAACTTAAGACTCTATCCTAAACTTACTACTATTTTGGTATTTACAGAATGCACTTACTACTTTTGGTATTCACAGAATCAACTTACTACTTTTAGTATTCACAGAAGTTAGGATTTTGTCTTAAGTCTGTCTTAAGTCTGTCTTAAGTCTGTCTTAAGTTTGTCTTAAGACAAACTTTTAAGACAAAATCCTAACTTCTGTGAATACCAAAAGTAGTAAATTCATTCTGTGAATGCCAAAAGTAGTACCGGGCCCGATTTGTCCATCAACATAAAATGAGGCTGTGATTCTGGATCCACATATCAGCACTACGAATCAGAATTTGACATCACTAATATCCAGACCTCTTCCACAACATTAAAAATATAAAAATACAGATTTGCAAACCTGTAGAATCCAGAGCGGAACAGGCCTCCTCTGCGCTAACACCGAGAGCCAGGATCTACCGCAGACTAATTTCCTCGCGCGGCTAATTGCTTTGTTTATTTATTTAATTAGATGCATTATTTATACCTTTATAGCGGCTGAGTGAGAATGGGTGAGAAGATGTGCCCCATAAATATGCTTTAATTCTCATTTGCTATCTTTCTAACTAGCAATAACTGTCCTATTAAAATCTGAGCAAATGCATCGACCCCCTCCCTCAGATATTCTTAATTAACGCCCTATGTTAGGGAAAAGGATATTTTTCGAGTTCCCAGCCGTGATGTCGGAGATAACGGATAGGTAAGTCCCGCGGGCGCGCAGGGAGCAATCATATGGCACTCAGCCCCCCCCCCCCGCCATCATGGGCATTAAATCACAATCAATGTCCCCCCAAATGGCTCCTCTGCCCCCTCACTCCCCACAGAAGGGGTTTGTGTTCATGGCGGATTAATGCAGAGATGGGAGCATTGAAGGCACGTGGACAGTCGCGTTGCTTGGCGCCCAACCATGCTCCTACTGCTGGCAAAAAGGTGGGATTGGATGGATGACGTGCAGTTGAATAAGGCAGTTTCATAAGGCCTGACACTCACCATCACCACAATAACTCTCAAGTAGAATGGACCTTCTCTGCGCTCCCCCTCCCCCCCCCCACCAGGGCCAGGGGGCCTCATTTATGAGGCCGTGTGTCACTTTTACGCCGCCGGTGCGTCACTTTTTGTGACGCACCAGTGGCGTAAAAAATGCGCCGTGTTGCGCAATATTTACAAAGTGACGCATCTAGGTAGATGCGTCACTTTGTAAACCCCTGCACCACATTATACCTGCGCCGGGTATAATGTATGCTAGGGGGGCGTATTGACGCAAGAAAGGGTCGTAGAAGTGACGCAGTGAAATCTACACTTTTAACTCTGCTTAGCGCTCATACCTGGCGTTAGCTTTTGGGACTTGGCTGCTGGGCGCCTGCCTGCCTCCTGTGGAAGCTCGCCGCACCCGCTCCGCGGGTGCCGCTTCGTCGTCCCTTGCTGGGGGCTTGTCTGTGTTGCTGTTCCTGGCGGTTGCAAGGACCCGGGCTGGGTGAGAGGCACAGCGGGGCTGCGAGCGTGGACAGGGACTCCATTGCCCAGGAGTCCCTGCGTGACCCCTGCAGACCTTCCGGTCCGCTCTCCCCGTTGGCCCGCCCACCGCCCTTTGGAGGGTATTTTATCTCCTCTCCCCGTCTTTGCTGTGGGACACTTTTAACTCTGCTTAGCGCTCATACCTGGCGTTAGCTTTTGGGACTTGGTTGCTGGACGCCTGCCTGCCTCCTGTGGAAGCTCGCCGCACCCGCTCCGCGGGTGCCGCTTCGTCGTCCCTTGCTGGGGGCTTGTCTGTGTTGCTGTTCCTGGCGGTTGCAAGGACCCGGGCTGGGTGAGAGGCACAGCGGGGCTGCGAGCGTGGACAGGGACTCCATTGCCCAGGAGTCCCTGCGTGACCCCTGCAGACCTTCCGGTCCGCTCTCCCCGTTGGCCCGCCCATCGCCCCTTACGGTCTCTATATCTAGGAACATCACTCCCGCAGCGCGGGACACAGCCCGGGGCGAAGACCGGGCTAAGAGCGGGCCGTTTGAGGCCGTTCGAGGTCTTAGAGGTCTGGGCTGGGCCATCCCCCTTGGGTTTTTATCAGCTTTGCTTTTACATGTGTTAAATTTATCCTGTGCCCTTGTTCCCTGTTGTTTTTATAATGTGTTCACAGGGCAGTCGTAGCAAAACTGCCATGGGTCTTAAAAAACCTAGTGGGACCCTGGATGACTTCCTCACGAAGACTAATTTGGCCATTGATGCGGAAATAAATAAAATGCAGCACAGGGTTTCCCTTGAACTAGATGCTGCGCGTAAATTGTCTCTAGACATCGCTTCTTCCAAGAAATCATCCCTAGGAAAGCTGGCCCTAGCGATAACCCCTGAGCGCACTTCTGGTCCTCGCCCCTTGCTTACAGTGGTTGATATACACCACTCACCACCTATATCTCCTTTCAAGCAAGTTAAGGACTCTATCCCAACCCCCTTGGAGGAGCCTGCACCGCCTACTTATGTGGCTGGGAAAAGATCACCAGTAAAAATTGTTATGTCCAAGATCGCTGCTAATGCTAGAAAGGTTGCCCTACAGCGAAAAAAAAGTCTGGCAAGGTCTATCTTTGCTCGTAAAAAGGCAAAGATTGCCCGTTCCCAGTTCTTTAATAGTCGACGACCATTGGGTACATCTGGGCTTGGGGAAGCGAAAGATAAAACTACCTCAGCTTTACCAGGCATTGACATAAGCCTTGTTCCAAGTGGTGCTGAGTTTGATCCCTTAGTGGAAATTTCCCAGGATAAGAATAAAGAAGGGCCAAATGTGGATAGATTGAGCGGGGTTGAGGGGGATAGGAGGAGGGACGAGGAATTCTTACAAACTGTTTGGGACACACTTAAAAAGTTACTCGCCCCCCTGGAACTTAGACTTTCCCGTATGGAAAACCATTTGCTAGAAATGGATAGGACTATAGTTACACTGGCTAGCTTTAGTCTTAAGCAAATGGAAGCTAGGCTTTCACAGGATGAGGGTTTAATCTCCAAGCCTCTAGAGTCAGATCCCACGGTCCCCCCACCCCCAAGATCTAAATCTGTACCAAAACCTCGCGCAATAGTTGGGGATAGCGCTATTACTTCTCCCAATCCTAGTGTTTATCCCCTGCCCCAGGATTCAATACCACCCAAACCCAGACAACAAGCTTGCCCCGCCAAAAATATAACACCATCTAATGCGAGGGCTCAAACTAGCTCACAACAGAACGTAACACGTCTTAAACCCAGGCCACAATCTGTTGTACAACAGCCTAATCAATCGACTAATAAGAACCTGCCACCCTTAGAATCTAGCCGACCGAATTTTCGTGGTGGTTACATTGATCTACCTCCAGAGGCCAGTCCATATGTCATCGTATTAGCTGGTGTACCTACTCTCGACCTACAAACAAAAGAGAACCTCTGGTCTCTTAAAAATAAGGTCATTCATTGGCTTAATAAGAATAGACAGCTACCTAGTCACCCAAGAAGTCAGGTTTTAATGGTACGAAGAGTACCTTGGGTTGGACGCACTCACAAATCCATTGCTGGTGACTGTATAGTGGTGTCATTTGCTGACCCCCATACAGCTCAGCACCTTTGTTCATGGGCCCCTTGTGAAGATGACCATTCAGTTGTTGTTAGACCCCTCACCTTTTTCTATCCTCCTCAACGGCAGCATGGCCTGGGAGGGTCTTGGACGACAATCCAAAAGCCCAGGCACAGAGGATTTGGAAATGGTGGGCCAACCCAGAGCACCAGGTGGCAAGGTGTGCCTACATCTAATATGTTTGGCTGCTTGGATGAGGTCGATTGACATGGGGGGGTGGATGCTTTAAAACATCCAGTAGATTTCATCTCGCCCCCCCCAGGCACCACCCAGCACGGCATGTTCCATGTTGCCTTCAGGCCCACGATTAACACTGGACACTGTTTGTGATCGAATCTCGGCAGAGTTAGGAGTTCTGGGACACACTGAGACTCCTAGCCCCAGTAATCCAGTTAACGAAATTAAAATGGCCTCTTGGAACATAGCAGGTTTAAGGGGTCGCCTGGATAACGATGATTGGGTTGATTACATCACTACTCACGATATCATCGCTTTCCAGGAAACCTGGTCAGTTGATCCCCTGTATAGAGCAGGTTTCCTAAATTTTTATAAACCTGCATTGCAGGGACCCAGGGGTAGGGCATCGGGTGGTTTAACCATATGGATAAAAAACTCACTTGGTTTCAGCGTGAGGGAAATCCTGGTGAAGAACCCCGATCTCCTTTGTTTATCCCTAAGCAAGGATAATTGTAAGGATATTGTTCTAATTAATATCTATGCCCGAGGTTGCCAGGGTGGTAAAAAACAACCCATCCTTAATGACTTGGAAGACCTTCTAAATGAGCAGAAAAGCGACCAGCTCGTTTTAGTGGCCGGTGACCTGAACTGCTCATTTGAACCCATCTTGAACATTGTTGAGGATGTAGGGATGGAAGATGATATTGTCTGGAACATTCCCCCACTAGCAATAACTAAGGGAGTCAGGGGCACGGAGGCTGCTCTCCATTGGCTTGGACTCTGCCTGGAATGGGGGTTCCGGGCGGTGAACGGGAGTAGCCTATCTGATAAGGTGGGTAAACCAACTTTTAACAATGGATCTAGTGCGAGTCGCATTGACTACATTTTGGTCAATATTGACTCCTGGGATGTCGTAGTGGATATGTCAATTGTAACAAGGCCAGAGAGCGACCACAACCCACTCTCATTTGTATTTAAGGTCCTGGATCCAGGGCTCCCCCTGGTAGAAACAGCTTGTATCACATCAGACCTAGTTTTGAGCGACAACAGAAGACGGGTTAAATGGTCGAGGGTCATAGCTGATCAGGAGCTTGTCTGTCAAATAGAAGAACTGGTCTTAGAAACCAGAGATAAGATGAGTGTATTATCACCTAACGACAGGTCAAAGCCCATTATTGTTGACCTTCATGAGGCATGTTTGGTGGCCATTAGAGAATTGCTCACTAGGCCATGTAGAAAACAGAAAGTGAAGCAACCTAAAGGTTGGTATAATAAAAATTGTAGAGACGCCCACAGCATCTTAATTGCTGCTGTTAAATCTAGAAACACTCCAGACATTAGGACAGCAAGACAGGCCTACAAACATATCATTTGGGAAGCCAAAAGGGAATGGGATGACTCATATTGGCTTGATCTCCTTAAAGCCTGTGAATCGTCCAACCAAATTAAGTTTTGGGAGTTAGTCAGGTGGGGTAGGGGTTCTGACTCACTTACACCGGAAAATTATGTTTCCTCCTTGGACTGGGTGGAATTTTTTTCCTCTCAATTTAAAGATCCTAATATTGTTCAACTGACAGATGAGCCCGGTGCGGGGATCACACCAGTAATTTATGGGGATAGGCTTAACTTTTGTACTTCGGACACTGAACATGCCTTAGGCCTTATCCAGTCTGGGAAAGCCCCTGGTATAGATGCTGTTCCAGCAGACCTTTTTAAATTGAATTTAGAACTATGGGTCCCTTACATAACAACTTTAGCAAATTCTATTGCAGCAGGGGCAAGGGTACCACAATCCTGGAAAGGGGCTGAAATTCTTCCGGTCTATAAGAAAGGGGATCGATCTCTACCGAAAAACTATCGCCCCATTAGTTTGATTGATACCATTCAGAAAGTGGTATCAAGAATGGCCTTAGCTAGAATACAGGGGTGGATTGAGGAGAACAATATACTCTCCCCCATGCAAGCAGGGTTCAGATCAGGTACCAGCACCCTAGATCAGGTGTTTCGCCTAACCATGTTGTATTGGAAGGTGGTTCTTTTGGGCGGAGGAGTCATCTACGCCGCCTTTGTCGATCTCAAGTCGGCTTTCGACTTGGTTCCCAGGGCTAAGCTTTGGGATGCCCTTAGACTCATGGGCCTTCCACCTGAACTATTAAAGCTGGTTAGGCGCCTACACGAGGATAACTTTGCACGTGTAAGATGGGGGAAACAGGGCCAGGTGACCGCTAACTTCCCTGTCGAACGAGGGGTCCGGCAGGGTTGCGTGTTGGCTCCCACCCTGTTTCTCCTGTTTATTAATCGGGTGGTTGCTTTTTTTAGCGAAACACAAACTGATGCTCCCACCCTGGGGGGGTCCAAGTACCCCATGTTAATATTCGCCGATGATACCCTGCTCCTTTCTAAGACCTACAAGCAGCTTTAAACAGATTTGCAGAATTTTGCACAGAAAATGACCTTCAGATTAATGCTGAAAAAACTAAATTTATGGTTTTTAATAAAAATAAACAAATTAAAAGTTCATTTTTATTAGGAGGTGTCCCAATTGAACAGGTCAAAGTCATGACCTATTTGGGCGTGACTCTTGACCATCAACTTACTTGGAATCCCCAGTTGGAGGTTTTAATTTTGAAATTTGTTCGCCTTACAGGATGTTTGCTAAAAGAACAAAAAAAAACCCTGACCAAACGCATCACACCAGCGTTAAAAATCTATGAGGACAAGGTCAATGCAGCTACCCTGTATGGCGCGGACATATGGGGCTACAAAGGCTTGTCAGCACTAACCATAGCGCAGAACAGGTTCTTTCGGAACTTAGTTGGGCTTCCGCAATCGACACCCATAAAACCATTGCTTTTGGACTTAGGCTGTAGACCCTTGGATGAGATGGCACAGTATCGTCTTGTTGCTCTTTGGCGACGCCTTTGGACGACCCAAGAGCTTAGTCTTTTTGCCCACGAATTGTGTGAGATCAGATCATTGTGGGGTGCCCAGAAAATCCCTTGGTTGCGGGAGGTCAAACAAATTTTGCACTCTATGGGCCTCTCCAAATTATGGCTACATCCCGAATGTTCTAGGTTCCCCTCTAAAGTGGAATTTAAAGAGTTATTTTGGGCTACAAAGAAATCTGCACTGGTCTCACTTTCATCAGAAAACAGCTTGACGGGAGTGTTTTTAACACACAAGTTAACACCATCCCTTGAGCCTTATTGGGATTTGATATGCAAAACCCTCGACCGTAAGCTGTACCACCAGTTTCGGGTGGGTACTTTGCCGATCAACTCCTTTACTGCAAAATGGGCTAAGACCTCAACCACCAAATGCCCCTTTTGCCCTGACCAGGTCGAAAGTATTGGCCATCTGTTTTTTGCTTGCCCAGCATATCGATTGCCCCGACTAAAATGGTTGAAACCAATTTGTAAAACCTTAAATTGTGTGGGAAATCGTACAGCCCTGTTGAAATTACGTGACATGCGTACCGAAAAATCTGTGATCTGTGTTGCTAAATTTCTGGGGTGGATGTGGCTGATACGCGCAAAGAACTTGTAACCCTGCCTAGATTATCTTGTTTTTAATGGTTGTTGTTGCTCAAGGGCAAACTCTTTTAAAACTGTGGTTCCATTGTAAAATGTAAAAATTTTGATATTTTGCAAATGTTTTTATTCTGTGGTCTTTTATGAATTTTATTCGAAATAAAGACTAAATGAACTGAACTGAAATCTACCAGATTTCATTGCGCCACTTCTAGGACACAAATGGGTCAAAATCTTACGCCTGCCTCTCAGCAGGCGTAAGACTGACGCAAGCCCTTTCACATGGGGCTTGCCCCATGTGAAAGGACACATTGCTGGAGTTGCGTCACTTTTGTTGCACACTCCAGCAATGCGTCACTTTTGTGCCATACAGATACGTCAGAAATACTGATGTATCTATAACTCCTTGCGACATGATGCGTCATACTGTAAATATGAGGCATCAATCATTTCGCATGGGGGGCGCACTGAGAAGTGACGCAGCGCTGCTTTCACGCAGCGGCGCTGCGTCACTTCTCATAAATGAGGCTCAGGGTTTCTAAAAAAATGGCGACTGTTGGGACAGACACATTTCTTGCATTTTAAATTTACGCCTGTGATAAAGCAGAGCTCGAGTGCAACGTCCCTGAAAGTCCATTTCCAATATGCGGAAGAAGCTGTGCAGTGGTGGTGGTTGGGTTTCCAGATTTCCCTTCTGTCATATAACCAGGGGGGTGGGGAAGCTGAAAACGTGTCATCAGTTTGCAGTGAGCCAGCGGCATCTGGTAGGGGCTACTGAGGAGCTATAAGGCCTAAAGGGCCTGGAGGTATCATTTGTTCCATTGTGCCTTTCAGACACTGCCTTCACCCTCCTGCTGCCGGCCATCACACTCTGCCGTAGTTACGTAGCCCCTGCTAACTTGGCATATGTACTTAGGGGCAGATTTACGTTAACTGGCGCATCCCCAGGGATGCGGCAGTTAATGTGCGCCACTGTGCGCCACAGCTCCGCCACCCATGGTGCGCCGCATTTACAATGCGGCGCACCATGGTGCAAGGCAGGGAAGATGCGTGACGCATCTTTCGGCGTACGGGCGGCGCATTGCTGGAGTCATGTCGCAAGTGCGACATGACTCCTGCAATGCACAGGGGCCACCCCTACAATGCATGGTGCGTCACCCTTACGCCTGCTTCAAGCAGGCGTGAGGAATTGACGTAGAAAGTGACTGAGTGAAATCTTATAGATTTCACTCAGCCACTTTTAGGAGGCGTTCCTGCGCAGGAACGCCCCTCCTGCGCAGGAACGCCTCCTTATGGCGCAGGGCTTTACAACGTGACGCATCTCCTAGTTTGCAAATGTACAAGTTGTACAAGTTGTAAAGTCACGCAAGGAAGAGATTCAAATGGATAAACTCTAAGAATCACATAGGAATGGTTGTGAGTACAAAGGTCTAATACATATATATACAAATAGGAGATTTTCTCAGGATTCCATTTTACCAGCGATTCGGGTTGGACAAGTATATATCACATATTTACAGAGTGAAAAGAGAAATAAAAATAATAAAATAAATAAATGGGCCATGGGAGTACCAGGGTGTGTGCCTGGACAGTGCAGGGCAGTCCAGTCATAAGTGTGGAGTAGCTGGGCTTTTTGCCCTGGGTCCTCCAATTTAGAGGGCCCGCAGCACCACTTCTATGTTTATTTTGGATCACAAAGCCAGGCGTTGCCCACTTTTATCACCTAGTCATTGTGAGGGTGGTAACGCCATCGTTTTAAATGGCACCATACTTTGGTGTTGTCTTGAAATATGTCCAAGGACGTTTTTTCCCTCTTGAAAAAGTTTGTGATGCACCAGAGAGGGGGTTTGCACTCACCAGAGAGGGGTGCCTGACGTTGGGGGCCCCACCTGACGTTAGGGGCCCATGCACCAGAAAGGCTTCTTTCAGGCCCATGCCAGGAACCTGGGAGCTCAGGGTGTGCCGGGGTCTTGGGAGAGCGGGGTGTGGGCCTTAGGCCTCGGAGACAGGTATGTGCATGGGAGCCTGGAGGCAAGGCTGTGTGATTGAGTTCTGCAAGGGCAGGTATGTACCTAAGCTCCGTCAGCCTGGGTCCTATGAAAGCAGGGCATGTGCCTGCGTCCTATAAACACAGGAGATGCCCTATGCATGCAGGGCATGTGTCTGGGTCCTGTGAGCTCGGGAGATGCCCCATGAATGCAGGGCATGTGTCTGGATCCTGTGCGCTCGGGAGATGCCCCATGAATGCAGGGCATGTGTCTGGGTCCTGTGAGCTCGAGAGATGCCCCATGAATGCAGGGCATGTGTCTGGGTCCGGTGAGCTCGGGAGATGCCCCATGAATGCAGGGCATGTGTCTGGGTCCTGTGAGCTCGGGATATGCCCCATGAATGCAGGTCAGGTGTCTGGGTCCGGTGAGCTCGGGAGATGCCCCATAAATGCAGGGCATGTGTCTGGGTCCTGTGAGCTCGGGAGATGCCCCATGAATGCAGGGCATGTGTCTGGGTCCTGTGAGCTCAGGAGATGCCCCATGAATGCAGGGTATGTGTCTGGGTCCTGTGAGCTCAGGAGATGCCCCATGAATGCAGGGCATGTGTCTGGGTCCTGTGAGCTCGGGAGATGCCCCATGAATGCAGGGCATGTGTCTGGGTCCGGTGAGCTCGGGAGATGCCCCATAAATGCAGGGCATGTGTCTGGGTCCTGTGAGCTCGGGAGATGCCCCATGAATGCAGGGCATGTGTCTGGGTCCTGTGCGCTCGGGAGATGCCCCATGAATGCAGGGCATGTGTCTGGGCCCTGTGAGCTCGGGAGATGCCCCATGAATGCAGGGCATGTGTCTGGGTCCTGTGCGCTCGGGATATGCCCCATGAATGCAGGGCATGTGTCTGGGCCCTGTGAGCTCGGGAGATGCCCCATAAATGCAGGGCATGTGTCTGGGTCCTGTGAGCTCGGGAGATGCCCCGTGAATGCAGGGCATGTGTCTGGGTCCTGTGCGCTCGGGAGATGCCCCATGAATGCAGGGCATGTGTCTGGGCCCTGTGAGCTCGGGAGATGCCCCGTGAATGCAGGGCATGTGTCTGGGTCCTGTGAGCTCAGGAGATGCCCCATGAATGCAGGGCATGTGTCTGGGTCCTGTGAGCTCAGGAGATGCCCCATGAATGCAGGGCATGTGTCTGGGTCCGGTGAGCTCGGGAGATGCCCCATAAATGCAGGGCATGTGTCTGGGTCCTGTGAGCTCGGGAGATGCCCCATGAATGCAGGGCATGTGTCTGGGTCCTGTGCGCTCGGGAGATGCCCCATGAATGCAGGGCATGTGTCTGGGCCCTGTGAGCTCGGGAGATGCCCCATGAATGCAGGGCATGTGTCTGGGTCCTGTGCGCTCGGGATATGCCCCATGAATGCAGGGCATGTGTCTGGGTCCTGTGATCTCGGGAGATGCCCCATGAATGCAGGGCATGTGTCTGGGTCCTGTGAGCTCAGGAGATGCCCTATGAATGCAGGGCATGTGTCTGGGTCCTGTGCGCTCGGGAGATGCCCCATGAATGCAGGGCATGTGTCTGGGTCCTGTGAGCTCGGGAGATGCCCCATGAATGCAGGGCATGTGTCTGGGTCCTGTGAGCTCAGGAGATGCCCTATGAATGCAGGGCATGTGTCTGGGTCCTGTGAGCTCGGGAGATGCCCTATGAATGCAGGGCATGTGTCTGGGTCCTGTGCGCTCGGGATATGCCCCGTGAATGCAGGGCATGTGTCTGGGTCCTGTGAGCTCAGGAGATGCCCCATGAATGCAGGGCATGTGTCTGGGTCCTGTGAGCTCAGGAGATGCCCCATGAATGCAGGGCATGTGTCTGGGTCCTGTGAGCTCGGGAGATGCCCCATGAATGCAGGGCATGTGTCTGGGTCCTGTGAGCTCAGGAGATGCCCTATGAATGCAGGGCATGTGTCTGGGTCCTGTGCGCTCGGGAGATGCCCCATGAATGCAGGGCATGTGTCTGGGTCCTGTGAGCTCGGGAGATGCCCCATGAATGCAGGGCATGTGTCTGGGTCCTGTGAGCTCAGGAGATGCCCCATGAATGCAGGGCATGTGTCTGGGCCCTGTGAGCTCGGGAGATGTCCTACGAATGCAGGGCATGTGTCTGGGTCCTGTGAGCTCAGGAGATGCCCTATGAATGCAGGGCATGTGTCTGGGTCCTGTGAGCTCGGGAGATGCCCCATGAATGCAGGGCATGTGTCTGGGCCCTGTGAGCTCGGGAGATGTCCTACGAATGCAGGGCAAGTGTCAGGGTCCTGTGACCACAGGAGATGCCCTATGAATGCAGGGCATGTGTCTGGGCCCTGTGAGCTCGGGAGATGTCCTACGAATGCAGGGCAAGTGTCAGGGTCCTGTGACCACAGGAGATGCCCTATGAATGCAGGGCATGTGTCTGGGTCCTGTGCGCTCGGGAGATGCCCCATGAATGCAGGGCATGTGTCTGGGTCCTGTGCGCTCGGGAGATGCCCCATGAATGCAGGGCATGTGTCTGGGTCCTGTGCGCTCGGGAGATGCCCCATGAATGCAGGGCATGTGTCTGGGTCCTGTGCGCTCGGGAGATGCCCCATGAATGCAGGGCATGTGTCTGGGTCCTGTGAGCTCGGGAGATGCCCCATGAATGCAGGGCATGTGTCTGGGTCCTGTGAGCTCGGGAGATGCCCTATGAATGCAGGGCATGTGTCTGGGCCCTGTGAGCTCGGGAGATGCCCCATGAATGCAGGGCATGTGTCTGGGTCCTGTGCGCTCGGGAGATGCCCCATGAATGCAGGGCATGTGTCTGGGTCCTGTGAGCTCGGGAGATGCCCCATGAATGCAGGGCATGTGTCTGGGTCCTGTGAGCTCAGGAGATGCCCTATGAATGCAGGGCATGTGTCTGGGTCCTGTGAGCTCAGGAGATGCCCTATGAATGCAGGGCATGTGTCTGGGTCCTGTGAGCTCAGGAGATGCCCCATGAATGCAGGGCATGTGTCTGGGTCATGTGCGCTCGGGAGATGCCCCATGAATGCAGGGCAAGTGTCTGGGCCCTGTGAGCTCGGGAGATGCCCCATAAATGCAGGGCATGTGTCTGGGTCCTGTGAGCTCGGGAGATGCCCCATGAATGCAGGGCATGTGTCTGGGTCCTGTGAGCTCGGGAGATGCCCCATGAATGCAGGGCATGTGTCTGGGTCCTGTGAGCTCGGGAGATGCCCTATGAATGCAGGGCATGTGTCTGGGTCCTGTGCGCTCGGGAGATGCCCCATGAATGCAGGGCATGTGTCTGGGTCCTGTGAGCTCGGGAGATGCCCCATGAATGCAGGGCATGTGTCTGGGTCCTGTGAGCTCGGGAGATGCCCCATGAATGCAGGGCATGTGTCTGGGCCCTGTGAGCTCGGGAGATGCCCCATGAATGCAGGGCAAGTGTCTGGGTCCTGTGCGCTCGGGAGATGCCCCATGAATGCAGGGCATGTGTCTGGGCCCTGTGAGCTCGGGAGATGCCCCATGAATGCAGGGCATGTGTCTGGGTCCTGTGCGCTCGGGATATGCCCCATGAATGCAGGGCATGTGTCTGGGTCCTGTGAGCTCAGGAGATGCCCTATGAATGCAGGGCATGTGTCTGGGCCCTGTGAGCTCGGGAGATGTCCTACGAATGCAGGGCAAGTGTCAGGGTCCTGTGACCACAGGAGATGCCCTATGAATTCAGGGCATGTGTCTGGGTCCTGTGAGCTCGGGCGATGCCCCATGAATGCAGGGCATGTGTCTGGGCCCTGTGAGCTCGGGAGATGCCCCATGAATGCAGGGCAAGTGTCAGGGTCCTGTGACCACAGGAGATGTTCTACGAATGCAGGGCAAGTGTCAGGGTCCTGTGACCACAGGAGATGCCCTATGAATGCAGGGCATGTGTCTGGGTTCTGTGAGCACAGGAGATACCCTGTGACGCATAGCCTCATAAATGAGGCCCTGCATGTTTATGAGGCATAGGGCCAAAATCTCAATGCAGCACAGCAATTAAATGTGTGGAAGGGGAAAAACAGCGCTGAGCCATATGTGCTAAGATTGGCCTGCTTCTGCCGTCATCCCCCGTGCGATAAGGCTATCTTGCATGATGCCCAGCCTCACACAATGGTGCAGAACTGAGTGTGCAATATCTTCCATAGGATTTGCACTGGAAGGATTCTATTAGAGTACACATTCCTATGCCTAGACAAACTCAGCAGGATCCCCACATTGGACGTATGCTGTGTACTTCAGCATACATGCAGTTTTTGAGAAATGAACACATTTACCCATGTTAATACCTCCTTAATCTTGGCACAAAGTCCAATCTACAGGGGCGGCTCCTCCATTTGAGCGGCATAGTGTCACCCCACTAAGAAAAGCCTCAGGACGGAGCTGAAAAATAAAATAGTGATAAAGTTTATGCATTGCCATTTTATTTTTCATCAACCCGTCCCGTGCTAAGTGTTGGGACAGGGTGGGGCCAGAGCTGTTGAGTGGCAGTGCACTTCAAATGTGCATCTCCCTTTGGCTGGCCATCTTGTGACGGACAGCCCGACATGCACATTTTAAAGTTCTCTAACCTAGGGTTAGAGAAAGGGCAAGACTCCAGTGCTCTTAGGAGCGCTGCATGAGGCTGCTTCCTGCAATCATGGCACTGTTTGAATGCTGGTGAGAGCAGCAGCAGCAGGATTGGTTAGGGAGTTTGCTGGGTCCTGGGTTGGAGCCTGCCAGAAGATTGAAGGGGGATGTTGCTGTAAGGTTTTCTATTTTTAGGTCTCGCGACCTGTCAATGGGCATGCGCATTGAGCAGAGCGAGACTATAGGGGCTTAAATAAGCTTTACCTAGACTGGCGATTGACTGGCGATTTGATGCTGTGCCCGTGCGCTTTTAGGTCAATGCGCAAGCGCATTGACCTAAAATGCGCGTGCACATCATCAAATCGCCAGTCAATCACCAGCAGCACTCCTCCCACACCTTTGAAGTGAAGCTTAGCTTCACTTCAAAGGCCCCTGCTGCTTCACACCCTCATGCCGCTCTCCCCGCTCCGCCCCCTCCCCTGCCCGCCGTGTCGCATTTCTCCTCCCCCTCCCCACAGCAATGCCCTCCGCCGGCTGTACTTTCACTTTGACGGCCGCAGACCGTCTCTCGTGTTTCTCCTTGTTTCGCTCTGTCCCTCATACTTCTTTTGCTCCCTTCTAAATACTCCAACCATCTTCCCGTCACTTCAAACCCATCTTTCTCTTCCTCCATATCCCGCCACCCCAGTGCCCTTGTCTTTCACTTGGATAACTCGTTCTCCCCCCCCCCCCTCCCAGTGTACTTTTTTTTTTCTTAAACTTGTTATGGCCTGAGCACGAATCGTGTCACACGCTGTGGTGGTTTCATCATCCAGGCCTCTTGCGCATCCCTTGCTGCGCGTAGGTCTCTGGTGGTATGCAGCCACTGTAGCAGCTTCACCCCATGAGGCCTCTTCGTAAAGGGGGAAGTTAAACGCTCATCAGTTCATCCACATTTTAAGAATGTAAGCGCCATTTATGTCCAGAGTGTGCGATCGTTAGCTCGGAGCATTCTGTCAATTTTATGTATAGGGAAACTGACTTTTCAAACTTTATGAAACTGACACACATTGTACTAGGTATGCTTTTCCCAGGCAGATCTGAATCCTTTACCGGGAATGAATTGCATGACGGTGCAGACTGGCTCCATCTCTACCGCTATATTTTTGCAGGTTATTAATAATCTGGTTTATGTTGCAATTGCCGATGCCGATGATCAAAATGTATAACTTACTCGTACTCGATGGTTTGATATCATTAGGGAGGGTATCCACGGCCTACCCTCGGATGTGGTACAAGGAGCAGAAATCCATTTTCAAGTATATCTAGACGACAGTCTTTTGCAGGGCTCAAGTCCTAACAAGCATTGGCATAGCCAGTAGGTCTCGCCTTTGTGACCTTATAAGTGTTTAGCCATGTAACAGTTAGGGTTGTTGCACCAAGGATATTGTGCTGGATAATTAAATACTTATAAGGTCCCAAAAGCGAGACCTATTGGCTATGCCAATGCTTGTTTTTACATCCGACCCTGACCCACTGTACTAGTAGCAGCCACTGCTAATCTGGCTGTTTTACTAGACTGGGCTTTGCTCAAAACTATGGGTGTAGGAAGTGTGGGGTACGTGGGGGATATATCCCCCCCCCCGGATTTTGGAGTGGGGAGGCAAGGGTTGGGGGACGAGGGGACAAAAGAATTTCCCCTCTCCCTTCTGTGAGTTTCAGGGCCATTAGCACGCGAAAGTGCTCCCGTTAATATCCCTTGACTTTACCTGTGATCTACCGCAAGTCACAGAGGCCACCTGCCCTCTGCCCATTGTTATGCTGCAGTAAGGCTCGGCCATCCTGGGTTGGGCAGAGAAGGAAGAAATCCTTGTCTCTTTTCCTTCCTGCACAGAGAAGTTTCCATTTCTCCTGCTCTGCCTCTAGCAGCTGCCCTCCTCCCCTTTCTCTCTCTTATTCCTCCCTCTCTTTCTGTCGCACTCCTCCTCACTTGTTTTTTTCAAGAGACAGCACTTACCTTCTCTTGCCTTTCCTTTATTTGTTCCACTGTGAAATGTTTCCAAAAAAGAACCAAACACTTTGGATGGAAATGTCATCATTTTCTGACCTTTTTCTATTCCAAAGGGCAATCTCGGGAAGAAGAGAAAAAAGTATCAAAATACCAAAAATAAATAAATAACTAAATAAAGCAATAACAACTGGTCACAGACAGGCCAGATTGGTGTTATTTACACCCAGACACATTAGCACCACGTTACAGAGTTTACCAATGAAGTGCTACTTTCTTTTTACCTTCTTTCTTTGAACAACATTGTTTTCTTAGGTTCTCTGAATTCTGAACCCGTTTCATAAAGGTCATGGTTTCGTTACGAATTTGGTATCAGTGAACCGTAACTAGTTAGTGCGGCAAGTACAAGTGTTTTCGCCATGTTAGATTGATGGATTCACTACGTATTTAGTGATCTCGCTCTGAACCCTCGGGTTCCATTTTGTGTACGGCAGCCATTTTGTGGTTGCCCTCACATAGGCCGATGACTACGGCCGAACAAGTCTTTAGTACACGTTAGTTAACTTCTGAATGACCTGAGTGAACTGACCCTGTTGCCTGAAGCTGACCTTGTTAAACCAGTTCCTGCCCTTTAGCTGATCAAGATTAAGGATCAGAGCACAAGACATCATAAAGTTTTACTGCACACAAACATGCATTATCCTACTTCTATCTGTTTCTGTTTCTTCTTTTATGGTCTATTTACGATATGGGTTGTGGTCCTTTTTATTATGGGTTTGTCCGGCTTGTCTAAAGAAGAATGTTGGGTTTGACCGATGATTGATCATGGGCTGGGCAACTGAAAAGTGGGTTTTACCGTAATGCGATACCTCTGCTGTGGATACATGTGAGTGGACAGTTTGTAAATGTTAGGTATTTGTCTGGAATGTGATTTTTGGCATAAAAAGGGATGACTTGCTTTGTAAAATTGAGCAGTCTCCTGAGAACTCATACCGTGATGATTTCTAGGACTTCTGTTACTGGCTGCAGCCAATAAATTTGATCTTTGACGCCACTCAGAAGTACCCCGTGTCTCTGTATTCTAAGACAGGTGAACCCGAAGACTTTGGGCATGCCCCTGGCGCCGCTGGGTTCTGAAACCCGGTTCTTCAGTTGGCGCTTCCAACGTGGGGCGACTTCAGCGGTACCGGTCCAAGCCTGAAGATCGTGAGGAGCTTCGTGAGGAAATTCTGCAGGACGGCCACCACTTCATCGACCCCGGCATGTCGAACGTGGACTGAAGGTCTTTGCTGCGAGGCTGCCCGCTTTCCTGACGGCTACGAAGGACTGCTGCCCTGACTGCCGCCCTGTCTTGGACCCATTTGTGATGCTTTGTACGGTGAGACGATAGACGGGTCTTCTGGTGGCGTGACTGATACCTCAGTTAAGTATAAGTGGGTCGCTCCCAGTCCTTAGTTTTTGGTCCTTTGGTTCTTAGTTTGTTTGGTCTTTAGTTTTGATTTGAAAATTGCAATTTCCAAAGCCAAGGGTCTCGTATATATACGAGTGTATCGGTTGAGATAATCCCTTGAAGTTTGAAGCTCGATTAGTGAGCGAAGATGCCTAATCGTAGCAAATTTGGTACTTGGTTTGGTTGTGGTTGCAACATGGATTCCCGATTGGAGGATTCGTGTCCGATACCTCCGGTTGGAACTCCGACTTATGAGCTCTATTCTAAACACGGCGTGGGCCCCATTACGTTCAATGAAGTATGGGTCCACTACACTAGAAAAGACGGTGTCTTACAATGGCCCCAACATGGTAGCTTTAATACAGAGATTTTAGACAATTTAGAAACTAAATTATTTAGGAAGATAGCCCGGCCGGCAATGTTTGACTCCTTTCGCCTTTGGCGTAAAGAAGCCAGACAACGAGAAATTAAACAAGCTAAAAGAGATAAAAGAGAAAAGGATGTATCAATAATGCAAGCTGCTAGGCAGTTTAAAGAAAACGAAGAAGATAAAGCAATTGAGGTGTCAGATAGGCAACGTTGCATGGCCATAGATAAATGTTATCCGGCCTTACCGTCTTCTCCTCCGAAAGCGATTGAAGATCTTGAGAAAGATTCTTTGATCTCTCATTTACCGAGATTGCCACCTCCTTATGTGCAGGGTGCTACTGCGCCTCCATTAACACCGGTTGTTCCACCCTTTGTTGTTCAACCTCCTGCAGTTGTTCAGCCACCCGGTGCTCCACAGATGGTTTTACCTTCTCCTGTGCAACCCGCTCTAGGGTCGCCATCTTTGCTACCAGCTTTGCCTCAAGCTCCTTTGCCTTCAACTTCTGTTTCTTCGCCTCTGACTGTTCTTATGCCTACACCTTCTTTGCCTCAGAATACTTGTTCTCCTGTTCTTATGTCTGCTTCTTCTCCTTCTGCTTGAAAACGAATGACCGAGACTGTTGTTAGTCTGCTGTCTCCATTGTTTGGGTCATTGAATATGACCCCTGTTTCGGAACGTAAGCAGAGTCGTAGTCAGCTTCCTAGTTCTGAGGAATGGACAGTGTTGGATTTGTTGGCTCGTAGATGGATTTTGAATGCTTCAAGGTATAATTTGCCAGCGGTTATGGATGTTTTCTTTCAGTGGGAACCGTCTAAGCAAAGGTATGTTTTCGATGTGATGTGTACTTTCCTGCATCAGGAATGGGAAGATAATGAGTTGGGTCCGATTCCGCAGGATGTGCTTGATGTTCAGTCAGATTTTGCTAAAGGGATGATAGTGGACACTGATGTTACATATGCTGTAGAGACGATATTGGCTTTTAGATCTAGACTACTGCCTCAGACTTTGTATGAACCTGATCCCTCTGTTAGGAGGAAAGTGAGACAGTATCCAATGAGAGAGGTTCCTCCACTTTGGAAAGAAGGAGACGCAACTGCTAATCCGCCTGTTTTGCTTCATTTTCAGCAAACATGGGTACATGTCCCTTGGAAGAAAGCAGAGGTCTTGGCTCTTAAGCAGACCTTACCTGATCCTCGTAAGAATCCTGCTGGTTACTACAAAGAGTTGTCTCAGACAGTAGATGCGTGTATAATGAATTTAGCCGACGTTGACATGTTGATGGATAATGTAGTTCCGCAACCTTTGTGGGCGAAGATTCGTCATGAGAATCATGCAGCAGAGTTAGGTGATACTTGGGCGAATATTGTTGCTGCAGATGGTAGACAAGTAGGAGGTGCTAAACCTGAACCCTTAGTTGCAGAATTACCTGGTAGAATTATTACTTTGATGAAGACGATGATGCCTGCTTTACGAGTGAATTGGGATAAGTTAGCAGCATGCAAGCAGAAGAAAGATGAGAGTGTGTCTGACTTCTTCACTAGGTTTGAAGAGACGTTTATCGATCACAGTGGTCAGGATATGAGTACGGAAGGTGGTCAAAGGTTGTTCGTGGATAAATTTGTCTTTAATTTGCTTCCCGAACTTTCTAATAAGTTGAAGGACTCTGAGAGTTCATGGGCCGTTTCTTCGTCGGCCCAGATATTGGCTACTGCTCAATATTACGAGAATAGGGATAAAGATGAGAAGGATAAAGTAGAGAAGAAAACAAAGGATTTAAAGATGAAAGTTCTTTTGCAGCAAGCTTATCCGCCTCGTCAGAATCAGCCTCAGTTTCAGCAATCTCCACAATTTCAGAGAGTGTTACAGAAGCCTGAGCCTTATGTTCAGCGATTCTTTCCTGGCCCGAATCAGTGTGCTTACTGTAGAGAGGAAGGTCATTTCAAGAATAATTGTCCGACTTTGTTACAGCGTGCGAATGGTGCACCTGGTCAGAGAGGTCGTGGTGGTTTTCAGCAAGCACCTAGAGGAAGAGGTCGTGGTGTGATCCCCCAGAAAGACCGTTCCTCTTCCCTACAGAATTCTGCGAATTATTTTGATAGACAGAGTGTTCCGAGTGGTCAGTCTCCTCAGTACTATGTTGAGGATTACTATGTTGAAGGTGAGAGTGTTGGTTATAATGATAACTAGGACAGCCATGGACAAAGTAAGGGAGTGGTGTCAGTTCCAGTAGATCAGAGTGGACCGTATGTTGAAGTGATTACATCAGGTCTAGTAGAACCTTTTCTTTTGGATACTGGTGCGACAAAGAGTTCTATTATGCATTCTAAACTCCCTGGCGCACCTTTGTCTGACTTGACCAATGTTTCCGTAGGATTTTCAGGCGCCCCAGTTTGTAATCCGGTTTCTAGTCCTTTGTCCCTTTCTATTGGCCCTTGTGAATTGGAAGCTCCACTTATTCTAACGACTGGTTGTGGTGAGAATGTGTTAGGATTGGACTTGCTGAAAAGATTGTATGCAACATTGCATTGTTCTCCTTCGGGAGTACAACTTACTCTTGGTAAGAAAGTGATTTCTCCAATGTATTTGTCTAAAGATTGTTTGCCACTGGAATTACGTTCGCTTCCTGAAACGCTTTGGGCTACAGGTCCAAATGATGTTGGTCTTTTGCAGATTCCACCGTATGTTGTTACGCTAAAGTCGAATGTTAAGTTGCCTCGTATACCACAATACAAGATCTCGAGTGATGGTGAGAGAGCTCTTTTAGCGATTGTCTATGATCTGGTTGAGAAGGGTGTGGTTGAGGAAACGAGAGGTAACAAGTGCAATAGCCCGGTTTTGCCTGTTCTTAAGCGTACAGATGATTCTCAGCCACCTGTGTACCGGTTTGTGATCGACCTTCGAGAGGTCAAAAAGATTGTCGTGCCACAGTTTCCCGTGGTACCTGATATTACTGCATTATTGACTCTAATTCCTGCTTCGGCAGTTTGGTTTTCTGTCATCGACTTGAAGAATGCTTTCTTCAGTATTCCTATTGCTGAGGAGAGTAGGGATATTTTTGGCTTCTCATTAGGAGGACGAAGCTTCCGATTTAAGAGAGCTCCCCAAGGCTATTGTGAAAGTCCCTCAATTTATAGTCAAGCGTTGAAAACTCAGCTTGACGGGTTTGTGTTACCATTTGGTTCTACTCTTATTCAGTATGTCGATGATTTGTTGATTACTGCTGATGACGAAGAGATTTGTAAAGAGGCTACTCTTTTGTTGTTGCGATATTTGTCTGACCTTCATCATAAACTGTCGCCTTCGAAGTTGCAATATTGCCGCCAAGAGTTAACCTACTTAGGTCATCTCTTGTTGAAGGAGGGAAGGAAATTGACTCCAGAAAGAATTCAAGCGATTGCGCAAATCAGTGTGCCATCGACACAGAGAGAAGTTCGTGCCTTTCTGGGTATTACGTCATATTGTAGACAGTGGATCCCCAATTTTTCACTGTTGGCGAAACCTCTGTTAGCATTGACTCTGAAAGATACTCCGTATCCTCTTCCTTGGTCTGATGAATGCCAGAAAAGGTTTTCTGAATTACGTAATGCATTGTGTTCGGCTCCTGTGTTGGGTACTCCAGACTATAGCAAGCCTTTTACGTTGTATGTGCACGAGAGAGAAGGATGTGCGTTGTCAGTGTTGACACAATCTTTTGGGGACAAGCAGCGTCCATGTGCGTATTTCTCAGCAACTTTAGACCCAGTTGCTAAAGCATTGCCGAGTTGTTTGAGAGCTACAGCCGCAGCTGCCGTTTCTATTCGACAGTCTGCTGGTTTGGTATTGGATAATACGCTGATTGTGATGGTTCCGCATGCAGTGGATACTTTACTAAATAGGACTAAGACACAGCACCTTACTAGTGCACGTCTTTCCGGTTACGAGTTGACACTGTTGGCTAGTCATGTTCACATTAAAAGATGTAATATGTTGAATCCAGCTACATTGTTGCCGATCTCTACAGAGACGGCTGCTCAAGAACAGCATGATTGTTTTCTTCGTACAGAGAAAGAAACAAAGGCTAGAGTGGATCTTAAGGACACTCCTTTTGAGAATGTTGATGGTACGCTGTGGGTTGATGGTTCGTGTTTTAAGCTTCCGAATGGTGAAACGACTGCAGCGTATGCTATCACAACTTTAAATTCAGTTGTTGAGACAGCACGCATACCACAGAATTCTGCGCAAGCAGCAGAGTTGATTGCACTGACTAGAGCGTGTGTGTTGTCGGAAGGAAAGCAAGTGAATGTTTATACCGATAGTCAGTATGCGTTTGGTGTTGCGCACAGTTTTGGACGTTTGTGGAGAGAGGGTGGGTTCCTTACTTCCCAAGGAACTAAAATTCAGGATGGGCAGTTAGTGAATGAACTTTTGGAATCTCTCACTCTCCCAAAGCAGATTGCAATTGTAAAATGTAGTGCGCATAAGAAAGTTGTGGATGATGTTGGTCGAGGGAATGCGTTTGCGGATGAAGTTGCGAAGGAAACAGCGAAGGACATGATGAGCCGTATGTATGTTGCAGGACCAGCAAGATGGGTTATGGCTGGTGGAATGTGTGAAGACACGATAGAAAGTGTGAAGATGATTCAGGCTGAAGCTACAGAAAAGGAAATGAATGTTTGGAGAGAGAGTACGGGTATGTTGGATTCTACAGGTTGTTGGATTGAGTTGTCGGAACACCAGCAATGGTTGTTGCCAGATGCGTATGTGCTCCCAGTGGTTACAATGGCTCATGGATTGGCCCATATAAGTTCGAAAGGGATATGCAAGTTGTTGGCCCCAGTTTGGCAGAATGCTGGAATCCCAAAATGTGCAGAGAACGTGGTGAAACATTGTATGATTTGTCTGCAATATAATCCTGGTAAGGGAACTCCAACTCCAGCTGGTCATTTTGCTCCTCCGACGTATCCGTTTGAGGTGATACAGTTAGACTATATTCACATGGAGAGATGCAACAATCTGAAATATGTTCCTGTGGTTGTTTGCGCCTTTTCTAGATGGATAGAGGCTTACCCCCTAAAAGATAATACTGCCTTGTCTACAGCCAAGGTTTTGTTGAGAGAGTATTTCCCTTGGTATGGATTGCCGAGAATCGTGTGGTCAGACAATGGGAGTGAATTTGTGGGTTAGATCATGAAGAAAGTGTGTGTTGGATTAGGGATTAATCAGAAGTTCCACGCAGCGAATCACCCCCAGTCTGCTGGACTTGTTGAATGTTACAATGGTACGCTTAAGCTGAAATTAGCTAAGATACAAGCGAGCACTGGTCTTACATGGCCAGATGCCTTGCCGTTGGTTCTTTTGTCAACAAGGACGACTGTGCATTCTCGAGTGGGACTTAGTCCGTATGAGATTGTGTTTGGTCGTCCAGCGAATGTTTGGGGAGTGCCTCGTCCGAAAGAATACAGCAGTATTGAATACCCTATGTTGGTGGATTACTTACATGACTTGACTGCTAAATTACGTGTTCTCCACCAACAGGCCTATGACAGTTTGCCGACAGCTACTACAGATCCAGGCCACATACTTGAACCTGGACAGTACGTTCTTGTGAAGAATTTTCAGCCTACCAAGATCTTGCAACCTAGATGGACTGGCCCCTATTTGATTATGTTGGTTACTAGAACCGCTGTTAGAGTAGCAGGCAAAAAGAACTGGGTGCATGCCACTCACTGTAAAAAAGTTCCTTTGCCTTTACCATATGATCAGTGGGTAAGGGATGGTATCGACGATTCTGATTGTGAGTATGTCCCTAGATTCGTTCCATTTAGTGATTCTCATTTGACATGGACACGGTCTGAACGTGAGGATGATGATGTTCTACAAGCTGCTGTGCCTCCTCATCTGAAGATTGACACCACCAATCCGGATCTTCTATTCAAAGATCAGACTGTGCCTGACAAAGAACGCTACGATTTGAGACCAAGAAAGACTGTACATATGGACAAATAAATATTTTCTTTTTTATGTAGTGAATTTACACTTTGGCAGATCAAGAAACTTTTTTGTCTTTTTCTTTTTCGAACCACCATCCGAGTTCAGCTGTAGGGTCGCGGTATAAAGACTTGGGATTGCAAGCCGTGTAGACACAAGGACGACGGTTCTGGTTGGTCCAAGGGCGTTCCCTAGACTGACAGGCGCATTCCTTAGCGGAAGAGAACCAACTGCCGCGAACAGCACGGTTAGAGGATGGAGTTTTTTGACGCTGCCCAGAATGTTAGGAAAATGGATACTGAAGTCCGAATATGTATATTGGTTCGTAGCAAATGTTTTTTAATAATGTGTTTTTTAACGCTTTTGAATATTGCATTAGCTTGTGTGGGTTTGGTTTTCTATGCCACACAACAGCCGTTTGCACCTACTTCCCAACCTATGCCTTTTCCTACTACTGTTTCTTTACATTCTTTTCATATTTTACCTGAACAGGAGCAAATTAGAAGGTCGGAATTTGTGAACAATTCCTTTGTGCAACTTCTCCATCAACACCAGTTAGTAGTGAACACCACTAATTGTTGGGTGTGTGGTCTTATGCCAGATACTATGGATAGCGGTATTCCTTATCTGGTTCTGCCATTCAGTTACAATGGGTCCGTATGGGCATATCAGATGATGTTCATTTATGCCATCGAAGTCTATCCCCTGCGTTCCATGAGAGATAACTCAAGTAATAAAGCCTTGGTGAAGGGAATTACAGATATGAGTAGAGATATCGAAACGTATAAGACTATTCCCAAGGATGAGTTACTAGCATATGTTGGTTGGAATGCAACCGGATATAGTATTAGTCTGGGTGAGAAGCAGAGACGAAAAAGGTCACCTCCGATTTGGATTGTACCCCATCGTGGTCATTTTTGTCTGCAAGGGAAAGGCAAGAATCCGAGAGCTCAGTTAGGGAAGAGTGTTTGTACTCAGACGTATGTTTTTGCGTCCCAAACTTCCCCACCGTTTTTAGCAGCTAAGGGCACGTATTTTGTCTGCTATGATAGAGCATATACATGGTTGCCCCCTGATTTTTCAGGAACATGTTATGTTGCATATTTGTTGCCTCCTACGTATACTGCTGCTGTAGATTACCACAGAACGAGAGTTGTTAGGGGTGTCTTCGGTAAGGAAGATACTACGGGACAAGAAGTGGGAGACTTTTTCAAGGGTTTCCTATCGTTCTGGGGACCTATGGCAAACAGTAGAAACCTACGGCAATTAACGAGAGTGGTTGAATCCACCATAAATGAAACTGCCGGTGCCCTTAGTAATCTGACCGCTGAGCTTCAAGCGGATCGCCTTATGACATTACAGAATCGAATGGTTTTGGACGTCATACTTGCGGACCGAGGTGGGGTATGTAAAGTGATCCATTCGAGTTTCTGCGTTTTCATACCAGACAATGCTCCTACAGTATACCAGGCCATTTCGAAGTTACATAAGATCTCTGAATCTATAAATGTGGATAAAGGAGATTGGTCGTTGATTGGATGGTTTTGGGAACTGTTATCGACCTGGGGATGGAAGATTCTGATGATCATTGGGATGGTTTTAGCGATGCTCTTCTCATGTTGTCTCTGTGTACAGTGTGGCCCTGCCATATGTGGCCTTTGTACTACTACGTGTGTGAGAAGCCCTGTCTCGAGAGAGGTACTAAGTAATAGGATGATGCTCCAGCAGCATCTTGATGATCTGATGAATATTGACATCGACTCGGACGCAGACTGAGTGATTGCCTATGTAAGGGCAAAAGGAGGGTCTGAGGTTCTCTGAATTCTGAACCCGTTTCATAAAGGTCATGGTTTCGTTACGAATTTGGCATCAGCGAACCGTAACTAGTTAGTGCGGCAAGTACAAGTGTTTTCGCCATGTTAGATTGATGGATTCACTACGTATTTAGTGATCTCGTTCTGAACCCTCGGGTTCCATTTTGTGTTCGGCAGCCATTTTGTGGTTGCCCTCACATAGGCCGATGACTACGGCCGAACAAGTCTTTAGTACACATTAGTTAACTTCTGAATGACCTGAGTGAACTGACCCTGTTGCCTGAAGCTGACCTTGTTAAACCAGTTCCTGCCCTTTAGCTGATCAAGATTAAGGATCAGAGCACAAGACATCATAAAGTTTTACTGCACACAAACATGCCTTATCCTACTTCTATCTGTTTCTGTTTCTTCTTTTATGGTCTATTTACGATATGGGTTGTGGTCCTTTTTATTATGGGTTTGTCCGGCTTGTCTAAAGAAGAATGTTGGGTTTGACCGATGATTGATCATCGGCTGGGCAACTGAAAAGTGGGTTTTACCGTCATGGGATACCTCTGGTGTGGATACATGTGATTGGACAGTTTGTAAATGTTAGGTATTTGTCTGGAATGAAATGTGATTTTTGGCATAAAAAGGGATGACTTGCTTTGTAAAATTGAGCAGTCTCCTGAGAACTCATACCGTGATACCGTGATGATTTTCTAGGACTTCTGTTACTGGCTGCGGCCAATAAATTTGATCTTTGATGCCACTCAGAAGTACCCTGTGTCTCTGTATTCTAAGACAGGTGAACCCGAAGACTTTGGGCGTGCCCCTGGCGCCGCTGGGTTCTAAAACCCGGTTCTTCATTTCCCAGAGTGGGGAAGAGCACCACTCACAGAGAGGCTGCAATACCTGGTTGATGGGTGGAGTGGGAAACATTTAATGTGACCTTTTTCAACTGTTTTAATTATTTTAGATGGTTAAATGTGTACCGCTGCTGAGTGTTAAGGAACGTGGTCTTATTAAAGCGAACTGCTTAAGTTTTGTAAGAATATAAGCAATGGACATTGAAACGGGTCCCTTCCGGGTCTTGTAGTCATGTCCTGAACTTTTCAGGCAAAAGCTGATGTCTGAATAATGAGTGTAAAAGCGTTAAGGTAACCATGTTGTTCCTGCTTACATTACACATGCTTTACTTATCCTTGCATTCCCTATGAATGTTTGCTTTTCCAGGATGTTATTACTTTTTTTTCAAGGAGCATATTACTCTTGTCTAGTGCATAATTTCATTGAGTCGCAGCACAATTGGGTTGTAGTTGAAGGCAGTGCTTGTTTCTCTCAGTGGAGCAGTATGGTGTTCAGTGGGAGAGAGGATGTGGCACTCTGACCAAAGTTGCTGAATTTTGAACTAGAGAACCAGGTTCAGCCTTCATGACCAGTCCACCAGCCCACTCTCTTAACAAAGCACATTCCTATGATACACCTTAGAAGGCCCAGATAAACCTTAGATACCCTGGTGTCTTAGCACCAGCAGGTGGACCGTTGCGGTATCAAGTATGGCTTAACCTTGAAGGCCTGTTCATCACAATCCATATTGAAGTTCACCTACAGTCTTGCGGGCAGGCATATGAAGAAGCACACACTAGAGCGACAATGACTGTCATTGAGATCACAAGACCCTTGAGTCCAGTCCACCTCACCCTTTGGTACCTCCATTGGCCTTTTTCAGAAGAAGTAGTGCAACTTACCAAGGATTGTCAATGTAGGATTTGCATGCACACCAAACTAATTTCGCAAACTTCCTGGCCTCTGCTTCATGCACAAGCACTTTTAACATGTGCTGCCTGCTTTTGGGCCACTGGAGTTATGCAGCAATGGAGGACAAAATTGTGGTTCAATGTTGACTAAATTATGCAGTAAAAAAAGGCTACAGACTAATGTGGTACATTTTATGATACTTTATTTTGACATTGTTATACATACTAACAGCCTCTGCAAAGCTTTTGCCTCATTAGTACATGTGTAACATACAAATGCAGCACTGAGGAAGGTGGCTAGTCAACCTTTGCAAAGGGCACTCCACTTCGCAGCAGCATAAGTCACATTTTTATAGTACTTTTTGAAATGTTTGAGCTGCCAACAATTTTTTGGGTGAAATCGTTAGATTATGCAGTGGATGATGTATTATGTGGCAAATATGGTACAGCCATAATTAAGTGGAAAACATTTGCAAACTAGGATATTTTGCCATTCATGTTTGAACTGCTGGTGTGGAAAAAGGGAGGAGAAGTCCTGATGACAGAAACTCTATGGCTCTGAGACAAATGGCTTTTGATTCCACTTTTAAGCGCATTTGGCATTTTCTGTGATTGAAAACATATCCCACTTTGTGAATGTATTTTAATGTCAATAACTCATATTGAACCTTAAATAAAATAAACATGTGTTTCTATTGGTTGAATGAACCCGTCAGTGAAATGCCAAAGAAATACTAAAAGTAGAAAAGTTTTACTCTTTGTGGCCACACCTCTGACTCCACCTACAGACCGAAATCTCAGGTTATTCTTGCCCTCTGATTCTCCGTCCACAGTTCTCCTACTTTTTTTTCCCACTTCGACCACTGCTTCCTGCTTATTGTGTTTTGAATGTCAAGGCCTCACAAACTGAAGTATTATCAGAGTCTGACTGTGGGGTTAGGCACAGCTGTCACAGATCACTGTTGGCTTAGGTGGAACCTGGGGCTTTTTGAAATTAGGAATCACAGACTGCACAGGGCCCTTTCTCATGTGCCTTCCTACTTCACTAAGAAGCCTAGTAAAGGTACCAGATGACACCGTATCATGAAAAATGCTATTTTTCTTTCCCTGACTTTCCTTAAATACTATAATGCATTCTGGGCTATATAGTCTTGCATTACATAAGCTCAAACAAGTGTACGAATACACCTGAGAGCAATGTCAAGAAAAGGGAATTGCCAGCTATTTAACTTCTTGCCTAGCCCTTGGCATTATCTCAAGGGGCGTCAATGAGGTTCACAAAATAGGCGGAACAGCCACAACTGATTCTACACAAAATTGTGGTAGGATCGTATATCCAGACCCCGACGCCCATGAGGCACGCTACTTTAGCGCTGCAAGATTTCTCTTTCTAGAAACCAGGAAAAGAAACATTAACCACCACTGTGAGTACTAGGTGGGGTTACTGAGTAGCCAAGGGTAGGGTACATCTTAGCGTGTGTATACCGTCCGGGTTACCTCCATTGGACCGAGCTGGTGTTGACGGGTGGCTCATCCAGTCCCTGGTCTTCTTTGTTTTGGCCCCCTTCCCTAGGTTCTCCCCCTGTCCCCTCCACCTCAGTAAAAACATTAGGTATCAAACTCAATTCTCAGCTCACCCTTCACTCCCAGGTTAGTTCTGTGGTGTCTTCTTCCTTTCTCTCACTGCGTACTATACGCAAGGTGTCCCGTTTTTTTTCTTTTGATGCTCTGAAACTGATTACCCTGGCAATGGTCATCTCCCGCCTGGATTACGGCAACGCCCTATATGCAAGTATACCTGCATACAGTTTAAGGCGTTTACAGCAGATCCAGAACCAGGCGGCGCGCCTTGTATTTAAATTGCCAAAATTCCACCATGTCACTCCTCTCCTCAAGTCGCTACATTGGCTTGCAGTTTGTGAACGTGTCCTGTTTAAGCTTGCCTCTATCACCTTTTTAGCACGTCTGGGCACGGCACCGGCTTTTATCTCATCTGAGATCATTCCCTATGTACCTTCTAGGGAATTGCGCTCATCCACTGAATCCCTTCTCACAGTCCCGCGGTTCCGGAGGAAGAAATGGGGAGGATCGAAATTTGCGACCCTTGCTCCACTTCTTTGGAATTCCCTGCCTCCAGAGCTTAGAGCCTTAACTATCTATCCACAATTCCGGAAACAGCTCAAAGCTCACCTGTTTACTAAATCTCTGAATTAGCTTATCAGCAGCTATGATTTTTTTTAACTTACCTTCAGCCACTCCCGCCCTGATATCTGTCAGTTGTAGCGCCATGAAACCGCTGGTGAACGTGCGCTATATAAATAATTTTAAATTCAAATTCAAATTCTGACGAAAACCTGATAGTCACTCAAGAGGTTGAAACATGTGGACCATTTTTATTCTTCACTTCACTTTTGATACCATATGCCAACCTAATCTGGCATGGTATCCCACGAATATTTTATTGTTGCTCAGTTACTCCAGAATAAAGAGGCTTTTGCAGAGAGTTTTAAACTAGCCAACTTTTAAACCACTGTTTTTCACTTACACACATAAAATCAAAACAACCCCGCTCCACTGTAGTCGGGTGTCGCAGCACATCCGGATGGCATTCGGCTATCCGGGTGGGACCCCGATGATGAAGCATGTCACCATTTAGGTTGGTAAGTGAGGGGTCGTCTAACAAATGATGAATCTGTCCTTTTCTTGGGCACCTCTATCTCTTTGACGAAGGCATTGAGGTGCCTCCAGGGTGTACTCAAGAAAAGGGAAAGCCCATGACTTGACCACTGTGTATCTATTGATATTATGGAGTACTCTGGTAACATTAAAGGCAAGCCACACTTATTCAGGCAGCACCACTCTGAACCTGGATAGAAATATGAGGCCCCTTTTTGCAGGCACGCCAAGTGTAAACCAAGTTACCTCATTATCAAGTCTGTATCATTAATGTTCTCAATTTAAAACATTGATTTTCCACTTAGGCCTGTTCTTGTGTTTGTGAATCACAGAAAGTGTAAGAGATTTGCTCATAGTATTACACCAACAATCAAAATATGAGTAGCTCTTATGATCCCATTGCACTAGTTGGCGCCCCCTCCACCTTTAGAAATCGCAGGCCTGCTAGGGCATTTTCTTGATAAAATATGTGCCAAGTGCTTTAGGTGCTGTCTCTTTGTCTGTGTCTGTGACACCTGTGGGTCTTCTTAAATAAGGGACCCTCAAGTGGGCTTTCAAGGAAAAAACTATGCTTTTGGAGGCTATAAGTTAGATTTTCAGCAGATTAACTTTACCTTTCAAAGCTCTAAGTGGACAAGAATCACAGATGAGGTCATCAGCCAGTCGTGGCTCTTTAGCCAGCAGCTCTTTGTATTCTGGTACTTGTAGTTTTACATTTTCCACTATAGGCATGGACATTGAAATCCAGGCATTCAAATTGAAGTGGGCCAAAAATCCTGAAGGGCCTACATATGACATGTGGCCAATTGCAGCTAGGAGCATAACAGCTCTTAACATGAAACTGGGTCCAGGATGACAGAGGGGAGCGCTAAAAGAATGCAATCTGTGGAATTCACTTGTCAACAAAGTAGGGCCAGTAGGAATACTTCTGGATTGGATATCAGGTTGCAAACTTAGCAGACAGGTGTAAGTTCTGTGAACACCACTGGTGAGGCCTCATCTGCAGTATTAGGCCCAGTCATGCAGTTCACATCTAACAAACAATGCAAAATTATCAATGGGTCAGTCAGGGACATATTCAGACACCCTCATTCAGGGGGACAAATACGTACAAGAACCAATAAAACAACAATGAAACAGGCCTACCTCATCCACAGACTCAGGAATGCTTGCCAACTTCACTGTGTATAGCGGGAGACAACATTTACAGCGCTGGTAATACCAAGCGGGTTGATAACAACGCGGACGTTACCAGGCATGGCATTAAATCGCAAGTCGTTTCAACGACTTGCGCTAGGTGGCGTGCAATACCAGGGAATGTGTTGGATTTTAAATCCAACACCTTCCCAGCTGTTGCGCTAAGTGGAGTAGGATTAGTAATTTATACTATTCCTAAATCCAGCGCGCCATCTAGCGCAAGTCGTTGAAACGACTTGCAATGTAATGCCATGCGTGGTAATAACGCGAACGATGTAATGACCGCGTTGTTACTTACCGCGTGGTAACACCACGCATTGTAACATCACATATTTGTGTGTAGCTTCTGCAGTTTCTTATTCATGGCTCCCACCACATACCCTCCCACGGTATGCAAGAATATAGAGCCTCTACAGGCAGGAGTTGTTGCCTAAACCCCGTGCCATCGAATTCGCATTCGGACAAGCCAGGGATCCAGGCCGGCTCACAGTTGAAGGCGGGCTGCTTGGCTCTCACGGTTGGTCCCGGTCAGCTTTTCTATGTTAGAAATTAAAAACTTTTACTGAGCTTTTTTTTGCCGGGGTCCCTCGATGCCCCTCACCAGCCTGGATTCGATGAGGGTTAGCCGACTTGGGACATCATTTGGATCTGGTTGCGGTTCCTGTTGCTGGTTATCCTAGCCCTCACCTTCACAACTCGCGGTACCCGCTCCGCGGGTCCCGCAGCGTCGTGCCATCCTTCCTGGAGCTCAGGACTGAATCCGTGGGTGTGTGTGTGCACGCAGGGCTGCGAGCGTCGGGTCCCGGACTTCACATCCCAGAAGTCCCGGTAACCCGAGCCGCCTGACACCTGGCTGCTCTCCCTGCCCGCTCGCCCCACCAACAGCCTGAAAAAGACTCTGCCTTCTAACGGCCCTGGGACATCATTTGGATCTGGTTGCGGTTCCTGTTGCTGGTTATCCTAGCCCTCACCTTCACAACTCGCGGAACCCGCTCCGCGGGTCCCGCAGCGTCGTGCCATCCTTCCTGGAGCTCAGGACTGAATCCGTGGGTGTGTGTGTGCACGCAGGGCTGCGAGCGTCGGGTCCCGGACTTCACATCCCAGAAGTTCCAGTAACCCGAGCCGCCTGACACCTGGCCGCTCCACCCGGCCCGCCCCGCCCCACCCCACCAACAGCCTAACTGCCCACCTATAACTACAAGCGTTACTTCCCGCGGCGCGGGAGCGCGCGGGAGTGCGCGGGAGCGTCCTGAGAGAAGCCCGGAACAAGGGCGGGACCGTCTGTGGCCGTCAGAGGCCGGAAGAGACTGGACTGGGCCAAGGCTCTTGGCTGTTTGCAGTAGAAAAAGGTTGTCTATTTTGTGACGTAATTTTTTGCACTGTTGAGGCTCATGGAGTGCCGTGAAACCAGAAGCATGGTTGCGGCAGGCAGAAAACATATGACTGGAACCTTAGACGATTTTATTGTGCGCACTAATTCTTTAATTAACCAAGGCATTGTACTTATGGAAAGGAGGGTTTCCCAGGAATTGGCAATTCCTAGAAGATCGTCTTTGGGTCTCATTGGCTCTGCCCGTACCCCTGATACCTCATTACTTATACCCAATTCAGTACAAGTCGTTGCTGATATCCATGAGAAAGACCGTAGTCAACCAAGTACATTAGACCCACCACCCCTTGACCCTCAGGTTGATACTCACTATCTTACAGAGACCAGCTTGGAGCATAACCAGCTTAATCCCCAGGTTGACCATTTGGTACTGTCTATCGATGAACAAAGGAGGGGTAAGAGGAAGGGGGCGATCCCTAAACGTAATCAAAATATAACTAACATCATTGGAGCTAAGAAAGCTCGTGTTGATTCTCCAAGGACAAAAAACAGTAATGATACAAAAGGGAAGGGAGGATCTGCAGAGACGGGAATCTCGGATATTGAACCCACTGGGGAGACTACAGGGGCAGTAGTGGCTCACCCAGAGGTTGCTAGCCTACCCCTTGCTATTATAGATGATACGATCTTGGATGATTCTATGGTGGACATCCTTGAAGACAGCACCACTGCTGATACGTCAAGGGAGGGCGCAATTCGGATGGTTAATGGGGAGGAGGAGCCCATAGGTTGCATTATAACTAAAATCATTAAAACTTTACTTGCACCTTTAGAGGCGAGGCTTCATGGCATCGAAAAAGTCCTCCATGACATACATAAGGACATAAGGTTCCATGATAGTAGCCTTGCTAACAGGGTCACTTCTAACATCGCTCCAGCCAATAAATCTCGACCCGCGGCCAAACCTACAGCTGGGGTAAAAAATAAGACACCAAAGATTTTGACATTAAACCCCCCCAAACCAACCGATTAATAAAGTTAGCACCCAAACCCCAACAGTCAACAAGCCTAATGACCAAGCTAACCCGAACAACCCTGCCATCCCTACTCCCAAAATCGGTCTTGCACCAACCCAAAAGAACCTGACACGGAGAAACATTCATTTACCGCCAGATGCCTCTTCTTATGTGATTATCCTGACGGGGATCACTGAACTGGTACCCTCAAATAAAGAAACATTTCAGGGGCTTAAAAACAAGGTATGCCACTGGTTAACGAATAATCACCCTTTACCACCAAACCTTCGTGGTAATATTCTAATGGTGGAGAGAACGCCCTGGGTAGGATATAATAAGAAAAAAATCCAGGGAGACTGTATCGTCGTGACCTTTGAGGATCCCCTGGTGGCGGAGTATATCTGTCGGGGGAATCCTCGTAATGACAATAAAGGTACTTCGGTTATAGCCAGGCTCCTGTCTTATTTTTATATGCCCAACGAACAGCAGGATGGTAGATGGAGTTGGCTTAAAGACACAAACTACCGTAGAGGAGAAATAAGCCAAGAGACACCTAGGGAACGGAACACCTATAATTTGGATAGGGGTGGTGGCGAGGAGAGGTGGATCCTAGCTCAGAGACGAGGAGGCAGACATAGTCGAAACAATAGCTATCATGTAGACAGATTTAGGGACAGTCGGATGAATGTTGGTTACGCTCACAACCAGGCTCACATCCCCTATCCCTCAGATAATCTTTATAACATCCCAATGTCTAATCAGTATGATTGCCTGTCCGATTTGGGCTGGGTCGATTGACAAGAGGCAGGAATAGTACTGGGAACCGCTGAAGGAAATAAGACCAACCCCGATTCCCCCGGAAACTCAGGCTTGGATATTAGGGTATTGCCTAATGTCGCTTGTGAGCTTGGGAATTGTAAAGATTTAGAAAATAGCCCAGTGGGTAGGGATGTTTCCAGAGATCACAGATATATCAAGATAGGAACTTGGAACATCGCAGGGTTAAGAAATAAAGCAGATGACCCGATCTGGAGAGAATTTTTGGGAACGGCAGATATCATCGCCTTGCAGGAGACGTGGGACACAAACAACACATTTTGTATGGATGGATACACCACCTATTCTCTCCCCTCTGTCCCTACACCCAGAGGTAGGGCGAGGGGAGGGTTGGTAACACTAGTGGCAGCTAACATTTTAGGAAAGCACACGATGGTTGATTCTGGTTCCCCCTATTGTTTGGTAGTTAAAATCGCATGCAAAGGGGCTCAAAATGTTTTGATTGTTAACTTTTATAATTCATTCGACAGAGCTACTACCACTAGTAACTTAACAGCTTTACATTCCTTTTTAGTAGACTATAGGGAGCTCCCTGAAAATGAATGTCATATAATACTTTTGGGGGATTTTAACATTCATAGATGCCCAGATAAATGCCCGCCCAATGATCCCTTTGCTCCCATTGAACAGGCTGACTCACATTTTGAGCACACGGAGCAGGGGATCTTATTGGAATATATCTTAGCTGAAAATGGCCTAATGTTACCCACGGGGGATGAGGTGAATATACCAACTTTTAAGGGAAATGGTGGAGGGACTACCATTGATTTTATCTTTACAAGCCTTACATTGGGGAACAACCTGGTAGATTATTTCCCTGTCTGGTCTCATTTTAGCGACCATAATCCTGTTTTTTTGCGTGTTGGAGGTATTTTTAGTAGATCCGGGACGCAACTAAACGGGGTTGATAAGCAAGTTATTAGGGCCTCAGATCAGGCACGGAGAATTAGATGGTGTAAAATCATCCCTGAGGATTTTCAAGGCAATCTTTTACATAGTAGGGGGGTTGAGCTGCACACATGTATGGATAAGGAAGCTGGAGATAGCGAGGTAATGGAGGCATACCAAAAGGTCTGCCAGCAAATATTGTCTGATTTAACGCATCAAGGAAAATCGAAAGAAGCGGGGCCAGTTGGCTGGTTCAATCATAATTGCTCAGTAGCCAACCGCAAACTGAAGGAGGCCTTGAAATGCAAGCCTGTTGATAGAAAATGTGTGGCGCTTTTAAGAAAAGCTTATAAAGCAGCTGTGGAACAGAGGCGGCGGGAGATTAGGGAAGATGCTTGGGCAGAATTGACCTCCATTGATGTTATAAAAAACAGCGCTAAATTTTGGGCAGTAATAAATCAACCCTACTTTGTAGATACAAGCAATAATGTTTTAGACTGCGGTATACAGGAGGACAAGTGGTTCTCCCATTTTAAGTCAGTCTACGAACATGTGTCCGTAGGGGTTGATGATTTAACCTTAGGGGTTACTCATCAATATACCCTACTAGTTACCGAGGCTGAGGTAGAAGAAGCCATCTGTAAAATTACAAGTAATAAGGCCCCCGGCCCCGATGGCATACCAGCCGATCTATTTAAGTCTAACTTAGCAATATGGTCTAAAGTTTTATCCAATGTTTTTAATAGAATTTCTAAAACTGGTATCCCAACAACCTGGTCACAGTCGGTAATTGTACCAATCTTCAAAAAAGGGAATCGGGGCGAGCCAAGTAATTACCGGCCAATCTCCCTTATAGATTCTGCAGTGAAGGTCCTGGGCAGAGTGGTCCTATGTAAAATATCTAATTGGTTGGCGGAAACAAACACTCTATCGGCATTACAGTACGGGTTCCGAAAGGGGCGCAGCACTACTGATCAATGCCTCAATCTCCAATTATTGATTGGGAAGTATACCCTAGTGAAGCAAGGCTGTTTGTACATAGCATTTATGGACCTGTCCTCGGCATTCGACCGGGTAAACAGGTCCAAGCTATGGAGTCAACTTTTAAAGATGGGCCTTGATGAAAATATAGTATATTTTCTAGCAGATCTTCATAGGGACCTCACAGCCACGGTAAGATATGACCGTAGGGGGAGTTGCACGGGGAAGATTGGTATAACTAATGGGGTCAGACAAGGCTGCATTCTAGCCCCCATATTATTCACACTATATATTAATGGGCTAGCTAGTGTTCTGGGTGCAGCTTGTAAGGATATCCCAAAGGCGGGTAAGTTCTGTCTTCCCGCGTTATTATACGCGGACGATGCCGCACTTATAGCACGTACACCAGTTGGTTTACAAAGTCTGTTAAACGCTTTTTATGAGTTTATGTTCTCCCTGAATCTTAGTGTGAATTATACTAAATCACACATCATGGCTGTGGGCACAAAGGGCGGGCATAGGAAGCTCATGTCACTCCATTGTAATGGGAACAAGTTAACTAGGGTAAGCAAATTCCCATACCTTGGGGTTGTCTTTGATGAAAGTTCCACCTGGCTTCCTCAACTGTCTGAGAAAAGAAATGCGTTTGTACGGTCCATCTCTGCTGTTTTGGGCTTTTCCCGCAAATTGGGGGTGAAACCGCTACAAGCAGTGTTAAAGGTTTACGACGCAAAATGTGTGTCCATAGCTATGTATGCTGCAGACCTATGGGGTTTTAAAAATGTTAAGCAGTTACAGGTCGTTGAGGACAAGTTTTTAAAGTCTATTCTGTCTGTACCTCAATCGACTGCAGGCTTTATAGTTCACCAAGAATGTGGAGTGGGATATTTAGAGGATCGGATTGCCATCACCCCTCTATTAAAGTGGATTACGGTCTGGTTAAATCCAGAAGGGACGTGAACCATGAGATTCTGGCAGATTGTCTTAACCTAGAACATTGGCAGTCCATTCCGTGGTTAAGCAATGTTAGAAAGGTTGCAGTTTTACTGGGGCGGCCAGAAATATTTGAGGAACCATCTAAACTGGTCAAAGGAGATATAAAATGGGTTAAGTCAGCCTTTAAACGGCGCAGAGAGATGGACAGAGAGGGCTTTGAATTGAATAAGCCCACTGTGAGAACCCACCAGTTGATTGTAACATCAGACAATGACCTAGAGTTATATCTGAAGATTGTTAACAACGCAAACCACAGATACTTGCTAACCAAGTTCAGATTAAATAAAATTCATCTACTTATTTCGGGCTGCCCGTGTTGGACTAAGGCCACAGATCTGAAAATATGCACTTGCGATGGTTTTTCTATAATGGACACTGCCCACTTCATGTTCTTTTGTGGCTTTTTTTAAGGATATACAGACAAAATTTATTGTACCCCTTTTGAAGGATAAAGGGTTTAAACAAGTGAAACCTGCGCTCTTATATCTCCAACTGTTGACAAATACGTGGGAAATTTTTAATGTTGCTACTTTTTTAAATATAGTAATAAGACTGAGGAAAAATTTAGTTAGTCTCAGATAACATTCTTTTTATAGTACCAATTTCTGAATTTTTAAATTGAAATGAAATGTGCAGGTTTTTAAACTTATTCATGAAATTGTTATTTAGATCACAATGTCTGTGTTACATTTCTTTGTGTATTTGATTTGTTGTTATTTTTGTTAACCATATTGCATCTGAATGTTCTTTCCCTTTTTGGACCCATGTATACTTTTGTGGTTTTTGTTATGAACCGAATAAAGTATTTTGACTGACTGGGTGTCTGACTTGGGTTTATGCCTACGCCTAGTCAAACTCTGGAAGTCAGACCTCTGGAGCTTTTCAGGGGGAGAAACCTGGAAGGCAGGCCAGCGCGTGGTTGAGGTGCGCCGACTTGGCTGGTCAGGTCAAATCGGTCCACTAATGGAGCTTTTTTCCAAAGTTGCTCCAAACTTTTGCAAACCTTTGGAACGTTTTTCTGAAGTTCCCAAAAGTTTCCAAAGTGTCGAAACCTTACCTGGACAAAACCCTTACAAATTCACTGGTAGTTCTACAGGCTGGGGATTCTTGGTGGTGATGGTCCAGGTGAGCTCTGCTAATCTGTAGCTTGCAGGGAGTCCACTCTTTAGTCCTTTTGAAGCAAGGTAGTCCACAGGGCTGTAGTTCCAGGTTGTGCAACAGGTGAAATCTTCAGAGTGCAGGGCCTGGTTGGTGCAAATCAAACTCCTCAGCAGGGACCCTTCTTCTCTCAAGTTTCAAGCAGTATCATCTGAGAGGCTCTATTCCACTCATATACTTATTCAAAGTACTCTGGGTCAAGCAGGAGGTCACTCCTTTCCAATGAGGTGTAGGGCAACACTCCAGGGTATGACCAGATCCTCTAATGTGTGGCATTATTTCTCTCAGAGAGCACAATTTCTCTAAATTTCATCATGGTTGATTTTCCAGCAGAGGGAGCAGAACTAACTAAACCAGCCTACAGGATGGCTTTATCTGCATTGGTCCACTCCCCTTACATTTGGGATTCCCTCCTTAATCCCCAGTTGGCTGAGGAGCAGGGGGGAGAGGTGTAAATAAAACTGGTTTCTCCAGCTTGTCTCCTCCTTCCCTTGAAGAACATTTTTGTCTACCTTTTGCCCTGGCTCTGGCATTCCTATGCACAACAACCTCTCCTCCCAGAAAGACTTCCTAACCCCAGGGGCTATTTAATACCTCTTCAAACAACCCGGCTAATCCACTTATTTTTGACCAATCAAGGCTGAGAACTAGAGGGCTACATTTTGGCTTACAGACAAGAAAATCTTATAGATTCTTCTCTGTACATTTTGCAATACATTGAACAATACCACATTGTTGAATTCTACTGAGTCCTTTAAGCCTAGTTTTATGGCTTTCCTTTCTCCAGTTATTAATTAACAACCTCTTGCAATGTTAACCTATGGGCTGGGAATCTGCAATGGAAAAATGAACTTGGCAATTTCTCCAATACCAGGGCCTACAGAACATGTTTTATATGGACCCTGATTATCCCCCACAGGGAACACATAGAAAAGACTTTAGGGGTTCTGATTATATCAAAATATTGCAGATCCTCACTTCACAGTGCTCCTAGCACAAAAGCCGATTTTACGGAAGCACTTTGTGTAATGTTCAGTTTCACTAAATCCAGGGCATATACCTCTCATTTTATAAGAATCCTCTTTATAGATACCCGATATCCCCCCCACCCCACCCCTGGGAAACCTTTGGTTAACTCTGGGAAATACCTAATATGCCCCAACATTGTAGTTTATCAATTTATAAGAGCCCAAACACAGAAGTCAATTTGGGCACAATTTGCATTTTAATAGCAGTTCTGTAACACAGGGCTGTGTTTAAACAGACCTCAGGCATCAGAAGTGCATACATGCAAGTGCAGAAAGGCTGCTGGCCTCATAACTGCCATGCCCTATTATATACTAGGGACTTAGAAGTAGTTTTAATCCCTCTGCTCTATCATGTACTAGGGCCTTATAGCTTATAGGGGAGTCCATGCCAATCATAGCAGTACCCTAACCCATAGTGTATATAGTTGTTTTCTCTTTTCACTGTATTTTAAGTGTCTCTTTCAGCATAGCACCGGCCCTGGGCCTGGTTAGGCAGAGCCCAGAGTCAGTTACCACCAGTAGCAGTCGGCAAACAGTTGAGGGGGGTGCCCAGGGCAGAGGATGACTTTGCAACACTGGAAAAGCACAAACTCAGAATTTAAAACATAACACCACGGTTGGGGGATTCTCTATAATAATCAGAATTGATTTCTATCCAAATGAACCCATTTTCCAACATTAGGCTAATGAAAGACAGGGAGAAAATCATAATGGTCTAATCTATACCTTGCCATTTTCATGCAGCTCATTGATGAGGGTTAATATCTCACTGTTCTATGTTAGGATTTTAACGTATAAACTTCAAGCAACAAAAGAATTTCTCAGACAAAAGCAGTAACCCACTGAACTATTCACATTATATGCACTTTGTGATCTGCGTGGTACACTATTTTTGCAGTCGGCATATTAACCCACCATACCTACCTTACCTTGAGTCAAAACATCCACTAGACAAATCTCTGATATCTCTCAACAAAGAACATTAATCAC
Source organism: Lissotriton helveticus (assembly GCF_964261635.1). NCBI lineage: Eukaryota > Metazoa > Chordata > Amphibia > Caudata > Salamandridae > Lissotriton > Lissotriton helveticus. The sequence goes on from NC_136058.1 coordinate 264,947,134, forward strand.
AGGAGTTAGCTTCACATTTTTATTGCTTCCGGAAAATTCCTGGAGACCAGGAATGCAGCAGCAGGTACTTTTCAAACCATAATGCACTTGCAAACACCATGCCCCCACCCGTAGTCAGCGACCTTTGTTTGCTTTGGGTATGAAGATGCAAGATTTACATACATGTTTTTTAACATTTGGCCTAATTACTATGTGAATATAAATAACAATAAAGCATACTTGCAAACTGTGACTAATGCCTGCCTTTCTCAATATTTCACTTCAAAACGATGTGATTGTATTTGTTTAATGGGCGCACGGTCTCACACAACAGGTGATTTGTATGGGGTCACTGGAAAGTCCCCAATGTTGCCCCTGCCTCCCCCCCCCCAGCATTTTAGTGCTTCCTACACCCCCGCTCAAAACATGGCGCCTCATTTATGAGGCTGTGCGTCACTTTTACGCCGCTGACGCACCAGTGGCGTGAAAAATGCGCCTTGTTGCGCCATATTTACAAAGTGACGCATCTAGGTAGATGTGTCACTTTGTAAACCCCTGCGCCACATTATACCTGCGCCAGGTATAATGTATGCATGGGGGGCGTTTTGACGCAAGAAAGGGTCGTAGAAGTGACGCAGTGAAATCTATATGATTTCACTGCGCCACTTCTAGGACACAAATGTGTCAATTTTTTACGCCTGCCTCACAGCAGGCGTAAGACTGACGCAGGCCCGTTCACATGGGGCTTGCCCATGTGAAAGGATACATTGCTGGAGTTGCGTCACTTTTGTGACACACTTCAAGCAATGCGTCACTTTTGCGCCATACAGATACGTCAGAAATACTAACGTATCTGTAACTTCTTGCGCAATGATGCATCATACTGTAAATATGATGCATCATTGGTGTCGCAAGGAGGGCACAGTGAAAAGTGATGCACCGCTGTTTTCACGCAGCGATGCGTCACTTTTCATAAATGAGGCCCATGAAGCTGCCTTAGCTGACCCACCCAAGTAATGTCATAATAAAACCCCGATAATGCACAGCTGTGCAAAGCAGTGCAAAGTGCACGTTTCCAGGGCAAAATATCTTTTAAGCTGAAAAAATAAATACCAGTGCATCACTTTGCAATAGACCAAAATCAGTGTACATCTAGGCCTTTTTCTTTTGCTTCTTTACTTGGCCAAAATGTTTCATCCCTTAGTTTCCTCCTCTTAAAAACATGTCGGTTCCTAAAATGGAAGAAAAATTACACATAAAAAAATGTCATGGTATAGTGCGCCCACCCACTGGTTACACTTTCAAGCATTGGCTTCAATGGCCATTACCATGTCAAGCACTTTAAGGCTCCTTTGGGATGTGTGCAGTTGCCGCCCACTTCCCAGAATGCCTCGGTGCAGGCCTTGAACTCTCTTCAGCAATTTCAGAGTGACCCATCAGGCTCCTCAATTTTTAATCTCCTCTCAGGCCAGCTGTTTGTCTGATTGTATCTGACTTCTTATCCGGCTTTCTTTTATTTATTTCTTGATGGGGGTGGCAAGGCAGACGAGAAGATGTGGGAGGAAAGTCAAAGCCTGGCTGCAGATCTAAAGAGGGGAACAAACACGAACTCTGTTGCCTCGGGCCTATATCAAACTCATCTCAAGAGCCAAAAAAAGAACCTTTCTTCTCTCTCACATCCGAGGCATTTTTTGTATGCTTAATTCTTTAGGATGAGAAGCAAAAAATGTGAAAAATTAAATGTTCTTGTTTCTTGAAGGAGAGGAGTGTGTGTAGTTCTTTCCACCACTCTGTCAATTCATTTATAGACCAACATAATGAGCAAAAACCCTTCATGGCATCAGGTACTATTGCTTGAGCCACCTTGAGGAGAGGGAGAGGTGTGGTGCACCGGCCCGAGCGTCTGACTCGGAGCACGGGGCTCACAGTTCGATCCCTGGTGCCAGCGGCAGCTCAGCATCATGTGACTCTGGGCAATAGCTCTCTCACTCTACCTGACGGCCCCCAGCGCCTCGATACCCTTAGGGGTGATAAATTTGCGCTTTACAAATGTGGAATTATTTATTGCATGATTGAACTTTACAGCACTGACAAAGCCTCGCTACTCCATAGCTTGTGCTTGTTTAGAAGCATGCTTGCACAACGTGTGGCCTCTCTTTGTAGTGTCTGGTATCATGACCATGGGGGTGCTCTTATCGTGTCACATGTGGCCGTGCATGAGCGTGTAGTGACCTCAAGAGGAGTGAGCCAGATTCACACCCGCGCGTAGCCATCCTGGTGGTTGGCTGGAAGAGTGTGAGTTTATGGAGTGCCCATTGGGTTGTGTTTCCATGTTCTAGGCGATGACCTGGATGATCGTCTTGTGGTTGCACAAATGTATGGAGTAAGGCAATGATGAGAGAGCGCGTCACGGAGGCCGGTACCCGTTCTCTTTGAGAGGGTGATTGGACTTCCTTCTTTGGGTGAGTACAGTCTGCAATCATCTGTTGGGGTTGGCCAAGTCTTACTGTACTTCTGAATTCCAGATTATAAAAGACATTTTACATCAGTCAGTGGCTGTGACACTGATGGCTGATCCTTAATCCTACACATTTTAGTGCTTGTGCAGACGCCAATATCTTCTCTAGCCATTGTTGGGGGGAGTCGGTGTACTGCTAATCTGACGGCAACTACTTTTGTGCCCATACCCACAAATGAACCGAGTCTTTCTAACCATGCTTTCTCACTGGATACCATGGCCTTGGCAGGGAATACTGTGTGCCCTTTTATAATGGACCATAGTCCACTAGGGCAACAAACCCACTGCCCGCGCCCCTCAGATATTTTGTAACAATGTATCACCGCCCACTGGGGCCACAAACCCAGTGTTCATAATGCTCAGATATTTTGTAACAATGTATCACTGCCCACTGGGGCCACAAATCCAGTGTTCATAATGCTCAGATATTTTGTAACAATGTATCACTGCCCACTGGGGCCACAAATCCAGTGTTCATAATGCTCAGATATTTTGTAACAATGTATCACCGCCCACTGGGGCCACAAACCCAGTGTTCATAATGCTCAGATATTTTGTAACAATGTATCACCGCCCACTGGGGCCACAAACCCAGTGTTCATAATGCTCAGATATTTTGTAACAATGTATCACCGCCCACTGGGGCCACAAACCCAGTGTTCATAATGCTCAGATATTTTGTAACAATGTATCACTGCCCACTGGGGCCACAAATCCAGTGTTCATAATGCTCAGATATTTTGTAACAATGTATCACCGCCCACTGGGGCCACAAATCCAGTGTTCATAATGCTCAGATATTTTGTAACAATGTATCACCGCCCACTGGGGCCACAAACCCAGTGTTCATAATGCTCAGATATTTTGTAACAATGTATCACTGCCCACTGGGGCCACAAATCCAGTGTTCATAATGCTCAGATATTTTGTAACAATGTATCACCGCCCACTGGGGCCACAAATCCAGTGTTCATAATGCTCAGACATTTTGTAACAATGTATCACCGCCCACTGGGGCCACAAACCCAGTGTTCATAATGCTCAGATATTTTGTAACAATGTATCACCGCCCACTGGGGCCACAAACCCAGTGTTCATAATGCTCAGATATTTTGTAACAATGTATCACCGCCCACTGGGGCCACAAATCCAGTGTTCATAATGCTCAGATATTTTGTAACAATGTATCACCGCCCACTGGGGCCACAAACCCAGTGTTCATAATGCTCAGATATTTTGTAACAATGTATCACCGCCCACTGGGGCCACAAACCCAGTGTTCATAATGCTCAGATATTTTGTAACAATGTATCACAGCCCACTGGGGCCACAAACACAGCGCTTCTGTCCGTTAGGTATTTTGTAACATTGTGTGATAGCCTATTGATGCCACAAACCCAGTGCTCGCGCCCCTCAGATACTTTGTAACAAAGTATAACAGCCCCGTGGGGCCACAACCCCAGAGCTTTCGGCCCTCAGTTATTTTGTAGCAATGTATCACAGCCCTCAAGGGCCACAAACTCAGTACGCGCACCCCTGTCTCTTCACACCTTTATTTTTTGCTTGTGATAGCACAGTATGGAAAGACCAGGGAGCATATTATCATGCACAGTGTTAAAATTATTGCAGCTTTAGCGGCAGAAAACTGCCGCTAAAGCGGTGATAATGGACTTTATAATAGGCCCTTGAGAATTCCAATAGAAGCCCAGGTTCTGGTGTGAACATGGGCTTCTATTGGAATTCTCAAGGGCATATTATCAAGCCCATTATCGCCGCTTTAGCGGCAGTTTTCTGCTGCTAAAGCGCCGATAATGTTAACGTTGTTTCTTGATAATATGCCCCCACGTTTTAGCTTGTGGCTAGAGAAGAGTATCACAAGGCTGTGGTGGGTTCTGTAGGAGGAGCGCTAAGCATCATTCCTCTGCCTTGTGAAAAAGGTGAGAGCTGGTCTCACAGGGGACAGCATAGGATTGGTATGTGTGGCTATGTGCGTTTTCTCAAAACAGCAAAGTATAAGACTTGCTCTGTTAGACAGTTTTTATAAAAAATGATATCAGTTTTCTTCACAAGCTCTTATTATAATTGCAATAATCAACTCAATTTAGTCGCACTAGAGTAGTGAATAATAAGCTTTGTAGGTACAATTTTGTTGTTTACTTCTGGCAAACCTAGGTGGTACCCACCTAACATAACCCTGATGAGGTTTTTGGCAGGTCTGTGCAGACTCCATAATGACCTGACCAGCGAATGAGCCCATGGTTTGCTGATTTAGACCCCTGTCTGTTATCTACGGACCAATAGACTATCTCAACGACTTTGGGGGTCCAAAACAGGTCCACTGAGAGGGCTGAAATGCCACTTCTCACATACAAGTTGCACCTCATCTCAGCTCTGCACTCTGATAATAGTTAGCACTGACTTGTTTATAGCTGCCTAGTTTGTACTTATTCCTTGCAAAGCCTATCTTCTGAGAAAGAGACATACTAAATGTGTGTTAACGGCATCTAACATAGCCAAGGTCGGTTCCAGGGCAGTAGGGCTGGTGCAGCCACACCTGGTGCTGACACAGGGGGGTGCCATGTTTAGAAATAACAGGGATTTAAAAAGCACCCACTGTAAAGTCCCTGTGGGTCCAAAGGTTTTCAGGCAACAATGAAAATGTCAGGATAACTCTGGTGATTAATGTTCCTGGTGGAGAGAGATGGAGTTTGTCTAATAGCAGTTTCCACTCATGCTAAATTAGACAAAAATTTAAGATGCCTGCTGCAAAGAATACATACCATGCAGATCACCAGACTGTATGTCATGTGGATCCCTCATTAGGTTACTGGTTTTGCCAGAGAGATCCTTTTGTTACTTGCAGTTCCTAAGTTACAACCCTACTAGATCAAAGTGACCTATGAACTGTCTTCAAAGAGCTGCATGCAAACTGCATAGTACAGGTTAGAATGTTATATTTTTTCCCTTACTCTCATTGTCCTATTTTTTCTGAACAGGGCTCATTTGGGTAGAAATACGTTCTTATAAGTAAATCTAACCACTGCAGTACATTTTCAATTCTGAGTTTGTGCTTCTCCAGACGAAACACTCTTAAAATATAGTGCATATTAGTGCCGGTGACATGTGACTCCTACACCTTGGAATTCTCATTGTCTTATGTAACATTTCCTAGAGACTGATTTACACATGTATGATTCACCGGCCCTGTATAATGTGTGTATGAAATGTAAAGCACTCTGACACCCACATTGGTATGAGTGGAGCAATACTACAAATGAAATACATGTGAGATAGGGCCTTTTCAGAGATGAGGGGCACTGGCGGAGCGTGAAAGAGAGGGAATTCATGGAGAAGGAGGTTTTCTGGAGTGGGGTAGGCATTAACAAGCATTGTCGCACTGGGCATAGCCACCGCTAATGCTGTGCCCTGGTTGCAGTCACCCAAAATTACTCACACCAAGTAAAATTAGCATGTCCATGAATTCTTGGAATGGTTGTCCCAGACTCCAAACAAATTAGGCCATGTGTTACATTTTACATTGCAATTTTCAAATTCGTTGGCTAAAAAGTAACAAGTTATATGGCCAGTTTTGAAACAGAGCCACAAAATATTGCAATAGTACCCTCCTCATTAAAGTTCAGAGCGTTCACCTCCCCAAAACACATTGGAAATATAGTTAGTAGCAAGATTATGCATTTCCACAAATATTGGTTTATACCAATGCGTCTGATTCACATAGCTTTTACTATATGGGCCTGATTCACGAAAGTAATATGAGACAAAATCCTAACTTTATGACTTTCGGTATTCCCAAAAGGTATTTAGTAGTAGTAATGTTAGAATTCCTAACTTTACTACTACTAAAGGGAGACAAAATCCTAACTTTACGACTTTCAGTGTTCACAAAAGGCATTTAGTAGTTAAGTTAGGAATCCTATGTGATTATGCCCTACCTTTGTAATATACGCGGGTTCCACCTTTAAGATGGAAAGAGATGATCTGTACTGTCATTGCACCTTTCCGTAAACAGAGTTCCCGATGGGGTGAGAAAAGTGTCCTGCATGGCTCTAGAGAGTTGGCTGTACGTTCCCCAAAGCGAGTTTCTGTTGGTTTAAGATTTTTTTCTCGGCACACATGAAAATTATATGTGTGATATGAGGGCTCTTTGTAACACAAAATGCAACAAAGACCCATCCCCTTTAGTCTGACTGGGCACACCATGTGCACCTTCCATTTCTGAGCATAACTGCTGTCACTTTACCTGGTTGTGGACAACTGACAATGGGGCAGCACCAGTTTACAGGGGCGTGGCAGGCCACTTCAGTTGCCACCCACCACACTAACTTGTCCAGTCCATCCAAGCAGTGGCGTAGCACGTATGCCTGGACCCTAATGCATTGTAAAGCTAAGGAGCTAGGTCCATGTGGGGCATGGGGTAGGCTGGACCCTATTATATCAATGCAAATAACAAAACTTGCCCAATCCCAATTTTATTTTCACAAAAATCTTAGAACGAGGATCAACACCAGACTTCTCAAGTTTGACCCGGTATTTTTATTTATACCCATCTGTTTTATGATTCTTAATCAATTTTTTTCATTTTTCAAGCAAAAAAGGAAGAAACATATACATTCAATCTAATTACATCAATATACAATGCTATTTACACACATATATTTACATTCCAAAAATAAATTAAATAAACATCATACATCTCAAAAACGATACTACATTATACAAACAAACATCAAACATTTATATTTTTCTTTTATATTGAGTAAATCTATATCCAAAAAAGGACAAAGTCAAAACAGGAGCATAATTGCCAAATAGAAACTAATTTTTGGAGTAGCCAATGCTATTTATTGTATACGCAAGATGCGCCAGTAAAGATATGGCATGCAAGTTCATCCTTGCGCCACCCATGATGCGCCGCATTGTAAATGCGGCGCACCATGGCCCAAGAATGAACAGATGCGTGTCGCATCTTGGGCGTAAATTTGGCGCAGTGCTGAAGTTGTGTTGCGTGTGGCACGCAACTCCAGCACTTTTCCGACTTGCCCTATCTTTAACGTGGTGCATCAAGCCTTACGCCTGCTTCAAGCATGCACAGGGTTTTGACGCATCAGCGTTGGGAAAGTGACTCAGTGAAATCTTGTAGATTTCACGGAGTCACTTTTCAGGGGCGATCATGCGACGGAACGCCCCCCTCTGCACCGGAACGCCTACATGAAGCCTGACGCAGGTTTCATGTGGCGCAGGGCCTTACACCGTGACGCATCTCCATAGATGCGTCAGGTTGTAAATGCCTCGTAGGGATGCGCCACGTTTACGCCGCCTTGCGTGACGCAACAGCAGCGTAAACGTGGCGCAAGGGGCTTGTAAATCTGCCCCTTAGTGTTGAGGTTTGTTTACATAATCAATAGCGTAGTCTGAGAGGAATGGTCAAACAACCCAGGTGCCTTCTCCAAAAGGGTTTGGGGTTTCCCCTGTAAATTATTTCAAGGGAGATTACTGATGCCTGAAAACAGAGACAGCATGACAAAAGACATCTCTATTTGCAGGGAAAAAATAGGGCTCCAAGAGCAGAGAGCAGAATTTGGGGTTGCAAGTTGATTGAGGAATATAGGATGAAACTACTTTAGAGTATGGAGTGGTCAGAAACCTGCAGCAGTTTATGGGGACACAATGACAATTAGAAATATGAAATGGATAGGTTTTTATCCTGTTCAATAAGATTTACAGCTAATCGCCTACAAATTAACCCCATGCATTCTGGAGGTGTGTGTGCTTAATATGGCATCACTGTATGGGCCGTGAGCCTGAACATTTGTTCCCAAAGGGGCACAGCTGTTAACATTGCAGGTAAATCTCTACAGGACTACCCCTGTTTTACTAGAAAGTTCACCAGCACAGTTTTCTTTTGGAAGAAAAGGTAGGGGTGACAGACGTGGGGCATCCCTCCCAGAAGGCAGTTGAGGAATAGTTGGTGACCACGCAGGTGGATGGCAGATTGAAAGTTTTTCCTGAACACTTCTCTGTTTCTAAAGGTGTGCATAAAATTAATACGATTGTTGGTGCAGAAAAGTTTCTACAACAAAGAGGGTTCAATTCAGCCGCATGCATAATTTTGATATTTCCTATTAGAGGTCACTTCGCCCATTGTACATTTAGTGAGCGGTGGCTGGGAAGACGGTAGACATTTTGGGGCAGATTTACAAGCCCCTTGCGGCCCTTTTACGCTGCCGTTGCGTCACGTTTGTGACGCAGCGGCGGCGCAAAAGATGTGCCATGGTGCGGGGTACTTACAACGTGACGTATCTGGGAGATGCGTCACGTTGTAAAGCCCTGCACCAGAAGGAGGTGTTCCTGCACAGAGGGGGGCGTTCCGGCGCAGGAACGCCTCCTAAAAGTGGCTGAGTGAAATCTACAAGATTTCACTCAGTCACTTTTGGGCCCAAGCTGCGTCAAAACCCTGCGCCTGGTTGAACCAGGCGTAAGGATTAACGCAGCTTTGTAAGAATAGGGCCCCCTCAAGCCTTGCTGGAGCTGCGTCGTGCTTGCGACGCAACTCCAGCAATGCGCCACTTTTACAGCACAGATGCGTCACGCATCTGTGCCGTTTTTGCCCCATGGTGCGCCGCATTGTAAATGCGGCGCATCCATGGTGGTGGGGGGATGGCGCACAATAAGTGGCGCATCCCTGCTGATATGCAGGGATGCGTCATTTATTGTAAATCTGCCCCTTTGTATGAGTTGACTTGTTTCGGTCAGGCACAATCTATATGGCTAATGCATTCTAAAGTACACCTGCCCTGTACATAACCTGCGAAGACTAGTGAGGCAGGGAATACTCTGTTTGTAAACATTTGCAAGGAAGACAACCTTCCAGATCATCGACATCAAATGACATTTCATACTAAAGTTGAAAGTATGTAGCACTATTTTCTACATGTGCATGTTGTCCAGTGGGGAAGCCAGATTTAGGATTTAGCCTTAAGTCTACGTTAACACAGAAGCTGCAAGTTTATATTTATTTTCATAATGCAAAGAAACTTGCAAGCATTCCTTTAACAACACTACGTGTTTTTTATAGTATTCTGAAAGCTGGCCAAATAGCTGAGTGAGTGAGGCTTTCACTGCTGACATCACTGTTCAAACTGTTAGCCACAAGTTGACTCAGCAATTCACCTATGCCCCACTGACCTGAACAAAAGAAACACATCTTGTTTGCAGCACAGTGAAATTGCAAATGTGCGAAAGGAAGCCCGACGTAAAAAGCACGTCATTCATATTGTTAACTTTATATAGCCCTATGTGCCTCGAGTGGTAGCTTTAGGGTGCTGTCAGCAGCGCCCTATAGGATACAATGGGATACATACAAATCTTGGGAAAACTAGTTTCATAAAGTGCACCAATCAAAAGGTTTGAAATAAAGGAATTCGACACAAAACCCACAATTTTGCAAAATTGCATTTAAAGTAAAACATGGTGTACTGTACCAAGAGATGGTGTAGTGCTTCACACCTCACATGCAGTCATTAAGCACTCTGAGCCCAGATTCCAAGGAGGCCCCTCTATGTGGACCTCTGAGGCCTTCTGAATCTTTATGGGACCCACTGAGACAGAAGGGAGGGGATTTCCAATGCTGTCTGAATGTATTTAGTTTCGGTTTCAGTTTCCAATTGACTCGTTAGTATTTGCAATCCAGCCATGCATGTTAATGAGGGTTGAGAGGAAGGTCTGCAAGCCCAGGGGCCATTCACATGTACCCAAAGGAGTCCAAATGTAAGAGCAGCTGAGCGAAAACGGAGACACACCCAGGTACACACAGTAAACACACACGAGCTTCCAACACAACATGTGAGACAGAACACCCCACACACTTTCAACACTGCGCAGATATAGCGCCTAGCTGGATATCAGCACGAAACTAGCATTCAATCCTACCACCAACATTCAAAAGGAACTCACAACATACAATCAGGAGAAGCTAGCCTTTGGATCTCAGAGCCCTGAACCCCACTACCAGCTAGTTTACGCACATACAAGCTTGATGCTCATATCAAAAAACCGAGTCAGCACATCAGCATCTCGTCTAGGCCACTGCGTTCAGTTAATAAATGCTCTGTACATCAGGTCATTAAAAACAGAGGGGCTTATTTATGAGCCCGTGCTTCACTTTTACGCCGCCGGTGCGTCACTTTTTGAGACGCACCAGCAGGGTAAAAAATGTGCCATGTTGCGTCATATTTACAAAGTGACGCATCTAGGTAAATGCGTCACTTTGTAAACCCCTGTGCCACATTATACCTGCGCCAAGTATAATGTATGCAAGGGGGCGTTCTGACGCAAGAAAGGGTCATAGAAGTGACGCAGTGAAATTTATGAGATTTTACTGCGTCACTTCTAGGACGCAAATGCGTGAATATCTTACACCTGCCCATGTATAATGACCCATTGCTGGAGTTGCGTCACTTTTGTGACACACTCCAGCAATGCGTCATTTTTGTGCCTACAGATACGTCAGAAATACTGACGTATCTGTAACTCCTTGTGACATGATGCGTCATACTGTAAATATGACGCATCATTGGTGTCGCAAGGAGGGCGCAATGAAAAGTGATGCATCGCTGTTTTCTCGCAGCAATGCGTCACTTTTCATAAATGAGGCCCAGAGGGTCAAATGTGCTCTGCCACTTACTGCAGCTTACACATAACACAAATCTCTGGGATGCAATGAAATCCTCATTTTATTTTTACATTAAACAACACAAACCATTACTGATCTATACATTTAACAACCCTCTACTAACCATACACAGCGCTCAGTCACACGCAGGGCTTTCAATGGGATGAAAAACTGGGGGGTTCTCAAAGGGGCGTGGTCAATGTAATTAAGGGCGTGACTTAAAAACACGTAAACTAAAATCTGTGTTTAGCACAGTGTGCCGCCCGACTTGTATTTTCTGTTCCTGTCATTGCGTCCAGATTTATGACTCAACAAGTAACATCATACCCAGGGCACAAGTCATAAAAAAAGAAGTGGGGGACGCTGTCACCGGAAGTTACATCACAACAGCAAGTGACTTCATGAAAGGTGCCGAGCTTCTCGTCCCAGAGAGGCCAAAGAATGAAGTCCAGCTGTTTGGCAGGGGGGACGGCGTTTCCCTCCCGGTAAAATAAGTGGGGGGACGCCGTCCACCTGCATGGTACCCCGACTCGAGCCCTGATCATACCTATAAGAATTCAGGACTATTGGCTTTTTCAATGGTTGTTAGTTGCATAAGATAAATAAGCAGGAACTATGGCTTGTATATAATATTATAAAAGCGTCCACTTAGAGCCCCGGTGAAAACACAACAAGGTTGCTGCTCCTGAGTTTCAAAAAGAGAAGGGAAATCTGAAGAGTAAATTACTCTCTTTAAAGGATTTCCATTCCCCTACAACGCTCACCTGCCATGACGTCATCCCATAACTTCTCTACAGGCGAGAAGACAAGTGAGCAGTGTGAGCAGCGCAAATCGTAGTGCCAGCTGTCACTGCAGTCTGGAAAAAAGGACTGCCTGTGCAAGGGCACAAAACAGAGCCCGATAGAGACCCGTTTCGAGGCCCCCTTTAAAAAACTACCGGTGCTCAGATTTGGTGACACCCTGCCCACTTAAAGCCCTGGTCACATGCAACCAATTAGGTGGAATCCCAGAGCAGCGAAAGAGGGTAACCGGAAGAATAGAGCACGGCAGAACTGTAGGTGCATCATCGCTAGAGAGTGGGAGCGGGTGCGGCGGACTGTTCCGAGCACCTGGAGTCGACTGGAGAGTTGATCGGAAAGCGGGACGCCAAGGGATGCCGAGGATCGCCCGGAATTGGCTGTGAAGAGCCCCTGTACGGAGAAAAATGCTCTGGCCGGCTGAGGAGGTTTGGAGATTTGCTGGGGAGAAATGGCGCCTTCCGCTGCGGCATAGTCTCATCAGGGCCACAGGAAATCTCCCGCCCCCACATTCCCCAAACGTGCAAAATAATACACAGACATCGTATTAGTTTGGGAAAAAATTTGCTGCAGGTTTATTACATACAACATATGTAATGAAGGTGGGTAAACATTACGGGCGATCCCGGGCCGGCTGCATTCTCGCCACCTGCCCGCCTGTTGAGCCGAACAGCACAGTGGCGAACCACCCAACTGCTGTACAATTAGAATAAAACTACTGACACGCCCCCTGTGGGGCGTGACTAGGCAAACCCCCGGTTGCACAGGCCCACAACCGCCCGAAGGACTACTGGGGTGCCGACACGAATTCCTGCACCTCCCATGAGGTTACAGGTTAGGCTCTGGCACTCCTATGTGCCCGCTGAAGTACATCGTTTGCACCTCTCATCTTCCGGATCGCCCAGTAACTCCGATTAACTCCAACCTGCAACGATAAATAGACACATCAACAAACCTCCACAATTCCCTCATACAGACACTCTGGGTTAGAGGCAAGGGAGGGAAAAGAGTGTCCCGACGAGCTCACGACGGCGTCCGGAGAGGCAAAGAGGCCCTCCAACGGGGTACAGGAACTTAAGTACCCATGGAGGCCCCTCCCCGCCGCCCCGGACGTGAATCACCGCCAGCCGCCTCCTCCAACCAGTGAGGAGGTGAAGCTGAACATCCTGCTGGGGGGCGGGACAGCCCTCCGAGACTAGTGGCCCGCCCTCTCTATGGCCACTGCGTGTCCTCGGGCAGGCGCATAGTCTCATCAGGGCCACAGGAAATCTCCCGCCCCCACATTCCCCAAACGTGCAAAATAATACACAGACATCGTATTAGTTTGGGAAAAAATTTGCTGCAGGTTTATTACATACAACATATGTAATGAAGGTGGGTAAACATTACGGGCGATCCCGGGCCGGCTGCATTCTCGCCACCTGCCCGCCTGTTGAGCCGAACAGCACAGTGGCGAACCACCCAACTGCTGTACAATTAGAATAAAACTACTGACACGCCCCTTGTGGGGCGTGACTAGGCAAACCCCCGGTTGCACAGGCCCACAACCGCCCGAAGGACTACTGGGGTGCCGACACGAATTCCTGCACCTTCCATGAGGTTACAGGTTAGGCTCTGGCACTCCTATGTGCCCGCTGAAGTACATCGTTTGCACCGCTCATCTTCCGGATCGCCCAGTAACTCCGCCACAGCCTGTGCGGTGGTACCCGCTGCCGCACAGGCCCCCCACCATTCCTACTCCTCATTACCTGCAACCTTTGCTCATCCAAGCTTCTTTAAGGTCTAGGAGGAACAGGTCTAAGCCTACTGGCGTGAGATGAACCCCATCAGCTTCAAAGTACCCCTTGACCTTGTCCTGAATCATCTCATGTTCGAAGAAACCCAGGCCCCTCCGTTGGGCGAATCTTTTCACGGCCCCCCACCACTTTGCTTTTTAGGGAAACCTTCAACCCTTGCTCTGCAGAGCATATTGACGGTCCAAGGAACAAGACCAAAACGACAGGGGAGCGGTGGAGCCTTTCCACCTAGAAGCGACCTGATCCTGACATAAAATTACATGCCTGAAGAACCCAGGCCCCTCTGCCCCAAATCTGCAGATACCTCGGGTCACTTTAATGCTTTGCAACCATAGTGTAACCAAACCCGGTTACCTGAAGTCATACTTCCAGGTGAATCACAACGTGATGAGGAGGGGCCCCTACTACTGAAAGTGCTTCGCATCAAACAATAGGCGTTCCAGCACATACCCAGCAACTCTACCTCATCCTTTCACAACAAGTGTCAGCAGGCTATCCCCAGCCAGTTACAACTCCTGCTGTGCGTCGTTCACCGCATAACATGGAGAAAGAGTGCTTACAATGACGCTTGAGCAGCTATACTCGAAAGAGCACAGTGGCATAGGGGGATAAATACATATTATACTATATACCTGGGCGATGACTCTGCATATGTCACTACAGGATTGAACAGGTATTAACCACAGGCATACCCTGCCCTCTCGGGTTTAGTCTGGAAGCAGCTTAGGCCACGCTACCTGTAGATAGCTTGTTTGTGAGAGTGACTGAAGACCACCACCAGGGATTGCTGGGACAGGAACCAAGTGCCCCGTAAGGTCCCGACCTGCCACATGACACGCCCGCTGACACCACAATTAGTCAGCAAATACACCAGGGAATGAATCCCTCTACAGCAATAGTGTAGACTAACCCTGGTTCTAGAGGTAATACCCCTGGAAAGAGCCCAAGCGATAAGGGGACCTCCCCTGCTGATATCCTTCCCTGATCAGAACCATAGCAGAACCAGCGCATGACACTGATGCCCACCACACACCTTCGCACAAAGCATCAGCAGACTACACCCAGTAATGTACTACTTCTGCTGCAATGCATAGTACAGAATACAACTGTAAACTGTGCCTAGTGTACGCTTGAGCAACTATCCTCAAGCAACGCACAGCGGGCTATTTTACGTGCTCGGTGCAAAATAGTATAGCTTGAGTGGTGGGCTCGCATTTAGGAAAACAGCCGACAACACATGGCCCCAGGAAGCCGGGGACTGCTAGCCCCTAACTGCTTAGACCCGGAGACTGTTTAGACCCTGCTGCCAACAATAAATAGCTTGTCTAAAAAAGTTGACTGGCAACCCCCGCCAAGGGATGAGTAAGCTGAACCAAGGAGTTCCACCTCTGAACTAAGCAGCATATACCCCCCGGGCAGAAAACCCTCTACAGCAATAGTGTAAACTATCTCAAGTGCGTGAGGGAGGAGGGCAGGGAGCCTATCCCTGCAAAAAGGCCGAAGCTGTTGCCCAAAACATTCTAGCCGGCCAAGGCCACTCACGCTGACATAGGATTGTGTAGATCCTACGCTGAGCACACTCTATTTACATGGGACTGAAGGGGGGTAAAGCTATCCCTTTGAGCTAAGAAGTTGTGCAGCTGAGTTCCCTGCGGATCATACTCTGATCCCAGAGAGGAGCTATCAGCACGCCCAGTCATCTAGACATGACCGAGCTATGTATCATAACCTACATCTTACACGTCAATGCCTGCACCAGCATCCCGCTTATTCCAAGAAAATGGCATCGCGAGCCCGAGCTGACGGACCGCCACGAGAGTGGTGGGTGTCCTGTACTGCTGCCCTCGAGGCTCATGCACCTAACCGGCCCCAACGCATGCATGATTCCTGTAAACAGAAACTATCGCAGGCCAAGGCCCAGGCACTACTGCTTCAGGGTGAGGCTGACGTGCATTGTGCATTCGTTTAAGCGCTTGTGCTTTTTAAACTCATAGCATACAGGCGATTAATGCAGGGAAACCGGAGTATCTGTTCCCTGACTAGTGGGATGTACTTTCTTTAAATGTAACATGACTAAAGGGGAACACAGCAGGCTCCACATGCTCACATGCTTTTCACCTGGAGACAGCTTGATCGCTGTGAATTCTAACAAATCGCATATCTGAGTAGCCCTGACACCACCCACATGAGGGATTGCTTAGACTGGTACAGGGTGCCACCAGACTTGGAGGCAACAACACCAAGCCAGCTCCAATTGGGAGGAGACTGACCACCAGTACCTGACAAAGGCGTGCCCCCGCCTACCGGGCGGTCAACACCTATCCTGCCTTAGTTAGAGGCTGCCAGGACCTGCTGACCTTAGGGGAGATTAGAACCCTGCTTGCAGCCGAAAAAATTGGCTAGCCTTCCCCCAGCGAGTGTGG
Organism: Lissotriton helveticus; assembly: GCF_964261635.1. Classification (NCBI taxonomy): domain Eukaryota; kingdom Metazoa; phylum Chordata; class Amphibia; order Caudata; family Salamandridae; genus Lissotriton; species Lissotriton helveticus. The sequence goes on from NC_136058.1 coordinate 264,963,340, forward strand.
CAAGGGCAAGCCTGAAAGGGGGGGGAGACTGGAAGTAATGAAGTTGCAGTGCCTATGCTATACCCTGCCCCACATAGCATGTCTGGAAAGTACAGCAAGGAGCCTGCTAAACTCGGGAACCGGCTACTGTCTCTTGCAATGAATGCCCCCCCGGACTTGCACCCAGTTTGGTTCAGTGGAAACTTACTGACATGTAAAGCATTTAGCCTCTACATGTATATTGAAGCTTATGTAATTATCCATAAGACACATGCCCTGCAGTACTGGCAGTGAGCACGAGGTTTGGGTGGTCCCCCAAGATGGTTCCTGCATATGGGACAGACTACCAGGCAAAGGTCTGTCCGCCCTCGCATAACTATATGCGTTCACTGTAATGGGACAAGGCCCACAGAGCCGCACCCTAACAAGGTCAAGTCCGAATGACAGCAACCAGAAGCATGTCAACTCCCTACATTCACACAGGCGAGGGACAGGTGGGAACTGTATTACTTATACTGAAGGTGAGTCAAAATGACTGCCGCACTTTCACACTCTAGCCAGATAGCTATGGCGCCAACCAGCACTTCAGATAGCCCCCACCCCGCACGGGTAGGGAGGTTCTCCAACGTGGTTCCGCATAAGAAACAGAAGCTCCTGAAAAGGAGGCTGTCCCCTCTTCACCTAACCATTAGCGTACACTGTAATGGGCAAGGCCCTCAATGCCGCACGTAGCCAAGGGCATGTCTGATTGACAGCGACTAGAAGCAGGTCAACCACCTACATTCACAAAAGAGAGGGACAGGATTGCTTAATCTAAAAATAAGCAAGATGACTGCTGCACTGTTACTTTGCTCCAGACTTAACATGCCCTCGCTATTAATTCTAAGGAGCCACCTAATCTGGAATCTATATTCCACTGGCCCAAGGAAGGCCTCTCGTGGAGTTCAGTTGGTATGGAAGTCCGCCACAACAACATGTTGACAACATGCTACCCTCTCTCTGAGCTTGGACCGTTACTGAAACTGCGCCCACCACATCTCTCATTAGACACCCCACTACATGCACCAAGTGGGAACAAATCTGAAAATTGCTCGACACCACGGCCCCATATGGTCGACTTAAAACAGCGGGTATCTAACCAATTGTGACTGTACAGCACGCACCGTTAGGCAGTGCCTACCCCAGCTGTGGTGTAAAGTGCCCCCACACCCTACACTGGTATGAGGGACTATCAAACAGATGAGATACATTTAAGAGAAGGGCCATGGGAGGTGACAGGCACTTCTCTGTTGGTTAGAAAGTGAAGGAATCATAGAGGAATTCCAACAAGGATGACATATCCTGAAGCACAATGAGATCACCCTATGATATGCTTGGAAGCTAAACACTTGAATATCTGCAGTGGCCCGGGGGGCGCAGAGATAAGCCGGCTCCAAGCGCTACCCACACCAGATCCGTTAACACAGGAGGGAAAATTATGGAAATAATGTAGTATTTTCAAATATCAGGGAAATCGCAAAATTTCGCACGAAAACCCGATAGTGTATAACTCTGAACGTTGGCACATGTTTTGTAGTTTGTGTAAGAACTATCAGGTCGCGACAACCATCTCCACTTTAGCACACCATTACTTACAATGCCTATTGTCAAGACCATATTCACGAAGCAAAGACTCCCCAGCCACCGCTCTTCGTGTTAATACGTCATATTCCCCTGATGGAAATAAAGTAGTATTTTCAAATATCAAGGAAGTCGCAAAATTTCACACGAAAACACGATAGTGTATAACTCTGAACGTTGTCACATGCTTTGTAGTTTGTGCAAGAACTAGGGAACCCCTAGCTCTTCCGTCAAACGGCCTCAGGGGGGCGCTGCATATATATCTGTTGGAGCGCGGCGCCGTCCTCGCTGACCCCAAGCTAGGAGAAATGATTTGCATGGGCACCTGCATGGCCTCAGAAAGGTTGTGCTCATGGATGGCCAGCGGGATATACAAGAGTTGGCCCTATCAGAAGGCCCCGATGTCTCCGGAGCGGTAGAAGCAGGCCTCTGTGTCTCAGGCGCCCCGGGCGTCTAAGGGTGGTGTTCGCGCTAGGAAGGGGAGGGGAAGTCGGCCTCGGCCTTGTCCCAGTGCACCTTGAACCCCCCTCCCCAGAAACTGAGAAGATAATCCTGCGCCCCGACCAGCTACCGCGACGTCGTACACAATGGGCATGCATCACAGAGCCCGACGGAGGGGCATGACTCTTCTCATTCAGGTCACAAACATGGCTACCCGCTGCCGATATTGCATGCCACCCGAGCAACATGAGGGGCGGGTGCTAAGGGACATCTGGAAAACATAGAACCACGTGTAGCCAGGGCGGTCAAAGGTGCGTCACCCAAGCCAAGCCCGGCCTACCCCCAGCAATGTGCTACCTCTTCTAGATTGTCCCAAGTTTCGCAATGTGTCGCAAGCCGCACTAAATAAGAAACAAACTGTGCGATGTATCCCCTGGGTGCACCAGAAGCGTGAAAAGGTGCCAACAATGACCCGCACATATTGCGCCAGGCCACTAGGGAGAAGGCATGCCTAGCTGTCCGATGGGCGTGGACTCCGAAGACTTAGTGGCACACCGCAGCCTTGACACGAGGCCGGTGACCAAGGGCAGCAGCGCAAGGCAGGAGCTGTCTGGGGGAGTGTAACAGAAAGAGTCTCCGGCATGGAACCCCCCTTGCGCATGAAAAGTCTGACAAAAAACAGCTCAAGGAGACAGCATGCATCCAGTTTGCGCCATCCTCACATACACAGCGGACGGAAAGGGAAGCAAAGTGGCAGCACCCAGGCGCCCGTGCACAGTACCCTAGGGTCACCTGGTAGCCAAGATGGCCGAACCCCGGCGTCCTTGCCCACGTAGGCGGAAACAGAAGGCTGCCATGATCGCCAGGATGGCCGCTCCCTGGCGCCATTGTTCGCATGTTCAAGAAGATCTGCCACCAACCACACAAGGCCTGATATGCCACGGTAATCTCAACTAAGCTCAAAGAGAAACGCATTTAAAGAAATATGCAAATACAGGTACTCAATCTATTGAGTACCAGAATGCTCCTGAGAAGTGCGGCACCCTCCCTTTAAATGATTTGCAGCAGTACTGGCAAATGAGGAACTACCTTCCAAATTAAAGACGTACACATTAGAAAAACCCCCGTAAGCGCCGCTAAACCTGAAACTTATTCTCGTGCATGACAGCCTCTCCGCATCGTACAATTAGGCAACACAAGCGTCGCTACACAGCCTGACCCCTATTCACAATGCAAGCCAACCTTACAGCAAAGTACAGGCAAACACGAGAGGCAGGGCGGCAGCGTAGCACAAAATAATGATGCTTAGATGGCCACCGGGTGGCCTCGGGCAGGTACATTCTCAAGTCCGGGCCTGACCCTGCGAGCGCGCACGGCGGTGGATTGGGAAAGGGTTGCGAGGGAACCCTTTACACCTGAACCACATGGAGCATGTGAATAAGAAAATCCTCAGGTCCCACCGAGATTTGAACTCGGATCGCTGGATTCAGAGTCCAGAGTGCTAACCATTACACCATGGAACCGCCTAAAAGAGTGTCCCGACGAGCTCACGACGGCGTCCGGAGAGGCAAAGAGGCCCTCCAACGGGGTACAGGAACTTAAGTACCCATGGAGGCCCCTCCCCGCCGCCCCGGACGTGAATCACCGCCAGCCGCCTCCTCCAACCAGTGAGGAGGTGAAGCTGAACATCCTGCTGGGGGGCGGGACAGCCCTCCGAGACTAGTGGCCCGCCCTCTCTATGGCCACTGCGTGTCCTCGGGCAGGCGCAAATTCCTGACAGCGTCTTGCTCCGATCCGCGCTGACCCCGATGAGCGGGCGGCTTCCCAGGGGGCCCGTAAGAGCAGGTGGGGGCACCCCTGGGGCAAGAGGAAAATGAACACTGCTCCTGAGAGGAGTGGCGGACGCGACCGGGGGCGGCCTGAGCGGGAGCTCTGCCTCATTAAAATGGCGGACCCCGCAGTAAACAACAAGGAGCCCTGAACATCGAGCTGTCTCCTCCTTTGAAGCTGCACTGGCCTCACAGCGGGGCGCTGTATCTCCTCTTCCTGACACGGTTACACCACACATACAGAGTTTGGCTGCAACCCTGCACGGAGAGCTGGGAACACCGATCTGGTGCTTGTGGGATCATGAAAGACATCTGGTCACCGCAACTATAGCTTCCAAACAGGCAAGTGGTGCACGCAAGGGGGGCACTGGAACTGCGGTGAACCTCCAGACCTAGGTTACAACTAAGCCAAGCGGGCTTTATTATCTGAGGTAGCAGGATTGGTTTCTTTTTGGCCTGAACTATGTATTAATCTAGATCTATTCAATACCTGACCCTTAGATGGCCGCCATTCGGGACACTCCATATTCAACCTACTGGTAAAATGCATGATACAGCATATGCCCTGAACATCCTGAAAGCAGCAAAGAGGGGCTAGAGGAGAGTGCCAAGACCATACTACGAAGCGGCCGGCTTGTTGAGAAGGGAGAAACGGAGTATGGCGACGCACCTAAACCAGTCATCAATGAACTAGCGCACCAGGTCGCAAGAACCCCGACCACCGGAGCATTGAGAAGCGTCCAGAAAGATTGGTACTCCCCTTTAGCAGCAGCGCCTTTGACCAGCTGAGAGCGTAAGGCGGCCAGTGGCTGACCCAGCGGTGCCTGCCTTATGCAGCTCAAAAAGACCACAAACAAGACCACAAACAAGACCACGTGCCTGTGCACGCCGATCACCACTGCAGGGCCCACTGGTACCTTAATCCTCGCTGAGACGGAACATGACCGTCCTTTTTCTCTGGCTTCACTGTCGTATTCCAATCTGCGCTGCGGGAGTTTCGGTGCTGTTCAAAAATTCCTTCAGTCCGAAAACATTCCATACACTATGTTGTATCCTGCGCGTCTGCATGTGGGATCGGACGGGACATGTACTCGGGTATTTTTGTACTAGAACATGTGATTCTATCTGTGCTCGTGTTGGTGCGTGCAAATATATTTGTATGTATGCTTATGTCTCTGCGTGTGATGGTGGGTGCATGTACTTCAGTGTTTTTGTACTAGATCATGGGCTTCTATCTGTGCTTGTGCGTGTGGATGCTTCTGTATGCGTGCTTTTGTACGCCCTCTGTTCGCGTATGAGTGTGCGCGTACATTTGTGTGTGCTTGTGCATGTCGGTGCGTGTGATGGTGTGTGTGTGCATGTACCTGTAGGTACGTCCTTGGGTATTTTTGTTCTGGAGCTTGTGATTGTATGTGTGCTTTTAGTAGTTTCTGTATGTGTGCGTATGTGTGTGTGCATCTGTGCGTTTATGAGAGTGTGAGCGCATTTGTGTGTGCTTGTGCATGTCTGTGCATGTGATGGTGTGTGCGTGTGCATGTACTTGGGTGTTTTGTACTAGAGCATGGGATTTTATTTCTACTTGTGTTTTTGGATGTCTCTGTCTATGTGCTTGTGTGTGTGCGTATGTGCGCATATGAGTGTATGCCCACATGTGTATGTGCTTGTGCATGTCTGTGCATGTGCACGCTGGATTTGTTATTCTCCGGCAGCCACTGTCCTGGAAATTGACTCTAACTTCCAGATGCCTGACCTTAAGATGGCTACCAGTGTACATTACAGTCTCCTACCTGACCCCAAGATGGCTTCCATAGTGGTCCCCTCCACGTTGTTTTACTTCCCTGGGACAACAATTGGACATTGATCAGACCGTGAACCTATCCCCTAACTTGCCTACACATCAGGACTTGGAACCTGTGGAACTTACCCCAGACTGTAGAGACCAAGTGATTTGGTTGATTCCCGGTGGAGCTACCATATAGCTAAGAAGGAGATGGGTTGTGGACTCCCCCCCTGCCATCACCTACCCAGCCGGACCTTGGGCAGATCTTCCCCTCGTCTCTACGTCCCATCTTCCTCCTACCCCTTTACCCTTCCTTGCACCATTCACCTTGTCCCCTATGTACTTTAAATGCTTTTCTTGATAGCTATGTAATTTTTAACTGATGTAAATTGCAACATTATTGTTCCTCATGTAAAGCGCTCTGTTTCCTTCGGGTCTAGCCACGCTATATAAAAACGCATTCATTTAAATGTGTTCCCATTAAGTACTCTTTCTCTCTTTGTCTACTTCCCTAGCTCCAATCCCCTCTCCCCTGAATCTCTCACCTTGCCTGCTAGTCTTCCTAGCCCCCTGTCCTTTGTGCCCTTTGACTAAGCACTCCTTCTCCCCTTGTTGGGGAAAGATCCAATATTTATACTCTGGAGTCTCAGCAAACCCGCTGAGAGAGTCCACTGCGCCAAGGGAGCCACTCACAGCTGAAGTATGGTATGGCACCCCTTGCCAAAGCACTCCCTCTCCCCTTTTTGGGGAAGGATCCAGTATGTAGGCCTTGGAGTCTCAGAGACCCCTCTGAGAGAGTCCACTGCATAAAGGGAACCTCCCACAACAGAGATAGAGAAGTGATACCACTTCCCCTGGGATCACAGCTTACTGGACTTTGGACGTTGCTTTGACTCGTCTACCGGTTTGTGTCCCCGTCGGCCTTCCCCTCCGCTTTCGTTGCTGTGGCCGTCACCCTCCTCTTCTCTTTCCCCCCTCATTACCCCTCCCCTATATCTCTCCTCTTGCCTGCTTTTCCCCTTATGTATTTGTGCTTATTGTTTTAATTCGACCTTACAAGTAACTATGTTGCCATGCTCTATAACTGTGTAACCTTTGTAACGATGTAACCTGATACTCATGTAAAGCGTTCTGATACCTCCTGGTCTAGCCAGCGTTATATAAAACCTTTAAAATAAAATAAAATAAATAACCCCAGTAGTACATATCAGTTAAGTATACAACTGCTGCTAGCATGACAAACTGCGCTATGTGTGTTCTTTCTGTTTTGTTACATTCAGGATCTACCCGCAGGCAGCTCGTGTAACCCACATGTACCGCAGGGAGCAAGTCACGTGTGTGTAATGTGCTGACATATGTCCGTCCTCGTAGAATGCGCTTCTGGTGTCCAACAACCACACTGATAGTCCGGCTGTTGCAGATAGCCTACCCTACATACAATAGCAGTGACGCAGAAGGATGTGGCTGTTATACAGACGTGCAGGTGCCCACATTCTGCGACTAGCCTTTGGGATTGCGCGGACTGCCCCCGGTGCTCTGCTGATTTGGGCTGATTAGGGGTGATTTTCAAACAATTCTGAGGTTTCTAGTGCAGATGGGAGTCTGGTTACCAGTTACGTGGTACACAAGAGCCCCTGCCCAGTTACGTAGCACACAAGGACACCTGCCCAGTTACGTAGTATACAAGGACACCTGCCCAGTTACGTAGTATACAAGGGCACCTGCCCAGTTACGTAGTACACAAGGGCACCTGCCCAGTTACGCAGTACACAAGGATACCAGCCTAGTTACACAGTACACAAGGGCACCTGCCCAGTTACGCAGTACACAAGGATACCAGCCTAGTTACACAGTACACAAGGGCACCTGCCCAGTTACGTAGTACACAAGGGCACCTGCCCAGTTAGGTAGTACACAAGGATACCTGCCCAGTTACATAGTACACAAGGGCACCTGCCCAATTAGGTAGTACACAAGGATACCAGTCTAGTTACACAGTACACAAGGGCACCTGCCCAGTTAGGTAGTACACAAGGATACCTGCCCAGTTACGTAGTACAAAAGGGCACCTGCCCAGTTACGTAGTACACAAGGACACCTGCCCAGTTACGTGGTACACAAGGACACCCGACCTGTTACGAGGTACACAAGGACACCCGCCCAGTTACTTAGTACACAAAGGCACCTGCCCAGTTTTGTAGTACACAAGGACACCTGCCCAGTTACGTAGTACACAAGGACACCTGTCCAGTTACGTAGTACACAAGGACACCCGCCCAGTTACGTAGTACACAAAGACACCCGTCCAGTTTGTAGTAGTACACACGGATACCTGCCCAGTTACGTAGTACACAAGGACACCCATCCAGTTACGTAGAATACAAGGGCACCCGCCCAGTTACGCAGTACACAAGGGCACCTGTCCAGTTACGTAGTACGCAAGACCACTCGCCAAGTTACGTAGTACATGAGAGCACCCGCCCAGTTACACAGTACACAAGTGCACCCGCCAAGTTATGTAGTACACAAGGGCACCGCCCAGTTATGTAGTACGCATGGCTACTCGCCCAGTTATGTAGTACACGAGGGCACCCACCCCGTTACATAGTACACAAGTACACCCACCCAGTTACGTAGTACACAAGGGCACCTGTCCAGTTACGTAGGACGCAAGGCTACTCGCCCAGTTACGTAGTACAAGAGGACACTTGTCCAGTTACGTAGTACGCAAAGCCACTCGCCCAGTTACGTAGTACGCAAGGCCACTTGCCCAGTTATGCAGTACACATGGGCGCCCGCCCAGTTACGTAGTACGCAAGGCCACTCGCCCAGTTACGTAGTACGCAAGGCACTCGCCCAGTTACGTAGTACACAAGGGCACCTGTCCAGTTACGTAGTACGCAAGGCCACTCGCCCAGTTACGTAGTACGCAAGGCCACTCGCCCAGTTACGTAGTACGCAAGGCCACTTGCCCAGTTATGCAGTACACATGGGCGCCCGCCCAGTTACGTAGTACGCAAAGACACCCGTCCAGTTTGTAGTAGTACACACGGATACCTGCCCAGTTACGTAGTACACAAGGACACCCATCCAGTTACGTAGAATACAAGGGCACCCGCCCAGTTACGCAGTACACAAGGGCACCTGTCCAGTTACGTAGTACGCAAGGCCACTCGCCAAGTTACGTAGTACATGAGGGCACCCGCCCAGTTACACAGTACACAAGTGCACCCGCCAAGTTATGTAGTACACAAGGGCACCGCCCAGTTATGTAGTACGCATGGCTACTCACCCAGTTATGTAGTACACGAGGGCACCCACCCCGTTACATAGTACACAAGTACACCCACCCAGTTACGTAGTACACAAGGGCACCTGTCCAGTTACGTAGTACGCAAGGCTACTCGCCCAGTTACGTAGTACAAGAGGACACTTGTCCAGTTACGTAGTACGCAAGGCCACTTGCCCAGTTATGCAGTACACATGGGCGCCCGCCCAGTTACGTAGTACGCAAGGCCATTCACCCAGTTACGTAGTACGCAAGGCACTCGCCCAGTTACCTAGTACACAAGGGCACCTGTCCAGTTACGTAGTACGCAAGGCCACTCGCCCAGTTACGTAGTACGCAAGGCCACTCGCCCAGTTACGTAGTACGCAAGGCCACTCGCCCAGTTACGTAGTACGCAAGGCCACTTGCCCAGTTATGCAGTACACATGGGCGCCCGCCCAGTTACGTAGTACACAAAGACACCCGTCCAGTTTGTAGTAGTACACACGGATACCTGCCCAGTTACGTAGAATACAAGGGCACCCGCCCAGTTACGCAGTACACAAGGGCACCCGTCCAGTTACGTAGTACGCAAGGCCACTCGCCAAGTTACGTAGTACATGAGGGCACCCGCCCAGTTACACAGTACACAAGTGCACCCGCCAAGTTATGTAGTACACAAGGGCACCGCCCAGTTATGTAGTACGCATGGCTACTCACCCAGTTATGTAGTACACGAGGGCACCCACCCCGTTACATAGTACACAAGTACACCCACCCAGTTACGTAGTACACAAGGGCACCTGTCCAGTTACGTAGTACGCAAGGCTACTCGCCCAGTTACGTAGTACAAGAGGACACTTGTCCAGTTACGTAGTACGCAAGCTCACTTGCCCAGTTATGCAGTACACATGGGCGCCCGCCCAGTTACGTAGTACGCAAGGCCACTCGCCCAGTTACGTAGTACGCAAGGCACTCGCCCAGTTACCTAGTACACAAGGGCACCTGTCCAGTTACGTAGTACGCAAGGCCACTCGCCCAGTTACGTAGTACACAAGGCACTCGCCCAGTTACGTAGTACACAAGGGCACCTGTCCAGTTACGTAGTACGCAAGGACACCAGCCCAGTTACGTAATACTCATACACATCTGTCCATCAGAAACGTATTAAACTGCTTCGTATTCAGTTAATCTACCTTAAGGGTAAGCTGTGAGGGTCTCTTTTCTAGTTTAGGTTGTGTAGCACCAAGAGCTCCTTGGAGTGGAAGCTTGCCTTAATAAATATGAAATAGGAGTTGTGTGTGGGTGCGCTGTGCTCTCTGCAGTGGGTAGCAGTGTGGGAAGAGGTGTGGCGCCGCGGCCAGGGCGACTGACGCTGGAATCTGGAGACCACGGTTCGATCCCCGGCTCCGGCGGCAGGTTAGCCCAGCACCATGTGACTCTGGGCAATAGCTCGCTTAATCTTCCCGACGGCCCCCAGCGCCTAGAGACCCTTACGGTTGATTGTGCGCTTTACAAATGTGGACTTTACTTTAATAGCATATTCCATAGATGGGGCAGTCTTACGCGCACTGACCATCCGATAATATTACAGTCTTCTTACTGAGTCACACCCTTCTTACCAGCAGGTGCTTAACCTTCTGCACTACCTAACCAGGTTATAGTGCAGCCAGTGAACGTCCCTGCAGGCTGGAAGTTTGTCCAGCGCAGTGATATTGTATAAAGGCTACAGGCGTAAATGAGGTTTCTGGACTACTCGTTGACCGCTCTCTGTTTGGGGTGCAGGTGTGGGGAGACGAGGGTTGTGGGCGCACGTCTTCTCAAAGCAGATGACTTCCCGCCGTGCAGGGCGGGAAGGGTGAGCAGCTAGCTCCCGGTAACAACAAAGCTTTCATGTAAGGTCCGGCCCTGCGGGGCTGGGGCGCTGCAGCTGGACGCGGCCCCGACCTCTGCTTTGTGGCGCTTGGCCCCCATATTTTGTTGCGCCTCACTTGCACTCCAGAGCGGTGCCCCCTGACCCCAGGCAGGACAGGGCAGAGCCTCTCTGGGCCCTTTGACCCTCACGGTAGGATATAAACCTGCCTCCCTGCTCATCCCCACTCACAGACAATGGGGTGTTGTGAGATGTGTGTTGGGGAGGTGCGCCCCAGAAGGCGGGCAGGGCTCGGGGAGCCGGGACCTTTTCTTTAGGGGGAGCCATAAAAATAAGACCATAAACTTGACGGACACTGGGTCCCTTTCAAGGCCCGCGAGGCCTTGTTTGTGGCTGACACAAAGGCCGAGTTTACAGAGGTATGAAGTGGAGAGGCCCTGGCACACCAGATAATGACCCTCGGCCCGGCCTGAACCCCGTCTTTTCACGTGGGAACTGTTTGGGGGTTTGTTTGAGAAACTGGACTCCAAAGGGAGAACGTTTTCCCAAACACAGAAAGGGATCTTCACAAAACGAAACCCCCCTGCTCCTCTCCTCTGGAAGAGGGGTCCTGGCAGCTAGGCCAAGTTTCCCGGGTGTGTCAACAATAGCATTGCATTTAATGTTAACCCTTTATTCCCCGGAAATGGATACACTCACACCCAAACTCTCAGATGAAACCACACCAGCCTTTAATTCATATACCCAGAATGGTATTTTTTTTGTATTGTATTATATGGAATTATTTCAACAGTGATTTGTATGGATTTAGTTAGGCCTTGCAGCGCTGTGGGGTTAGGAACAATTTGCATAGCGCTGAATACTCATGTAGTAACAAGGCACTACAGTTTTCATCGGGTCCTTGTGCATGGCAGAGAAGGTCTTAGTTGCAGCTGGGCCTCTATGGGATTTTTGTGTGAAGTGTGTCAGTTTCAGAGATGTCTTCTAAACAGTGTGGCAAACTGGTCAAAGCGCATACGCACAGAGAGTTACAGAAAATTGTGGCAGTAGGCAGTGTTGTGCTTGCAAACACCAACCGTGTTTGTATAGCAGTGGTCTGTGTAACACAATAAATTCAGAGCCAAGTTTTTAATCCCGGCCAGAATTGGAGGTGGTTGTCAATTTTTCTTATTCAGGCAGGAATTGGGCTCCAGGATTTGGGCGCGTGGCCCAGTAGGAAACTTGTTGAAGGAAGGGATGGTCAAGAGTGAAGTGGACTAGTTTGGTGGCTGTTATGGGGTTTATGCTGAAGGTAGAGTGGTCCAGTGCAATGGATAGGTCGAAGTACGATTTACCTTCTATTAAAGGCAGTACTTGTAGCCACAGGCAGCCATTGTAACGACTGAAGGGATAGTGAAGTGTGGATACGGTTATATGTTGACTGCTGTTCGGTCGAACCACCACAGCATGCCGGACCTCCAGCCATGGGCATTTTTCTCCCGAAGCAGGTTATCTTATGGATGTGGGGGGTCTCTGTAGGGTACTATTTTTGTAGTGCCAGAAGTTACCTCATAATGCGCAAGAACAACTGCAGCTGGTGTGGCGGATATGCTAAGTGAATTTCCACGGCAATTTGATAGCTGCTGTTCTATACACTAAATAATGTCATATGTCGGGGCTACAAGGTCTGGATTCACAATCATTGATATGCAGGGTGCAGCCCCCTGTAGGTCTTTCTCACAGGTATGAAGACGACAGAGCTATGTCAGTTATTACAGCCTTTTTCTCTACCTCTTCATTCTTTGCAACCTCAAACACTGTACGTTCTTAATTGGGGTTGTCGGCCATTGCGAGAGTAGCAACTACCCTGCCTTGGAAGGCAACAGTGAGTTGCTTAACAAATCGATGCCCACCATGGTGCCAGGTTTAGAAAAAGTGCCTGGTGACCTGTTTAAGATGTTCAAAGACATATGGTGCCTATATTTTGTTCTCCTTTTTAATGCCCTGCCATCCTGTGATCCCATGTCCTCAACGTGGGCTGGGGAAGAGATCGTCCCAATTTTTAAAAAAGGTTGCAGATCATCCCCTGCTAGCTACAGACATATACGCCTTATCAATAGAGCCCCCCAAAAAATGATTGTATCATCCTGAATAGACTGAGGGGATGGATGGTGAACACAGGAGTCTTGACTTCATTGCAGGCTGGATTCAGAGAAGGAATTAGCACTATTGACCAGGTCTTTCAAAAGTACTGAAAGTACTGAACTGTACTGAAAGTATGTGGCTTTGAGGGGAGGACGCTTGTACATGATTTTTGTAGATCTTCGATCTGCCGTCGATCTAGTACAAGAGAGTCTTTACGGAGAGTTATGGCAGAGATGGGGGTGCCTGCCTATCTTTAAAAGTTGTCATTAAGTTACGTACCAATAACTGTGCACAGATCAGATGTGGACCCGATGGTGTGTTGACTGATTCTATATCTGTAAATTGGGTGGTGAGGCAGGGGCGCGTGCTGGCCCCAACCCTCTTCCTCCTTTATATTAATAGTTTAGTTTCACATCTGGAGAAGTGTGAGGGTGATATTTCATCTCTTGCTGGGGTGAAGGTCCCAGGCTATTTCTTTTTTCTATGTGTGCTGCGGAATGCAGGGTGGCGTTAGGTTCTGATGCATTCCCAGGTTAATGATTTCTCGTGAATGCGGAAAATGTGTCCGGTTCCATGGGTGTTTTGTGGGAACATCCACAGCAACACCCCTGGAATGCCCCTTTCACGCAGTTTTTTGCATGAAAGGGGCACATATTTATAAGGCCATGAAAAGCCACGTGAAGTGACTTTACGTGGCCTTATAAATATGCTGTGGCACATTGCACCACCAGAACATCAAAAAAGCAACGTTTTGGTGGCCAAAAGTAACGGTATGGCCTCATAAATGAGGCCCATGGTCTTTAATCACTGCCCCATGAGTCTAGTCTAGTCTAGTCTGGATATTTGTATTGCGCAGACATATCACGTCCCACAGGGAGTCTCATGGTGCATGCGGACAAACCCAGAAAGAGAAAGATGAGTGATCATGGAATGGAGGCCTAACTGAAGAGCCATGTTTTCAACTTCTTTCGAAAACTCGTGAGTTTGATGGTTGTAAGTAGGTTTAGATGGAGTTTGTTCCATAGAGATGGTGCCATATAGGAAAAAGCACGTCCGCCATTTCTAGCGGTTAGAACTCTAAGTGGCGTGAGCTGAAACTTAGAGCTTGATCTCAATTGTCGACCAGGCTGGTACCATGTCAGTTTTCTGTTCCAGTATTTTGGTCCTGTGCCATACATGTGTTTATGAACCAGACACATGGTTTTAAAAATGGTTCTTTTTTTAACAGGGAGCCAATGTAGACTTTTTAGACATGGCAGGGAAGGGGATCGTCTTGGTAAGCCCAGAATCAAACGAGCAGCGGTGTTTTGGACAACTTGTAATTTCTTGATATGACACTCATTTATGGCAAGCAAAAGAGCGTTTCCATAATCTAACCTGTTTAAAATGAGGCCCTGAACTAGGATTCTGCGTGCTTCCGTCGGTATCCATTTGAAAACCTTGCGTAAACTTGGCATGATTCCAAAGCAGGTGCCAACGGTGTGATTTACATGGCCCTTCATGGATAATTTATTATCCATGTGGATTCCAAGATTGCGGACTGATTCTTTTGGGACGGGACATTCCCCCATTTCCGAGGGCCACCAGTCATGGGTCCAATGTACACTAGCTTGGCCAAATGTCATTATTTCAGATTTGGCACCATTTAGTTGGAGATGATTTAAACTCATCCAATTTTTTACCTCCATCAAGCACTTTTTAAAGCGCATTTTGGTGTCATTTACATCAGGGCCAAAGGTAGCTAGTATTTGCGTGTCATCCGCGTATGATAACACGTCAAAACCATATGCCCTGATAAGATTGGCTAGAGCGGCCATATAAACGTTGAAAAGCGAGGGGCTAAGAATGAAACCCTGAGGCACACCTCTTATAACCGGCCGAGTACTAGCTAGGGTTTCATCTGTTTGCAGTGTAGTTGTTCGATTAGACAAGTAACTGATAAACCATCTTAAAACCTGCACTTTGACACCACACTCCCACAGTCTTCTGATCAAGATTTGATGGGAGATGGTGTCAAAGGCAGCCGACAGGTCTAAAAGTACCAGAATGCACGATTGACGTTTGTCAAGAGCAAGTCTAATATTGTCGGCAACCTCAATCAGGGCTGTTTCCGTGCTGTGGGCAGCACGGAAACCTGACTGTGAGGAATCGAGTAGATTGTTCTTCTCGAGATAGTCTATCAGCTGTTCATTAACAAATGCCTCTAGTACTTTCCCTGAAAAGGGTAGCAAGGAGATGGGGCGGTAGTTTGAGAAAGTATTTACATCAGCACCGGGCTTTTTTAGTAAAGGTTTTACTCTAGCCGCCTTCCACATTTTTGGGAATTCCGCTTCTATCAGGGATGTATTTAGGACGCAGGAGAGAGGATGAACCAGCACTGGAGCAAGAGTGGAAAATAGTTTAGAAGTTAACTGATCACAGGGAGAACCTGATTTTATTTTTCGTCCTAGACGCATGATTTTTTCATTGTCCAACAAATCAAAAGTAGACCAGTTCGGGGAAGAAACATTTATGTGCGTGTCTGGGTTCATGTGTAACTCCTGTTCAAGGTGTTGAAGAGATGTATTCTCTATTTTAAAAGGTTGACATATTTTGGTGATTTTTTCATCTAAAAACGTAGAAAGATCTTCCGTCCATTCATTTGTTTTTGGGGTTTCTTGCGGACTTTTAAAGGAAGTAAATTCTTTTAAAATGTGGTGGAGCTCTTTGGACGAATTTTCTGCTTTATTTATTCGTTCAGCTATATGAGTTCTTTTTGCTGTTTTTATTTCCCTCATATATTTGGTGTGTAGGGTTTGATAGATTTTACGATTATTAAGATCTTTATTTTTTCGCCAAATTTTTTCGGCATTTCTTGTTTGGGTTTTAAGATGTTTTAATTGGTCAGTAAACCAAGGTGACATTTTTTCCCTACAATACACCTTTCGAATAGGGGCTATCTTGTCCAGTGTCTTATGGACAGCGGACTCCAGATGTATAGCTCCAAGATTAACATTTTCCTTTAAATTTATGTGGTCTGTCATAAAATTCCCAGAAAAGGCAGCCAAAGTTATTTTTTTCATGTTTCTACATGTTTTTTATTTTTTGTTTCTTATAATTTTAGACCTATGGCTGCTTATGGAGAATTTCACAAGAAAATGGTCGGTCCATAATAGTGGAAAGGGGGTCGTTAACGTAACATTCGATGAATTGGTGAATAAAAGGTCAAGCGTATGACCGGCTTGATGGGTGGGGTCGGTAATCTTTTGTGTCAAGTTCAAAGTACTCATTGCAGAGATTAACTTTTCCGTGTCAATGTTATGCTGGTCATCGACGTGATAATTAAAATCACCTATTAGTAAAAAGTAATCTGCTGTCAGTACGTATGGAGCTATCGTTTCTAGTAGGGTGTTGGCAAAATCTCCTTTATTCCCTGGCGGGCGGTATAATAGTGCCCCTTTCCATATATCTTCTTTTTCTAGCTCATTCACTTTAAAAATTAAAATTTCTGAATCATTTATCACAAGACTATCTATGATTTGAACATTTATATTTTCCTTAGCTGCTATGAGTACTCCGCCACCTTTTCCTCCTATTCTATCGCGTCTTATTATAGAATATTGCGGAGGAAAGGCTATCTGGAGATCAAGGATGGTATGCTCATGTAGCCATGTTTCCGTTATAAAACATAGATCTGGTTCTTCAAAATTGAGGAGACTCCATATCTCCAGAACATGTCTTGGGATAGATCTGGCATTAAAATATATAGCAGTGTATTTTCCCTGTGGGGAGCTAGTAAAATTAGTTTGGACATCATCGATCTTAATACAGTCACTAGGGGCCTTACGAAAATCGGTTTTTAATTTTTCTGATACTTCAAGAGGAGAGCAATTAAGAGCCAACAAATCATGTCGTGCGTACCTGATTTGGGTTAGAGTGGTTGTAGCCATTTTCGGAAGTACAGAACAGTGTGGAAGCCGATATAGCAAAAAGGATAGTGACAGGGCAGCTGGCAGCGTTCTGGCGCGGACGGGCGCAGACGGGCTTGCCTTTGGCGCGCCTTCGGCGCCTGCGCACGTCCGCGCCTCCCTCGCTGTTAAATAGGGAGAGGAGCCAGATGCACTAGTACGCTACCTTTACTTCCGTTCGAATAAATGGAAGTGAGTGTACTGCCGAGTGACCCACTGCATCAAACGGCATATGCCGCGGCGGAACGGGGTCAGGCAGGGTTACCAAATGGACACTATTAAAATCAGTGACAAATTGTAACACAGTGCTGAATTTAAAATAATATCAATCATGCTGTCAATGTTACGGCGAAAAAACAAACAAAGATCGGGTGATAGTTTTAAAATGATTATGGCGATTTGGTAGTCAGGTAAACAACTAGAAATAACCTCCAGCAGTTTTCGTTAAATTCTTCAGGTATTAGCTTTCCCAAAAAGCGACTCACCCTCTTAGTCAGGGTGCCGCTGCGCGCGTCCGCGCCTCCCTCGCTGTTAAATAGGGAGAGGAGCCAGATGCACTAGAACGCTACCTTTACTTCCGTTCGAATAAACGGAAGTGAGTGTACTGCCGAGTGACCCTCCGCATCAAACGGCATATGCCGCGGCGGAACGGGGTCAGGCAGGGTTACCAAATGGACACTATTAAAATCAGTGACAAATTGTAACACAGTGCTGAATTTAAAATAATATCAATCACGCTGTCAATGTTACGGCGAAAAAACAAAGATCGGGTGATAGTTTTAAAATGATTATGGCGATTTGGTAGTCAGGTAAACAACTAGAAATAACCTCCAGCAGTTTTCGTTAAATTCTTCAGGTATTAGCTTTCCCAAAAAGCGACTCACCCTCTTAGTCAGGGTGCCGCCGAGCCGCTTGAATCCCACTCTCAATGGTTAAAGTTTGGAGGGTGTTCGAGTGTTCGATTACTTGGGGTTGACCTTATTGGATCACTTTGACTGGTTATTCCATGTTCAGAAGCAAAAAAGCGTGAGCAATACTGTGGGGGTATTTTGAGGGCCCAGTGCACATCCGCATACCAACCAATTACCCCAGCCTTAGATTGATGTCAATCTCGGGGCCACATTGTATGGTGCTGAATTATGGGGCGTTTGTGATGCTAGGTCCCTTGACATAGCAGAAAATCATTTTTGAGGGGCTTAAACAACTCCCACCAAGCATCCCCCTTTATCCTTTATAACTAGATCATGGATTAACCTCCCCATGCTCATGACGAGCTCAGCTCGTCATGAGCCACGGTGGCCGCGTGCTCATGACGAGCTGAGCTCGTCATGGCCGTTGGAACGCTCGCACGCAGGGCTAATTCCCCTGCTGTGCTGAACGTTCTACAGGAACGGGTGTGGCCGTGACGAGCTCAGCTCGTCATGAGCACATGGCCACGTGGCTCATGACAAGCTGAGCTCGTCATGAGCACCGGGGCGCTGTGCGCCCCCCAGCACAGGGGAATCAGCCCCGCAGGCAACGGGTTAAAGAGAGTTAATGATGTAGTGGGGCTGAAACCTTTAATGTATTGGCAAGATTATGGTCAGCCCCCAAACGTATATGTCTCTGAGGGGCTTTTGAAGAAGTTATGGTGCAGTTGGGGTCCAGTAAGATTTCCTGGTTTTGGGTGGTTGGGTATCGGTGGAGACATATCAGTTTTGGCAATCTCTGGTCAACTACCAACTGTTGATGCACTGGTCTCCAAATAGGCATTGAAAAGAGCCTATTGACAATATGTGGACCAGAATACTACAAGTACCACTAGGGTGGGCTCCCACACTGCCTCTTTCTTGAAGGTAAAACCTGACTACTGCTTTGAATCATTTTTGGATGAGGTCGACCCCACCCATGCCAGAACCATGAACTTAAAGCTCCATCTCGGGATCCTCCCAATTCGAGCTTTTACCACTTCATTGAGGTTAGGGAACTCGGAGTCAGACAAAACATGCCCTTTCTTCCCTGAGGTGATCGAAGTGGTTGAACATGTAAATCTATTTTGTCCAGCCTATCATGGTCCAAGGAAAAAGTGGATTTTGCCACTTTGCCGTAATTTGGGTCTGAGGAATTACAGCATTATAGCATCGCCCTTAGAAGACTCAGAAGTAATACAAGCCAGTCCATTGTCTTTCCAGCCTCTAGGTATTTGATGTCTATGTGAAGGTTAAGAAAGAAAAAGAGGTCCCCCTAATTCTGCTGTGTGCTTAACGTTTTAACATATTTTATCCTGGTTTTACTGTAATATATTTAGTCAAATCTTTTTTATCTCTTTTATATGCTCTGCATTGTTATTTGCTTTTCTATATCATGTATTTATGTATTTATCCTGCTTTATTATGGCCTTTTAGGCTGAAATAAAGATACTGACTGACTGAAATCGTTGCATTATGAAAGGTCTTGTCTGGAATTTCTTTACTTGAACCAACTGAATTAAACTAGTAGAAAATAATAGTTTGGAAAAGAACTCAGGACTGAAAGCAGAGTCTTCTGTCATCACAGAGTGATATGTAAACCTTACTTCAAGAACTCAAAGCCTGATTCTGACTTAGTATTTCAAAATGATCTCATTTGTGGCTTGGACTTACACTGTAATCAGTCCAGTCCACAGTAAGTTTTCAGGTCGTTGGACAATGTTACCAGATGAATCCATGTCTGGAAGGAGGCAGTGTTGCTGTCCTGGGTTTTTACTTAGTAAACTAATGTATTCTGGGAGTTGACGTCCATATTAATTCCGGTTGATCTGGCTGAACTAACACACCTGAAAACGCTGACTTGTAATATCTCAGCAGGCTTACTGCTGGTGTCTGAAAATCTGGTACTGGCCAGCTTCAACCTCGTGGCCTGGGAGTCACTTATCTGCCAATGTACTGGAAATTAGTTGTAAATATACTAAATTGTGAGCTCTTGTGTAGCATGATTTTTAACCGAAGTTCCATGTACATGTTCCCCATTTATATTCCCACAGTATAATTTTCACACTAAGCGGCCAATTCCAATGCGGTCGGAACGGCTCTGACCGCTGGTCGGAGCCGTTCCGTCCGCATTGGAATCTGCTGTTCAGATTAACTTCCAACCAACCCATTTTGATGGGGTTGGTTGGAAAGGAATCCGAACCGGATTTCCGAATGGCCTCTGACGGGCTCGGAGAGCCCAGGTGCCATTCAGAAATCCTCCATCAATCCCTAGTGCGCCTCTTTCCGGTTGAGGGATTACGATGGAAGATTCCCACAGCCTTTCTGTGCCGGCCTTCCCGACACAGAATGGCTGTGGGAATCTGACTTTGGGGTCTCCAGGGGTGCAAGGCCTCGGATGGAGGCCTAGGGGGCACCTATGGTGCACCCATGTTGGTCTCTGCACCCTGTGGTACCTTGAGGTGCCTGCCACAGTGTGCAGGGATAAACTGCACCTCTTCACTTTACACTGAGAGCATGCATTCTGGTCGGAATTTATGCTCCCAGTTTAAAGAATAGGAATGCGACGAACAGTGTTCTGTCGCATATTAATTCCTGGGCTGGAACCGACAACAGGAGGTCTTTCGGTTCCAGTTCCAAAACAATTTTGGATGGACTCCGGTCTGTCCGACATTGTAATCGGCCCCTAAGTCTTTCTGAGCCTTCCTGGAACTTTGTGGGTGCGCAGTTCTGGAATCGACAGGGAACCAGCTGGATTCTAATTTTGGCAGCAATTCTTAAGCCAGAACAGGGATCCAAGCTGGGCCAGCGATTCCTTTCAACTCTGTCTCGGGCCGGTGCCAACCCATTTTCAGTCTGTGTCGAGCGGAGCAGCAGTCTGCTGGGGAAGGAGACACTGGAGGCTATTTGTTCCACCAGTGCTTTTATTTATTTATTTATTTATGCGTTTTTATATAGCGCGGACTTTACCTGAAGGTGTCAGAGCGCTTCACAATAGGAACAGAACTGATACATAAGAACATTACAAGTGAACAAATTACATAAAATACAAGAGGTAGCAAACGGTGCATTACAGAAGGAAAAAGTGACTTGTGTGCAGGTTACAAAAGCGTACAAAGTACACATAGAGGTATAATACTGAAATAAATGCAGGACACTCAAACACAAGAACAAACGTTACGTAGGCAATGGTGGCACTTGTGCAAGTATCGAAAGCAAACAAAATGTAAGAGATAGCAAACAGTGTGTTACACGAAAAAAGTGACGTGTGCATGTTGCAAACGAGTACCAAACACAGTTAGAAGGATAATACTGCAATAAATGGCTGACTCTCAAACCACAAGAACACAGTGGGAAGGCACTTCCATAGTCATGGAAAGTAGAATTTTCTATAATGGAAGGTCTTCCTTCAGGTAATAGAGAGGGCGTGAATTAAGTTTGGAAGTGTCTTTGAAGGAGGAGAACTTTGAGGTCCGTTTTGAAGGCCTGGGAGGAGGTGGTGGTCCGGAGCTGAGGCAGAAGTGAGTTCCAGATTCTCACTGCGTTGCCTGAAAAGGATTGGGACATCGAGCTTTCCTTCTTGAAAGTGGGAGGTTCAAGCAGTAGATTTTCCGCATTTCGTGATGGTCTAGAGCCTTTGGTGCAAATGCCTCACTTCAAGGGCAATCAGTAAAACGTTTGTCTAAGTTGTGCCATTTATGGGAAAAAAGTGTCAAATGAAACCCAACTAGTTCCTCATACCTGGCAGCCAGACACCAAAGCCCATCAACAGTAAAAAAACACACACGTCATGTTGTCTCACTTCAGACGGAGGCAAATAGATAAACTAGTGCTTACTTCCTCAAACTCTCTTTGTATGTAAAGTATGTTGGTATATTAATAGTAATACTCCCTATTTATAGATTTGACAAGAAAACAGTTGATTTTGGTACTTAATAAATGTTAATCAATACTTCCTAATTAAATGACATTCATTTTATCATCCTTCAAAGAATTAAAGAATAAGTTAAACCTGCTGGGAGTCAAATGTTTGTTTTGAATGTTAACTGCACTGTTTTTTGTTTTTTTTAAAAACCTTTATTCGGAGAAATAAGGAGATACATGCGCAGGCCCACAACCATCATGGCCGGCCGCAAAGACAGTCAAGTAAAAACAGGAGAAATGCAGACCAATCGGCAAATAGGATATGTTAAGGTACACCAGACGCGGTAGTGGGGACTGTAACAAAGGATATGAGGTTTTCATTTTTAAATTTTGAAGAAGAGTAGGGGCTGCAACAACAAGGACATAGCACCTCACATAAAAACCATAAGAGACAAGGGGGACATACCCCATTGGCAAGCTGAGGCAGGCAATGACTGTAGCGACTAAATAATCATGGCAACCGTGGCGGTAATACTAAACAACAGGCCATAACACAATAAACAACATTCCTAAATAACACCCCAGAAATCCCACCCCAAAGAAGTGAGAAACAGGGGCTTGTGGAGATTCTCGAAAAAGAAATAAGGTGCAAGACCAAGAGACAGCCAACCCTACTAAAGAGGAAAGAACCCTCCCAAAGCTAGAAAAGAGCGATAGGGACCATAGAACAAAACAAACTAAAATAACAAACCCCCCCCACACCCGCCACCCTGCACCCCTGTAATGGCTATGGCCTAACCCACTAACAGCGTGCCTGTCGCCCCGAAACTGCCCCAGAGAAGGGAAAAAGTATAAGAAGTACAAGAAGTGGAGGAGGAGAGAAACAAACAACGAAGGTGGTAAGGAACAGCGGAGGAGGAAGACAATCAACAGATATATTCCCAGCCGCCCGCTCCCGGACCCCGCACCCGATATGATACCAACGGTCGATTCAGTCAATGTCCTGCTCATCCCACACAGTCCCAGCAATGCAAGGAATAGCGATCCAAAAAACGGCCTTAACCTTGCCCCCTGCGATCAAGTTGGTCGATGGAGTCCAACAGTCCGGCCGGCGCCGCGGATGAGAGAGGCGCCCGGGACGGCCAACTCAGAATGGGGGGTCGTCCACAAAAGTCCACGAAAACCACTGTTGCGAGTCCGAGAGTGATACAAAAAGGATCAAGGCAGCGCAACAATCCATCGGAAGCAGCAGGCCAGAGCGACAACAACAGTACCAGGATGGGATGAAAAGTCACGCAACCAGAACACAAAGGAGATGGCAAACATGGCGCCCGGGGACGATACACCAGCCAGTGCATGAAACCACGAACTCCAGACTTCTTCCGAACCACTGCGGTCAGCACTTCAGCAGAATCAGAACCGTGAGCCGCCAACACCTCCATAGGCACCTCGGCAAGGAGTTCCCTGTGGTCTGGCGTAGAGTGTGGCGCAGTGTGCAGCTCTCGGGGGCAACCACGGCCCACAGGAGAAATAGCATCAAGCCGGCTCTCCAGATCTCGGGCGTTGACATGAAAAGCAACTCTTATAGCCCCCAGAGCGCACAAGACAGCACAGATCCCCAGTGGTGTCTCAGGAAGAGAGGATGCAGCAGTGTCCTCTACCCCAGGCTCACGGACGTGTGGCAGCTCCGGAAGCCGGTCGCCATTGTCACTCGCCACCCACAGACCACTCCGCCGACGGTCCGCTAAGTACAACTGGGCCAGAGACATGGGGGCAACTGATGGCATCGCAGTACCGGCTGATGCGCTTTCAACAAGCATCCGGACCCCCAATCGCGCTCCGAGGATTCCACTGCAGGTGTTGAAGTGCGATGCATAAAATGGCGTCCGTTACGGGCAGGAGCAACAAAGAAACTGTTCGGACCACTTCCAAGCCGGGCAATGATACAGAGTATTTCCAGCAGGCACAATGTAGCCAGGCGTGCAAAATCGCTGGGCGGAATGAAGCGCTGCGGCGACGAGCACAACGCGACAGTCTCTCACCAGCCGATCGGCTCCTCTTCCTCCACGATGGCCGCTGTTGTTGTGGCTGTGCCCGGCCAACCCCCACAGACAAAGACCCGGTCCCACTGCCGCGTAGGGCCGGGAAAGGAGCGAGGACGGTTCACCACTGATATTGCCTGGAATGAGCAGGGAGACACGCCGTTATGTTCAGGATCGTTTCCCCATTCCACTCGCTGGGTGTAAAAGCAGGATAAAGGACAGGATGATGGGGGAAAGCGCGAGGGTCGGCGGAGCCGAGAATCTAGGCGGCCATCAAGGTTGCAGGCTAGGCTCCTCCGCTCAACTGCACTGTTTTTAAGTGTGTGCATAACTCACTGAGGTAATTTGCCAGGATTATATCTGCACAAGGGTCTCTTCAAAAAAGGTTTAAATTCTGAGCTGTCTTCCATAGAATACAAGTTCTGTTACATGCTAGTTACACACAGTCCTCAGCAGCAGCACATAAACCCTCAAAGATATTTTATGACATTTCACCACTGTGACCAGATATTACAGACTGATTGCTATTGCAAATCCAATAACCACCTGAGCAATATTACCAATATCAGACTTAGAGACCTTTAAGGACACTTCTAGCTATTGTTAACCCCCTGGCTTGAAATATAGAGCTGATTGTGATCAATAAAGTAAGCCAGAAAACGGTTACAGTCAGGTGTTCTTCTTGTCAGTTTCCTTGCTGAGACATTTTGTAAAAATGATGCATATAGACTGGCGATTATCCGCTAGATCAAATGAGGGTTGTAATTTTGCTCCGCGTGACTCCTCCCCTCGAGGCTCCATCCTTGCAGGCGCTGCCCTCTCACTAAACTTTTCTCAGTCCCCCATTTTAAAGTCCCCAGAGTCAACATTTTTCATTTCAGCACTACACTTGTGTGTATACCACTTTGAACTCTCACGATCATGTGGTTTAAAAGCAAGAGCGGCCAACTTTAATGCTGGGGAATGAGGTTCGAGTCTGGCGGGAGGCACAAAAATCCTGTGGTTCTGGGCAAATCACTTGATCTCCCCGAGCCAAAAAATGAATATGTCCATCTGTAATGCAACTGGTGCTCATGTAAAGTGCTCTGATACCTTCGGGTCAAGTTTGCGCTTTATGAAACTGCAAAAAAAACCATTGTACTTATAGCTGTCAACTGGTGATGAAATTAACATGTTTTTGAAATTCTGTTCATGCAATTGTTTTATGTAAGTTAGCATTCGCGGCACCATTTTATGTTTTGCCGCCTTTTTGAATCAGTTCATTAGCTGCTTGTTATGTTATGTTATGTTAAATTAATTTTATAATGCGCACAGCCACCCAAAAAGGGTTTCCCTGCGCAAACCTGGAGGAACCATGAAATATGAAAAGTGAAGATTATTGATTAAACAGCCAGGGTTTAAGTAGCTTGCGAAAATTAAAGTAAAGTGTTTCTTTGCGGATCAATGTTGGGAGGGAGTTCCACAAGAGTGGGCCGAGGTAAGAAAAAGAACGGCCACCCATTCTTGTGAGTTCGATCCTGGGAATCACACATTTTTCCTGAGTCGAGGGGCGTAACAGGCGGGAAGGCTGATGGGGCGGACTAGAATTTGTAGTTATTGAGGGGCAGTGCCAGTCTTGATCTTGAATATATAGTTCAAAGCTTTAAATTTTGTCCGATTTTCCACTCTAAGCCAATGCAGATCTCTTAAGGCATTAGAAGTAGGGGACATTCTTGGGATTCTACAAAGCAATCTAGCGGCAGAGTTCTGCACCACCTGGAGCTTACGTAATACATACCTATTAGCTCCCAAAAAAAGAATGTTCCCATAGTCCAGTCTGGATGTTACGAGTGCCTGGACTACAGTCTTTTGGGTGGCATTCGGGAGCATCCAGATGATTTTCTTCAACCATTTTAAAATGGTGAAGCAGGTGGCTGCAGTTTTTACTGCATTTTTCTTCATAGATAATTTGCTGTCAATGATGAATCCCAGATTGCGGACTTGAGAGGTGCGCAGGGGTAAAGGCCCCATTTCAGTGGACCAATGCTTGTTGTCTCCTCAGCGAAGCAGACTGTGGAAAGTTTCATTTCTTCAAGGTTAGGCCTTGCTCTGCTAATGAATACACTGTTCTTATTAGCGCATACCTTTCCCACTTGATAGAGGCCTCCTCCCACCAGTCTAGCGGCCGGCACAGATAATAATAATAATAATAATCCACATTTGTAAAGCGCACAATCACCCGTAAGGGTCTCTAGGCGCTGGGGGCCGTCGGGAAGATTAAGCAAGCTATTGCCCAGAGTCACATGGTGCTGGGCTAACCTGCCGCCGGAGCCGGGGATCGAACCGTGATCCCCAGATTCCAGCATCAGTCGCCCTGGCCGCGGCGCCACACCTCTCCCCAGACAGAGTGACCTTGGGTAAAAGATACTGTGTGCCCGGACTCACTGCCTGGAAAATTCCATTATGGGCAAGTCTTCCTTGGTTCTGAAATGTACATAATGTATCTCTGTGTTTGCTGAAGTCAATTCTCTCTGCAGCACCCCTAAGCGACTGGGCAGACGGGGCTCCACTCAAGTGTATCTGAATAAATATATACTTGGTTTGTATTCTCTACTGTCTGACCGACTCTTCATTTGGTAATGAAGGCTGAGAGGTGGTCGTGAGTGACCCAGGTGACCCTAAACGGGCAACTTCCTTCCCTGGTCCCAAGCGCTGAGGCTAGTTTTCACCCAGTCCTTGTTTTCCATCATGCTTAGCGACTTGGGCTGAAAAAAACAGAACTACCTGATAGTCCCTGTCATGAGAAGGGGCTATTTGACACCCTAACGAGGCTGGTGCAAACCTAGCTTGAGGAAGGAGAAGTGCACTGTACTGAGGAGACATTTCAAGAATCCCTGATTACAAGAGTACACATGATTTTGGGTTACAAAGAGCAACAGGGTTCAATACTAGTTTAACCAACTTCGCCAAAGCCAATAGGTGTCACCTAAGCAAGATCTACTGCTTTTGTCAGTGTTTTTCAGTCACGTTGTATAACAGGACAACAATGGCGGGAAGTGGACGGGCAGTGGCATAATGAAACTTGAGAGGGCCCCCCTACAAGGTACATGGAGGGGCCCCCGCTCTGGATTTAATCAGGAGCTCTCAGGCCACTATGCTGAGGGGACCCCTGCAGCTCGGCCCCCCGCACTGCAGGGGCTGTGGGAGCCTGTGTTACGCCACGGGGGAGCAACAACGGGCAAGCAACACAAAGGCAAGTGACAATGCAGGAGGGATGAAGGGCCCAGTGCAAGGAAAAAGAATGGCAAGCAATGACAAAGCAAAAACGACAGAGCAAGCAACAACACAGTGGGGCATGCAATAATGGGCAAGCAATGACCCGTGATGGGAACGCGGACAATGCAGTAACAACAACAATGGGGGATGGGGAAGAAGAAAAAGAAAGTACTTCAATCCCACTACAAGCAGCGGAAGGACACCAATAAAAAATAAGCAATCAGTACTTGGCCCATGCTCCATGGAAGGGAGAAATGAACGAAGAGAAGGTGAAACCAGCACACGTTGGCTTATCAGGAGCCAGAAACTAAAAGTGACAACGAAGCCATGAATGGTAAGCAGTAGGTGGGCTCCAAGGCCCTTTTAGTTAACAAAATGCCTTGTAAGTGACAGCAAATGCACTGTCTCAGGCGAGACCTAAAAAGAAAAATATGAATATGGCACTAGAAGGGATTACAGTAGGATGCACTATGGTGTGGATAATCAGCCAAGTACTTGCATAGTGCTTCATATGAGCAGTGAACTCCACTTTGGTAGTGATTACAGAGGAACTGGAAGATGAAGCAATTTGCCCAGGATCACACACTGTGGTTCAACCAGGACGTCATGTTTTGACTTTTTTAGAAAAGTTTTTTTTTTTTTGCCTCATGCTGTTGCGCAGAAGCAAAACGTGAAAGACATTTGAACCGACCTATATATAAAGAGGGTTGTCCCACAGCTCTTCTGTGTATGTATTTATGTATTTTCATTTTGTCTGTTTTTGGGGAACATGAAGATGGCTAGATAGATAAATTGTCTAGGCCAGGCCCAAAGTTGGACAATTGTGTGATAGGCAGAGACAAGAAAACTTGTTAGGTTCTACGAGTATCGGAAAGGCCGGGCTGCTGGACTGTCTTTGTTTTAGTTTTTCACTCTCTTCGTATAAAACATTTGTTTGTGCTGTTCTGGTGGTGGTAATGCAGCAGCCGGGCTGTTCTAGTTTTCACACAAAGGCCTTTCTTCACTGCAGCACAGCGGCTGCCCTGAATCTGGATGCATTTCCCGGTGCTGCAGGTAGGGGGCAGTGACACCCTGGCTGAGTGACAAGACGCAGGCTTGCTTTCTACAGCTGACAGATAATGCTCGGTCCTCAAGGCAGAGAGCATCAAACAGTTAAACCCCTGAACGGGGACATTCTGGCGCGAGCTTCCAGCGCGCGGAGATCTGAAGCTTTGCTGGCAGGTTAACCACGGCCCGCTCCAGAGCAGGAGCCTGACAAAGGCTTTCTTTTGTTGCTCTCTGTTCCAAAACGCAGAAGAAATACTGAACCCCAGGCCGGGCTGCGCTCCCAGCTGCAGCGCCCCTGCTGCGGGGCTGTTTCTTTGGCAGCACAGCCCGAGGTCTGCATCACAAGCGGGCTGCTGTTCTGTTTGCAATCCGAACAATGAGGTGAACCCATTTTAAAAACCACAAACTGGGACATTTCACAAACATAGAAGTAGGACTACAAGTTCACATGGACTGAGGGTCACAGAATGACCTAAAAGATGTCGCTGACCATTGAAGAAAACACTGGCAAGAAGGTTCCAAGGGGAATAAATTAAAGGCAGATTTTAACAGGGTATTATCTGTGTTAAATGAATTGATTTCTGAAAAAACTGGTAACTAATCCCGCATTGGGACACATAAACGTGTTTTCCTCTGTGTTCAGTCGACTCACTCTAAAACCGGGACATTTTGAATTTAGTGAAATCTACTAGGACAGATGATAAACATGGGACTGTCCTAGCAAATCCAGGATACCCTAGAGACCTCCAGAGACTGAGCAGTTACTCCACTGTATGAAGTGTTGCAGAAGGGGCGCCACACTAGACTATTCTGTGCTTAATTTGAGCTGGGGGTTTCCGGTGCTTGGCACTGGCACTTAATTTTTAACACTGGCACTTATGACAGTCTGCCACTTGGTGGCGGTGTTTGTCTAATTTACAAACGATCACAATACCAGTTGTTTATTAATACAATGTGCATGAAAAAAATGACTAATACCTGCATCCCAAACTATTCCCTTATCTTTAGGGACCTGGAATAGTCTGAATTGTCACACGTATAGGAGTGTAACAGTTGGCAGTTGTGTTGGGACTATCTTTGGCTACGATGTCAGGGGCGATGGGTGGGGCAAGCTACAGTGACCTCCCGAGGAGGGCCCTAGCACTTATTTTTTTACAAATTAAGTACTTAGACAATTAATCCATTCAAAGCTGGAAGTCGGTTTGTTATGTTACTGTTTTTCATGGAAATATTGTGGTGGTGTCAATTCAGTGTTCCAACTCTGAAAAGAGCTTCACAAGTGCACTCTTTGTGACTGGCGGAGGAGGAGGACACAATGCCAGAGCACTGCTTCATTCCAAGTACAAGTATTGCTACTGTGCTGATGTGGGTGGACGCTCTGCTGACCGAGTGCTGCAGTCATGTTCAAGTTCTCTTGAACTTGTCTTATACACTACTGCAGCTATGTGCTAATCTTTAATTGTTCCCAGTACTGTATTCATATAATTCACTGTGTTTATATTTATATGTGTTTATATACATTTACCTATATTTGATCTGTAAAGCGTTCTGATACCCGCAAGGGTCTTGTCCGCGCTATACAAAACCGCCTAAATAAATAAATAAATGTGTCGAGCACCACGTCCCTGCTGTACTGCTCATAACCGCTGTGCTACTCACTTGCTATAATCAAAGCCCATCACAGCTTTGCTAGTCACCTGTTGCTTTCGAAAGCCCCATACAATTTTCCTGCTTTGCTGTTTGTAATGAGAAGACCATGCTATCCAATTGTTGCATCACAAGCATGAACACAACAGCACTGCCGTGCTGCTTGAAATTGGAAGGTTTAGTGCTCCAAAGCCTTAAAGCAGACAAGACACGCCGCAGTTGCTCATTTGTTTAAAGTATTACAGTATCAAAAGGCGCCCCCACAAGACCTCCCAATGTGGCCCCACTGAGCTCCCTACACAGCCCCTGCTGTGCCCTAGTACACATTTAACTGCCCCTACTGGCAGTATTGTGTCCCTCTCACCTCTGAGCTGACCTTGCAGGTCCCACTATGTATCTCCCCCCTTCTGAACTGGCACAGTAGAACCCCCCAATGTCCATCCCCAAGCCAGACCTGCCCCCAAGGACCTGATTATGTGCCTTTAGTCAACTGCTGTTGTTGAGCTCAACGCCCCTTTTCCTCACAGCTAAATCATCCCACCTTGGGCTAAATGTGTCGCCGCTGTCACCTTGATCTGCCCTTGGATCTCCCTTTTGGGACCGTGGTGGTACAGGAGAGGTGGAGGGCAGGTGGTTCCATAAAGACACCAATCAGTTTGGCGGCAGTGGCGTATAGTGATGCACTGACAGGTAATCCTTAGTATATATGATACAGTGACCAAATTAAATGCACACATTTTTGTAGTCCACGGGGTCCAAGACAGGGAAAAAAAACTGCCACCCAAAGCAGAAAAGCTGTTTCCAAGGGTGAAGCCCATGACATCAAAGCACCAGCACTACCCCTTAAGAATTGAATACCTATATGATGCGAGGTAGCAAAACCACAGCTTGAAAGAAGAAGTTAAGGCAATAAGGTTGTATAGATCAATTGTTAGGAAAAAGTTACACAAGAATAGGAAGTTATATTAATACAAGAAATATTGTTGTCTTCGTACTACAATGAGCAAACACAGTGGCAAAACACACATTGTATTGTAAATAGTGAAAAGCACAGCAAATGTTGTATTTATTCATTCCAATCACGTCATGTAGAAGACACGTGTCGGCTGATCTTTTAATATATTTGTAGAAGACACGTGTCGGCTGATCTTTTAATATATTTGTAGAAGACACGTGTCGGCTGATCTTTTAATATATTTGTAGAAGACATTAGTAAAAGACGTGTCGGGTGATCTGATATATATGTTGAAGACATGTGTCGGCTGATCTGATATATATGTTGAAGACATGTGTTGGCTGATCTTTTGATATATATGTAGAAGACGCATGTTGGCTGATCTTTGGTAAATATGTAGAGAATGTGTGTTGGCTGATCCTTTGATGTATATGTAGAAGACGCGTATGCGTATTGACTGATCTTTTGATGTATATGTAGAAGACACATGTTCGCTGATCGGTGACATATATGTAGAAGACGCATGTCGGCTGAACTTTTGATCTATGTGGACCTTCACTTTGCACCGACATCCTGTTCTACAACCTTGTGACTCTACAACTTGTAGTCTTCTACATTATGTACATCAGTAGTTGCAGTCCGATGGCTGCTGATCATTGATGGTACTTGATCAGAAGAAGGAGGGCTGAGTCCTGAGAGCGTTCCCAGGTGATCTGTCCTGCCCTGGTCGCTAGGAGGCTACAGTAGGTCTTTGCTTAGATGTCATTTTGTGCTGAGCTCAGCAGTAACTTACTGTTTAACATGCACAGGCCCTGTAAAGGGGGGCAGCCTACAGTAGCGGAAGCTGGACCACAAGCTCTGGGATCTGGCTTTTATTGTGACGCGGTGGCTCCAACCAGGGGACATGAGGACATTCCAGATGTGAGACTGGAGACATTGACTCATAGGACTAGAGGGCAAGCCAGCAACTGAAGAGGGATAGGGAGAGCCGAACGAGGAGTCTGATGTGGCTAGAAGAGCATAAGTCCAAGCCATCAAAGTATTGAGGATGTAAATAACACACAACAAATTTAGGGGCATATTATCAAGGCGGGCGATATGAAATTATTGCCGCTTTTGCGGCCGTTTTCGGCTGCAAAGCGGCGATAATTTCATCGCCCTATTAGCAAGCTGTTGCTAACAGCAGTTAGCGACGGTTTGTAGGCGATATCGAGTGGTTTGGGGCCCGCTTTGCATGTCAGCGATATTTATCGCTAATGACATGCAAAGTGGGCGTACCTAACCTGTTAGCGACTGAAAGCAGTCACTAACATTGCTATCGCCTATTATAAACGCAGGCGTAGCGATAAAAAAATGTGCGCTAAGCACGAACATCGCTGAAAATGAACGCCTGCTCAGACCAGTTCTTAACCTGTATATCCAATGGGAGTTGGATATTCAGGTCAAGAACCTATTGGCGTTAATGCCTGAATATCGCTGGATTTCCAGCGTTATTCACGCATTAAGCCGCTATCGCTGGAAATTTTATTGCATTTGAGATAAACGTTGCTAATAGCACGTTATCTCTGCGATAAAATCCGGCGATGCACGGCGATAGAAGAAATGTCGCTAAGCTTATTTAGCGATAAATATCGCTAGTTGTTGATAATATTCCCCTAAGTGTACAATGTGATGAAGACTTTAAGTTTAAAAAAGAGTATATCTTTAACATTTGTTGTTTCAATTTACTACATAAGATTTCATCAGTACGGTGAATGACACTCTTTAGAGGTGACGGTTTCTACACATGAACTTAGAAACATTCACAAACCCACCTTTGTGTGCTCTTGTGAGGCTGCCACTGTGACAGCTCAATACACATGTGGTCCTTACATTTTGCAAATATTGTTGAATAAGCAATATCATACTCATTAATAACCGTGTACAAGGGGGTTGTATAGTGCACACCCTGAACTGAGGGATGTCTGGATGCTCTCAGATCTGATGATCAATGAAATGAGGCACAGTGAATTAAAGTAGTTGCCTGGGATCACACAAGTGATCAAGCAGGGAAGCCATGACTAATCCCAAGTTTTCTGGTCCCACGTTTTAAAATTGAACCGCTTGATGGGTTTCTTGTGGTCGTTTCCTTTAAATTCCAAAGTAGAGTGCTTTGTGTTTAATTATTGGAGAAGCTAAACTAGTAAACATATGGAGTATCTCACATTCAATAAAGATGAATCAAGAAGTATTTTTTATAAAAGGAACTAAATAAAGAGTAGGCCGAGCACTCTAGTTCTATGTTGATATCACTGGCTTCCCCCGACTTTACAACGAGACCAATTTCTGGAGCAGGCGAAGACCCTCAACACCTACGTACAGGCACCTACTAGCAAAATAAAGGAGTTTCAAGATCCTTCAGTCTCACAGGTCTTCACTGAGACAAAAGTGCATTGCAAAGGCCCAGTGCACACTCCTTTCACGCACGTGACTGCTGGCTTTCATGCCTTGTTGATTGTCCGCTTGAGTGGGGCAGATAGGATTCAGATGTGCTGGTGCTCAAGACACTGTGGAGTGCTGTGAAGGTGCTGGAAGAAGTGTGCAATGAGCGATTTTTCACACAGCCCCATCAAACAACAGTGGGGCAGATTTACAAGCCCCTTGCATCACTTTTGCACTCCTGTTGCGTCACTTTTGTGACGCAATGGCGGCGTAAAAGTTGCATCTCATTTGCAACGTGACCCATCTAGGGAGATGCATCACATTGTTAAGCCCTGCGTCACATTATACCTGCGCCAGGTATAATGTATGCAGGATGGGCGTTCCCATGCAAAAAGCCACGTAGAACTGGCGCCGTGAAATTTACAAGATTTCACTGCGTCACTCTAAGCCTTCACTGCGTCAAAATCCCTACGCCTGC
This sequence comes from Lissotriton helveticus, assembly GCF_964261635.1. Lineage (NCBI taxonomy): Eukaryota > Metazoa > Chordata > Amphibia > Caudata > Salamandridae > Lissotriton > Lissotriton helveticus. The sequence goes on from NC_136058.1 coordinate 264,996,857, forward strand.
TCAGACCAGGCGTAAGGATTGACGCAGGGCATTTTACATGGGACCTACCGATGTTTTCTGGTGCATCGCTGGAGTTGCATCACTTTTGTGCCATCTTATTGTCCCATCCCTTCTTCTATGCAGGCACATCAGCTCTTTTCACCTGAGCAAACTTGACAATTGCACACACATGCATCAGCCTCTCACAGAATCATATCCCCTACACCCATCTCCATTTCGGAAAAGTTCTGAGTGTTGACACTGGCGCTCAATCCAGCCCAGGGCTAGAACTAAGACCAAACATGAGGAGGCACCTAGCTAGCGTGCCACCAACATAGGATGCCAGATTGCTCTTATGAATGGCATAGGATGCCTGGTGTGCAGTGCTTAAATTGTGCCCGTGGGCATAACTTTTGAAACAACAAGAGGAACGGGGATAGGACGATATTTAATGGGGTCCAGTGTACATGTCCAAGTATAGAGCACACAGAAGGATACAAAGTTCCCCGGGGAGAGTACAACAGTGTGGAGAAGGAGAAGTAGTGCAGAGTCAGGGAACTAGAGAGGTTCCCTTATCGGAACTAGAGAGCCTCACACACCCAGAGCGCTAGGTGTAAAACACCCTGACTGTAGGATGTCCAGCTTCATCATCGGCTCACTGCTCCTCGTCAGACTGGCGCTGCAATGTCTGACGGAATGCCAGGAGGCACTCTTTTGGCGGAGTTCTTTTGTTCCTTGCCGATGGTGTGTGTGAGTGAGAACAAGAAGTGTAGTCGGTGAAAAGTGAGTGAATGTTAAAAAGGGTAAGCAATCCACAATGTATTTTATTGGCGTGGCTGATTCCCTGATTAAAAGGGGTGAGAGGGGAGCTAGAAACTGTAGGGTATGTAGAAAACTAACTCAACCCCCTATTGTGGTCAACATTTTTCTCGCCAACCGGCGATTCGTCAGGACCTTAACAAGGTACTACACAGGAAAACGGTGATACACTGCTCATTCAAAAAGTAAAAAGCAAATGCAAATACAACCTCACTGGGTCGGGTACAAAGCGGGCCAGGGGTCCTGCTCTAATTAGGCGACCCTAAGGGAGAGTAACACAGGCCTCGCAGCATGCTCCCGTGAGGCCAGCGCTGTCTGGTAAGAGTACCTGAGCGTAGACGCTGGGACGGCGGCGACACCTACCCCTCACGCTCGCGGTACCTGGTCAGGGTGCGGAGCACTGCCATGTTTTTCTGGGGACCCGAGCTCTTTAAACCTCCTGTCCCAGTCTGGTCTAAGCAAAGGAAACACCAAATTAGTCCCAATTTTCTTTCCAATGAATTTGAAAACAGGACACCCAATACAAAGATAGTTCAACACTTCAGAGCATCTATAGCCCCTTTTTTTTCCATGAACCATAATGGAAACTGAAAGTAAGGCTAGTTCTCTCTATGTCTCAAGGCCAGGTAATCAGCTTGCAATAGGTGATAGGTGCATAGGTGGATCAAACAGCACTGCTTTATGGGAACACCCGCATCCAACTGAGGATCTGAACTTGATTGCCCCCCTTCCTTCATTCAAAAGCACCCACCGCCACAGAATCCACTCCATAACAACAAAATTTTCCAGTTGACCCAGGTCATGAGGGGCACATTTGAATGTACTCGAACCAGTAGTGCTGAGAGGCCACAATAATGGCAGAACAGCGCTATACATATAGCTGCTAACAAAACATACCATTTGTACAGTACTGGCTTTTAACCAACATCACTTCCAGCCTGAGACTCGTAGGCCCATGCTGAAATGGAAAAACTAAAATGCCCCCACACAAAAATCTACGTGGCTACTTTGCCTGCTTGCGTCCACCCGAACTTGTCCCCTTACTTCAATCCCCAGCATGGTAGGCAACACCTCATACTGCATCTCCGAATACTGCGTCCCAGTAGAATTAGTTGACTAATGATTGATTGATTGATTGATTTTAGCTTTTCTATAGCGCATGCTGTCACCCTACGGGCATCCTGGCGCTTCAGACAAAGAACCAACCGTGACCAGAGTAGAACAGGTCGTCACAGAGGAGGGAACACGGTCTAAATCATGGGATAAAGCCAGTTTTTTAAGTTTCTACGGAATTCTAACAGAGAGCTAACTAATCTAAGGTTCTGAGGGAGCTCGACTAGACTGTGTGTACATTAGAAGGAGTACTGAATTTGGGCTCTCATGTTTCCTGGGTCCATGTGTAAGTAGTTTAACCAGTCCAGATACTTTTTTTTGCATTCTTTGATTTTTAGTCCATTTGACACTGTCACTGGTTTTTTTTTGGGGGGGGGGGTTTATATGGCGCAAAATAGACCCGAAGGTATCAAAGCGCTTCACATGAGCACCAGTTGCATTACAGATGGACACATTCGTCTTTTGTTGTTGCTAGGCACGGGGTGATTAAGTGATTTTCCCAGAATCAGAAGATGTTGAGCGTCCTTGCCGAGACTCGAACCCGGTTCCTCACCTCCAAGGTCGACCGCTCTAGACGTTAGGCCACATCCTCTATCCAATTTAGAAAAATAGAATAAAATGTAATAAATAATATTGGGAAGATTCCTGGTCTGGATGAACACGCACATACGGTCCCAAGAGTAAGTATCACCAATAACAAGTCAACTGGTGTCTTTGGTGCAACATCTACCGGTGTCCTAAGTGACCTTGGGCGTAGTTTGCGTAGCAGTACTACACATAGCTTCACGTAGTATACTTTGAACTACACGTAGTACATGTAGTACTGCATAGCTAATGGCACTGTGTACTTGTCTGTACTGTGAAATAATTGCAAATGGCATCCTGCACAATGCCAGTTATGATAAAATGAACATCTCTATCTTTATATGCTAAAAAGCATGTAGTACTTTCACAAAAGTGAAACTGAAAAATTAGCAAGCAGAGAGAAGGGTGGGGATTTTGAGATCCTCCCTAACCTAGGGAGAGTACCAAGCAGATGCCTTGAAAACATTCCCAACCAAAGGCCCTGCAAAGCATTATGGGATGAGCAGTGGTCAGTGAATATTATAGTATCCAATATCCCTCACAAGTCAAATGCAAATGCTTGATGAAAGGGGTTCAATGCTTTTGCATTTGACTCCTGGGGGACATCTAGTAACGACTAGTGGAACTGCAGCTTGATGTAAGAATAATTTCAATGCTTTATGCTCATTATGTTCAAGGCATCTGCTTGGTCCTCCCCCCAGGTTAGGGGGGACCCCAAAATCATCACCTCTCTCATTGCCTAAAGTTTTCATTAAAAAAGTTCACTTTTAAGAATTGGTTATATGCTCTTTTGAATGTAAAATTGCTTTTTCAGAACATCAGAGGATGTTGTTGATTTAGCTGCTACGCTACGTGATTAAGCACAGTTTTTGTACTGTGCTACGTGCAATTTGCGGAGTGTGAATTAGTATAAACTACGCATGCTCAGTTAGCATAGCGTAGTACTATGCCCAGGGTTAGTGGTAAGTAGAGATGGGCGCGACACTCAAAGCCAGAGCTTGGCTCTTGGTCTCTCAAGCCATAAACAAGCCAAGCCTTCATGTTCCTTCTGCCCGCTATCACCTCACCCTCCAATCCGCTGCTCCGCCACCCTGCGCCTCCGCAGAGGTAATGCTGCTGCTGCCAGTGCCTGCAGCAAGGCATTACAGTCATTGCAAGTGAATTGGGTCCTTCTTGCATGCCATGCCGCCATGGTAGCTGTCTCCCTTCTCCAGGCAGGTGCGGGCTGAGAGAGTTCTGCTGCCTATGTGGGGACTTGCAGCTGATCTGAGACTTTGAGCTGTTCATAACTATTCACTTCTCACCCGCCTCCTGCTCCTGGGCCTCTCCGACCCTCACAATGTTACCTCCTGGACAGAGACACTGCAATTATGAGATGTTGCAGCGTTTTCTGCATAATGATGGCCTTGCAACATTTGCAAAAATGGGGTTGCCATGTGCACACCATTCTTGTTCAATGTTATACTTCCTTTTTTAAACCATGTTTGTCCTTTAGCGTGCAGCCTTGGACACGTGGCCTGCCTGAGTGACTCGTGTTAAGCAATACAACAAGAGCAAAAGAAGCATTCCACTTCATCCGGACCCACAGCGTACTACGTGAATAAATTCCACAACGTATTCCACAGTTTATTAATATTCCATTATCTTTATTTCGTTGGTTCCAAACAATTTTTCCAATTTTCACCACTTTTTACTCCTGCCACATGTGAGGCGGTATCTGTATACTAAAACTTCTTCTGAATCAGATATGCCCATCCAGGCCTTTTTCCGAAACATGCTGTATACAAAAATGCATTTCAGGCTATCTGTAGCCCTTCTTCAGGGGTTCACTAAAACGGTAAAATATTCACTTTTGTGTGTGTTAACAAATCAGTGTGGTTACAAATCATTATATGTGAATATTTTACCGTTTTAGTGAACCGGATGAAGTGGAATGCTTCTTTTGTTATTGTTGTGTTGCTTAACACGAGGTACTCAGGCAGGCCACATGGCCGAGGGTGCACGCTAAAGGACAAACATGGTTTAAAAATGAAGGTATAACATTGAACAAGAATGGTGTGCACATGTCAACCCCCTTTTTGTGAATATAATACTGACTGCCTTGCAGCCATGTTGCACCTTTGGATTACGCATACATTGAAAAAAGTGACAAAATTGGAGAGAGCCACAGGTGTTGAGGCACAAACATCTAAACATCTTAAACAACGGAGATTTTTACAATTGGACTGACAACAGTAATGGATTAGCGCTGAATGGGCACTTTTAAAACGCATTATATGTACTGCATGTTTTAAACTTTACAGGGTGAATGTACTAAACATTTTTGAAACTGACGTAGAGGTAACAGCTAAGGGTGGGCGGGGTATACTAGATTGTAGCACTGAAAGGCAGTGAAGCTAGGGATTAAACAAGTGTTTTTTAGAGTGGCTGATAGGAATTGTAGGCCAGGTAAGGTAAACTGCTTACGGGATTGGTGGGAACAGATGGGAGGAGTTAGCCGTGCATTTATGAGACAGGGGTAACAGCATGAAAGTATTTGATATCGGCGTGTGAGAGAAGCAGAGAGGCCATGGAGGAGTAAACGAGGCAGTTCTATGAAGGTACGGAGGACGTCAGTACAGGGAAAATAGTTGGAGTAAAAGTCACCATTTATTGATGTACGAGGGGAGGGTTAGGATAAGCGGCATAAGGGATGGTGAATATTGTTGTTGAAGATGTCTCAGTGCACGATGTGGGATCACTGAAAGAATATCGATGGACAGAATATCGACCTACAGAAATATCGACGCTGGAATATCGAAGGCAAGTATATCGACACCCTATCTACAACATTGTAAGTGCAAAAATATCGGAAAAAAATATCGTAATTAAAAATATACGGTTTTTTTCTGTAAAAAAAAGTAAAATAAAGTAAATAATAAAATAAACATATTTAAACATATTTAATAATGTTTAAAATTAGTAAATATTACATATTTACTAAAACTTTTATTAAAAATATACATACAATATATAATATATACTTACTTATTAATACTTTTTAATAATTATTTTAATTACTTATAACTTATTAAAAAATACTATAAATTACAAATACATCTACACATAAAATAAAAATAAATAAAAATAAATAATTATATTTAATAAATTAAAAAAATTAAATATACTTTCAATATTTTTAAAGTTAATTAAATACAACATTATCTAAAAAAATACAAAAAATATTAAATACATAAATAAATAAAACTACTATTTAAAGCAAAAAAAACCTACAGTAATGAAAACATTGGATAGCGTACAACATAAAATTACTATTCCCGCTCCAAAAAATTAAACAGTAGGGAAAGCGTTAAATAGCGTAGGGGTAAAAATTACTCTTCCCACTCCAGAGAGTGCAACAATAGGAAAAACGTTGGATAGCGTAGAGGTAAAAATTACTTTTCCAACTCCAGAGAGTGCAACAGTAGGGAAAACGTTGGATAGCGTAAGGGTAAAAAATACTATTCCCACTCCAGAGAGTGCAACAGTAGGGAAAGCGTTGGACAGCGTAGGGGTAAACATTACTATTTCCACTCCAGAGAGTGCAACAGTATGGAAAGCGTTGGATAGCGGGTGGGTAAAAATTACTATTCCAACTCCAGTGAGTGCAACAGTAGGGAAAGAGTTGGATAGCGTAGGGGTAAAATTACTATTCCCACTCCAGTGAGAGCAACAGTAGGGAAAGTGTTGGATAGCGGGAGGGTAAAAATTAATATTCCCACTCCAGGGAGTGCAACAGTAGGGAAAGCGTTGGATAGCATAGGGGTAAAAATTACTATTCCCAATCCAGTGAGTGCAACAGTAGGGAAAGCGTTGGATAGCGTAGGGGTAAAAATTACTATTCCCACTCCAGTGAGTGCAACAGTAGGGAAAGCATTGGATAGCGGGTGGGTAAAAAATACTGTTCCAACTCCAGACAGTGAAACAATAGGGAAAGCGTTGGATAGCGTAGGCGTAAAAATTACAATTCCCACTCCAGTGAGTGCAACAGTAGGGAAAGCGTTGGATAGCGTAGGGGTAAACATTACTATTCCCACTCAAGTGAGTGCAACAGTAGGGAAAGCATTGGATAGCGGGTGGGTAAAAATTACTATTCCAACTTCAGAGAATGAAACAGTAGGGAAAGCGTTGGATAGCGTAGGGGTAAAATTACTATTCCCAGTCCAGTGAGAGCAACAGTAGGTAGAGCGTTGGATAGCGGGTGGGTAAAAATTACTATTCCCACTCCAGTGAGTGCAACAGTAGGGAAAACGTTGGATAGCGTAGGGGTAAAAATTACTATTACCACTCCAGTGAGTGCAACAGTAGGGAAAGCATTGGATAGCAGGTGGGTAAAAATTACTATTCCAACTCCAGACAGTGAAACAGTCGGGAAAGCGTTGGATAGCGTAGGGGTAAAAATTACTATTCCCACTCCAGAGAGTGCAACAGTAGGGAAAGCGTTGGATAGCGTAGGGGTAAAAATTACTATTCCCACTCCAGTGAGTGCATCAGTAGGGAAAGCATTGGATAGCGGGTGGGTAAAAATTACTATTCCAACTCCAGAGAATGAAACAGTAGGGAAAGCGCTGGATAGCGTAGGGGTAAAAATTACTATTCCCACTCCAGTGAGTGCAACAGTAGGGAAAGCGTTGGATAGCGGGTGGGTAAAAATTACTATTCCCACTCCAGTGAGTGCAACAGTAGGGAAAGCGTTGGATAGCGTAGGGGTAAAATTACTATTCCCACTCCAGTGAGAGCAACAGTAGGGAAAGCGTTGGATAGCGGGTGGGTAAAAATTACTGTTCCCACTCCAGTGAGTGCTACAGTAGGGAAAACGTTGGATAGCGTAGGGGTAAAAATTACTATTCCCACTCCAGTGAGTGCAACAGTAGGGAAAGCGGTGGATAGCGGGTAGGTAAAAATTACTATTCCCACTCCTGTGAGTGCAACAGTAGGGAAAGCTTTGGATAGCGTAGGGGTAAAATTACTATTCCCACTACAGTGAGTGCAACAGTAGGGAAAGCGTTGGATAGCATAGAAATTAAATATAACATAATTATAAATAATTTTTGTATTTAAAATAAATAATAATTTAAATTTTAAACAACTCAACATCATTTACAAATACCCATAAATAATTATAAAAAACATAATTACAATTGAATAATTAATTAACAATAAATTAACAATAAATACCAATAAATACTAATTAATAAATATTAGTAACAAAATAATACATATTAAAAAATAAAGAATTTTAATGAATAAAAATTCATTAACAATTTAAGAAAATTAAATACAATTATTTTTTATATCAAAATATACTTTTTATAAAACATTAATTACCAATTAATACAAAATAATTTCCAAATAATAAATAATAATTACAAATTAAAAAATGAATTACCAATTAAAAAAATGAATTACCAATTACAAACATTATTTATCAATTACAAACATTAATTAACAATTAAAAAATTAATTACCAATTACAAACATTAATTACCAATTAATAAAATTAATTACCAATTACAAACATTAATTACTAATTACAATAGTTAATTAACAATTAAAAAATGTAATTGCCAATTATTACTTAATTGAAAATAATTTAATTATGAATACCAAAAATTAAAAATAAATCACTACTTAATTACAATTAAAATACTTCCCACCCAATTCCCCTATAAACCCACTACCCGCTACAGAACTTAAATGCAAAAATTAATTAAAATTAATTAATAACTCCTAAAAATTAATAATTAATTTACTATTATTAAATTACTTCCCACCCTATTCCCCTCTAAACCCACAACCCGCTCCGGTACTAAAACATAACATTTACTTAAAAATAACATTATTAATATATAAAAATAGTACACATATAATTTAAAACAAGTAAAATACTTAACAAAAAACATATAACACATACATATTAAATACATAATAAAATACATAACAAAATTGCAAAAATGGATATTAGTAACATCGAGATTAGTAACATCGATATATTTGATATCGATATTACTGATTTTGATATTACTTACATCGATATTAAAAAAATCGATATCACTTACCTTAGGGTCGATGTTCTGTCCAACTATATTCTTCACCTAGATATTCTGTATCTTCGATATTAAAAACTCGATATTTCTGTAGGGCGATATAAAAAACTCGATATTTAGACTGTGCACCCACGATGTGTTTTGCGCAATTAGTGCGCTTAGAGGGAAAACGTTAGTTTCGAGTAAAAGCATGACATGAATTGTTAAGTTTTGAAATGTGAGTACCATATAATGATTTGTAATCACACTGATTTGTTAACACACACTTAAACCAGTTCTCTGTGCGCAGCGGGATCGTGCAGCGGGTCGGCCTTCGCTTTGCCTGAGTCTTGCCAGAGTCCTGCCCGTCTGCGCTCGTCAGCGTCTCGGAGGCGGCGGGGCGGCGGACGGGTCGGGTGTCTTAGGGCTCTCCGCAGTGGGGAGAAGGATGGTTTACTACTCGTCGCAGGACCTTCGCTCCTTGCAAAATATTTCCTGTACTTGCCGTTCAGTCTTTCCTGGACGCCACAGGGGTAAGAGGCTCTGCCCGGGTTGTGGTTGGGCACCCGCCTATGCGCCGGCCGCGTTGTTACAGAGGGAAGAGGTTGGAACTAAACATCTCTGCCTACTTCTCAATACCAGATCTGTGTGCAGACATGCCCTGGAGATCTATATCTCCTAGCGACGGAACAACCATTATGCTTGATGCTAACGGAAACATGGTTGGGTGAATCATCCAATCCGGATATCTTGACGGATATTCCATCTCAGTATAACATCTTACGCCAAGATAGACTGAAGGGGAGGGGAGGCGGGGTGGCTCTGGTTGTAAACAAGCGGGCTACCTGTTCTATCATTCCGATAGAAACTATTACAGGGTCTGAGTCCCTGGCATTCTCCATTACTCTGGCCCCCCATCAAGCTCTTAGTGGGCTGTTGGTCTATAGACCCCCTGGTCTGGCGGGATCTTTTTTTGATGAACTCCAAGCTGCCGTGGCAGGGCTAGCCTTGAGGGTGGAGCATTGTGTGTTGGCGGGAGACTTCAATTTCCATATGGATGAGGGCGAGGATCCAGATGTGATTAAGCTATTTGATATCACGGCTCCCCTTGGCCTGGTGCCTTTTTTATCTGGCCCCACACATGACAAGGGTCACACTCTGGATCAGGTCTTCTCCACGGCGCCGCTGGAGGATATAGAGCTTGTCCCGGTGCTCTGGTCTGACCACAAGCTGGCCAGGTTCTGTATTCGGGATAGGGAGAAGTTGTCTAGCAGTGTGTCCAGACCGCAGGGGTCTGTCTCTAGGGCACTTCATCGTGTGACTCCTGAGACCTTAGCTCAGGCTTTTCTTGAACATCCGTGTCCCCTCACAGGTGACTTAGAGTGGGATGTGGACTCCTTGCAGCAGTGGCTGAGTGATAGGCTGAATGATTTAGCCCCGGTTGCGGGCGTCCAGGGCTCTTTTTAAGCGGGTCTCTGCTCCGTGGTTTACAGAAGCGCTATTTACCGCCCGCCGCCAGTGCAAGGTGGCCTAGAGAGTTTGGCGCTCCCAGTATGACCCGATGGCTAGACTTGCTTATGGGACTGCTATTAAAGCCTATCACCGCGATATCCTTCGCGAGAAAAAGGACTATCTGGCGAGGAGGATTGAAGCAGCTTCCAATTCTTGCAAGGAGATCTTTACTGTGGTGAGGGAGTTCATAACCCCTAGATCTAATCTCTCTCAAACCACTCCCTCTGAGTCTTGGGCCTGTGACCTTGCTCAGTGTTTTACCAACAAGATCAAACTGATCCAGGACTCCTTTTCTGGGAGGTCAGTGGAAGTTCATCCCAGCAGTGGGGTTGGGCTTGATTCATTGCCCACTCCTGATTTTGCCCTGTCTGTCTTTCCGCCCATTTCTCTTTCTACATCATTGGCGCTTTTAGTCAACCTTAAATCAGGGTCACCGCTAGACCCTGCCCGGCCAAATTTTTGGCGAGGATGGCGGATGTGGTTAACCCATTGATTAATCCACTTCTGAACCGCTCTTTAAGGGAGGGGATGGTCCCGCAGGCCTGGAAGCGGGCAATGGTGATCCCCCTCCTCAAAAAGCCGGGTTTAGACCCTGAGGGCTGGTCAACTATAGGCCTATATCGCTTCTTCCAGCGCTGGCAAAAATTACGGAAAAGCACGTTCACAGCGTGCTCTCCGTTTTTCTGGAGACTAACGATCTGCTGCACCCTTCTCAATCTGGCTTCCGGCCCAATTTGAGTACCGAGACGGCGCTTTTAGAAGTGTCTGAGGCCATTAGGGAGGTTCTAGATTCTGGAGGTGTGGAAAATGACTAAATTAGGTATACATAAGCGGCGTTCATTTATGTTCACTACAGCCACTGTTGACAGTAAAGTGAAAATCGTGAAACAGTGGCCACGCCATCTTGTCCCTTTTTAGGCCCCTTCATGCACGTAAGTGGCAGCCATTTTGTGTGCCATGGCCTCTCTGCCCACTGCCAATAGCCTGCGCGTCTCTCCCCCTCACTCCCCGGCCTCGAAAGCATTCCCGCCCGCGCCCCGACAGCCCCCGATCTCTCCTGCTTGGGCCATAAACGCACCTCCAGCGCGACCCTGTCTCCGAGCCTCCAGCGCCTGCCTCTTTGTTTGGTAATATTGAATGGTATGAGTGGCGGCTAACGCCGGGCAAATACTGAAGGGTTGTCGTGTATTTCTATAGGTTCTGATTCGATCCCCCTATTCCTGACCCTATTCTGGTTAAACTTACTAGCTAGTTAACTAACAGTCAGCCCATGAGGCAAGAAATCCCCCATGATGCAGATACCGTTATCTGACGCAGTCACACTACGGCACAGGAACGTGTTATCTGATTAGGTCATAACGCTTGAGATCTAATTAGACAAGCGATATTCCTCCAGCCCCTGATAAGGCATACGACGTTCTCATAACAAATCAAACCTATGACAACCTGGATAATCCGTGCGGCCATTGTTTTGATTTCACAGAGAACTTTAGTAAAGAATGTGCTAACGAGCAAGTCGTATGACATCTTTATTGACGTACCTATGTCCATCCTTACGTCAATCTCGGCACCTTTAAGGTATAAATATTGCCGACCTTGCCCTATGCAAACACACGCGTGGTGACAAGACGGAGCAGCCATACTTGCCGAAGCCGAGAGCAGAAGCAGACCCCGCAGGCAGCAGCCCCGCCTTCCTGACGCGCTGAGAGACGCGCTGCTATCTCAAGCCGAGAGACCCAGCACCGGCGCTTCTGGGCAGCCCTCGCAGGCAGCCTGGAATATCGAGAGCAGAGAAAGAGATACCATTCCTCATTCATCCTAAATTCCAGGTACAGAACTGAATAACCCCTCCTAGAGAATTCTTTAGTTATTCACTTGGCAAAAACAAACTTAAACTAAACTGTAACTTTCTATTCCCGCCCACGCATTAGACTTAGGTCAGGTACACGGGGTAGGCGTATTTAGAAACACCAGTTGAGTACGTTTAGTCAAATGTATATGTGTATGTAAATATATTTTAATCATTTTAAACATCATATGGCTCAGAAACCATATCAATGTTTTTACAGTATTATTTTATACTATTGCTTCTAATGTATGCACTTTACTTAACTATAAGTATTGCAATAATATCGATCCATTTCTCTTGTACGAGAAAAGAGACTGATCAATAAATAACATCTTTTATTGAACACGCCCGTCTCTTCCTTTTCTCTACATTCTGATGAGACTAAGAATGCACGTACTGACTGAGTAAAATAATTGCCTTGTGCTCACACGACTCTCGAGATTGACTCTTGATTAGGGGAGAGCAAAGTTGTCATGTTCTATGGTTGTCAGAAACTAAATCCCTTCTTGTCTAATCAGGGGAGTTCATCCTTCCTTGAACATTCGAGAAAGTTTCTAGCGAACTCTGAGCTTAGCTGGCAAACCCAAAAATTAAGTCTAGTTTCGACAGTAGTAGACCTAGTTAACGTCTGGCCTAGGCCTTTACTGCTGTAGGTACTATTCCAATGCGCAGAGCCTATTGGGAAAATAGGAGCTACACTACATGGCGCCCAACGTGTTTGGAAAGGGCGATAAAACTAACGTAAGACATTTAGAGTAACTCAGTCGTGCTTTCTCACTCAGACCCCTTCTCCCAAATACTCCAAAGACGTCTGGAGTGGGTGAAAGGTTATTATATCCTCCAAAACCTCGCAGGAGGGAACTCCTATGTATGGTTCTTGGTCTAGTCAACGTTGAAGGATAAAACAGTTCCAAAATATTGTGCACCTAATCTCTGTTTCCATAAAGAAACCTGATCTGCAAATAAAAATAATACCATCCTGTCAGTAAAATGGGAGACAGTGATGGAGAAAGAGAGGCAATTAGATTAGCTACTGAAATAGCAGATGCTGATGCTACCATGCAAACAGCAGACCCGGATATAATACTCATCCAGGTCGCCAAAAGGAGATCTATAACCTTAAAACTTATAGAAAATGGACTGACACCTAGAGGTGGCACAGTCATATTCGTAATTGAGGCACACGAATATCGGCAGACAGAGGTATACTATACATGGATACATTTTCCAGCAGCAAATGCTGTAACAAAGTACTTCCACTATTACAAAGTAGAGGAACCTCCTGAAACGTACACTCCTTTCGAGGAGGTGGAAGTACCACTCAAATTCCAAGAGCATTTGCTCTTATTTGATGGCGCCCTAAAACATAATAATCACATTACAAGGCTCGGTCCTTTAGGAAGACCAGGAGCAACGTGGCCGGTCTTAGCCGGATACACACCACATCCAGACATCGACGAGATGACTGCACCAGAGCTATTAATACAGCTAAAACAACTACTAAAAATTCACAGACAATTAGTTCAGTATGTAATGCGGACTTCAACAATTCAGCCAGCGATTAAAATTCCACAGCTGACCCCTCACCAGGGGAACACAAATAAAATCACACCACAGAACATCCAATCCTGCCTAGGTAAAGTTCCAGCTAAACGGGAACAGATACCATTCTGGTTGGCACAGAAAATCACCCAAATAGAGGCGGTGTTTCCTGACACCACCCCATTAGAAAAGCACAGGATTCTGACTATATGTCTCCCAATGGGAATCGCACCACACATTGAGGACTGTGACACTTGGGGTACGGTCTTTGCTTCAATCTACACAAAAACGCACGGTGTTCCATCCATTTCGGTAATACCAGATGTGCTAAAACAAATTCAAGATGAATACGGTCCAGAACCTGCTTTAACTCTTGGTATGAAATTACTGAAAGACTTCAAGCAGGTCTCGGCTATATTACTAGCCAACATAAAGGGTGAAGCAGCAAACGTGGCGATCCGCCAGAGGTTAAAAGAGACAGATATAGCAGACCAACCAGCTGAAATTGCCAGAATCATAGAAAAATCCTATGAAGAACTAGGCAGAGATAGTCTAGGTGGAATACCAGTAAAACCGCAACTGACTACAAGTCCAGAAAAAATATTTTTTAATAATAATTCACCAAAAAAGAACTGGGATGGAAATAAACAATCCAATCCTAAAGAAAAGAAATTCCAGTCCAGAGGAAGGTCTCCTAGGCGAAGAGAGAAATCTCCAAACCCGAGACAAAGGTCACCTCAGAGTGAACCCTCTGGGAATAGATATAACCTTAGAAATAGGGATAATATTAAAAAACCTGATAGATATCAAGACATTGATACACGTCCGTCTCAATCTTTTCAGAATTCCTCGCAGAAATCGGAAAGAAGAGGACGATCAGAAGAGCACGCCAAGTCCAAAGACAAGGAACCTGCTCAACTGAAAAAGAAATCACAATTTCCAAAAAAGAAGGTAGCCAGTATCAAGGTAGTTAACAATGCCGAGAATACTGAGGACACAACTGAAAAACGGAGAATGGGCTCAGACAATGCTAGACAGCGCAGCAGAGGTGAGCATAGCTCGCAAAGTCCTTATGAATCATCTGGAGACAGTGGACACGAATGAATACCTTCAAGTGGAAACTGCAGATACCAGAGTTAGCAAGCCCCACAAAATATACGAGATAACATTACGTATAGAGGGAGATAAGACTAGGAAAATAAGGGGACTATTTTGGGATAACCTATCCAAGGGCTATGACATCCTTCTAGCTGAAAAAGACTGGCCACCGGAGTTTGTCAGGGAGTGCCCTCATGGCGAAGAAGTAATTATGCCTGCCTTCTCGAATCAAATACCGATTCATAAAAAATACACACTTGCTAGAAAGTGGGCAGTGGCCTTAGCACCTGCTTTATATAAAAATCACGTAGGATGGGATGAGGATTCTCCTCCTCACAAAGTCCAGTTAAAATCACAACCTACTGCACAAAGGCAGTACCCAATTAAGCAAGAAGCTAAAAAACAAGTAAATGAAATACTAGATCAGCTAGAATACCAGGGGGTGATTGAAACTTGCACCTCACAAATGAACAATCCTTTGTTTCCGGTCTCCAAACCAGACAATTCGTACCGTCTAGTTTTGGATTACCGACACCTTAACACATGTTGCAAAACTTTTGCAGTGCAAAACTCACACAGTGCTGCACTAATGAATAACATAGTGCGCAAAAAATACAAAACAACCTTGGACATCTCCAACGGATTCTTTTGTCAAAACATAGCACCAGAGAGCAGATATTTAACTGCATTTTCAGTAAATGGCACTCAAAAACAATTCTGTCGGTTAGCCCAGGGGTACAAGAACAGCCCGGGGGTATTCTCAGAGAGAGTAACAGAATTACTACAACTATATGATGATGAAGCATTATCTTATGTCGATGACATTTACTTAACAGATGATGACTTGGAGACTCACTTGAAAAGAGTGAACACCATAATACTTGGTTTCGCTGCAGAGGGTTACAAATTCAACTTCAAAAAGTCCAGAATTGCCCATCTGACGGTCCTATTCTTAGGATATGAGTTATCAAGTGAAGGCAAAAGCCTGGCAGACAATTTCCTAGAGAAATGTGCCGTAATCCAAGCTCCTAAAACACAAAAAAACCTACAGTCAATTCTAGGCTTCCTAAATTTCGGAAGAACTTACATTGCAAATTACGCAGAAAGGGTCAAACCCCTTTACGATCTAATTAAACCAGACTTTAAAAGATCCAGTTGGACTCAAGCACACACAGAAATTTTGAGATCCTTACAAACAGAAATGCTAATTAAAACAAAATTAGAAACCCGTGATAATACACGCAACCTTGTGATCCGAGTCATCCCAGGGAGATACGGATTCACATACCTAACCTCTAATGAGGGAGATAAGGTACCAATTGCATTCAAATCACATTTGTACACAAAAGCTGAACAGAGATTCAACAACAAAGGAAAAATTGTTCAAGCAGTTCAAACCGCAATAGCTAGAGAAAAAGACATAGCTGACGGTAGACATATCACAGTCAGAACAGCAGAATCAGCCTTTGAGGCATTAACAACACCGTGTACTTTACCAACAACAACATTGGATCCAGAATGGTTACAATGGGTAAATTCAATCACAACGGACAAAGTATATTACTTCTTTGATCCAGAACTAGAAGAATTAAAAAATCTAAAATATGAAAAAACGTATCCTCTGCCAATCGACATTCTGCCTCTACGACATTACGCCTGTGTAATCTATACAGACGGACATGCTCAACCCTCCGTTTGGGGAGAACATGCATACAATCCCACATGTGAGATTACAAAAGAAGTGTGGCACGGAGGTAAACTAAGACCTCTATTAACAAAATCACACTCAGTAGAAACTAATTCAGAACTACAAACTGAAATATTAGCTTTGAAAATGGCGCTAGATAATGCGGATCGCGAATTCCCGACACTTATAGTGTCAGATTCATATTTCTGCGTCAAAGCATATAACAAGGATTTGCAGACCTGGATTCAGAACGATTACAAAGATGACACGGATGCACCAATAAAGCAGAGACTGCTCTGGGAACAGGTAGCTCTTTTGAAAAAAGAACTACCAAAGACTCACGTGACACACTCACTGAGTCACCAGCGTGATGGCGTTCACGTTGTAGGGAATTCATTGGCTGAAACAGCCGCAGCGGCAGCCAGTAAACCGGCTCCCGTAGATCGAAAAAAGCGTACATTAAAATACATTGACGGCGAAACAGTGCTGGCAGTAAAAACGTCATCAAAAGGCGACTGCTCAGCGTTACCGATCAACTATCCACTCAATTACACATACATCATAGATGCAAACTCCATTCCTTTTGCTCGAATCCCTGGAGTGGGGGATAGAGTGATTCCAAACATGGACAGGAGAAACTTGTTAATCGCAGACGCACACATGGGCGAGGGTCTCAGACACCTTAAATTAAAAGATTCTCTGGAAGAATTACAATCACGGTACTGGTGGCCAGGCATGAGCCTGCACTACACCATGTTTGTAAAAAACTGCCCAAACTGCAACAGAGATCGCAGTGGGGAGAGAAGCAGTTTAATACCTCGTCGTATCAAGGCAGATAACATCACCACTAAAAAGAATGGCTTGCGATTAACATATACAGGCTAGTTCCCACTTATAATGTAGATCCACAGCACTCGGCTGACGTCCGGACTGTTATACAAGATTTGCGAGTCTAAATGGCATATACGCTAAGAGCATGCTACGTTCGACCATTTTTTTTTTCTTTTTTCTCAGGCAATCCAGCCTGGGGGGGGGAAAGAATGGCCAAATGAGCACAGCCCAGCGGGAATCTTCTCACTTCCTTCCTGAGGGTATGGGATGGTGTAAAGAAAAAACCAAGACAGAAAGCAATCTATAATAGAAAGGATATTAGGTTCGGGAGCTGGGTGGGTCAAACATCTAATAAGTGTCCAACGTAGTCTAAATAACTTGCCAAGAAATTCTCTGAAGGGATTCAGTCCGTACGAATTATTATTCGGAACTAGGATGTTGATCTCTGACCTTGATAGTCAGACTTCAGTGGTAACAGAAAAAAGCTTTGATGTCAAAGACCGTTTGGCTATTTTGCAGGACTTAAACAAAACAAGAAAAGACCTGAGCAACATACAGTTGAAAGAACAGCCAACGACCACTGAAGAATCACCACCTGTCCCAGCAAGACCTGTCTGGATTCCAAAAGTCGGGGATATAGTCAGGGAGAAGATCGCGGTAAAGAAGGAATTTGGGCCTTCTTACAGAAAAGCAGTTCCTGTATTGTCTGTCAACGGGACAAGATCAGTTGTACTACCGCCACTTGCTGGAAAAAAGGAGAACCGAGTTGTATCCATCGACCTGGTAAAACCACAACATGTGGCCGATAACCAACAGTAGGCCAAGTGGACTCCCAATAAGTAGCAGAACACCAAGGTTTGCTACCAGTACAGAGGTCCTATCAAAGAGGCTCATCACATTCGAAACGCCTACAGAAGAACAACAAGGACTATGCAACAATGCAATAGAACTTAGACCTCTGAAAACCCAAATAAAGACATTTAGCAGAGACACACCAATCTATACAGAAGTACCAAGTGAAAATGCAAGAAACAAAAATCCTGAACCAATTGGAACAATTGACAGAACTGCATCCGGTTACTTCATCAACTTCGATGATTCCTCTGAAGGCTTCAGCGAACAAAAGACACAGCCATCATCAAAATCCTTTAAAGACAAAGCGAAGGAACTTTTGAAACAACTGAAAGAAACATATCTAGTTTCTCCATGGATTGAATTTTGGGTGGGTTTTGGTGCATTTATCCTCATACTTTGGCTCATCATGGTATTTACCTTGGGACGCTTCATTGAGGGAAAATATGCTAAAATGGACACAGCAAGTCAGAACATCAACTTGGTCCTCAAACCACACACATCTTCACACGTCGAGAAAAGAGAACTTTCTTCAGAACTTTCTTCAGCCAACTTCACAGCAATTCCATTATCTGGTGGGGTAGCCTGGGACAACACTGACTATGAAATTTATGGTCCGGTCGAGATCCTGAAATATCCACACCAAATCAAGATCTCCTTGAGTGACTTTGCAAAACCAAACTCATTTGCTGATGATTGGGACTTTGAAAGTATAAACAATATGATGTCTGACTTAGTAATGTCTGCTAAATTTACAAAACATGATTATTTGCAGGGTTCTACAAATTATGACAGCATGTACTGCTATAACCATTATGGTAACCATTTCTTGCATAAATCTGCACAACCTAGAAATGTTTTAAATTTTAATCAATGGGAACATTGTGCTACACCTCCAAAAGGGAGCTCTAGAACCGTGTATGGCAAATATTCATATTTTTCAGGTTTTAACATAACTAATGCTGAAACATTTTATTACAAATTGTCAAACAAGACAGGGATGAAAACCATGATAACCAACACAAAATTGATATATTCAGATTCTTTCTTTGAAAAAATGAATACTTTTGGATTTGATTATTGGGACAAACATGTTGATTTGAAAAGTGTTTGGGGTACAAAAGAATGGCAAGTACAGGGTATAGAAGCTTTGTTTAGAGCCTGCATGATCCCAGAACAAATGATATTTTTAAATGACACCGTTCAACAAACCACCTGTCTTGGCTTAGCCAAAATCAAAGATTTAAATAACCTGTCTATTCCAAAGCCAACAATGTTTAGCAATAACTCTGAAACAGATGAAGAAATAGACATAAACCATATACTTAACCAAAACAGAACACATCCTGATTGGAAACAATGGTTGATCTGGCCCACAGATACAAATAACTGTCAAGATAGATTCCTGAATAAAACACAGGGTTTCAAAATGAACAGGCCAGACCCTAGATATCCCCAAAGACATCACCCAGGGATAATAACAACCTACAGTGTGGGCAAATTATGCCTTCAATGGCTACAAACTTCCACACTGCCTGAAATTAAGCAACACCTAACTTTACTTACTGATGGTGCTGACTTGCGTGATTTCATAATGGGACCACGCAAACAGCGTCAAAAGCGTTTCATAGCAGCCTCTGTATATGCAGCATACAATGAGGCCTGGAAGGTTACTCAAATTGAGACAGCAGAAAGAATACGGGAAATTGACCGTATTAATTTGGAAAAATCACTTTCTGTAGTGGACAATGGGTTAATGACTCTGTCCTCCAGAATTTTTTCATTGGACAGCATTGTGTCTTCAGCAATCGATATATTATCGCAAGACTTACTGTTATTACAACATGGTCAGTCACAATTGCGTTCTATTGTACAGCTTGGCTGGACGTTACAAAATCTGCGTTCAGGCTATGTGCCTTGGCGTTTAATCAACACAACGTCACTATTTCAAATTTTTAACCTTACTGATAGACAAATCGGTATGGCGCAGAAGGGTGCTGATTATACAATCTTGAGCATTGAAAAACTAGAAAGATTACCGTTGACAATGTCAGAACGACCTGTCAGTGAATGGATAATCCACGGAATCATAAATATTCCAATCTCAACCTTCAGGTTTCAATACTGCCAAAAATATATACAGGCTGGCATGTACGAGAAATTGGGAAAGGGGTACCTTAAAACAATATGGAACCTGCCCTATTCACATGCATGTATCAGTAACAAAGGACAGAAAGTGTTTCTTAGTGGCATCAATTGTGCTATGTCACTAAGCGGCACGCTTCTGTGTAACGGTATTAGTTTGCACGGAGCCTGTGAAGGGAATTCATACAACCTTTCATGTCACCAGCAAGGCGCACCTGCAACTGAAATAGAACCATTCTTTCAAAGACTCTATAATGGGAGTTACATTCTTATTGTAGACCGCAGATGCTGTAGTCTTATGCCCGGGACTCCTTATCTCGTCACTACGACGGCGAAGGTCAAGTGCTGTGGACGTTCTTTGTTCCCCAGCTCCTTTCCAGACAGGGAGGCGAGGGCATGGCCCAGTTTGAAAATTACTTCTATTCGAATAGACACTTTAAGCAGAATGAAAACAGTGCTTCTTCAGACGCCTACAAGGCTCACGTCATCTAAAGAAACGTATGATCTACAAGTCGCAAGGACGACTGCAGAGATACATACATTATTATCAACTAATTCCCCCGTACATTTCGCGGAAATCCTGAGCGAAATCTTAAATATTTCTGATACCACAGGGGTCTCAAAGGTATTTAAGACAGTATTTTCGATGGCATTAACACCATTCAAAGCCATACTGGGTATTTTTCCAGACTTCGTCCATTCGATTTTTGGCGGACTTCCCCTGATCCTAGGACTAATTGCAGGAATCCTATTCCTAGTCCTTATTTTTCGTTATGGCAACCCATGTCACAGATCAAACTCTCGCGACAATGGAAGATATGATCCTAGCCATTGGATACCGGGACCGGATATCAAAAATCCTGGGACTATCCCGGCTTAGAGACCTAAACATGACTTGGTTTCTATCATTTCGACCAATGTGGCAAAGGTGTGTTTTACCTGTACTAAGGTGTCTGCTATGCGGAGAAGAATGCGTGTTAGACACCTGTCTGACGCTACAATCGGATGCGCCGGTGGATGCAGATACACTGTTGGTTCCTACCAAGGTTCACGCACTGTGCTGCCCTCAAAGGCTGCCAATTCTGATGACGGCATTCCTGGAATCTTCACCACTGCGATTGAAGAGTAGTGAAGTTCAAGATGAAAGCAGCATCGAACAGGTACGACCTTCTGTCAGCAATGCAAATCAGAATGTCAATGGAGACAATCATGCGCATGAATGCATGGTTACCCCTATTTCCGACTTAGAGGAACTTTCCCATGAAGCTGTTGACAGTTTTTTCGAAAGCCTGAATGATATGATGTTCTCTCCGGAACAGAAATAGAGACTTTTGAGTAAACTCGCACACGGCGTTCCCTGAATTCGGCCTTCAACTTTAAAAATAAAGTCACATGAACAATTACAATCCAGTTCACGGACAGCAACTTTTTTCAGCAAGCCCCTAAAATATTTTTCTATATATTTTTTCCCGGGACACTGATTTTCTGCTTAAAGTAAGAGACTATTCCTAGAGAACTAAGATTTCTATTTTAGATACTTTATAGACTTTATAAACTTTAGCTGCCCGCTGGTATGTTCGCAATAGATTTTATGTGATGAAATGGTTTCGACTTTTTTTCTGTATAGCCATATTAAGAGCCATTTCATGTGTATTTCTCATATACCAACAATCAATAATGCATAACAATGCGTGTTCACTTTTGCATTTAATTCATAGCTTAAGTGCATACAATATATATGACTGCAATTTTTCAGTATATTTGAAAATTTCGAAATGCATTTATGTATTTTGGGGTGGTAAGGTATACACTATACTCTATAGTATGTTGTACTATGTTATACTATGCATAGATTAGTAGATATGACCATAGTTAGCGTGGAGTGGGTGTCGTGTATTTCTATAGGTTCTGATTCGATCCCCCTATTCCTGACCCTATTCTGGTTAAACTTACTAGCTAGTTAACTAACAGTCAGCCCATGAGGCAAGAAATCCCCCATGATGCAGATACCGTTATCTGACGCAGTCACACTACGGCACAGGAACGTGTTATCTGATTAGGTCATAACGCTTGAGATCTAATTAGACAAGCGATATTCCTCCAGCCCCTGATAAGGCATACGACGTTCTCATAACAAATCAAACCTATGACAACCTGGATAATCCGTGCGGCCATTGTTTTGATTTCACAGAGAACTTTAGTAAAGAATGTGCTAACGAGCAAGTCGTATGACATCTTTATTGACGTACCTATGTCCATCCTTACGTCAATCTCGGCACCTTTAAGGTATAAATATTGCCGACCTTGCCCTATGCAAACACACGCGTGGTGACAAGACGGAGCAGCCATACTTGCCGAAGCCGAGAGCAGAAGCAGACCCCGCAGGCAGCAGCCCCGCCTTCCTGACGCGCTGAGAGACGCGCTGCTATCTCAAGCCGAGAGACCCAGCACCGGCGCTTCTGGGCAGCCCTCGCAGGCAGCCTGGAATATCGAGAGCAGAGAAAGAGATACCATTCCTCATTCATCCTAAATTCCAGGTACAGAACTGAATAACCCCTCCTAGAGAATTCTTTAGTTATTCACTTGGCAAAAACAAACTTAAACTAAACTGTAACTTTCTATTCCCGCCCACGCATTAGACTTAGGTCAGGTACACGGGGTAGGCGTATTTAGAAACACCAGTTGAGTACGTTTAGTCAAATGTATATGTGTATGTAAATATATTTTAATCATTTTAAACATCATATGGCTCAGAAACCATATCAATGTTTTTACAGTATTATTTTATACTATTGCTTCTAATGTATGCACTTTACTTAACTATAAGTATTGCAATAATATCGATCCATTTCTCTTGTACGAGAAAAGAGACTGATCAATAAATAACATCTTTTATTGAACACGCCCGTCTCTTCCTTTTCTCTACATTCTGATGAGACTAAGAATGCACGTACTGACTGAGTAAAATAATTGCCTTGTGCTCACACGACTCTCGAGATTGACTCTTGATTAGGGGAGAGCAAAGTTGTCATGTTCTATGGTTGTCAGAAACTAAATCCCTTCTTGTCTAATCAGGGGAGTTCATCCTTCCTTGAACATTCGAGAAAGTTTCTAGCGAACTCTGAGCTTAGCTGGCAAACCCAAAAATTAAGTCTAGTTTCGACAGTAGTAGACCTAGTTAACGTCTGGCCTAGGCCTTTACTGCTGTAGGTACTATTCCAATGCGCAGAGCCTATTGGGAAAATAGGAGCTACACTACAGGGTTCTTGGTCGAATTCGGCCCTGCCTTTTTACAATTGGCGTCCCAAACGTGGGGCCCATCAGCGACACGTGGATCCAGTGGGAGAGGTCCCAACGACAGAGTGAACGACTGCAACGATCGGGAAGTGCACCTGCCCGATAGACCCTCGTCTGGCAGCCGATCATCCGAACTTCACCGGTTCCGAGCAGACCTCTCTCGAGTGATCTACGGTCCTGACTGGGAACCCTCAGGAGTGCCACAGCAATTACGGAGAATAGAGGACGATCAGGCGCTGGAAGCGGAAGACGAGAAACTGTCCATGCGGTCCGGGTAAGGTCGTGTAACACGACGAATTGCGAATTGATTGTTTGATTGTCTTGGAAAATACTAGTATTACGCATTTGATTGTTTGGTTCTGAGAGATTCTCTGTCTACAAACGGGGAAGGATAGGAGTATCCTCCCTTTGCAGATAGTGAAGGGTAGGTAGCGCAGGCTTTTGCCCCCGTTGTAACCCTTCGCGCCTACTTCCCTCTCCATTGATTGATTGTTTGTTCGAGCATTAACTGTTCGAAATTGGTTCTCTGAAAGGATCTTCTCTGCCTACAAACGGGGGGGAACAGGAATTTCCCTCTCTCTTTGCAGATAGTGAAGGGTAGGTAGCGCAGGCTTTTGCCCCCGTTGTAACCCGTCGCGCCTATTTTATTCCTCATTTGATTGATTGATTGTTTGTCCGAACATTGACTGTTTGGAATTAGTTCTCTCTTTGGGTATTCCCTATTTGCGAATACTGTAGAATAGAAATATTCTGCCTAGTTTTCGCAAAGTAGTGAAGGATAGGTAGTGCAGACTTTTGTCCCCATTGTAACCCGTCATGCCTATCTTCTCCCCATTGTTCAGTAGTTGGTTCAGCCCGGACCGTTTATTAGAGGTAGATCATCCGGCTCCACCGGAGGGCACCCCTAATAAAAAGGACATGTATATAAAATGCGGATTAGCCGCTGTATCTTTCCAACGAACTATGACATAAAAATCGCTAGGAAAAACAAAAGGAATCGAGCAAAGTCAGTAGGCCACTGATGGGATCTCTTTTTTGACCCCGCTAAAATAGAAACACTAGGAACCGCCCTTCATGCAAATATGAAACTAGTGGGAGGAGCCGAGTTCGACGCCGTGATGGCCGCAAGGTAGCTCGGCTCCGCCGACCCCGCTGCCCAAACGTGTCTATCCTGCCGCCCACCCTGCCCAATAACGACAACCATATCTGCTGATACCTACCATCCGTCCTGGGGGCTCCGGAGTGCAGCAGATCCGCAGCTACGCTCGTCCGGAAAATGAGGCCTCCGGCACGTGGAGACCGGGGCCTTGCCTGCAGTCATCAGCCGGCGAGGTGACACCGGTGGCGGCCTGGGGTGGAGGATGGAGGCCGACCAAAAGGGACCGTTGTGCGAATAAGCCGGAGGCAACACAACGCGCCGAGGCCCGTCCCCAGATCATCCAGAGGTGGTGTCCAGCAAGTTGTGTGCGGGGGATGCCTTGCTGATGGCTCCCCCCTTTGTTGCCTGGTCCAGCCATTTTGTATACCTGCGCCAGGAGATGGCATGGGGCGCCCGCGGAGAGGCGGCGTGGACGGCCCCCCTCCCCCTCCAGGTGGAGGTTCCTCTCCTGCACCAAGATTGCCATTCGCGTTCCATTTGCGGATCCCCCGCGGCTGGCTTACCGGGGGGGGGGGCGCTCCGGTGGCCATGGTGAAGGGCAGCTGCTGTGGGACTGTCAAGATGGCGGCCGGCTCCCCGGATTTTGGGCCTGATCCACTAAAGATGGCTCTGGGCTACCATGGGACTCGGATGCTTGCCTGCTCGGGCTAGAACCCCACTCTTGAAGACGTCCTCTCAGCTCTAGAGATTCTACGGAAGTCGTTGGCCCCCGACTCCCGCGGGCTTCCGGTGGGGGTGACCGCCGCCTTACCCTCATCTGGTGCCGTGAGGGAGGATGATTCAGTGCATCGACGGAGGGATACGCCTGCTGTCCCGCTCTCCGGAGTGGCCACGACGTTGTCACGAGATGGCGGTGCTCTCATGCTGACGCCAGCTTTTGTCCTAAATTACTAAGAGATACTGTAGACTACCAACTCGATCAGTTCCGGTGGGACCTCAGCGTGGCCCGGTAGGGAAGATTCTGCCTCCCTCACCTTTAAGTCACGGTTCATGCCGCCTGTCCTTTCTGTTGGCGTTAACGGAATTTTTTGAACTGCCGAAAGGGGTTCTGGTCTGACCGCTAGTTATTGGAGGCATTTGGACTATACTCTGGACCTGCCCGGCCTCGACCAAAATGGCGCCAGTATAGGCGGGACTTGCAACTCCCTATGACGTTCTAGTTGCTTAGCCTTGATGTTATGGGATATGTATGCGGTCTTTGTGCACACGGCAGGCGGGGAAGGGTACTGACTGGACATGCGGGCAGCCCTATTGATGTGGGTTTTTTCTCATTATTGATTATTGTATTATTATAGCTTCGAAGTAATGTTACTCATGATACTCGCCCATGGTGTGCGTATGGACGATTTTATTGTAACTGATCCTGTTATACTTCCAATTATAAAATTAAACCTTCACTGATCCTGCAACCGTTAGTCACGTCTAGTTTTTTTAATTAAATGGCTCGTCCGTTACGTACTTCTATACTACAGTGTAATCTCT
The DNA here is from genome assembly GCF_964261635.1 of Lissotriton helveticus. Taxonomy (NCBI): domain Eukaryota; kingdom Metazoa; phylum Chordata; class Amphibia; order Caudata; family Salamandridae; genus Lissotriton; species Lissotriton helveticus. Next base: position 265,022,872 of record NC_136058.1, read on the forward strand.
CCTTACCTCATGCGTTTCCCGTCTGCTCCGTGACCGGCCTGTATGGTTGGAGGCCTGTACCCATGGCTTTTGACCCTTTCCTACATGCGGTCTGTACTACCACCCTTGGGCGATCTATATAATAAACAGCCTATCATCGGTTATCTTTGCCGCACTACCAGTTCCTCTGGGCTTCAATGCTGAGATGCAAGGTACTGCATCCCAAGGAGATAAGTCAGGTACGTGGTAGGTAAAAACATTTTCGTGTTTATGCGCGCTGATGTGCTTTGAACGCTGCCGCCTCCCCCTCTTTTCTTTTTCTGCAGGTTAATATCGGAATTTCAGCTGAAGTATGGAGAAGACCTAAAACGCACCGTGTTCCACGCGAAAAAAAGAAGAAAAAAAATAAGCTAGCTCCGTGAGATGGTACATTGTATACAGGAGCTATCTCTGGGAGCGTGAAAAACTTGTATGGTATGAATGTGCGCATTTACCCTGATTTGTGCCGTATGAATGCTTATGTGTGGCGCACGTCTGGGTTGACAAAAGAATGCTTTTTGTATGACTGAGGTGTTGATCGAACGGTTAATGGGATAGGAAAATTAAGCCCGAACATGATACCTGCATGTGAAAGACGAATAAGAGTATAGCACATTCCTTAATTAGAGACGACTCTCTCTCTGGAGCTAGTAAATGGGAGAGTGGCCTACACCAGAAACTTGAAGGTTTATTGCAGTACAACGAACCCAACCCCAACCAATATCCCAAATGTATACCCAAAATAATGCGCACCAGTGAGTCAATTTATGTGCTGACTAAATAAGAGAAGTTAAGAGTACCCCGGGTTGGGGTTCATCCAAAATCCCCCTCAGCCCAGAAATTAGGGATATTGTCATGTTTTAGATTTACCCCTTCTTCTTCCATCCTCATAGAAAAATCGGAATTGTACCATTACTATCATCATTTGCTAGATGTTGGAAGACCCCACCGTGAGTATAAACACGACTGGACTAGTGTCCGACCAATTAAAAAGGAGTAAGTATTTTTGAAACGAGGTTACCAACAAAAATTGTCTACTATTAGGAAGGAAGGAGAATAAAAAGAGCTCGACCCCCAAATGAATTAAAGGGAATACTGAGAATACGCCACACGCATGACAAAGTCCTTTTGCCCAAAATAGCTCTGTGTCTTGTCTTAAGTTTTCGTACTTGACGTATGTACTGTCGCGCCCTATCTGGTATTTGTGTGTACATAAACTAGGAATTTGTGTTTTCCCTCAGCTTGTGTTTTTACACATAAAACTGACCCGTACTGTTCTATGTATGTGTGCACTGCATAGCCTATTATTATACACGTTTTTTCCTCTCTCTCTCTCTCTCTTTATGTTGTACGTGTACTAATAGCCTATTTGGTGCGCACGACGCTCTCTCCCTCTGAGGGCTCCCTTGCTCCCTTTTGAATAAATGACGACACTGTACCTCGCCGGTACATGTATGATTGGCTTTGAACACGACAGTGTTTGAACAAATTGACAGAAACAAAACGATTGTATCTTGACATTTTACTACCTCTCCTTTCTGTAAAATGATGGAACTTAATTGGCTGAGAAAGAAAGGACAGGTAAGACGACTGATGTCCCCTAATCTGGCCCTTAAAAGGGAGCTATATGTCAGTGGCTTTTTTTAGTGCTTTAGTAACACCACCTTCATCATTCAGATTACCACCGCCCATTGCACAAAAGTAGAGTGTCCAAAACGTCCCCGTTTTTCCAGAATGGTCCCAGTTCTGTACCAGCCGTCCCAGAAAACCTTAAGGAGTGTAGCTGATGACCATGTTTTTAAAGATAAATCACGTTCGCGAATGTAACAGGAATAAACACCACACAGACTTGATGATGGAAAATAGTAAAAATGCCTGCAAACCTGCACCACAGCAATGATTCATGAGTTAATAGCATACCCAGATGTAAGGATTAATAAACATCCACCCTATCGTGACCGATAAACGTTTCCCCAACTACTTGGGGTTGGGAGAGAAATTGAAGTGTGTGAACGTCTTCCCCTGTCAGTTCTCTAAGACTTGTTTTTGTACTTATTTAAAGATAACATGCAGTCGTCGGAGGAGAGGGGCCGGACGTGACGCACAGCCTGGCTGCAGATCGGGGAACATCTATGACCTCGACCAAGGCGGAGCGACAGAGCAAAGAGATGCGGGACGAGGCACCATTCTCAAACATGGAAAGTGAAAGAAAGAAGGGCTGTCCAGAAGCCCCTGCATGTTGACCAGCTCGTGCCGAAAGTCCCAGCCCATTGAGCCCGCTTGATGGGCCCACTTGCTTGAGATTTCTGCCCTCCTTGGTCCATTTCAGATCTGATCCCACTCCACCCTCTCTTCCCTCGGCCTCCCAAAGCACGCCCCCATCCCCCCCCCTTTTTCCATATGGAGTTTTTGAACTTGACTTAAAGAAGAAACACAGCACAAAGATAGAATAGCGTTTGTCACGAAAGAAGAACGGAATGCGGGTACCCCGCCTAAAGTACCTATGTTAGATCAGTTAGGAACAAGACAAACAGGACTGTGGTCCGAGAGCAAAGAATGGCCACGCCCTGCAACGCGAAATCTGGATTAGAGCTGGACGCATAGCTCCACCGCCGGTGCTCAACAGTGCCAACGAAGAAAAAAAGGAAGAATAATGAGAGCCTACCAGTGATGGCTCGCTGTAATAAGACACTGGAAAGAAGAACCCTTTCTGAACATTACCACCCCTTGACTGTCACTTGTATTAAGTTGAATTTCTCTCCCAACCACTTTGTATTGATTATCACCCAATTGAGCTTTTGAAACCTTACATCGGTCACTTTCAACCGTGCATGGATAACTAAGAAAGCGTTAACTCTGTATCATGATGATTATAGAACACCAGTCATACACATGGACATGCTGTCTAGTTTTGATCCCCACGGAGTCCAGACCTCAAGTAATGTACTTGATAGCCCTTATTCTGCCAGAACATTTTTTGTGTGACATCATGTTTGTATTCGAACGAATTTCCTACATCATCTAAGTAATGTCCCCATCTCCAGGTCTAATGTATGACACAGCTAATATAATTTTGTATGCACTGCCTCCTCGCCTATCACCTTGACTACATATGGTTATGTACGATTCTGTCAGCATTGATAGCAGAATTATTTCCATCTGCCCATAATGCATATGGGCTACCAAAGCGAATTGTATAACTAAATGTCAGCTTGTACATCCTCACCTGTGACATGAACAGAAATGAACTAACTTATGATAAAAACTGGGGACTGTGGAAAATGACTAAATTAGGTATACATAAGCGGCGATCATTTATGTTCACCACAGCCACTGTTGACAGTAAAGTGAAAATCGTGAAACAGTGGCCACGCCATCTTGTCCCTTTTTAGGCCCCTTCATGCACGTAAGTGGCAGCCATTTTGTGTGCCATGGCCTCTCTGCCCACTGCCAATAGCGCGAGCGTCTCTCCCCCTCACTCCCCGGCCTCGCAAGCATTCCCCCCGCGCCCCGACAGCCCCCGATCTCTCCTGCTTGGGCCATAAACGCACCTCCAGCGCGACCCTGTCTCCGAGCCACATCCCGTGCTGAACCCCCTCACTCTTTTTCTCGTTCATAAAACAGGCCCTTTGATAACCTCTTCCTCCCTGCCCGATTGTCCGGCCTGATCCCAGGCCATCACCTAGCCCAACAGATGCAGTTTATTGCCCCCTACAGTAGGACCTCGCCTCACATCAAAGGAGCGGGGATTAATCAATGCCTTCACACCCCTAGATCCGACCGATCGCCCGCATTCCTGTTCCCAGCGGAATGTCCAGCTGCGCGATAGCCATCATGCTGAGATTTGGGTGGGGACCCCTACTGCAGATATGTGTGAGAACGGGCCTGAACCGGGGATTCCAAAGATGCCTTTTTCGTACTTCAAAGCAATACCACGGATGTCGTAAATGTAATAAAACCATAAACTTGTGTATAAGAGGCCAGGCCTCAGAGATGCGGTTAGAGCACCTCGAGAAGATACCCTGTTGTCTGATTTGACGTGTTCTGCTCCGTCGGAATAAACTCCTGTTTCCTGCCTTCCAGTCTTCAGCGCCTGCCTCTTTGTTTGGTAATATTGAATGGTATGAGAGGCGGCTAACGCCGGGCAAATACTGAAGGGTTCTTGGTCGAATTCGGCCCTGCCTTTTTACAATGGCAAAGCCATGCTTGTCATGCTTGATCTGTCGGCGGCTTTTGACACCGTCCCCCATGAGGGGCTCCTCGCCAGACTCTATAACATCGGTCTGAGGGGAACGGTGTTCAGCTGGTTTACATCTTTCCTAGCTGGCCGTCGACAAACGGTCTGGGTCCCCCCGGGCTCTGCTGAGATGCCACCACTGGGAGTCGGGGTTCCGCAGGGCTCTGTGTTGAGCCTGACTCTTTTTAACATCTTTATGACCCCCCTTGGCGGCACTGGCTGAGTCTTATGGGGCCCAGATCGTTTCTTACGCCGATGACACCCAGCTTCTCTTCACTTGTAGGAGAGGACTTTGATGGAGAGAGCATTCGGGATTGTCTCGGGCGGTGTTCAACTGGTTTCAGCGGAGCAGCCTTAAATGTAACTCTGACAAGTCGGAGGTGCTGTTTTTTGGTTGTGCCGCGGACCCTGCTTGGCAGGCATGGCGGCCGACAGATATGTTTCCCCCAGCTCAGGCATCCCAGGTGGCAAAAAACCTGGGAGTTAAGATCGATAACAATCTGGCGATGAGATCTCAGATTCTCGGCCTCACGGGCACTTGCTTTGGCATCCTCAGGATGCTCCGGAAGTTCCTTCCTCTGCTCACTGAAGAGCACAGGAAGATAACGGTGCAAGCTTTGATTGGCTCCAGATTGGATTATGCCAACGTGCTTTACCTGGGTCTCCCGGATTATCTAGTGCAGCGATTACAGGTCGTGCAGAATTCCACGGCGCGTGCCATCTTTGGCCTGCGCAGGCTAGCCAGAGTGTCCGGTCTTTTACAGTCACTCCATTGGCTGCCTATCCGGAAGCGGATAATTTTCAAGGCACTGACCCTGGCCCATAAAGCGCTTTTCGGTCTGGGAGCTAAATATCTCCAACGCAGGCTTGCTTTTTATCGTCCTACTAGAGCATTGCGCTCCAATTCTTTGTCTCTCGCAGTGGTGCCCCGAGTCAGAAAGGCTCGGATTGGGGGGCGCTCTTTTAGTTTGAGGGCGCCCCAGCTTTGGAACACTCTGCCATTGGCCTTACGCCGCACCTCTAATCTGCTGTCTTTTAGGAAAGGCTTAAAAACTTGGCTTTTTACCCTTTAGTTGTGCTGTCCTGTTGTTTTTTAAATATCTGTGTTTGTTATGTTCTTATGAGCTGCCACTACAAAGCGCCGGGACACTCCGTTGGAGTAGCCGTGCGCTATAGAAAATAAAGTTAACATAACATAACATAACATAACACACTAAAGTGAATATTTTACCGTTTTAGTGAGCCCCTGAAGAAGGGCTACAGATAGCCTGTAATGCATTGGGTCTATGACATCCACTATCATGGATGATTTTTGTATACAGCATGTTTCCGAAAAAGGCCTGGATGGGCATATCTAATTCAGAAGAAGTTTTAGTATACAGATACCGCCTCATATGTGGCAGGAGTAAAAAGTGGTGAAAATTGGAAAAATTGTTTGGAACTAACGGAATAAAGAAAATGGAATATTGATAAACTGTGGAATACATTGTGGAATGTATTCACGTAGTACGCTGTGTGTCCGGATGAAGTGGAATGCTTCTTTTGTTCTTGTTGTATTGTTTAACACGAGGCACTCAGGCAGGCCACGTGGTCGAGGCTGCACGCTTAAGGACAAACATGGTTTAAAAATGAAGGTATAACATTGAACAAGAATGTTTTGCACATGGCAACCCCCTTTTTGTGAATATAACACTGACTGCCTTGCATGTTGCACCCGTGGATTTCGCATACATTGAAAAAAAGTGACGAAATTGGAGAGAGCCACATGTGTTACGGAACGAACATCTAATCATCTTAAACAACGGAGATTTTTACAATTGGACTGACAACAGTAATGGATTAGTGCTGAATGAGCACTTTTAAAACGCATTATATGTACTGCATCTGTTAAACTTTACAGGATGAATGTAGTAAAAAAAATGTAAACTGATGTAGAGGTACCAGCTAAGGGTGGGCGGTGTATACTAGATTGTAGCACTGAAAGGCAGGGAAGCTAGGGATTAAACAAGTGCTTTTTAGAGTGGCTGATGGGAATTGTAGGCCAGGTAAGGTAGACCGCTTACGGGATTGGTGGGAAAAGATGGGAGTGCATTTATGAGACAGGGGTAACAGCATGAAAGTATTTGATATCGGCGTGTGAGAGAAGCATAGACGCCATGGAGGAGTAAACGAGGCAGTTCCATGAAGGTACGGAGGACTTCAGTACAGGGAAGATAGTTGGAGCAAAAGTCACCATTTAATGATGTATGAGGGGAGGGTTAGGATAAGCCGCATAAGGGTTGGTGAATATTGTTGTTGAAGGTGTCTCAGTGCACAATGTGTTTTGAGTAATTAGCGCGCTTAGAGGGAAAACATTAGTTTCGAGTAAAAGCATGACATGGATTGTTTAGTTTTGAAATGTGAGTACCATATAATGATTTGTAATCACACTGATTTGTTAACACACACTAAAGTGAATATGTTACCGTTTTAGTGTATCCCTGAAGAAGGGCTACAGATAGTCTGAAATACATTGGGTCTATGACATCCACTATCAGTGATGATTTTTGTATATCATGTTTCAGAAAAAGGCCTGGATGGGCATATCTGATTCAGAAGAAGTTTTAGTATGCAGATACCGCCTCACATTTGGCAGGAGTAAAAAGTGGTGAAAATTTGAAAATTTGTTTGGAACCAACGAAATAAAGATAATGGAATATTGATAAACTGTAGAATACATTGTGGGATTTATTCACGTAGCTTGCCACATTTGCCACATAACCCATCATCTGCTGTGTAATCTAAAGTTTTGAACAAACAGAAATAGGTTCTACCTCAAATGGATCAAAAGTTTCTAAAAGAGTGGCAACATGTGTTCCTGCGCTGTGGAAGTCTCTTTATAAGTGTTGACTGAGCGTCTTTCAGTTGTTTATTGCTGAACTTGGTTGCTCGATTAGTACTAATGAGGAATATCCTTCGACAGGCAGCATCACCATGTGTAAAAATAACCAAGTAATACTATCACTAAAGGTGCCAAATTATGCAACATGATTGGGCAACTTACCTTGCTGCATATTTTAGTCAACCCTGCCGCGAAATCTGTTGCTGCATGGTTTAAATTGCCCCTCTCTTAGACTGTGTCAGTGGGACTCCAGGCCCGCGTTTTGGGGGGAGCCTTTAGTAAGTGCCATCTGCCCCGTCTCCTTCCGCCAGTTATCCTGCCCACTGTTTCCTTCCACGGGTACCCTTCTGCTAACGCGGGATTACTGGTTACTAATTATCTTACCAAATCCCAAACTATGTCGACTGAATCGTTGGTACCTGTCGTTGAGTAAAAGGTAATCTCGCAATAAGTCAATCAATTTAAGAACTTACACCACTCTAAATGACCACTGACCAAATTTAAGTTTTAAAGATTTAATATAAAGTCAAAGATAACTGAAGATACAAGCTTCTCAAAATGAGATTCAAAAGGTAAATTGGTATCACTATAAACATGAACTTCTTGAATATTCTAAGTCTGAAGAACAAAATAATAAGTACAAGCTCAAAAACCATAAGGGTTGTCAAAATAGATATAAGTTGCAATCTCAAAGTCATTACAGAAAAGAAAATTTAGGTTAGTCTGTCCCTACACTATATTAAGTGTCATCCCTACTTAGCAAGATCTTAACCCTCTAGGTGTCAGCCGTGGTGACTTCCTAAGAAGATCACGCACTTCTCTTTGTCTCTTCTCTGATAATGGGTCTCTCCTAATCAGCCTATCTGCCTACCCATCCGCTTCCTCAGGCTCCCAAAATCATCTGCTCTGCTCTCCTCCCGGGTCTCTTTCCCTAATACCAAATCACATTTTCAATAGAAACGCCCCTTGGGACGCCCCTCACGTGGTACATCTTTGCGCGGCAAACTCCATGATGGTACTCTTGAAGACCCTCGTTATAGTTGACCTTGGTTCCCAGGCTTCTTCTCCAGTGCGCTGATACCCCCTGAAATTCCTGGAAACTCCTACAGGCCTGCGCAAGGCGCCACTGAACAAAGTCCCTTTCATTCGAGCTGATTAGGACCCTTGCACCTGCATACAGCTCGTCCTGCAGTGGGCCTCAAATTCCAGACTCCACCATATCTTAAGTCGTAAAACACTCTCAAAGCTCTGTGCTGGACACCTCGCGACCTCTTCCCTAACGAGCACATGACGATTTAAATGACATGACATTATCTCCTCTGGCCTACTTGATTTACATGCAGCAGGTCCCTGCACTCTTAAAACGTTAACTTGATTTAAACAGCAAACATTCTTAACTAGCATACGTTTCTAAAATAACACATCTATAAAGCATATACTTTTTACCCTAAGTTCAATAGTACATTTGGAAGAACCATGTCAACCTTATCTCACATTAATTTAGCAGCACGTTCAGGTTTGCTGTGAATTGCCCTAAGGCCTACACATAATACTGGATTTTCAAAGTTACATTTAATTCGGACATGATTCTTTTAACATGAGAACATGAGGTTTTCACATATATTCCAACATTTCTACATTAATCTCACACCGTTATAATTATAGTTACTCCACTTAACATTCTATACATTTCACTACTGAATATAAAACACTCTGTATATTTTCACTCCTAGATATAAAACACTCGTGTGCAAAACATGTTTAAACTAACTACGTGCTTGTAAATATGGCGTACTTATACATTTTTTCCAAACTTGTGCTCTCTCAGTCCCCCCTTTGATGACCTTCAGGGGTCATCATCACTAGGACACTAAAAATGTAGAACCCTTCAAAGTGAAGTCATGGTTGTGCCACCTCTTTTCATACTCTCCAATGCTTTCAGACTCTTGTATTGAGAATCCTGCATTGCTGTCAACTCTTCCTCCTGTTTCCTCATAGTTCTCTGCCACCTATTTGCTCTATAACATTGATACAAACGCACCAATCCCCACAAAGTGATTACACAAATCACTATTATGATGATGGGTTTCAGTATGTACCAAACGATACCCTTTCCTAAGTTGGCAAACCAACTTCCAACTTTACCCATTCCATGACCTACTTTTTCCCACACATTTACCTTTGCTAGGTCCTCAATTTCGTAGTGTATGGCAGTGATGTTTTGTATATACTTCTCTAGAGGCTTTGAATTGTCTGGAATGTAAGTACAGCATTCCTGGACCTTCAAGGCCTTACAGACTCCTCCCTCTTTTGCTAACAGAACATCTAGAGCAAGTCGGTTCGGAAGAACCATTGCCCTAATCGATTGCATCTCCCCTTCTATCAGCATCAATGATCTTGCAGTACTAGCAGATAGCCTATCTACGACTGTAGCTAACCTCCTAATTTTGATGTCATTCATTATTAATCCTAAGAAAGGGAATGCAGCACCTAGTACATCTCCAACTACTTCTGCTGCGCCCAGCCCTCGTTTCCATCTAGTTGATATTTCTTTCTTAGGCGTGTCTAAATTCTCAACATGATATATTTTAGGGAAGACAACAGCCAGATAGCATGATCCGTACCAATTATCTGGTAACTTCACATAGGCATTTCTTCCACATACAAAATATACATTTGGTATTGCTTGCATCCCTTTCAAAAAGTTCTTAGAGTAATACTCCAATTGAAAGGCATGTTCACAATGGACTTGACCTACATAAAAGTTTTCATAATATGAGTAACTCCTGTGTATGCACAGTTTTCCCCGTTTATCCTTATCCAAAGCAATTGGACCAATACTACCCTTTCTTTGATGTGCCCTCTCCTCTTTGGTCCAATCTGTTTCCCATTGTCCTGATGCTTTCAAAATCTTCTGCCTCCTGTATCTAGTATCTACCTGTGCTATAAACTTTTTCTCAACCTCTGATATTTGACAAGTCAGATTGTTCCTTCGAGCATGTGAAGTATCTAACGTTTTCCATGGAATAAACCATTTGTGTAATCTGTCTTCGCTTTTGTAGTAGTCCCATTTGTTCAAATGCTTGAAATTCGGAACCTCTGGCAATGTCGAGTCGAAATTCGAGAAATAATACTCGAATCCTTCTCGTCCATAAAACATGCTCAACAATAAACTGCACGTTATTCCATATGTCAACGGAAGATGATGGTATCTGATACCCTCCTCCACAGAAGCTGGTAATTGCATACAAACGTAACAATCCTTCACTTCCATGGCATCAACATATTCATAAAGCAATTTAGCGTAAGCATTTGACTTGTAATTTCCCTGTGACTCATCTGTGTGAAGCCTTTTTATTTCTGCATCTAACAACGCTTTGTCTTTCTCATTGATGTTTCCCTTCTCTTTAATAATGGTAGTTTTCGGTGTTGATACTCCCTTATCCTCCTTGACTGCGGTTTCATCCCCTTCGTGTCCCACTAGGAATGAAACAGTTACCACTAAAATTATAAGAGAAACCACTACTCCTAAAAGTGTAACAGCTATACATTTTGCCCTGCGGTTCGGGTTGCCAGCCTCCATGTTCTCAAACAGTGTAGTTCTTGACTTTCTTCCAGCATTCACTTCTTCTCCTTTCTGAGCCAAAAGTCTTTCTTTCTCGCAATGTCTTTCTTTTGAACACTTGGAAGCTTGACAATTTATTCCCACAAAACAGTTCAAAGTCCAGTAGAGAATAGACAACCCTAGCCCTTCTCCATCCACTAAAAGGAATCCCCTATCACTTTTCTTCTTCCACTCGGCGCTAGGTTATCTTGCAACAAGTTTACAATTTCTTTTCAAAAGTCTTATTTTCGTCTGAAGTTATGTATGACTCAAGGAGTGACACTACGTCTTCATAAATGTCCATCCGAAGTATCATTCCCTCAGGTTCTGGGCAGTTCGTACCACAACATGGAAAGTCAACTTTTTCTAGGATTATTCTCCTTATTTCGCTCAAGACAAGTGGACGGACAAAATTGAGAGTTAACGTTTTTTCAATTTCTACTCCTGGTACTATCAGTTCTACATCCACAATTACAAAGGGGTCCGTTCTAATCAAGATCACTTTCTTCACCTTTCCAGTTCTGCGCCCCTTTGAAGACATTCGTAATATGGTATTAATCCACAACAATAAGCGCTCCTAGCATTTCTACTACTCGCTCAAGCATTTCCAAACGAAGAAGAGTTCCCTCCAATATTGGATATCGTGAACAACAAACTGGAAACTCAACTGTTTCTAAAATCAATTTTCTTATTCCACTCAGGAGAGCAGGATGAACGATGTTGAGTGTCAGCAACCTTTCGGTCTCCGCTCCTGGCAGTAGAAACCTTATTTGCACTGTGATGATCGGGTCAGTTCTGATCAGTTCCACTTCCCTGATCCTCCCTGTTCTGTGTCTCCCAGACATCTGCAACGAGGTAGGTCCAGTCGGGAGTAGAGTATCTTCTACTAGGCACTCGCACCCTCCTTGATCTTCTAAGACCCTCCTCGGCTTGATCCTGGATATCTTCTTCTGGATCTGAGTCTTCGGATATAGGAGTAAGCGTTTCTTCCTGGGCCGACCTCAAACTTAGCCTTCTTCTCCTTGTTGGCCAAGTGGCAGCTCCAAGCCTTATTCTCCTATTCCTTGTCCTCTCACTTGGTTCTTGGTCGCTCTGATACGGATCTGAGTCTGAGTCGTATTCACTTCTGCTCTCTCCTTCAGTTGCGTCTTCTGTCTCACTGCCGTCCTGCCTTCGCTCTTCTTCTGAATCCGTTGCGTTCCCAACTTCTTCTGACACCCCCTCAGCTGCCTCAATCCCTTCTTGCAACTCTTCTTCCACTTCCGGGCTTTCGTCTGGGATGGGAGCTGTTCCTTCTAGAGGTGCTGGAACTCTTCGAGTATGGGAAGCATGGATCCAATTTGGCAGCCCCCCGCACTTCACCGCGGTGTTCGTTATCAGGATTACCTGAAAGGGCCCACGCCAGCGAACATCTAGGCAGTTCTTCCGGACGTGTTTTTTAACTAAGACCCAGTCCCCTGGGTTCAGATCATGACACAGGTTCCTCGATGCTGGAACTTCAGCCGCATGCACCTGAAGGGACACAGAATGGATGTCGTCAGACAGTCCTTTACAATAATCCAAGATCAGATCATCTGTAATATTCAATAGGGCAGTAGTTGGAACTGTAGGAAGTCTCATGGCCCTCCCCATCAGGATCTCGTGTGGAGAAAGACCTGTCCTCCTGTCAGGGGTGCTGCGCATGCTCATGAGCACTAAAGGAAGAGCATCTGGCCAACTCAAAGATGTGGATGCCACTACTTTAGCCAATCTATTCTTCAAAGTGCCGTTCACTTGTTCCACAATTCCTGAAGCTTCTGGTCGATAACTACAATGCAGCTTTTGATCGATATTCAATGTGGAGCACAACATCTTCACTATTTCGCTGTTAAAATGTTTTCCTCTGTCAGATTCCAAAGAGGCAGGCACCCCGAAGCGCGGTATCAACTCCCTGAGCAACAATTTAGCCACTGTGAGTGTATCGCACCTACGTGTAGGGTACGCTTCAACCCATCTGGAAAATACGCATACAATCACCAACACATACCTAAGGCGATTGACTCTTGCCATTTCGATGAAATCTAATTGCATTCTATTGAAAGGCCCCCCAGACCTCCCAATATGACTCAGTGTGACTGGTGTTCGTTTGCCTACGTTCAGTTGTTGGCAGGTAACACATCGCTTACATACTGATTCTGCTGCTATCCTAAATTTAGGGCAATACCAGGTCTGCCTAAACACTCTCATCATAGCATCCCTTCCTAGATGTACTGGACCATGTATTTCTCTCGCCATGGGATTTGCTAATTCTTCAGGTAACACAGCTCTCCCATCTGCTGAAACCCAAAAATCCATTTCACTTCGCACACAACCTGCTGTTTCCCATGCCCTTTTCTCAGTTTCTGGTGCATTCTCCTGCATTATTCTTAAATCCTCCCAAGTGTCTACAGTTTCTAACATCATACTTAATTCAGTCTTTTCTTCTGCACCTTCTATTTCCACCTTTGAGAAAGAATAATTTTGTTCCGCACAATAGCGTGCGACTTCATCAGCGTATCTGTTGCCTTGTGACACAAAATCTGTATTCTTAGTATGAGCTACACATTTTACTATTGCGATGTCAACTGGACCTTGTAATGCTTCTAACAACAGCCGCACAAATTCTCCATTTCGAATGGGCGAACCAGAGGAGGTCATGTAACCCCTCTGAGACCACAACTGCCCGAAATCATGAACCACACCGAAACCATATTGGCTGTCCGTGTAGATGGTGACTCTCTTTCCGTTTCCTGCTATGCAGGCACGAGTTAGGGCAATAATTTCTGCTACCTGTGCGGAATGTACTCCTTCCAGGCAAGCGGCTTCCACAACTCCAGTAATGGTACAAACAGCATAAGCTGCTCTCAACCGACCAGTATCGTCTCTTAAACATGAGCCATCAACAAAATAAATTTCATCGGGGTCTGACAATGGCTCATCCACAATATCTGGTCTGGGTTTCGTGCATAGTTCAGTCACATCAAGGCAATCGTGGTCTTCACATCCTTCGCCTTCTATTACAGTAGGTAATGGCATCAAAGTAGCAGGATTCAAGACAGAGCATCTCCTGAGGGTCACGTTCTCCGCGGCAAAAATAACTTGCTCGTAGCGCGTGAGCCTACTATTGGTCAGATGCTGCGTCTTCGTCCTGGTCATTAGCAATTCAACTGAATGTGGTACATACACCACCACTGGATGTCCCATCACAATACTCTCGCTCCTTTCAATGCTGACACCCGTTGCAGCAACGGATTTGAGACATCCGGGCAACGCTGCGGCTACTGGATCTAATGTAGCCGAAAAATATGCAACTGGTCTACGGGCATTTCCGTGGGTCTGTGCCAAGACTGACAAAGCACATCCCTCTCTCTCACAGCAATAGAGTGAAAATGACTTTTCGTAATCTGGCATTCCCAGAGCCGGAGCACGACATAAATCGTCTCTCAGCTGTAAAAACGCCACCAGACATTCTTCATCCCATGGTACCGGATCACTCACCTCCTTGTGCGTCAGTTTCTGTAAGGGCTTTGCTTTCAGTGAGAAGTTAACTATCCACTGTCGGCAGTAACCCACCATTCCTAGGAACATTCTAACTTCTCTCTGTGTTGTAGGCGCATTCATTTTCATTATCGCCTCAATCCTCTCTGGGGACACCTTACGTTTCCCTTTTTCTAACCTGTGCCCTAGATACTGTACTTCTGTCAGACAATACTGCAACTTGCTCGGAGATACCTTATGTCCATTTTCAGCTAAATGGTTCAGTAAGGCAATTGAATCTGCTTTGCAAGCTTCCTCTGTCTCTGACGCAACAAGTAGGTCATCTATGTACTGTACCAGAACCGAGTTCTGCGGCAGTACTAGATTTTCGAGATTCTTCTTCAACAACTGGTTGAAGATGGATGGGCTGTCTGTGAATCCTTGTGGGATTCGACACCATGTTAAAACGCGATCTTCCATTTTAAAAGCAAAAAGATACCTGCTCTCTTCATCCAATGGGATTGAAAAGAAAGCCTGACAAAGATCTATCACTGTGAACCATTCTGCTTGACATGGTATTTGAAACAATATCACTGATGGATTCGGTACCACGGGACAACATGAAACGACTATGTTGTTAATTTTTCGTAAATCCTGAACTATCCTAAACTTCCCGCTAGGTTTCTGCAAACCCATAATCGGGGAGTTACAAGGACTACCCACGATTTCTTTCAGTATTCCCTGCTGTATCATTGACTCGATCACAGGTTTTATTCCCGCAATCGTTTCCTGGGACAATTTGTATTGAGGCGTTCTTGGAAACTCAACATTTGGTTTTACCAATATTTTTACCGGCTCTACCCCCTTAATCAATCCTATTTCTTCTCCTGTGAAATCCCATACCTCTGACGCCACTGCATCTCGTAGGTCTTGGGGAAGATCTTCTATTGTCAGAGTAGGATATAGTTCTACACAAGATTTCGAATTGGCCACCTTAAAAGTAGCATCTTCGTCGGTAGTCTGTACCTCCACTCCTTGCGGGGTGCAGTATATGGTGCAGTTCAATTTGCACAACAAATCCCTTCCTAACAGACATACCGGACTCGAGTCACAAACCACAAACTGATGTTCGTTCATGTGGTTTCCAATCTTCACAGACACTGGTTCTGTCAAAGGACTATTCATTCTTTTATTTGCGACTCCTACCACCTGAATTGTTTCCCCTGACATTGGCAAGTCTGGAACCACCGCTGATCTCAGAGTCGAACGAGTAGCCCCAGTGTCCACTAAGAACGTAGTGGGACACCCTGCCACTTCTGCCTCAACAAATGGCCCTCTCTGATCCACTTCTAGGACTGCCCCAAGGGTACAATCCTCTTCACTGCTCACCCGTTGTCCTGTCAATGGATCAATGTAATAACACTTTTCTTCCTCGATAAACAGAGGCATTTGTTTAAAGACCTTTCCCCCAGCTGCTATCTTCGGTGGCTGTGGGAATTGGGCCCGTGGAGCCGAAGTCCCCCCTTTGGCCACCTTGCCTCCTGGAACTGTCACCTTTTGCACTGGGACTTCTTGGACCTGCTCTTCTACTTCTAGCTCTCCATTTTCAGGGTTAAAGGGACACTCGCGTCGCCAATGCCCCACCTGGTGACACTGATGACACTTTGTCGTTTTCTTTAGAGTGGCAAAGTCTATCCTAGGTCTCTGCCCTTCCTCATTGTCCTTATTCTGACCATTTGGCTTTCGTCCCATCCCCTGTTTCTGCTGGCCACCCTTCCCAGCGGACTGCATTTGCACCACCATCAATTTCTCCTTTAGATTCTTGGCTTTAGAATCTATCTCGTCACTGCAGTACCTCGCATAACGTAAAATCTCATCTAGTGGTTTGTTCTGCCAACATATTAAATGTTGCTGTATCATCAAACAAATATCAGGTCTCAACCCCAAGACAAACTTTGACACAAACTGCCCTATATCTTTGGGATCCATTACATCTAGTCCACTGTATTGCTTGAATGTTTTCAATAACCTTTCATAAAACTCGTGAACTGTCTCCTTGGGTTCCTGCCTTGTTCGGTCTATTTTTACCCAATCTATGTCCTGTGGTGGTACCTTATCTTTCAGCCATGCTATTACCCTTTCATACTTTCGCATGACAATCTCAGACGGTCCATTAGTCCGAGCATCCCTCACTGGTTCAGTATTTGGCCATTCAACACTAGTCTTACAAGGGGTCCACAGATCAGATGGGACCACGATGTCAAACAACGTGTTCAAATCAATCCACAATACCTTCGAAATTTTAACAAACCTTTCTACCTGCTTATACCACTCTACTGGATTGTCCCGCAACTTCGGAAATGAGTTGGTAAATGCAGCTAAATCTCCTCTACTCCAGGGTACATGTACATAATTTCCGTTTGATATTTCTCGCAAAGGGAATGCCTCCATATGCATTACCCTTCCCTCGGGGGTCATCACATTTGCACTTCGTCTAACTGTGCCCTTTTTTGACCACCTTTCTTCCCATTTGTCCAATTCTCTCCACACTCTTATCCCTGATACCAGCTCTCTTATGTGTGTTTTTAATCCAGTAGTTCTCTTCTCATCTAGATCCTGGTCTGCGTACTGTAATCTGTGGTTACTCTGTAATGCCCTTGTCCTAGATAAATCCACAGCATACCTGTCTGCCAAATCAGTCAGTTTCTCATGAAACGCTCTAGCTTTCCTAGTAATATCCTTTGCCATGAACAATAACTCATCCTGTTCATACAATTCTATCCTTTCCAAAGGCAATGTTCCATCTATTATTTCATCAACATCTGATTTTAAACTGGTAACATCAAGCCTTTTTGCCTTAATTTCAGCTTTCAAGACACTCAATTTAGCTCCTCAATCCGCATCTCTCCCATCCCAGCTCCGAGATCTACGTTTAGGTATTGGTGAGTTATAGGGAGTCCTCCCCTGTTCCCATCTCTCTAGGTCCCATGCCTTTCCATCTTCTCGGGGTGGGTGGTGAAACACTCCTTCATGCCTCCTAGCCTCTCTCTCCCCATCCTGGCTAGTTTCACGGGATGCAGGGTAAGATGTTCCATTACTCCCTCTTTCCTCCCTACTTCCCTGTGATTCCTGATTATTCGAGGCGTGGCGGGACCTGTCGCTGTTCTCCTTTCTCCAATGTTGAACGTCTTCCCCGAGTGTATGATGAAGGCACCTAAACCTATTCTGAAAAGCCCGTACCGCCTCATCTCCTCCTTTCCCCCAGAGACGGGACATTTCCTCACATTCTACAATCCTAGTATTTTGTTCCGGCTGTTCTCCCTGATTTGTAGGACATGCATCCCCTCTATTCTCTTGACTTTGGCCTTCCCGGCCCTGACTGCTTTCGCTGGCCCCACAATGAGATACAGTCCCGTTACCCCTGCTTTCCCACTCTGGTTCTGTTCTTGTCCTGTTACTTGGAGATACTATGGACCCGTCCCATTCCCTCAAATCAGCTCTTAACTCTGAAAAAGATCTTGGCCGTGGTCCCCTTAGATCCATTGGTCCTCTCGGACCTCCCTGTTCTGAATTGGGACCGACAGTTGTGTCTAATGGGGTGTTCCATGTTACCGAACCTGGCAATTGTTTCCATGCATTTGTCACATTATTCCTCCTTTCCATCTCAATCCTTTCCCTATCCAATTGCCTTTGTTGTTCCCCTCTATCTCTCTCAGGGTTATAGATCGAAACTATGGGTCCTATGGTAACAGGCACTTGAAGAGCGTCTGGTAATCCCACAGACTCAGCCCTTTCGGTGGTTGGCGTTTTCTGCAGTACAAACCTTCCCACTACACTCTGTACAGTGTTGTTTGGAGGTGTTTCTCCGTCTTTGATAGGTGTCCATTCCGATATAGGGAGTGGTGTATATCCCTCTATGTCATTCCCATCTTCCCTTGCAAGCCCTCTATCTTCAATTTCCTCAACTCTCGGAGGTGGTCTATCCATTAACAATCTGTTTATCAGATTGTCCTCCGACTCGCTTTCCTCGTCTTCTTCCATGAGGTTTCCTCCTCCTGACACCTCCCTCATCGGATACATTTTCTCCACCTCAATAGTCTGTACCCTCCAACGCTTTTCGTCCTCATCCCATTTGGAATCTCGCACTGCCCTTACCGATCGCGTCAGCCTTTGTTGACGCCTGTTCAAATTTCGGTCGTGTGCAGCCTTAATCCATGCATTAAGGGCTTCAAACTGTGTTGGTCTGGGCGAGGGTTTCAATGAGGACATGGTTGCTTTTAGCCGATGTAACACCTCTAATTTAAACGTCCCGTACCTCGGGAACTGCATTTCCTCATTCCCTTCCGTAAGCTTATTCCAAGCCCCAATCCACAATATGGTATGCAGCCCCACATTCGTTGCCATATAATGAGCTGGCGTACCCTCCGGCGGAGCCTCCTCCCCGTAATAATGTTCACTTCGTTTACGTTTAAAAATCCCTTTCAAACACTTAAAACACTTCATGATTTCTCTTTTCTCCGCGTTTATTTACTTCCTGATGACAATCCACCAATCTCAGCGCCGTTCTCACTAACTGGCCTATCCGTACGCGACTTTCCTCCGACGTCACTCTAGCCGCCCAACCAGAGCGCGGCTCTAGCTAACGTCACACCAACCGCTCAATCACAGCGCGGCTCTAGCCGACGTCACCCGTCCCCCTTCGCAGCAGTTCCCCTCCTTTCTCAGCTCGTCTCCTCGGTCATGCACGCGTCCCATTCATACTCCGAAAAATGATTACTTCCGTCCAAGCGATCACCTTTCTTTGACTGTACGCCCACAGTCTTTCTGTAGTTGTCACCTTAACTTGGCGAAATGTCTTTCCGTTTCCAGACAATCGCCTTCTCCGATAGGGTACTCACACACAGTAACTTTCGACCAGCGTCCGTTACTCATACACTCACTCTTACACTCCCCCTATCTTGGATCCACGGCGGTCAATGGTACCTCGTGACCTCCGTACTATGGTCGACAACTACCCTGGATGTTCGATACACCCAAAACCACTTAAGCTCTGGCCTGAACTTAAGATTTCACCAGTTCACCCGTTTACCAGGTTACCAGCTTACCAGGTTGCGCGCGCTCACAACCTTCTCTCATTCACACTACAGGCATTCAACTCCGCAAGACATTACAATACAAATACAACACAAAACACCGCAATCTGTTCACGCATGACCCTTTTTATACTCACTCTCCGATACTGCTGCTTTTCTCGCACCGTCTGCACCTTTCGGCACACGATTCTTCCGCTGCTCGTCTCTCGGCGTCTCGGGCCTTGGGGTAAACTAACCTCTCTAGATTACCTTCCTCAAGAAGATAACCATCCTCTGCTACCAACTGCTAACGCGGGATTACTGGTTACTAATTATCTTACCAAATCCCAAACTATGTCGACTGAATCGTTGGTACCTGTCGTTGAGTAAAAGGTAATCTCGCAATAAGTCAATCAATTTAAGAACTTACACCACTCTAAATGACCACTGACCAAATTTAAGTTTTAAAGATTTAATATAAAGTCAAAGATAACTGAAGATACAAGCTTCTCAAAATGAGATTCAAAAGGTAAATTGGTATCACTATAAACATGAACTTCTTGAATATTCTAAGTCTGAAGAACAAAATAATAAGTACAAGCTCAAAAACCATAAGGGTTGTCAAAATAGATATAAGTTGCAATCTCAAAGTCATTACAGAAAAGAAAATTTAGGTTAGTCTGTCCCTACACTATATTAAGTGTCATCCCTACTTAGCAAGATCTTAACCCTCTAGGTGTCAGCCGTGGTGACTTCCTAAGAAGATCACGCACTTCTCTTTGTCTCTTCTCTGATAATGGGTCTCTCCTGATCAGCCTATCTGCCTACCCATCCGCTTCCTCAGGCTCCCAAAATCATCTGCTCTGCTCTCCTCCCGGGTCTCTTTCCCTAATACCAAATCACATTTTCAATAGAAACGCCCCTTGGGACGCCCCTCACGTGGTACATCTTTGCGCGGCAAACTCCATGATGGTACTCTTGAAGACCCTCGTTATAGTTGACCTTGGTTCCCAGGCTTCTTCTCCAGTGCGCTGATACCCCCTGAAATTCCTGGAAACTCCTACAGGCCTGCGCAAGGCGCCACTGAACAAAGTCCCTTTCATTCGAGCTGATTAGGACCCTCGCACCTGCATACAGCTCGTCCTGCAGTGGGCCTCAAATTCCAGACTCCACCATATCTTAAGTCGTAAAACACTCTCAAAGCTCTGTGCTGGACACCTCGCGACCTCTTCCCTAACGAGCACATGACGATTTAAACGACATGACATTATCTCCTCTGGCCTACTTGATTTACATGCAGCAGGTCCCTGCACTCTTAAAACGTTAACTTGATTTAAACAGCAAACATTCTTAACTAGCATACGTTTCTAAAATAACATATCTATAAAGCATATACTTTTAACCCTAAGTTCAATAGTACATTTGGAAGAACCATGTCAACCTTATCTCACATTAATTTAGCAGCACGTTCAGGTTTGCTGTGAATTGCCCTAAGGCCTACACATAATACTGGATTTTCAAAGTTACATTTAATTCGGACATGATTCTTTTAACATGAGAACATGAGGTTTTCACATATATTCCAACATTTCTACATTAATCTCACACCGTTATAATTATAGTTACTCCACTTAACATTCTATACATTTCACTACTGAATATAAAACACTCTGTATATTTTCACTCCTAGATATAAAACACTCGTGTGCAAAACATGTTTAAACTAACTACGTGCTTGTAAATATGGCGTACTTATAAATTTTTTCCAAACTTGTGCTCTCTCACTTCCCACTGTCTTTTTCTGCCGGTAAGCGGCTCCTTCATGCCTCAGCTTTAGATGTAACCAAACCCACACTTTCACATTTGAAACGCCACTACAACTTTGACATATATGTACAGGAGTTAGCAGGAGGGGGAGGAGAGAGCAGAGAGGGAGGGGGGAAGGGAGAAAAGAGGGGCAATGGGAGGAGGGAGACAAACAAGTATGAGTAAGCAGAATGGAGAGAGAACAAGTGAGGTGAAAAAGTGGTGCGAGGGACACAATGCAAGTAGGGCGTGGAAAGGAGGGAGATAAAAGGAGGAAGAAGAGTGAAATGAAAGCATTTTGAGGTGCTATAATAAGGCACTACTTAGCAGCCCCTGTCGCACCATCTCAGATACAGGATGCATCCGTTGGTGGTCTGGTGATGGTAAACAACAGCATTCCCTTATCAAAACAGAACCGTGGCTGACGTCACAGGGATTATTTGTTTATTTAGTGAGAATATTTATATAGCGCAGACCTACCTAGTTGCAAGGACAATGGAGCGCTTTACAAGTAACACATAACAGATTGCAGTGACACTGTTTCTGGATAGTGAGCAGACACAGCTATTATAATGATGGGCGTAACAGTGGCTTGATGGGTACATTTAATTTGAAAAGGTGAGTTTTTAAGGCCTTCTGAGATGGAAACAGATTAGGGGTCAGTTTTAAGATGATGATGTAAATTGAGGAGAACACAGGAACAGGCACCGGTGTGAGAGCGGCAAAGGCAGGAACCAGATAATGTTGGTGTTGACAGCGTTGAGCATTAGACATTGAAAAACCACCATTGCTGAGTGGTAGGGATGAATGGTTCTCTCGGAGAAAGCTCACAGCCCATGCTCCCTTGGCAGTTTCTTAAACAAGCATTTGCAACAAAACACAATGGTTCAGCACTCCCCACAGTGAATAATAATAAACAAATAAAGATTTGAAGAATCCGTTCAGTAGGGCTTAAAAAATTATTTTATTATTTTTCTTCATACAGAATGTAGCCAACGCGTTTCGTCCAGAGGACTTCTTCAGGGCTACAAAAGTGAATATACAAAGTACATATATTACAAATTACTATTTACAAAATAAAAACAAATATTTTAATACACCAAAACTACAATACGTGATCACTCTGTACAGATTAGAAATCACACTTCCACTATGTACACTGACTTGATACACCGACTAGACAAATTTTCTCACATATTCATCATATTTGCTTGGTCATTTACAATGCCAATAACTCAAACTCTTGTAAATGCAACACCTATTTCACTTCAAAGAAGCGGCCGCCATTGTCCCGGGCTGCTTGGAAAGTGAAAGCGCGAGTGGTGCGTTGAATGTTGCAGGAAAGCATGATGTGCCTGCAGTGGAAGAAGCTATCTAAAGGAAATAGAGCTTACAGACTATATAAGACGTACAGTGTAACAACAGAAGTAAAATGGCCAGTCCTCATGGGAGGTTACTAATGAAGACAAGGCATTTCTAAGGAGCGACTAACAAGCCTAAAAGAAATCAGAAGCAGCATTTAGGAAGGACGATGACACAATCCAATAACAAATATGGGCGGAGAGTGGGCGGAGCTATAAGTCCATACTAGAATACAGCATGCCTCGCAGAGCAACGCATGCACTGCACATGCTCGACCTAAAAAGGAGATATCCCATACACGATCAGTTGCATGTTCAATGTGTTAATTTCTTTGCTATCGTATATACAGAACACAGTGCGGACTCTCCTCACTTGCTGGTGCCAGGAAGTTGGCTCCCAGCATCGGGAATTGAGGAGAGACTGCGCTGCAGGCTCAAGGATAGTTTTGCCACCAAATATTTAATGGTGCAAATTGGTTTGGAGGGAATGTTTCTCCAACCGGTATTTACCTGATAATTACAGTAGGTGTTTAGAGTTGCTACCATTGTAGTTTTTTGTCCTGATGAAGCTCCTGTTGCAATGGCTATTAGAGGTCGAAACATTGACGAATTCCACTGTTGTCTGCCACGAAGTTGTTCTCTTGTACAGTCAAACTCAAGTATATGAGTTCCGTGCCTGCAGAAATGAAATAATTTGTCAACAGTGTTTTATCCTTTGTAAATATTCTTTGCGCACCAATATTCACATGTGGCACAAACCACTAGTACTGCATGTTTTTATTTATAGCATCTATAACGACATTTATGTATGTACGACAGCAAAGAAATCAACTAACTAACCATACAACTGATCATGTATGGTATATCCCTTATGTAAATAAATTTAAGTTGGAGCGTAGGCTCAAAGCTTTTTCAAGGGAGCTGTTTGCTTGTTCTGTTAATGTATTGTCCTGGTTCCGAGGGTTACGGAGTGACTCCTTATTTGTTTATGGTCTACAGAGTGTAAGGAATGGCCTGAAGGTGAGGGGTTAAGCGAAGGAAGGAAATAACAATGTGGGTGTCATTGCAAGAAGTGGTAGTCCAACACAGGCAAGAGATGTAATGTGAACAATACTACAAAACTCCTTTGAGGGCTAATGGCAATCCTCAGCCCAGCTTCTGAGTTCTAAAAACAGACCACAGCTGGCATGTCTTGGCTCTCTGGTTAGCAGTAACAGCAAAAATAAAATGGTGACTGAGTGGTTAGGTAGTATAAATTAGACTCTTTGGGCCCGATTCACAGAATGAACTTAAGACTCAATCCTAAACTTACTACTATTTTGGTATTCACAGAATGCACTTACTACTTTTGGCATTCACAGAATGAACTTACTACTTTTGGTATTCACAGAAGTTAGGATTTTGTCTTAAGTTTGTCTTAAGACAAACTTAAGACAGATTTAAGACAGACTTAAGACAGACTTAAGACAAAATCCGAACTTCTGTGAATACCAAAAGTAGTAAGTTCATTCTGTGAATGCCAAAAGTAGTAAGTGCATTCTGTGAATACCAAAATAGTAGTAAGTTTAGGATTGAGTCTTAAGTTCATTCTGTGAATCGGGCCCTTTATCTCTGCTGGTTGTGTCCCTAAAGCATAAATGTCTAATCTAGACTTAGGCAGGCCAGATCCATGTTAGATTTACAGGAAAACTTTGTAGAATAACATTACATACGGTGGATTTAAATGGAAATTCTTTACTTAGTCACGGATTATCTTGAATATATGGCATGAAATTGGCTATCCTGGAATGCATTAGACATCCTCACTCTAAACGAATGGTTGAGGTGTGTATGTGACATGACATGTGGAATCTGCACTGCTTCTGCCTTCTCTGTGCAACCGGGTTCTAGATAGAGAAAGATGTAAATTATGTTGTACTACCCCATGATATGTTATTTCATATTTTAATATGCCATGTTATACTATGTTATGAAATGTTATGTTCTACAATGCAACGTTATTACTTGCCATGTTACGTTATATCATGTTTTCTTTTGTCAGTTTTGTCAGCCTCAGGGTAATCTTTCCCTGAAGCTTTTTGCCTTCATTCCTCCTATTTTTGCAGAATTTGTTTTGTTGGCTTTAGGATTCTGTGCACTTTACAATTGCTAACTAGTGTTTGTGCTCATTCCCTTAAACATGGTAAAAATGGTTTAGACCTGATTGGCATATTTAACTTACTTATAAGTTCCTAGTAAAGTGGTTTACCAATTACCCATTGCTGCTAAATTAAATGCTACTAGTGGGCCTGCAGCACTTTTTGTGCCACCTATTTAAGTAGTTTCCTAAAATCTGTTCCAGGTCTGCTATTCGACTTGGCAAAATAGCCCTCTTTGCCAAGTCTAAAATTCTCTTTCTATTTCCTATATCACATGTTAGTCACCCCCAAAGGAAGGCCCTTATCAGCCCACAGGTCAGGGTGCATTGTAATTGAAACATTGGGCACATGCTCCTAGGTCACATGACTAGGTGTGAGTGGCAGTTAGCCTTTGTATATTCCTCCCAGAGAGCCATATAATGGAGCAATTAGATGTGCCTGGATGGGCCATCTTAAGCAGGATGAGGGATGAAGCTACGCACAAACCCACTTGCGAGTCAATAGGGTGTGCCTTGGTCTAGTGTGTTGAGGTCATGGCAGGAAGGCAACAAATTCCAAGCAATTTGAAAGGACATCTCCTACAAATGTCTCCTACTTCAAAGGAGGCACCGGGTATTAAAATAGAACCATCAAACCCACTCTTCAGATCACTTCTGGACGAGTAGAAGACTAAACAAAAAGACTGCTCTGCTGCCCAGCTGCTCTGCTAGTCTGCTGGACTGCTACCCTGCTGCCTGAGTATGAAGGACTAGACCTGCAGCTTGAACACAGGACCACCAGAGTGACTCCAAGGACTAGGGGGCTGCCCTCCTGATCAAAACTTCAGAGACATAAAAAGCTCCAACCATCTTGAATCCTGCACATGGACTTTGCCTGCTGTGATTCCTGACCCTACGTTTTACCACCGTAGTCCTGGACCCTAGGATGTGGGACTAAATGTACTCTGCCAGTCCAGCTGTGGTCCTCATCAGAAACAACGCAGTGCGGCATAACCCGATGCAGGACCTCACGTTGTGGCCCTTACAGCCCCTCATAGGAACAAACGAAGAGTGACACAACTTGACACGGACATCGCATTGCAGACCTCCCAGCTCCTCATCTGAACCAACACCAGGCGTGACACAACACCTCAGAACCATCGCTGCCCGGCTCAACGCCCCCATCAAAGTCATAAGGTACAATTCTCCATGGCCCTAACCTGGTCCCTGTGTCCAGTCCAGACTTCATCAAATTTGGCCTGAACTTGTGACTTGTCCCAGCCTGGTGTGACTAATCACAGTTGGTGATCTGTGCTTTTACGTACTACTTTTACCCAAATCTTTAAAATTGCATACCTCTGATTCTACTGATCTGATTCTTTTTTATTTTGGTGTCAAATAATTTATTAAAATGTACTTTATTTTTCTAAATTGGTGTGGGATTTCTCTTGTGTTGTGTTTTCACTTTATTACTTGTGTGCTGCATAAATACGTTACACATTGTCTCTAAGTTAAGCCTGACTGTTTTTGTGCCAAGCTACCAGATGGCATATGTTAATTTAGTGACCTTGGTATTTCTTCTTGATGGGGGACTGTGGCTGTTGCTTGAGAAGGGCTCACATCCTCTTCTTTCAACAACCCAAATTCTCACACATTATATATTATATTAAGCTACGTTATGTTAGGCAATGTTTTGTTTTGCCATGTTATAGTATGCCGCGCCATACAAAAGCATGCTATATCAACCAGCTTTGATAGCAGGCAATGAACTTAGTGCCTCTAAGCCTGCTTCAATTGAGGCCCCAGTTCTCTCTCAACCTAAAAAGTTTTTTACAGAAACTATGGCCCTCATTTACAGAATTTTGGCATATGGAGTGGTCAATGTGGGGGAGATCGTAGGGCCACAACGTGCCCATACTTTTTTAATTTACGAAAAGCCATTCCCCTACTGAAAAGACGAGATCCGAAATGCTTCAACTAAAGAGTACTCTGAATCTGTTGAGTACTCTGAATCTGTTGTTTTTCAAGCAACTTGACATCATTAGATTGAATTAGAACACACTTGTGGATCCTCTTTAAATGTGCTGATCTATTTGTTTGTTTATATGTTTTGATTTTTTAGTGTTGCCCCTGACGAAGGGACTACATCAATGTCCCGAAATGCATTGGGCCATCAACATCTACATTGATTGACGCTAATTAATATATTTTTTGCTTCACAATTCAAATCATGTATTGTATTCATGAATCTTTGTTTTATTTATATTTAAAAACACTTTGAAATTTAATACTTCAAACATTTAACATTGTCAATAATAAATTGATAAGAATGGAATTAGTGATTCAAATATGGTTTAGCTGTTTTTTTAATAATTTGTAAATCAATATTTGTAGTGCGTACCTGAGTCTAGCAGGCAGTTCAGCAAGCTAGCCCATCTTTGTAGTCAACTAAAGTGTAAGGCAGGGAGTCTCCTGTGCTGTGAAAACAAGGTCGAGCAGACAGATGAACAAGCCTTCTTGCCAGGGTGCCTGCTTCACTGAAAGAAATGTAAATGCGTACACCGGGTCAATCTGCAAATGTAAAGGGTGCTTGGAAGCCGGTCCTGGCTTTAATTGATGCTATCACTGGAAACGACCTGATGAGATATATTTATTCTTTTTGAGAGGTGTAGTGAGGGAGCTACTATCTAAGCTGTGAAGTGTGTGCTTTTAAAAGACAGTTATCAAACAGTCTGGGTATTACGAAATCTATATTTTGAAAGCATTTTTTTATCTTAAAACGTATTGCACATTTTGTACCAGCTTATTTTATACTGTTTGTGATCCAAGTTTAAAATAATGACTTACATATTCACAGTGCTATTCTGTCACAGACTGGTACCTCACTGCACTAAACATACACAAGTCACTCTTCTCCACTGAACCAACCAGGATTCAGTTCTATAGCTCTCTGGTGCAGTGCATTAACTAAAAGAAGTTTCATAATGTATGATACTGCATTTCCCATTGATTAACATAACTTGCATTTAATTATCATTTAAGCTCTGTGTTATTTTATTTGTAGTCACCTGAAGGTGAAAGACCGAAAAAAGTTACACTCTTTTGTTCTTTTAGCCATGGCTTTGACCTCGCCCCCTTGCTCAATCCGCCGCCATTGCGCATAGCATCACAGTTCCCATACTTTTCTTAATGCACTTCAACCACTAGAGGTAGGGCAGTGCAGCTAGGCACCTTGCTGCACTGCCCTACGCCAGAGTGAAAGGGCAAGAATGCACTGTATTTATGCAATACAGTGCATTTCTGTTGTTTCTCCCCACACTGGCACCGTTTTGGCAGCCTAGCGCCAACGTAGATACCCTGGTGCCATGGTGCAAGGGTGTCTTGTTGCATGCAGGATTGCTTTTGTGCAGGAAGGGGCCCCTTCCTGCACAGAAACAATTCTAACAGGCGTTTTCCTTATGTTTGCTGCAGAATGCTACACACATGGAAAGAGGAAAAAAACAAGAAGAAATACAGATATTTCTCCTCGTTACACCTCACCTCTGGAGGCATTGGGGTTTGGCGCTTTCCCAGGTTTACATGATTTTGTAAACCTGGGGCTGCATCAAAATCCATGGGTATTGCTTGGAAACACCCACCACTGCATCCATGGAACGCTCCCATGTGCAGAGTAAGGCAATGTAGAGATTAGCGCTGCGTCACCTTATTCAAGATTTATGAGGCCACTCAAAGCCACGCAGGGTGGCTTTGCGTGGCTTCATAAATCTGATTTAAGCAATGTGTCAGGCATGTACCACTTTATGTGGTTCAGAAGTGACGCGGGGCTCTCATAAATAACCCCCTACGTGCGTTAGATTAGAAACAGAATCTATGAGACTGGTTAAGGATGGGTACGATTTTTCTGACCCCTGCATAAAGTTATTTGGGAAGGTGTTGGAATTACAGGTGAATGAAGTTTATTGCATCCAGTGATTACCAGGTGTTCTAAATATCTCACGCCTTGTTAAATATCAGGTCATACCTGCCAAAAGATGACGGGAAAAGACTATGGTATTTACTCTACCACATGGATTTTGCTGCTTACGGTAAGCAAAAAAATCCACATGCTATTCCCCAGAAACTCGTAATAGTTTTCTCTTTATCACACTCAATGAATAACATATCTCAGGGTATCATTGTTTGCCTGGTAAGATAAAGGCAAGTGAATTCCGACAACCTCGATATCAGGGCCTATATATAGTACGAATTTCTGTGTTATGACCTTGTAGATATCCTG
This sequence comes from Lissotriton helveticus, assembly GCF_964261635.1. NCBI lineage: Eukaryota > Metazoa > Chordata > Amphibia > Caudata > Salamandridae > Lissotriton > Lissotriton helveticus. Next base: position 265,051,738 of record NC_136058.1, read on the forward strand.
AAAATCTGGCATGGATCCGGCCCTGATCCTACGTAGCAGTGCTCCAACAGTGGCACAGTTTTGTGTTTACCAAATAACATGACATTTAGTGAGACCATATCAGAGTAAGGTTCCTACTCGGAAAAGATGTGGTTATTTTTCCAAAACAGTGCTTAAAGTTCATGGTTTGAGCATGTTTGTTAACCCAACATAGACTTGTTATAAGACAAGAAATGGGTCATTATAAAATGCCAAGAAAATAAGTTTTGATTATAATTTATTGAAGTGCCATGTTGTGAATTTATAGCATCTACAAGCAATAAACAAGTTCTTACATATTTATGTGGTATTAGTAAACCATAAGCTTTCTACAGCTGGCAACAGAGTAAAATAGAGATAACAACATTGCTTTGTAGTGATAACGATTCAGAGAAACTTTACAAAAGATTTGCAAAGTAACTACATATATGTCAAATGGACCTATCTCACACGTGATACAGCCAAGCCTTGCTTTTTACATACATGTATGTTGTATTCTGTTACTCTTAGTTTCATTAGGTCTCACCTACAGACATTTTAAGCTTTCTTTAGCCGAAACCCTCTTTTGGACCATACCAAAAACTTACAGTGGGATTAGAGTCCACCCATTGCTTAGCAGGTGGTTGGCATTGTTGTCACTCTCATTTGCTTGCTTCTCATTTGTTGGTCACCTTCTTCTTCTGTTTTTCCATCTTTTGGAACATATCCTCCTTACCGTCCTTTTGAGTGGATGAGGTGAATCCTTCCACTGCTCACAATTAGTGAACTATTTTTTTATTTTTGTTTAAGCACTCCCTGAGTGTTCATCTGTCTTTCAGCTCTCTATCTCTTGTGCGACTTACCCCCACCCATATAGCCACTTCCAGCCCTCTGTATTACTTCTCCTCGCCTCACTTGCTGTCTTATTTAATCCCCCTTATATCCCACCCCCTTTGCTTCCTCCACCCGCTACCCCCACGGCTCCTTCACTGGTCCCTCAACCCTAAAACAAGCATTTACAATGCAATGGTCTCGGCATTATTAAAGGTAGAGCTATTGGCATTGCTCATTACTTTTTTTTTATCATAAATAAATGGCATTGTCATTTTAATTGCCAATAGCTTAATCGTTAAATAAATGGCATTGTCATGTACAATGCCAATAGCTTAATAGCTCGCAAATGCATGACCTATTGCATTTACGCCCACACAGAGCCACACACACAGAGCCACCCACAGTCATTCACACAAAGCCACCTACCCAGAGCCACTCTCACACAGACAGTCACCCACACATAGAGCCACCTACAAAAAAAAGCTATCCACACAGAGCTACACACACACACACAGAGCGCTACGCGCTACACACACACACACACACAGAGCGCTACACACACACAGAGCGCTACACACACACACACAGACAGAGCGCCACACACACAGACAGAGCGCCACACACACACACACACAGAGCGCCACACAGACTACACATACACACAGACCGAGCGCCACACACAGACTATGCTAACACATATCCTGCCTACTGTCCCAACTCCTCCATGCTCTGTAAACCCCTTTAACCACTCTACACTCACCCCAAATCTTCTACACCACGAGAGAAAACCACTTCCAAACAATCACACGTTGGACCGCACTGCTATAATCCTCCTGCATTCAATTAATAAACCTGCTTATCACACAAATAAAAAAATCCTAAACTCTACATTAGCATTTAAAACTCGTCCCACAGCTTGATATATACATGTCTCCCTTCAGCCTCTCTCTAAAATCTAACATCACCCTCCCACTATTATGACCACCCTTGGTGTGAGACTCATAGGTTTCACCCCAAGAACCTACCGCTTACATTCTCAAACCCTACAAGATTCCCACACCCATTGCACGCACTCCAAACACTCAAGCTACATACACACACACACACACACCCCATCTATAACCACATCTACACCTTGATGTATATCATCCACCCACATCACACCTATAGGCTCCACTGAGTCATCTTCGACACCACAGAACCACATCAAATGTCCAAAAAGTAGATTACACAAACACATAAGGGGTTAGAAACGGCGGTGTTGGACCTTAAAGTTGTCAAACAGAAAACGAAAATAGACGAAGACTTTCATTCTTTGAACAGCATATCATTTTTCTACACTTGTTGAGCCCAGATGGATTCTCGGCTATTTCTTTAGAAATGTACCCAACTTCTTCTTGATCATTTTGACAATTTGACTAACCCTCTTCTGATTTAAGGAATATGGTTTCAACGGTTTATTTTCTGAGCGCTAGAGAATGATTAACATTCTGTATAAATGATAAGCATGCAGGCTTAAAGTGTTTTGAAAAATATTCACTTGGGTCAGGAGAGCAGTTACCTAAAGAGAGTACATCAGCTCCTTGACATAACCCTGATCGCCATACTGTTATTAGATTTTGAATTCGCAGGAGGAGCATGGCTGAAAAGACAGCATTATTGGCAGTCCAAGTATGTGTAGTTGGCTAAGGGAATTTTAATGCTCCTACAAGACGTCTCTGTAACTCGGATTCACACCCTCTATCAGCATGCACCCAGCTTCACCCTGCAACCTGATGAATCTGCAAATCAAGGACTGTGGTGCAGAAAGGTCCCATGAGAGATGCCATCCCCATCGAAAATAAAATTAGGGAGGGGGGCTGCTTGAGCCACATTTGAATCAATCATATCATTTATAAAGCACAACAGCGAACAGCTACTCCGAACAGAGTCCCAGCGCTAGGAAAGGCTGCCTAATATACCAACTACAGGATGAATGGCCCTTAAAAATCCAATTTAAAGAGACAGGTTTTAATGATTTTCCTAAATAATATCTCATAGCAAATCTCACGGACATGGTGCGGGGGCTGATTCCGGACACAAGTTGCCAAATAGGTGAAAGACCGCCCCATTCCTTACGGAATAACCAGCAGGTGTTTGATGAACGGGAGATCTACTAGGGTGGTGATCAGGGTCGGATTAGGATCACAATTCGGCCCGGGCACTGACGAAAAAAGTGGCCCACATTCAAGAGGCGTGACCCATATTTGAGGGGCGTGGCCCACATTCAAGGGGCGTGCCCTTTCATGAAACACTATTTGCACAGACAAGGAATGAAAGTGGGAGGATACTGTTCTTGCACAGGACACAGGGCCAAGGTGACAATGGCCTACATGCTGAGCAACTAAAAAAAATAGCAAGGCCCCTTTCTGTCACAAAATTATTCCAGCCCTCAAGCACAGGAGCACCTGAAAAGCCCCTGCTATTACTAACCTACTTAGCCCTCCCCAGACCTTCAGCTCAGGAGCACATGAACAGAGGTAAGGCCCCTGCAATTAGTAAATTAATCAGCCCTCCAGGCCTCGGGAAAATGTCCTGGCAGCGGAGCACAAACACAGCTTTCTGGGTCATCCAAGGTAGCCAGGTAGCCAGGGGAGGCTGAGGTGAAGCAGGAGCATGGGAAGTGCCTTCCCAGTGTGTTCTGGCAGTTTGCGTGTTTACCATTTACTGTAGTATTATCCTTGTACCTGTGTATTGTACCCTTTTGTAACTTGCACACGTCACTTTTCTCTGGTATCACACTGTATGCTACCTCTCACTTTTGTTTGCTTTAGATACTTGCACAATGCCACCATTGCCTACGTAACGTTTGTTCTTGTGTTGGAGTGTCTGCCATTTATTGCAGTATTATACCTCTACTTGTACTTTGTACGCTTTTGTAACCTGCACACATGTCACTTTTTCCTCCTGTAATGTACCGATTGCTAACTCATGTATTTTGGTTGCTCACTATTGTCACTTTTGATTCACGTAACTTAACGTTTGCTTTTGTAATTTGTCCACTTGTAATTTTTCTCCTCATATATTATTGCTGTTCCTAGTGTGAAGCGCTCTGACACCTTCGGGTAAAGTCCGCGCTATATAAAATCGCATAAATAAATAAAATAAAAACATTCCAAACATCACCTGGCCCCCACAGCAAGACCCATTCTTCCTCGCCCACTATGCCCTGAATGTGATGGGCTGTGGGCGAGGTGTTAAGACTAACACCGTTTCTGGGCTGCATGGGCCCCAGGGGGGCCGAGGTGAAAATGGCTCAAAGGCCTGAGAAACACCTGGCCCCCAGGGAGGCCGATTCTTGCAATCACCCCTCCCCAGCCCAGCCCAGCATCAGCTTGATTGCTTGGCAGGGAGGGGGTGAAGGAGAGGCCACACAGCTGACAATCGCTGTCCGGCCGCACAGCGAGGCTGCTTTAATTTTCTCTGTCTGTCTCCGTGCACTCTGTGGGCCGGTTTTTTTCTCCCCTTTTCCTTGTCCACTCTCTGTGGACTGGGACAGGGGCGAAAAAAACGGCCCACAGAGGGCACTGAGGCACCGGCCCTTCGGCCCATGCCCGAATGCCCGCCTTGGCAATCCGCCCCTGGTGATGATGCTGTAGTCTTGCTGTAGTCCTTGGATTTTCGGTGCCATTCGAATGTTTCACAATCGTGTGGCTGCAGTGATGTAACACTGATGGCAGCAGCCCCCTCTGAACGTTGTCCCAGCACCTCTGCACCCCTCGCTGCTTCCTCACCACTGCTCTCGCCTCAGCCAAAGTCTCTGTTTATCTCTCTTTGGCACCTCTGTTTGTTTCTCTGCATTTTTTTTCTCTATTTTCCGCTGCACATTCTTATTTTTTTAGCTTCATTCTCTGTGCTGCTGCTCCACTCTCCGGTCCTCATTGTTCTCCCATTCATTCCAAAATTCTTACGTGGCATCTTCCCAGAACCCCCAGACAATCACTGTATGCCCTCACACTTTATATATATTAATTTATTTTCAAGTTTTACGATGATTGTATTTCCTCCCCTGTTGCTGTTAGTAAACCTCGCTACTACCCCAATTCCGAGGATCATACTTTCTAAGTGTCCCTAATGAACTAGCAGCAAATATTGACTAAATCTGACCCGGGGGCCTGCTCCAGGGCATCCTCGCCGTCTGTCCTTCCATCCTATCTCACTCCGTATGGCCTTGAATGAGCTACAGTTACCTGAGGACTGAAGACCTCTCTGGACAGCTGTCAGTGCAGGGGCCAGGGGCCGCTGCACGGATTTCAATGCACAGAAATGCCGTGACTGGTCTGCCTGCTGGGGAACTGCTTGGATAAGAGTGTTTTTGAGGCATTCTTCACCTCGTCTGTTGGGACAGTGGACACTTCGTTACTGTCCTTAGTCAATAGTCTACCAAAGACAAGTAGTGTATGCGCCTGCGTGCCTTTGAACAGCAAGGACGTGCGAATAAACGCCTTATAGTTACATTTAACAGACCATTTAGAGCACCCCAAAAGCCTCTGGGATTTTTTTGTATGTTTCTGGGCTTCCGTTTCTTTACCTTGCCTGCTGTTGTATCGGCTTTGCCACTCAAACCCAGCATCTGCACCCAGCACATGCCCAAGAGAGAGTGCCCAGCTGCCTCCACGAATCCGCAGCGCCCGCAGCCATCTTCCATCTGTGCCGCAGCCTGTCCACCTCATTGGCCCATCTCTGGCCGCACGCGAGGGCTCTGCTCGCCGTATGCGAGGAATCGAACCTTTGACTATATTACTTTTTTCTTACCTTTGAAAGATTGCAAAAGGTCGTGCCGTAGCACCTCGAATTACTCTAATTGCGTCTTCATCTCCGCTGTGTGTCATGCAACTCCAGCTGCCTCAACGAATCCGCAGCGCCCGCAGCCATCTTCCATCTGTGCCGCAGCCTGTCCACCTCATTGGCCCATCTCTGGCTGCACGCGAGGGCTCTGCTCGCCGTATGCGAGGAATCGAACCTTTGACTATATTACTTTTTTCTTACCTTTGAAAGATTGCAAAAGGTCGTGCCGTAGCACCTCGAATTACTCTAATTGCGTCTTCATCTCCGCTGTGTGTCATGCAACAATAATCTCTTGGGTGGCCTAGCTCTATAATGTGATATCACCACATTACAAATGCAATACCACCGTATCAGAGTACGAAAAAAACATGCTTTTTACCATCAATGTGTTGGCGATAACGCTACACAAATAGATGTTGACTATCTTACTAAAACATTTCACTGTTTACGTCACCATAATCCTAAAAAAAATGGCTTAAAGAAAAGCGCCGCCGTTTTCCGATTCGGGGGCGTGTTTTTTGCGCTCTGAGTGACAGATGACGTCACAGGGCTAAACAACGCAAAAAATCACGCCCCCGAATCCGAAAAAGACGGAGCTTCTTTGGAGGGACGGCTCTCTCCTCCAATGGCTGGCCTCCGTTTAGGAAGCCGGCCAATGGAGGAGAGACAAAAAGAGAGGCGGGCTGAAGCAGCCACTCTAAGAAACATTAATTCTCGGACTTCCGGTCTGGCAGGCAGACCGGATATTACCGAGACCTAAAAACGTATTTATGAAGTGCCTCCCAATAGCTTCAGAGCATCTCCACTTTCACAAATGCAGACATGCCAACCCTCCCGATTCAGGCTTGAGACTACCGATTTCCAGGCTAGTCTCCCGCCTCCCGATTCCTGCAAGCAAAACCCCGATTGGTTTCAGCTGACAGGGCTTGGTATTTATTGTGTAACGTGCAGGGGCTCTAGAAGGGGTGAAAAACCAACAAAGCTCATTAACAAGGGAAAAGACCTGTGAAGTATAGGGGGGGGCGGCTGTGTGTGTGCCTGGGAAGTTGTTTCAGCCCGAGCTGGGAGGGCGGGGGTTCATGCAATGCCAGCAACCTGCCAGGCCAGTGCACAACCCTTGAATCACCCTCTCTCTGTCTGCCATTGCGCTCCATGCTTCTGAAAGGTAAGAAAAAAAACGTGCATTTGCGTTTCAAATGTCCGATCCTGCAGCAACACACTTCCAAAGGCCATACATGTCAGTAACCCGAGTCAAGGCCCCAGTCTCCCGATTTTTTTTTTTTTAATCTCCCACTCTGCTCTTCTGAAATGTTGGCATGCATGCAAATGTGCTTTTACACAAGTGAAAAGGTCTTTTTTTATTTACTGCACCATCTGGCGTCCGCCATCTTGGATTGATAAATAAAATAATAAATAAAATGGTGCCCACATCGTTCAGTAGGCACGTGAATGCGTGGTGCGCATGCATGCAGCTACTGAATGATGTAGCCACAGAACGTGTGCATGTGCCGGGTCGTAATGTCTTTTTTTAAAATCTTTTCGGGGTTGTTTGCTGATGCTTTTCAGCATTGGTAGAAATCATTTTGCTTACTTAAAAAGCATTGGCAAAGCCAATAGGCCACAAAGGCGCGACCCATTGGCTTTGACAATGTTTTCTTTTTTAACTGGACGCATGGACTCGCGCCTCCCAGCATGCAAAGCACTGTTGGCCAAAAAGCCATAACTGACTGACATGACACAGGCCTCCCTTGGCTGCTGCGAGGGAAGCTTTAAGTGGAGGGGGCAGTAGCTACTCCATAGCTCGCTTGAAACAATCCCAAGGCATCCAAGTCGCACAAAACCAAAAAAAAGACGATTTTTCTTCTAACACTGAAAAGCTCTTAGCGCCACCCATGAAGTCCACACACACGTGCCCTGTGACCTCATAAAGTGTTCCAAACCGAGTTTTCCCTTTAAATTGGACATTGACCAGAGGGGTCACCTCAGGCATCAGTGTGACTATAATTCAACTCAAATTAGGAGTGATTTACTTTTAATGAAACTTTTTTCATCCTCCGACCATAGGGTATTGATCTCATGAGCCATTTGGAAATGAAGTAATTGGCCACAGCGACCCTTCGGCAATTCGCCAATTGACCTCAGAGGTCGTTTGGGAATTCGTCACAGTGGGGGACAGAGGGAGGGACGGAGGGCAGGAGAGACAGAGAGAGCGAGAGAAAGAGGGGGAGGGAAGAAGAAAGAGAGGTGAGAGAAAGAGAGGGAGACACTATGGGGCATATTATCAAGAAAGGCGATAAAATGATCGCGGCTTTATCGGCAGAAAACTGCCGCTAAAGCGGCGATAATGGCCTTGATAATATGTCCTGGTGAATTCCCATAGCAGCCCAGGTTCTGGTGTTAACCTGGGCTTCTATGGGAATTCACAAGGGCACATTATCAAGGCCCTTATCGCCGCTTTAGCGGCAGTTTCCTGCCGCTAAAGCGGCGATAATTTTATCGCCTTTCTTGATATGCCCCTATGTTTCTTCTGCTCTTTAAGGCCACCCTGTCTCCTTGGAAGTTTATTGCAGTACGTTAGTGCGCTCAATAAAAAGGGTCCTTATTAGTCTTGTAAATCTAGCCCTTCGTATATGTCCTTAAAAAGTCCCCATAAATTCTGCCTTAAAAAACTCTCTCGTAGACTCGAGCGACGGGCCTTTAACTCGGTACCAGTCGTGCTCTGCAGCCTCCAGAGTCCTGCATGAAGAAATACCAACACGAGCAGAAACAAAACAAAAATACCAGCATCAACTGCAATGGAAGAGAAGAGCCAACATTTCTAAATAATCGGAACTTTTCCTGTTTACCTTAATGCATTTTCAGGATAATTATATCATGGAGAGATCAGGCAACGAGTGCTTCCCAATGTGGGCTTCTGAACAATTTGCTTCAGAGTCTGTGGTCACTGTTTCTTTGGAAGAGCATAATCACAGTTTCTGTCCTTATCACCCTCCCTGAGAATGACGCTGGATTGGCATCTCCAAGAAAGAGTTTGCAGAAGAGAAGGTTGCTGTTTACATCCCTTTATCAAGTGCAGCTGAACAGCTGACACATGTTTTGCTCTGGCTCATAATATGCCCAAGAGTTTTCTCAATGGAAAGGCGGTAGGGTAAATGTTAGGTGTGTAAGAGCCTGGGCTCCTTATCATGCCTGAAGTGGCTGATAGTGGTCCATGGCGTCTGATCTTTCTGTTTCCGGTCCTTTGATATCCTTATTTGGGATACACAGCCATTGCTTTGCACCCCACTGTTAGCATGTGATGCTCACTCAACATGAAAGTCATAAGGGGGTTCCATTATGGCTGCATTTCTGTGACCACTTTATCTTTTGAGAAAGCAGGTGCATTGGGATGTATGTTAGTACAACGCGATCTAAAAGATCGCGGTACTTGACAACGCGGGCATTACAATGCAAGTCGTTACAACGACTTGCGTAGGAGGGCACGGATTTTGGAATCTTATAATTTTATATTCCAACACCAGTCCACGTAACAGTAGGGAAGGTGTTGGAATATAAAATTACAACATTCCTTGCCCAACAGCGCCATCCAGCACAAGTCGTAGTAACGACTTGCGTTGTAATGGCAGCGTTATAAAGGCACTGCGGTGTAAACACCGTGTTCTAAACGATGTTTCCCGGTGCATTGTGCTTCAGGAATATAGGGGCCATATTATCAAGAACGGGCGATACATTATCGCCGCTTTTATCAGCAGGAAACTGCCGCTAATGCGGCGATAATGGGTTTGATAATATGCCCTTGTGAATTTCCATAGAAGCCCAGGTTCTGGCATATTATCAAGCCTATTATCGCCACTTTAGCGGTAGTTTCCTGCCGATAAAAGCGGCGATAATGTATCGCCCTTTATTGATAATATAGCCCATAGTTGCTTTTAATTTCTTGCTGCATGTACCTGGTGACTAAAACAGACAAAATTCACTGAAAGACTGCCAATTAACCGCATGCGTGCGGGCGGAATTCCGCCCGTACGCTGGGTTTTGCGGAATCGCACTTTACGTGACGAGCTGGGCTCGTCATGAGCGTGCGAGGAGGCTACGCCATGACGAGCCCAGCTCGTCATGAGCGTCGAAGGGGTTAAGGAGACAATAAAAAACAACAAATCGTGAAACGGAAATATGATAGTGTAACGCAGTCATAGCAACGCTGGCTCGATTCCGAAGGGGGAGTATGTTTTGTAATACATTAGTGCCTAGAAAAATATATATATATATTGCAGCAGTTGCACAAGGTAAATAGTATATTTTGCACTTGTGCAAATCCTGCATGCATGAAGCACTGTTAACCTTACCGTTTGCGTTTGTAAACTTAGCGTGCCCAAGCACGGGCAATACAGTTGTGTGCAAAAAACCTAAAAGGACACCACATCCACAGAAAGTTTGTTGTTTCAAAAATTTAGAGCAAAGGAATTTATCCAATTTTCCCACGTTGTAGCCATGGTCCAATCACAATCTTGACACTAGTACAACATAAAATATACTGAGGTAATAGTTTCACTATTATTTTCTCCAGTATGATTGGAACCATTGAAAGTGGTTGCTGGTTTGTTATTTGTTAGATATTTTGAGATTCTGTCAGGGTTGAGTTACTAAAGCATATTTGTTACAAATGAACTGTAATTTCAAGACAAGAGAAAAGGAGAACATTATTTGAAATAAACTGCAACTAAGAATAAATGTGGGAGGGATTTTTATTGCTTAACACTGCTGTTTTTATATGTATACATTTATTATACACATCAGTAGCTACTTTCTCGACAATTGATAAATCTCTTTAGGCCTCACAAGGGGCATGCCAAGTGTGATATAAACACCAAAACAATACTGCTAGGGCAGCTTGACAATTCTAAAGGAAACAGTTTGCTAGCACAAAAAAGATTAAGTCAAATAAGGTCACAGGCAGTAAAGAATTAACAATTACATGATCAATCCCATTAAAACATATACTGTAAGCAATTAAAACACGTACTGCTTACTGTTACTATACTGGCACCTTTTATGCAGAACACAGCTGGAGCATGTCAATAATAGGTCATTATATAGAGTACAGGCACAGTTTTATTGCAATGAAACCATCAAAATGAACCCTACAAGGGCAGAATGTAACGAATGGGTGGAACATGTATATTAAAACTAAATTAGATATGGATTGTGATAATGACACACATTCAACTACTAAAGAATATACAGATTAAAAGGCATAATTACAAAACTGTCTCCAGCTGAAGGAACCACTGGTAATAAAACAAAATTCTGAATAGAGAAGTGAGAGGCTTGCAGAAAGAACTGCACTCTTTATACAAAGACAGGTCACTTGATACAACTAAAGAAAGTATTGAAGGGAGATCTAGGCATAATACACATTAACAACGTGATGCACAATGTACACGGTATTAAGAGTGCAACACAATTTTAAGGACCGTGGGCAGGCAGCTGAGAAGATGCAAACATTTGAGGTAAATAAAAGTGAAATATGCTAAACTTACAAAGGCGAATCCAAAGATTGCAAGCACATGTTCTGATTGTTGCCTACGCTGAGATTTGCTTGGAAGATTTATGCCTGGGCAGCCTGTCCAAGAGTTAATCCTTGGACAGGCATTAAAAACACAAAAGTCTATAAATTGTCACATCCTTTGGAAGTGAAGAAGGGTGGAAAGAACTTCACAGAGAACCAGGAAATAAAAAATATGCATCGCATGGAGTAGCAGGAAAGGAGCCAACTGCAGTATTGCAAAACTAAAACCGAAGTTTGGTTAAGTGAGGTGAGGCAGTAAGTATCAGTAGAGAAAAACCCATTAACAAGTATTGGCAAAACCAATAGGACTGGCCTTCGGAAGCTTGCAATTTTGTAATTATTTTGTTATTGCAAAACTAGACAATAGGCATTACAGGTTTAAACATACATGTGCTCCCACCTAAAGATGAGATCTGCTTTACAGAAAACGGACTGCATTTAAAAAAAGTTTACGATATTGATCATATGATCGCAGCCCTGGTAGGCTGCTGATCCCAGCAGGCCACCATCCCTGTGATGGCATCAGTCGCGGCTGCTGACAATTTCCAGTGGGGGACGGAAGGACAACAGCAGCGGGGGAGGGTTGAATACGAAAATAAAATAAAAACTTTCCAGATTCTGCGGCCGCCTGGTGCTTTGGTGCTCCTTCTCGTCTGCTGCTCCCGACAGTCCCTGGGACAGACTCCCCAACCAATCCAGACTCTGCTCCCATACTATGAGAGAAGCTCGGGATTGGCCTGAGCGGGCTGCTTTGATGCTTCGCTCAGGCATAAGGAGTCTGTCCTGTTTCTCCTCCGGGCTATAAAGCCGGGGTAGAGAAACCTAACTGTGCATGTCTGTTTGACCGGCTGGCCAAACAGACATGTGCACCTAGAAGTGTAAAGCCACTCCTTCCTGTGACCCCTAGCTCTGCCCCGCCCTACACACGCTGGCTCGGCCATCAACTAAAAAATAAAACTAAATTAAAATATTGTTTTATTGTTCAGCTGCTGGCTGGCGGGGCAACACTCTTACGCCATTGCAGAGGAGCAGCAGCTAGATGGCATCCAACCATAGAGCTTTGCAATTTGCAACCTGCCTCATTATTATTCATGAAATAGGTCGGATTCCAGCTAACATTCGGATACTTAAGAACAAAGGAGTATTAGTACATAGGTTGGTTCTTAAGAATACTGATTGCTGTTTGTAACTGGCATTTTGCAACCAGATATTCATACCTCTGGCCCAGGGAGATTTGAGAATATGCACTGAGTATTACTCTACTAATGACACCAGGATGTATCCGCTAAGCTTAATCAATTTGCTACTGGTTTAGACAGAACATTGTCAGTTGTCCATGGATCCACACAGTCTGCACTGTGTCGGGTTTAGAAAGTAGACAATCAGAATATGTCTTTCTACCTGATGCATCTCATGACAGCTTCATTTGATACGATACATTTCATACTAGGGAGTGGGGACGGCTGACATGTAATAACATGCTGTATTTTCCTCCTGGTGTGTTATGCTGTGCAGTGCTATACATAAGATATTTGTATCTTGGGTATGCTTTGGAAGGCCTCATCACGCAATCAAAGTCACTACATTCAATGAGTAACACTGAAATTTGTGCGTATCCTACAGCCAGTTTCAGTCTTTCGGCACTGCTTGAGCGCCTCATCCTACTTACGCTTAACTTGCGTAAATGTGAGGTTTGCTATTTACTGTTCTACAATATGGAAAAAGTGTGATTGCAAGCGGTATACAGCGACACCCCATTTTGGCTTTATTATTATTAGTATTAGCAATATGAGTATAGGAGAGAGATACCTTGTTTGCGCCTGTGAGGAATGTAACATGTTGCCATGTTGCAAAGGCACATACAGGAGGAAAGAATGCCTTGAGACATTAGGTGGGAGGTTTATGGGTGCTAGTAACTAGTCTGGTGTGGTGGGTCGCATTGGCTGCAGACAGTTTGTTGACGTCCGTTGTTAATTTGTTTGTTTCGTATAGTGTTTTTATTAACTCGTGGTGCAACACTCTATAAGATGTCCTGCTCATAGAGCACTTGGGGCTACATATACAAAGCATTTTTGATGTTGCAAACTACCTGATTCACAGAATTGGGCTGCTTGCGACCACAAAAATGCTTTTTGGGATGTACAAAGGCCAAATTGTCATTCAGTAACTTATTACTGAATGACAATTTGGGTTTTAAGATTCAGTACTAGGAAGGGGCGTGTTGAGGAACCACTGCCTGCTCTTAAAAAATGAAACTTCAAAGTTGATGTGATGGCTGCGATTCCTAATGGGTCGCAAATTGGGACCTACCTCATTAATATTCATGAGGGAGGTCTATTTGCGACTCACTATGAATCGCTAATGAAAATAAAAAGAGTTTCCTACATTAAAATAGTGATTTCTTAATTGCGATTTGCAGGAAATCACAATTAGGAAATTGCTATTCACGACTTTTGTTCATCTAGCCCTTGGTCTCTAGCCCCTGTGAAGCAAATACCCTCCCTGGTTATGTGAGATACTTATTCCTGTTGGATTCTTATTCTGGGATTACTGGAGTGAGGGTGAGGGTGAAGGTCAGTGGCTCTAATTTGCATTTTGTTGCCTTACTCTCATTGTTACGATGGGCAGAAAATTGAATGAACCTTTGAGAATTGGCTTCCACCTGACCACCTGGACTTGCTTCAGAACGGTCGCTCCCTCACGCTCCTCCTCATCTGCAGCTGAAACGCTCCGTGATAACGCATCCCTGGTATCGTTTCTTGTGATTAGTACAGCACTGTTTGTTTACCGAGCTCCATAGCATTATAGCGCTTTTTCACGCATAGCGCCGCTGTTAGTATTTGGCTGAAACGCTCCGTGATAACGCATCCCTGGTATCGTTTCTTGTGATTACTACAGCACTGTTTGTTTACCGAGCTCCATAGCATTATAGCGCTTCTTCACGCATAGCGCCGCTGTTAGTCTTTGGCATAATTAGCGCGACCTCGCTCAAGCTGTTGTGCTCATTTTTCTTGTGTCTGTGCATTTGTTTTGATTGTACTGCTCACTCGACGCATTTGTAATTGCTGCCCCTGTCTGCCTTTCCCTTTGACCCTCCATTTTGTTGTTGGTATCCCCTGGCCCGCCCCTCATCCACACTACCGCCTCCCTGCTGCCCCTCCCACGCTCCGCCCCCTCCACTCTCCATTTATGGCAGATGGTCCCACGCGCAGCGTCCACGCGCTACGGCCACGCCGAAGGTGCGCCAAAGGTAAGCCCGTCTACGCCCGTCCGCGCCGAGACCGCGCCTAGCGCCAGACCCCCTGGTTCCCGCAATGCCCAGCACACTCGCATCACTTACGATGCCACCACCCGCCTAGCTCTTAACCCCGGCCGCTCTCCCAACTGCGCCCAAGCCGCTCCTGGACACACCCATGGACCCTTCTCTTGCAACTCCTGCAAGTTCGACGGCACCAAAACCAACTCCTCATCCACCAACACCAAACAGAGACCTGACACCATCCACCTAAAATGCATCCTGCTCAACACCCGCTCGGTCCACAGACACGCCATCGACCTCTGGAATCTACTAGACACCATCTCTCCGGACGTCGCCTTCCTAACAGAAACATGGATGAATGCCTCATCAGCTCCAGACATCACCATTGCCATCCCGGAAGGATACAAGATCATCCGTAAGGACCGCATCAAGCAAACAGGAGGAGGCATCGCTATCGTCCAGAAGAACTCCATCCGCATCTCAACCAGATCAGACGTCAACCTTGTCAGCGCCGAACACCTCCACTTCCAGATCCACACCGACCCCAAGACCACACTCAGAGGCACCCTCCTCTACCGGCCCCCAGGACCTCGTACACAATTCAGTGACGACATCATTGACTTTATCACCCCACACGCCCTCCCCTCCGAGGACTACATTCTATTGGGAGACCTCAATTTTCACCTGGAAAAGAGCAATGACAGCAGCGCCACCACCCTTTTGGACAATCTCGCCGACCTCGGACTCAAACAACTTGTCACTACCCCCACCCACATTGCAGGTCACACACTCGACCCTATCTTCACCTCCAGCAAACATGTCTCATTCAGTCACACCACAGCTCTTCATTGGACGGACCACAGCTGCGTTCACTTTATCTACAATAAGACCACAATCCACAACCATCCTCAACCCACCCTGCGAAGAAATTGGAACAAAATCACCATCGACCAGATTTCCTCATCGCTTCTTCTAAACCCCCCCGCCCACTCCTCTAACCCCGACCAAGCAGCCATTAACCTCACCCAATGGCTATCCAACAGCGCCGACATCCTAGCACCGTTGAAAAAAACGTCAAATCAAACTAGGCAGCAAAAACGCCTCCTGGTTCAACGATGATCTTAAGAAATCGAAGAAACTCTGTCGCTCCCTTGAGAAGACCTGGAAAAAAGACCCAAACACCAGCACCAGGGACGCCTTTAAAAACGCCACCCGCATACACCACCAACTAATCCGGTCTGCCAAGAAAGCCGCTTTCAAAGACCGACTAGACAACAACGCCCACAACAGCAAGGAATTATTCAACATCGTCAAAGAATTTACCAACCTATCAGCCAACTCCAACGACATCACCCCCTCCCAAGCCCTCTGCGACTCCCTAGCTTCCTTCTTCCACAACAAAATCGCAGACATCCACAACAGCTTCGACAACCGACCCGGAGACCAACCCACCCAACCTTCTGCAGGACCTTCACCCCCCTTGAACATCCTTAAAGACTGGAACACAATCTCCACTGAGGACACCATCCGCCTGATCAACTCCATCCACTCAGGATCCCCAACTGACCCATGCCCTCACCACATCTTCAACAAAGCCGACTCCATCATAGCACCACACCTCCGAGATGTCATCAACTGCTCCCTCAACTCCGCCACCTTCCCGGAAAGCTGGAAACATGCAGAACTCAGCGCCCTTCTGAAAAAACCCACAGCTGACCCCACCGAACTCAAAAACTACCGCCCCATCTCGCTTCTTCCATTCCCGGCCAAAGTCATCGAGAAAGCTGTCAACAACCAGCTCGCCGCCTTCCTCGAAACCAACAAATCCCTCGACTCCTCACAATCCGGATTCCGAGCCAAACACAGCCTGAGACCGCACTCATCGCTGCAACTGACGACATTCGAACTCTACTGGACAACGGAGACACAGCCGCCCTCATCCTCCTCGACCTCTCCGCTGCCTTCGACACAGTCTGTCATAGCACCCTTCTACAACGCCTCAGAAACGTCGGAATCCAAGGAAAAGCACTGGAATGGATCACCTCGTTCCTCACCGGAAGAACCCAGAGAGTCCGCCTCCCACCATTCAAGTCAGAGGCCACTGGAGTCATCTGTGGCGTGCCACAAGGATCTTCTCTCAGCCCCACTCTCTTCAACGTATACATGAGCCCCCTTGCGTCCATCGCTCGCCAACACAACCTCAACATCATCTCCTACGCTGACGACACTCAACTGATCCTCTCACTCACCAAAGACCCTAACACCGCCAAAACCAACTTACATGAAGGAATGAAAGAAGTAGCCGAGTGGATGAAGCACAGCCGTCTGAAACTGAACTCAGACAAAACAGAAGTCCTCATCTTAGGCACCTCCCCCTCCGCCTGGGATGACTCTAGGTGGCCAGAGGCCCTTGGAAAAGCACCCACCCCGACAGACCACGCACGGAACCTGGGCGTCATCCTGGACTCCTCACTCTCGATGAACAGACAAGTCAACGCCGTTTCATCATCTTGCTTCAACATTCTTCGCATGCTCAAAAAAACATTTCGCTGGATCCCCACCGAAACTCGTAAAACGGTCACCCACGCACTGGTCACGAGCCGCCTGGACTACGGAAACACCCTATACGCCGGTACCACCGCAAAACTCCAGAAAAAACTCCAACGCATCCAGAACGCTTCAGCCAGACTCATACTAGACATCCCGCGTAAAGAACACATCTCTGGTCACCTGAAAAACCTCCACTGGCTCCCCGTAAATAAGAGGATTACTTTCCGCCTCCTAACCCACGCACACAAAGCACTTTACGAACTCGGACCCGAATGCCTCAACACACGACTGTCCTTCTACACCCCCTCCCGTCAGCTACGATCCTCCAACCAAGCCCTTGCCACTGTACCTCGCATCAACAAAACCACCATGGGTGGTAGATCCTTCTCCTACCTGGCAGCTAAAACTTGGAACTCTCTTCCCACTCACCTTCGCCTTACTCAGAACCACCTAGCATTCAGAAAGCAACTTAAAACTTGGATATTCGACAAGTAATTCTCCACCCTTCCTCAAGCGCCTTGAGACCCTATGGGTATGTAGCGCGCTATATAAATCTCCTGACTTGACTTGACTTGACTTCCAAAGGTTCTTTGAATAACAGTTAGAGAACACGTAGTCAAGGGAAGCATATTTCTTGTGGGACTGCATTCAAACTGTATCAGTCTGAGCACTGACTATCTAGATGAGGTCCTCAGAGCTTTGTGAACTTCGCCCTTGCATGAAGATACTCCAAGGTCATACTGCTCTACTCTACTGTAGATACTGCAAATGAGTATATCAACTTAGAAGTATAAATGCATTGAACACATGAAGTAATAGTCATCAATCAAGCCAATAGCACCTCTATGTTGAATTTATGTGTACTCATGATTTTATGAATCATGCCCACATTGTGATCCTTCCATGTGTCCAGTTAATTATCCTCAGGCGAGAATTGTGAAGATACAAAAAGATGGTATAATCATGACCATCAGAGTGTGACGAATATACCCGTAAATCCCGCATTCTTTTACCCTGCAGGGAAATCACAAAACGGTCTTTACAACAACCGCATTGTGATTCCGCATACCATTACTCCGCAAGTTGGAACAACGACTTGCGGAGGGGGGCGCTGGAAGTTGGAATAGTATAATTGACTATTCCAACCCCAGTCAGTGCGGACACTAGGGAAGGTGTTGGACTTTAAACCCAACACCTCCCCCCTCCGCAAGTCGATGTTCCGACTTGCGGAGTAATGGTATTCGGAATCACAACGCGGTCGTTGTAACGACCGCGTTGTGATTCCCTGCGGGGTAAAAGATTAGTTGTAAACGCTGTTTTCCGGGTTTGACAAATGCCAGTCCATCCAGTAGGCATTGGTTATCTAGCATTCTTGATTTGGTTTATTGAGCTTTGCATGAGACACACTCGGGGCCCTATTCATGATTCACATCTTAGCCTCTTTGCTTAGGTGTACTTTTAGGCCTTTTACTATTTACAAATGTTCCCAAAAGTATGCTTTTTAAGCTGTACTACTGGATGATATGTGACATCTCGCTCGGGGTTCCTGGTGGAGCATTCTCCATAGTGTACAATTACATTCAGCGGGGGTGGAACCCTCTGAGCAAAATATTTTTTTTTTTTTTCTCAGCAGGGAACGGAACACATTTTCATTACTCTTGCCATCCGTCAAGAAGAGTTTCTATAGCTCTTGACTGGAGGAATCGTATGACAATTCCCATGGTGGGAAAGGGCTGGATCAGAATATGGAAATGCCCACAAACATACAAGGCAGCGTTCCCCTCTCCCCATGAGATGGATTTACCACTGCGGGTTTCTCTGCACTTATGATGCAGAAATCTAGGGGCATATCAGCAAGGGCTTTATCTCTGCTTTTTTGGCTTTAAAAGTCAGAAAAGCGGAGATAAAACCATCGCCCTAGAGGGTGCTAACATGCATATTCGCATGTTAGCACCCTTTTGCACTACGCCTACCTTTGCATCTCTAATGAGATGCAAAGTGGGCGTTCCTGACATACACTACATGTCAGGACATCAATAGCGCGGCTTCGCACTCTCAGCAAGGATGCCCTAGCATTTTAGCTGATGTTAGTTTTCAGAGAAAACGGCTGTTTTCTCCAAAAACTAACGTCTGCTAAATTCTTGACTTAGCCACCCCTAACATAGGGGGTGGATTCTGCTGATACGACCACAGGGTCGTATCAGCAAGGTTATCGCCGTTTTGCAGGGAACATCACTGGAAAACCAGCGATGTTCCCTGCAAAACGGCGATTTCCACGCTATTGCAGGAATTTTTATCGCCTTAGAGATACTCGTTGGTTATAACGCTATATCTCCACGATAAAAACCTGCGAAAGCGGGCTTTAGGGAAAGGAGCGCTAAGCACGCTTTGCGATAGTTATCGCAAAGCATTGCTGATATGCCCCCTGGTGTTATAAAGCCCTTACGCCAGCTAGGAATCTTTTTGTGAATTCTAAACAGGCTTTAATGGAGGTATTTTTGGCCATAAAGATACATTTAGGGCCAAGCATTCCTTTGTGAGTAGAGTCCTTTGTGTTTAATTTAGAAAAATATGTAAGCATGGGGTCCCTAAGCTTTCCTTTAGAGCCCATCGCCAATGATGGCAAAGGCCAGGGTTCCTGAATACCCATGCTCTTTTAAGTGACTCCTTGTTAGCCTCTGGATTGCTCGAGGGCCCAAATATTCATAGGTAAGGGTGAATCTTTTTACAATATACAAGGGCACAGATACACCAGGAAAATGTATTCACCTTTTTGTGAACCTGTTTTGTTATTGACAAGCTTCATGCAGATTCATCCTACCAGGGCAATGACATAAGCTATCCAAATATGCTTTTTCTGTTATTGCATGTAGTACCAATATGTACCAGTGCCAACTGCTGCTGGGAATAAAGGGCACAGCAGCAGAGTGCATTTAGCTTAAGTGCAGGATAAAGGGCCAGATGTACGACCATTTTTTGCAGTCACAAAGGGGTTTTAGGCCTGTTTGCAACCGCAAAAAACATGTGGCCCATGTACAACCCTATTTTGTGAGTCACAAACAATTTGCTACTAGCAAAATAGGGTTTAGGGACTGGCGTTACCGTCCTAATAATGACTACGAAGCCATGTAAGAATCTTTTGCGACCGCAATTGCGGTTGCAAAACACACGCAGTTTACCACCCTTCTCAAAAGGGTGGTAAAGCACTTGCAAACAGGAAGGGGTCCCCAATGGACCCCTTCCCTTTGGAAATGCATGCGCAAACATTTTATAAGGGCAGGCAGTGGTCCCAGGGACCACTGCCTGCCCTTAAAAAATAAAAAATTAAAGTTACATTTTTATTTTTTAAATGCATCCCGTTTTCCTTTAAGGAACACGGGCTGTATTTTTTTTAAAAACTGTTTTATTTAAAAGCAATCCCAGACATGGAGGTCTGCTGACCCCAGCAGGCCACCATCCCTGGGAGTGCTAGCCATTCCCAATGTGGAGCAAATTGCGACAACCCGCTTCATATTCATGAGGCATGCAATTTGCGACCCCATTGGGAATCACTAACAGTGTCTCAAACACTGTTGTACATAGCATACCTTCCAACTGCAGATGGCCAACCACACTGGGAATGAAAGAACCTGGAGAGTGCACGGGCATGGGTGGCATTGGTGGACCTGTTCAAACACCCGACTGACGATGCTGCAGATGACCTGGGGGGGGGGGGGGGGGGGAGGAGGTACACCTTTTAGCAGGAGAATGATCCCGGGACTGCCCTGTTGCTCCGCGAGTGCCTCTAAGTAAGGCTGACATGATCAGCATCATCCTAGCTGTTCCCTGTCCCTAGCTAGAAACATTGAACTGAACGATGTTCAAATATAGATGATTTGAAGTATCAGTGACATGCCTGGGGGTTGGGGAGGGAGGTGGTTTGGAGGGAGTTGGGGGGGCGGGAGGGGGTTTATTAGATGTACCTCGAGCAAGTCCCCCAGGTGGGCAGTGGGGCTCATGGAGTGTATGAATGTCCACTACAGGATCCCGAGCTGAGGGCGGCACGGGCCTGAAATGTGCATTCCTGTATTTCCCCAACAGGTGGACTGGCAATCGATTCTGAGGGGTCATTCTGTACTTTTATGTCCCACTGGGCTGAATCCTGAGATGGACATTGTGTTTTCCACAATGCCCTGCGGGCTGTTTTCACTGTCATGTTGCAAATTAATAAAATTTGTTTTAAAAAACGTTGTACAAAGGATTTTGCGACTTGCAAATTGTGACTCGCAATGTGTGAGTCGCAAAATGCTATGGTCGTACATCTGACCCTAAATGTACAAAGTGCGTACTAGTGACACAGTTGTGCCCCCCACTGTCAAGGCCATGCTAAGTGCATGGCCACTGATACACAGTTAACCACATCGCAACGCTGCAAACATAGACAAGTGATGTACTGCATCAGAGGTCAAATTGATACAGGTCCCTTTCTATGTCCAGAGTCCCCAATACCTTTATGTCCGACATGTTTCGGTTCGTATAGAAGATTGGTGTCAAGTAGCTACATCACTCTGCTTTTAGAACTTTTCTCCAAAAGGACAGAACAAAATTCAAGGCCAGTGTGTCCCAAACTCGGGGCCTCAACCCACTGGTGGTTCGTGAAATGGTTTTTGGTGAGTTATGAAAGCCCAATAGAAAGGATGCCTTTAAATTCTGAATTCATCTGGTGATATTTGCTGCGCTTTAAAGACAGAGGTCAAATGTCAGTCTATGTCTTCTGAGTAAATGCTGTTTGTTTTTATAAAATAGGGCTTAGGTTTTTTACAAGCTTGACTCACTTAGCACTCAGAGAAAGAAAAGTAAAGTGAATTATGTGAAAAGTAAAGTGAATTATGTGTCAATCTCGCTGGGATACAGAGAGTGTGAAAGGAAAGGCTGTAGGATGTAATTTTTTTGTAACTAACACCAAAATGTAAATACCTGTAAATGAACTGTACACATTCAGCAGTTCGAAAACCACAAATGAAGCGCATTTCTTTGTAATTCTGAAGTTTGATGGAAGCAAAGATTTTAAAAGGATCAACACAAATGAAGACACTTTACTTGGTGATACACAAATGATAAAAATTCCTTGAAACCCGATTTCCACACATCATTTGTTCACATTATAGTTTTATCTGTAAAACTGTATGGGCCTGATTCACAAAGATACATTTACACTTTTGTGTAAGTTTACGATTGTTTGCTATTCACAAAGGTATTTCAATAGTAGTATCTTTACAACTGCAGAGCCTCCACACATACAATGTAAGGAGATTCCACAGTAATGAGGATACTATTAGTAAAATTCCTATGTAAACAGCAACCAATCATAAACGTGCTCAAAAGTATAAGTTTACCATAGTGAATTAGGCTCTGTGTCTGTGCAAATTTAATGGCCATTCATTGGAAAATGTGTTTTCTGTAAATAACAGTGTTCTGCCACACAATGCTTTAGTTACATTAAAAAATAGTCCACCTCATGTACAATAAAGCTAGGTGGGTTGTGAAATGTTGTCATTCAAACAAGTGGGTTGGTGGTGCTAAAAGGTTTGGGAAGCACTGCTCTATGTTATTATGGCAACAACAATTATCAGTCGAATACACAAAGGCAATATGGTTTTATTGTTAGAACTGTGTGACAAAGAAGTGAGGATAGCAGGCCTCAAACTCACATATTTCAAAATCCTAATCAACTGATATTGGGTCCCATTCATTACACAAAGCTAGAATATTAGACAATGGCCTTTGTCAGAGATGCTAAGTGCCATCCTGTGACTTAATGTGGGCGCTATGTTCCTGCCATTGTTTATTGTACTATTGACATGAAGTGTGGGGTGCAGCGACTGCTTCTTACATCCATCAGCCAAATTAGCTATTCTGCACAATACTTCGGACTTAGAGGATACCAAATCTCAAAAGCCAATTGAGCGGCTTCCATACTGTCAGTGACTAAGAGATACATACTTAGGCACTAGAGAATAACTGTACTGCCCTCTTAGGACAAATTAATTTCAGAGTTCTTCTGCTTAGCAGAACACTAGATATTTGGAGACCTCAGACCAGGGGCTGTATTACATATGCTACGCACTTTGACCGTTGGCACTACGGCACACCTTTAAATAGGTACGGCATGCGCAAACATGGAAAGTGCTCCATATTACAGTGAATGTGCTGCCTCCGGGGCAGCTGCGAACTTGTACTGTCCTGGGGCAATGCATTCAAGTGAAATATAGATTCTGCTGCTCCAAAATCTTCTCTGTATTTCAATGTGCAGGCGGCAATATGCAGGCCGCAACATGCCTGCACTTTTAAGAGGGAAGAAAGATCCTCTTGCAGATGGGTACAATGAGTGACTGCACTGGCCTACAAGGGGATGCGTGGGGGGTCCGCGGAACACCCTTTCTCCCCTCCAGACAGTTGCGGCTTCTGGCATTCGTTAGTGGTGCGGAGGTGGGGGGAATACAAAGAAATGGAACATAGTTAAAATAAATTAAAGTGCACTTACCTGCCCCCCCAATGGATGCTGCGTCTCTCTTGTCTGACGATCGCTGACTCCAGCTGCATACTACGCAGCCTCCAAGAAGCCAATCCCAGCGCTTCTCTCAAGCTGGGAATACTATTCTCAGTATGAGAGAAGTGCTGGGGTTGGTCTGAGCGGCCTGGTTTGCCACTCAGGCAGTAACTGGGAGTCTGTGGCATTTCTCCAACACAGCTGTGCAACACAGCCAGATTGGAGAAACCTAAGTGCGCATGACAATTTGGCCAGCTAAGACGGCCATCCAAAATATAATGCACGCATAAAAGTGCTCACCAACAACCCCCCTGCCATGCCTGTCACAGGAGAATGCCTGGCCCCGTCCACTGAAGACTCATGTCTGCGGAGATCAGGCAGTCAAAAATAAAATGCTAATAAAATGCTTTTATTATCATTTTATTTTTCATTTTTAGCAGGGGTGGAGCTCCTATGTCATTTCAGAGGAGCCGCCCTTGCCTCTAGAGTGCTGCTTTTAGGAGGCGCACTAAGAATGCGCCATCTTTTTGTGGCACACTTTCAGTGCACGTCCTAAAGGCATGCTTGTGCTTGCCTCTGTGCCCACGTCCATAAATCGGCACGAGCGCAGGGGCAAAGATATTCCCTCTCCATGCAAATGACTGAATGCCCTCTTGCGATAGCCCTGGTGCTACATATGCGCCAGGGATATCTGTATTACAGAAGGAGCTGCACAAGCGTCTGGGGGCGCACAAAGAGTGTGCAAATGCCTGTTGCGTCCCCTTGGCACTTTCTATAATACGTCCCCAGATTGTATTATTTGAAAACATTTGGAGACCTTTTATAGGGCATTGAACAGCACACAAAATGTAAGTGGTGGATATGTCCTCACGGCTCCCTCACCCTAAATCCTCACCTCATCCATCTCCACAAATGTACTGCGTATCTTGATGTATCCAAACACACACAATTAGTCATACAGTGAACATCTACATGAGGCTCACCCTTCAGGCCAGGACAATGTGTCTCTCACAGTCATATATATATATATATATATATATATATATATATATATATATATATATATATATATATATATATATATATATATATATATATAAAAGAATATATATGTTTTATCCTCTATATTCTGGGAAACACCGTAATATATTTCCACACATAGTGATAGACAAACCCTTCCTTTCCTTCAGACGCAGTACAACGCACATGGACTGTACTTTATGTTTGTTGTCAATCGTTTTATTTTTGATCGTCTTTTGGATAGTTGGGTGTACAGGATAGGAATGCCCTTTTTTCATTCTTTTTATGACTTGATGCTGTTTGTCAACACTGTACAATATTTTCCTAAAATGATTCACCCACACTGATTCTATCCTGGGGGCTACTTGAATATATGTTAAGGGGGGCAAAAGTTGTAGGGAGTCTTACAGGCAGAACCGTATGTTAATCTTGGGTGTTTGGAAAAAAAGCCAAATTGTAGGGATCACACATAATTTATTGAGCCTCTATCTTAGATTTGCCCTGTCTATCCATCAGAAATGCAAAAATAAAGGGATTTGCTTGGACAAAGGAGTGTTTTTCATTGTTCCACGGTGGCTTTGCAGAACCACGGAGATCTGTTCCCAGGGATGTCTGCTTTAGTTGGGGATCTGTGCATCAGCGGCTGTGGACAAAGTTTCCCAGCCGTCGCCAATGTGTAGTTAGTATTCAAGCCCACAGCCTTGGCTGTTTGTCTGGGCTGTTTGTTAGCGTGCAGGCTGGAAAACAATGATGCCCATGAAAGAAGAGTTATGGCAGGGCCAGGCCAGGAGGCAGGAGTGGTGGCAGAGGTGAGGCCTAGGTCATGTCCTCAGCCTGCTGCATGGGGGGTGGGTAACGCCATTACAGCAGGGGGACTTTTCATGAGAGGGAGGAGGAAGGTGGCCCACATGCTGGGGACTCTTGGATTCTATGGGAGTTGCCACAAAAGGCAACTAATGTTGTCCCTCTACTATTAAATTGTGTGAGGCTTTTGACATTTAAAGGAAGCATTGTCATGATTTAGTGTACCTTAATGGAGTAACGAACCAGAGTTGTCGACTTTGGAACTGGGGAACCAGGTTTGAGTCTCAGCATCTGCTCAATATCCTGTGATTCTGGGCAAATCATGTAATCTCTCCGCGCCTACCAAAAATGTATGTGTCATTGTGCAGTGTAACTGGTGCTTATGTCCATGACCTTCAAGTCAAGTTCATGCTATGCTGCAAAAAAATAATATACCAGTGCATGGTAAAACATTTTATGAAGTGGAATAATACAGGAAAATGCTACTATCTTGAGGTGAGAGAGAAATGCTCTTCTGGGAGGTGCCCAAGCTGACTGTAGGCATTTTTAGGCTGAAAAGGAGGTGGGGACATTAATTCTCACAGGCGTATTGTATCGGCGCTAAACAATATAGCGTGATCAGTATAGAATTCACAAAGTAGACACGGTGAAGTAGGTGGGAGAAATATCCCTTAAACCCCCAGAGCGGAACCCGGAGGTCCGAAACAATGCAAAACAAACAAATCCTATGCACACGCAACAAAGTATAAGAAGTGGTAAGACACTATTCTTGTAGTTTACAAATGAGAAACGAGTTCTTGGACCGTTGTAGTTCGTTTTTAATACGGTGTTCTTGAGCAAAACCAGCCAACACATGTTTCGTCAGTGGGTGGCAAAACCCTTGACTTCTTCAGGGCTTGGGAGCAACACAGAAAGTAAAGTATGCCACCAATTGTATAAGACAACAATGGATTTACAGAAAAAAGACACGTTTTTACACACCTGTATTAAAGTTCCAGTTCCAAGGTGTGCTTTGAAATCCAGGATGTCAAATAGAGTTGGTCCAAATTGCTCATTAAAATCGAAAATCAAAACAGAATTGTAAATCAGACATGTGTTACTTAGGATTAGAGATCACACATTCTCTTATGGATAGACTGTATTGATATAAACGATGAAGAAAGGAAAAAGTAAGAAGTCTATCATGTACAAAGTGCACCCGGAACCAACGCTAGACCTAGAGACAATCAGGCGAGTTAACTGCATCCTGGGGCAAGTAACAGACGTGCACCACCGGTCACCTAGGTGCCAAACGTGATCAGACTACTATGCTTAGCCCAAAACAAGACTTGTTACAAAAGTAGAAACATGTTACAAAAGACCTTGGGGCATATTAGCAAGGAACCTTGTTGAAATTATCGGCAGGAAACTGCAGATGAAACGGCGATAATGGGCTTGCTAATACGCGTTATAGAATTCCTATAGAATCCCAGGTTAGATGTGCAGGACATCTAACCTGGGATTCTATAGGAATTCTATAACGCATATTAGCAAGCCCATTATTGCCGTTTTATCTGCAGTTTCCTGCCGATAAAACGGCGATGATTTTAACGAGGTTCCTTGCGAATATGCCCCCTTGTTGCCAAGAAAGGCCCAATAATCTCGTCACCCCGGTGTCGGTGACAGTCAAAGAGTGCTAAAAAGGAAAATTCTGTGATAACTTGCCCCTATTATGTGATAAAACAGCGTATCTTTCTGCAATAATAACCAATGTTTCCAAACTGAACAAAACCATAAAACACGTTCCAGTAAGGGAGAGGTAATCCAGAAAGTACGTGCCATATAAAATATATGCCTTTTACAACTAAATTCAGCCACAGTTTTTAGGACGCTCACCTCTCCACCGGTGATAATTCCGACCCTGTTGGTCATGTAACGAGCTATGTTGTCGGGTATTTAAAAATGATTCCAAATCTGAAAAATACGAAAGGAAAGGGAAAGGCACGCCCTGTCACAAATCTGTTTCGAGGGGGTAACCCTAGATAGTTAAGCTATTCACTGTATTGTTTAAAACAGATACTGTTCAAACGTCACTTCTGTCCAAATAATGGTTGTACAGCAAGTGAAGTCCTGTTTCCATCGCAATTGGTATCTTACCTCCGATCCAGATAATGTCTGTTCCGAGCCCTTTAACAGGTACGTTTTGTCCCCTGCTGTGGTGCTTTCAATGTGAGTGCCAAATGGACAAGATCACTTTCTCTTGCTGTCTCTATTTGACACCCTGGATTTCAATGCATACCTGGATCTGGAACTTTAATACAGGGGAGTAAAAACGTGTCTTTTTTCTGTAAATCCATTGTCTTATACAATTGGTGACATGTTTTACTTTCTGTGTTGCTCCCCAGCCCTGAAGAAGTCAAGGGGTTTACAACCTACTGACGAAACACGTGTTGGCTGGTTTTGCTCAAGAACACAGTATTGAACAAGAACTACCACGGTCCAAGAACTTGTTTCTTGTTTGTGAACTACAAGAAATGTGTCTTATCACTTCTTATACTTTGTTGCATGTGCATAGGATTTGTTTGTTTTGTAGGCATTTTTGAACAATAGGTAAGAATTGGGTCAGTGCTTAATTTGTAAATGAATAAGTGACGAGACCCAACGTTTTGATCAGAAGTCTACAGCTTGTGCCATTGAATATTGGGGTGCTGAATATCAAGGCTGCCTAGGTTTGATTTCACCTTGTGCCTCTTTAATCCACCACCAGACATTCCCTCCCGTTATATCATCACTCTTGCATATTTCTGTTTCTCCCTTTGTCACTATTTTTCCATCTTTCTTTTCCTCCTTCTTTCTCCCTTGTGTGTTTTCTATCCATACTTAAAAATAGCAACCATCACTCTTGAGGATGCCATCTTTAAACGTTAAGTCTAGTAAGCTCTCCTTTGCAGCGACTCTAGACAAGGATGACCCCTGTCTCCGCTTATTTTTTCCCTTACGATGGAGCCGCTGTCCACGGCCTCGAAAACAAGCCTCTTGGATCCGAGGGCTTGAGATGGGCGGAGAAATCTAAAAATTAGCACTGTTTGCAGAATTGTGCTTTATTATGTACCTGGATACGACTCTCCCATTGTTGTTGGACGAATAAAAACAATTTGAAGCTACTTCAAGCTACTGCATTAACTACATGAGGTCTACGAGCATTGAGATCTTGAACCCCACTCACAGCACCCGATCCTTTCTCTTGCCTTTTAGCCACGCGTGGGAGGCCATTTCTTTGCGCTATCTAGAGATCTCTTTGACTAGTTACACCCACACACTCATGGCTGGGTCGCATTAATGCAGTGAAAATGATCTATCTGCCCAGGTTACTTTGCGTGGCACACACTTTACCCCTGTGGATCCCTTGCGATATCGTTCAGCACACCCAAAAACAGTTGTTACAATTTGTGTGGTATAATTCCACTCGCCGAATACATTGAATAAGAGAAACTCAGACGGATGACTTGGGTTTCCTGATTTAGAACACTACATTCATGCCTTTCAATTATAGTCTGCTCTCAACTGGTATCACCTCTCCATACCGAACCTTGGGTGCTCCTACAACAGGGATGCTCCATCATCCCTCTATATCTTATTCTGTTAATGATTTTTGGCTTTCAGAGTCACCTGTAAGCAACCGCAACTCTTCTTCGAAATTGGGATAAAATTAACAGCCACCAGCCTGCTACTTCATATCCTTTCCCTCTCTCTCCTATTATCCAACAACCCGGGGTTTGTGCTGGGCACAGTGGGTGCGTGTTTTGCAGACTTGCGGGGAATGAATACCCCCACTTTTGGGGGAGTTGTACCAAGAAGGAGTTACATTGTATAGGCAGGCATGTAGACCGCACTTCCATCTGTCCACTGCAGATGTCTTCCGTCTTAACCAACTTCTGCTCTAGGTGAACATACCTTTCATGACAGATAACAGCAGTAGGGCCAAAAGGCTTCTGGATCAAATCTTCGCATAGGGGTCGCCTAGGAAAGGCATCACTCACCTTTGTGCAGCCTTGGGTAGAATTTTCCAACCGCAGTGACATCCTTATCAGTCGCAATGGGAGCAGGATCTAGGGATAACCATTGCTGATGACACTTGGCAGCAGCTCTGGACACACACGGCCAGGACCTCTGTCTCCACTATGGTGGTATAAGATATGGCATATACACGCCATGGAAAGCTTGACTGTGATAGTTACAGACAGGATGTACAAGTTTGAATGAATCTGGCTGCCTTACAAGACATATATTAAGACCGATAGGGTGGGAGTGAACCCATATACCACCATGCTCGACATCTTACAACGAGCCCGACTGGGATGACCTTTGTCATCAGATAGTGAGTCTGGAGGGGTGAAGATTAGTCTCTGTGATGAGTTTCTGATCAGGAGACCCTATATAATGATGATCTGCCTGCCTGATATTCACATGCTTATTCTTATGACTTTTCATTAGATGTTGTACGCTCCTCTGGTTGCTGCTGTGATACTGATGGAGCAAGGATTCGCACGTAACGCGACTTGCTTGTAATCAGTCCTCTCGACATAACGTTAATGTACTAATCAACATGTTTGTTTTATTAATATTGCATTTCACAAAATCATTGGGTATCTAGAAGAAGCTTGCATATGTGCTTTTACTAATGTTAATCCGCTTGCAATAATATGGCCGCTGCTACGCGGGATTTCTTACTGCACATGCGTCTGTCACACTCACGTGACATGACGTTTCTTTCACTTGGAGGGACACTTTTGCTTCTGCGCACTAGAACTAAAATGGCTGCTCTGTGTTACAGCTTGCATGAAGCTTGCACTGCTGCTTTTGCTAAGCTGTTTGTTCTGCTTAACTTTAACGTAATAGTTAAAAAAAAGTAATGAGAATAGAGTAGAGATAAGTGGTATACAGTGCATTCATTTATTCTGTGTTCTCAAACTGTTTCTTTTTTATTCTTACATGTAAAACAATTTGGGCCTGACGCTTACTGCTGAACTCTATCTTGGAGAAAATTGCGACTGCGCACGAATCACAAAGTCCATGAAGCAGAGTGACCTTTGAAACGCTGCCAAAGAGCCAACTTGCTAGAAGATGCTTGTGGGAACCTTACCTCTTGACCCTACAGAGGAAGTTAAAGTTCTCAAATGGACTAAAATGTAACAAATATTGGAACATTCATTGTCGGGTGGAATAAAATATACATGGGAAAATAAAAATTGATGGTCGGGAACGGTAATAGAATATTCAACAGTAAAGTGTCATTTTGGTATGGTGTGATGACCTCTCCTCATCTCTTACACTTGCAGCATTGGGGGGTGGCACACTGACCTGAAAATAGTATAACTAGGGTAGGCTTAGCTAGGTAATTTGTCCGACTTGTCCGAATAGCTGACCTGTCAATGACCCAACGCACTCAATAGGTAATCGGGAGCAGAGGTGCTGGCGGAGCACTCTGTCAGATGGTTCGAAACCCATATCAGGGTTTGCAAACTGAAGTGCTGGCGCAGCACTTTGTCGGAGAAATCGATAACTCTTTCCGGGTTCTGGCTGTTAGCTACAGAGAGAGAGTAACGCAATGTTGCAACTTTAACTGCGGGTGCTGGTCTTAGCCCTTGGTGGTCCTGTCCTGATCCAATTTGGCTTTACCCGTCCTGAATACTGATCTGCACCTGCCTGCCTTTATGGTGCCTGCACTTTCGGGGTTCTGTCCTTTAAACTCACCCATGACCAGGGTTAGTTCTTCACAACATTCTAGGTAAATATACTATGTGGGTATGTCATTGATCTGATTCCTTCTCTCTCCCCACCCTAATGGTAAATGATAATAGTTTTACATTTTGTCGTATATCATTGTTCTGATTCCTTCTCTCTCCCCACCCTTTTTTTTTACAAATGCGTAAGGACTGCTTTATGAGAACTCTGCACGTTTTCATTCTAATCATTATTTTCCTAATTGGGAATTTTCTATTATTCAATACTTGGATTAAGACAATTTAAAGATTTTAGATAACGAGTTTAAACCTTTCCCCAGTTTGTGGTTATTATAATGTTATTTTCCTATTATTCTAACACCCTTGATCCCTTAGGACTTTAGGTACCGACTACAAGGATTGGTAAGTCAATGGTATAGGTCCTAAAATGAAATTCATAAATCACTGATTAGAGGAAGGCGTACAGGTTAACTGATTAAACTCACATACTAGTATAAGTTGTGTTGTTTTATAGGCCCAGGTGAGTATGGTAAACTGAGTCGGGTGACCTTCGCGCTCTATCAATACAGTGATTCTTTTCTATGCCCTCCCTTCCTTTAGAGTATCTTTCTTGTACTGGGATCACCCTGGAACTTCCTTTAATTTATAAAAACTCAATCAATACATGTTTAAAAAACACATTAAAAAATTGGTAAGTTAGTTTAATTTTTTTGGGTACTTTGCAAATTTGCAAACTCCTATAAACATTGTGTCTGTCTCCAAACTCACTGTTCTAATAACATTTGCAGACCACTAAACCTATTGTGTCACAAGAACTACTCACTGATGTTAAAGAACCACTATACATAGTTTTCTGTTTGCTATTCGGATGTCTGCACTTTCATATTTATTGCAAGTGCGCAATCGTGCAATCTTTGATGATGACCTCTTCAGTTTAAGGTGTACATCATATCCACACACAGAATCAGTTTAGGCACTGTTGCCCTTCAATTCAAGCTCATTTTCACACTCTTGGATTAACTAACACATATGCAGAACAAGCAGGTTAGGCGGCAGTGTCTGGAACAGTCAACCTGATTTTCCGTGCCCACCATTATGAGTTAAATGCCACACCCTTTGCTCGGACCTCTCTGGGCTGGACTGGTGTTTGTGTTTCCATCCAGGCTCCTATTCCCGCCCTTGGCTCTGGGAGGGCGGAGGGATTTCCTGCCCCGCAGTGCATTTGATCTCTGCTGGCTTCACAAGCACCCGAGCACGAGGCAGCCTCGTTCTGGCGAGGTGTGACGCGGCTCTCTGCTGCCTGAAACAACACGCGCCTCACAGAGCCAGGCCCCAAAGCCGGCCTGCCCTGCTAAGGTAAACAGACTAAAAAGAGAAAAAAGAAAATAATTAAAATCTTTCATGGCACGCACTTCCGTACTCCTAAGCTAGGTGTGCTCTGTCGGCCTTGCTGACAGCGACAGATCCCAAAATAGAGCCTTAATGAGTAAGCCAGCCATGTGTGCCCAAGCAGTGTGCCCTAGCAGCAGTCTGAGTTTTGTTTAAAAGTTGGAGGACTAAAGAATCATCACCCGGCAAGGTGGACTTGGGAGTACTTTGGAGAGTGGACTGTAAACAAGCGGTACATAAAGGCCTCCCCAAACACAGCAACACCACCTGACGTACACTTAAAACCCCTGTTTCCGAACACCCCAAGCTTGGTCCACATCAAGAATGGTGCAAACCCCCATACATCACTGGACTGCAGAAACTCACAACACCCATTTGCAGTCTTCCCATACCCTTAATTCATTCATCGGCTGAGCTAAACTCTCTAATACATGTTTTGGCCTAATGAGAATGCTAAGAAAGATCCTTCCTCTGCTCCCTTTCCAGGCAAGGCGGATTATGGTGCAAGACCTCATACTGTACCGCCTGGATTACGGGAATGCGTTGTACCTGGGCGCCCCTCAGTCCACAATCCAGAAATTACAAGTGATCCAGAATTGTGCGGCTCGCCAACTTCTCTAGATTCCTCGGAGACAATCAGCAAAACCTGCACTGAGGAATCTTCTCTGGCTCCCAATTCGGGCTAGGATACATTTCAAGGCCATGTGCCTGGCCCATAGAGCTATGTGGAAATCAGGTCCAGCCATCATCCAGTCCCTGGTCACCCCCTATAAACCCCCCAGGTAGGAGTCTTTGTTCTAGCTCCGCTTTCTCGTTTCCCCAAGGAAAGTACGAAGATCCAGCTGGGTTGGACGCTCTTTCTCCCTGAATGCCTCCAATCTTTGGAATTCTCTCCCCCCTACCCTCCGAGGGGAACCAAACATACCGACTTTCCGTAAACTTCTCAAAACCCATCTTTTCAGAACTTCACATTAGCGTGACATGCCTATCTGTCTGTTCGCTCCACAAGCGCTAGGAGGCCTCAGGGTAGCTTCGCACTATAGAAATCTAATTTCATTCATTCAATTAATAAAAGTATTGAGAAATATGATCCTGCAAGTTTGCTACCTCTCATGGTGTCAGGTTTGCAAATTTGCAAATTTCCCAAAGGCTTCCTCAGAGTATGTCTGGAAATTGAGACTTGCGACTTTGCCATGTTTCCTGTTGTGTCTCTGAACATTTCTTTTGCATTTGTACTTGTGAAGAGGAGGAGGCAGTGCAGAAACTCTTCATGACAGCATAAACAATTTAGCAATTTCTCAAAGCTCATTCCCACCTTGGGAAGAGATTTACTCTTGCTTGTGTCAGGAGTAAATCTCCAACCATTTGCATTGTTGGGAAAGAACAGAAATGCACACATTCAAATTGATGGCAGTTGCCAAACTTTTCGTGGCAACCCCTTCCCAAGAGTCTTACGGCCACATGCATCATTGCACCCGTTTGCGATTCCTAAATTGCGAAAATTAAGAAATCGCAATTTAGAAATCGCAAACTGCAATGCATGAAAAATTTGCATTTTTTTGCGATTCGGTATTTTTCCTTAATTGCGATTCACAATTTGCGAATTGCAATTAAGGAAAACCCTTCCCATTGATTCCTATGGGCCAAAAGGCCCATAGGAATGAATGGGAAGGCATTCACATTTTGCGAATTTCAAATTGCGATTCGCAAAATGTGAATGCAATTTCAAGGGTGCAGGGGGGGGTCCAAAGAACCCCTCCCTGCACCCCTGAAATGTAACTTCAAATGCAATTTACACACACACATGCCCCAAGGGCATGTGTGTGTGTAAATTAATACTTTAAAAAATGCAATTTGTGCATATTTGAACGTTTTCGGTAAATTAGCATGAAGGTCAACTTCATGCTATTTTACCACTTCCAAATTTCGAATTCGCAATTAAAAAATGATCATGCATTTCATTTCAGAAATCTGAAATTGCGATTTCTTAAATGCAATCGCAATTTTAGAAATCGCAACATGGTTGCCATTGCCTAAAATTGCAAAATGCATTATCCATTCCAAATTAGTCAATTGCATTCGCAAACGGACGAAAATTGCGATTCGCACCGTTTGCGAATGCAATTGACTTTGATGCATGTGGGCATTACCGTCTTACGCCCTCCCTAGGTTTCTCTGCCCCAGTTGAAAGATTTATTAATGCGCAATATTATTTAATTTTGGGTGAATATTATGCATAAGTAAATAGATTGGTTTCATCTTCATGGAACAGGCACGAATTAAATGCAGCAAATTCAGGATTAGTTGTCTGTACTTTGGGATGTGGCTTGGAGACCCATGATGGCTAAAACATCTGTATTTTGTTGTTTTGTAGACTTTAAAGCAGCTTTTGATTTTGTTGATCACACCAAATTGTGGTCCAAACTAGAAAAATGGAAGATCCTATCAGGGCCTTTATCGATATTATGATTTTTATAATCTGATAACCGGGTAGAGCAGTGGTATCGATTAATGGTAGAATAATGGAACAAATACTCAACAGAAATTTCTTAAAGTACGGTTGATGTTGGCCCCAACATTGAGGTGCCTTTTCTTGGCTGTTCTGTACCCAATAGCAACATCTCCTTCTTCATCCCCTAAAGTTGGGAGTTTTCATGAATGGAATTCTCCTGTGTGCCAATGTTTAACCTTACTGGACCAAACTACAAAAGCCATTCAGAGGAAACTTAGGGGCATATAAGCAACGGACGGCGACAAATAACGCAATGTGCGGTTAGCGCTTTTGAATTTATCGCCGTCTGTCACTGGAATTTATCGCCCTGTTAGCGCGTTATTAAGAACGCGTTTCTCCAGGGCGATGTAAATTCCAGCGATATCGGGGAAATCGCCGTTTTGCAGGGAACATCGCTGGCTTTCCAACGATGTTACCTGAAAAACGGCGATATGCTTGATGATACGACCCTGTGGTTGTAACACAAGAATCCACCCCCCATGATAAACATACATGAGTCCGGATTTTAGCAGACGTTAGTTTTTGGCGATAACAGCGGTTTTCGCCCAAAACTAATGTCTGATAAAATGCGTGGGCCACCTTGTAAATATTGCAATGTGCACATCAGCGATATTTTACAGGTTGTACTGCCCAGTGATGCCCACTGTGCATCTCATTAGACATGCAAAGCGAGGCGTCGGGAAAAAGGGTGCTAACATGCACTACTGCATGTTAGCATCCCCTTGTAGATAGGGCGCTAATATTAGCTCTGCTTTTTGGGCTTTTAAAGCGAAAAAAGCGGAGATAAGGTCCTTGTAAATATGCCCCTTAATGCTTTAAACTCCTTATTGTGATACCAGCAGATTGAGAATAAATATTGACCAAGCAAAACCTTTGTGTTTGGCACAAACATATTGCATGATCATGTTTGTTAGGTGGAACAAATCTAGAGGTGGATAAGGAATACCTTTTTTGGGGTTGATATTCACTCCTAATTCATCCTGGAATTGTCATCGAAGGAAAACAAATGCAAAAGTATCCAACATGTTGGCAACCTTGGTTTCTTTTACCAATATGTATGGGGCTGTTCAATCAGGCCACTCTTAAAAGCTGGTTCAGATATAGTTATGTGAATGCTGCTACAGGGCTCAGAAATTGTAATGTTGGAGAGTCAATTAAAGTATTTGGTGTAGGCATAGTAATATAAAAAGCTGATAGTCTGCTGGGCTCAGAATGTGGCAGGAGTAAATCTCCAACCATTTCAATGGTTGAAGGGGTCAGAAAAATATATGTGAATGCACACAAACTCAAATTTGTGGCAATTCCCAAACCTTCCACAGCAACCTCTCCTTCACAGTCCCGCCAACCGCCCTCCCCTCAGGAATAATTTACGCGTACACATTATTATGCCATATATGGGTTCATATTACACATGAGTAAATAGGTTAGTGAGTGCAAGCTCACCTTGTGTAAATTCAGTCCACTCCTTAATCAGACTATTTTTGCACAGGTTGAACTCTCATGTACAAGTAGCTTTGAGAATTGAGCCCAGTAGGTCTTTTAGGGTCCAGTGGTTACTGGGGTGCATGCATGGTATGACGCCTGTTCCATGGGTTACACACACCTGGATGGTCCAGTGCTTTTGGAGCCATTGGCTTGATAGTCTGTTTTGAGGAGAATAGTACAGGTGAATTATTGAACTCAATAACTGTAAAAGTCCATCAGATGCCTTAGAACATTCTCGTAAACGGAGTATAGAATTTTCATTTACATATTGATCGGATTGCAAACACAAACTCATAGATGACGTATAAAAAGTTCTATAGCACCATTCCTGCCAGGCATGTAATAGCAGTTACAATATTGTGTGGCACATTGTGGCACCGTGTGAGTTTGTAAAGGTCTTCCAGACCGAAAGACGACACAGAAGCCGGAGTTTGGAAGTTGTTGCTAGGTGCGAGATAGGTCATTTCAGTTCAGGTGCTCAGATCATAACTGGACTTGATTCCCAGCATGGCCTGCTACTTACATCCTGCTTTAGTGTGGTATTTTACTCTGTCGTTGTGCGACGCACTTGCAGGGCAGATACTTGATGAAATGGCCACTGTGAGCACGGAATGTATGTTTGATACCAGGGCTTCAAGTGTGCCAGGTCCTCCCGGTGCTCAGCACCATTAATTCCAAAAGGCCTATCGGGCTCTCTATTTTTAGGTTTCGCCTGAGACAGCGCATGCGCTGTCTCTTCGAGACGTTTAGTAAGTGGCTTTTAAAAGTGCCA
The DNA here is from genome assembly GCF_964261635.1 of Lissotriton helveticus. Classification (NCBI taxonomy): domain Eukaryota; kingdom Metazoa; phylum Chordata; class Amphibia; order Caudata; family Salamandridae; genus Lissotriton; species Lissotriton helveticus. The sequence goes on from NC_136058.1 coordinate 265,089,008, forward strand.
CCAGAGGCTTTTGCCGGCCTCCAGCTTGCGTTCACGTGCTCGTGCACGTGCACAGCTGCCATCTGTGTTTTTATTGCTGTAATCAGGCTCCTCTGCTTGCACTACCCCCTCCCTTTTCCCCCTCCCTCCTGGTCAGCTTCATTTGTGTCTTCTATCACTGTGAATCATGCTTCCTGCTCCCACTCCCCTCTCCCTTCTCCCCCTCCCACTTCGTCATTTTCATTTGTGTCTTCTATGCTGTGAATGCTCCTCTGCTTGCACTCCCCCCTCCCTTCTCCCCCTCCCCTCCCTCTTCGTCAGTTTCATTTGTGTCTTCTAGCTGTGAATGCTCCTGCTTCCACCAGGCCCACACACCACCAGCTGTCAGTGCATGCTCCCACCAGGCACACACACCACCAGCCGTCAGTGCACGCTTCCACCAGGCACACACACCACCAGCCGTCAGTGCACGTTTCCACCAGGCACACACACCACCAGCCATCTGTGCACGCTTCCACCAGGCACACACACCACCAACCATCAGTGCACACTTCCACCAGGCACTCACCACCAGCCATCAGTGCACGCTTTCACCAGGCACACACTACCAGGCGTCCACCAGGCACACACACTACCAGTCGTCAGTGCACACTTCCTCCAGTCACACACACTACCAGCCGTCGGTGCACGCTTTCACCAGGCACACACCACCAGCCGTCAGTGCACGCTTTCACCAAGCACACACACACCACCAGCCGTCGGTGCACGCTTTCACCAGGCACACACACCACCAGCCGTCAGTGCACACTTTCACCAGGCACACACACCACCAGCCGTCAGTACACGCTTCCACCAGGCACACACACCACCAGCTGTCAGTGCACGCTTCAACCAGGCACACACACAACCAGCCGTCAGTGCACGCTTTCACCGGGCGCACACACCACCAGCCGTCAGTGCACGTTTTCACCAGGCACACACACCACCAGCCATCAGTGCACGCTTTCACCAGGCACACACACCACCAGCGGTCAGTGCAGCAGGCAGGCTCTTCTCAGAGTTTTTTGGTAAATATGTGTTCGATACCTGGGAGGGAGTGGGTCGAGTTTCCTTAAACCGTGCTGAGTAGGCAGGTGCAGTGCATGAACTCCTGTGTGAGTGAGTAATGCTGCCTGGGGCTCACTCACTCCACACTTGTAAATTGCGCCTGCACCAGGGTTTTTCTCATTTGCAAAGTTCGGCGCATGGGCACAGCTAGGCAGGCACCACACCCCCAGGAATGACTGCTTCCTACAACCAGAATGGAAACAACATTCAGAGCAATGAAAACAAGTTCATTTGATGCAAACAACTGTTAACAAAAACCATGCTATTGTAGATCTGGCAACTTAAACAAAACAGCAACAAAAACAAACAAGAATTGGCATCGCCAATAGGTCTCGCTTTTTGGAACCTATAAGTATTTAGATATGCAGCAGAATATCCTTGGTGCAACAACACCAACTATTGCATGGCTAAACACTTATAAGGTTCCAAATGCGAGACCTATTGGCTATGCCAATGCTTGTTTGCCCTTCTCCTCAGGCTGGAAAAAAATCTTATCTCTGCAGCAGTACCACCCTTCACTGGCTTTGATGTAACTTCAAAGAGACTCGTTATAGTTCTTTCACAGTCTCGTAATTTCAGAACTAAAGCTTTTTCAATATTATATACAATGAAACCTAAGTTGCTGCTTATTTATTGTACACAACTAACAAGCATTGACAAAGCCAATAGTCCTGGCATCTTCTAAGTGGAATGTTTCTTGTTTTATTATTTTTCTGGGTGCAATGACAGAAGCAGCAAATTTACCTGTCGGGAGGCACTCTATGCTAAGCACAGATTTGTTAGCTTACGCGTTTTCAAGCCGCCTCCTTAATTACATAGGTCACGCCCCTCTGAGAGAACCCCCATTTTTTCATCCCACTTAAAGCCCCGCTTGCGTCACATTTTCCTATAATATTTGGCTATAGAAGTTAGACTTCAGCTGGTTGTTTAATATGCCACTCACTTGACAAGCTTGTTCAAACTACACCTAAAACGGTTATACTCTGTTCAGAGCCCTCTTAGCACAAACCACATTCACACATCTCAGACCATTTACAGGATGGGAATGGGTTAGATAGAAATGTGTGAGTACCCACGAACTCCTGAGTTTGCAGTTTTCACAAACACTCCATGGCATCCCTGTCCTGCAGCACCTCCTCCCACCCAGATCTGTCTATGCTATAGGTTTTAAGCATACATATAGGTGTAGATTGACAGCTTTAGTAAACACCTCAAACCACCATACGTTGCAGTCTGAAAGTTGTAGTTTCGATTTTCCATGATAAGTATTAGCCTACCAGTTCAAGCCTACCAAGTGCTGTTTTTCTAAAAAGCAAGTAAAACCTTAATTTGTCACATAGTTTGCAGCAATAACTGGGAGATAAAAATGTATTTTAAACATATAGGGGCATATTAGCAAGAACCTCGTTAAAATTATCGCCGTTTTAGCAGCAGGAAACTGTTGCTGAAACGGCGATAATGGGCTTGATAATATGCGTTATAGAATTCCAATAGAAGCCCAGGTTAGATGTTCTGCACATCTAACCTGGGCTTTCTATTGGAATTCTATAACGCATATTAGCAAGCCCATTATCGCTGTTTTAGCGGCCGTTTCCTGCCGTTAAAACTGCGATAATTTTAACAAGGTTCTTGCTAATATACCCCTAAATCCGCTGCCCGTGGAATGATTGGCAGTGGGCCTGCATTTAATAGAAATGCAAATGAATCATGGATCTAATGCGAGGAAAATACTTCTGACAGTCTTGTACTCAGTCTCGCAGATAGAAGCTTAATTGGGCCTGGGATACACACTATCCTGAGTTTTTTCTTTAGCACCATGCTGATTCTCACAGCTCTCAGAATCTACGAGTGGCAGCACAGACAAAAGATTACTTGAAACTACGGAAATAGACATTTGCTTGTACCACAATCAAAGACTTACTGAAGCTATTTTGTCTAGGGAATGATGCTGTAACTATAGAACTGCTGGTATACCCCACTCAACAGAAAATGTAAGAGCAACTCGAATCGGTTCTCTAGTGGGGCCTAGCCTTAAGCTACAAGGTTATGTGTTTTTTGTTATTTGATGGTGTCTAAAACCAAAGATATAAGATGTTTTCCAATGCATTTAGAGTTAGCAGTTCACACACTTGCAGGCTGTTTCCAGTCTACTTTTGAGATTATGGTTTGTAAAATAATAGCATTGAGGCTCACAAGAACAAGGTCGAATTCCTAAAAACAAATAATGAACAACATTTAAGACATGCAAAATGATATAAATACTGTGCTCTGGGGGAAAACAGAGGTAAACGTAGTATTTTTAAAGTGAAAGTGTAATGTAAGAAATGGCTTAAAGAAACCAGTGCTTCATTGGAGTGGTGGACACGTCGCATCAACTTCAAGACCCCAATACCCTTTGCGCCTGGAGGCGCAAGAAGCTGGGGAGAGGTGGAGCCCAGCACCCCGACAGCACTTATTATGCCATCACTACTCCTGCTGTAAGGGAGGCGCACAGGCCGTGTCACGGCAAAGCCCTGGAAAAGGACAGGCCCATCCATGCCCATCAGAGCCCGGAGAAGGCTGGGCTGGGCACCCCCCATGGTTGTCATTTTCAAGATTCTGAGGTACTGTTGCTTTATTGTTTTGTTACCTCGTCTATTTTTGTGAGGGTACATCGCACAGCTCCTGTACCTATTAAGTCTAACTCTTATGCCCTGAATGGGTACATTAAACGTGTAGTGGGCGCCTTAAGTGGGGAAATAGAACACGCAGAGCGTTGCCCATCTGTCACCACGGCCGCAGGTCCTGGGCCACCTGTACCTGCAGAGACAGGTTTCCAGGCTATATGTGGGACTGTCCAAGTGCCTGCCCAGGAGCAAGTGTCTGGGTCGTACCCTCTCAGTGTAACCCTCCTCGCTGACCCTGGAAAAAGCACTAGTCTGGCCTTAACTTCCCCCCACAATAATGGCCCTCCATCCAAATGGATATGACGCCATGGGGTAAGGAAATCACCCCCCTCCTTATACTCTTAATCCAGCGTTCTCTATTCCAGCTCAGCAAGTTTTATTGTGCCTAGTACTGTGGACTTGGACCTTTTCCAAAGGAAATTACTGGACAGCGTGAGGCGGGTGGTCAAAAGTTTGCTGGAGAAGCGTGGCTCAATGGTTAGAGCGGCAGACCCTGATGCAGAGGTCTGGCCCGGGACCAGGCTTCAATTCCCACCTCGGCAGCTCTTGGACTCAATTTCCCCGGACTTGATAATTCTCGCCTCGGTGCCTAGTCTAATGGGTCCCACTCTGTGACTCTGGGAAATAGCTTGCTTAATCTCCACAACGGCCCCAGCAGTGCTTGGATGCCTGGCTTCACCTTGGGGGTGCCCAGGAGTGGACATTTCACAGGAAAGTCAGGATGGGTTCCACAGCGGTATGAATACAGCGCTACGAGGCCTCCGGGTAGAAGTGCGCTATATAAATGCAATACATTTACATTTACATTTGCTTGCTCCTATCTGCACCAGGTTGGAGGGTATTGAAGACCTTTTATGTAGTATTAAGGCAAGTCACCCCACCTCCTCTGCTAATCCAGTAGCCCAGTTCACTCACACAAAGGTGCCTGGGGCTTCGCATTTGCACCCCAAGTTGCCTCCAAATGATTATAACCTCCCCTCCAAGTGCCATCATGATGGATGGGTGTCCCTCTCTCTATCCTGCATCATCCTCCTCCACAACACTGCCAATCCCAAGTTGTTTCTGGGTCTTCCATTATGGGAGTACTCTATATTTCAGTGGGCGATCCAAGTCTTGCTAGGTCTTCCGGCCCTATGGTTGCCTTGCAACCCGCTCTGCCCCAAATGTCCCGTGTTAATAACCCATCTAGGATTATCGACAATTTAATGGCTCCAGAAGCCTTCTTGGGAGTTTACCCAAGGATATGATGTACATGAGGGCACAAACAAAGAGGATGGGTGTTCCAACAAGGTAACTATCTATTTACCACCCACCTACTGCCCTTCTGTTGCGATAATGATAAATGTTGCCCCTCTGCCCCAGGGCATTACTGAGTCGCCAGTCCAGTTAACCCCTTCGACGCTCATGACGAGCTCAGCTCGTCATGGAGTTTCCATTGATTTCAATGGAAATTGTTAATAAATCTTTCCAGGGCCTTAGCATCCAAGTGGTTAAGGAATAAAGTTGTTGTAGGAAACTAGTGAAGAACCGGGTCTTATTCAGAACCGGCGGTCCCAGGGACACACCCAAGGTCTTCGGATTCACCTGTCTTGGCAAACAGAGACACGGAATACTTCTAGGTGGCGTCAGAGATCAAATTTATTAGCTGCAGCTAGTAACAGTGAACCAAGCAATACAACACGGTGTATAACTCAGGAACCTGCTCAATTTAGTAGAGCAAGACACCTTCTTTTATAGATAGTTTCAACCCATTACAAATGAACACCCATTGCGGCAAATTCTGACCAATAGAAACACATTTCTATACATTATCACATTCCAAAGAGTTCACTTTGTAATTTGTAATTTGTAACTGGGTTTTGTATCGCGCCAACTCACCGACAGGTCTCAAAGCGCTACTAACCAAGTGCAGCAACAAGAAACAAGATGAATATATGAGAGATTCTGGAGCTAATAACCAAATACTAGGAAGTAAATGCGTCTTTGAAGAGTAGAGTCTTCAAGGACTTCCTGAAGTGGAGAAGGTTGGACTCTCTGCGAAGCGCCTCCGGTAGCTTATTCCAGATGATCGGAGCCTGAACTGAAAAGGATCTGCCTCCTTTAGTTGCCAGCTTAAAGCGTGGGCAGGACAGCAGGAAAGAACCGGATGATCGCAGGGCGCGCTTAGGTTCGTATATTTCAAGTCTCTCTTTTATATAAGCTGGCGCCTGTCCGTGGATTGCTTTGTGGCAGATGCACATGCTCTTAAATTCAACTCTTTGCACTATAGGCAACCAATGAAGCCTATAGAGCAAAGGGGAAGCATGAGTCCGCCTTGGCACTCCAAATATCAGGCGCGCTGCGTCATTCAGAGTGACCTGAAGACGGTTGGATAGGTTTTTTGGGAGGCCAAGGTATAGCGCATTGCCATAATCGATTCTAGACACTATTGTGGCTGAGACAATGGTTCGAAGCATATTCCGTGAGAGTAAGGGAACAAGCTTCCGCAGTTTCCTGATTAGATTGGTACAAGAACCAACTACAGCGGACACTTGGTTAGCCATCGAGAGTTCCTGATCGATTTTCATGCCGAGGCTCTTAACGCTAGGACACGGTTTTGGAGTGGGTCCGAGTTCTTGTGGCCAAAACAAATCATTCCAGGGGGAGGTCAAGGTTGAAACTACGAGAACCTCCGTTTTATCTGGGTTGATTTTCAATAAATTGGACGACATCCAGTTTACTGTAAATCGTAATATGTCTTGGGCCATGGACTGAGCCGATGGTGTATTGTCGATACTCAGCAGCAGCTGAGTATCATCGGCATAGTTAAAAACTTTACAGTTCATATTTGCCAGGGACTCTATCAATGGCTGTAAATACAAGTTGACCAACCCACAAGTTAATTATTAGGACTGTCCCAAATTCGATTACCAAAAGCCGGACAAACCCATAATTGAAAGCACTACCCATGTAATGAAAAGACATAAAGAAAAGAGCAATATAGTGTAGGATAAGATATGTGCAAGAAACTAGAGGGCTAACGATATCCTGAACAATGATTGGATTTCCAGATTACTATCAGCTAACGAAACTAGTTTCGTAGAAGGGTCAGCTACAGGTGAAGGGGTCAGCATCTTGCAGTTCACTCGCAAGTCGAAAAGGCCCACGTTAAATTGTACATGAACAATGAGGCCCATGCAACTTCGTTCGTTCGTTTACTACCACGGCCTACGTGAGGGCAACACAAAATGGCGTCTCAAACAACATAAAACAAAATGGAGTCCGGTCCCGAAAACCACAGAACCTCAGCCCCTCCTTTTGCCATTACGTAGGCAATAACATAAACTCATGTCAATCTGAATCCAGGTCTATATCTATTCTCATCAGATCATCAAGGTGTTGCTGTAACATCATCTTATTCTCTCTCGCTTCTCTCGTAATGGGTCTCCTCACACAGATCGTAGCACAAAGGCCACAAATGGCAGGACCACACTGGATGCATAAGCAACACGCGAAAAGGATCGCTAAAACCATACCAAGAAACGTTAGAATCTTCCATCCTCATTTGGACAGAAATTCCCAAAACCATCCCATCAACGCCCAGTTACCTTCGTCCACATGTATAGACTCAGCAGACTTACGCAACCTCTGGATAGCTTGGTACACCGTCGGGGCATTATCTGGTATGAAAACGCAACAACTAGATCCGATCAATTTGCATACCCCACCTCTATCTGCCAGTGTAATATCTAGAGCAAAGCGGTTCTGTAATGTCATAAGGCAATCCGCTTGAAGCTCAGCAGTAATATTACTAAGGGCACCTGCAGTCTCATTTATAGTGGCCTCAACCACTCTCGTAAGCTGACTAATATTCCTACTATTAGCCATAGGACCCCAAAAGGGCAGGAAACCCTTAAAGAAATCTCCAACTTCTTGTGCAGCAGTGTCTTCCACATCAATAACACCTCTACCATATCTTGTCTTATGGTAGTCAATAGCAGCTGTGTATGTAGGGGGGAGCAAAAACGCCACATAACATGTGCCCGAAAAATCAGGAGGCAACCATGTATAGGCTCTGTCATAACAGACAAAATACGTGCCTTTAGATGGCACGAACGGAGGAGACTTCTGGGACGTATAAACGTATGTGTGAACACACACACTCTTACCAAGATGGCCACGATGGGGTACAATCCAAATCAGAGGAGACCTTTTCTGTCTCTCTTTCTCAGTCAAACTAACACTATATGTCGTCTTATTCCAACCGACATATGCTCGTATCTCATCTTTGGGAATAGCATTATACGCGTCAATATCTCTAATCATATCGACTATTCCCCGTATCAAAGCATTCTTACTCACGTTATCCTTAACAGAACGCACTGGAGAGGCTTCATTCGCATAGATAAACATCGATTAGAGTGCCCAAACTGACCCATTAGGTGAAAAAGGCAAAACCAAATATGGCATTCCCTTATCTGTCGTATGTGGCATAAGACCACACACCCAACAATTCGTAGTATTTATGACTAGCTGATGCTGATGCAATATTTGTATAAACGAATTGTTCACAAATTCTGATCTTCGTGTCTGTTCATGTTCAGGCAACGTATGAAACTCATGTGGAGAAACAGTAGGGAAAGAAAGAGTAGGTTGGGAGGTAGATGTAAGCGGCTGTTGTGTGGCATAGAAAACCAAACCCACACAAGCTAACGCAATATTCAAAAGCATTAGAAAACACATTATTAAAAAACATTTGCTACAAACCAATATACATATTCGGACTTTAGAATCCACTTTCCTAACACTTTGGTCAGACTAAAAAAACTCCATCCTCTATCGTGCTGCTCACGGTCGTTACCTTCTTCACTTAAGTGTGCGCCAAGATCGTATTAACGACCCTGGACCACGGACCTTGTGTCACTGCGCGGTTCACCCCTTAAGAACTTCCTACCGTGTTCCTGCAGCGGAGTCCGGATGATGACTCGAAAAAGGAAAAAGCAAAAAAGTTTCTTGATCTGACAAGGTGTAAATTTAGCTATTTAAAAAATTCCAGATTCATATATTTATTTGTCCATATGTACAAGCTTTCTCGATCTGAAATCGTAGCGTTCTTTATCAGGCACAGTAGGATCCTTAAACAAAAGTTCCGGATTGGTGGTGTCAATCTTCAGATGAGAAGGCACAGCAGCTTGCAGAACATCATCATCCTCGCGTTCTGACCGAGTCCATGTCAAATGAGCATCACTAAATGGAACAAATCTGGGGACTCGTTCACACTCGGAATCAGCTATACCATCCCTCACCCACTGATCATATTGTAAAGGCAAAGGAACTTTTTTACAATGGGTGGCATGCACCCAGTTCTTTTTGCCAGCTACTCTAACAGCAGTTCTAGTGACCAAAAGAACTAAGTAGGGACCAGTCCATCTCGGTTCCAGATTCTTGGTGCGCTGGAAATTCTTCACCAAAACGTAGTGACCAGATTCAATGGAATGTCCGGGATCTGTAGTAGCTGTCGGCAGACTATCATAGACCTGTTGGTGGAGAACACGTAATTTAGCAGTCAAGTCATGTAAGTAATCCACCAACATAGGGTATTCAATACTGCTGTATTCTTTCGGACGAGGCACACCCCAAACATTCGCTGGACGACCAAACAAAATTTCATATGGACTAAGTCCCACTCGAGAATGCACAGTCGTCCTTGTTGACAAAAGAGCCAACGGCAAAGCATCCGGCCATGTAAGACCAGTGCTCACTTGTACCTTAGCTAATTTCAGCTTCAAGGTACCATTGTAACATTCAACAAGTCCAGCAGACTGGGGGTGATTCGCTGCATGAAACTTTTGATTGATTCCCAAACCAGCACACACTTTCTTCATGATTTGGCCCACAAATTCACTCCCATTGTCCGACCATACAATGTAAAGGATACACGATGATTCTGCAGGAGCGTCAGGAATCCGAAGTATAATCCACAGCCTTCCCCTGCAGCCTTCCGACTCTATCAAGCACTAGAGCACAGGAGGCAAGCCAGGGGAAAACAGGGAGACAAAACAAGGAAAGGTTGGGGGTAACAATTGGGTGTTGAGGGTCTTCAGACTGGTCGTCTCAACCTTCTTGTGGGCTTGGCAATCAAGAGAGACTGTAATGCAAAGAGTTATATTCTTAAATCTGAAGAGGACAATCACATTCCCAATTACACAACATAACCTTTCATACCTAGCTGGTTGTATGTTGATGTCCCTGAATGGATATGGGAAAACCTCTGGAAAGGGATATAACTGGAGCTGCAGTGAAGAAGACAATACCCTCATAAGTCTAATGACCCAATGTATACTTGTGTATTGAGTGACTAACAATATATCCTGCTCACTCTGATCGTCTGTCTTAACTGCCACGAAGCACACCCCAAAGGATTATTTGAATACAAGAATTCGGTTGCCAATATCCTTGATAGTGGGAACAACATCTACAATAAACAAAACAGGGAATCAAACACTTCAATACAGTATTACTGATACCAATTACAATGTGCAGCGCAAGAATGCGCTGTTACCGTGTTTCTGGAACATGTAGCTGTAGCCCAATCCTCACTGGTCCACGCAAGATATCAAGTCCAAAGAGGTGAAGTAATCACCAGAGCTGAATAACCCCAAGGAAATGGTGTAAGAAGGGATAAGGAAAGGCCCTAACTAACTAAGGTCAGAGCACCGGTAACAACCCGGCCGCCAGCGGAGCAGAACCCGGCTGGCAGCGGAGCAACCCGGTGTGGTAGGAAAAAAGGAAGGATGAAGGTTTGCCCGGCCCGTCAGCGGAGCAAAACCCGGCTGACAAGCGGAGCGGAAATGAGGCCAACAGTAGAGGGAGGATGCCCGGCTCGTCAGCGGAGCACAAGCCCGGCTGACCAACGGAGCAGTACTGAGGCAAAGGGTAGGGAGAGGAAATCCCGCCGGATGGCGGAGTCAAACCCGGCCGCCGGGCGGGACACCAGAACACTGCAAGGCAGCTAAATCGGGAAACGACACGGAACGTGTCAAATTGCACAAGCGCGGTGGAGAGGCACTTTGCAAACGAGAGGGACGGGCTGCAGAGGCTCACAAACGAACCAACAGAGCCGAAGACACTCTCAATTCGGAAGAACGCCAGGACGTAGAAAAACCGGAAGTCAGGCACAGGAAGTCAGGCACAGAAACGAACCCAACGGAGCTAGACGCTAGAACGTGAAGCGTCGCTCCCTGGGTCAAGGAAACCTATATAGTGCACAATTAAAGGGCTAGCGCACTGGGAGGGGGCTTGAGGCATGACAGTACACTCCCCCCACAACAACCCCCACCTGGTTTTGGCTTGTCAGGGTATCTTTTATGGAACGCCCTTAACAACCTGGGAGCATGGACATTGGAAAAGGGTTCCCATGTACGCTCTTCCACACCGTATCCCTTCCAATGAACCAAATACTGGACCGTACCCCTCACTCTACGGGAATCTAGGATAGTCTCGACCTCGTATTCCTCCGAGTCCTGCAGAGTTAACGGAGTAGGTTTTGCTGGCAGTGTAGTCCCTGGCTCAACCGGCTTTATTAGGGAAACATGGAATACCGGATGAATCCTGAATGAAGGCGGAAGCTGCAATCTTATGGCAACAGGATTGATTATTTTTTCCACCTTATAGGGACCTATGTATTTGGGATTGAACTTGCGTGGACCCCCAAGAGTAATGTATTTGGTGGAAAGCCAAACCTCATCTCCTGGTGTGTATATGGGTTCTAATCTTCTGTGTAGATTTGCCCCCTCTGTGTATCTCACCTTGGCCATCTCAAGACTCTCCAATGCCTTCCTCTGTATTTCAAGTAACATCTCTACTCTATCTGCAGCAGCAGGGGTTGGACAATCTAAGGAACAACCAGAGGGCAGCAACTTAGGGTGATAACCATACAAGCAAAAGAATGGAGAGACCTTGATAGAGGAGTGTGTGCTGTTGTTATATGAGATTTCTGCTACCCAAACCAATTCATCCCAGTCCACTGGAGACTGCAACACCTGATTCCTTATGTATTGCTCAAAACACTGATTGACTCTCTCCGTCTGTCCATCTGACTGTGGATGGTGACTTGAGGACAGACGGACGTCTATCTGGAGCAAAGAACACAAACTCTTCCAGAACCTTGACACAAATTGGGCTCCTCTGTCGGAGACCAAAGCAGAAGGGAAACCATGAAGTCGCACTATGTGTTGCATATATATGGAGGCTAATTCAACTGCTGTGGGTAGACGTTGTAACGGTACAAAATGAGCCATTTTGGTGAACATATCCACCACCACCAGCAACGTATTGTTCTTTGCCTTGGTGAGCGGTAGTTCCACTATAAAATCAAGGGACACCGTATGCCAGGGACCGGGAGGGGAAGGTAATGGCATGAGAAGGCCTACAGGGTTGAGGCGAGAAACCTTAGTTTGTGCACACACATAGCATGTCTTAACAAAGTGTTCTATGTCTGCCAACATAGTAGGCCACCAGTAACGGTCACGCACAGTGCTAATGGCTTTCTTAATCCCTGGATGACCCGCTATGGGATGTGTATGATACCACTGCATGACTTGTTCCTGGAGGTTCTTTGTCGGTATAACCACTCCCCCTTGTACACACACAAGGTCTCCCTTCTTGGACGTGTCTTGTGAACCCACTATAGCCTGCATGTCTGCTGACGCTTGACTACACTTGACCTGTGCCAGGAATTCATCCTCTGACCTAGTTCCTCCTACAATATTCATTCTAGGGATAATCGGTGTAGGCTCAATGGGATCTATAGGAGTATCGAATCCCAACCGTGAAAGTGCATCTGCCTTCCCATTACGTCTGCCTGGTCTGTACTGGACAGTGAAGTCGAACTCACTAAAGAACTGAGCCCAACGCAGTTGCCTCATGGAAAGTGCCTTTGCCGACTTGAGATATTGGAGGTTGCGATGATCGGTGTATACCACCGCGGGATGTCTAGCACCTAGGAGATACTGCCGCCACTCTTCGAATGCCTTCTTGATAGCCAGAAGTTCCTTGTCCCCTACCGCATAATTGTATTCAGCAGGGGAGAGTTTGTGAGAGTAATAGGCCACTGGATGACACTCACCGGACACTGCATCCGCCTGAGATAGAACACCTCCCACTGCCACTTGCGAGGCGTCTACCTCCACCACAAAGGGCAGAGCAGGGTCGGGATGATGTAGCACTGGGGCACTGGTGAAAGCATTCTTTAGCATCTGGAATGAACGCTCTGCCTCACCGGACCAGACGAAAGGAACCCCCTTTTTCAACAATGATGTAATGGGCGATACCAAGTCCGAGAAATTGCGAATGAATCTCCTATAGAAGTTGGCCAGCCCTATAAAACTCTGGACTTCTTTGATTGTACGCAGAGCCGGCCATGCCAAAACAGCCTCCACCTTGGAGGGATCCATGCGCAGGCCTCTAGGGGAAACGATGTATCCCAAGAAAGGAACCTCCTGCGTGTGAAAAGTACATTTTTCCAACTTGCAATACAATCGATTGTTAAGTAAACGTTCCAACACGTTACGGACATGCTGTTGGTGTATCTCCAAAGTAGAGGAAAATATCAGCAGGTCATCAATGTAGGCAATTACATAATCATCAAGAATGTCTTTCAAAACTTCATTTATGAAGAATTGAAATGCCGCCGGGGCATTACAGAGCCCAAAGGGCATTACAAGGTACTCGAAGAGACCATACTTGGTGCAGAACGCCGTCTTCCACTCGTCTCCCTCCTTGACTCGTACCAGATGATAAGCGCCCCGCAAGTCCAACTTGGTGAAGTATTGGGCATTGCGAATTCTGTCAAGGAGGGAGGCTATGAGAGGAAGAGGATAACGGTTCTTGATAGTCACTTCATTGAGCTTCCTGTAATCGATACAACATCGCAGGCCCCCCTCCCGTTTAGGAATAAAAAACAATGACGAAGAGGCTGGGGATCGCGATGGTCTGATGAATCCCTTCTCAAGCATAGAGTCGAGATATTCCCGTAAATATACATTCTCCTTTTCAGTGAGTGCATACACTCTACTACAGGGTATTCTGGCTCCTGCCTCAAGATCAATACGGCAGTCGTAGACGCGGTGTGGCGGAAGAACCTCCGCTTCCTGTACATCAAAGACTGCTTGCAATTCGTGGTAGCAGGGTGGTAGAACAGGACAGACCTCCGTACATTCCGCGGCTGTGTGTGCCTCTCTCTTAGTAACCCCTACCACAGGCCCCAGAACCACCGGAGGAAAGGATATAGTGGATGTTTCCCAATTGATGACAGGATTTTGCGTTCTTAACCATGGGATACCCAGAAGCACCGGGAACTGTGGAGAACTAATTAAATCAAACGTTAAGTCTTCATGATGATCAGGTGCTATAACCATGTGCATCGGGTTGGTGTGATGTGTAACTGGACCAGAAAGAAGGGGACTGCCATCGATGGTAGTGACATTACTGGCAATCTCCTTTTCAGTGTCGGTTATCATATTCTCCCTAGCCCATTCTCTGTCCATGTAGTTTCCAGAAGCCCCAGAGTCCACCATTATCAAAACGTGTAAACCAAGAGTGCCTTGTGTGAGATATGCTGATATGTACAAATGGTTAGTAGGAGCGTATGTATAATCGGAAGAAGAGACTGTTAGTCCAGACCTACCTGAGTTCCTCGTCTCACAAGAACTCAGGCTGATTAGTTTCCTGACACCTTGGACTGAGCGGGTTTAACTGGGCATTCTCTTAGGAAATGACCCGCTTTCCCACAATACAAACATAATCGAAGAGTTCTTCTTCTCTGTCTTTCCTCAGAAGTCAGAGGGCCTCGGACTATGCCTATCTGCATGGGTTCACTGTCTTCCGTGGCTTTTTCTGGGGCACTCTTTTTCTCCTTCAGAGCAACATACCGATACTCATGCTTCCCTTTCTCTTTCTTTCGTTCATGCAATCGATGGTCTATCTTCACTACCAGATCTATGAGAGCATTACAGGAGGTAGGAAGATCGACTATCTGGGACAAGGCGTCTTTCAGTTCCTCCCGCAACCCCCTGTAGAACACGGTACTTCGTTTTTCTTCCGGCCAGTCAGACTCAATCACCAACCGGCGGAATTTGGTAATATAGGCCACCAGATCCTGAGTACCCTGTCTCAATTCTAACAATTCTGTATCGGCAGAATGTGTATACATGTGTCGATCGAAGAGTTTACGGAATTCTCGTCGAAATGCTGCATAATTATGTAGCAGGGGGTCATCTCTGTCTACTAAGGGAATAGCCCAATCAGCCGCAGAACCACTGAGGTAAGATATTACAAAAGCAACCTTAGCCTGATCAGAGGGAAAACATTGAGCCTTGCAAGAGAAGTGTAGTTGGCATTGACTAAGGAAAGCCGCGCATCGCGCTGTTTCTCCTGCAAAACGCTCAGGGGGTGCCAGAGGTATCGAATGTGGAGTGGTCACCTGCACAACCGATGTCCCTCCTCCTGTAGCACCAGAAGCTTGTTGTCTCTGCAGGGTGTCCATTCTGGCCATCAATGTCTGAGTCTCAACCTGCAGATTACCTAACATACCTGCCACATCCGCCAGTGTGACCGCTTCGAGATCCATGACGCTCAGGCAGAACTAACCTCTTGGGCTTCACGTTCTGTAAAGGATACACGATGATTCTGCAGGAGCGTCAGGAATCCGAAGTATAATCCACAGCCTTCCCCTGCAGCCTTCCGACTCTATCAAGCACTAGAGCACAGGAGGCAAGCCAGGGGAAAACAGGGAGACAAAACAAGGAAAGGTTGGGGGTAACAATTGGGTGTTGAGGGTCTTCAGACTGGTCGTCTCAACCTTCTTGTGGGCTTGGCAATCAAGAGAGACTGTAATGCAAAGAGTTATATTCTTAAATCTGAAGAGGACAATCACATTCCCAATTACACAACATAACCTTTCATACCTAGCTGGTTGTATGTTGATGTCCCTGAATGGATATGGGAGAACCTCTGGAAAGGGATATAACTGGAGCTGCAGTGAAGAAGACAATACCCTCATAAGTCTAATGACCCAATGTATACTTGTGTATTGAGTGACTAACAATATATCCTGCTCACTCTGATCTTCTGTCTTAACTGCCACGAAGCACACCCCAAAGGATTATTTGAATACAAGAATTCGGTTGCCAATATCCTTGATAGTGGGAACAACATCTACAATAAACAAAACAGGGAATCAAACACTTCAATACAGTATTACTGATACCAATTACAATGTGCAGCGCAAGAATGCGCTGTTACCGTGTTTCTGGAACATGTAGCTGTAGCCCAATCCTCACTGGTCCACGCAAGATATCAAGTCCAAAGAGGTGAAGTAATCACCAGAGCTGAATAACCCCAAGGAAATGGTGTAAGAAGGGATAAGGAAAGGCCCTAACTAACTAAGGTCAGAGCACCGGTAACAACCCGGCCGCCAGCGGAGCAGAACCCGGCTGGCAGCGGAGCAACCCGGTGTGGTAGGAAAAAAGGAAGGGTGAAGGTTTGCCCGGCCCGTCAGCGGAGCAAAACCCGGCTGACAAGCGGAGCGGAAATGAGGCCAACAGTAGAGGGAGGATGCCCGGCTCGTCAGCGGAGCACAAGCCCGGCTGACCAACGGAGCAGTACTGAGGCAAAGGGTAGGGAGAGGAAATCCCGCCGGATGGCGGAGTCAAACCCGGCCGCCGGGCGGGACACCAGAACACTGCAAGGCAGCTAAATCGGGAAACGACACGGAACGTGTCAAATTGCACAAGCGCGGTGGAGAGGCACTTTGCAAACGAGAGGGACGGGCTGCAGAGGCTCACAAACGAACCAACAGAGCCGAAGACACTCTCAATTCGGAAGAACGCCAGGACGTAGAAAAACCGGAAGTCAGGCACAGGAAGTCAGGCACAGAAACGAACCCAACGGAGCTAGACGCTAGAACGTGAAGCGTCGCTCCCTGGGTCAAGGAAACCTATATAGTGCACAATTAAAGGGCTAGCGCACTGGGAGGGGGCTTGAGGCATGACATACAATTCTCGGCAATCCATACCTAGGGAAGTACTCTCTCAACAAAACCTTGGCTGTAGACAAGGCAGTATTATCTTTTAGGGGGTAAGCCTCTATCCATCTAGAAAAGGCGCAAACAACCACAAGAACGTATTTCAGATTGTTGCATCTCTCCATGTGAATATAGTCTAGCTGTATCACCTCAAACGGATACGTCGGAGGAGCAAAATTACCAGCTGGAGTTGGAGTTCCCTATCATGCAATGCTTCACAACATTCTCTGCACATTTTGGAATTCCAGCATTCTGCCATACTGGAACCAACAACTTACATATTCCCTTCGAACTGATATGAGCCATTCCATGCGCCATCGTAACCACTGGGAGCACATATGCATCTGGCAACAACCATCGCTGGTGCTCCGACAACTCAATCCAACAACCTGTAGAATCCAACATACCCGTACTTTCTCTCCACGTACTCACTTCTTTCTCTGTAGCTTCAGCCTGAATCATCTTCACACTTTCTATTGTGTCTTCACACATTCCACCAGCCATAACCCGATTAGCAGGGCCTGCAACATACATACGGCTCATCATGTCTTTCGGCGTTTCCTTCGCAACTTCATCCGCAAACGCATTCCCTCGACCAACATCGTCCACAACTTTCTTATTGGCACTACACTTCACAATTGCAATCTGCTTTGGGAGAGTGAGAGATTCCAAAAGTTAATTCACTAACTGCCCATGCTGAATTTTCGTACCATGGGAAGTAAGGAACCCTCGTTCTCTCCACAAACGCCCAAAACTGTGAGCAACACCAAACGCATACTGGCTATCGGTATAAACATTCACTCGTTTTCCTTCTGACAACCCCCACGCTCGTGTCAATGCAATCAACTCTGCTGCTTGCGCAGAATTCTGTGGTATGCGTGCTGTCTCAACAACTGTATGTAAAGTTGTGATAGCATATGCTGCAGTCGTCTCACCATTCGGAAGCTTGAAACACGAACCATCAACCCACAGCGTACCATCAACATCCGTAAGAGGAGTATCCTCAAGATCGATCCTAGCTTTCATTTCTTCCTCTGTACGAAGAAAACAATCATGCTGTTCTTGAGCATCCGTCTCTGTAGAGATCGGCAACAACGTAGCTGGATTCAATACATTGCATCTTTTGATGTGAACATGGCTAGCCAACAGTGTCAACTCGTAACCTGAAAGACGTGCACTAGTAAGGTGCTGTGTCTTAGTCCTGTTTAATAAAGTATCCACTGCATGCGGAACCATCACAATCAACGTATTATCCAATACCAAACCAGCAGACTGTCGGATAGAAACCACAGCTGCCGCTGTAGCTCTCAGACAACTTGGTAATGCTTTAGCAACTGGGTCTAACGTCGCTGAAAAATACGCACATGGACGCTGCTTGTCTCCAAAACACTGTGTCAACACCGACAACGCACAACCTTCTCTCTCGTGCACATACAATGTGAAAGGCTTGCTATAGTCTGGAGTACCCAACACAGGAGCCGAACACAATGCATCACGTAATTCAGAAAAACTCTTCTGACACTCATCAGACCAAGGGAGAGGATACGGAGTATCTTTCACCGTCAATGCTAACAGAGGTTTCGCCAACAGGGAAAAATTGGGGATCCACGGTCTACAATACGACGTGATACCCAAAAATGCACGAACTACTCTCTGTGTGGATGGCACACTCATTTGCGCAATCGCTTGAATTCGTTCTGGGGTCAATCGCCTTCCCTCCTTCAACAAGAGATGACCTAAGTAGGTTACTTCTTGTCGGCAATACTGTAACTTCGAAGGTGACACTTTATGGTGAAGGTCAGACAAATACTGTAACAATGAAAAAGTAGCCTCTTTACAAGTCTTTTCGTCATCAGCAATAATCAACAAATCATCGACGTACTGAATAAGAGTCGCACCAACAGGTAACACAAAACCATCAAGCTGAGTTTTCAACGCTTGACTATAGATTGAGGGACTTTCACAATAACCTTGGGGAGCTCTCTTAAACCGGAAGCTTCGTCCTCCTAAAGAGAATCCAAAAATATCTCTACTCTCCTCAGCAATCGGAATGCTAAAGAAAGCATTCTTTAGGTCAATGACAGAAAACCAAGCTGCCGAAGCAGGAATCAGAGTCAACAAAGCAGTGATATCAGGGACAACAGGAAACTGTGGCACAACAATCTTGTTGACCTCTCGAAGGTCAATCACAAACCTATACACAGGTGGCTTAGAAGCATCAGTACGCTTAACGACAGGCAAAACCGGGCTATTACACACGTTTCCTCTCGTTTCCTCAACCACACCCTTCTCAACCAAATCATAGACAATCGCTAAAAGAGCTCTCTCACCATCGCTCGAGATCCTATATTGTGGAATATGAGGCAGTCTAGCATTCGATTTGAGCGTAACAACATACGGTGGAATCTGCAAAAGGCCAACATCATTTGGACCCGTAGCCCAAAGCGTATCAGGAAGCGAACGCAATTCCAGTGGCAAGCAATCCTTAGACAAACACATAGGAGAAATCACTTTCTTACCAAGGGTAAGCTGTACTCCCGAAGGAGAACAATGAAATGTCGCATACAATCTTTTCAGCAAGTCCAAACCCAACATATTCTCACCACAACCAGTCGTTAGAATAAGTGGAGCTTCCAATTCACAAGGGCCAATGGAAAGGGACAAAGGACTAGAAACCGGATTACGAACTGGGGCGCCTGAAAATCCTACAGAAACATTGGTCAAGCCAGACAAAGGTGCGCCAGGGAGTTTAGAATGCATAATGGAACTCTTTGTTGCACCAGTATCCAAAAGAAAAGGTTCTGTCACACCTGATGTAGTCACTTCAACAGAAGGTCCACTCTGATCTACTGGAACTGACACTACTCCCTTACTTTGTCCATGGCTGTCCTAGCTATCATTATAACCAACACACTCACCTTCAACACGGTAATCCTCAACATAATACTGTGTAGACTGACCACTCGGAACATTCTGTCTGTCAAAATAATTCGCGGAATTCTGAAGAGAAGAAGAACGCTCATTCTGTGGAATCACACCACGTCCTCTACCTCTAGGAGCTTGCTGAAAACCACCACGACCTCTCTGACCAGACACACCATTCGCACGCTGTAACAAAGTCGGGCAACTATTCTTGAAATGACCTTCCTCTCTACAATAAGCACACTGTTTAGGGCAAGGAAAGAATAGCTGAGCATAGGGCTCAGGCTTTTGTAGCAATCTCTGAAACTGTGGAGGTTGCTGAAACTGAGGCTGATTCTGATGAGGCGGATAAGCTTGCTGCAAAAGAACTTTCGTCTTTAAATCTTTCATTTTCTTCTCCGCTTTATCCTTCTCATCTTTATCCCTATTCTCATAATATTGGGCAGTAGCCAATATCTGGGCCGACGAAGAAACAGCCCATGAACTCTCAGAGTCCTTCAACTTATTCGATAATTCGGGAAGCAAATTAAAGACAAATTTGTCCACAAATAATCTTTGCCCACCTTCCGTACTCATGTCCTGACCACTATGATCGATAAACGTTTCTTCAAACCTCGTGAAGAAATCAGACACACTCTCATCTTTCTTTTGCTTGCATGCTGCTAACTTTTCCCAATTCACTCGTAAAGCAGGCATCATCGTCTTCATTAAATTAATAATTCTACCTGGCAAGTCCGTAACCAAAGGTTCAGGTTTAGCACCTCCCTCTTGTCTACCGTCTGCAGCAATAATATTCGCCCAAGTATCTCCTAACTCTTGCGCATGATTCTCATGACGGATCTTCGCCCACAAAGGTTGTGGAACTACATTACCCATCAACATATCGATGTCGGCTAAATTCATAATACACGCATCTACTGTCTGAGACAATTCTTTGTAATAACCAGCAGGATTCTTACGAGGATCAGGTAAGGTCTGCTTAAGAGCCAAGACCTCTGCTCACTTCCATGGAACAGGTACCCATATTCGCTGAAAATGAGCCAGAGCGGCAACAATACCCTGATTTACATTAGCCTGAACTGCTTCCTTCCATACAGGAGGAACTTCTCTCATGGGATACTGTCTCGCTTTTCTTCTAACAGAGGAATCAGGTTCATACAATGTCTGAGGCGGAAGTCTAGATCTAAAAGCCAGTATCGTCTCTACGGCATCTGTAATATCAGATTCCACTATCATCCCTTTAGCAAAATCCAACTGAACATCAAGTAGTTCCTGCGGGATCAAACCCAAATCATTATCTTCCCATTCCTGATGCAGAAACATACACATCACATTAAAAACATACCTTTGCTTAGGCGGTTCCCACTGAAAGAAAACATCCATAAACGCTGGCAAACTATACCTTGAGGCATTTATAATCCATTTACGAGCCAACAAATCCAACACAGCCCGTTCCTCGGAACTAGGAAGCTGACTACGACTCTGCTTACGTTCGAAACAGGGGTCATATTTAGTGACCCAAACAATGGAGACATCAAATTAGAAACAGTCTCTGTCATTCGTTTTCGAACAGAAGGAGAAGAAGCAGACATAAGAACAGGAGAATAAGTATTTTGAGGCAAAGAAGGTGTAGGAATAAGAACAGTAGGAGTCTCAGATGTAGAAGTAGAAGGCAAAGGAGTTTGAGGCAAAGCTGGTAGCGAAGCTGGCGACCCTAGAGCGGGTTGCACAGGAGGAGGAAAAACCATCTGTGGGGTACCAGGTGGCTGAACAACAGCAGGAGGTTGAACAACAAAGGCTGGAACAACCGGGGGTAATGGAGGTGCAGTAGCACCCTGCACATAAGGAGGTGGCAATCTCAGTAAATGAGACATCAAAGGATAGTTTTCAAGGTTTTCCGTCACTTGCGGAAGAGGAGACGGCAAGGCCGGATAACATTTATCTATGGCCATACAATGCTGTCTATCTGACACTTCACTCACTCGATCTTCCTCGTCTGCTTTAAACTGCCTAGCAGCTTGTAGTACTGACATATTCTTATCTTTCCTATCTCTTTTTGCTTGCTTAATTTCTCTCTGTTTGGCTTCCTTTCGCCAAAGGCGGAAAGAGTCAAACATTGCCGGCCGGGCTTTCTTCTTAAATAGCGCAACTTCCAGATTGTCTAAAATATTTAATTCAAAGCTACCATGTTGGGGCCATCGTAAGACACCATCCTTTTTAGTATAGCGGACCCATACTTCATTATAAGTAATAGAACCCACTCCGTGTTTAGAATAGAGCTCATAAGTCGGAGTTCCAACCGGAGGTATCGGACACGAGTCCTCTAGTCGGGAATCCTTGTTGCAACCACAACGAAACCATTTTCTAAGTTTGCTAAGACCAGGCATCTTATAGCTCACTAATCTAGCTTCCAACTTCAAGGGGTAATCAACTACCGATACTCTCGCAAATATACGAGCCCCTCGGCTTTGGTTACTGCAGCGACCAAATCAAACCCTATACCAAGAACCAAACAAAGAACCAAACAATTTCGTGGGAGCGACCCACTTATACTTAACCAAGGTATCTGTCACGCCACCAGAAGACCGTCTATCGTCTCGCTCTACAAAGCATCTATCGAGGGTCCAAGACAGGGCGACAGTCAGGGCAGCAGTCCTTCGTAGCCGTCGGAAAGCGGGAAGCCTCGCAGAAAACACCTTCGGTCCACGTCGACATGCAGGGGTCGATGAAGTGGCGGCCTTCCTCCAGAATTTCCTCACGTGGCTCCTCACGATCCTTGGGCTTGGACCGGTACCGCTTGATGTCGCCCGACATTGGGCGCCAACTGAAGAACCGGGTCTTATTCAGAACCGGCAGTGCCAGGGACACACCCGATGTCTTCGGATTCACCTGTCTTGGCAAACAGAGACACGGAATACTTCTAGGTGGCGTCAGAGATCAACTTTATTAGCTGCAGCTAGTAACAGTGAACCAAGCAATACAACACGGTGTATAGCTTAGGAACCTGCTCAATTTAGTAGAGCAAGACACCTTCTTTTATGAATAGTTTCAACCCATTACAAATGCACACCCATTGCGGCAAATTCTGACCAATAGAAACACATTTCTATACATTATCACATTCCAAAAAGCTCACTTTACATTGTACCAACCCACAAGTTAATTATTAGGACTGTCCCAAATTCGATTACCAAAAGCCAGACAAACCCATAATTGAAAGCACTACCCATGTAATGAAAAGACATAAAGAAAAGAGCTATTCAGATATAGTGTAGGATAAGATATGTGCAAGAAACTAGAGGGCTAACGATATCCTGAACAATGATTGGATTTCCAGATTACTATCAGCTAACGAAACTAGTTTCGTAGAAGGGTCAGCTACAGGTGAAGGGGTCAGCATCTTGCAGTTCACTCGCAAGTCAAAAAGGCCCACGTTAAATTGTACATGAACAACGAGGCCCATGCAACTTCGTTCGTTCGTTTACTACCACGGCCTACGTGAGGGCAACACAAAATGGCGTCTCAAACAACGTAAAACAAAATGGAGTCCGGTCCCAAAAACCACGGAACCTCACTAGGGGGCATATTACCAAGGGCCTTATCGCCGCTTTAGCAGGAATTTTTCCCACTAAAGCGGCGATAATTTTATCTCCCTGTTACCTAGCTGTTGCTAACACCAGTTAGCGACAGCTAGTAGGAGATAGCGATCATCTTGGGGCCCACTTTGCATGTCAGCGATATTTATCGCTAATGACATGCAAAGTGGGCGTGCCAAGATGTTAGTGACTGTAAACAGTCGCTAACATCGCTATCTCCTATTACCTACAAAGGCGTACTTTTGGAAATATTCGCGCTAAGCGCGAATATCTCCAAAAGCTAACGCCTGCCCAGAGCAGTTCTTAGCCATGCTATCCAATAGTGGGTGGATAACATGGCTAAGAGCATTAGCTCGGTAATACATGAATATCGTTGACTTTTCAGCGATATTCATGCATTACGGCCGATTTTTATCGCTTTTGAGATAAACCTTGATAATAGCAAGGTTTATCTGCGATAAAAATCGGCAGAGCTCGGCGATAATAATTTAGCCGCTAACCGTGTTAAGCGATAAATATCGCTTAATCTTGGTAATATACCCCAAGGTCTTTATCTCCGCTGTTTTGGCTTTAAAAGCCAAAGAAGCAGAGATAAAAATATCGCCCTTCCAACAACGGAGTGCTAACATGTAAAATCGCATGTTAGCATGTTAGCACCCTTTTTCACTACGCTTTCCTTTTCATCTCTAATGAGATGCAAAGTGGGCGTTCCAGAGCAAAATATTAGGAGAAATGTTGCTAAGCGACATTTCTCCTATTATCAAGCTTCACGCTAACCATGTTAGAGATTTTAAAAAAAGCAGTGCTAACCACAGTTAACTCTGCTTTTTTACGTCTGCTAATTGCCTGATTTAGCCATGTAATCCAATGGGAGGTGGATTACATGGCTAAGTCCACCATGGGCTATTAACAAAGATATCCCTATCCTTGTAGTTTTATCGCTGCATTACCAGCGATAACCTCCCAAAATGACGCTATCGCTGGATTTTTTATCGCCTAGGCGGTTAGCGTTGTTAATAACGCGATAACCAGGCAATATTATCCAGCGATAGCTGGCGTTAAAAAAATTAACGCTAAGCGCCCTTAGCGTTAATTTTCCCTGTTCCTTGTTAATATGCCCCTAGGTTTTTGTTGCAGTAATTCCTCCACTTTGTGTCAGGTATTTGATGCAACTTTGGCTGAAGTGCACTGTGTTCCTGCTAACCAGGTCACCAGTGCTAGTGCTTTTCCCCCCAAAAAAGATAACTGGTCGCTTGATCCCCAAATGACCAGGCCTTTAGCACCTCTGTAAGTCCCTAGTAAGTGGTACCTCATGAACCTAGGGCATAGGTACTAAAGGGGGCCCCTAAAAGCCGAAGCATATCTTGTGCCACTCTAAGGGACCCAGCACCAAATTCATGCAGACTACCACTGCAGGCTGTATGACAAGCTGCTCCAAAAAGAGGAAAAACCACATTACACACACTTGTGTGCCATGCCCCCTAAACACAGCATGTAATATTTGTAAGCCACGCCCTCAGCAGGCCTTACAGCCCTAAGGCAGTGTGCACATTATATTACTTGCATGAGAAGATATGCCCATGTGCTGCCCAGTTACATTACTGACAGTACAAGTGACCAATATAGCCATCTTAACGTATGTATTGGGCACTGGTCAACATGAGTTCCCCAGCTAAATAATGGCTTCACTGAAACATATAGTGTTTGGTGTCAAACACCTTGTATTAATAAATCCACACAAATTCCAGTCGTGGATTTATTAATACATACATCCACAGGTTACCTTAAAGGTGCCCCCTGAAAACCTACCAACCAGTGGTGATGGCCTTTGCTCTCAGGAGTTCAGGAACAAAAGCCTGCTGTTTACACCCCCTCCCACAACATAACCTGAGAATGAGCATTCAAAGGCAGAGAGCTTAAAAGAGCCCACCACCTTGGTATTCAAATCTGGATTCCCTAAGAGGTGAGGGGATGATAACCTCTCCATCCAGGGCCCATTTCACACCCGGATACGCAGGATAATTAGATATGCAGGAGGAGTGTTGCACTGCCAGACTGGGGACACAACTAGGGTGACTAAGGCTGAAGTGAACACCAAATGTAGGATTCCGCCATCTTGTGTGTAGTGGAATTAGGAATTCTGGGACAGAGTGATGCCCATTCCCCAAAGGAAGTGGTCATCTGGGGGGTGCAGTGACCCAAAGGATAAGTAGCCCATTGGCTATAACCTCTCACTCCCCACACTCCCCCTAACATCCCTATATTGACCATTTAGGGAGCCCCTGATACCAGGATGGCAGATTTCAACAGACACAAACGGAGAAGTTGACTGAGTAGACTGCTGACTCGAGCAACGAGGAGCATGACTGACTGGGCGCCAACCCTGCCAACCTGCCTGATGCACCTGACCCTCGTGGAGCAACCGACTCGTCCTGCCACCGTGCGGACTACAAGAAACCTGGAGGGCTGCCAGTGCTAGGCAATTGCCAAAGAACTCCCTTGGAGTAGAGGGGCTATTCCCCTGCAGCCACAGGCACCAAAGCAGCAAGACCCGGTAAACAGACCTGCTGCCTACAGCATCTACCAATGCAGCAGGCACCCAGGAAGAGGTAGCCATGCTCCCACAAGTTAGATCCATCCTCCCTCCATGTGTGGGGATACCAGGACTGATCGGAGCTGTACAACACCAATACCTAGGGGTACTGGACCCCTTGCAGCAGCCAAGGCTAGAGGAAAACTGACCTGCACATTGAGGTCCCGTGCAGAGTGGTTCTGGGGCTAGTCTGGATCTGGAAGTGGAGAACCTCTGTGTTGGAGAGGGGGTCGCTCGTGCCTGAGGTGGAGAGTCAGAGGGGGCTCTTGTGTGCAATGGCAAGTCCTCCTCCTGGGTGGTGGGGGTGGTCATTTCTTTGGATTTTGTATCCGTCGGGGATGGCGGTGGCGATGTCGGGGGCAGAGGTGGCATTGGTCCATGTTTCCGTGAAAAAGGCGACATCTGGCGAGAGGGTGTGGACCAGGTCCCAGATTTCCGTGGCATGTCTGTGTAGCGAGCACACATTGAGAAGGATGCACATCAGGGCTTTGGTGGCGCGGGCGTCCGGCGTGGGTTCAGCGGTCTTGGGGGGGCTGTTAGCATGTTTGGAGTGAGCATTAGGGATGTCTTTTGTGCCTCTGTAATTCTTTTGGGGTTTGCGTAGACTCTTTACACAGTGTACCACTTTTTGGTCCACTATATAAAGAACCAGCTCCATACAGTCTTCCACTGGTTGCAGGCCAAATCCATTTTTTGGCTTCCAAAGCTGACCAGATTTTGTTGGCATGTAGGGTTGGGTGGATTGGCCCATCTAAAAAAACCTTTGAGGGGGACTGTGTAATTATTAACTTGAAGCATCTCGGATTTGCTTGTGTGACTTTGCACAGGTCTTCATTTCACTTTCCCCATTCTGGAAATATTGTGCTCCTCCCCCCAGACTTTTTCTATCCCCATCCGATTCAAGCACACTATAGGTCTGATCGTCCATCTTTTGATTAGTTCATTTGTGTTAATCGTCGTATTTTTGTCTTCCCCTTTCAAATAGGTTTGAGGCACTGAGAGGCATGCAGGTGGTTGATTGACACTCTGATTTTGAGGGCATTCTTCAACCAGCTTGTTTGGACTGCCCTATTGGCCATAGCCTTAATTGTGATCTAGTGATAATCAATTTTTAAAATAATGTGTTTGACTCCTCCCGCAGTGATGTCGTATTTGCCCCTTGATGTGGACCTAGATACATGGTTGGACAAGAATGTGCGCCATGTTTTGGGCCAGTGATTTTAATACACATAAATGTTCCCTCCCGGCAAGATGTGTGTGTGGCATTACTAACTCAGCGGAAGTGGGTGTTTCACATTTCCCACACAACGCACATGGAAAGGCTCTAAATTATAAACACAATTTCTTGCTGTTGGAGAATTGTAATATTTTGAATAATGAGCAGATCTATTTATTTATTGGTAGAGGTGCAAGCACTACAATTGATCACATTTTAATTGCTTCTTCTGTTAGTCACCTCATTTATAATTTCAGGGTAATACAAACCACAGTGAGCGAACAAATCCAATCGTTTTATCTGTGTCTTTTTGTGCTGATAGCCCTACAGTCATAATTCGTGTAGTAAACGTTGATCCTGTAAGTCCAAACGGGGTCTGCATTAGAAGGTATTGGGTTGATCCTATGTGTGTAAAAAGGAGGCTGTTATCGACGAATGCAATGGAGTTCAACTATTGTTGTGGCATGAGGTGGACCATGGATTGATTTGCACTTTTGAAACAATCTCTAGGGCATTTAATAGCTTATTGGCACGTTACTTTAGAACAAGGGGGCATATTAGCAACAAATAACAATAATTATCGCTAAATGTGCTTAGCGCATTTTTTTTATCGCCGCCTATCACCGGATATTATCGCAGAGATAATGTGCTATTAGCAACGTTTATCTCTAAAGCGATAAAATATCCGGCGATAGTGGCTCAATGCGTGAATATCGCTGGAAATCCAGCGATATTCAGGCATTAACGCTAATGGGGACATAACCTGAAAATCCACCTCCCATTGGATATACAGGTTAAGTCATGGTCTGAGCAGGCGTTAGGTTCTAGCAATAATCGCGCTTAGCGCAATTTTTTTTATCGCTTCGCCTGCCTTGCCAATAGGAGATAGCTGTGTTAGCAACTGCTTTCAGTCGCTAACAGGTTGGGTATGCCCACTTTGCATGTCATTAGCGATAAATATCGCTGACATGCAAAGCGGGCCCCAAACCTGTAGCTATCGCCTACAAGCTGTCACTAACTGCTGTCAGCGACAGCTTGCTAATAGGGTGATAAAAATATCTTCGCTTTAGCGGGAAAAAGTCCCGCTAAAGTGGCGATATCCCCTTGCTAATATGCCCTTTGGTCTTCCAAGAGACACGGTTGGTTCGACCATTCATACACACAGGCATAGAAGATGCTGCGGATTACCTTGTGTAGCTCTCCAAGAGCCTATCCTGCTATTAACCAAATGAGGAGATAATATAATGAGGCACTAGCCTCCAGGAAAAAGGTGCTTTTGGAAGAGGCTTTGTTGAATTTGGCTCATGCAGCAGAGACCAATGATGTTATTTTGTTTTGGAGATTGGTTAATGCCTCTTTTCTCAAAAATGATTGTGCTCTGGAAAGTAGTGCTTGAGGCAAAGCTCCCGGGCCTGATGGTGTGCTGTTGATATTTATAGTGTATCAAAAGGAGTGGGAAAACCCAATGTACCCTTGGAGGCTTGGGCGATAAAGCTTGAAATAAGTAAAAAGTTGCCTACAAGGGATTTTATTTGTAAACGTAATTCGAAGATATTATTTCATAAGATTTATTGCTGTTCAATCCTGGTTAATATTATTTGTTTATATATTAAATATATGTTTTTCTGAAGAAAAGTCTGCCCCATGTGATACAATTCGTGGTTTTAAGACAGATGTCTGTTTGTAAAAATCCCTTTTCTCCTCTTTCAATGTTTGATTGATCATTAGTTCGCCACTAACCAGGGTTGAACAGCAATACATCTTTTGAGATAATATCTTCGAAATACGTTTACAAATAAAATCCCTTGTAGGAAACTTTTTACTTGTTGATATATAGAGCTGTGGACGAGTTATGGGGCCTTTTTTGACCCGAGTGTGTAATGCAGCAGCTGAAGGTATAATACCTCCCACCTGGGATGATATTCCATCCTTGTGCCCATTTTCAAGAAGGAATAGATCTCACCTGAAGTGCTACCACCTTCTCTCCCTTCTGGATTCCTCTGCGAATTTGTTAGGCAGGGTTCTTCTGCAGAGATTAGAGCAGTGGACCACTGACAGCTCTATTCTTTCGGAGGCCCAGTATGGGTTTAGGAGCGGGCTGGGGACAGTGGAGCAGTGTGTAAATCGGGGCAAAACATCAGACATTTTACAATGTTGCCTTGCGCTTCTTGTGTACTTTGGAGGCCACTACGTTATGGTTTTGCACTGCCTCTTACATCTGGGCCCTGCCTCCTGAACTAACTGAATTATTACCAACTATGGTTCAGTGCTGAAACATGTACATGCATCACAGTGGATGCTGAGACTACTAAAAATAAACACTAGCCTCCTTCACAACCCAAACTCCAACACTCCTCTGCAATGCTCTCAAATTGACATCTCCTGGACTGTACTCCTGCCTTTGGTCACCTTGACTGGTGTTCTTGAAAGATTTCGAAATGTTGTAATGTCATGTAATTTTTATTAATATTAATATTTATTTCATTCACAAATATAAACAAGCATTGGAAATGCAACAGGTCTCGCAGCATTAGAGTTAGTGCTTTTAGAATTGTTTATGGGTTTTTTTGTAAATCTTTAGCATTTTTGTTTCCTGTAGCCAATGCTAAAGAATAAAAAAAAAAAGCCATAAACATTTCTAAAAGCTCTAACTCAAATGCTCCGAGACCTATTGCACTGTGTGAGGGTGAGGGGTTGAGGGTGAGTGAGGGTGAGGGTGGGTGAGGGTGAGTGAGGGTGAGTGAGGGGTTGAGGGTGAGTGAGGGTGAGGGGTTGAGGGTGAGTGAGAGTGAGGGAGGGTGAGAGTGAGGGTGAGTGAGGGTGAGGGTGAGTGAGGGTGAGGGTGAGTGAGGGTGAGGGTGAGTGAGGGTGAGTGAGGGTGAGTAAGGGTGAGGGTGAGTGAGGGTGAGGGTGAGTGAGGGTGAGGTATTGAGGGTGAGTGAGGGTAGAGGGTGAGAGAGGGTGAGGGTGAGTGAGTGTGAGGTGTTGAGGGTGAGTGAGGGTGAGGCGTTGAGGGTGAGTGAGGGTGAGTGTGGGTGAGGGTGAGTGAGGGTGAGGTGTTGAAGGTGAGGGACGGACCCATATCATATTGTTTAGTACCTTGTGTATTTCCGGAAGCCATTCATATGCCCTATGTGTTTATTGAATGATCTGAAAAACCCACTGATGTCTTATGCATTCTTTCTTGTCAGTGAGTATCGTGCACCTAAATAGTGGTGTTAGGTTATCTTAAGAGGAAGTTGATTCCTAGGACACAGTAATATAACATAGCTTAACTCAATGGCACACATAAATGTTTGTATTGTCAATGAATTAGAGGCTTTTCACATTAATAAGCGCAATGGGAATCCATCTTTCTCTGTTCTTCCGTGCAGCTGTTCTACCCCATCCTATGAGTATTAAATAATGCGCCATTTTGTAACAATGGCTCACAGGAGGTTCAGTTTCTCTCTTAAATTGAAGCACATGGCACTTTGAGCCAACGAAAATCAGAACGTTCGGGGACTCGTGATTGCTTTGAACTTGAAACACCTGTTGAGTTTGTCATCACGTATGTTTGAATAAAAACAATTTCACAGCTTAGATAGCAAATAAACATCTTTGTATATTAGTTGCTCTTGTCATCATCACTACATACTTGTAAGTAGCGGATGCTGTACGCAGAGGTTAGCGAGTTTGGGAACTTCACGAGGACAGAGCTGTGCAACCTGCAAGAGCGCGCGGATGAAGGAAGAGAGAAAGAACAAAAGACGCAAGGCGTCGGAGCATTAATCATGCTCAGCTGCGAGAGCTCGAGTATGCACCGGCATGCATATATCATAATTAAAGCGAGGCTTCCCCTGTACACCAATAAATAGAGTCAGCCCGGTAGCACACTTTAGATGAAGCTTCCTTCTGAGAATAGCGAAGAAATATTGCCGGGTGGCATGCGCGAGGCAGGAGGTCAAGCAGAGCTCCCTGTTCCCCGCAGTGAATCCTATATCAAAAGTAAACTCGACCTACTTGCAGCGTCCCTGTTTATTTTTAAATGAGGTCGCAGTATTGATCCGGCAGCAGACGGAGAGCAATGGATGTGTGCCGGGCTCGCGGGGCGATCGGCATTCGTTTAGTGCTTTTGTCTCTAAGGTTGTCTTTTTAGGCAGTGGCGTTTTGACAAGCCTCCCTTTTGCATTACTGTCTTACACTTAGGAGGCGGAGGCACCGTGCCAGCTAGGTACTCATCCGGGAGACTAAATCATCTTGAAAGTGTTCTGTATGTGTGTGCTCGCGCCACGGTTGGGTCTGTCGTTGTTAAACTGTTGTTTCCTGCTGCGCGTGTGATGAACGGAGGGAAGAGAGGGGAGGGGGGAGGAGAAATGCGACACGGCGGGAAGGGGAGGGGGCGGAGCGGGTAAAATAAACAAACAAGACGGAGGGAAGAGAGGGGAGGGGGGAGGAGAAATGCGACACGGCGGGAAGGGGAGGGGGCGGAGCGGGTAAAATAAACAAACAAGACGGAGGGAAGAGAGGGGAGGGGGGAGGAGAAATGCGACACGGCGGGAAGGGGAGGGGGCGGAGCGGGTAAAACAAGACGGACGTGCACGCGCTTTTAAGCTCAATGCGCATGCGCATTGAGCTTAAAAGTCACGGGCACTGCAAGGAATCGCCACGATTCCTTGCAGTGGATAAAGAGTGGATAAGCCCCCATATTCTCGCTTGCTCGATGCGCATGCGCATCGACAGGCGAGACCTAAAAAATGTACATTAAAATTTTAAAGGGAAGGTTGGATCTTTTCTAAATTAAATTAAGCCCCCCCAGTATCCATACTACATTTTGTTTGATGCATTTGCACTGCTCCCACAAATGAATCTGAGCATCACAACTTCTGTTTTAAAATTTTAAATCGGGGGCTAAAAATGAAGGGGCAGATTTATGAGTTCTGGCGCATCTCTGCAAATCAGCACGGATGCGCCAGAACTGATGCGTCACGCAATTCCCTCCTTGCGGCACCACAGATGCGCCGCATTTACAATGCGGCGCACAATGGTGCAAGGAAGGGCAGATGCGTGACGCATCTTGTGGTGTACGGGCGGCGCATTGCTGGAGTAGCGTCGCAAGTGCGACGCAACTCCTGCAATGTACAGAGGCCACCCATACATAACGTGGTGCGTCACTCCTTACGCCTGCTTCAAGCAGGCGTAAGGATTTGACGAAGCAGCGTCGTAAGACTGACTCAGTGAAATCTTGTAGATTTCACTGCG
This sequence comes from Lissotriton helveticus, assembly GCF_964261635.1. Lineage (NCBI taxonomy): Eukaryota > Metazoa > Chordata > Amphibia > Caudata > Salamandridae > Lissotriton > Lissotriton helveticus. The sequence continues at coordinate 265,121,391 of NC_136058.1, forward strand.
TCAGTTTTACGAGGCTTTCCTACGAGGGAACGCCCACCCTGCGACAGAACGCCCACATGAAACCTGACGCAGGTTTCATGTGGCGCAGGGCTTTACAACGTGACGCATCTGCCTAGATGCGTCACGTTGTAAATAGGTCGCAGGGATGCGCCACGTTTCCGGGCTGTTGCGTCACGCAACGGCGGCGTAAACATGGCGCAAGTCCAACATAAATCTGCCCCGAAGGTTTTAAAATGTTCAATTTTAAATGTTGCTTCTTTTATACACTTTATCAATCTGTTCATATTATTTCATTTTCTAAGCAGTCATGGAGCACCTGAGTAAGCCTCGCAGACCCCCAGCGGTCCCCAGACCAGAGGTCAAGACCGCTCTTTCATGCATATCAGTTGCTGCTTGGGAGCGAAACTTCAGATTTTTACCTCTTAGGCAAAAAAATGTATACCTAGGTACAGCACATCAACTAATTTCAGAAACAAAAAGATTCCCCTATGACCCACAAGGTTATTGGTTCTTCTTCGTGCACCGCAGCCAATGAGCAGGCGGGGAGGTCAGCCAGCCGGTGATGACGCTGCAGCATCGACCATCAGCGTGTGTGTAGGAGGGGGGGGTGGGAGGCAAGAGAGATGGCAGCATAAAATATTTTATCGAAGGGATCAAATGCAGCACCTAATGGAACCGGATAGATTTTCCAGCCGCTAATTAGGGTATGCAGAGATAATATGACATCTCTGGTGATTAAGTTTGGGTTGAAGAGGTCAGTGTAAAGGGGGGATGATAAATTCGCTTGCTCGGCCCGTTTAAATGATAGGCCAGCTCAGCTCGTGACCGCCACAGGCCTGGCGCGAGAGGCTCCTGTTCACTGAAGGGGTCACCCTGCTTGACGTAGACATGCCAGAAGCCGGCGCGCGCCCTGCAATCAGGGGCCAAGCTGCAGAAACCCTTGCAATAAGTAGCAAGGGGCATATAGGGGCGTGGCTAACATTTGTGCGGCAGGTGCAGCAGCACCCGGACCCAGTTCCCTAAGGGGTCCAATAAACTCTGATAAATGTACTTTACTACCACCACAGCAGTCAAAGGGGTCGTTGTCCTTGCTTGCACCAGGGCTTGTGGCATTCTTGCTACAATACTGGGGGCCTCATTTATGAGGCCTTGCGTCACTTTTACGCCGCCGGTGCGTCACTTTTTGTGACGCACCAGTGGCGTAAACAATGCGCCTTGTTGCGCCATATTTACAAAGTGACGCATCTAGGTAGATGCGTCACTTTGTAAACCCCTGCGCCACATTATACCTGCGCCAGGTATAATGTATGCTAGGGGGGCGTTTTGACGCAAGGAGGGTCGTAGAAGTGACGCAGTGAAATCTATGAGATTTCACTGCGTCACTTTTAGGACGCCGTTGCGTCAAAATATTGCCCCTGCCTCACAGCAGGCGTAAGACTGACGCAGGCCCTTTCACATGGGGCTTGCCCCATGTGAAAGGACGCATTGCTGGAGTTGCGTCACTTTTGTGACACACTCCAGCAATGCGTCACTTTTGCGCTTACAGATACGTCAGAAATACTGACGTATCTGTAACTCCTTGCGACATACATTAAATATGACGCATCAGGAATGTCGCAAGGAGTGTGCACTGAGAAGTGACGCATCGCTGCTTTCACGCACCGATGCGTCATTTCTCATAAATGAGGCCCCTGGGAGTTCAACGGCACATGTTACATGTATTAGACCAGTATGTGCAAGGAACGGTGCTTAATTTGTAAAAACATAAGTGCCAGGGCCCTCCTCAGGAGGCCACTGCAGGATGCGCCACACATTGCTCCTACCAGCGCTGCCAATGGTAGTATCAACACAATTACTAATCATCACACTCCTACAAGTGTGACAATTGAGCCTACCCTAGTCCCACAAAGCTATAAGAATGGCTTGGGAGGCAGTCAATAGTTACTTTTTTTACAGCACCACCATGTGGCAGACTAGTAAAAGCACCGGTGTTGACAAGTAAGTGCCGGTGCTGAGAACCGGAAACCACTGGCTCAAATTAAGCACTCGCAAGGAAACAATGCACCAGAACACACACAAAGGAGACCTCAAAACAAAGGGGCATATTAACAAGGCGGCGCTTTAAAATTATTGCCACTTTTGCAGCCGTTTTCGGATGAAAAGCGGCGATAATTTTATCGCCTTATCAGGAAAGACAAGCTATCGCTTGTTTTGCTGAATTAGCGCCCGTTTCCAGCACGCCTAACTTCGCATCGCTAATGAGATGCAAAGTAGGCGTGGCTGTGAAACCAACCAGGGAAAATATTTAACAAGGAAGGGTAGCTATTATTTAAATTGTGTTAAGTATGCCTTAACGCAGGAATTTAACGTCTGTTAAATTCCTGACTAAGGCATACGTAACATGGGGGTGGATTCTGTGGCTAAGACCACAGGCCCTATCACCTGGGATATCGCCGTTTTCCATCATGGAAAACGGCGATATCCACACAATCTCTGGAATTTTTATTGCCTTGGCGATGCGCGTTGTTGATATCGCGCTAACCAGGCGATAAATTCCAGAGATAGCCGGGGATAAATATGCAAGTGCTAAGCGCGCTTTGCGATATTTATCGCTGGCCCTTGTTAATATGCCCCAAAGTTTGTTAGAAATGACTAGGCATCCCACCCTTTCCAGACGACATGATCCTGAAGAATAAGAAGGATTTTTTGGGGCTTTAGGCACAACCATAGTTTGCTCCCCCAATTCAAGACAGTTATGTTATGTTATGTTATGTTACTGGCATATCTTCTGCGCTCCATGGCACCTTCTTAAACTTGGCACCTTTTCATGCAGACTTAGGAGTGGCAGCATATAATTGTGAATGTTATTCAGTGGGTGAAGTAAGCAAAAAGTTTGTTCAGTGTTTAGTTTAGATGTGGGTAGAGTAAATTAGTGCGGAAGTAAAATTGGCTGGATCTAGGCATAATGTAGGTCAGTTGTCCACTGTTTGGCTGGTGAAATGGTTCTCTACGTATGCATCGCCATCCAGGTATTTAATTCTGAAGCGAGCGATGTTGGGCGCTTGAGGGTGTGATATGTTTGGACTAGTTTTATCTGAGAGATTCGAGGGTGTATGTTGGCGTTGTACTTGACTGTAGTGATAGTCATTTGGTCAACATCTGCCAAACATGTGGATTGAAGCACATGAGGGTGAAAGATTTCTCTCTGGTGAGTGCTGTTTGAGAATGACCATTTGTAGGTGGGACATGAACGATGGTGCTCATATTGAATGGAAAGTACTGTTGTGTGTGCAATGAAGGTCAAATATATGAGATATTGGAAGAGTATGGATGAGTTCGGTAAAAAATTTATAAAATGTGTTGATTGATGTATTGAGTTTGGGTGATGTGTACAATCTTAGATAAAATTGATATTCTCTAATGACGCTTCACAAGGTATGTGTGATGTGAGGGTGAGGATCAGGGCTGGATTGGAGTCAAAAATAGGCCTGGACACCCTTAAAAAGTGGCCCTCCATTCACCGCTCGCATCCTTTCGCAAAACATTTGTTGGTCAGTGTCACAGAGTTAATTGTTGGAGATATTTAGGGTAAATGGATACCTGCCAAACCCCAGTTAGATCAAGTGATGAACGCTCATCTCACTGAGCTATCTCTTGGGCCTACTGAAAGATAGCTTGATAGCTAATGAGTGTGCAGCATGATAGAGCCCAAAATCGTAATTAAACCAGGATTTGCAATTGAACTACTGCTTTAAGTGGGATGAAAAATATGGATGGGGTCTCTACAATGGTTGTGCCCAAATAAATGTAGCTAGGAATCTTCTATAAGAGACGCATTCGTGTAACTGTGGATGAGGCCAAAAACGTAAGCTCAGATCCTGTGCTTTCGAGGCATGCCACCTAATCAGTATTTGAAGGCCTCTGCTTTTACTGAGTCCAAATACATCACAGAAGGAACACATGAAACAAGTCAGACCATTTGACTTTACTAGTGCTTATTAGCACCGGTTTTTATTCAACATCATATAAATTAGTATGGAAAGACCTCACATCTCTTTCCACTGCAGGCTGTGTTAGCTGTTCTCAGGACACCCCCGCGCCGCACGGCCACCAGCTGTGTGTGTGCCCCTACTCGCCGCTGCCCGCAGCCTCGTTGTGCCTGCCTCCCTGCTCCCTGCCCCTCTGCTGCAGTTAGCGTGTATGTGTGATTGTTTATACTGTGCTTAACCTATTTTTTTCCTTTCCTAATTGTTTTTGCCTTTCTGTTCATTGTAACTGCTGTCCCCTGCACGTCACTGTGTAGGCTTCGTTGATCGTTTCTTTCCCCCTGTGCCCGCCCCGCTCCCCGCCGCCGTCCAAGCGGCCACGCCCCGTTTTCGTTCTGTGCCCTCCCCGCTCCCGCCTCCCAGCTGCTCCTCCCTCCCTCCCACTTGGCCATAAATGGCGACCGCGCGGCGCAGGTGAGTGTGACCTGTTCTCAGGACACCCCCGCGCCGCACGTCCACCATCTGAGTGTGTGCCCCTCCTCGCTGCTGCCCGCAGCCTCGTTGTGCCTGCCTCCCTGCTCCCTGCCCCTCCGCCGTATTTAGCGTGTATGTGTGATTGTTTATACTGTGCTTAACCTATTTTTTTCCTTTCCTAATTGTTTTTGCCTTTCTGTTCTTTGTAACTGCTGTCCCCTGCACGTCACTGTGTAGGCTTCGTTGATCGTTTCTTTCCCCCTGTGCCCGCCCCGCTCCCCGCTTCCCGCCGCCGTCCAAGCGGCCACGCCCCCTTTTCGTTCTGTGCCCTCCCCGCTCCCACCTCCCAGCTGCTCCTCCCTCCCTCCCACTTCGCCACAAATGGCGAACGTGCACACGCGCAGCGGTCACGCGCAGCGGGCGCGCCAAAGGTAAGCCCGTCTGCGCCTGGACCGCGCCCAGCGCCAGGACCCCTGCCCCCACCGATGCAAGACGACCCAACAGACCTACGACGCCGCCGCCCTCAACGCACTCAATGCCGGCCGGAACCCCACCTGCTGCCGGGCCGCCCCGAAACGCTTCCACGGACCCTTCACCTGCACAACCTGCAAGTTCACCTGCCTCCGAACATGCACCGCGCCCGCCAAGCCAAACCCCAGCAGCGACCTCAAGTGCATCCTGCTCAACACCCGCTCCGTCCACAGACACGCCGTCGAACTCTGGAACCTGCTCGACACTACATCACCAGACGTCGCGTTCCTCACGGAAACATGGATGAACGCCTCCTCAGCCCCCGACATCGCCATCGCCATCACGAATGGATACAAGATCATCAGGAGGGACCGCGTCAACCAGACTGGGGGAGGCATCGCCATCGTCCACAAGAACACCATCCGCATCACGACCGACGCCGACGACACCTTCACCACCGCCGAACACCTCCACTTACAGATTCACACAGACCCAAAGACGACCCTCAGAGGCACCTTCATCTACAGACCCCCGGGACCACGCACACAATTCAGCGAATACATCACGGACTTCATCAGCCCACACGCCCTCCCCTCCGCCGACTACATCCTCCTAGGGGACCTCAACTTCCACCTAGAGAACATCAAGGACCGCAACACCGCCGCCCTGCTGGACAACCTCGCCAACCTCGGACTCAAGCAACTGGTCAACACCCCCACCCACTACGCCGGCCACACGCTTGACCCCATCTTCTCAGCCAGCAAGCACATCACCTTCAGCCACTCCACCGGACTTCACTGGACCGACCACAGCTGCGTCCACTTCAGCTTCAGAAAAACCACTACCCACCACCACCCGCAACAGGTTCCTCACAGAAGCTGGAGCAAGATCACCGCCGACCAGCTCACCACCTCCCTCAGCCAGAACCCACCTGCCAGCACACCGGACCCCAACGAAGCAGCCCGCAACTTCACACAGTGGCTGACCGCCTGCGCCGACGACCTTGTACCACTGAAGAACCCTCCCAGCAAACCCAGAAGCAAGAAGGCCCCCTGGTTCACCGACGAACTCAAGGACTCCAAAAAGACCTGCCGCACCCTGGAGAAAGCCTGGCTCCTCGACCGGACCACTAACAACATGACCGCCCTCAAACACGTGACCCGCAAGCACCACCAGCTCATCCGCACCACCAAGAAGAAATCACTGAAGGATCGACTTGACAACAACGCCCACGACAGCAAGGAACTCTTCAGCATCGTCAAGGAGTTCTCCAACCCCAGCACCGGCAACAACGACATCACCCCGTCGCAAGATCTCTGCGACTCCCTCGCCTCATTCTTCCACCGCAAGATCGCCGACATCCACAACAGCTTCGGCGCACCTTCCTCGCACCCAACCGTCGAACCAACGCACCCCACCGCCACCCTCCGCACCTGGACCGCAGTGACCACCGAAGACACAGCCCGCACGATGAACACCATCCACTCCGGATCTCCGACTGACCACTGCCCCCACCACGTCTTCAACAAGGCCGACTCCACCATCGCACCCCAACTCCGAGACGTCATCAACACATCCTTCGACACCGCCACCTTCCCGGAGAGCTGGAAGCATGCCGAGCTCAGCGCCCTACTGAAGAAACCAACAGCGGACCCCACCGACCTCAAAAACTTCCGCCCCATCTCCCTCCTCCCTTTTCCTGCCAAAGTCATCGAGAAGATCGCCAACAGACAGCTTGCCGCCTTCCTCGAGACGAATGGATCCCTCGACCCCTCGCAGTCTGGCTTCAGAGCCAACCACAGCACCGAGACCGCCCTCATCGCAGCCACCGACGACATCCGAGCCCTTCTCGACAACAGGGAAACAGCGGCACTCATCCTCCTGGACCTCTCCGCCGTGTTTGACACGGTCTGCCACCGCACCCTAGTCCAACTCCTCAGCAACACCGGCATCCAAGAGAAGGCATTGAAGTGGATCACCTCGTTCCTCGCTGGAAGAACACAGAGAGTCCGCCTACCCCCGTTTCGCTCCGAGGCCACAGAAGTCATCTGCGGCGTCCCGCAAGGATCATCACTCAGCCCCACCCTCTTCAACGTCTACATGAGACCTCTTGCAGCCATCGCACGCCAACACAACCTCAACAAGAAGTGGTGCAGCGAAATCTCATAGATTTCGCTGCGCCACTTCTACGACCCTTTCTTGCGGGGGTACGCCCACCCTGCATACATTATACCTGGCACAGGTATAATGTAACGCAGTGGTTTACGAAGTGATGCATCTACCTAGATGTGTCACTTCGTAAATATGGAGCAAAATGGCGCATTTTTTACGCCACTGGTGCGTCACAAAAAGTGATGCACCGGTGGCGCATAAGTGACGCACGGGCTCATAAATTAGCCCCTCACAATTTACCGCCTACTTCAAGAAGGTGGTAAACGACTCGCAAATGACCATGACCTGCCTTTAAAAAATGAAAAGAAAATTTTTCATTTTTTAAAAATGCTTTGCGTTTGCCTTTAAGGAAAAAAAAAGTTACTTTATTGACAAATCAAACACAGACATGGGGGTCTACTGTCCCCAGCAGGCCACCATCCCTATGTTTGCAGGCCATCCCCAATGGGTCGTAAATTGAGACCTGAATCATGAATATTAATGAGGTAGGTCCTTTGCAACCCATTTGAGAATTGCAAGCAGTGTCTCAGACACCGTTGTACATTCTATATTACGAGTCGCAAATTGCGAGTCAGAAAATGTCACAATTTGCGACTCGCAAAATGAAATGGTCGTACATCTGGCTGTAAATCTTCAATCCTGTTCGTGCTTTTAACCACAGAGTGTGGAAGAAACAAACGCAAAATAAGGTATGACCTCTTTTCCGTGTGGGCTCATGTATTCCCTGGTCCAGTGGTCTGACAAGAAAAAAGAAGGAACAAGACAAAGTCTGGCCACACCACCTGGCTAGGCCACTAATGAACAGGACTAGCAGGGAGGAGAGGTGACAAAGACCCACCTGGCCTCTGCTTTTGGTGTCTCGCAAGGATGCTCAGCCATCCTCATCCCAAACCCAACCTGTGCTCAGTGTGTCCACCTGCAGGGTAGGGTAAGGACAGAGACCACGAGCAGTTCTATTTTCCCTCAGGAGGATCCACGAACCCCCTGCCCGAATCAGCAACCAGCCCTCCACACATTCCCTTTAGTGCACATCTCTAGATAAGCCCTATATTCCATCGGATATAAGGCCACCAGACGGATCTTTGGTGAAGGTGCAAAGTGTGAAACTGCACAAACATTAGTCACCACAACCTACGCAGAACTGACCGACAATTTGACCCTCATGCACAAACCCATCACCTGGTGCCCGACTGCCAGCCTTCCCAGTCCGAGGCTGGTGAGTATTTGGCCTGTAGGAGAGCAGCAAGTTAGACAAACAAGGCAGTAAGATGCAAGTGTAGATTTAGACTCACAGAGTATTTCAAATTTCACAGACATAGAAGACAGACTGGCAAGTCATTCACATACATAGATGAAAGACTAGAATGGCTGATATTTATAGATTGTGATTACATCTAATAATGTCAGCAACATGTGAGTATTTTGAACGTTTTGCTCACTGTATATTTAATAAACAAACAGAATATTCTAATCAATTTTCAGGTAGATTTGTTTATGGTTATTTGGGAAGTGCACAGAATAGTATAATTGCTTGACAGTTCAACAGCAGGCTAAGCATCTTGGTTACAGTAGTGACTTAGATTTCCCTTGAAAGATTTACCGTGTTTCAGTTTGTAAATACAAATAAATCATGTATATTGTGTATATGATTGAATAGGCTTGATTTGCGATGGCCGAGGTAATTGGGGGTTGAAATTCAGGCCTCCATTCAGAACGTCCTCAGTGCAAGTTACAATAGCAGCCTGCAGAGCACCATTCTCCACTTCTGACCTCTCTTTAAATGATTTTACAATTAGTTTGGTTTAGATCCAGGCTCTGACTTGAGAGAGAAAAGCTATCATCCAGGTTATACAAATTAAACAGAGGTACCATTTAAACAGAAGAGATATCTCTCAAATTGAACAGAGCTTAATAAGACTCAAGCTTCATACAGGAAAGCTACTCCTTCGGTGGAGCATAACTTACAGGCTCAAACAGTTCAATTCAATAATTTTTATTTGATTCAGACCTCAGATGAGGTCAACAAATACAATTACATAAAAATATAACCTATTATATTATATTTTTGAAAGCGATTTAAAAAACTCTTTATAAGATTAAACAGGTTAAAGCAGTTTGTGGTCCGCAAGAACAACATACATTAGTTAAAATTGTTAGATTTGTGCACTTTAAAAAAAATATTTTAAACCATATACAAGTTATAGCAAACAAATTCGTTAGGGGGAGACTTACACACCGTAAATAGATCTTGAACTAAAATAGCATTGTGTCTTAAGCGGATTGACTTTATGAATCGTCACCGAGCCTCTACCAAAATAGGGTTAGAACAAATTAGTAACACGTGAGAGAGATCTTGTGGTCTGCCATTACACAAGTCACATTTACCTGGAGAGTTTTCGAGGGAGATCCATCTGGAGGAATATGCTTTTAGAGGGAGAATTCCTAATCACAGAAGAAGGATACAGCACCTTATTCTGTGCTCTAATCGGAACTGTAGATAGTGCTCGGGAGTTTTGTATACAATGTTTGCCACAATTTTTTTATAATACTTTAATTGGATACAATATTCTTCATCTAATTCATCGCTTATTCATGGCGTTATATGTTTTTAGAAAAGCTTGAGATGTACTGTGGACCAGGCCTGCACAAGTGCTACAGGCTCTAACAACAATTCTGCATGTTACTGGAATCATAGTTGACTCAGGTCTCAGCGTTCTCCTCAGGTTATAGAGATTGGACAGTCTCAGACTTAGTCAGCAGAGCTTTCAAAAGTTGTGCACATTCCTCAGACTTTAAACAGCAAATCTATCTCTTTTAAAAGAGATTCTCCTGGCTCGAGGATCTGAAAAAACAGCTTTCAAAGATGTGTGCTCTTCAAGCTTCATCAGTAAATGTATCCTTCATGTTCCAATATACTAGAAGGTATGACAAGCGGTTTGCGTGTCAAAAAGAGTTGCACAGCCTTATTCACATTTGTGTTCAAGTAATCCACGTAATCAATAGTGCTTTGTAGTTCATCCATTTTATTCCCATTATATATCCATCCTTTGTTATCACGTCAAAGATACATAGTTCCATAATTTCATGCGTTTTGAATGCTCCAGAATTGCCCATCCGGGCCTATTCATAGGCTTGTACTGAAACTAGATTCCTCCATCACGATAAAATCCACCCAATGCATTTCGGTCCTCCTCGACCTTCGTCAGGGGTATCTACGGTAATTTAAAAATATGCATCAACTACATGTCATGAAAATATGAAACAATAACACTAACATAAATAATGACCCCTTGATTAAAACAAATCTGTGCCCCCTTGAACTCAACCCCATTAATAGCGATCTCTACTCCAAAAACAGATATGTGTCACCCTCGTATGAGTCCTGCGTAAACAAAGCTCTAACCCCTTATTTTAGTCCCACTTTCCAATAACCATGTTTGCTCCCTTCTTCATACCTGTGTTTAACTTGCTGCACTTCTTTAACAGCGTAACTGCCTCACTACTGCTCCAAGATCAATCTGATCTGAATTTCCCCGCGCTACTGCTTTTAACTACGCGTTCACTTCCCCACCTGTAAACCTTTGAAAACACGTGACCTTTAACCCCACCCTCCTGACTGTTCGTGCACCTCCCTGATCCTTCCCAGTGCTTCTCCCCCCCTAATCTAACTCTCCGTGATGCACTTATACAACAAAAATCAATTCAAAATCGAACAGAATATACTAGCATGTAATTCATCCATATTTTAACAGTGACAGTTCATGGAAAACTTTGACGTGATCATATCACTTTTTAAAGTTCCTGTATTCCGATATACGGGGTGCTGAACAGGGTTGGAACGGCCAAGTTAAATTAACACACTGTAATAGACCTGAAGCACACCCTTCTTTTAAACTCAGTCATTTTTTTGTCCATGTTTTTCATATTTGGCGTGCAGTCACTCGAAATGCGCTCCGTCCCAATTGCGCTTATGTAGAAATATACTAGAAGGTATGACAAGAGGTTTGCGTGTCAAAAAGAGTTGCACAGCCTTATTCACATTTGTGTTCAAGTAATCCACGTAATCAATAGTGCTTTGTAGTTCATCCATTTTATTCCCATTATATATCCATCCTTTGTTATCACGTCAAAGATACATAGTTCCATAATTTCATGCGTTTTAAATGCTCCAGAATTGCCCATCCGGGCCTATTCATAGGCTTGTACTGAAACTAGATTCCTCCATCACGATAAAATCAACCCAATGCATTTCGGTCCTCCTCGACCTTCGTCAGGGGTATCTACGGTAATTTAAAAATATGCATCAACTACATGTCATGAAAATATGAAACAATAACACTAACATAAATAATGACCCCTTGATTAAAACAAATCAGTGCCCCCTTGAACTCAACCCCATTAATAGTGATCTCTACTCCAAAAACAGATATGTGTCACCCTCATATCTGTTTTTGGAGTAGAGATTGCTATATATGACATGTAGTTGATGCATATTTTTAAATTACCGTAGATACCCCTGACGAAGGTCGAGGAGGACCGAAATGCATTGGGTGGATTTTATCGTGATGGAGGAACCTAGTTTCAATACAAGCCTATGAATAGGCCCGGATGGGCAATTCTGGAGCATTTAAAATGCATGAAATTATGGAACTATGTATCTTTGACGTGATAACAAAGGATGGACATATAATGGGAATAAAATGGATGAACTACAAAGCACTATTGATTACGTGGATTACTTGAACACAAATGTGAATAAGGCTGTGCAACTCTTTTTGACACGCAAACCGCTTGTCATACCTTCTAGTATATTTCTACATAAGCGCAATTGGGACGGAGCGCATTTCGAGTGACTGCACGCCAAATATGAAAAACATGGACAAAAAAGTGACTGAGTTTAAAAGAAGGGTGTGCTTCAGGTCTATTACAGTGTGTTAATTTAACTTGGCCGTTCCAACCCTGTTCAGCACCCCGTATATCGGAATACAGGAACTTTAAAAAGTGATATGATCACGTCAAAGTTTTCCATGAACTGTCACTGTTAAAATATGGATGAATTACATGCTAGTATATTCTGTTCGATTTTGAATTGATTTTTGTTGTATAAGTGCATCACGGAGAGTTAGATTAGCGGGGGAGAAGCACTGGGAAGGATCAGGGAGGTGCACGAACAGTCAGGAGGGTGGGGTTAAAGGTCACGTGTTTTCAAAGGTTTACAGGTGGGGAAGTGAACGCGTAGTTAAAAGCAGTAGCGCGGGGAAATTCAGATCAGATTGATCTTGGAGCAGTAGTGAGGCAGTTACGCTGTTAAAGAAGTGCAGCAAGTTAAACACAGGTATGAAGAAGGGAGCAAACATGGTTATTGGAAAGTGGGACTAAAATAAGGGGTTAGAGCTTTGTTTACGCAGGACTCATACGAGGGTGACACATATCTGTTTTTGGAGTAGAGATCGCTATTAATGGGGTTGAGTTCAAGGGGGCACAGATTTGTTTTAATCAAGGGGTCATTATTTATGTTAGTGTTATTGTTTCATATTTTCATGACATGTAGTTGATGCATATTTTTAAATTACCGTAGATACCCCTGACGAAGGTCGAGGAGGACCGAAATGCATTGGGTGGATTTTATCGTGATGGAGGAATCTAGTTTCAGTACAAGCCTATGAATAGGCCCGGATGGGCAATTCTGGAGCATTTAAAACGCATGAAATTATGGAAATATGTATCTTTGACGTGATAACAAAGGATGGATATATAATGGGAATAAAATGGATGAACTACAAAGCACTATTGATTACGTGGATTACTTGAACACAAATGTGAATAAGGCTGTGCAACTCTTTTTGACACGCAAACCGCTTGTCATACCTTCTAGTATATTTCTACATAAGCGCAATTGGGACGGAGTGCATTTCGAGTGACTGCACGCCAAATATGAAAAACATGGACAAAAAAGTGACTGAGTTTAAAAGAAGGGTGTGCTTCAGGTCTATTACAGTGTGTTAATTCCTTCATGTTCCAGACATCTTACAGGCCAAGGTCTCAAAAAGAAGAAATGGATCAGCCATCACTTTTCCCCGGTCTTATAGGCTTAGCATAACAGATCTGCACAGTTTACATACATCTTGCAGGCATATGCATCTGGTTTTATTTACAGAGATCATATAGACCCAGTTCTTACAGCTGCCTCCAGGGTCCTGACAATGTTCATGCCTAAACTTCAGAACTTTCTTGTTTCAGAAAGATCTCTAATGCTTTAAACAGCAGACCTAACCCTCAAGTTACAAAGAAAGTATGAGCTGAATTGTCACCATCATTAATTATCTTTTAGGTTGCAAAGGTTTCACATTTTGGACAGTAAAGCTTTCCCATAGGTCCACATATCCCACAGGTTCAGTAATCTAAGTGCAAAATGATGAATCAGATCTTACACACCTAGGGCTATGACAGCAGCTCTACGCATCTCGTAACAAAGCTCTTAAAGGCTAAAGCACCCGACAGCGAAGATATTGTTCACATTAGTTAGATCTTAGGTTCGGACCTTGGCCAGCAGCAAACAAACCTTTGGGTAGGCAGAGACCTTGCAAGCTAGATTTGAAGCAGAAGAGCTATCTGCTTACAGAAGTTGTACTGAACTTGGCTACTGACAGCAGAGCTATCCTTTAGGGCACACATATATTACAGGATCTAACAGTGAACATGTTCTCAGATTACAGAGATGATAAAAAGGTCTTTTAGGCAGAGCTATCCCTCAAATTACTAAACTTAATAAATAACCCCTTAAAAAGAAAGCTTGTAACAGAATTATGTAGGGCAAGCTTTCATATTTAGCAAAAACCTGTCCGAATGGATCCACTCCCAAAGCACACCACACCATAACTGGAAAAACATAACGGGGTATCCAGCTCATTTTTAGGGCGGGGTCTGCTCCTGGTGACTCTATCACTTCCCCCAGATTCTTGAGGTTAATTGCAGCAGCACAGGGAGGCTTCAAGAGAGACAGCGAAAGAGAGAGAGGGGAAGGGGGAAGGCAGAGAGAAAGCAATAGAGCGTGAGAAGAGAAGAGAGAAGGAGAGACAGAATGGATGGATGAAAATAGAGATATTGCGCGGGGGACATTATTGTAATGTGCGGCGTTTGATCATTTTTGCCAGGGCTGCTTTGGTTCCCCATTCCGGCCCTGCCTCCATCCCTTTCCAAGAGTTTCCCTTTGTGTGAAAGCTCCTATTCTTATGAGCAGCACATTTTGTTAGTCCTCCCCCCTCCTCCCACTGTTCAGTCGGGTTTCTTTTTTTTTTTTATATATATTTTTTTATTTAACAGTAAGACAAGAGGAGGGGATACAATAATCAGGTGTCAGACAGTAAAAATGCGGAGCAGGGACAGGCGGGGGAGCAGCGCATATAATACAACAAAAGAAGGGGTACATAGCGCAGAGAATTACGGATATTGGAAATCGGGGAACAGGCAATCAATCGTACGATCCAGAACATCCCACCCGCGAGACCCTGTCCTAAGTAAAACAGGATAAGTAAGAGCAGTGCAGACACCCGAACAGTAAAGGATCCGTACATACTAAACAGTCCACCTCTCGTTAAAGGAAAAGGAGAAAGCAAAGGGGCCATAGAAAATAACAAAGGCAAAATAAAAAACCCTCCCCTAACCCCCCACCCTGCACCCCTGCAATGGCTATGGCCTAACCCCACTAGCAGCGTGCCAGTCGCCCGAGAACTACCCCAAGGAAAGGGGAAAAGATAGAGTGGAGGAGGAGAAAGCAAATACATTCCCGGTCTCCCGTACCCCCCCGTCAGCAGCGACCACCCCGAGACGTAGTGAAGCCAATATGCAATAGAATATACAAACCAACTGGGGGAGGACCGTCAAAAAACCACCCGATTCCCGTCACTATATAGGCACAACCCCAGCCTTGCATGAAACCATTATATCAAGCCCAAGCGATCGAATTCAGCCCTGGCCAGTACGGTCCCACATAAGAGTCTTTCCCACTCGAGCCGCCATCTTGATGGAAAAGGCAAAGCGTCCATAAAAGTTCAAGTCGGTGCTGAAGGATTGAAGACAGGATAAAAGTTCACAAAGTCCACCAATCGAACGAGGAAAGGTGTCCAGGAACAGCGAGTATCTCCAACAGTCACTGAGGAACTTTGCATCATAGAAAGGACGGTCTATATACGTACTAGGCGCCTGCGGAATCGGGCAGGAGGTGCTGGCGATAAACACAGGCTGGCCTGTCGATGATCGGAAACCGCCAAGGCTCCGTAAATCCGGGATCTGCACAGGGACCTCGATCTCAAACGTGCAATGCACCGCTGGTACCGTTGCTCGCTGGGGACTGAACAAAGAAACGTCCTCCGGTCCCAGGATACCGTCCACTTTCACAATCAGTGTCCGGAACACAGCGAAAGTGTGCGAGTGGAGCGCCCCAATGGCGGCCATAACGGCCTGCAGCGATGGCGTGCCTTCTGTCCGCCCCATCCCCTCTCAGTAGGCGACAGAGCCGGACTTGAACCCCGGAGGCCGGCTACTCCGGGGAAACAGGCTACGCAAATCAGATGGTGAACAGCGGGCGCTCCCCGTCTACCAGAAAACACCGTCGCCACCAGCGAGGGCCCCAGCCCGTCGACCCCCGGAGGACAGCAAGGTCTCCGGGCACCAGACCCCCACCACGGCAACCGGTGAAAAACGCTGGTGTGTCCTCGTTGTAGGTCATCCACAGGATCGTCACCGGAAACACCAATTCACGGCACTCTCCGGGAGACCGGGCTCAGTCCAGGTCTCATGGCCGATGTTATTCAATTCCAACCCGGATAGGCTAAAAATCGAGGTCCCGGCGTCCACACGGCGTTAGGCCGAAAAAGCTCAGATACTCTGTCCATCACCACCCCCTTTTTGAAATTATTTTGGCCACCATAAGTGTGGAAGGGTATGCTCAGATGTGAGTCCCTTGCTCACTGCACCATCAGGATTCAAGCAAGCCGGGCCGAAGACGGCTGTAATGCCAGAAACCGGTCCCCGGAAGCTTGTTTCCTTTCCAGTAAAGAATTGGCTTGGTAGTTTGGTCTGCCCTGTTCCCATGATGCACTGGGCCAGGGACAGACTAATTTGCATGTAGCCAGGTTCTGAACTGGGATGGTGCAGTGAGCTAAAAAACGGTGATGGATCAAGCCCTGATCTGTTGACTGGGTAGGAGTGTTCTGATTAACTCAGATACTCTGTCCATCACCACCCCCTTTTTGAAATTATTTTGGCCACCATAAGTGTGGAAGGGTATGCTCAGATGTGAGTCCCTTGTCACTGCACCATCAGGATTCAAGCAAGCCGGGCCGAAGACGGCTGTAATGCCAGAAACCGGTCCCCGGAAGCTTGTTTCCTTTCCAGTAAAGAATTGGCTTGGTAGTTTGGTCTGCCCTGTTCCCATGATGCACTGGGCCAGGGACAGACTAATTTGCATGTAGCCAGGTTCTGAACTGGGATGGTGCAGTGAGCTAAAAAACGGTGATGGATCAAGCCCTGATCTGTTGACTGGGTAGGAGTGTTCTGATTAACTCAGATACTCTGTCCATCACCACCCCCTTTTTGAAATTATTTTGGCCACCATAAGTGTGGAAGGGTATGCTCAGATGTGAGTCCCTTGCTCACTGCACCATCAGGATTCAAGCAAGCCGGGCCGAAGACGGCTGTAATGCCAGTAACCGGTCCCCGGAAGCTTGTTTCCTTTCCAGTAAAGAATTGGCTTGGTAGTTTGGTCTGCCCTGTTCCCATGATGCACTGGGCCAGGGACAGACTAATTTGCATGTAGCCAGGTTCTGAACTGAGATGGTGCAGTGAGCTAAAAAACGGTGATGGATCAAGCCCTGATCTGTTGACTGGGTAGGAGTGTTCTGATTAACTCAGATACTCTGTCCATCACCACCCCCTTTTTGAAATGAAAAAGGAGACACGGCGTATCTTCGTCAACCGATGGGGTAGAGAACTCAGGATTGCACCTTTAGCGTCAGCAAAACTTCACGAACAAGGGAATCAGGAGTGAAGTCAGGATAAAAGACAGGATATTCGAGCTGCTGGCGGAGGTCGGCGGAGCCGGGAGCTCACGCGGCCATCTTGGTTGCTAGCGTAGCTCCTCCTCAGTCGGGTTTCTTGATTGCTTCGGTCAAATATCAACATTAACCAATGTTTAGACATCAGAAATTCAGCAAAAAGAAAACTTATAACTGAGCCATCTCAGGTATCGCCCCAAGAATTTAGAACTCCCTGCCCCCAGAAATAGGACTGAACCCCTCAACGAGATCGTTCAAAAATGAAGTGAAAGTGCTATTGATGAACATATTTCTGTCCCAAAACCTATCCTCCCTAGGCCCGATGCGACATGTCATCTTCAACCTGGTCTATTATTCTACTGTTACAACTGTATTTTGATCGTTTTTTTTATTTCTTACATCCTGTACCTTTTTGCGTACACTTTGTTGTTTGCTCTATATCCCTCTTCCTTCCTAACCAGTTGTAAAGTGCCCTGATACCCCTGGTGTCATGTTTGCGCTATCTAAAATCTTTTTTTAACTCTTTTTATTAAACAGTAACTCAGGACATGTTTTGCACATACGGTACAAAAGACAGACATACTTCAATACTGTAATTCCTTACTTCTCAGGTATATCCCCAGCTCAAGCAGCTCACAGAGCTCAGGACCACCCTTGGCTACAGTTACGTATAATCCTTTTCTTCCCTCATCCTCCCCCTCCCCTCAATATCCCGTGTATGTCTTCAAAGGACCCCACATTTTTTCTCAATTTTTGCGGACATCCTCTGGTTTTATAAACTACCTTCTCTACCCTTGAACACCGGTATAAGTCAGTTTCACATTCCCGCAAGTCTGGTATCCGGCTTACTCCCCACTTTTTGGCTATGTTTTTTTCGCCCCCGGTGCTGTCAATTTCAACCATATTAATGTATACTTGGGACATTTTTCCTCTCCTGTCACACATAGTAGCAGCCATCTTGGCTCTGCTGGAATTTCCAGCTTGGTGACTTCAGTCATAACTCTTGAGACCTCCTTCTAAAAGTCTTGAATGTATTTACATTCCCATATATTGTGAAAGAAGGAGCCAACTTCACCACACACCCTCGCACAATACCTGGACACATCACGCTCCATGCAGTGTAGTAGTGTTCTGGAAGTATACGACCTTTGCAGGATACGTAATTGGGCTTCTCGTGGGCTCTGTACTGCCTCCTCCCAGTCATCATCCTCCAGAAGTCCTATTTCTACCTCCTAGGTCGCCCTCAGGGGGCCAGAGGGTCAGGTGATATTTACATAATTGTTTTGTATGCTAACCAAGTGGCCTGCGTGACCATCAGGTCCATCAATAATCTGTCTTCCAATGGTGAGTAATCATGGAGAGTCTCCCCTTCTCTGAGATATTGGCGTATGGCATGACTTAGTTGCATATGTCGGTATCCTTCTGTGTCCAACATTTCCTCAAAAGAAAGCTGTTTCTGTCCATATGTCTCCTAGGGCTAGATGTAGGTAAATTAGATTTACCAATTCATAAATACCGAATTTTACCGATTCGATATTCATGAATCGGTAAATCTAATGTAGGTAATTATTCGGTAAAAAATACAGAATCGGTAGGATTCGGTATTTACCGATTCGGTAATCACCGAATCGGTATTTGTCATTGATTCCTATGGGCCTTGAAGCCCATAGGAATCAATGACAAATACCGATTCGGTAATTACCGAATCGGTAAAATTACCGAATTGCCATGGGGGAAAGGGTGTCACTTTGACACCCTGTTGCACCCCTGTTTCTGGCTTGTGTGCCATGTGGCCTAGGGCATGTATGTGTGCCACATGGCACAGGTGTAAATGCACAGATGCGCATGTACATTGGAATTCGTTATTTACCATGCAATAGTATTACATGGTAAATAACAAATCGGTAATGGCCTGTGGCACTGTTTAAAGTGCCACCTACATCTGTATTTACCGATTCGGTAAATTTACCGATTCGGTATTTTACAGAAACGGTATTTGCCGTCCTACATCTGGCCCCTAGTCTTTCAATTCCCAGAATTTCCCATTTAAAAAAAAAAAAAAAAAACCTTTAGAGTTCCCACTTCCGAAAACTGGTCACTGTCCCACAGCTGAGTTCTTCCTGTCAATCTTCCGTTCAAGCCTATGTGCTTTAACGCCTCCCTCCAAACTCACACTACTGTCTGGGTGTGTGGAGGAAGCTGTTTTCCCTACTTCTGTTGTATAGTGCTGCTGGATATTCCCTTCCACCCATTGCCCAGTGATCGTCCCTGAAGGCCGGGTCTTCACGTTCAGTGAATGCCCAGTCATTTATTACTATCAACTGTGTGAGGCCCAGTACTATTTTCACAAATCTGGAACTGCAAGCCCTCCCTCATATACTCCCCTCTAGAGTTTACCGAGAGTTATTCTAAAGCTTCTGCCATCCCATATGAGTTTTCGCAATTCCCCATTTATATCTCGGAACACTTTCTTGGGTATTTTATACGGGGTGTTCTGCAGAACGTATAGTAACCTAGGCAGTGACATCATTTTAAAAATGACCGCCCTACCCATCAAGGACACTAGTAGTTTCCTCCAATGTTCCACATCATTCCCCACTAGTCACTCTATTTGAGGACTAGCTAAAACTTTAAAAAATAAAAATAAATAAATAAAAAATCAAGATGAAGAAAAATCGTATCAATCAATCAATCAAGCATTTGTATAGCGCGCTACTCACCCGGAGGGTCTCAAGGCGCTTGGGGGTGGGGGGGTCCGCTACTGCTCGAACAGCCAGGTCTTGAGTTGCTTCCTGAAGGAGAGGTGGTCTTGGGTCAGGCGTAGGTGGATGGGGGGAGTTCCACGTCTTGGCCGCCAGGTAGGAGAAGGATCTTCCTCCCGTTGTGGCTCTTCGGATGCGGGGAATGGCGGCGAGGGCGTGGCTGGTCGATCGTAGCTGGCGGGTGGGAGTGTAGAAGGTCAGGCGGTCGTTGAGGTATCTGGGGCCTTGGTTGTGGAGAGCTTTGTGTGCGTGGGTGAGGAGTTGGAACGTGATTCTCTTGCTGACGGGGAGCCAGTGCAGGTCTCTCAGGTGTCCGGAGATGTGGCTGTGTCAGGGATGTCCAGGATGAGTCGTGCTGAGGCGTTCTGAATGCGCTAGAGTCTTTTCTGAAGTTTGGCTGTGGTCCCGGCGTAGAGGGAGTTACCGTAGTCCAGTCGGCTGGTGACGAGCGCCTGGGTGACCGTCTTCCTGGTTTCGGTGGGGACCGACCGGAAGATCTTCCGAGGCATGCGTAGGATGTTGAAGCATGATGAGGAGACGGCGTTAACTTGTCTGGTCATCGAGAGGGAGGAGTCCAGGATGAAGCCCAGGTTGCGTGCGTGGTCCGTTGGTTTGTGTGCGCTGCCCAGGGCAGGTGGTCACCAGGACTCGTCCCAGGCGGAGGGTGATGATCCCAGGATGAGGACTTCCGTCTTATCTGAGTTCAGTTTCAGGCGGCTGTTCATCATCCACTCGGCTACGTCTTTCATCCCTTCGTGTAGGTTGGTTCTGGCGGTTGCGGGGTCGTTGGTGAGGGAGAGGATCAGCTGGGTGTCGTCGGCGTAGGAGATGATGTTGAGGTTGTGTTGGCATGCGATGGCCGCGAGGGGGCTCATGTAGATGTTGAACAGAGTGGGGCTGAGCGATGATCCTTGTGGTACGCCGCAGATGACTTCGGTGGCCTCTGATCTGAACGGGGGAGGCGGACTCTCTGGGTTCTTCCGGCGAGGAAGGAGATGATCCACTCCAGTGCCTTCTCCTGGATTCCGATGTTGCTGAGGCGCTGCACTAGGGTGCGGTGGCAGACCGTGTCGAACGCTGCGGAGAGGTCCAGGAGGATGAGTGCCGCTGTTTCCCCGTTGTCGAGCAGGGCTCGGATGTCGTCGGTGGCTGCGATGAGGGCGGTCTCGGTGCTGTGGTTGGCTCTGAAACCAGACTGCGAGTGGTCGAGGGATCCATTCGTCTCGAGGAAGGCGGCCAGCTGTCTGTTGACGGTCTTCTCGATGACTTTGGCAGGAAAAGGAAGGAGCGAGGTGGGGCGGTAGTTTTTGAGGTCGGTGGGGTCCGCTGATGGTTTCTTCAGTAGGGCACTGAGTTCGGCGGGCTTCCAGCTCTCTGGGAAGGTGGCGGTGTCGAAGGAGGCGTTGATGATGTCCCGGAGATGGGGTGCGATGATGGAGTCTGCCTTGTTGAAGACGTGGTGAGGGCAGGGGTCGGTTGGTGATCCGGAGTGGATGGAGTTCATCGTGCGGATGGTGTCTTCGGTGTTGATCGGGGTCCAGGCGTACAATAAATCCCTGTTATCATAACTGCTCTTTTCATATTTACTTTGAACTCATCCACCTCTTATTGGGTCCCTGTTATAGTGTCTTTCGTATGTAGCCCCAGAATTGGCCGATATCTCTTTGGGAAATATCTCTCTGAATAGAAGCTAAAGGCTGGATTTATCAAAAAGTCACGCAACGCAATGCAGAATGACAACTTGCAGTGCTGCATGACAGGGAAAGAGCAGGAACGCACCATGTCTACTAAGATATGATGCATTCCTGCTCTCTCCCTAAGCTGGTGCACTGAGTGCTACCTAGCGCCAATGCAAATTGACTGGCACCATGGTGCAAGGGTGCCTGAGTTACATGCACGGTTGTTGCTGTGCTGGAAGGGATGTTTTGACATAACATTCCTTAGAGGCATTTCCCTATTTCTACGTGTGCTGCAGAGGAAATCTGTCGGAAAGGCGTGCCATTCTGGTGTAATCCCAGATCTGCTACCCTTAGTACTTCTGGGATTGCATCAGAATCCATGGGTGGATGCAAGGGAACGCCCATGCTCCACTAACGGTACGCCTTCCGAACCTAGAGTAACGCAAGGCAGCGATTTGCGATACTGAGAGAGCGCAAACTGACTTAAATGTATGAGTACATCACACTTATCAGTAGTAAGCACAAATCATGAGGAGAAATGCCATGAGTGCTAATAGTATCTGCAATTATATTCTAAATGTATAGCTAATGTAGAGATTTAAGTAGAAGTGGAACTAATACAGAAATGTGTGACATTATATGATTTTAGTAGATGTGATTATTTCTGAATCCATGTCGTGTAGCTGTTAAAACCTAAGATGGTATGTGGTTAAACGCAGAATGTGGTAGGCCTCAGGGCCAGAGCTAAAGGGAAGGTGTTTCTTTTCACGACACAGATTGTATTAATGTTTTGGTCATTGCATTAAATAGACCATGATTTATAGAGATGTTTACTAAATAATAGAATAAGAATATTAACATGCTTTAATTAATGAAGAAGTTGAATGCTATAGTCATAATGAGAAATATTGTAGGCCTGAAATGTTTTAGCATTGATTTATACGTACATGTCTGGGCTGAGAAATGTTGCAAGCTTTTTCTTTTTAGAAGTCTATGAGAGTTGGGTTCTTGGCTGCAGATATCTGTCTGCAAAGGATAAGGGGGGATCCAATTATAAATGAATGAATAGAGGTCTGTTCAGTGGGCGGCCTAGACATGGAGGAGGGTTCCGGAATGTTTGAGGGGTATCAGCGGGCCGGAGAAGAAACTGTGAAGCAAGGTCAACTCTAACGTACGAGGCCCAATACAAAGCATCATGGAAAAAGCCAGAAGCTACACCACGTGAGAGGCGTCTCGTAAGGGGCGTCTCAAATGTTGTTGACTGTTTTGTATTAGGGACAGCACCCCTGGGTGGAGTTAGAGCAGATACCTGAGGACTCTTTAGAGAGCGGATGGGTAGGCAGAGAGGGGTCGTGACTGGAGAACTATAGGTTTTCACCAAGAGACTTAGAGTGGGTGACTTCCCTTGGGGGTCATTCACTGCTGACACCTTTGTTAGGTTGGGATTTGGTTAAGTAGGGATACCATCTAGAGCAGGGTAGGGACAGCCTAACCTTTGCGTTTTCCTCCAACCTAAATGAAGGAGAGATATGCGTCTATGCTGATAGCTTTATTATTCTTAGAACTCGTGTTAGTGATTTCTGTTGCTCGTCTGAGGGCTTTCCGAGAGCACATGTATGTAATTGGACCTGTGTATCTCGTTAATCTCATTCTGAGATGCTTGTATTTGCAGCTTATCATATCTTTACAATAAACTTTTGAAAGCTAGAAGTTGTCTGTGATCTTTGGGAGCAGAGTCCTTTATTGGGTAGACTAACTTGGAAATAGGTGCACTTTCTTTCCTCACAGACAGGCAACAAAGGTTCAGTCGACCAGATCGAGGTTTGGATCAATAGATATAAGGTATCGATCAAAATCTCGCCCTTTCAGTTGGTAGCTATAGAGGATGGTTGCCTTCTTGAGGACGGTGACCTAGGCCAGGTTAGCTTACCCCAAGGCCCCTAGAGATCGATGATCGGAAGAACAGCCCGCTGAAGAAGATCCGGATGACGTGAGACAGAAAAAGCAGCAGTATCGGTTGAGAGTGAGTATAAAGGGTTATGCGTGTTAGATTGCGGTGTTTTGTATTGTATCTATGTTGTAATGTCTGGCGGAGTTGAATGTCTGTAGAGTGACTGTGGAACAGGTTGTGAGCGCGCGCAACCGGTGGAAATCTTAAGTTCAAGGAGAGCTTAAGTGGTTCGGGTGTATCGGACACCCAGAGTAATTGTCAACTAGTGTGAAGGGGGTCATGAGGTACCATTGATCACCCGAAAAGACCGAGATAGGGGGACCGTAAGAGTGAGTGCGTGAGTAACGGACGCTGGTCGGAAGTTACTGTGTGTGTAAGCAACCTATCAGAGAGACGATAGACATTTCGTCAGTTTTGTTGACAATTACAGATAGACTGTGGACGTACAGTCGAGAGAAGTGACCGCTTGGTCGGAAGTAGTCATTTTTCGGTGTATGAATGGGACGCATGCATAACCGGGAGACGAGTTGAGAAAGGAGGGGTGCTGCTGCGAAGAGGAGAAAAGTGACGTCAGAAAGTGTCGCGCAGTGATTGGCCGACCGGAGAAAGACCGCGCTGTGATAGGCCAGCTAGCGAAGACGTCAGACAGGGTCGCGACGTGATTGGCCGACTGGAGAAAGACCGCGCTGCGATAGGCCAAGCTAGCAAAGCCGCGACAGGATTGGTGGATTGTCATCAGGAAGTAAACAGAGTAGCGAGGCTGGATATTTTGCGCATAATTATGAAGTGTTTTAAATGGCTGAAAGCGGTGTTTAAAAAAGAGAAGCGGGGATCGTATGAAGGGGAAGAAGCCCCGCCGGAGGGTACGCCAGCTCGTTATATGGCAGTGAATGTTGGGCTGCATACGATCCTTTGGATATCAGAGTGGAGTAAGATTACTGAAGGAAATGAGGAACTGACGTTCCCGAAGTACGGGACGTTCAGATTAGAGGTGTTACATCGATTAAAATCAGTCATGACCTCACTGAGACCCTTGCCTAGACCGACCCAGTTTGAAGCTCTTGAAGCATGGATTAGGGCAGCGCATGAAAAGAATATGAACAGACGGCAAGAAAGGGTGAAGCGATCGGTAAGGGCAGTGCAGGATGCCAGGTGGGATGCGGATGCTAAAAGATGGAGAGTGCATAACATGGAAATAAATAAACTGTACCCAGTGTTAGAGGTGCCCGTAAATAAAAGCCCCCTAGAAGAAGATGATGAGAGCGAAACAGAGGACAGCCTGATAAACAGATTATTGACAGACAGGCCACCCCCGTATAATAGAGCAGGGGGAGAGGTCGAGAATAGTGAAGGAGAGAAGGGGAGCAATGCAGGAGAGCATAGACCGCTTCCCAGTTCAGAGTGGGATCCTGAGGCAAAGAAAGAGCTGTCCCAGCCTAGTCAGGTGCAACAGGTAGTCGGGAGGTTTGTGGTACAAAGAGCGCCGGAAACGGAAAGCGCCACATCCTACCCATTACCAGATGCACTACAGGTACCTGTTACCATAGGTCCTATAATATCGATATATGACCAAGAGAGAGCAAGAGGGGAAGAACGGGTACGGAAGGACAGAGAAAGAGCAGAGAAGGCAAGGAGGAACGATACGATCAATTCCCCAAGTCAGATGCCGATTACCCAGAGAGTGGAGCACCCCGATGCACACAGCAGGGGACCCAGGAGGAGATCCTGGGGGCCCTAGATGGCCAATGGATCTGAGGGGATCTGGACGAAAATCCTTTCAAGAGCTAAATGAGTACATGAAGCAGTGGGATGAGGCAGTGAAGGCTCAAAAGAGCATCAATGCTGCGGAAGCTGAAAGAGAAAGTCAGGACAGCAGAGCACGGACTCACTGCGGGGCTGGGGAGAGTAGCCCGGAGTGGGACTGTAGAGGGAGTAGGGGAGTCACCCATTGGGCCCGGAGAGGAGATGGAACAGACCTGGAAAACAGGGGCCCCGGGAGTGAAGGGGTGGCGCGCCCAATACTCAGTGAAGGGGAGAGGAGAGCGCAAGAGTACAGAAACAGCTTTAAGTGTCCACACTGTGTGCCCGGCACCAGAGAACTGAATGGGAGTTGTGAGAGGTCGCACCATAGTCCCTGTGAGGACGGAAATGAGCGTAGCCCAGGGAATATGGGGAACCAGGAAGGATCGTATCGGATACTAAGCGATACTAGGCAAAGGGAGAGTAGAGAGCAGAGGGAAGATAACAGAGAGGTGTGCGGTGAGAGGAGAGAAGAAGAAGAGAGTGGGCAGAGCAAGAGTAGGGGTAACAGGCCCGTGTTCCATCACCTTCCAAGATCGGATGGCCGAGCATGGGACCTGGAGAGATGGGAGCAAGGGAGACCACCCATTAACTCTCCCGAGACCAAACGTAGAGCTCGAAGTTGGGATGGTAGGGAGACCAGTGAGCCCCCTTCGAAAGACATATTGCGAGCTGAGATAAAAGCCAAGAGACTCGATGTCACCAGTTTAAGGTCAGACCTGGATGACATGGTAGATGGTACCCTGCCTTTGGAAAGAATGGAAATGTATGAACAGGATGAAATACTGTATATGGCAAAGGACATTACTCGAAAAGCGAGAGCAGTCCATGAGAAGTTAGTCGAACTAGCAGGCAAATATATGGTGGACTTGTCAAGAACCAAAGCATTACAGGGTAACCACAGGCTACATTATACAGATCGAGATCTAGATGAGAGGAGAACGATTGGGTTGAAAACGCACATAAGGGAACTGATTGCTGGAATAAGGACATGGAGGGCACTAGATAAGTGGGAAGAGAGGTGGTCCAAGAAAGGGACCGGCAGGAGAAGCACGCTTGGTATGACACCAGGACAGCAGGGAATAGAAGCTTACCCTTTGCGTGAAGTTGCAAATGGGAACTATGTCCATGTCCCTTGGAGTAGGGGAGATTTAGCTGCTTTTACCACCTCCTTCCCCAAATTACGTGAAAACCCAGTGGAGTGGTACAAGCAAGTGGAGAGATTTGTAAAAATCTCAAAGGTCCTATGGATAGATCTGAACACGCTGTTTGACATTGTAGTACCAGGAGATCTGTGGACCGCATGCAAGGTTAGCGCTGAGTGGCCCACAACGGAGCCAGAGAGAGATGCCAAGACTAATGGGCCGTCCGAGATTGTGATGGCAAAATTCGAGAGAGTGATGACTTGGCTGAAAGAGAAAGTGCCAATGCAAGACATAGATTGGGTCAGAATAGACCGAACAAGACAGGAACCCAAAGAGACAGTTCACGAATATTACGAGAGATTGCTGAAGGCGTTTAAACAGTATAGCGGCTTGGATGTAATGGATCCAAAAGACATAGGGCAATTTGTGTCCAAGTTCGTCTTGGGACTGAGACCGGATATTAGTTTAATGATTCAGCAACACTCGATTTGTTGGCAAACTAAACCCCTAGACGAAATACTGAGATATGCTAGGTACTGCTGTGATGAGATAGACTCTAAGGCTAAGAAACTAAAAGAAAAGTTGATGGTGGTACAGATGCAGGCAGCAGGAAAGGGGGGACAACAGCAACAGCAGCAAGGGACAGGTACAGGAGGAAAGAAGCAGTACAGCCAGAACAAGGGCAATGAGGAGAGTTCCACCTTTAGACCCAGAATAGATATAGCTGCCTTGAAGAAAACGACAAGGTGCCACCAGTGTAACGAGGTGGGGCATTGGAAACGCGAGTGCCCCTACAATGTAGAGATAGGAGAGCAAGAGGAAGAGGAGGAAGAGGTCCAGAGAGCGCCTACAAGAGGGGTAACGCCATACCAAGGAAAGGTGCTCAAAGGGGGGGGGGCTCCTCCCCGAGCCCAGTTCCCGCAACCTCCTCGAGTAGGGAGTATGGGTAAGACCTATAGACAAATGCCCCTGTTTGTGGAAGGGGAAGAGTGCTATTATGTGGACCCATTAACCGGACAGAGAGTGGAAAGAGAAGACTGCACCCTCGGGGCAGCCTTGGAGGTAGACCAAAGGGGACCCTATGTGGAAGCAGAAGTAGCAGGGTGCCCTACGACATTTCTGGTGGACACAGGAGCCACTAGATCCACGATCAGATCAGCTGCAGTTCCAGACCTGCCCATGTCTGGAGAGACCATACAGGTGGTAGGGGTCGCAAACAGGAGAATAACCAGCCAATTGACAGAACCGGTACAGGTGAAAATAGGGAAGTACAGCGATGAGCACCAGTTTGTAGTTTGCGATTCAAGTCCTGTGTGTCTGCTAGGGAGAGACCTGTTATGTAAATTGAATTGTACTATATACTGTACACCTCAGGGAGTGGAGGTGTTGACCAATGATGATGATGCAGATTTCAAAGTTGCAAACTCAAGAATATGCGTGGAGCTGTACCCTACTTTAACAGTAGATGAGCTCCCCTGGGACTTGAGAGAGACAGTGGCACCAGAAGTATGGGATTTCACTGGGGAAGAGATTGGATTGGTCAAAGGGGTGGACCCAGTGAAAATTGTAGTGAAACCGCATGCTGAGTTCCCAAGAACACCCCAATATAAATTGACTCCTGAAACGATTGCAGGCATAAAACCCGTGATCGAGTCCATGATTAAACAGGGAATACTGAAAGAAATCGTGGGTAGTCCATGCAACTCCCCGATTATGGGTCTGCAGAAACCAAATGGGAAATTTCGGATAGTGCAGGACCTTCGAAAGATTAATAACATAGTCGTTTCGTGTTGTCCAGTGGTACCGAATCCATCCGTGATACTGTTTCAGATTCCATTCCAAGCTGAGTGGTTCACAGTGATCGATCTTTGTCAGGCCTTCTTTTCGATCCCTCTGGACGAAGAGAGCCATTTTCTTTTCGCATTTAAGCTGGAAAATCGCGTCCTAACATGGTGTCGTATCCCTCAGGGGTATACAGAGAGCCCATCGATCTTTAACCAGCTTTTAAAGAAAAATCTTGAAAGTCTAGTGCTGCCCCAGAAGTCAGTTCTGGTCCAGTACATAGACGACCTCCTTGTGGCGTCAGAAACAGAAGAAGCTTGCAGGGAAGACTCCATTGCTTTGTTAAATCACCTAGCTGCCAATGGGCACAAGGTGTCCCCGGGAAAATTGCAGTACTGCCTGACAGAAGTGCAGTATTTGGGACACAGAATAGAGAAAGGCAAACGAAAAGTGTCACCAGACAGGATAGAGGCGATCATGAAAATGAATGCGCCTAAAACACAGAGAGAGGTCAGGATGTTCCTAGGGATGGTGGGTTATTGCCGACAGTGGATCGTGAACTTTTCACTGAAAGCAAAGCCCTTGCAAAAACTGACGCACAAAGAGGTGAGTGATCCGGTACCATGGGACAAAGACTGTTTGATGGCGTTCCTACAGCTGCGAGAGGACCTGTGTCGTGCTCCGGCATTGGGAATGCCTGATTACAATAAACAATTTTTTCTTTACTGTTGTGAGAGAGAAGGTTGCGCGTTGTCTGTGTTGGTCCAAATCCATGGGAATGCCCGTAGACCAGTTGCTTATTTCTCGGCTACTTTAGACCCAGTAGCCGCAGCGTTGCCCGGATGTCTCAAATCCGTTGCTGCAACGGGTGTCAGCATTGAGAGATGTGAAAATATCGTCATGGGGCACCCGTTAGAGGTGTGCGTGCCACATTCTGTTGAACTGTTGATGACCAGGACCAAAACACAGCATCTGACCAACAGCAGGCTCACGCGCTATGAGCAAGTTATTCTTGCTGCAGAGAATGTGACCCTCAAGAGATGCTCTGTTTTGAACCCTGCTACCTTGATGCCACTTCCTAATGATATCGAGGATGATGATGAATATACAGACCATGACTGTCTTGATGTGACTGAACTATGCACCAAACCCAGACCCGACATCGTAGATGAGCCACTGACTGACCCAGATGAAATTTTCTTTGTCGATGGCTCATGTGTAAGAGACGAGGTTGGGCAGTTGAGAGCAGCTTATGCTGTTTGTACAATTACTGGAGTTGTGGAAGCTGGGTGCCTGGAAGGAGTACACTCCGCTCAGGTAGCCGAGATTATTGCCCTGACACGTGCT
This sequence comes from Lissotriton helveticus, assembly GCF_964261635.1. NCBI lineage: Eukaryota > Metazoa > Chordata > Amphibia > Caudata > Salamandridae > Lissotriton > Lissotriton helveticus. The sequence continues at coordinate 265,151,015 of NC_136058.1, forward strand.
TGCTTAGCAAGCAATCAAATTCGAGTCACCATATACACCGACAGCCAGTATGGGTATGGGGTAGTTCATGATTACGGGCAGTTATGGTCTCAAAGAGGGTTCATGACCTCTTCAGGCTCTCCCATTCGCAATGGAGAGTTTGTGCGCCTGTTGTTAGAGGCATTGCAATGCCCAGCAAGTATCGCAGTTGTAAAGTGCACCGCACATACCAGAAATGAGGACTTTGTTTCGAAAGGCAATAGATATGCTGATGAAGTTGCGCGGTATTGCGCGGAACAAGGTTACTCTTTCACAGAGGTGGAAGTGGGTGGAATAAATGTAAGAACTGAATTAGCCATGATACTGGAAACTGTTGATACTTGGGATGAACTGTCAACCATGCAAGAAAATGCTCCTGATTCTGAAAAAGAAACATGGGAAAAGGCAGGATGTGTAATGGGTGAGACCCATTTTTGGGTCTCAGCAGACGGCAGAGCAGTGTTGCCCAATGAGATGGTGAGTCCAATGGCTAGACTCATACATGGTCCCGTACACTTAGGGAGAGATGCTATGCTGAGAGTGTTTAGACAAACTTGGTACAATCCTAAGTTTAGAATAGCAGCAGAAGCGGTGTGCCAGCGTTGTGTGACCTGCCAGCAGCTGAACGTAGGGAAAAGAACACCAGTTGCACTAAGTCACATAGGAAGGTCTGGAGGTCCATTCAATCGAATGCAGATAGATTTCATTGAAATGCCAAGGTGCAACCGCCTCCGCTATGTCCTGGTGATTGTTTGTGTGTTCTCCAGATGGGTTGAGGCATACCCTACACGTAGGTGCGACACCCTCACAGTGGCCAAGTTACTGCTCAGGGAACTCATTCCTCGCTTCGGGGTGCCGGCCTTTTTGGAATCAGATAGGGGAACACATTTTAACAGCGAGCTTGTGAAGATGGTTTGTGTAGCGCTAAATATTGATCAAAAGTTGCATTGCAGTTACCGACCAGAAGCCTCAGGAATTGTGGAGCAGATCAATGGCACTATCAAGGCCAGAATAGCAAAAGTTTGTTCCTCAACGACCCTGAGTTGGCCTGATGCCCTGCCATTGGTTCTCATGAGCCTTCGTAGTACCCCAGACAGAAGGACAGGGTTGTCACCACATGAGGTGTTAATGGGGAGAGCAATGAGGCTGCCATCTGTCCCAGCTACTGCACTGTTAAATATCACAGATGATATGATCCTGGACTATTGTAAGGGGCTGTCTGACGCCATGCGTTCTGTGTCCCTTCAGGTGCAGGCTGCCGAGGTTCCAGCGTGCCAGGGCCCGTGCCATGACCTGTACCCTGGGGACTGGGTCCTGGTGAAAAAACATGTGAGAAGAAGCTGCTTGGATATTCGTTGGCGTGGGCCCTTCCAGGTCATCCTGATCACGAACACAGCTGTGAAGGTGGGAGGCCTGCCCAATTGGATCCACGCGTCACATACGCGAAGGGTTCCAGCACCTCGGGAAGAAACAGCTCCTCTCTCGGATAGACGTCCAGCAGAGGACCGAGAAGCCATAGAGGGGGCTAGCCAAGCTGTAGAGGTGCCAGCGGAAGCAGGGAACGAGTCTGACCAAGCTGAGGACGGTCAGTACAACAGCGAAACAGAAGACGCTACAGAAGGAGAAAGTAGCTGGGAGTACGAGTCAGACCCTGACAGGTCTGAGAGAGAGCGAGAACAGACAAGAAGGAGAAGGAGTAGAAGGGCACGCGGAGAAGCTAATTGGCCGCAAAGAAGGAGCTCTAGCCTGAGGTCAACTCCAGAGTTAACCCTTCCTCCGATATCAGAAGACTCAGACCCAGAAGAAGGTGCTCAGGGCGCTGAAGCACCGGACCGAAGAAGGTCAAGAAGAGTGCGTGTGCCTAACAGAAGATACTCCACACCTGAGTGGACATATCTGGCGACAAATGTCTGTGAAACCGGAGACAGGGAGGATCCGAGCGGTGGTGGTGTCCAGTTCTGAGCCCATTATCACCGTGGAAATAAGACTGTTGGTACCCGGTGTCGAACAAGAAGGGTCACTAACATTCATGCTCCCCAGACCTCCCCGCCTCAGCAAGTTAAAACACATGTTCCTTACAGAATTGCAATTCCCCGACTTTGGTACAACGATAACAGCACATGAAGAGCACAATCTTCGTTTGGAAATATTGAACTATGCTATTGAAGCTGCAACCACAAACCTGATAGTAGACTGTTAAAGAACTTTGTAAATAAAGCAAGCAGAAAAAGAAGATTACCTAGCGCCCAGGAAGCAGAGAATTCTAGGGAACTTCCCTTGAGTTGATGGAGAAGGGCTAGGGTTGTCTTTATTGAACTGTTAAAGGACTTTTGCGAAGAAGGTTGTCAGCCTCCAGTTGTGTGGATTCTAAAGACAAAAGGATTGAAAAGAGACTGTAAAGGAACGAGAGGAAAAGAACTTTTGCTAAAGATAAGAGAGAGCCATATTGTCTGACGAAATGGAGGCCGGCACCCCGAACCGCAGAGCTAAATGTATAATAGGTACACTAATAGTAGGAGTGATAATATTAATAGCTTTAGTGGTAACAATTTCTTATGTAAAGGGATATGAAGAAGAGGTAAGGGTAACAGATGTGAATTCTGTAGAAACGCTTACACCTACTGTTGCTGGTGAGAAAAGGGAAAACACTCAAGAGAAAGCGTTATTGGCTGCAGAAGCCCGCAGGTTACACGTAGACGAGTCCCAAGGAGACTTTAGGTCAAATGCTTATGCTAAACTTTTATATGAATACGTGGATGCCATGGAGGTTAAGGATTGTTATGTCTGCATGCAATTGCCGGCATCTGTAGATGAGGGTATTAGATACCATCACCTCCCTCTGACATATGGCATTACATGTAGCTTATTGCTTAGTATATTTTATGAGAGAGATAGTTTTGAATACTATTTCTCCAATTATGATTCAGTGTTGCCAGAAGTCCCAAATTATAAGCAGATGAACAAATGGGACTACTGGAAGAGTGAAGACAGATTGGCCAAGTTCTTCATTCCTTGGATTACCTTAGATACTTCACATGCCCGTAGAAATAACCTGACATGCAAGGTGTCAGAAGTCGAGAAGAAGTTCATAGGGCAGGTGGATGATCGTTACAGGAGACAAAAGATTTTGAAAAAATCAGGACAATGGAAAACAGATTGGACCGAGGAAGAGAAGGCACACAAGAGAAAGGGTAGTAGTGGTCCAATAGCTTTAGATAAAACGCAGAGAGGAAAGCTATGTCTTCACCGAGCCAAAACGTATTATGAAAATGTATACGTGGGTGAAGTTGACTGTGAGCATGCTTTTAATTTAGAGTACTACACTAAGGATTTCCTGAAGGGAATGCAAGTGATTCCAAATGTGTATTTTGTATGTGGAAGAAATGCTTACGTGAGACTACCTGACAACTGGTATGGATCATGTTACTTGGCAATTGTCTTCCCCAAAATATATCATGCACAAGACTTAGTGATCATTGAGGGCAAGGCATCTTCGAGGGGAAGGAGAGATGTAGGCGATGCAGAAATGGTTGGAGATGTCTTTGGAGCTATGTTCCCTCTTTTGGGAGTAATCCTTAATGATGTTAAAATTAGACGACTGGCAACAGTTGTCGACAGGTTGTCTGCCAGCACAGCTCAGTCCTTAATGCTGGTAGAAGGAGAGATGCAATCGATAAGGGCTATGGTTCTTCAAAACCGTCTTGCATTGGATGTCCTACTAGCAAAAGAGGGCGGAGTCTGTAAGGCTTTGAAGGTCCAGGAATGCTGCACTTACATTCCAGACAATTCGAAGCCCCTTGAGAAAGTTATTAAGAACATAACTAATATTCACAAGGAGATCGAAGACTTGAGTAGAGAAAATGTCTGGGAAAAAGTGGGCCACGGAATGAGTACAGTTGGAGGGTGGTTTTCCACCTTAGGCAAAAGCTTTGTTTGGTATATCCTAAAGCCTATCATCATAATATTGATCTGTGGGATTATATTGTGGGGATTGGTGAGGGTATTCAAATGGTACAGAGCAAGAAGGTCAGAAAGGGCCCAAAGAGAACAGCTGCAGAGATTGGCTGCCATACAAGATAATCAGTACAGGAGCCTGAGGGCTCTGGAAGCGCAGAGAATGCCAGCAATAACTGCAGTCTAAATGTTAGTGATGACCCCGAGAGGTCATCAAAGGGGGGAACTGAGAGAGCGCAAACTGACTTAAATGTATGAGTACATCACACTTATCAGTAGTAAGCACAAATCATGAGGAGAAATGCCATGAGTGCTAATAGTATCTGCAATTATATTCTAAATGTATAGCTAATGTAGAGATTTAAGTAGAAGTGGAACTAATACAGAAATGTGTGACATTATATGATTTTAGTAGATGTGATTATTTCTGAATCCATGTCGTGTAGCTGTTAAAACCTAAGATGGTATGTGGTTAAACGCAGAATGTGGTAGGCCTCAGGGCCAGAGCTAAAGGGAAGGTGTTTCTTTTCACGACACAGATTGTATTAATGTTTTGGTCATTGCATTAAATAGACCATGATTTATAGAGATGTTTACTAAATAATAGAATAAGAATATTAACATGCTTTAATTAATGAAGAAGTTGAATGCTATAGTCATAATGAGAAATATTGTAGGCCTGAAATGTTTTAGCATTGATTTATACGTACATGTCTGGGCTGAGAAATGTTGCAAGCTTTTTCTTTTTAGAAGTCTATGAGAGTTGGGTTCTTGGCTGCAGATATCTGTCTGCAAAGGATAAGGGGGGATCCAATTATAAATGAATGAATAGAGGTCTGTTCAGTGGGCGGCCTAGACATGGAGGAGGGTTCCGGAATGTTTGAGGGGTATCAGCGGGCCGGAGAAGAAACTGTGAAGCAAGGTCAACTCTAACGTACGAGGCCCAATACAAAGCATCATGGAAAAAGCCAGAAGCTACACCACGTGAGAGGCGTCTCGTAAGGGGCGTCTCAAATGTTGTTGACTGTTTTGTATTAGGGACAGCACCCCTGGGTGGAGTTAGAGCAGATACCTGAGGACCCTTTAGAGAGCGGATGGGTAGGCAGAGAGGGGTCGTGACTGGAGAACTATAGGTTTTCACCAAGAGACTTAGAGTGGGTGACTTCCCTTGGGGGTCATTCACTGCTGACACCTTTGTTAGGTTGGGATTTGGTTAAGTAGGGATACCATCTAGAGCAGGGTAGGGACAGCCTAACCTTTGCGTTTTCCTCCAACCTAAATGAAGGAGAGATATGCGTCTATGCTGATAGCTTTATTATTCTTAGAACTCGTGTTAGTGATTTCTGTTGCTCGTCTGAGGGCTTTCCGAGAGCACATGTATGTAATTGGACCTGTGTATCTCGTTAATCTCATTCTGAGATGCTTGTATTTGCAGCTTATCATATCTTTACAATAAACTTTTGAAAGCTAGAAGTTGTCTGTGATCTTTGGGAGCAGAGTCCTTTATTGGGTAGACTAACTTGGAAATAGGTGCACTTTCTTTCCTCACAGACAGGCAACAAAGGTTCAGTCGACCAGATCGAGGTTTGGATCAATAGATATAAGGTATCGATCAAAATCTCGCCCTTTCAATACCTTGCTTCACTCTGGATTCACTAAGCCACACAAGATAGTTTAGTGTGGCTTAGCAAATCTCACTGAATCCCTTGCTTTGCTTGCTTCACCTTGCATGACACAAGGGCAATGCAAGGGCTTCGTACATCTGGCCCTCAGTCTGTGAGCGCTCCATCATCCCCCCCTTGGGATGAATAGAAACATACAAAGTGATGAATGTAGGAGGACCAGGCATCAGTGGAAATAGGGCGTTATGTTCACGAGAACTTGTGGGCCAAGTATGAGTGAAACTAGGAGCTTAAGGAGCTAGACTGGTCTGCAGTAGTGCTGGAACCCAAGCATGCCTGAGGTTAGGCACGAGAGCTGGTGGGATCCCCATGTCAATGGCCACAAGTCAGCATCGGTCAAGCTCATAATGTTTGTGTCGGGCCACGCCCTCCAGAGCTACCTCTATCGGTGCGACAATCTCCATATGTGCCGTATGTACTAGTGTAGCCACTACCTCACAGACAAGATTGTCAGCGTTGTATGTTTGGGGGCGAGATCGGCTTCTTCCCCTGGTGAAGGGCAGGCTGTTGCCTGGTCTGCACACATATGCTGAATAAACACACCATGTACACATGCAAGTAACTGGAATAAAATAACTGAACACTCAATAAATATTGTGCATTGTGATGTAGCTTTGAATGGATGACAACTGGTGCTATTATTACCGCCATTATGGTAACATAATTTAGTTAAAATGCTTCCTAGTGGAGTGCACCTCATCTATTGAGGTTTAGGGGAAGGGCGCAAACCCACATCTAATCTCACCATTTCCAGGGGCATTTGCCTGCCTGGGAATTACCTTGGATATTTACCCCATAGCTGACACTGTACACCCCCTGTTTACTGATTCAGTTGGTACAATCCAAGAACAGTAGGTTCTTTCCCCCTGCCTGCCCCTGTCACTGATTGCAGCAAAAGGACATGCTCATCAATACCTCACTGTAAGAGTGGTGAGAGACTGACATCATTGGGATCTGCCATTTACCCCTTCCAGCCTTCTTAGGTGAGTGTAAGGAGGTGAGGGTCCAGATATAATGGTGAACCGCGGCGGTGAACGCCAATGACGTCATTACACTGCTGATGTCGGCTTGGCTCTTCAAAAGATGGGAAGGTCCAATCTTCCACGATGAATGATCATCATGGCCATCAGAATCTCCCGTGGTTGAATATCATAATCCGGGTATGTGGTGGGAAAAGAAAATTGAACAGCTTCGGCCTTTCCTCCCCATGGCTGAGGAATAAGTATGTGGCATTGCCTCATCTTCCCCTAGTGAATAACTCAGAGACAGAGATGTCTGAACTAGAAGTCTATCAATTCCCTACGTGTTGGCTTGGCTTTAAGTGCACCAGTGATTGTATTAGAAACAATAAGGGAATGGAAAATATTTGGGGGAAACCAGCTAGTAAAAATCGATCTGGTCACCTGGGATGGTGGTGGATTACATAGCGCCTGAAATCAAAGGGCCTTATTTATGAAGGTCTTGCGCCACCGATGCGTCGCTTTTAAAATGGGAAAAAGTGACGTACCAGTGGCGCAAGGCCTTCATAAGTGAGGCCCAATGTTTCTAACACCCTAGTCTGGCGGAGGATGTGCCCACCCTATGCCTAGTTGCCAATTTTGGGAGATTTGTAGGTATTCATCAACTGCCTAGCAGGGGTGTAACCCAGGCCGCTGCAGGCCCTGCAGCGTAGGGGGGGCCCCAACCCCTCAGAGAGCCCTAAGCCCTTCAGAGTGGCCACATTCCACCCGAGATATGAGATACTCAGGGTCCCCTCTTCACATTCTGCGGGGAGGGGAGGGGTCAACATTTTAGGATACGCCCCTGCTGCTTAGGCAGACCTCACCTTGCTTGTTCCAGCCCCCACTCCTGCTTTGGGTCGGGTTTACTGATGCATAAATCTAGGCATGCACACATTACACTGCATCAAAACAGTTTTGCTTGACAGTAATCCTTTTGTGGATAGCTGTCAGGCGTAAATCGAACCATTCACAGCTATAAACACACGTGTATTGCCGTAAATGGCTTTGTGAATCAGGTTCTCTGTACCCTCTGAGGACTTTGCCTGGGCCACTTACTTTGTGGCAAAGGGGAGAGAAGGTATTGGCTTTTTCTAACTAAGATTCAGACTTCCTGCTGTGCCATCTGCATAGCTGGACAATCTTGGTACCCGCCTCATACTTATGGTGTCCAGTGCCCCCTACCTCAGGGCCAACTTGTTTTTCCCAGGAATTCAGGGGCATATTACCAATGAAGGCTTAGCAACAAATTTTTTATTGCTAAGCATCGCTGGAAATTATCGCTGAGATAACGTGGTATTAGCAACGTTTATCTCCAAAGCGATAAATTTTCCGGCGATAGCCTGAATATCGCTGAGAATACAGCGATATTCACGCATTGGCGACAAAATGCTCTTAGCCATGTTATTCACCTCCCATTGGATAACATGTCTAAGAACTGGTCAGGGCAGGCGTTAATTTTTGGCGATAGCGGGAATATTTCCATCGCTACGCCTGCCTTGCTAATAGGCGATAGCGACATTAGTGACTGCTTTCAGTCGCTAACAGGTTGGGTACGCCCACTTTGCATATCATTAGCGATAATTATCGCTGACATGCAGCGGGACCCAAACCGCTCGCTATCGCCTAAAGCTGTCGCTAACTGCAGTTAGCGACAGCTTGCTAATAGAGCGATAGAATTATCGCCGCTTAGCAGGCGATAATTGCCCATCACCCTGCTTGGTAATATGCCCCATAGTGTTTTGTAAGTTATTAACTAAAAGGAGTTATGCATTTGTCCATCTGCAATGCCAACTGGCTTAAATCCTTCAACCCGAAATGCAATAAATTGTCGCCAGTCTCAACTTCTACTTCTAAAGTTTGATCATCAGGAGAGCAGGGGATGTCTGCTGGCTGTTGTCAGACAGCTGGCCAGAGGGTTGCTCCACATGTGTGCTATGGTGGACCAGGGTCAGACTCCAGAATGATGCTCCTACCCCAGATATCATCCTCCACCACAACATTGAAAGAGTCCATTGATGGGCACTCTCATTTCACTACGCCACATCCACCTGGCCACTTCAGAATGGAATAACTCTTGGCCAGGCTGTCTCCAAATCCTGTTATGCCACCTGCATTCACTGAGAGCTCCAGGGAGAAGACTCATGCATTCGAGGTTATTTCATGTGGGGCATTTAAATACCATTTAATGCTAATCTAAGCCACATTCAATTGTTGAGGGAGAACAAAGAGATCAGGATAAAGGAAAGAGGTGGACAAGAAAGAGAATAAGAGAAAGGAGCATTGTGAACAGACTTCACCACCATGCTAGATCTCATGGAAATGAGCGATAGAATGTTGTGGGTATCTGGCCTTCGGTGTACTGTCAGCAGTTGCAGAGGGAGTGGGCAGGATGGATAAGGGTCAGGAAGCGTGAGAGTTAAGAGGGCCTGAGAGCGTTGGGGAGAGTATGTGGCCTTACAACTAAAGCAGTCGACATCGATGTTGGAGAACCGGGTTCGAGTCTCGGAAACGACGCTCAACATCCTGTGATTATGGGCAAATCGCTTAATCTCCTGTGCCTAACAAAAATGAATGTGTCCATCTGTAATGAAACTGGTGCTCATGTAAAGATGCCTGATATTTTCGGGTCTAGTTCGCGCTATATATAACTAAAAAATAAAATTAAAAAAAGCTAGGTCTGAGGCCTTTTCTTTTTCTTTGTAGTTTTATATATCACAGACTTGGCCTAAAGGGTCCAGAACGTGTTACATATGCACCAGATTGCATTACACAAGGTCACATCTTTTTTATTTTGAGGTACAGGAAGCTAAAGTGATTTGCCCAGAATCACAGGATGTTAAGTTGATGCTGCAACTCGAACCGTGTTCCCCTGTTCAAAATTCGGCAGCTCTGGCCATTAGGTCACATCTCCTCCCATGATTTACTTGAACAAGTAAGGGCTACAGAACCTGGAAGCAGGAGGCTGCCTTGTGCTGCTGCCACACAATGCCTACTGTAAGACTTATCATTCAGCTTTCCTTTCCATTTAAATTAGCCTGTGGGCTCACAGCTGGAGAGAATAATGAGTTGGAAGAAGGGAGGTGGGGTTACGCATAATCCTGCTTTCTCCTGCTTCTGGGAGGAAAGAGGCATCAGAGACTGTAGAGCAGCCTTCAACCCCACTCTGAAAACTTGGCCACAGCTCTCACTTAGTTGGTTGTAGCCTCAGCTTCCAGGGCTCAAAGCCGCTCCCACGGTTGGCCAACCTGCTGCCCCAACGGGGCACCTGTAAACTTGGCCCATCGACGGTTGAAGCCAAACTATGGCTTGTGCTTGCATTTGGAACATGTTCTAGACGCATGGCAGTCAAAGGATGCAAAACCTTATCCATTTTACCCCTGGAGTTCTGAGGATCCACCAAGAAGAGAGATCTGAAATACCTGGGCCCAGGTCCAATGAGCTCCTATCGCAATAGAGCAGGGGTTCTTAACCTGTGGTCCTAGGACCCCTGGATTCTGTGGCATTTATTCTGAGGGTCCGGGGCCCATATGACCTCTTATTACTACTTTGTCATTAAACATACGCATTTTGAACTAAATAACTATATCAAGGTGAGTCAGTCAGTCAGTCAGTCAAAAAACAACTTTATTTGGTTTATCATAACCATAAAGCATGAAGTACAGGGAAAATATATATGTATAAATAGCACCACATAAAAACGTCATATTTCAGTAAAACTTCTAAAAACATTACCAAATCTAAAAATCCCAAAGCGGGATCCACGTACATTTACTCCATATCTGCTTTTGATAACAGGGTTTCCACTTTAATCATAAATTTTACACCACGACAAATTAAAATATTGGACATGCCACTCATCCAGCTTATTACCGCCTGTCTGCAGGTACGAATTTGTAAGCCCTTGAAGTGTGCCAGTAGCAGCTTCCTTCGTTCCATTTTTAAATGATCACAAACACACATTAAATGGCATAATGATTCCTTACAATAACCACACAGCCTGCAATTTTTTGATAGTTCTTTTCTCTTCCATGTGGGGACTAAAGCCAAGAAAGCGGAGATAAAATTATCTCCCTATTACCTAGCTGTCGCTAACACCAGTTAGCGACAGCTAGTAGGAGATAGCGACCATCTTGGACCCCACTTTGCATGTCAGTGATATTTATCACTAATGACATGCAAAGTGGGCGTGCCAAGATGTTAGCGACTGGAAACAGTCGCTAACATCGCTATCTCCTATTACCAACTTTTGGAGATATTCGCGCTAAGCGCGAATACCTCCAAAAGCTAACACCTGCTCTGAGCAGTTCTTAGCCATGTTATCCAATGGGAGGTGGATAACATGGCTAAGAGCATTAGCTCGCTAATGCATGAATATCGCGGACTTTTCAGCGATATTCATGCATTGCGGCCGTTTTTTATCACATTTGCGATAAACCTTGGTAATACCAAGGTTTATCTGCGATAAAAATCGCCGCAGCTCTGCGGTAAATTTTTGTCTCTAACCAAGCAATAGCGATAATTATCGCTATTGCTTGGTAATATGCCCCTAAGTCCTTTGTATTGTGGTCACCCAATCTGTATTCCGTAAACTTCTTTTTTAAAAATAGCCGAAAATGCACCATTAAATAGGGTTGTGGTTTTAATGAGGTATACAAATGTATTACTGCCCATGCATGGTGTCGTTTGAACAATCTTTTTTTATCTTCCAGGAAAGACAGTTTTTTAGCCATGGCATTACATGCTTTATTAAATGTGGCTCTCTCCATCTTTTGATTCCAGACTTCTTCCATGTCTAGTACCGCCAGAGCAGTTCGCAGGGAATCGCCCCATGTGTTTGTTATTCTTTTAATGTATTGGCTTTGTATTTCCATCCAACATAAATAGTTCAGCGACCCAGTTTCAGAAGCTCTAAGTTTCCAGCACAGTTTTACGAATGTTGCCTTTCTTCCTGGTCCTGGAGGCCGAATTCTAGGCGCACTTGTGCTGGAGATGCTCCCTTTGGGAGATTAAAAACAGCTTTAAATGTTTTTCTCTGCAGCTCATTTAATATGATAATTTCTTGGCCGTGCCAGATTTCCAGGCCGTAGGACAATGTCGGAAGCAATTGTGCTGCCATTATTTTAAAAAGGTGTCCATGTGAAGGGCATTGCAATTTCTTGCGAAGTTGTTTATAGGCAAAAATCAATGACTGGGCTTTCGCTTTTATGTCCATTTTTTGTTTCATAAAAGACATTCTTTGGCCCAATTTGATGCCTAGATATTTGTATGTTTTTGTTTCCTCAATTTGCGTCTCCTTGGCATACCATTTATATTTTGACCCTGCTTTTGGTCCTGCTAAGCGAACCACGTTGGTTTTTTTCTTGTTTATCTCCAAGCCTGCCAGATCCAAGTATTCAATCAATGTATTTATGGATCTTTGTAGACCTATCGGTGTTTGGGTCATAACCACAATGCTGTCCGCGTACTGCAGATACCAAATTGGCTCGTTTGCTATATTGGGTGGGTGTCCGTTTGTCGATTGCAGATAGTTGTTTAAATCTGCTAAATATAGTTTAAATAGACATGGTGATAAAACACAGCCTTGTTTTAAGCCATTGCTTATTTTTATATTTGCCGATAGTCTACTTCCATCTCCTAACTTCACCCTTGCCCATGTTTCACTGTATACTGCCATTATCGTATTTAACACATCCTGCGGTAATCCCCATTCTTTTAATTTCCGCCAAAGCCAGTCTCGTGGCACTCTATCAAACGCCGATTTCAAATCGATGTAACATGCGAGTAAACTTGATTTTTTCCTTATGGCTTTTTCAATAAGTATCGCCATTGTTGTCAGATTTGTGATGGTGCCCATACCCTTCCTGAAACCGGTTTGAAATTTTGGGAATATACTTTTTTCCTCCATCCACTCTTGTACATGTTGTAAAATGCAGGATGAGAACAATTTTGCCTCGACGTCTATTAAGGCAATGAGCCTATAGTTCCTGGGTTCCATACTACTTCCATTTTTGTAAATTGGGTGGCGCAAACTTTCTCTCCAGGAGGCAGGTAGCGTGTTTACGGAGTGCAATTGGTTAAAAGGGGGGGGGGGGGGTAAGATAATTAGCCCAAAACTCCGGATCTTTCTTGAAGAGGTCATTCGGAAGACCGTTTGGCCCGGCTGCACCAGAGTGCTTCAGCTTTTTTATCAGCACCCTTATGTTTTTTGTTGTTGTTAACGTTATTTGATCTTGTATGACTGTGGGCCCTTCTTTCAGAATCGGATCACCAGTGGAAGTTGGTTTCTGATATCAAAGTGAGTCCTTCCATGAGGATAATAGTTTTATCACATTAGAATAACACTCACTTAAAGCCTACAGTGTATCTGACTTATATAGGTTAAACCTACCAAATTTTAACAGGGGACATTTACGGTAGTTGCCGTACCATATGGATTTTGGTGCATTAAACACCTAAATGTGCATGTTATTCCTCACAAACTTGTGATAGGTGTTATATATCACACACAATAAATAACATACCCTGTGGTATCTGTATTTATCGCGTGCAATAAATAACACTTAAACTCATAATCGGGGCCTGAATCTGTACTATGCGACTTTGAAGTGTGGCTAGTTTAAACCTTGCGCAAAACCAATATTTCCATCAAGCAATACAACAGTATCTTTGAATGGAGACGGCCACCTACGTGCCAAAAATCCTGTGTTACTGCAAGTAAACAAAAGATAGACACAAAACCAAATATCATTCCCGAGCAAAAGACAAGCAAACAATTAAAATCAAAAGAACATTAGTTCAATAAGGTGTCAGTCCAAAATATTCTCAATTATTCTTCCTCTTTATTTTCTTATTTCTTTCATCCTGTACATAACCATGAATGTATTACGCATAGGTTCATAATAACAGATTCGTATGGATGGTGTAACCAAGAAGTAGCCAGTAGCAACACGTGTTTCATCTTGGGTAAATCGCCCGGCAACTTCCTCAGGGCTTACGTAAATTCTCAGAACCGATTTACCACACCCCAGGTAAAACCTGTATGTGGTCCCATACCATATGCTTCTCAATATAACTCTATCCTTCACGGGTAACGTGTGTAAGTATGAGAATATCTAGTCTCAGCATGTGTAGGAAAAATATAATTTATCGAAGAGTGCTCCCGTCGCCATCATGCATCCTTCAATGAGAGAAAGCTGAATCTGTACTAGTCTGAACTTTTTACTCCTAAAATTGCACATGGCACCACTTGACAAGTGCCTTCAGCACTACTAAGTCTTATCTGATAATGATACAGGAAAAACTGGTCTGAGGACCATCACAATTATCTCTGGCCAATGCCACTCCCAACCTCTCTGCCCTACTTGCAAAGTATCCTTTCTTGACCAATGTTTTACAGAAGCAGTTGCCCTATGTGCTGCCTGACTTAACCTGAGAGACTCTAACGTTTAACCTGTGACATCCTTATCATACCTGAAGCATCCTCAGACCTGAATGTAGTTGTTTTGCTCTGTCCTCTTTGAAACTGTACTGTGCTTCCATCTGCCACAGATTCTGAAAGGCCACAACGTTTAGCTGATGATGCCTTTTTGCTCCTAACACATCTATTGTGCTTTTGTGTAGTGCTTGTACACAGAACACTTTAAGGAACCTTTTACAAGTTCTGCTGCTGAATTTGTTAATCTGCTCGGAGATGGTTTCCTATTCCCCTCCCTGTTTAAAGTGTGCTGTACATATAAAAGCTAATGGTGCTATAAATATGATGCAAGTTCTAGTTTTGTTTTGAAGAAGATCCATATTTGCATTATAATTGGGACTGAAAAATTGACTTTTGAGGAGTGTAGTCTGTCATGTTGGATCTTTTTTTTTTACCCCAGTACCAATGATTCTGTATAACACCCCTTCCATGTCACAAGCACTTTTCGACAGTCAAACTTGAGTCTTTTTATGATTTTTGTTTGCACAAGAACTGTTTTGTATACACTTATTTGCTGTACATGTGGAACATTTTAATCTCTACACCCTTCATACTTCTTATGTGGCACCTTTCTTTTCTGTAAAAAGGGATTTAACATATACATACATTTTAAGTTCCTCTGTTGCGGTCCTATAAAATTTATATTTATTAAAAGGTAATATGTTTCATCTTCTTTTGACCAGGTACGAACTGCTGAGCCTGCAACTGCTGAACTGATTATGCTAATTGCTAGGTTTAGACTGCTGTATTCCGATGATGCTTTCAGTCAGTAAACAAAAAGCAATCCATTTAAGGAATGAAACCTGATAGGGTCTCCCGCTTACATCTCCTCTACAAGAATGGCCTCAAATGCTGGAACTCTATATTTTGTGGTGCATCCCACAGGTAACATTTCTCATGTTCAAATTGCATATTTACCGAAACTACCAACAGAGGTTAGCTTTTGGGATGCAGTGGTAAGAACTTTATTGTTGATCCTATGCCTGCCTTGTCCGAGAGTGTCTTGCAAACTTTGCTGATGCGCCCACTTCTCTGTGTTGTTAAATGCAAAGCTTGTCATTGCCTACACTACTAGTACATTCTTGCAGGGCAGTAGCCTTGTCAAATTGGTTTCCAGCTGGTGCCGAAATGCTCAGTCTGACAGGTTGTAGGTGTAGCTGACAGAAGGAGCCCCCTTAATCAAGTGATGATTGACAATTGACAAGTGCTCCTCTGGGAAGGATATGTGGGCAGCGAAAACTGTACTTAACTGTAACTACGGGTTTTCATCTAATCTTTCTTGGATTCACAGGCTTTTAACTATTCCGTGTTGTCAGGCTTTGAATAAATCAAGTTAAAATATTCGCACATTTTACAAAATGTTCCAAACTAAAACTCTATAAAACTTTGGTTGGCACCATAGCTTGCTGATAGATGAAGCCTGCAACTGTTATCAGGTGAATAAATATTATTCAGGAATTTAACCAGCAAAAAAGGACATTTGTGTGGCGAATACAGTGTGTAGCACGGAGAACGGCTAAAGCGTTGCCTGGAATCTGAAAATGTGCACAGTTCTGCCAATAGAATGAACATGATGAATACATCGTATTTGTACCACAGCACTGGACAACAATTTCATGCATCAGACCCCTAGGGTTGCATTACATACTAAGCATTGGCACAGCCAATTCCTGGCCGTGGCAAAACTGCAAGTTTGTGTATGTTTTAATTTTTTGTGCAACTATGTGTAAACGGCAATATAGGTTTATAGCAATAAAAAGAAAGAATTGTGTTATCTAAACGTGGCGTGGGTATATCTGTAATAAAATAAGTAAAAAGCAACCCGTCATAAAAAAAAGTGTTGTGAAAGGAGAAATGGAAACAGAAATTGGCTCACTAATTCTGACACGGAAGTGGACTGTTTTAGGCAGATGCATATTATTGCGAAACCCAACTACTGTCACTTATAATAACAAGCATTTACAATGCAATAGGTCTCGCATTATTAAAGTTTGAGCTATTGGCATTGTAAATGACAATGCCTTTTCTTCATTTGCATCGTTGCATAAACAAGCACTTTGCACGTATAGTCCATGCTTATGAGAATCAAGGCTGTAAGTCTCTTTTACTGCCAGCTTTGCTCATTGTAAGCAAGGAATATACGTTCAAAGTGCGTGTTTATGCACCGATTGCAGGTTTTAAAAACAATGAATAAAAGACATTGTCATTTACAATGCCAATTGCTCCAACTTTAATAATGCGAGACCATAACAAAACCGTCACCCACCGCCGCAAATCCAGCCCCCATCCTCCAAGCCTCCCGTGAAAACGCCTGATGCACAGTATGGCCAGTCTAGCCACTTTTACATGGAACTACTACACTATGAAACCTCATGGTTAGCCACAGGGCTCGAGTCAGGGTACCATGCGAGTGGACGGCGTCCCCCCCACTTATTTAACCGGGAGCTCAATAACTGGAGCAAATGGAGCCACACATTCACTCCTTGGCCTCTCTGGGGCAGAGGCCAAAGAGTGAATGTGTGGCTCCATTTGCTAAGGGGTGAGCTAGGGGAGGCCATGAGTCTGATGGAGCAAGATACCTTTCGTGACGTCACTTCCTGTCGTGACGTCAGCGTCCCCCCACTTGTTTTTTAGGACTAGTGCCCTGGTTAGTCAACAGATAAAGAAGTGGTTAACTAAACAGTAGTATGCGCCTGAGGTTTTAAATGCGTGTAATGACTGGCAACAACTGAAGAATGACCATGCTAGTGTGGTCCTCACTTGTACAAGGTGCCAGTGAGAGGCCACGAGCCAGCCGTCCGGCACAGGCCAGTCACAAGACAGTGTGAGCTCCGCCCGAGCATAGCCACAGGCCCTCAGCTCGGTTGTACAAACATCCCCACAGAATCTTCTTTGGGACCTGACCCCGGCCGTGACCCGCAGATGGTATTTGAGCCACTTAAATACTTCCGGAAGGATGCTGACTGGAGCCTGTTTAAAACTTTTCGTTTCTATGCTGGAGTTGTTACTCAAGCCTGGATTGTAACTAAAGTGACGCAAAGGCCTTGCTATCCAAATTTAGGATGGAGACGGGGATTGGGGGGGTAGCGCGCATGAGGTGAATAAATATCAGCGCTTCCCGCAGCTCGGGTAAAACTGAGAGACAAAGCGCACCACATGTCTTAGTGGGGGAAAATCAACATCGCGTTAATCGCTGTGTACCTTGGCTTTCACTCACCTTTTAACTGGCTGCAAAAGGGCTGGGACCGGGAGGGAGGCACAGCTGACTGCAGGGCAAGCTGGCTGCTAGTCGAAGCTCGAAGGCCGAGTAGCACGAGACGCGGCGGCAACAGAAGGCCTTAATCCAGGGGGTCGGTGGGTCAGTGGTCCGTAGTCGAAGGCTCGAGTCCCAGCAGACACGAAGTTCAAAAGAAGGAAGTGTGGCGGGAGCCCCAAAAGATAAAGGGCAACAGGTATCGGGGCGGGCGGTAATGCACCTGACACGCCCACTATTGACAAACTGATCTGACCCAGGATTGGGTCAAATGAACTCAAAGGCAGGTCAGCACAATATTGGGGGCAGGTCAGAGGTCACTGCAGGTCTTGCAGGACCCTAATTGGACAAAGCTTCCCGCCCTGGCCCTTGAGGTGTTACTTGTTGTAAATGACAGCCATTTGGATAAATACGCATGTTATTGAGGAGAGAAAAAGACACTTTAGCGCTTCTATTTTTCTTCTACTTTCTCTACGTTGTCAAACAACAAACTCGGCTGAGCACCATGTTCAGGGCAGGGACACAATTGAAATGCCTGATAAATGGGGAAACTGCCATACAATTCCAGACATTGCCCTTGTGAGAAAGCACACAAGGCAAATTAAAAACGATACAGTCGTAATGTTTAGTGAAGCAATGGAACTCTTCTAGGAAAGTCAGCGACCTTCTCAGCTTAGGTCAAGATACCGCAGGGCAGACACACCTAAAATTAGGAAAGGGGTGTGGCAGGGCATTGAGAGGGCAACCATGGGCTGCAGCGCGGCAGCGCCGCACAAATCCTTGAAACCGCCGCACACAGGTTGGATTCGAGCCCAAATTTCGGCAGCCCGCCCGGCACGATTTTTTCCCGCACGATTGGGCAAAATGAAGCCCAATTGTGCGAGATATAGCCCAATATGGCAACACTGTGCAGCACAGCAGCAATGATTAGCTGCTACCGAAATAATGAAAGGACTACTGACGCAAAAGTACACCGAAGCAAAAGTACATTTCAAACGGTATGTTTTGTATTAAATTGTTTAACTTCTATTTAGCAAGTTTGTGTAAATACAACACGTCCTCAATTATTAAAAGAAGTACAATAAAAACTCACCGCCGCAGCCCGGCTTGTACAGGAAGCCAGGCAACCTGTGTTGGGACGGGGGCGGGGCCGCAAAAAGACAGGAAGCAGACGGGAGCCTACCCCGCGCTCCTGTGCCCGTCAGCCGGAAGATTGCCGGAAGATTTGCGTGTCAGCTAGCGGGGCTCCTGTGCTCGTGGAGAGCCCCGCCTGCTGCTGAGGATGACCCGCTGCCTGCCGCTGCCTGCCGAAGTAGAGAGGGAAGGAGAGAGGGACACACGAAAAGAACTCGGTGAGTGGGGTGTGAGGGGGGGGGAGGGGACATGTGCGCGCGCGCGCGTGTGTGTCTGTGTGTGTGCCTGTGTGTGCGTGTGTGCCTGTGCGTGCGCGTGTGTCTGTGTGTGTGTATGTATGCATGCATGCGTGCGTGTGTAAAAAAATCTGATGACTGGTGGGGGGTTGCAAAGTGAAAGTAAGCAGCGCGCGTGTGGTGGCTGGCTGTGTGCGCAGGAGGCGACGTGCGTGTTCGCGCACACCAATCCAGCCTGGAGTGCGCTCGTGCACCTTCTCGTCCGTCCTTCCCTCCAGACAGCTGACTATACGTCTCCAACCCTGGAAGCATCCTTTGGATGCTAATTCCAGGGCGAGACCTAAAAAGAGTCCTTGACTTAATTGGAATGATCCATTATTCTACATAGTATGCTGTGATCGGCAGAAGCTAAAAGTGAATGTGAATTACAAACCAATTGCTGAAGAGGGCTGACCAATATCCACTAAATGTATATGTATATATATTTTTATTATGATTTTTGGGGAAAACATGACACTGGTGAACCAGTTGCCTCTAGGCCAGTCCCAAAAAGTGTACCCTGTCAATACGTTTACAGGCCACCTTCCTTCCAATCTACATTATCCAGGCCCCTTGCGCCTCTTTTACGCCGCCGTTGCGTCACTTTTGTGACGCAGCGGCGGCGCAAAAGATGTGCCATGGTGCGGGGTATTTACAACGTGACGCATCTGGGAGATGCGTAACGTTGTTAAGCCCTGCGCCATAAGGAGGCATTCCTGCGCAGGGGGGGCGAGGGGGCGTTCCTGCGCAGGAACGCCTCCTAAAAGTGGCTGAGTGAAATCTACAAGATTTCACTCGGTCAGTTTTAGGCCAATGCTGCGTCATAACCCTACGCCTGCTTGAAGCAGGCGTAAGGCTTGACGCAGCATTGGACAGATAGGGCAGCCCCGAGCCTTGCTGGAGCTGCCTGGGGATGGGGGCAGATTTACAATAACTGCCGCATATTGTGCGCCGCAGCTCCGCCACCCATGGTGCGCCACATTTACAATGCGGCGCACCATGGGGCAAAAACGGCACAGATGCGTGACGCCTCTTTGCCGTAAAGGCGGCGCATTGCAGGAGTTGCGTCGCAAACGCGACGCAGCTCCAGCAAGGCTCGGGGGTGCCCTATCTGTCCAATGCTGCGTCAAGCCTTACGCCTGCTTCAAGAAGGCGCAGGGTTTTGACGCAGCATGGCCCTAAAAGTGACTGAGTGAAATCTTGTAGATTTCACTCAGCCACTTTTAGGAGGCGTTCCTGCGCAGGAACGCCCCCCCTGCGCCGGAACGCCTCCTTATGGCGCAGAGCTTTACAACATGACACATCTCCCAGATGCGTCACGTTGTAAATACCCCGCACTATGGCGCATCTTTTGCGCCGCCGCTGCGTCACTTGCATAAAAGAGGCGCAAGGGGCTTGTAAATCTGCCCCTAAGTCTTTTGTATGATGCTGCAAAATTGATTTTCTTTGATTTTCTCATGGAGGCTCGCGCTGCCATGTCGATATTTTGCCCCTTTGATGAAAGGAGAGACCTGATTGGGAGCGCCCACTGGGGTTTAATAATGAAAAAAGGAGGTGACGCACAGAACAGAGGGTGAGGAATGCGCAGAGCTGGCATTTAATCAAATTCCCCTGGGGTGGCAAGAAGCGGGAGCGGTAATTATGCCGTTAATGTGCCCCCGAGAATAGCAGGACCTTTGCTTTATGAGCGGGGGTAATTGGGGGAGCTGTGACGCCCTCGTGCAGGAAGAGCCTGGACTGTGAATCATTCCAGGGAGGTGCGCGCACTGAGCACGGGGTGAGCCCTGGAGAGGGGGCAGCGCGGTGGGGGGGGGGCGGGGGGCGTTATTAAGAATTAATGGCCGCATAGGACAACTCCCACGCAGGTCAGTGGCCTGATGCCGACGGCCACAGGAAATGGAAAGAAAATCAATGTCACCCTCGGTAAAGCGCCTCCGTCAGATGTGAGAGCAGGAAGTGAGGCCACCTGTAGTCTAGTTCCATTGGGCCCTATGGTCACCGGAAGTACTCTCTCCTCCATTAAACAAGGGAGGAGAGGAGCAAGACCTCCCTTAAATGAAATATGTCATTTGGAGGTCAGAGGGAACAGCAGTGCTCCCCTTTCTGCTCCTAACCACAGCGTTTGAGACAATCAGACTATTGTATTAAATTCAGTGCTCGAAGTGGGAAAACAAAAGTAGGGGAACTGTGGGTGGAGAATCAGGGGGCGGGAATAACTGAAGATTGAATCAGTGGGCGGAGTCAGGGGTGTGGCTAGAAATAGCAAAACATACCAATTTTTAGTACGTTTAGCATTTCACTGACCAGTTACAGCTTATAACATTATTTAATTAAAAGAATGGATATGTTTATTTGAGGTTTAATTCAGGAAAAAGCAAACACGCATAGGGAATACAGGTTTATGTAAAGCATGTGAAATATAAGCAGGAACAACATGTTACCTTAATGCTTTTACTCTCATTGTTCAGAAATCCATGATTATTTTTTGTCTCAAACATTGAGGTCATGAATACAGGGCTCCTTATGTACATAAGTGCAAGGCTCAGAGGAGAAAGGGTCTCTTCAGGAGAATATAGACTCAAGGAAACCCACAAAGGCTCCTTCATATTCATGTCAGCCAGCTAGCTGCTCAATCATAATATAGCAAAAAGAACAACTGGTGGACAGAATCCAGAACAATATCATACATTCACCCCAGTACAGAGATCTGGGCCTAAATCCATTGTTTCTTTGCTCACCATGCCATTC
Organism: Lissotriton helveticus; assembly: GCF_964261635.1. Classification (NCBI taxonomy): domain Eukaryota; kingdom Metazoa; phylum Chordata; class Amphibia; order Caudata; family Salamandridae; genus Lissotriton; species Lissotriton helveticus. The sequence continues at coordinate 265,172,554 of NC_136058.1, forward strand.
CAGTTTGGACCCAGCCATATGCAAATCAGTCTTGATACTGCACCCAATGAGAACAGTCCAGCCCGAACTGCCAGGCCAGGTCCTCCCTGGACCGGAATCAAGCATCCTAGGACCGGTTTCGGACTTTCAGCCCTCATCAACCAGGATAGCTTGATTCCAGTGGCATGGAGAGCACGGGACTATTATCTGAGCATACCTGTCCCACTCAGGGTGACAAATGCAAAAAGAACAATTGATGGACAGAAGGCAGAACAATGTCATACATTCACCCCAGTTCAGAGATCTGGGCTTAAATCCATCGTTTTTTGCTCACCATGCCATTCCAGTTTGGACCGAGCCATATGCAAATCAGTCTTGATCCTGCGCCCAATGTGAACAGTCCAGCCCGAACTGCCAGGCCATATGTATTCAAGTGTCCTTTCATTCGGGAAGTGAACACAAAGCAGTACCCACTGAACTATGCACATAACATATTGCTTTTTGATATGCATGGTACATGTTCTTTGCAGCAGGCATATTACCACTCTGCACTACCTTAGATGAGTAAAACAGCCACTAGACAAAACATGCTCCCATCTCTCTCCAGCAGGTACATTGATCACCAAAGTTATCTTGGCACTTGTATTGTTGACCGAAACCTGCTGAATATACAAAGAACTTTGCAGTGTTTTTAAAACTCCTGCACTTGTACAAAACCGGTCCCCCCAAACTAAACTGGCCCCTTACCCTTCCAGTCACCCTGGGAAACGCCTGCTCCTGCCCTTTCACTGCTCCAGTCCAGTCAGTACTCCTGCTCATGCTCGATCAACACTCCTGCTTCGTCAATTCCCCTGCCCCCTCCCTTCTCCTGGCCCCTTCCTTCTCCTGGCCCGTCACTTCTCCTGGCCCGTCACTTCTCCTGGCTTGTCACTTCTACTGGCCTGTTCCCTGCTCCTGCCCTTTTCCCTTCTCCTGCCCTGTTCCCTTCTCCTGCCCAGTTCACCGCTCCTGCCCTGTTCACCGCTCCTGCCCTGTTCACCGCTCCTGCCCTGTTCACCGCTCCTGCCCTGTTCACCGCTTCTGTCCTGCTCCCTGTCAATTCTCCTGCCCCGTCACCTCCCCTGCACCGTCACCTCTCCTGCCCCATCACCTCTCCTGCCCCGTCACCTCTCCTGCCCCGTCACCTCTCCTGCCCCGTCACCTCTCTTGCCCCGTCACCTATCATGCCCCGTCACCTCCCCTGCCCCGTCACCTCCCCTGCCCCGTCACCTCTCCTGCCTTGTCAATACTCCTGCCCCATCACCTCCCCTGCACCGTCACCTCTCCTGCCCCGTCACCTCTCCTGCCCCGTCACCTCCCCTGCCCCGTTACCTCCCCTGCCCCGTCACCTCCCCTGCCCCGTCACCTCCCCTGCCCCGTCACCTCTCCTGCCCCGTCACCTCTCCTGCCCCGTCACCTCTCCTGCCCTAGTACCTCTCCTTTCCTGTCGCCTCTTCTGTCCGGTCACTGTGGTCACTGCTCCTGCCCAGTTCACTTCACTCTGTGTACAACATTGACAAAGGTGTCAAGTTCCCCACAGTACTCTGCTTGGGGAAAGCTCCTCTCTAATCACCAACACCGATCTCAGGGGCACTTGATATGTTAAAGGGAGAGGGCGGGCGCATTGTCATTCTAAAGGGGCTAATGTGCCTCAATCGGAATGACAATGGCCTGCCCTCGGTCTGTGCGAGCTCAGGGGGGAGGGGGGCGGGGGCTGCTGCAGCCTCTGGAGTACAACAGAGAAGTGCGAGCAGCCCCTGGAAGCGGAAAGAAAAAAGTTATCATTTTAAAGTTGGACTATTCTTGGAGTCGGGACGCTTTTCTGAAAGCAAGAAGTAGGGGAACGGACTGAACAATTTTTTAGAAGTAGGGGCACGCCGTGCCCTCCTGTCCCCGCCCACTTCTATCACTGATTAAATTACAGTATTTGTATTGCGCTTGCTACTCCTTTGTTGGCGATGAAGTGCTTGTCCTCTGAGGTAGCACACTACACTGTGTGGGTGTTGTCACGTCCTTCGAACGAAGAATTCACCAAACAGGGCTTGCAGAGGTAAAGAGGATTCTTTATTACAATTATTTTTACACTTTTCAGACTGGATCCCCGTGCATTACTTGGTCCGTCCTTTCTTCCCTTTTTTGCATCTACCTCCTGCCTCCCAGTCCCTAGCTCCTCCTCTTCCCGTTCCTGCCAGCCCCTTTCCTATTTCAAATTTTGCTCTGGGCTACAGAGTCCTAGTACTCCCCTAATCACGAGGTACTCAAACATTACATCTCCCCCTCTTTGCAAATGTTCAGTCAACAGCCAATCTTACAGTTCTTCAATGAGCAGAGTGGGTCGCCAAGTGGGTCGCCAAGTGAGTCGCTGAGTGTTTTGCTGTGACCGGTAGACCCTGTCTGGTTCCGTCAGCTCCCTCAGATCTGAAGGGATGTCAACTCTTTCATTGCTCAGTGATTCTTGACTAGATTCATCCACATCATGTTCTGACTCTGCCACCAGGGCTTCAACTGTAAGATCCCATTTCTTGAAATGAGGCACAATTCTTGTAATTCCTTTATTGGCAGAGGTAGATGTGACCATGGTCCCTTTGTGGCTGATTACTTGCAAAAGTTTGCCATAGTACCAGCTGTCTGTCTTCATCTTTTGTTCTTGTTGGACTAGCACCTAGTTCCCTTTACTGAAAGTTAGATGGTCTTGCTTTCCGCCGAGCGCCCGGGTAGTCTTTCATCAAAGCTTTCTTGGTCCTGTCTACTTCGGCTAATGTTGCATGATCACATTGCTGAGGACCTGCATGTCTCGTAGGGTCCATCATGGGGATGTTTGTACGCAGTGTCCTACCCAACATCAGAGTGGCTGGACACTTTTCGGTAGTGCTATGAGGCGTGGTTCTATATGCCCTTAGTTCTTCATTCAGAGCCAGCTGAACATCTCATCTGTTTTTTTTAGTGTGGCCAGGACCTCTCTACCATCCCATTGGCTTGAGGCCATATGGGAGTGATTTTCCTGTGTTTGAAGTTGAAATGATTGGCAAATTTGCCAAAGTCATGTCCATTGAATGGAGGGCCATTGTCTGTTTTAATGACTTTGGGGATGCCCCAAGCTGCAAAAGACTCATCCAGAACTGGTATGATGATGGGTGCTCTTGTTGACGATACTTGTTGTGTAATGGGGAATCTTGAGTACTCGTCTATTATGACAATTATGTATTTGCCAGAATTTAAAGGGCCAAAGAAATAAATGGCTGCATGTTGCCACACGCTGTCTGGCAAATCAGACATCTGCGGGGGGCATGGCTCTTCTCGCCCCACTACTAGTTGGCATTGGGGGCAGTCTCGAAGTGTGGCTTCAATCATTTGATCAAGAGAGGGAAACCAGACTTCTGGTAGCGCCCTTTTGGTGGCCACTATGCCCCTGTGTCCTTTATGCGCCAGACTAATAATGCCTTGCAGTGTGACAATCCGCTTGTCTCGTCATGATTGTACATTGTCAGTGGCTGTTAGTTCTTCTTTAAAATGTTGAAAGGAGGCCAGGTCATAAGAGTTTACTCCTTTATTGCCACGTGGGTCATTGAGGTGTTTTCATGAATTTGTTTGAGACACGCATTACGTCTTTTGCCGTGGCTTCCATGATTGCTTCCAGATGAACAGCAATTGGTCATGCTTGATCAACGACGAAGTGAATGTATTCCTCAGCCACTGAGTGTCTTGTCTTTGATGATGTCCTAGAGTGTCTTAACATGTAGTCAGCTGGGTTTGCTGCCTTTCCTGGCTTGTGGATGATGGTATACATGTATTCTTGAAGTCGAATGCCGCAACGTTCGAACCTAGGAGGCATTTTTGCTCAAGGGTTGCCAAATACGGTGGAGAGGGCTTTGTGATCCGTTGTGAGGGTAAAATGTTTTCCATGGATGAAAACGTGGAAATGCTCACAGGCCCAAACAAATGCCATGTTTTCTTTTTCTGGCTGTGAGTATGCCCTCTTGGTGTTTGTCAGACTATGGCTGGCATTTGCTACAATGTGTCTTGGTCACTATGTTTTAGTATTGGGCTAATATGGCTCCGAGTCCTACTGGACTGGCGTCTACAGTGATTTCAGTCTTCCTGCGAGGGCCGAAGTATGCTAGGTTAATAGCAGATCCTACAGCTGTTTTGATCTTGTTGATCGCATGTTTACAGCTCGCAGACCATCAAAAAGGTTGACCATGCTTTGTGCGTTCTCGCAAAGGATAGCTAATGGTGGCATAATCTTTTTATGTAATGGGCACAATAGCTGGCCGTTCCCAGGAACGACCTGACATCACTGGCTTTTTCAGAGTCAGGCCCCATCCCTTCGATGGAGAAGATATGACCAAAGAATCTCAATGTGGATTTGTGAAACTCACGTTTGTCTTGGTTGAGAGTTTGGTTAGCTTCCAAGGGAGAATGACACACTTGATCTAGGGCTTTGTGGTGTTCCTTGACGGGGTCACCAAACACAAGTATGTCATCTCTGAAGTTGAAGGAGTTGAGGATGTGGTGGATGGCTCCCCTCACTGCTTCTTGAAAGATTTCTGTGTCAGTTAAAATGCCAAAATTGAGACGTTTGCATTGAAAGAGGCCCTGATGGGTTGAAAATGTGGTGATGTAACAGGACTTCTCATTGAACTCGAGCTGATGGTAACCCTTGTTCAAGTCCAATTTGGAAATAAAACTTTGCCCCAATCAGACAAGTAATTTTATCACTTTGGTGAGGTCCTGGGAACCTTTCTTTTTCAATCGCTGTGTTTGGTGCCCTCATTTCAACACAGAGACGCATCTTGTTATTTGATCCTCGTTTGGGGACTACTAACACTGGTGACACCCAGAGGGTTGGGCCTGTCAATCTCTCAATGATGTCAGATCTTAGTTGGTTTTGTAACTCCTAGTCAACAGAGTTTTGAAAGTGGAATGGCACTTTCTGATGATGTTAAGCTGTCGTGTATTTCCTAGGAATCCCCAGGAACTGCGCTTTTTGGATGACCTAAACTGAGGGCTTGGTGTCCCGACCGCTTCCGGACACCCCCACAGAATATGTCAGCTGTTAGACCAGCTAGCTCTACAGTGCCACTACCACCCCCCTGTATCTTACAGTGGTGTAGGTAGTTTCTGGCAACCACTGAACATGACAACCCTGATTCCTCAGGGATCGTGAAAAACAGTACAGAACGTTTCGCTCAGACACTCATGCTTGCTTACTCTCAGAAAATACACAGGATGTCGATTAGGACGTTTCGATAAGTATTTATTGGTCCAGCATCAGTCTTGTGTAAAACATATTTGCTACGACAATCAGGAGACAGAAGCATACGAAAGAGATTGCTAGTGAGGAGGAGCTTAGCGCGCACACAAGATGGTCGCGTGAGCTTAGAGCTCCCGGACCTTCGCCACCTCCACCGATTATCCTGCACCCTATCCTGATTTAGATGACGGGTTTTTATTGGCGTGACCCTGCTGATCATTTATCCGTTCTCGGATTTCGATTTGGACTCCGGGAGCCGAAGATATGGACTCTTGAACATTTTCGGCCTGCTCCATGGTACTGCCCCGGGCTTGATTTCTCTGCCAGCCGGGTAGTAATTGAATAACAACAGCTCATGCGAGTCTCCCTTGCCCGGTCTTCTACTTTCAGTTTCGATTTTCATGCCTCGACCTCTTTGACTTTGCCTTGGTCGCCCTGGTTTATTGCTTCTTTCTAACCACGCATCATCGCTTGGCGATCCGGACTTTCATTGCTCCTTGCCTGGTGGCTGGCCCTCAACCTATTCTCCAAGTTGCTACGGGCGCGTCGAGTGTAGCCATTTTTACTAGGTCTCAGAATACCCTCCGGGGCGCACAACCTAAAATGGCCACCAAGCCCGAGGGAGAAAAACGCAAGACCAGACCGGCAGCTCGAGGTGGTTCCGTGCAGTCTAACGTCATGGATAGATATACCTTCGCTAAGGGCTCTCCGGGCGGACTGAATAAACCCCTGGCCAATTTTGGAGACGAATCCCCGATGGGTGAAGATCTGTCGTTGAGGGACGTCATGGGCGCCATTGCTGGGATGAAGGCCACACTGGGACAACAGTATGAGGCCCTGACCCACAAGTTGGACACAGTCGCAATAGATGTTACCCTGATCAGGGCGGATCTTGCGAAGACTAATGAGAAGGTCAAATCCCTCGACCTGAAGACATCTAGTCTTGTTACCGACGTCTCCGATTTACAGGCAGAGGTCGGTAACCTGCGGTCCGCCCGTGACTACCTCTCTCGACGCCTGGACAATTTGGAGGGCCGTGCTCGGCGTACCGGAGACGATGGAATCGTCATCGGTGGATCTACTGGTAGAGGACCTAGTCCTGAATCATTTAGCGCCCAAGGGCCTCAGTAAGTTTTTTGCAGTAGAACGTGCACACAGGATCCCGGGTGGCTCGCCTAAGCTGGGAGCTCCCCCGCGACCCATCATTGCTCGGATCTTTAACTTTCGGGACAGAGATGCGATCCTGCAAGCTTCCCGCATGTCGGGCCCTACGGCATATGAGAACGCCACGGTCAGCTTCTACTCGGACTTCACCCAGCAGGTTCAGAAGCAGCGACTTGGATTCCAGGGGGTGAAGAAGAGACTGAGGGACAGAGACATGAAATATGCCATGCTTTTCCCGGCCCGACTGCGTGTGGTCCACAATGACAGAACATTTTTCTTTGAGCATCCTGGAGTTGCTAGTGACTGGTTGGACACACTGCCCCCGGGACGGGAGCAATCTGATCATTCCGAACACTCCGGTGGAGCGGAGGGCGGCCCGACGGAGCAGGAATACGGAGCGAAATCGGCTCCCGGACCAACGTATTGACTTTCGGCAGTGGTTTGATGCTATGCTACTATTGCTCGCTACTGTATTGTCTGAATGGGGTGTGGGTGGGGGTTGGGTGAGTCTTCCTCCTCTGGGGTTCTTTTCGTAGAATAGTTGTATGTTAGGGCGACAGGCACACTGCAAGTTGGGGTGGCTTTTGAGTCTTTCGCAGGGGTGCGGGGTGGGGGGGTATGATGTTTTGGGGGGCTGGGGGATTGCGGTTTGCGTTTCTTTGTTTTAATCAAGGCTTAGTATCGATGATCTTCTGTTTTACAGTGTCGCGTCTGGCGTGGGGGGGGACTTGGGGTGGCCTCTGGGATGGGGGATAGGGGACTACGAATACTGTGTTGGAACGTTAATGGGTTGGGAGACAGAATTAAGCTTGGGGTAGTTTTGCAGCTGCTGCGAGGTCTGACCCCTGATGTGGTTTTGCTTCAGGAGACGCATTTGCTTGGTAATACGTGCCATGCAATGAATAGGTGTGGCTATCGTCTCATTGCGCACTCAGGTTTCACTTCTGGCTCCAGGGGGGTGGGTATTCAGGTTCGGAACTCCCTCCCTCTTGCCATTGATGACATTATACTGGATGATAAGGGACGATACGCCGCCATTGTTGGGCGCTGGGAGGGGAGAGTGATCACTCTGCTCTCGGTCTATATACCGCCAGGCCTCCAAACTACTACCTATGCCGACCTGGGAAGAGTGGTCCTGGGTGTCCCCGAAGGTCTGCTTGTAGTGGGTGGGGATTTCAACTCGGTAGTGTCTGGGGTGTTTGATCGTTACCCTCCCCGTGTCATCGCGAAGTCTCAATCCCGGTTGGGGGACTTCTTGGAGGCGCTGGGGTTAGCCGATTGCTGGCGCCTGCATCACCCTGGGCAAATGCAATATACTTTCCACTCTGGGGCCCATGGCAGTCTTTCGAGACTGGACTACGTGTTGATGCCCTCCTCCCAGGCATCCCTCATAAGGGAGGTGAAACATCTTGCCAGGGGTATTTCGGATCATTCCCCACTGTGGTTGGTTGTGGACGCACACCTGGGATCGGAGGGTAGGGTGGCCCCGATCAACCCATGGTACCTCCGTGATCCCAAGGTCAGGACGGAATTACTTAAAGCGATCGATCAATACTTCGTTGAAAATGTGGGTACTGTGTCCTCTTCTGTCTCATTGTGGGAAGCATACAAAACTGTAATTCGGGGCCAGGCCCTCTCATCGATAGGCAATGTTAAGAGATGTAAGCGGGAGGAGGTTGTCCGTCTTGAAAATGAAATCTCCGTTCTTGAGGGGGAGTTGGGATCTGAGGTCTCCCCGGAGAGGCTGCACCTTTTGGGTCTGAAACAACTTGAATATAGAGCGCTGGTGACTGACGCTGCGAAAGAGATGGGTCGGGAACAGCGGGGACGTTTGTATGATGTGGGAGACAAGGCTGGGAAATTGCTTGCTTGGTTGGATAGGAGGGAATGTGCGAGTCGGTAGTCCCTATAATAATCGATGTGAATGGTGTGAGTATCACTGACCCTGCTGGGATCGTTGCGCGTTTCGCGGATTATTTTTGGATTGTGTACTCCCCTGTGTCCGACAGACCGGAGCAAGACTCCCACTTGCTTCTACGCCATATCTCGCTGCCATGCTTGTCCGACCCTGAGAGGGATCTGCTACGGTTGATGAAATTGCGACCGCTATCCGCTCGATTCGCTCGGGGAAGGCCTCGGGCCCTAATGGGCTCCCCATTGAGCTTTACAAGCTCCGTCCGGATGTGCTGGCGCCGTATCTACGGTCGATGTTTTTAGAATCACTAGAGGCGGGCTCTCTTCCTCCTGACCAGAGATTGGCCTCCATAGTGGTGATCCATAAGGAAGGTAAGCCACGTGACCGTTGCGACTCCTTCAGGCCTATTTCTCTGATAAATGCTGAACCGAAGATCCTGGCCAAAGTGCTCGCTAATCGTCTAGTATCTGTCATAAGCGATCTGGTTCACCCGGACCAATCCGGATTTATACCACACCGCAATACGGCACTTAACCTTCGGCGCCTGCATGGAGTCCTTGCGCGAGCGGAAACTTTGCGAGAACCGGCCATCTTGGCGTCTTTAGACGCCACCATGGCGTTTGATACGCTTGAGTGGCCTTATCTTTGGGCGGTTCTCTCTAAATTCGGTTTCGGGCCCACTTTTATTAGTTGGGTGAAATTGCTCTACACTGACCCTTTAGCCCAGGTAGTGGTGAATGGGCGTGTCTCGACCTCCTTTGCTCTTGGTAGGGGAACGCGCCAGGGCTGCCCTTTGTCCCCACTCTTGTTTGCCCTTGCTTTGGAGCCGCTGGCGGCTTGGTTGAGATGGGAGCCATCTTTGAAGGGCATTAGATGGTCTCCGGAGTTTGAGGATCGTGTATCTCTGTACGCAGACGATATACTCTTGTGCCTTACGTCGCCTCGGAAGTCGTTGATCGTCCTTTTCGACGTTTTGACTTCTTTCCGTAAAAACTCCGGTCTTGTCATCAACTGGTCGAAGTCTTGCATCTATGTCCTCTCCGGCGATCCTCCTCTCCTGCCACGCGGCTGTCCTATCTCGGTGGCGCTGGAGGGATTCAAGTACCTGGGAATCTTTATCACCTTGGACCCTGTGCTTCGATATGAGCGCAATTTGCTGCCCCCTCTCCAGCGCCTCCGTGCTGACGTTGGAGCGTGGGGTAGGCTCCCTCTCTCTCCTCTGGGACGAGCGGCGTTGTTTAAGATGATGTCGCTCCCCTGATTTCTCTATGCGCTTCAAAACACGCTTGACGTGGTACCAGCCGGTTACTTTCGGGAGATTGAAAGTCTACAGCGAAAATTGTTATGGGGAGGCCGTTCTCGTATTGCCCTTTCGAAGCTGACGCTCCCTTGGTACGATGGGGGCATCGCGCTCCCGGACATCCGTCGCTACTATTGGGCCTCTCAGCTGGGGGCCATCAACCACGGCACCTACGCTCACTCGCCGAACCCGGCCTTTGAGATGGATAAATGGCTGCTACCCGGTGGAGACTACAACAGGGCTCTATACGCGAAATCTGCCGGCGGGTCTCTTACGGGCCCCACTAAAACAGCAGTACAGGTGTGGTATCGAGCTACAGCGGCCACGGGATGGGCCGACAAGCCAACCCGTGCTACTCCGCTTTATGCGTCGGATAAGCTTGGCTCCCTTTGGCAGTCGAAGGGCTTTGATAGGTGGGACATGATTGGAATCAGCAGGGTCGATGATGTGTGGGTCAAGGGTAGAGTCAAGACGTTTGAGGAACTGAAAGTTGAGTACGACCTGAATGATAGGGAATCCTTTTGGTATGCGCAAATCCGGCATGCGGTCCTGTCTGTTTTTCCCCTGGGCTCGCACATTCCGGAGGCGTCCCCGCTTGAAGATCGGATACTGGATGGGCATGTCCCTAATAGCACGATCTCGCTCATTTATTAAAAGTTAATTAATACCAGGATTGACCTACTGGATAACCTTCGAGAGTTATGGACTAGTGATGGTCTAGAACTCGATGACGAAGACTGGCAGACTGCGATCTCTTCCCCGAAGGAGGTGGCTATCCCGGCGCGCCTCCGGTTTGTCCAGCTCAAAATTCTGCATAGGGTGTATGTGACTGGTCCACGTCTGGTACGCATGAGGTACGCGGCGGATGGATTGTGCAGGCGTGGCTGTGGTATGGTGGGCAAGTTTCTCCATATTATTTGGGAATGTCCTGCTGTGCTACGCTACTGAACTTGCGTGAATGATGTTATGAGTGAGGTCACGGGTGTGCAGTTAATGCCTGAAGCGCGGAGATGTTTGTTGAATGTCTGGGAGCCGAATGACTATAACCAGGCGCAGCTTCGATGGGTGACCTTGGGTAACATGATTGCCAAGAGAGACATTGCCCAGCTATGGGGCGCTCAGAGACCACCGACAGTTCTGGTATGGCAACAAAACATGGACTGGTGCATGTTTAGGGAAAAAACTGTTTATGTTTCCCGTGGCAGGCCCCGCAAATGGGGGAAAATTTGGACTCAATGGAACACATATCGTGGCGATATATGTACTCCCCCCTTCCCGGAACTTAATACTGACCTGTCTTCCTCCCAACCTGATGTTTCCTCCGCAGGAATTTAGATATTGTGTTTGCTTCTGGTCGCCTTCCCACCCCCCCCAATTTCATTGTATGCTCTGCTGTTTGATTTTCGTCTGTACCCCCCCCCCCCCCCCCAGGCACCGTGGTGGCACATTTGTATTGTAATGCCTTGTTTTTGTTTTGTTTCTCTGTTTTCTTGTTCTTTAAATTCAATAAAAAGATTTAAAAAAGAAAAAAAGAGATTGCTAGTACCAATGTAGTAAATAGTAGATACATTTCTACCATAGTGCTAATATGATGAACATAAGCAGTGCAGATAACAACAGTAGCACTTGGATATTCCTAAAATGTGCGCCCTAAGTAATTTACCTAATTGTACCCAGCCTAGATCTGTGTGTGTAGCATGTACATATGGATATGTATGTATGTAGCCAAGAAACCCCTAGGGAAGAACCAGCCCCTTCACCTCATGGTTGAGAATGAAGGACCCCATCTCTGCTTTGAGGATGAAACCCCGCAAGGGATTTCAGACGACTGCACGTCGAAGATTCAGCATGCAGGACCCCGTGTCAGCTTGGAAGGAATTCTCCTCTAATTTACAGGAGGAATAAGGGTATTTTATGCTAGAGCTGTCACTCCAGGGATTGTTCTAGAATCAACACATTTTCAAAACAGACACAACTATTTTGAAAACAATCATGTGTTTTTCCAAACAAATGCGATCATGCACAGCTGGTTGTTGGCCAAGGATGAAAAAAGTGTGGACCCATATATAGAACAATTATACCGTGCCAGAGGACGTGTTTATGTACGTCAGGTACAGGGATTATGATAGAGTACTGAGAGCTTGGTGTCGAAGAGACAGGAGCAAGCTACTAGGTAAAGGGTCGCCTGTTTCAGATTCGTTATTGTCGTGTGGATAGGACAATGTATGTCAAAAGGGGTATTATGACAGGACTAGCCTAAAGGACATGACAAAGCCACCAGTCTAAACTGTTAGTTGATATGTAGCCAGACTTTAAAGTTGTCTAATTTGCAGAGACCCATTAATAACTTGGGAAATTTACTTGTGATATCTAGTTCATCATCCACTCTGTATAGAATCTCCACAAGATTCAGGCATTCTGCAGTGGGTAAACTGAGAAGGCAGTCGGCTGCTTCAGGCCCGTTGATTACATGAATTTGCGCTTGCACCATTCTGTCCTTGTTTGTGAAAGATGTGTGAAATTGTCCTAGACATGGTAGTGGCTCTTTGGACATCCAGGTGTATACTTGCACCGCAGCCTTTTATAGCCTGGGTTTGGGGTGCATTTTTCTGTATTCAGAAAATTACTTGGCGATGCAGTCTGTAGATCTTTGGTGATGTGTAGGAGCAGGGATTTCCCAGGTGTAAGGTTACTTTAGTTTTGGGTACAAGCACTTTTATTTTGGTGCATGCAAATGCCCTTGAATGCAGGCTCAGGTTGCTGAGAATGTAGGCGCCTTGCTCTAAGATGGCCACCAGGGTAGGAGCAAGGTGCCTGGAGGGGATGCCTGACTCCAAAATAGCCACTCTGGAGGAACTTGGTTCCTTGAGGTAGCAGGAGTGCAAAGGGGTGGCCAATAGATGAAGGGCAGCCTGCTTACCCCCTTAGCAGCCGGTACTCAGCCAGGCCAGTGGCACCGCTCTTCGGCAGGGCGGTCTCCCTATGATGGGCACAGCGGTAGGACTGTGAAATTTAAGGCAGAGGTGCTCCCATGGCCGCAGACATCAATCTTTGAGGAACAGGGTGAACTCCTGCTGTGGCAATTTGGTGTGAAGCTGGGTGGGCTCCTGCTGTGTCACAAAGCAGTCTTGTGCCGGTTTGGCGATCTGATGGCACTGTTTTACCATCACTTACTGCAAACAACTGCACAACGGTTGTGGTGAGCTTGGGACTATTGACCACCGTCGTCGCCAGTTGTCACGTCCTTTGAATGAAGAATTCACTGTACACAGCTTGCAGAGGTAAAGAGGATTCTTCATTACAAATATTTTACACTTTTGAGACTGGATCCCCGTGCATTACTTGCTCCGTCCTTTCTTCCCTTTTTGCATCTACCGCCTGCCTCCCTTGCTCCTCTTCTTCCCGTTCCTGCTAGCCCCTTTCCCATTTCTAATGTTGCTCTGGGCTGCATGGTCCTAGTACTCCATTAATCATTAGGGGGCAGATGTATGAAACTTTTTTTGTCGCAAATGCTGAAATTGGCAAAATAGCAGCGTTTGCGACAAAAAAAATGGAAAATGCGATGTATCATTGAAATGGCATCGCAAACTTAAGGAATCGCAAATTTTGCGATTCCCTAATTTTGCGTCAGCATTTAAGAAATCGCAAATTAGGATTCCTTAAATGCTATGTATGAAGCATTCAGGTTTTGCGAATTTACACTAAGAAATCGCAAATTACCACCAACTTGTAGTTGGTGGTAATTTGCGATTTCTTTTACAAATGCACTTTTTGGCATTTGTAAAGGTGACATGTGGCGCTCATACATGCCCTGTGCACCATATGCGCACACATGTAATTTTCAGGGGTGCAGCAGGGTGTCCTTAAGACACCCTTGCACCCTTGAAATTGTTCTCGATTTGCGATTAGCAAATTGCGAATCGCAAATTGAGAATAACTTCACATTCATTCCTATGGGCCTCCTGGCCCATAGAAATGAATGGGAAATGATTCCTTATTTGCGAATTCGCAATTTGCTATTCGCAAATAAGGAATTTTAGGCAATCGCTAAAAACTTGTGATTTTGTAGATATCAATACCATTTTGCAATTCTCAATAGCGATTCTCAAAAAATCGCTATTTGAGAATCGCAAAAAGGTATTTTGATACATCTGCCCCTAGGTACGTAAACATTAGAGGTGTGTGTTTGGAAGAGTGTTCTGTTTGCTTTGGGCCCGCTTCACAGAACAAACTTAAGTCAAAATCCTAAACTTACTACCATTTTTGCATTCACAAAGACACTTACTCATTTTGGTATTCACAGAAGACACTTACTCATTTCGGTACTCACAGAAGTTAGGAGTCCTAACTTTAGGACTCCTAAATGCCTTCTGTGAATACCGAAAGTCTTAAAGTTAGGATTTTTCTCAGTTTAGTAGTAGTAAAGTTAGGACTCCTAACGTTAGGACTCCTAAATATCTTGTGTGAATACCAAAAGTCTTAAAATTAGGATTTTTCTCAATTTAGAAGTAGTAAAGTTAGGACTCCTAACTTTAGGACTCCTAAATGCCTTCTGTGAATACCGAAAGTCTTAAAATTAGGATTTTTCTCAGTTTAGTAGTAGTAAAGTTGAGAAAAGTTCTTATTTTAAGACTTTCGGTATTCACAGAAGGCATTTAGGAGTCCTAAAGTTAGGAGTCCTAACTTTACTACTACTAAATTGAGAAAAATCCTAATTTTAAGACTTTCGGTATTCACAGAAGGCATTTAGGAGTCCTAAAGTTAGGACTACTAACTTCTGCGAATACTGAAATGAGTAAGTGCCTTCTGTGAATACCAAAATGAGTAAGTGCCTTCTGTGAATACCAAAATGATAGTAAGTTTAGGATTTTGTCTTAAGTTAGTTCTGTGAATCAGGCCCTGTGAGTCTATGTGGGAAGCATGTCCATGTAGGCGTGACGATCACGGGCGTGCGGTTGTTGGGACGAAGTGCTGATGTTTTTAAAGTAAATTACGATTTTTTATTGTGTCTGTTATAAATCTCTGCCTATTAAAATGCTGCATAGTCCCATTTTGGTTAAACAAAAAGACAACATTACGTGAATAGTTATGTTGAAATATTGACAACAGAAATGCTGTGCTCCCAAATATTGTAGGCAAAATATCCAAAAGGTAACTCAATAGACAGTGGTATAGATTTACTATGCAAGTTTCTCGCATTTGGCCTGGGTATGGCCTGCAGTGGCTGACTCTGGACACAAGTCTATGACTGCATTGACAAAGAAATGGACATTAACACCCAGTGCGGGCCATTAGTGTTACAGATGTACCAGTTGGTGTACGTAATCTTACTGCTATGATGTTGCTACTGGCTGAGAGCAGGGTGGCAATGATCTGGGGTTGTAGAATGTCACTGCTAGTGAAATGTCGGCTACAAGGTGTTGCATACTCCCAGGAACAATCTGTTGAATATTGATCATGAATCCCAATGAGATCCCGCCCACAGGGTATTTGGGGGCAGTGCTTAATTTGTAAAAAAAAAAAATATGTGCCAGGGCTCTCGTCAGGAGGCTACTACAGCTTGCATCACAGATTGCTTCTACCCGCGCTGCCAGTGGCAGTACCTACTTCCTACACAACTACTAACCATCACACACATAAAAGTGTGACAATCAGACTATTGAACGACCCAAAGCTATATGAATGCCTTGGGCGGCAGGTATTACTCGTTTTTAATGTAGATTGAATTAGTAAATAACAGATGAAGCGCTCATCTCTAAATTAGTGAAACAGCACCACCATGTGGCAGGCTGTCATAAGTGCCAGTTTTGACAATTAAGTACCAGTGCTGAGTATCAGAATCCACCGGCTCAAATTAAGCACTGTTTGGGAGCTTTTCAGTGCTTTCCTGGCCTAACATACTAAGAGAGATCATGAGTTGAGCGGAGTGGTAGTAAATGGGATCATGGATTGCGACATGTTTCACTGACCTGTTGCCCGACGATATACACTCAGTCTGACTCATGATATGAGCTGAAGCACTGCTGCAACATCAGTGTTTCCTTGTTTGTGCCAGTCCTGTATGCTATGCCTTGCAATGCTAGAACACCCTGCAAGATCAGAATTGTCGCTTTGACTGCTGCCAGTGACATGAGTCAAAGTGCTTTTGGTTATACCATTGCATGAATATTCAATATATTATGCTGCTGCTGCTGGAACTCCTGGGACTTTTGTTGCTGTGTTTGCTTTCATTACAACAGCTTAATAAACAAATAAAAAATGTGTACATTTATTATTCTTTTTCTCTTCAAGATCCTTATAGGCACATATATATGTGGAGTTAAGTAAATTCAATCTATACTTACCTATGTGCATTTACCTGGTCGATATTTTGATCTTCGATACTTTGTTCATGATATTCTGGTAGCACGCTATGCTGGTGTTAATATTAGGTAGAATAACCATACTCTTGGTCAATGGTTTTGGGATGCCACTTCCATGATGCCATCTTCTGAGGTGATTTATAATATGTAGAATACCCTGCAGAGGACAACACCTTTATTGGGTAGGCGCAATAAGGAATCATTGTTGCCTTTGAAACCTGCCCTGATAACCCTCTCACAACCCTCCTAACAAAAAGGCCAATAATGCTTTAACCTACCAATTACAGTACTGATTCTATGGGCAGTTATTGGAATTAAATATCAGGAGGATGCATTTATATTTATTTGTTTTTGAAAGTACTTAAAAGCGCTTGTTCACCAAAACGTCTTGACTCTATCAGAAAAAGGATTCGAGCAGTTATGATTAAAAAGTACATCGTTCAATATGAAAAAAGATACGCCTTAAAAAAATCTGCAAACAGGAAAAGTATAAAAATAGAGTGTAACTCACAAAGAAGTTTGTTCCATTCTGCAGCTGTCGCTATGAAAAAAACGTTGTCACAAACAGTAACTGGGCCCGATTCACAAAGGTAAACTTATATCTGAAGTCTAAAATTAGACTTGAGGTCTAAAGTTAGCTTTCAGGTCTAAACTTCGACATCAGGTCTAAATATAGACTTCATGTTTAATGTTAGACTTTAGCTCTAAACTTAGACTTCCGGTCTAAACTTACAGGTCTAAGTTTACCTTTGTGAATCGGTCCCACTGTCTGAGTTGTGGGGACAACTGGGAGAGCGAGAAGGGACGTAGCGATGGAGTTTATCAGCTTTAAATTAGGGTGCAATGCTGTGAACTACCACATGCAAAACTGTTAAAAACCTTCAACAAAACCCTCTTCTTTATAGGTAACAAGTCGAGGTGCTTAAGGACAGAATGAAATATGTTCTTGGTGAGAAGTGCCTTAGATCATTCCTCGAGGGGAGGGGCATTTTGTACCAACAGGAGGCCCTTGGTGAGTTCATCTGAATGTACGGATTTACAACGTGTGCTTTTACACCGCGTGCCGTTACAACATGGTTTTTTCAATGCACGTCGTTACCACGACTTGCGTTGGAGGGGTGCGGACTTAGGAATTTTTTAATTTACTATTCTAACACCAGCCTACGTACAGTAGGGAAGGTGTTGGATAGTAAATTAAAAAATTCCTTGTCCTGCAGCGCCCTCCAGCGCAAGTCGTGGTAACGACTTGCGTTGAAGAAACCGCGTTGTAGCGGCACGGCGGTGTAACAGCCGCGTCGTAAAGGCTGTAAACCGTTCATCTGGAAGACCCAAATAGCCAGGAGGGATTGAATTAAATCTAGGACTAATGAGGTGTGACTGGACTGTCAATGTATGGAGAGGTTTTCCTCAAAAGTTTGAGGTACCTTAAACATCTTGCACTGGCCACCTTATACTTAGGGGCAGATTTACTTAGTATTCACACGACGCAGTGCAGCAAAGAAAGTTACTGCGTTGCGTGAATGAGAGAGAGCTGAAAAGCACCATATCTACTAAGATATGGCGCTCTGCAGCTCTCTCTTTGACCTGCCGCACTTGAGGCTGCCTAGTTCCAACTCAGGCATCCTTGCACCATGGTGCAAAGGTGACTGTGTTACGGGCAGGTTTGTTTTTTGTGAAGGAAGGGACACATTCCTTCTAAAAACAATCCTTAGGGGCATATTCCTCTTTCTGTGTGTGCTGCAGAATGCAGCACCCATAGAAAGAGGAAGTAACAAAGCGAAATAAACATATTTCTCCTTGTTACACCTCACTGGGAAAGGTGTGGCATATTTGGATCAAGCCCAGGATTACTATGTTTAGTAAATCTGGAAATGTGTCAGAATCCAAGCTATGGGTAAATAAACATCACATTAATTTATATTCCATAAATACCTGTATCTGCACCAGGCCCATTAGAGCTCACTCTTCTGGGGCCTGGTTAGCCTCTACTTTTGTCCCAATATCTCACTTCAGTTTCTCTGCAAATCAGAAGGAGAAGAAGGTACTCCTCCTCCAGGTATCAGCTTCGACATCCTCTGTAATCCTCAATATACTATTCATCCTTGCGGAACCCATCAGGGATTCTATTTCCATTCTGGAAGAAACTCCTGTGCAAGGAATTTTGTCAAATTATCACCCATTCCCCATTGCAAGAATGACATTATTCAAGACTTTTTTGCAACCGGTGTACATTTGTGGTGATTCCTGCAATGGCCTTAATTTGTCACTGGCCCTGAGTTATGGATATGAAACATGGTTTTGCATGACTACTTTGCAGGGAGTTACTTTCCAATTCGATTTTGATGTTCTCAATGATCTTTTATCATGCGATAATTAACAAACTTGATATAAGATGCTTCAACGAGACGCTTACATCCCTGACTGCACTTAACTTGTCCTGCAAGCTCTTAGAGTTTGTCCTTTCCATATATCATAACTCACCGTTATTACAACTCTATAGTACTTTAACACCTTAGTTCCTCCTTGACCATGAGAAGGACTGTTCTCATATTTTTATTTCTAGTAAGTTATTTACCTAGTTACTTATTGCCAAAATGCTGGCTCACCGACTGTTACGGTCAGACAGAGAGAATTGTGTCTCAACCAGCACAGAGGGGTTTTCATTTATTTTCAGAACATGAAATAGAAAAGTTTCCCAACTGCACGCTTTCATGGGAAGACTATTTGAGAGAGAAGTACAAAGAACTCTAAAAGATCTTCTTGCAAGGCAATCTCGACAGTATCCAGAATCTGAAGAAGCATCAAAGGACTCTATCCAAGTGAGCTGGGTGGAGAATGGTACATCAATAACAAAGAAATCTACTTTAGGCTGGTATTGTGGATAGCCCGATGCATCAGGCGAAGGACCTTAAACTGAATCCACTGTTTCACCCTGAGCCAGGGGAAAGCAAGATAATCTTCTGAGAACAGATAACATTTACAATAGCCCAGTACCGAGGCAAACCACAATGCTTTGAGTATGCTGCAAATTAGCAATCAGATATTTTGGCAAGCAAAAGGAATGGGCGTTCCCTTATATCTAGGTCAGAAAGTAGAATTGATAACCTTAGCCCAGTTGTCTCATGGAAGAACTGAAGGATTTTCTTCAGGGTTCTCAAAAGTAAAACACAACGAGGCCCAGATTTTTTGTATTTGGGTGTCCCATGAGAGGTCTTGTTCGAGTAAGGAAAAGGAATGTTACCTTAATAGAAGGGGCAAAAGGCATCCTTCCATGTCTTTGGATTGCCTCCAAAGATCAAACCTTCCATCTTATCTCCATTAAGTTCCAGCAAGTTAGCTGCCACCCCTCTCTGGACTGGCCATAGACAATTCTGAAGGGGCATCAGAGAGTCCGCATCCACGTGATCAGACCTAAGGGGAATCTTGGTGTTGTTGGCACGGGACAACACCTTGAAATCAAAGCTACAAATGAAGTCTACCGGTGGTTGAACACAAATTTTAAAGACAACTAAAGAGAGAGTGAACCCTTGAGGGACTCCACACTTACTTTAGGGTCAATTAGTTGGAGTGATATTGAGGCAGGCGAGCATCGGTCTAATCATTCCCAACAGGAACCTCTCTCGCATGCATAACGAGGCAGAGCATTGTAGTTAAAAGTTCAATCCTCACCCAGCCTTCTCACTGCAGGGATTTCATGAGTAAACTCTGATCACAATAGTCCACCAACATTTGAGAATATCTAAGAGGAAGATCTGGAGGGAAATAAATCGAGTGATATACTTTCCTCAGTAACTTGATTTGGAGTGGAGGAGTCGTGGTTTTTATATATTTTTTTTGCCCCCCAAAAATGTTCAGTTTTACGGAACAGTAAACTGGGCACTGTTGGCCTAACGACCAGAACTGCCAACTTTGGAACTGGGGAATCGGGTGCCAGTCCCGGTGTCGGCTCAACATCCTGAGATTCTGGCCAAATCACTTAGGGGCATATTACCAACAAGTAGCGATAATTATCGC
This sequence comes from Lissotriton helveticus, assembly GCF_964261635.1. NCBI lineage: Eukaryota > Metazoa > Chordata > Amphibia > Caudata > Salamandridae > Lissotriton > Lissotriton helveticus. The sequence goes on from NC_136058.1 coordinate 265,192,581, forward strand.
TAAATAGGCTTAGCGACAAATTTTTTATCGCTGCCTATCGCTGGATATGTTAGCGGAGAAAACATGCTATTAGCAACGTTTTTCTCCATTGTGCTAAAATATCCAGCGATAGCGGCGAAATGCGTGAATATCACTGAGAATACAGCGATATTCACGCATTAGCGACGAAATGCTCTTAGCCATGTTATCCATGGCTAAGAGCACTGGAAATGGATAACATGGCTGAGAACTGGTCTGAGCAGCTGTCAGTTTTTGGCGATAGCGGGAATATTTCCATCGCTACGCCTGCCTTGCTAATAGGCGATAGCGACGTTAGCGACTGCTTTTAGTCGCTAACAGGTTGGGTACGCCCACTTTGCATGTCATTAGCGATAAATAGCGCTGACATGCAAAGCTGGCCCCAAACCGCTCGCTATCGCCTAAAAGCTGTCATAAGTAGCTAATAGAGCGATAGAATTATCGCCGCCTAGCGGCCAAAACCGGTGATAATTGCCTATCGCCACCCTTAGTAATATGCCCCTAAATTTCCCCGTGTCTAAAACAATAAAATAATGGAGCTTGTGTAAAGTAATCTGATGCTCAGGTAAATGCTCTAATGCCTTTGGGCCAAGTCATGCTCTATAAAACTGCAAATAAAAACAGCAAATAAGGTACATATGGCAAAAGGATCACAATACCAATACAATTTATAGAACATCCATTACGTTTTGGCCTAACTCAGAAAATAACATAAACCTGTGGGAGGGAAAGGGAGTAGCGTATATTGATACTATTCACTTAATGATACCTACAACTGATCAGCATGATTATTTATTTATTTAAAGTTTTGTATAGCACGAGCATGACCCAGGTGGGTATCAGAGCGCTTTACATGACGGTTGGGAAGACATAACCGAAAGCTTTGGGAGAGATATAAGTCAGTATACATCAGTAACAACAGTGACATAGTGGACTGGACCTTGTCATTGGCCAGTTAGCAATTGCGACAAGATAAATAAGGAATAACAGTGGTATGGTGGCAGGCGACAATGAGCCGTAGCAGAGGCCAGGTGGTAACAAAGACAGTTAAAAACAGGCAGGGCGACAAAAGGAGCATAGCTTCTAGTGCAGGTTAATGTTCATCAGTAGAGCTTTCACTTCCCTTTTGAAGGCAAGAGTTGAGGGAATTAGTCTTGTTTCCACAGGTAGGGCATTCCATAGTCTTGGTGCAATGCCAGAGAAAGTACATTTGTATGTTTTCTATTTTTTTTATTTCTTTGGCTTGAGGAGCAGAGTGCTAGTGCTCCTTGAGGGCCTGGACCTACCAGATAGCTCAAGCTTATATAAGGGTACTGAAGTGTAGTGCTCCGTGGGTCATACACGCAATTTTTTAACTGGATCCTTACCTAAAATGGGAGCCACTTGAGTGTTTTAAGGTCAGGAGAGATGTAATTGCATTTCCTGGAACCAGTGACAAGTCTAGTCGCAGCATTGAGAGATGGTCTGAGTGGGGCAAAACTGAATTTCGGGAGACCGCATAAAGTAGCACTGCCATATTCAAGTCTTGAGATGACTAGTGTTTGCACCGGTGATTTGAAGTCATCTTGTGTGAGGTACGGTTTAAGTTTTCTAAGGATGCTTTATTGGAAGTTCGCTTCTTTAGTAGATGCTCTGATGTGATCTTGCATGTTTAGGTTCTCGTCTAGTACAACTCCCAGTGATTTGTTGAAGTCAATGATGTGTGGTGTGCAGTTGAGAGTGGTGAGGTTTGTTAGGAATTGCCCCACAGTGGGGGATTGCCTAGTCGGTGAAATGAGGAGGAATGCAGTTTTAAGGGCATTTAGTTTAAGGTGGTTGGAGGTTAGCCAGTTTAAGGTTTTGTGCAAGGTTTCGTTGAGTGACTGGATGTCTTCAGGTGAAGATAATTTCGGTGCACAGTCTAAATATCTATTCTGAAATATCGACATACAGAAATATCGAGTTGGAAATATCGAAGGTACAGAATATCGAGGTCAAGAATATTGTTGTGTGTAGATATATTTGTAATTTATAATATTTTGTAATAATGTATAAGTTATTAAAATAATTATTAAAACGTATTATTAAGTAAGTATATATTATATATTGTATGTATATTTTCAATTAATGTTTTATTATTATATATGTATTATTTATTAATTTTAAACATTATTAAATATTTTTAACTATGTTTATTTTATTTATAATTTTAATAGCAAAAAACGATATTTTTAATTACGATATTTTTAACTTCGATATTTTTGTACCTATCATGTTGTAGATAGGATGTCGATATTCTTGCCTTCGATATTCCTGCATCGATATTTCTGTAGGTTGATATTTTGTATGTCGATATTCTGTCAGTGATTCGATAATTTCATGTACAGTTGGGTATCATCCGCATACATGTGATGTTGGATGTTGGAAGCTATGAGGATTACAGTCAGTGGTTCAATGAAAAGGTTGAAGAGGGTGGGGGAGAGTGAGGACCCTTGAGGGACACCAAGAGTGCAGGGACTGGAGATTGATAGAGTTTGATTGGTGTTTACTCTTTACGTTCTGTTGTTGAGAAAAGAGGCAAATCATTTTAGAACAGTGCCTGGAAGCCCCATCCTACATTCCAAGATGTTAAGTAGGTTGTCATGTTTGACCGTATCAAATGCAGACGAGAGATTGAGTAGGATCAATGGCAAGCTTCATTCTGATCTGAGAGGGCATCGTCCACTATATGCGTGATGGCCGTCTCAGTGCTGTGTCCTGCGCAAAGCCTGATTGGAATTGGTTGAGGAGTTGAATTGCTCAATGTGTTTGCGCAGTAGTTCATGTACACATTTCGCGAGGAGTTTTGCCAGGGTAGGAATGTTAGTGATTGGTTATTCAGGTCTTCAGGGTCAGCCGTGGTTCTATTTAGAATAGGTTGGACTAGGCCAGCCTTCAAGCACTCTCAGATCTCCCCTTGGAGAAGCGAAGCGTTGATGATCTTGGACCAGAGCGGGGTTAGGGTTCCTACCATTTCTTTAAAGAGGTTGGTGGGAGGGGGTCATTGAAGTTATTGGAGGGTTTCAGGGTGGATAGTATGCTGAGGATGGCAGCGTTGTTGACGGTTGTGAATTGGCTCAAAGAGACATTGTTTTTGGGGGGAGGGAAAGCACAACGTAGGAGGGGGCAGGTAATGAGGATTCAGGCGAGGATGAAAGATTGATTAGAGCGGACTTGAGGTCCGAATCGATCTTATTCGCCTTTTCGAGGAAGAAGTCAACGACAACATCACAGCTCGGCTGAGGGCCGGAGATGTGAGGTGATTGGCTGGAAGTGTTATTAGATGATTAGTCTAACCTTGGCATAAATCTATATCTTGATCATCTCCAGACAACAGGGACATTTCTGTAATTTGGTCATCTATTGTAACAATGAGAGAGATTCCCCCTTTTCTCAAAATCTATTTATTAGCTACAGCCACAGCACAGTCAGTATTTAATGTGTGCCAGTGTTTGCAGGTGGGGCCCACCGGCACTCGTTTTTGGGAACCTGCACGTATCAGACTTTCATCCAGAGCAAGAGGAAAAAAAATACAAATGGGTAGAAAGAGAAATGAAGAGAAAGATGGAAAAACAGTGACTAAGGGAGAAGACAGGGATGAAAAACAAAATACAAGAGTGAAATAAAGGGCAGGTAGTGTCTGGTGGTGTGTGAAAGAGGCATTAGATGGAATCAACACAATACAGCCTTGGTATTCAGCAAGAAATCTCATGTTCGTAGAGCTGGCCACAGGCTTCTGAGCAAAACTTTGGGCCCCAGCACGTATTATTTTACAAACCAAACACGGAGCACAAACAATGTGATTTTTGATTTCAATAATTTAGGTTCAAATATCTAGATATGTATGCAATGAGTGTATTAATATAGGGATTAAGAGGACACTAATCACCAACTGCAATTTGTTAAAATAAAGTTTTGGGTCGGGGACAATCGATATTTGCCCGGCGGTATTGCCTCTGTGACCCTCGAATTATTTAATAAATGAAGAGGCAGGCGCTGGAGACTGGAAAGCAGGAAACAAGGTTTTTATTCTCTCCGGAGGAGAACACAGCAAAACGGACAGCAGGTATCGTTCTGAGGTGCTCTAACTACATTTCGGAGGCCTGGCCTCTTATACACTGTTTTATGACTTTATTACAGATTACATATTCATGACAAAGCTTTGATGTACGGAAAGACATTCTCGGAATCCCCCCTTTGGGCCCGTTCCCACACACATTTACAGTTGAAGTCCCCACCCTAGTCACAACAGGTGATGAGTATCGCGCAGCTGGATATTCCGTCAATTCATAGAATGTGGGGGTCGATCGGATCTCATGGGGTGGGGGCTTTGATCAACCCGGAGATCCTTTGATGGGGGAAGCTTTCTATTGTATGGGGAGGGGCAAGGAATGGTATCGGCAGAGCTGGGTGTCGGCCTGGGAACGGGGAAGACAAACGGGCACACGGGGAAAAAGGGGGTTTGCATCAAAGGGCCGGGGATCATGAAGGGGAAGAAGGGAGGTGTCGCGCTGGGAACAGGATGGGGTTCTGAGTCGGGGCTGCGCTGAAGAGGGGTTTATGACTCAAAGCACGTGCGTGCGGGGGGGGGTGGGTCAGCGTGCAGGCTTGGTGAGGGCGAAGGGCTATGCTGGGGGGCCAGTGGCATGCAGAAAGGGCTGTTCTGTTCAAGGCACCTAAAATGGCGGGGCGCGCAAGACAAAAAGTGTGGCATCAGGGGAAAAGGCAAGATGGCGCAGATAATGTTCACCAAACCGTACTAATTTTCAACAGTCCTCCCTTTAACATATTCAAGACATCTTGCTGGTTCATTTTCAATTCGGGTCTATTATGGTGGGCAGAGGGAAAGAAAACAGTAGGAACCCTAGATGAAAGAGTTGTAAACAATACATTTTAAGATTTCTAGTTTTAGGAGGTGGACCTATTGATAAATTTTGATAAACTTGTTTAGCAGGAAAGTCATAGAAATGTAATACAAAAACGATTCCGTAGCGAGAGCAGTGAGTACATTTCATAACTGATAGGTTATTACATATATCATATTCGGATTGGAGCATAATCAATACAATGGCGGCTGGGAGAGAAATGAGGCGCAGCAGAAACGGTGATTTGAGGATGTCAAAAAGTTCGCAGTTAACGAGTTCTCAGTATTCTTTGTCGTCTTTCGTTGGCGCTGTGGAGCACCGGCGGTGGAGCTACGGGTCCAGCTCTATTCTAGGTCTCGCGTTGCAGGGCACGACCTTTCCCTCGCATTCCTGGTCGGAAAGATCCTTTTCGCCCTGTGTCCTTTGAGGTGATTGTCAAAAAGTTCAGATGGAAGAAGGGTGCATGTGAGCAGTCCTTTCGGGTAGGTCGGAGGAAAAAGGGGGGATGGAGCAGGGCCAGATCGGGTACAGACTAGGGGGACGGAGAATTTCAGATAGGCAGGCTCATGACCGAATTCAGAGAGCGGGGACGTGTCGGCAAACACTGGACATCGAGCAGGGGCATCAGGTCGGCCCTTCCTTCTCATTTTGTCGAAAACAGTGCCTCGTCCTGCAGCTCTTTTTCTGTCGTGGTCTCGCCTTGGCCAATGTCGCAGGTGTTCCATAGTCTGCAGTCAGGCCTCGTGCTCCCACATCCGGTCCTTCTTTCTCCCGACAGCCGTACCCTTAAACGAGTTTGAAAAGACAGTCTTTAGAGAATTTGCAGAGGAAGGTAATCACAAAAGTCTATTTCTCTCCCAGCTCCAGGCAGAAATGAAAACGTCCGTTATACTAGGGTTCACAACTAACATATAAATGACCGATGACGGGCCTGTTGGGTTTACTATGACTTTCCTGCACAATCATTTATTACAGTTACGACAGTTTATCGGATGGAGACCCACCTTCGTAAGACGAGCCTGACAAAGATATGCCGTTCTCTAGGGTTTCATATTTACCAAGGGTACTGAGTGCTATCGGCATGGTACTAAACAGGTATTTTGCTGAGGGACGAACATAGGCTAAACATTTCCTTTTTATCAATGCGTCCTGCTTTTCAACTAAACATTTTTCACTTTTCGACAGGGTTCATTTCAACGATTTCTTCACTTTGGTCTAGTCTGTTAACCTTGTAAAACATCGTTCTGGTTCCTACGTAGCCTCCTACGGCCTGATTACTTAATTAGAAAGGACAGGAGTTTTATGGGAAACAACTAGGGACATAGAAAACTTGTGGTAAGGGCGTAAATCGACCCATCTCTCACAACCGGGAATGAGGGACAGTTTCATAACTTCCGTCCGGAGCAGCTGATATGGGGACAGGGGCGTTCATGGAACGTGAGGATGTTTTGATCATTTTTACTGTTTGGGTATTGCGACAATTCGGGGCGGGGAAGGTCGCGTATTCTGAGGTCCTTTATTATAACACAGGAGCAGCCGCTAACATGTGGTTTCCTTAGTTCGGGTCAGATTAGGGAACCTCAGTCGTCTCACTTGTCCTTTCCCTTATGGCCAATTCTCGGTTTTATCAAAATAATTTTCGGAAAGGAGAGGTGGTGACGCAGCATTAGGGTGGTTTTATTAAAGACAAGTTTTGAGCAAATACCGGCGGTATTTGAAGCCAATTGGGTGGTGTGCTAGGGGTGGCAGTCTGCCAATTTCGGGGCTAATTGCTCGGAAGAGTGGGAGTGTGAAAGAGAGAGAGAGAGAGAGAGAGAGAGAGAGAGAGAGAGAGAGAGAGAGAGAGAGGGAGAGAGAGAGAGAGAGAGAGAGAGAGAGAGAGAGGGTGCAACAGCAGACTAAATAGTACACGTGCGACAGAGAGTGGCAGTGTATTTACGAAAGGCTATTTAGTGCATTACACAGAAAAGGACATTCACGGGTCTGCGTTAGTATCTTGATATCATGCAGTCCGAGCATTAGACAGGGCAGAGGGGACATGCTTCGAGAAAAAGGAAAAAGAAAAGAGAGGTACCATTTGGTCGCACTTCCTTGCATTCTCGGTCCTTCGACCAGTTGAGTCAATGCCTCAGTCACACACACACATTCTCTCATAGTTTCGCATCGTACGTGACATGGGTTCATTCGTGCGGTCTGGTTTAAGGGTGATCACTTTTTATCAGGTCATGCTAATTTTTCGGGTTTGTTTGAGGCCTGTTTAGGCAACACCTTGCAGCGCTAGTCTGCTTCGTGTATTAGACATGGCAAGGCTTCAGATCTTCGCCACACCTCGGCTGTAATCTCTGATGTGACCTGCAGAGGGAGGAAAAAAGAGGGGAGGGGAGGGGAACAGCATTCGCGCATATTCAAATACATGGATTCAAGAGTCCTTTACTTACCTCTTACTCGGCTTTCCTCCTCGGGGCAGAGTCCCCGGGGATATGGTTTCTGGAGTCGGGGGGGTGTGCCCATATAGGTCGTGTGCGGGGAAACGTAAAAAGGAAACCAGAGGTGCCTAGAGCGAGGTATCTAGTCGAAAGATGTATCTCACTATCGGGATCCTTAAACCTCCTTCAACGCTGTGACGTTTCTAAGGTTCTTCGGTTCTTGGGTCAGCTCCGTTCCCTAATACCTTAGAACGTCGTACTTTATAACATTTACATCATTTTATTTCACCCTTCTTTTACATTCCCTCATTTACACCGTTCGTTTTTACCCATCCTTGGAAGTCGAGGTCTTCCTCCATGCGAGAGTTCATGAGTCAGTCGCGTACTTTGAAGGCAGAGCGTCGTGTTGTCGATCCGATCCGTCCTCCAGGGCTGGGCAACCATCTTCTTTCAACCTTAAAGAGAGAGCAGAGTAGGGTGCACAGAAAAGAACTCTCCCACCGATCCCACATTTTTAAAATAAAGCATGCAATACCCGTCCAGAGTTTCGAAAACCTTTATTTTGCAAAATCATTTCAGCACGTGGATTATGAGGGTGCGGTCGTATTTGGCCGGACGTGGCAATGGCTAAAGTGCGTACAGTGGGGGTGTCGTTTTTGCATTAATAAAAACATTGGAAAGTTTTATTCATTCATTTGTAAGAAACTAAAACGTCTATTAATTGGCTGGGGGTTCGGGGGCATTTATTTCATAATTTAGAAGCATAGTCAGAATAGTTGCAATCAGATTTCCTATATGCATACCGTATGTGTGCGTCATAAATGGGGTTATACATCAGCTATAAAAATATAATACACCGTACATTTGTAATCAACATTTTTAACGGGATCCTTTCACAATGTTCGTCGAGTGAGCTCTCCTTGTCTTTTCTAGCCAAGTGTACAAAGGATCATAAAAAGTCTCAGAACATCAATTTTGTATTAGCACGAAGGAACACCACGAGGTGTTCGCAAGTTCCTATTGATACCAGCGCCATTTTGGGCGGGGCCGGCTCAGTCCGGAAGTAGCATCAGGGGGGAAATGTTTCCCATAACTGGCAGTTGGACCAGAGTCCTTTTCGGCAGTTCAAGAATTCATGCTAACAGAAGGAGTGGCAATGTCATGCTTGTTTCGTTAGTGATCAAGGCAGCCGTCCCTTACCGGAAGCCTGCAGAGGCCGAGGGCTCCTCCGGGGACTCTTGTAGAATCTTCAAGGCTGCGGAGATGCTGTCGGAGGTGGGGGCTCGTGCCCCAGTGGGCAAGTGTCCGAGTTACATTGCTGATCAAAGTTACTCTAGCGGCCGAGGCCCGCCTTCCAGCGGACCCAGACGCCATTTTGAGGCCCTACAGGGGCCACTCTCGTCGAGTTTGCAAGAGTGGAAGAGATCCTTCGGAGTGAAAGGAAAAGGGCCCTGTTTTGTGAAGGCGGGACGTTCGGCTGGGGTGCAGCTGTGATGCCCCCACCTGGGGGGGCGAGGGAGACTCGTTCGCGCCGTCTCCTTCTCCCGGTGCACTCCAGGCTGCTCTTTTTCATCGGCCCGCATGAAGGTCTCTCCACGCCCGGTGTTTCCCAAGTCTTGTGCTCAGTGCTGTGGGGGTATGGCCATCTGTGGCGCACACTCGGTGCTGCGCAAGTATCGGTGCAGTCGTTGCATATTCGGTGCTCCGAAAATATGGGCACCATTGCACGTTCGGTGCTGCGCAAGTATTGGGGTACCATCGCCTGGCTGGGGTGTTTGGCGTTGGGCCGGGGGCTGGGAGACCTCCTATCCGTGGAGGTGGGAGAGGCTCGCCCGCGTCGCCTCTCCCTCCCAGCCCAACTTGGACAAATTGTTGTGGAGGTACGTGCAGGACACCCCGCCGTCCAGAGCTGCTGCGGCTGTTACGGAAGGGAAAAGAAAGAGGTGCCTCGTTCTTCTCTGGACTTGTGGCGGGACTACTTAACACTATCCAAGCCTGTTGCGGCTGGCCGAGGAGGCATGTGGCGGGATTACCGGCAACTACCTAGGGCCGTTGCGGCTGGACTCCACTGGCCCCTGCCTCTCCTCCGGCTCCCCCATACGTTAAGATTTCCTGACCAAGTGTTGGCAGCAGGGCCCGCCTTATATGGGTTGCCGCCGGTTGGACGTAGCCGTAACCCTACCCCACTTTGGAAGGTTCCAGAAGGTGGGGGGGGGGGCGAATGTTCCATTGACTTTCATGTTCTACAGTTTTACCGTTCTTGTTTTTCTAGCGTTTATTGTGTTTTTCCTTGCTTGTTATGTTAAAATAAAAGTTCGTGTTTATCAGTGGCTTACTGATTTCGTTTCCCATTTCTTTCTTTCCAGGTTGTTTCATGCTAGAATTTCTATTAACATAGTTTATGTAACATGGAAGCACGTGCAGGGGGATGACGCAGATTCATATATTACGTACACACAAACTCAGACGGGGGGTAGTAGAAAAGTATGACGCACAAGATCCAAAGACAAACATAAAACAGTGATTATTTGGCCAAAATTATCTTTTTCCGTCTGTTAATTTAGAGCTAGGCTGGGTTCCCGTTTTTATATTGTCCGACCTAGGAAAACTCGAACATGTCGCTGAAATCGTTCTGGCGGAACCTGTGCCATCGGGCATAATCAAACGTGGTGGTTCTATCTGGTCTGTCCGTGCGGGTCGGATTTTTCTTTGTCTCGCGCTTTTTCTCATTCTGCTGGCCTGTCATTCCTGTCGGCCCTTTGCCCTTACTCACGCTCAGTAGAGTCGGGCATTGGGCTTTCCAGTGTCCGACATATCTACAAAAAGCGCATTGGTCTGGCCCTAAGTCTGGCCGTCTTTTGCGTAGTGTCGGGGGATAACTTTTGAGTAGTGGTGCCCCGGGGTTGTCCTGTCGGTATATTTCTCTACCTGGTTTGTCCTCGTCTTTTCTCTGTCGTTGCATAGCCTCTCTGCGCCACATACCGAGACTGTCGAGCATAATAGGCGTTGTCTTATTATTGAGAAGGGCTATTTCCAACGTTTCTATTTTGTCAAGGTCAAAGGATCCTGCCAGTGGCCACTGTTTGTCTTGACTTTCTTTGGTATACCTGTGCCACAATTTATTATAGGCTATGGTAACTAATCCATAGTTTATGAACATGTCCTTATTAGGGGTGCCTTCTAGTGGAGCTATATGGTCCACCTCTAATACACGGTCCGGGCTGAACCAATTATCAATCAGTGGGGAGAAGACAGACATGACGGCTCGTAACGAGGGACTAAAAAGTCAGCACTGCCTATCTTATCACTAGGTGCAAAGACTAGACAGAATATTCCTATTCTACGTTGTTTGCAGGCAGTGAATACCTCATGAACAAAAATAAAAAAGAGTAACTAATAACGAGGAACAATCAAACAATCAATAAATAAATAAGATAGAGTAAGGTCAATGGGGAGAGTAAGTAGGGCGCAAAAGTCTGCGTCCTCTACCCTTTCACTATCCGCAAAGAGGAATCTGTTGTTTCCGGTTTGCAGACAGAGAATCTCCAGAAGACAATCTGCGAACAGTAGTTCGGGGTCAAAGAACCCAGTTAATCAGTGAGGGAGAGTGAGCCTCCCAAAAACCGTTAAGAAATAATAGAGTCAGTGGAGGAGAAAAATAGGCGCGACGGTTGCGTTACCTATCCTTCACTGTTTGCAGAAGGGAAAGAGCCTACTGTTTCTCCGCGTGCAGACAGTGAATCTCCAAATAAGTTAACAAAGAGTAATACTAGTATATATTGTAAAACAATCAAGCAATCAAGCAATCATTTTGCAACTTGTCGTGTTTACACGACCTTACCCGGACCGTATGGGCGGTTTCTTGTCTTCCGAATCCAGCGCCCGTTCGTCCTCTTTTTCTCGTATTTCTCACGGCACTCCTAATGGTCCCCAGTCAGGACCGTAGATCACTCGAGAGAGGTCTGTTCGGAACAAGTGAAGTTCGGATGATCGGCTGCCAGACGAGGGTCTATTGGGCAAGAGCTCTCCCGATCGTTGCAGTCGTTCACTCTGTCGTCGGGACCTCTCCCACTGGATCCACGAGTCGCTGATGGGCCCCACGCTTGGGACGCCAATTGTTAAAATAAAGTTTTGGGTCGGGGACAATCGATATTTGCCCGGCGGTATTGCCTCTGTGACCCTCGAATTATTTAATAAATGAAGAGGCAGGCGCTGGAGACTGGAAAGCAGGAAACAAGGTTTTTATTCTCTCCGGACAGCAGGTATCGTTCTGAGGTGCTCTAACTACATTTCGGAGGCCTGGCCTCTTATACACTGTTTTATGACTTTATTGCAGATTACATATTCATGACAAAGCTTTGATGTACGGAAAGACATTCTCGGAATCCCCCCTTTGGGCCCGTTCCCACACACATTTACAGTTGAAGTCCCCACCCTAGTCACAACAGGTGATGAGTATCGCGCAGCTGGATATTCCGTCAATTCATAGAATGTGGGGGTCGATCGGATCTCATGGGGTGGGGGCTTTGATCAACCCGGAGATCCTTTGATGGGGGAAGCTTTCTATTGTACGGGGAGGGGCAAGGAATGGTATCGGCAGAGCTGGGTGTCGGCCTGGGAACGGGGAAGACAAACGGGCACACGGGGAAAAAGGGGGTTTGCATCAAAGGGCCGGGGATCATGAAGGGGAAGAAGGGAGGTGTCGCGCTGGGAACAGGATGGGGTTCTGAGTCGGGGCTGCGCTGAAGAGGGGTTTATGACTCAAAGCACGTGCGTGCGGGGGGGGGTGGGTCAGTGTGCAGGCTTGGTGAGGGCGAAGGGCTATGCTGGGGGGCCAGTGGCATGCAGAAAGGGCTGTTCTGTTCAAGGCACCTAAAATGGCGGGGCGCGCAAGACAAAAAGTGTGGCATCAGGGGAAAAGGCAAGATGGCGCAGATAATGTTCACCAAACCGTACTAATTTTCAACAAATTATCACAAACTTCTGCTCAGAAGAATAAGACTCTGTATGTGGAGGGATATTTTAGCAAGAGAAAGGTAACAGAATGCCATTTTAGCGTAAAAATTGTGGGTCTTCGGCCTAAACGGTAATGTAAACACAACAATGATGGACAGAATGTGGATCAATGTCACACATTCACCCCAGTCCAAAGATCTGGGCCCAAATCCATCGTTTTTCCACTCCACACCACCCTGGGTTAGACAATGGCGATATGCAAATCGGCGCTGACCCTGTGCCCCATGGGAACAGTCCAGTCCGAACTACAAAAGCCATGTCCTTCCCAGAACGGAATCAAGCATCCGAGGACCGGCCCGGTTTCGAGGTAACACCTCTCATCAGCCCGGCTAGCTTGACTCCAGTGGTGTGGAGTGCCTGGGACTCACGTCTGAGCATCCCCAGTACACTTATAGCGGTAATTGCAAACACAACAATGATGGACAGAATGTGGATCAATGTCACACATTCACCCCAGTCCAAAGATCTGGGCCCAAATCCATCGTTTTTCCACTCCACACCACCCTGGGTTAGACAATGGCGATATGCAAATCAGCGCTGACCCTGTGCCCCATGGGAACAGTCCAGTCCGAACTACAAAAGCCATGTCCTTCCCAGAACGGAATCAAGCATCCGAGGACCGGCCCGGTTTCGAGGTAACACCTCTCATCAGCCCGGCTAGCTTGACTCCAGTGGTGTGGAGTGCCTGGGACTCACGTCTGAGCATTCCCAGTACACTTATAGCGGTAATTGCAAACACAACAATGAGGGACAGAATGTGGATCAATGTCACACATTCACCCCAGTCCAAAGATCTGGGCCCAAATCCATCGTTTTTCCACTCCACACCACCCTGGGTTAGACAATGGCGATATGCAAATCAGCGCTGACCCTGTGCCCCATGGGAACAGTCCAGTCCGAACTACAAAAGCCATGTCCTTCCCAGAACGGAATCAAGCATCCGAGGACCGGCCCGGTTTCGAGGTAACACCTCTCATCAGCCCGGCTAGCTTGACTCCAGTGGTGTGGAGTGCCTGGGACTCACGTCTGAGCATCCCCAGTACACTTATAGCGGTAATTGCAAACACAACAATGATGGACAGAATGTGGATCAATGTCACACATTCACCCCAGTCCAAAGATCTGGGCCCAAATCCATCGTTTTTCCACTCCACACCACCCTGGGTTAGACAATGGCGATATGCAAATCAGCGCTGACCCTGTGCCCCATGGGAACAGTCCAGTCCAAACTACAAAAGCCATGTCCTTCCCAGAACGGAATCAAGCATCCGAGGACCGGCCCGGTTTCGAGGTAACACCTCTCATCAGCCCGGCTAGCTTGACTCCAGTGGTGTGGAGTGCCTGGGACTCACGTCTGAGCATCCCCAGTACACTTATAGCGGTAATTGCAAACACAACAATGATGGACAGAATGTGGATCAATGTCACACATTCACCCCAGTCCAAAGATCTGGGCCCAAATCCATCGTTTTTCCACTCCACACCACCCTGGGTTAGACAATGGCGATATGCAAATCAGCGCTGACCCTGTGCCCCATGGGGACAGTCCAGTCCGAACTACAAAAGCCATGTCCTTCCCAGAACGGAATCAAGCATCCGAGGACCGGCCAGGTTTCGAGGTAACACCTCTCATCAGCCCGGCTAGCTTGACTCCAGTGGTGTGGAGTGCCTGGGACTCACGTCTGAGCATCCCCAGTACACTTATAGCGGTAATTGCAAACACAACAATGATGGACAGAATGTGGATCAATGTCACACATTCACCCCAGTCCAAAGATCTGGGCCCAAATCCATCGTTTTTCCACTCCACACCACCCTGGGTTAGACAATGGCGATATGCAAATCAGCGCTGACCCTGTGCCCCATGGGAACAGTCCAGTCCGAACTACAAAAGCCATGTCCTTCCCAGAACGGAATCAAGCATCCGAGGACCGGCCCGGTTTCGAGGTAACACCTCTCATCAGCCCGGCTAGCTTGACTCCAGTTGTGTGGAGTGCCTGGGACTCACGTCTGAGCATCCCCAGTACACTTATAGCGGTAATTGCAAACACAACAATGATGGACAGAATGTGGATCAATGTCACACATTCACCCCAGTCCAAAGATCTGGGCCCAAATCCATCGTTTTTCCACTCCACACCACCCTGGGTTAGACAATGGCGATATGCAAATCAGCGCTGACCCTGTGCCCCATGGGAACAGTCCAGTCCGAACTACAAAAGCCATGTCCTTCCCAGAACGGAATCAAGGATCCGAGGACCGGCCCGGTTTCGAGGTAACACCTCTCATCAGCCCGGCTAGCTTGACTCCAGTGGTGTGGAGTGCCTGGGACTCACGTCTGAGCATCGCCAGTACACTTATAGCGGTAATTGCAAACACAACAATGATGGACAGAATGTGGAATAATGTCACACATTCACCCCAGTCCAAAGATCTGGGCCCAAATCCATCGTTTTTCCACTCCACACCACCCTGGGTTAGACAATGGCGATATGCAAATCAGCGCTGACCCTGTGCCCCATGGGAACAGTCCAGTCCGAACTACAAAAGCCACGTCCTTCCCAGAACGGAATCAAGCATCCGAGGACCGGCCCGGTTTCGAGGTAACACCTCTCATCAGCCCGGCTAGCTTGACTCCAGTGGTGTGGAGTGCCTGGGACTCACGTCTGAGCATCCCCAGTACACTTATAGCGGTAATTGCAAACACAACAATGATGGACAGAATGTGGATCAATGTCACACATTCACCCCAGTACAAAGATCTGGGCCCAAATCCATCGTTTTTCCACTCCACACCACCGTGGGTTAGACAATGGCGATATGCAAATCAGCGCTGACCCTGTGCCCCATGGGAACAGTCCAGTCCGAACTACAAAAGCCATGTCCTTCCCAGAACGGAATCAAGCATCCGAGGACCGGCCCGGTTTCGAGGTAACACCTCTCATCAGCCCGGCTAGCTTGACTCCAGTGGTGTGGAGTGCCTGGGACTCACGTCTGAGCATCCCCAGTACACTTATAGCGGTAATTGCAAACACAACAATGATGGACAGAATGTGGATCAATGTCACACATTCACCCCAGTCCAAAGATCTGGGCCCAAATCCATCGTTTTTCCACTCCACACCACCCTGGGTTAGACAATGGCGATATGCAAATCAGCGCTGACCCTGTGCCCCATGGGAACAGTCCAGTCCGAACTACAAAAGCCATGTCCTTCCCAGAACGGAATCAAGCATCCGAGGACCGGCCCGGTTTCGAGGTAACACCTCTCATCAGCCCGGCTAGCTTGACTCCAGTGGTGTGGAGTGCCTGGGACTCACGTCTGAGCATCCCCAGTACACTTATAGCGGTAATTGCAAACACAACAATGATGGACAGAATGTGGATCAATGTCACACATTCACCCCAGTCCAAAGATCTGGGCCCAAGTCCATCGTTTTTCCACTCCACACCACCCTGGGTTAGACAATGGCGATATGCAAATCAGCGCTGACCCTGTGCCCCATGGGAACAGTCCAGTCCGAACTACAAAAGCCATAAGAGGACACTAATCACCAACTGCAAAATATCACAAACTTCTGCTCAGAAGAATAAGACTCTGTATGTGGAGGGATATTTTAGCAAGAGAAAGGTAACAGAATGCCATTTTAGCGTAAAAATTGTGGGTCTTCGGCCTAAACGGTAATGTAGCCAGGTGCAAGTCAGAAAACACATGAACCATTCTCAAAACCCCACAAGTGGCCTCACCTTTCCTGCACCAATGGGTACTTCTACCCAGGGCCCAAACAGAAGCACTGCCGGAGACTACCTGAAGCAGTGTTACCACAGACTCTGGATCCAGTGCAGCCTGATGAAGACTTGGCAGCCACCTAGCCTCCAAGTGTGGAAACTTGTTCTTACTATTATGATGAGTCACAGAGGAGAATCCTACACTGGCTTAGCTTTAGAAAAGTTCTACCCACGGGGCATCTCGTCTGTGCTCAGTCTTTAGTACTCTGGTCCTGACATTGACATGCCACTCCCTGCAGCTGGATTTCTTAACTATCTTTCCTCAAAAACGTGTATAAGCACTGTTTCTTTCTAGGAGCTCACACGTAGCTCCCAAACACAGCTCTTTGGAGAATTGTCTTGCAGCTTCCAACTTGCTTGGCCAGAGGGTCCATAGAATAGATGGGCTTTGTTTTTTTTTTAGGTCGTGTGTGTGGCACTGAATTCCAGACCCAATATAAGCCAGGCTTGCAGTCCTAGACACTGTGCAGGGCAGAAAGATCATTGCTGTGGTAAATAGTATTGGTTTAGTTCTGGTGGTAGATGGACACTGCATGCTGCATGGTGATTGTATGCTTCAGGTTGAATAAGAGAAGGATCCCACATATCTGGCAGAGGTTTCACTTCATTTTTAGGGGCAGATTTACAAGCCCGTTGCGATATCTTTACGACGACTACACCGCTGCGTCACTTCTGTGACGCAGCGACGTCGTAAACAATGCGCCACTGTGCAACATATTTACAATGTGATGCATCTAGGGAGATGTGTCACGTTGTAAAGCCCTGTGCTACATTATACCTGCGTCAGATATAATGTATGTAGGGTGGGTGTTCTGTCGCAAGGAAGCCTTGTAAAAGTGACACTGTGAAATCTACAAAATTTCACTGAGTCACTTTTACGACCCAGCTGTGGCAAAACCTTACTCCTGCTTGTAGCAGGGATAAGGAGTGACGCAGCACAGAAGGTATAGGCTGCCCCTGAGCAGTGCTGGAGTTGCAACACGACTCCAGCACTGCGTCACCTTTACGCCGACAGATGCGTCACACATCTGTCTATGCTTGCCCCACAGTGCGACACATTGTAAATGCGGCTCATCCATGGTGGCGCAAGGTTTTTTTTACGTGTCGCATATTAACTGGCGCATCCCTGCTAATATGCAGGGAGGCGCCAGTTCTTGTAAATCCGCCCCTTAGTGTCCATCGTAAACTGGGAGCGAAGAAAGGGATGCTGGTTGACCAGCTCCCTTGGTTAATACGCACTCAGCATCACTGTTGGGCCTGGCCTGAATAAGTTTGACTAAATAAAAGCAAGAAGTGAAGGCTCCCCAGTGCCCATGAGTAAAATCTCACATTTGGAATAATTAAGGCAGACCCAGCTGAGTTTCAAAGCAAACAGTTCTGGACTTCTCAGTTTGCCACTTAGGGCCTCATTACAAGTTTGCCGAAATTTGGTGTGGTGATACTAGAGGGTCCGAACCTCTGAATTCTGGCTGGCATTCCTGCGCCAAAATCTGGGAATGACAGGTTATTTCACCTACAATCAGTAATATCAGATGGAACCAGGAGCTCCTGAACTAATTCCATATGATATAAATATTGGCCCAAAGCTGCATTTGAGTATTAACTGATGTGTGGAGTGGGCTTTTTGCTAGTCTTTTGTTTGTAGGTGGGAGAAAGCCTCAGAAGGTGATGGTGAACATTTGCTATTGCCCTCATGCTGCTTATAAAACAAGGGTAGGGGCTAAGTGCAGTAGCTGCAGTGCTTAATATGTAAAAAAAAAAAAAAGTGCTAGGGCCCTCCTTAGGAGGCCACTGCAGGGTACAGTGTCCATTGCCCCTGCCAGCCCTGCAAATGACGCAGTACAAAAGGTGGCGCTGATGGACGGGGTTTAATCCATCACGTTCTTTAGCCCACTCTGCCACCCCAGTTCATACATGGCCATATGCAAATCAGTCTGACCCTGTGCCTCGTGGGAACAGTCCAGCCCGAACTGCCAATCCATGCCTTCCCTGGACCGGAAACAAGCTTCCTAGGACCGGTTTCTGGGATTTCAGCAGTCTTCCGCCAGGCTTGCTTGAATCCAGTGGCAAAGTGAGCAAGGGACTCACGTCTGAGCATACCCTGCCACCTTATGGTGAACAAAGAGGTACAAAAGGGGGTGGTGATGGACGGAGCATCTGAACCATTCAAACACTCACACCCAGTCAACAGATCTGGGTTTAATCCATCACCGTTCTTTAGCCCACTCTGCCACCTCAGTTCAGACATGGCCATATGCAAATCAGTCTGACCATGTGCCTCATGGGAACAGTCCAGCCCGAACTCCCAAGCCATGCCTTCCCTGAACCGGAAACAAGCTTCCTAGTACCGGTTTCTGGTATTTCAGCCGTCTTCAGCCATGCTTGCTTGAATCTAGTGGCAAAGTGAGCAAGGGACTCACGTCGGAGCATACCCTGCCAACCTATGGCGAACAAAGCGGTACAAAAGGGGGTGGTGATGGACGGAGCATCTGAACCAATTAAACACTCACATCCTTCAACAGATCTGGGTTCAATCCATCACCGTTCTTTAGCCCACTCTGCCACCCCAGTTCAGACATGGCCATATGCAAATCAGTCTGACCCTGTGCCTCATGGGAACAGTCCAGCCCAAACTGCCAAGCCATGCCTTCCCTGGACCGGAAACAAGCTTCCTAGGACCGGTGTCTGGCATTTCAGCCATCTTCAGCCAGGCTTGCTTGAATCCAGTGGCAAAGTGAGCAAGGGACTCACGTCTGAGCATACCCTGCCAACTTATGGCGAACAAAGCGGTACAAAAGGGGGTAGTGATGGACGGAGCATGCGAACCAATCAAACACTCACTCCCAGTCAACAGATCTGGGTTTAATCCATCACCGTTCTTTAGCCCACTCTGCCACCCCAGTTCAGACATGGCCATATGCAAATCAGTCTGACCCTGTGCCTCATGGTAACAGTCCAGCCAGAACTGCCAAGCCATGCCTTTCCTGGACCAGAAAAAAACATGCTTCCTTGGACCTGTTTCTGGCATTTCAGCCGTCTTCAGCCACGGTTGCTTGAATCCAGTGGCAAAGTGAGCAAGGGACTCACGTCTGAGCATACCCTGCCAACCTATGGCGAACAAAGCGGTACAAAAGGGGGTGGTGATGGACGGAGCATCTGAACCAATCAAACACTCACACTCCTTCAACAAATCTGGGTTTAATCCATCACCGTTCTTTAGCAGACTCTGCCACCCCAGTTCAGACATGGCCATATGCAAATCAGTCTGACCCAGTGCCTCATGGGAACAGTCCAGCCCAAACTGCCAAGCCATGCCTTCCCTGGACTGGAAACAAGCTTCCTAGGACCAGTTTCTGGCATTTCAGCCGTCTTCAGCCAGGCTTGCTTGAATCCAGTGGCAAAGTGAGCAAGGGACTCGCGTCTGAGCATACCCTGCCAATTTATGGCGAATAAAGCGGTACAAAAGGGGGTGGTGATGGACGGAGCATCTGAACCAATCAAACACTCACACCCAGTCAACAGATCTGGGTTTAATCCATCACCGTTCTTTAGCCCACTCTGCCACTGCAGTTCAGACATGGCCATATGCAAATCAGTCTGACCCTGTGCCTCATGGTAACAGTCCAGCCCGAACTGCCAAGCCATGCCTTTCCTGGACCAGAAAAAAACATGCTTCCTTGGACCGGTTTCTGGCATTTCAGCCGTCTTCAGCCACGGTTGCTTGAATCCAGTGGCAAAGTGAGCAAGGGACTCACGTCTGAGCATACCCTGCCAACCTATGGCGAACAAAGCGGTACAAAAGGGGGTGGTGATGGACGGAGCATCTGAACCAATCAAACACTCACACTCCTTCAACAAATCTGGGTTTAATCAATCACCGTTCTTTAGCAGACTCTGCCACCCCAGTTCAGACATGGCCATATTCAAATCAGTCTGACCCTGTGCCTCATGGGAACAGTCCAGCCCAAACTCCCAAGCCATGCCTTCCCTGGACCGGAAACAAGCTTCCTAGGACCAGTTTCTGGCATTTCAGCCATCTTCAGTCAGGCTTGCTTGAATCCAGTGGCAAAGTGAGCAAGGGACTCGTGTCTGAGCATACCCTGCCAATTTATAGCGAACAAAGCGGTACAAAAGGGGGTGGTGATGGACGGAGCATCAGAACCAATAAAACACTCACACCCAGTCAACAGATCTGGGTTTAATCCATCACCGTTCTTTAGTCCACTCTGCCACCCCAGTTCAGACATGGCCATATGCAAATCAGTCTGACCCTGTGCCTCATGGGAACAGTCCAGCCCGAACTGCCAAGCGATGCCTTCCCTGGACTGGAAACAAGCTTCCTAGGACCATTTTCTGGCATTTCAGCCGTCTTCAGCCAGGCTTGCTTGAATCCAGTGGCAAAGTGAGCAAGGAACTCACATCTGAGCATACCCTGCCAACTTATGGCGAACAAAGCGGTACAAAAGGGGGTGGTGATGGACGGAGCATCTGAACCAATCAAACACTCACACTCCTTCAACAGATCTGGGTTTAATCCATCACCATTCTTTAGCCCACTCTGCCACCCCAGTTCAGACATGGCCATATGCAAATCAGTCTGACCCTGTGCCTCATGGGAACAGTCCAGCCCGAACTGCCAAGCCATGCCTTCCCTGGACCGGAAACAAGCTTCCTAGGACCATTTTCTGGCATTTCAGCCGTCTTCAGCCAGGCTTGCTTGAATCCAGTGGCAAAGTGAGCAAGGAATGCACGTCTGAGGATACCCTGCCAACTTATGGCGAACAAAGCGGTACAAAAGGGGGTGGTGATGGACGGAGCATCTGAACCAATCAAACACTCACACTCCTTCAACAGATCTGGGTTTAATCCATCACCATTCTTTAGCCCACTCTGCCACCCCAGTTCAGACTTGGCCATATGCAAATCAGTCTCACCCTGTGCCTCATGGGAACAGTGCAGTCCGAACTGCCAAGCCATGCCTTCCCTGGACAGGAAACAAGCTTCCTAGGACCGGTTTCTGGCATTTCAGCCGTCTTCAGCAAGTCTTGCTTGAATCCAGTGGCAAAGTGAGCAAGGGACTAACGTCTGAGCATACCCTGCGAACTTATGGCAAACAAAGCGGTACAAAAGGGGGTGGTGATGGACGGAGCATCAGAACCAATCAAACACTCAAACCCATTCAACAGAACTGGCTTTAATCCATCACCGTTCTTTAGGCCACTCTGCCACCCCAGTTCAGACATGGCCATATGCAAATCAGCCTGACCATGTGCCTCATGGGAACATTCCAGCCCGAACTGCCAATCCATGCCTTCCCTGGACCGGAAACAAGCTTCCTAGGACTGGTTTCTGGCATTTCAGCCGTCTTTAGCCAGGCTTGCTTGAATCCAGTGGCAAAGTGAGCAAGGGACTCACGTCTGAGCATACCCTGCCACCTTATGGCGAACAAAGAGGTACAAAAGGGGGTGGTGATGGACGGAGCATCTGAACCATTCAAACACTCACACCCAGTCAACAGATCTGGGTTTAATCCATCACCGTTCTTTAGCCCACTCTGCCACCCCAGTTCAGACATGGCCATATGCAAATCAGTCTGACCATGTGCCTCATGGGAACAGTCCAGGCCGAACTGCCAAGCCATGCCTTCCCTGGACCAGAAACAAGCTTCCTAGGACCGGTTTCTCGCATTTCAGCCGTCTTCAGCCATGCTTGCTTGAATCCTGTGGCAAAGTGAGCAAGGGACTCACGTCTGAGCTTACCCTGCCAACTTATGGCGAACAAAGCGGTACAAAAGGGGTAGTGATGAACGGAGCATCTGAACCAATCAAACACTCAAACCCATTCAACAGATCTAGGTTTAATCCTTCCCCATTCTTTAGCCCACTCTGCCACCCCAGTTCAGACATGGCCATATGCAAATCAATCTGACCCTGTGCCTCATGGGAACAGTCCAGCCCAAACTGCCAAGCCATGCCTTCCCTGGACTGGAAACAAGCTTCCTAGGACCGGTTTCTGGCATTTCAGCCATCTTCAGCCAGGCTTGCTTGAATCCAGTGGCAAAGTGAGCAAGGGACTCACGTCTGAGCATACCCTGCCAACTTATGGCGAACAAAGCGGTACAAAAGGGGGTGGTGATGGACGGAGCATCCGAACCAATCAAACACTCACTCCCAGTCGACAGATCTGGGTTTAATCCATCGCCGTTCTTTAGCCCACTCTGCCACCCCAGTTCAGACATGGCCATATGCAAATCAGTCTGACCCTGTGCCTCATGGTAACAGTCCAGGCCGAACTGCCAAGCCATGCCTTTCCTGGACCAGAAAAAATCATGCTTCCTTGGACCCGTTTCTGGCATTTCAGCCGTCTTCAGCCACGGTTGCTTGAATCCAGTGGCAAAGTGAGCAAGGGACTCACGTCTGAGCATACCCTGCCAACCTATGGCGAACAAAGCGGTACAAAAGGGGGTGGTGATGGACGGAGCATCTGAACCAATCAAACACTCACACCCAGTCAACACATCTGGGTTTAATCCATCACCGGTCTTTAGCCCACTCTGCCATTGCAGTTCAGACATGGCCATATGCAAATCAGTCTGACCCTGTGCCTCATGTGAACAGTCCCGCCTGGAGTGCCAAGCCATGCCTTCCCTGGACCGGAAACAAGCTTCCTAGGACCGGTTTCTGGCATTTCAGCCGTCTTCAGCGAGGCTTTCTTGAATCCAGTGGCAAAGTGAGCAAGGGACTCACGTCTGAGCATACCCTGCCAACTTATGGCGAACAAAGCGGTACAAAAGGGGGTGGTGATGGACGGAGCATCCGAACCAATCAAACACTCACACCCAGTCAACACATCTGGGTTTAATCCATCACCGTTCTTTAGCCCACTCTGCCACTGCAGTTCAGACATGGCCATATGCAAATCAGTCTGACCCTGTGCCTCATGGGAACAGTCCCGCCTGGAGTGCCAAGCCATACCTTCCCTGGACCGGAAACAAGCTTCCTAGGACCGGTTTCTGGCATTTCAGCCGTCTTCAGCGAGGCTTTCTTGAATCCAGTGGCAAAGTGAGCAAGGGACTCACGTCTGAGCATACCCTGCCAACTTATGGCCAACAAAGCGGTACAAAAGGGGGTGGTGATGGACGGAGCATCCGAACCAATCAAACACTCACTCCCAGTCAACAGATCTGGGTTTAATCCATCACCGTTCTTTAGCCCACTCTGCCACCCCAGTTCAGACATGGCCATATGCAAATCAGTCTGACCCTGTGCCTCATGGTAACAGTCCAGCCCGAACTGCCAAGCCATGCCTTTCCTGGACCGGGGAAACAAGCTTCCTAGGACCAGTTTCTGGCATTTCAGCCATCTTCAGTCAGGCTTGCTTGAATCCAGTGGCAAAGTGAGCAAGGGACTTGTGTCTGAGCATACCCTGCCAATTTATAGCGAACAAAGCGGTACAAAAGGGGGTGGTGATGGACGGAGCATCAGAACCAATAAAACACTCACACCCAGTCAACAGATCTGGTTTAATCCATCACCGTTCTTTAGTCCACTCTGCCACCCCAGTTCAGACATGGCCATATGCAAATCAGTCTGACCCTGTGCCTCCTGGGAACAGTCCAGCCCGAACTGCCAAGCCATGCCTTCCCTGGACCGGAAACAAGCTTCCTAGGACCATTTTCTGGCATTTCAGCCGTCTTCAGCCAGGCTTGCTTGAATCCAGTGGCAAAGTGAGCAAGGAACTCACGTCTGAGCATACCCTGCCAACTTATGGCGAACAAAGCGGTACAAAAGGGGGTGGTGATGGACGGAGCATCTGAACCAATCAAACACTCACACTCCTTCAACAGATCTGGGTTTAATCCATCACCATTCTTTAGCCCACTCTGCCACCCCAGTTCAGACATGGCCATATGCAAATCATTCTGACCCTGTGCCTCATGGGAACAGTCCAGCCCAAACTGCCAAGCCATGCCTTCCCTGGACTGGAAACAAGCTTCCTAGGACCAGTTTCTGGCATTTCAGCCGTCTTCAGCCAGGCTTGCTTGAATCCAGTGGCAAAGTGAGCAAGGAACGCACGTCTGAGCATACCCTGCCAACTTATGGCGAACAAAGCGGTACAAAAGGGGGTGGTGATGGACGGAGCATCTGTACCAATCAAACACTCACACTCCTTCAACAGATCTGGGTTTAATCCATCACCATTCTTTAGCCCACTCTGCCACCCCAGTTCAGACATGGCCATATGCAAATCAGTCTCACCCTGTGCCTCATGGGAACAGTCCATCCCGAACTGCCAAGCCATGCCTTCCCTGGACCGGAAACAAGCTTCCTAGAAACAGTTTCTGGCATTTCAGCCGTCTTCAGCCAGGCTTGCTTGAATCCAGTGGCAAAGTGAGCAAGGAACGCACGTCTGAGCATACCCTGCCAACTTATGGCGAACAAAGCGGTACAAAAGGGGGTTTGAATGGACGGAGCATCTGAACCAATCAAACACTCACACTCCTTCAACAGATCTGGGTTTAATCCATCACCATTCTTTAGCCCACTCTGCCACCCCAGTTCAGACATGGCCATATGCAAATCAGTCTCACCCTGTGCCTCATGGGAACAGTCCAGTCCGAACTGCCAAGCCATGCCTTCCCTGGACCGGAAACAAGCTTCCTTGGACCGGTTTCTGGCATTTCAGCCGTCTTCAGCCACGGTTGCTTGAATCCAGTGGCAAAGTGAGTAAGGGACTCACGTCTGGCCATACCCTGCTAACCTATGGCGATCAAAGCGGTACAAAAGGGGGTGGTGATGGACGGAGCATCTGAACCAATCAAACACTCAAACCCATTCAAAAGATCTGGGTTTAATCCATCACCGTTCTTTAGCCCACTCTGCCACCCCAGTTCAGACATGGCCATAAGCAAATCAGCCTGACCCTGTGCCTCATGGGAACAGTCCAGCCCAAACTGCCACGCCATGCCTTCCCTGGACCGGAAACAAGCTTCCTAGAAACAGTTTCTGGCATTTCAGCCATCTTCAGCCAGGCTTGCTTGAATCCAGTGGCAAAGTGAGCAAGGGACTCGCGTCTGAGCATACCCTACCAACTTATGGCGAACAAAGCGGTACAAAAGGGGGTGGTGATGGACGGAGCATCTGAACCAATCAAACACTCACACCCAGTCAACAGATCTGGGTTTAATCCATCGCCGTTCTTTAGCCCACTCTGCCACCCCAGTTCAGACATGGCCATATGCAAATCAGTCTGACCCTGTGCCTCATGGGAACAGTCCAGCCCAAACTGCCAAGCCATGCCTTCCCTGGACTGGAAACAAGCTTCCTAGGACCGGTTTCTGGCATTTCAGCCATCTTCAGCCAGGCTTGCTTGAATCCAGTGGCAAAGTGAGCAAGGGACTCACGTCTGAGCATACCCTGCCAACTTATGGCGAACAAAGCGGTACAAAAGGGGGTGGTGATGGACGGAGCATCCGAACCAATCAAACACTCACTCCCAGTCAACAGATCTGGGTTTAATCCATCGCCGTTCTTTAGCCCACTCTGCCACCCCAGTTCAGACATGGCCATATGCAAATCAGTCTGACCCTGTGCCTCATGGTAACAGTCCAGGCCGAACTGCCAAGCCATGCCTTTTACTGGACCAGAAAAAATCATGCTTCCTTGGACCTGTTTCTGGCATTTCAGCCGTCTTCAGCCACGGTTGCTTGAATCCAGTGGCAAAGTGAGCAAGGGACTCACGTCTGAGCATACCCTGCCAACCTATGGCGAACAAAGCGGTACAAAAGGGGGTGGTGATGGACGGAGCATCTGAACCAATCAAACACTCACACCCAGTCAACACATCTGGGTTTAATCCATCACCGTTCTTTAGCCCACTCTGCCATTGCAGTTCAGACATGGCCATATGCAAATCAGTCTGACCCTGTGCCTCATGTGAACAGTCCCGCCTGGAGTGCCAAGCCATGCCTTCCCTGGACCGGAAACAAGCTTCCTAGGACCGGTTTCTGGCATTTCAGCCGTCTTCAGCGAGGCTTTCTTGAATCCAGTGGCAAAGTGAGCAAGGGACTCACGTCTGAGCATACCCTGCCAACTTATGGCGAACAAAGCGGTACAAAAGGGGGTGGTGATGGACGGAGCATCCGAACCAATCAAACACTCACACCCAGTCAACACATCTGGGTTTAATCCATCACCGTTCTTTAGCCCACTCTGCCACTGCAGTTCAGACATGGCCATATGCAAATCAGTCTGACCCTGTGCCTCATGGGAACAGTCCCGCCTGGAGTGCCAAGCCATACCTTCCCTGGACCGGAAACAAGCTTCCTAGGACCGGTTTCTGGCATTTCAGCCGTCTTCAGCGAGGCTTTCTTGAATCCAGTGGCAAAGTGAGCAAGGGACTCACGTCTGAGCATACCCTGCCAACTTATGGCCAACAAAGCGGTACAAAAGGGGGTGGTGATGGACGGAGCATCCGAACCAATCAAACACTCACTCCCAGTCAACAGATCTGGGTTTAATCCATCACCGTTCTTTAGCCCACTCTGCCACCCCAGTTCAGACATGGCCATATGCAAATCAGTCTGACCCTGTGCCTCATGGTAACAGTCCAGCCCGAACTGCCAAGCCATGCCTTTCCTGGACCGGGGAAACAAGCTTCCTAGGACCAGTTTCTGGCATTTCAGCCATCTTCAGTCAGGCTTGCTTGAATCCAGTGGCAAAGTGAGCAAGGGACTCGTGTCTGAGCATACCCTGCCAATTTATAGCGAACAAAGCGGTACAAAAGGGGGTGGTGATGGACGGAGCATCAGAACCAATAAAACACTCACACCCAGTCAACAGATCTGGTTTAATCCATCACCGTTCTTTAGTCCACTCTGCCACCCCAGTTCAGACATGGCCATATGCAAATCAGTCTGACCCTGTGCCTCCTGGGAACAGTCCAGCCCGAACTGCCAAGCCATGCCTTCCTGGACCGGAAACCAGCTTCCTAGGACCATTTTCTGGCATTTCAGCCGTCTTCAGCCAGGCTTGCTTGAATCCAGTGGCAAAGTGAGCAAGGAACTCACGTCTGAGCATACCCTGCCAACTTATGGCGAACAAAGCGGTACAAAAGGGGGTGGTGATGGACGGAGCATCTGAACCAATCAAACACTCACACTCCTTCAACAGATCTGGGTTTAATCCATCACCATTCTTTAGCCCACTCTGCCACCCCAGTTCAGACATGGCCATATGCAAATCATTCTGACCCTGTGCCTCATGGGAACAGTCCAGCCCAAACTGCCAAGCCATGCCTTCCCTGGACTGGAAACAAGCTTCCTAGGACCAGTTTCTGGCATTTCAGCCGTCTTCAGCCAGGATTGCTTGAATCCAGTGGCAAAGTGAGCAAGGAACGCACGTCTGAGCATACCCTGCCAACTTATGGCGAACAAAGCGGTACAAAAGGGGGTGGTGATGGACGGAGCATCTATACCAATCAAACACTCACACTCCTTCAACAGATCTGGGTTTAATCCATCACCATTCTTTAGCCCACTCTGCCACCCCAGTTCAAACATGGCCATATGCAAATCAGTCTCACCCTGTGCCTCATGGGAACAGTCCATCCCGAACTGCCAAGCCATGCCTTCCCTGGACCGGAAAAAAACTTCCTAGGACCATTTTCTGGCATTTCAGCCGTCTTCAGCCAGGCTTGCTTGAATCCAGTGGCAAAGTGAGCAAGGAACGCACGTCTGAGCATACCCTGCCAACTTATGGCGAACAAAGCGGTACAAAAGGGGGTTTGAATGGACGGAGCATCTGAACCAATCAAACACTCACACTCCTTCAACAGATCTGGGTTTAATCCATCACCATTCTTTAGCGCACTCTGCCACCCCAGTTCAGACATGGCCGTATGCAAATCAGTCTCACCCTGTGCCTCATGGGAACAGTCCAGTCCGAACTGCCAAGCCATGCCTTCCCTGGACCGGAAACAAGCTTCCTTGGACCGGTTTCTGGCATTTCAGCCGTCTTCAGCCACGGTTGCTTGAATCCAGTGGCAAAGTGAGTAAGGGACTCACGTCTGGCCATACCCTGCTAACCTATGGCGATCAAAGCGGTACAAAAGGGGGTGGTGATGGACGGAGCATCTGAACCAATCAAACACTCAAACCCATTCAAAAGATCTGGGTTTAATCCATCACCGTTCTTTAGCCCACTCTGCCACCCCAGTTCAGACATGGCCATAAGCAAATCAGCCTGACCCCGTGCCTCATGGGAACAGTCCAGCCCAAACTGCCACGCCATGCCTTCCCTGGACCGGAAACAAGCTTCCTAGGAACAGTTTCTGGCATTTCAGCCATCTTCAGCCAGGCTTGCTTGAATCCAGTGGCAAAGTGAGCAAGGGACTCGCGTCTGAGCATACCCTACCAACTTATGGCGAACAAAGCGGTACAAAAGGGGGTGGTGATGGACGGAGCATCTGAACCAATCACACACTCACACCCAGTCAACAGATCTGGGTTTAATCCATCACCGTTCTTTAGCCCACTCTGCCACTGCAGTTCAGACATGGCCATATGCAAATCAGTCTGACCCTGTGCCTCATGGGAACAGTCCAGCCTGGACTGCCAAGTGTAGCGCTTACAGCCAGCAAAAGTAGGTACAGGGCGATATGGGGTCGAAACCGCTGCCGCGCTACAACTCCCAGAATGCCCTGGTCCTGGCGAACCGGAACTCGCCTCCGGTGCAGCAATAAAAGCACCTCCCTGACGTTGCCGGTTGCTTGTCAATCCTTCCTGTAGTCTTGACGGAGCTCGTAGAGTTAATTCCCTTGAGAACTGGTTGCCGCGGACGCTTTCCTTCCCGCTTGGAGGACGCCGAGGAAGCCGAGGACTGGTTACCGCGGGCGCTTTCCTTCCCGCTTGGGGGACGCCGAGGAAGCCGAGGACTGGTTACCGCGGACTCTTTCCTTCCCGCTTGGACGCCGAGAGCTGGGTTCGCGGACGCTTTCCTTCCCGCTTGGAGGACGCCGAGGAAGCCGAGGACTGGTTACCGCGGACGCTTTTCTTCCCGCGTTGAGGAGGTAGGGCATAGTACTTTAGCACGGCCGTGCTAGTTTATCTGTCTACTGCCTCATGACTCCTATTCCTTGAACCTGTTGTTGCGTATATCGCATTTTCATTTCTTTTGAACTTCGTTCTTTGCTCGCCAGTAGTGACAGTAACTAACTGGTTTATTGAGACGCCTACCTATCCTGCCTTCCCTTTGTTTTGGGCTGTAGTGGAACAGCTTCAGAACGCTTTCGGAGTTTACGCACAAAAGGAACAGCAGAGACTGTCAGGCTCTCTCAGAGTGGGCTATCCGTGAGTGTTCCCCTTACTACTTTATCACAGACAGAAGAGGTGCTCTCACAAGCCATTCTAATCAGTTGTCCTTGTGTTTTATAGTGATGTTGTGCATCGAAGAACTCCTTGCCTATTGACCAGACCAAGAGGGGTGTCTACACAACAACTACAATCTTTTTGTTGTCCCCTTCCCTTTTCCCGGAGTCCAACCTGTCCCTTGTGTGTTAGTCTCACACGGGGAGAGTAGGTGCTATTGGGAACTGGGAAGACTCTCATCGCGCTGTGGTCCCCGCTGGCTAGATACCTCAGGTTAGTGGCTTGTGTGTTATCTTCTTGGGTTACCTCTCCGCTGCTAACCGCAACACCAAGCCATGCCTTCCCTGGACCGGAAACAAGCTTCCTCGGACCGGTTTCTGGCATTTCAGTCGTCTTCAGCGAGGCTTTCTTGAATCCAGTGGCAAAGTGAGCAAGGGACTCACGTCTGAGCATACCCTGCCAACCTATGGCGAACAAAGCGGTACAAAAGGGGGTGGTGATGGACGGAGCATCTGAACCAATCAAACACTCACACTCCTTCAACAAACCTGGGTTTAATCCATCACCGTTCTTTAGCAGACTCTGCCACCCCCGTTCAGACATGGCCATATGCAAATCAGTCTGAGCCTGTGCCTCATGGGAACAGTCCAGCCCAAACTGCCAAGCCATGCCTTCCCTGGACCGTAAACAAGCTTCCTAGGACCAGTTGCTGGCATTTCAGCCGTCTTCAGCCAGGCTTGCTTGAATCCAGTGGCAAAGTGAGCAAGGGACTCGTGTCTGAGCATACCCTGCCAATTTATAGCGAACAAAGCGGTACAAAAGGGGGTGGTTATGGACGGAGCATCAGAACCAATAAAACACTCACACCCAGTCAACAGATCTGGGTTTAATCCATCACCATTCATTAGCCCACTCTGCCACCCCAGTTCAGACATGGCCATATGCAAACCAGTCTGACCCTGTGCCTCATTGGAACAGTCCAGCCCGAACTGCCAAGCCATGCCTTCCGTGGACCGGAAACAAGCTTCCTAGGACCGGTTTCTGGCATTTCAGCCGTCTTCAGCCAGGCTTGCTTGAATACAGTGGCAAAGTGAGCAAGGGACTCACGTCTGAGCATACCCTACCAACCTTTGGCGAACAAAGCGGTACAAAAGGGGTGGTGATGGACGGAGCATCTGAACCAATCAAACACTCAAACCCATTCAACAGATCTGGGTTTAATCCATCACCGTTCTTTAGTCCACTCTGCCACCCCAGTTCAGACATGGCCATATGCAAATCAGTCTGACCCTGTGCCTCATGGGAACAGTCCAGTCCGAACTGCCAAGCCTTGCCTTCCCTGGACCGGAAACAAGCTTCCTAGGACCATTTTCTGGCATATCAGCCGTCTTCAGCCAGGCTTGCTTGAATCCAGTGGCAAAGTGAGCAAGGAACTCATGTCTGAGCATACCCTGCCAATTTATAGCGAACAAAGCGGTACAAAAGGGGGTGGTGATGGACGGAGCATCAGAACCAATAAAACACTCACACCCATTCAAGAGATCTGGGTTTAATCCATCACCGTTCTTTAGTCCACTCTGCCACCCCAGTTTAGACATGGCCATATGCAAATCAGTCTGACCCTGTGCCTCATGGGAACAGTCCAGTCCGAACTGCCAAGCCATTCCTTCCCTGGACCGGAAACAAGCTTCCTAGGACCATTTTCTGGCATTTCAGCCGTCTTCAGCCAGGCTTGCTTGAATCCAGTGGCAAAGTGAGCAAGGAACGCACGTCTGAGCATACCCTGCCAACTTATGGCGAACAAAGCGGTACAAAAGGGGGTTTGAATGGACGGAGCATCTGAACCAATCAAACACTCACACTCCTTCAACAGATCTGGGTTTAATCCATCACCATTCTTTAGCCCACTCTGCCACCCCAGTTCAGACATGGCCATATGCAAATCAGTCTCACCCTGTGCCTCATGGGAACAGTCCAGTCCGAACTGCCAAGCCATGCCTTCCCTGGACCGGAAACAAGCTTCCTTGGACCGGTTTCTGGCATTTCAGCCGTCTTCAGCCACGGTTGCTTGAATCCAGTGGCAAAGTGAGTAAGGGACTCACGTCTGGCCATACCCTGCTAACCTATGGCGATCAAAGCGGTACAAAAGGGGGTGGTGATGGACGGAGCATCTGAACCAATCAAACACTCACATCCATTCAACATATCTGGGTTTAATCCATCACCGTTCTTTAGCCCACTCTGCCATCCCAGTTCAGACATGGCCATATGCAAATCAGTCTGACCCTGTGCCTCATGGGAACAGTCCAGCCCGAACTGCCAAGCCATGCCTTCCCTGGACCGGAAACAAGCTTCCTAGGACCGGTTCTGGCATTTCAGCCATCTTCAGCCACGCTTGCTTGAATCCAATGGCAAAGTGAGCAAGGGACTCACGTCTGAGCATACCCTGCCAACTTATGGCGAACAAAGCGGTACAAAAGGGGGTGGTGATGGACAGAGCATCTGAACCAATCAAATACTCACACCCAGTCAACAGATCTGGGTTTAATCCATCACCGTTCTTTAGCCCACTCTGCCACCCCAGTTCAGACATCGCCATATGCAAATCAGTCTGACCCTGTGCCTCATGGGAGCAGTCCAGCCCGAACTGCCAAGCCATGCCTTCCCTGGACCGGAAACAAGCTTCCTAGGACCGGTTTCTGGCATTTCAGCCGTCGTCAGCCAGGCTTGCTTGAATCCAGTGGCAAAGTGATCAAGGGACTCACGTCTGAGTATTCCCTGCCAACTTATGGCGAACAAAGCCGTACAAAAGGGGTGGTGATGGAGGGAGCATCTGAACCAATCATACACTCACACCCAGTCAACAGATCTGGGTTTAATCCATCACCGTTCTTTAGCCCACTCTGCCACCCCAGTTCAGATATGGCCATATGCAAATCAGTCTGACCCTGTGCCTCTTGGGAACAGTCAAGACCGAACTGCCAAGCCATGCCTTCCCTGGACCGGAAACAAACTTCCTAGGACCGGTTTCTGGCATTTCAGCCGTCTTCAGCCAGGCTTGCTTGAATCCAGTGGCAAAGTGAGGAAGGGACTCACGTCTGAGCATTCTCTGCCAACGTATGGCGAACAAAGCTGTACAAAAGGGGGTGGTGATGGACGGAGCATCGGAACCAATCAAACACTCACACCCAGTCAACAGATCTGGGTTTAATCCATTACCGTTCTTTAGCACCAAATGACAGCACCAACAAAACTACATTCTATCTCTGCTTCTACAATTGTGACAATTCAGACTATTTCAGCCCTTAGAGCTATAAGAATGGCTTTGGCGACAGGTATTAGACATTGTGTGCAAAAAATATGTGTATGGGTCTGCTTCTGTTCAGCATATCTTCTGTGTGTTGCTAACACACTTCCCCGTCACACTTCCCCGTCGTCCGTGCTTGTTTACAGGGTAGGCACCTTTCATCTGCCATTATTTATCTCTGTACAGGAAACATGATAGTTGAATTCAATTCCTGGAGTCTTTTAGTTTTTGTTTTTAAATTGCCCAATGGACTCCTTGATCATAGGTTTAAAGCGTAAGTGTTTTAGCCTTCGCACGCATTTCCTAATCATATAATAATAATGAAAAAGAAGTCACAATGCTCATTTATTCTATATTAAAATAAAACTCTCTCAATGGATTTTGTCCTCACACTTAGACCTGTCTTGCAGTAAGTTCCGCATGTTAAACCTTGCTCATACACTGGTGCAAGAGAAACATATAAACAATAACGTGTAAACAAATAAAATGACCAATAAACACTCAACTTACATTTACCAATCAATGCCACTTTTCTCCTGCAATCAAGAGCTGCATAACATTGGCACTCCAGGAAGTAGTTTACAGAAGATGCTTCTGTATTGAAGGTGTCTTGTAATTTTGGTGCATTTTCGAGGCTTCACTTTTACTCTATGGGGCCAAAAATACTGGGGACCGATTCACAGAACTAACTTAAGACAAAATCCTAAACTTACTACCATTTTGGTATTCACAGAAGGCACTTACTCATTTTGGTATTCACAGAAGACACTAACTCATTTCGGTATTCACAGAAGTTAGGAGTCCTAACTTTAGGACTCCTAAATGCCTTCTGTGAATACCTAAATGAGTAAGTGCCTTCTGTGAATACCAAAATGGTAGTAAGTTTAGGATTTTGTCTTAAGTTAGTTCTGTGAATCGGGCCCCTGATGCTGACCAGAAAGCAGCCAATAGCTGCAAGGAGAGGCTAGGAACTACTGGGGATTGGAGATTGAAAACTGGGTCAAGAGGAGCGGTTCACCCCTGCACACCATAAAGAAATGCGACCCTCTTACTTCACCAGAGACCTCTGCCCAGATTATAATTAAAGGTGGGTGCAGCATGCATTTCTGTACTTCAGTGTGCCCAAGCAATAAACCCAACCTGGCAACTTCTGAAATTTTAGATGACAGTGTTAAGAGAAACCCAATTTCATAAGACAGTCTCGAAACTTGAATATTCTTGGAAGAAATTAGCAAATTCTGTTAAAATGAACCCTGCTCTCATGGATACATAGAAGTGGAGTACTGAGAATTAGGCTCAGCGCCACCGTTTCACACATTTTTTTTCTGAGAGATCAAATCTTAGTACTGGGTATTGTTATGCAATTTCTCTATATAATCACATCTGCGGTAACCAGAAAGCTCGGTAATGCCAGCTGCTGTGTGTTGGTTCCGATTTGTAAAACAATGCACATGAATTATGCCACACAGTGCTGCCGACAACTGTTGACTGTGCGCTGCCCGCTGCATTGATCGACTCCTTTTAGGACTCTTGGGGACTTCCGTTCTGGGCTTGCGCATTCAGTTCACCATCCCCGGAATAAATACACACTCAGGAGTACATCACAAAAGCATGTGTTAACGCACACCAAACACACATGCACAGGCAGTCCGATGACATCTAATCGCACACTTGCACTGCTACATCACACAACCACATGTGTATAAACACACACAAACATGAACACATAACACACACCACAGGCACTCCCTCAAAAGTAACAACGCACACATTTGAAAACAGACACACATGACACATCCGCATGCTCACAAAAAGACGGCTAAAAACATTCACTTCGGGCCCGATTCACAGAATGAACTTAAGACTCAATCCTAAACTTACTACTATTTTGGTATTCACAGAATGCACTTACTACTTTTGGCATTGACAGAATGAACTTACTACTTTTGGCATTCACAGAATGAACTTACTACTTTTGTTATTCACAGAAGTTAGGATTTTGTCTTAAAACAAACTTAAGACAGACTTAAGACAGACTTAAGACAAAATCCTAACCTAAGTCTGTCTTGAAAACTGGGTCAAGAGTAGCGGTTCACCCCTGCACACCATAAAGAAATGCGACCCTCTTACTTCACCAGAGACCTCTGCCCAGATTGTAATTAAAGGTGGGTGCAGCATGCATTTCTGTACTTCAGTGCCCAAGCAATGAACCCAACCTGGCAACTTCTGAAATTTTAGATGACAGTGTTAAGAGAAAGCCAATTTCATAAGACAGTCTCGAAACTTGAATATTCTTGGAAGAAATGTTTGTCATTTCAGCTCCCGAAAAGCACACAATTCAAAGGCACACCGCCTCAAAGGGATGACGCTCCACAAAATCAGAGCTGCAGGGGCGACTCCCCCACAATGCAGCACACACACATAGCAATCACAGAACATCAGCAATGACGGCAATGTGGTACAAAGTGCAACAACTACACAACAGGACAGAGGACACAACAGGTTCCGCCTGTGCGTAGTAACTGGCCACTCACATCTGGCATTTCCTGATATTGTGTGATGATAATGTACAGGTACTACCACACATCCGTCATGTAGTCGCAAATCCCACTGCCTGCCATCAAATAGCCAGCTCCACCAAAACAGTCACAATGTGCATTGTCATGCAGTCTGTATGTAAACCTCTGCAAAGCGGCAACATACATGGGAAACTCTGTTAACCTGCATCTTCCCTTAACATTGCAGAGGGACAAACACTTTGGGGCAGATTTATGTCGGACTTGCGCCACGTTTATGCCGCCGTTGCGTCACACAATGGTGCGGAAACGTGGCGCATCCCTGCGACCTATTTACAACGTGACGCATCTAGGCAGATGCGTCACGTTGTAAAGCCCTGCGCCACATGAAACCTGCGTCAGGTTTCATGGGGGCGTTCTGTCGCAGGGTGGGCGTTCCCTCGTAGGAAAGCCACGTAAAACTGACGCAGTGAAATCTACAAGATTTCACTGAGTCAGTTTTACGACGCTGCTGGGTCAAATCCTTACGCCTGCTTGAAGCAGGCGTAAGGAGTGACGCACCACGTTATGTATGGGTGGCCTCTGTACATTGCAGGAGTTGCGTCGCACTTGCGAAGCTACTCCAGCAATGCGCCGCCGTACACCACAAGATGCGTCACGCATCTGCCCTTCCTTGCACCATGGTGCGCCGCATTGTAAATGCGGCGCATCTGTGGTGCCGCAAGGAGGGAATTGCGTGACGCATCAGTTCTGGCGCATCCCTGCTGATTTGCAGAGATGCGCCAGAACTTATAAATCTGCCCCTTACTGCAGAGCAGACCACAATTCCCATCAGTGGTGATGAAGAGGACAATCTGCACATATGTACAGACACCCTCCAACGGATAATGGACAGCCTCCACACCCCGCCCCCAGGAGCAGGACAGCCCAGCTGCCTCGAGGTGACCCCACCACCTGCAAAAACCACACAGCAAGAAACACACACCACCACAGCTGTCTCCCAGGACCCCCATGAATAACACATGGAATTTCAATGCCGTGTGTTGGGTTGCCAGGTGGAGTTGGCTGATCAGCTGCGGGTGGGTTTCGAGCTCGTGGCAGCCAAACGCGATGCCATGCGTGGGTGTCTGAGTCCCATCAGGGACCAATTACAGTCCCTAACGGACACCCACTGTCCGCACCATGCTCCACAACAATCCTTGGCTGACATCGCTGGGGCCATTACTTGGATACAAGAACTGTCTAGTCAGACAGGCACCAGCGATGACAGCTCAGAGTTGGCACAGATGCGCAGGACAATTGAGACCATGGAGCAGATGCAGGCTGCAAATATGGTTGCCGTGGCTGAACACCAGCGAAATGTAGCTGGTATCTTCCATGCCTTGCAGTTCCTCATCTTGCCATTGCTGCCACTGAGCCGGTCCCAGATAAATGTTGAGGGAACTTCGACACACACATCTCTGTCCCC
This sequence comes from Lissotriton helveticus, assembly GCF_964261635.1. NCBI lineage: Eukaryota > Metazoa > Chordata > Amphibia > Caudata > Salamandridae > Lissotriton > Lissotriton helveticus. The sequence goes on from NC_136058.1 coordinate 265,229,370, forward strand.
TGATGTGTCAGTGGCACACAGTGATGCAGCACTATCACCTTCACACCCTGATGTGTCAGTGGCACACAGTGATGCAGCCATCACCCCGCCACACACCGGACACACCGGACACAGAAGAAGTATCAGAGGACTAAGATGTGGATGGTAATAACTGTGTGAGGAAGGAGGTAGTAGCATTCATCACCGCCATATGACCTGTCCCTGCCTGGTTCTGCCCTATGCATCATGCCCTGGGACAACACTTCCACTGACCCCGGAACACGCTGCGACATTCACCTGGACCCCGACATGGACTGCCAGATCGTCACTGGTTGACAATTACACAGCAATCCTGCTTGGGACTGCACTCTCCCCTTCCAAATCACTTTTCAATCCCCAAAGGACTCTGGTTGGCCCACCACTGGGCTTCCATGTAATGTGTGCTTGGCATGGCCATGTACAGCTCCAGCTCTGGCAATCTCCAGAATGTGAATAAAACATTCGAAATGACACAGATGCGTCATGATTATGTTCACTCAAGTATGAAAGTATGGATGGATGATGGATGTAGGCACAATGATTGCACAAGAAGGTACACCCTGGTAAATGACATCAATGCGCATGTTTAACCCTGAGCCACATGGCCAGTTGGATGACTGTGAAGGTGAGTATTAGCTGTGGCCTCATTGCTCATTAACGACAATCTTGCAAACCACCAACATAGGCACATGTCCATGTATTGAATAGGGCTGTGTGTAGGAATGACCAGATTGGTAGCAGGCCAGAACTTCACTTCGCATACCTACTCACACACATCTGTGTGGACACATTCTGTTTAGATTTATAGCTCCACATGGTCAGAGGTTGGACACTAAGGATGGGCGTAGTTGACAGAGTACTACTACGCAGAACTTCACGAAGTTGAACAAAAACTCTGTGAATTCCACAACGTCAACAGAGACCTCATATATTTTTGGTAAAATAACAAGCATCTCTGTCTTTACATGCTAAAATGCATATAGCCATTTTACAATAGGGAGAATTTAGGAGCAAATTATCAAGAACAACGTTAAAAAAATGTGGCGGTTTATCGGAACAAAACTGCCGCCAAACGAGCAATAATGGGCTTGATAATATGCCTTTGAGAATTCCAATTGAAGTAGATGTTCTGGTGTGAACATGGGCTTCTATTGGAATTCTCAAGGGTATGTTATCAATCCCATTATCACCGCTTTAGCGGCAGTTTTCTGCCGCTAAACCGGCAATAATTTTGTGCCGTTCTTGATAGTAATTCCGTTAGCAAGCAGTGAGAGAGGTGATGATTTTGGGATCCTCCCTAACCTAGGGAGAGAACCAAGCAGATGCCTTGTAAACAAAGAGCACATCTTGCTGAACGATTCAGGTATGGTCCCATCATCTTAGGACCACCCGAAGCGCAGTTATTATGGGCAAAAATACAATCCCAATCAAAGGCCCTGCAAAGCATTATGGGACAATATTAACAGTGGGCAGTGAATATTATAGTATCCAATATTAAAATAATTCTACAAAGAGCTGCAGTTCAACTCGTCGTTGCTAGGTGTCCCTCACAAGTCAAATGCAAAAGCATTGAATCAAGCTGCAGTTCCACTAGTCGTTACTAGATGTCCCTAAAAAGTCAAATGCAAAAGCATTGACACCCTGAGCTGAGAGCTAATACTATAAATTCTACAAGGAGCTGAACTGCAGCTTCATGACTGTCCAAGACATTTCCCCAATCCACAACACAGCCCAATAGGGGAGTATCTCGATGTGGTCACTGCACACAAGGAATTGTGCAATCTCCCATGCACAACTGCCAGCACATACGCCAAAGATCAGTGCATCCCATGCATGGCTATCCCGGTGACACTCCTGTTAGTGGGCCAAGAGGGGGCTCACTGTCAGGTCATAATCCAATTCAGCTACCGTTGCGTTGGATAGGCAGACCTCCATGGGCCACTCGAATGTGCATGATTGACAGTGGAACCAGGGCTGGATGCAGATTAACAAAGCCAGGAAACATGTTAAGAAAACTGATCTACATTCCACAGAGACCATCGCATGGGCTGTATCTATACAAACAATCTGCATTTTGACATGCATGGAATTTATAGAAATGATGGAGTGCACTTTACAGATGAAGGCAACACGTTGTTTCTAAGTAACCAGAAACTCTGCATCCGGTCTTATGTATAGCTGTCATATACACACAATCAACACAAAGGCTCTCGTCAGAGTCACCCTACTACCCGAAATATTTGTTCATTTTCTTTATAAAGATCCTTTTTCTCAGTTTTAAGAAATCTTTGCGACGGTCGCGAATAGGTCGCAAGCTTGCAAAACAAAAGCAGACATACAACCGCCACCAGCACATCCATAAATATTAACTAAAATCATTGCGCTATACATATAACTATATACATGCCTCTTTAAAAACATGTTTAAACGCTTGTTTTTGTACTGTTATTTAAAATCCATCTTTCAAACCTAGTTTCCGTTTCCGATGTTATTCAGGGAGTCACGACAATGCCATTAACTGCGACAATCGCGCCTTTTCCATAAAGTGAAAAACACATATTTGCACACATATTACAGTATTTGATACACTAGTGGTTTATTACTGTACACTTCAAACACATTTTTCTAGTGTATTTCTAGAACAACCATCTCTAAAACATATTTTCCGTTTTCGCGGTGTGGCCGGAGATCGCAATGACGCAGGTAATTGCGATGCTGCGCTGGCGATTGCTCCATTGCCGCGAATATCGCCCGTGATTTAAAAAATCTAATTTTGGTCACATAACTTGTGTCACTAACACTTACATTTCTCAAACATGGTATAAGGCATAATTTTTATTGTCAAGTTAATTAAAACTCACAATTTAAAATACATTGTTTATAAAAGAAAGTATATCAAGGATAAAAAGTTGGTTATCAAAAAGTTAAATGTTGTAGTTCATATAATTGGTTGGTCAATCGATGTACCTCGTGGGGTCGCCAACCCAAAAGTGCTCAGTATCACTGTCTGGCTATTACACTGTTACATCTTTTTGTGATCCTCATTGCCACTGCGTCAAGGAATTTTGTGGTTCTGCAGTTTAGTTGAGTCTCTTGCGGGTTGAAACACAGTTTTACTGCCTGTCGATAGGATCTAATCCCCTTCTGATTCCAAATTACGCGTAGTAGTGTTCTCCTTATGTCAATTAAACCTGGGCAAATACATATTATGCGGGTTAGATCTTCAGAGCCTGCTCCGCAGAGACGGCAAGTTTGATCTTCCTTGTTCCTTTCCCATGGGTCCAAGCGAGGGCGAATTGGTAATATGCCTAGGCGCAGCTTTAAGAATTTCTCCTTGGTCTTCTGTTTGAACCTATGGTCTAGGTACGCTTGGGGCTTTGAAGTTTTGTAGTCGTTTAAGACTAACCATCCATGGGCCCTTTTTGCCAGAGTTTCTTTGTCTTCCAGTAGCGATGTTATTTTCGTTGCTTTTGTTACTAGCTTTTTAAAGCTCTTGTGGTCTACTGTGCTGTTCCAGAGGCCAGTCAGTTTGAGACTTTCTAAAGATTCTGTCAGATACTCTCTGCCGTGCGATCGTTCTCGTCTTTGCAGTTCGGTCCAAAGGTGGGTATTTAGGGTGCCTGGCTCTGCATTTCTAATCTTGTGCCAGCATTTTATAAAGCTACCCCTTCTTTCCACTGTTTGTTTTTGTACCCCGAACTCCAGACGAATTTGTGCAGGAGATGTGTAGCTGGGTAGCTGAAAGATTGACCTATAGGTTTTGGCGATCACCTTGTCGAGTGTCAATGCATCTCTTCCGAAAGTGGATTCGCTCCCATATGTTAGTGTCGGTTGGAGACGGGCTCTTAGTACCTGTAAAAAAGGATCAAGCGTGTGGTCTGGCAGAATCTTCTTCAAGGGTTTCATCGCGAGGTGGCTCATGATTCCATTTCGGTATAGCGACTCTAATTGGGGTTTGAACGACCCTCTGTTGTCCACCAGAACACCCAGGTACTTGTAGCACATCGCTTGGTCCAGTTTGTGTCCGTCCAGAAACCAATTGTTCTTCCTGATCTTCTTATAGTTCACTGCCATGATTCTTGTTTTTTTCAGGTTGATGGTTAGGCCGTTGCGGTGTGAGAATGAGCTAGTAGTGTTTAGAAGATGTTGGAGGCCTGTTGGCGTGAGGCTTATTAAAACAAGATCGTCGGCATAGAGGAGATTGGTCAGCGTAATGTCCCCCAACCGTGGGGCGTGCGATTTGGTGTTGTCCAATTCCTCTGGTAGGTCTGCCAGATATAGGTTGAACAAGCTCGGGGCTAGGACGCACCCTTGTTTCAGGCTGTTGGAGGTGTTAATTCGCCTTGAAAGGTGCGTCCCGTCACCCAGCTTGATCCTGACCCAAGTATTGGTGTGGAGTAGGATGAGTTGGTTCAAGAGGGGGTATGGTATCCCCCATTTTTCGAGCTTTTGCCATAGTTTACCCCGGTCCACATGGTCAAAGGCTGAGCTGTAATCTATGAAGCTCAAGAACAGTGGGTTCTTTCCCAATTTTGCCGCATCTGTCAGTAACGACAGAGCCATAATGTTGGTGGAAGTTCCCTGTCCTCTACAGAATCCTGTTTGAGTTGGTGGAATTATGTGATTTGTCTCTGCCCATGATGTCAGTTCTTCTAGTAGTATGCCCGCGTAATACTTTGCCTCTATATCTAATAGGGCAATCAGCCGATAGTTACCAGGATTACTCCTGTCTCCTTGCTTGTAGATTGGGCTTATGATAGATCCTTTCCAGGATTCCGGACATGTTTCTAGTCCCAGAGTGCTCGTAAAAAGTGGCACTAATGTGTTGCTCCAGAATTCTGAGTCATGCTTGAATATTGCCGGTGGAATCCCATTTGGGCCCGGGGCTCCTTCCATTTTCCCCTTCTTGATTTGAGTTTTAATCTGGTTTGCGGTTATTTTAATGTCATTTTCGATGTTGAGTGTTGATGTGCTGTTATTCTTTGCCCCCCTGCCTTCTCTTGATTATATTGTGCTCTTGTACTTTCTACTGCAGTTCTAAGCCCTTTTTCAAACTTTCTTGTTTCGCTATTCTCCTTATTAGGCTCTTTTTCTTGTGTTGTCGGGCCTGAGGGGTTGTTTTCGTTGGGTTGGTTGAAGTGTTTGTGCAAATAGTCTGCCCAGGCTGGCTCTGATATATGTGAGCTTATCCCGTGATGCCCTGGTCGCTGCAAACTGTGAACCGTTTTCCAAAAGTTGGCGCTATTTTTTAGTTTGGAATCATACTTTATTTTTGCCCAGAGTTCGTCGTTCGCCTGCCTCTTGTTTTCCCAAATTTCCTTTTTTAGGCTTACTTTTAGACCTCGTAGGGTGTGTTGTAAGTGTTCTTTAGTGGGCTGTATGCGTAGTTGTTTCAAAGTTTGCTTGATGTCCTTTTTGAGGATTTTTATCTCCGGTGTACTTATCTTTCTCATTGTACTCTTCGAGGATTTGCCTTTAGACGTTCTTGGTTTTGTTGCATATTTGGTCCCAAGGGCCTTTGAGAACCCTTCCCAGACCTCTATTTGATTTGCAGCCGAGTTGCCTTGCTGTATTAGCTTGTTTGCGTCGGTGGAGAGTGCTTTAATGTTGTCTTGTTTAAATCTGATGCGTTTGAAGTCTGTTGTGTATTCAGAGCCGATGGTAGCCCTGACTTCCTTGGAATTTCCACTAAGGGTATTTAGGCCAATTTCTTGCGGCAGATGGTCGCTTTGATCGCTGTCGCCCAGTTGAAATGATCTAATGGCGTCAAATAGAGGGAGGGTTACAAATGTGTAGTCTAGGTAAGAGGAAGATGTGGCGGAGTGGTAGGTTGCTGCTGGGGGGGTGTCTTCTTTAAACTGGCCATTCAGTGCTCTTAAGTTTAGTTGCTCTAGGTCTTTTAGCAATTGTGTGGAGTATTTTGTTGGTTTTGTTGCCGGCACTTGAGCTTGCACTGGTATTCCCCAGGCTCTGTTGAGTTCTTGTGCTAGTTCGTCGTCCGCTGCGGTGCCAAAGAGAGAGAGATTAAAGACTCCTGCCAGGATTAAGTCCTCAACTTCCCCCTCAGTCAAGATTCTTGCTTTTTCCTTGTGCTTCGGGTGTATGTAGGAGTTAATTATTACAGGAGGGTGATCCGGCTTCCTTATGTTGAGTGTAATGACTGCCGCCTGTATCACATTAGGAGCTATGGTTTTAGTTTTTATTTCCCTCATTGATCCAATTGTGAGTATTGAGGCAAGGATCATTAATCCTCCTGAACTGTGGCCAAAGGATGAGGTCCTGGTTGCAGGGAAGGTTTGCATCATATATCCCTCCAGGGCTATCTCTTCTACTTCCCAGGTTTCTTGTAGTAATATTAGGTCAAATGACCTTAGGTATTTTAATGTTTCCTGGTCATCCAGTTTATCAGTCAGACCGTTGATGTTCCAGATGCATATTCTGAGGGCAGATGAATTTGCAGGTGCCGGGGGCTCTGCTGGGTGTTCCTGTCAATGCCCACCTCTGTTGGTTATTGTTCGCATAATTGTGTCAGGGTTCGTTGTTGGAGGTTTTGTTGTTACCGCTTGAATATGGGATGACCTACCTTGGTAGCCTGGTGACTGGCTAAGTGCTCCTTTTAATATTGATGTGGCTTTGGGGCGATGTTCTCTTTCGCTTTCTTTTAAGAATGGCGTTGGGTAGAGTAACCTTCTGCCTGGTTCAAGTTTTATTCCCCACTGTGCGAATTCGTTGTACTTATCTAGAATGCGATCGACCTGGTCATTTGTAGACCATGTCTTCTTAGTTATTTCTGAGTTATTCTGTACAGTTGCAGGTTGAAATTCGATTTCAAGTAGGTCGATTGAAGAAATTCCCTCCAGGCCCTCAATTGAGTTAATCAGTTTTATAATGTTCCCTCTATCAAGACGTCCACTCTGCCTCTGGATTTGTACTCTGGGACAAATGTTAATATGTCTGTCTTGTTGGACGAAGTAGCGCGTGTTGGTTGGACTGCAGTTTGGACGGGGTCGTTAACCCTGTTGAAAGGTTGGCTGCGGTTGAAATCTGTTGTGGCTATGGTTTCCCTTGGTTCAGGGTATTCGTAATCCTGCTCCAGAGCCGGTTGGCTCTCGTTTTGTGGCGGGGAGGTGTGACTGCTAGTTGTGTTACATTCGTTAGTCGCTCGCTCGGGACTTTTCAGCTGTTGTATGGTTTGTGTATTTATCTCCTCCTTGTGCCCAGATTGATCGATTGTTGTTGTAGATACTTCTGTTGTGTTTGGTTTTTAGGTCTCGCGTCAGCGAAAGACCTTATGTCGCCCGTTTTCGGGAATGTGGACAGGAGAGGGTGCATGCGCGCAGAGCTGCTCAGTTTTGACCTCGTGAGCGCGCACGGCGCCGTGCCCCTCTCCTGTCCACATTCCCTTGCGCAAACACTCACTCACGCATGCGCACATACACACACTGCATACACACACACACGCGCACATGCGCACACGCACTTACACTTACACAGACACGCAGGCACCCAGACAGGCAACCCCCTCCTCCTCCCCCACAGTCACACACGCATACACACAGACTCCAAGACACACGCACGCTCACACACATACACAGCCCGCCGCCACGCGCGTGCCCACACATGCCCCCCCACCCGCCCTCGCAGGCCAGCCACAAAGCGAAGCCCCACTCACCGGCAGCAGGACTCTTCCTCCATTCTTCGGCACCGGGGCGCAGGGTAGGCTCCTGCCTGCTCCGGTGCTGCAACCAATCGCGGCTCTTCCATGGGAGGCGGGGTAGGCTCCCGCCCTCCTACTGCCTGTTTCCGGTTGTCGCGCCGGCCTGCCTGACTTCCTGGTCGCAGGCCGGCAGAGTGACGGCGGTGATTTGCGGTATTTATTTATTTCGTTATTTATGCATTTTTATATAGCGCGGACTTTACCCGAAGGCGGTATTTATTTATTTATGTATTTATGCATTTTTATATAGCGCGGACTTTACCCGAAGGCGGTATTTATTTATTGTTATTGTGTGTGTGTGGGGAGGGGGTAACCAGATGCAGTGAACTGTTAAAATAAAGGCATCTTTGTGTACATTTTAACACGTACTATTGTACCTGAAAAATGTGTGCTAACTCCCCAAAAAGAGATAGGCACATTGTTTTTTTTAAATCTATAAGGCTAGCTTGTGATATGTTCGATTGAATGATAAATGCAGGGTCGATAGTTAAAGATTTCTGTTTCTGTATTCTAATGGAAAGTGGGTGCGGTCTCTAAGAGAGACTTTTAGTCCATGTGTTTTTTCCAACTTTGCATTGCAGATATGTATATATGAACCAAATAAAGCCATAATTTGAAATGATCTGGTTGTCATTTACGGAATGATATGACACATCTACACATGCTGTTTGTGCTTTTCTTAAAAGGGAAAATAATTTTGCAGTACGTATGAACACATGCAGTGTGTGTGGTAACCTGATAGCTCTGTCTTTTCCCCTGAAATGGGGCACTTTTCTCTCTTTTATGCACAATCTGACGAGGCTTTATAACCAGCGTTCTTTCTGTTTAATACGTTTTATATTTTCTTTCATACTTCTTAGCTCTGTGTTTGTTTAATTCAAGAGGTCTTAATACCAGCAATCCGCATTTTAACAAAAGCTGCAACTCGATGTCAACTACCGTGGTTTTATTGCATACCATCACGTGCAGCCCAATATTTCTGCATGAGTCCGATATCCCTTCATTTGCCTGTTCGCTGTGCACGCACCTGTGCCATTTCTTGCATGTAATTTTATTGTGCCACTATAGCTCTACTGTGTCACCATTGCAAACATTCCAACTTATAGATAGATAAAATGATAGAGACAAAAAGAAAGCTGTGTTTTATGTTTTGACCCTGTACTTATATGTGCATACGTTTGTGTAGTCCATTTCTTCTTGGACTGTGTTGGTGGTATCGGAGTGAATCTTAAACCACCACACACTGAGTGATGCACCCGTCACTGTTTACTATTTCACTTCAACAACTTGAAAACAGGAGACAGCACCAGTGTGTTGCTGCTAGCTTTGTAGTCATTTGGTCCTGTTTGGGGTTTCCGTGGCATGAGTTGAACCTTGCGGCATTGGCAGCATGGTGTTTGGCGATGCACAAGGATGCAAACGATCAGACAGGTACGATGAGTGCAGTTCGTTAACGTTATTTCGTAGCATGCCGACTATGCATTTTATGACATTTGCTTCATTCTATCACAGACTGCCTTAGTTCGAAGTAAGGCAGTGAATGGGTGAACACACCATTTGGCAGCTTGTGAGCCTCTCTCCGCACTCATGCTGGTTTGCTTGCAACCGGTATCAGACTTCAAAGTAATCCGTTCCCCCGTCCCCCGTTGCTCGCTGAAGGCTGTCATGCCCAAGATCACACCGACTGTCACTCAGACCTGGCTTCTCCCACTTTGGCTAGGTGAAAAACAATGTTTATATTGGGCGTCCTGGTTTGTACATTCCCAAAATAGTCGAGCGTTGTTGCAGTAAACATTCAAAAAAAGGTTCAGTTTGGGCTCTTTAATAACAACGCCCACTCTTTACTACATTTCCAGCACACCTGTGTGGTTTCTGTGAAAGTTTTAAATAAAATGTGTTGATCATATCACGGGTACAGCTGTGCTCCTTGCATTCCCTCCTCCCTTTTAGCCCATCCCTTTCAGCAGCAGCTGGCAGGCACCGTAAGGGGCAGAGCAGCGCACACATTTAAACTATGTTTATTCACTCTCTCTTACCTAACACAGCATAGCACATAACACCCAAGTCTGACACCACATCACACACAGCAGAGCACATCACACTCAGGCCTGACACCACATCACACACAGCAGAGCACATCACACTCATGCCTGACACCATATCACACACAGCAGAGCACATCACACTCATGCCTGACATCCCATCACACACAGCAGAGCACATCACACTCAGGTCTGACACCACATCATACAAAGCAGAGCACATCACACTCAGGTCTGATATGACATCACACCACACACAACCAACACCACACACACACACACCACTACAAACACAACCCCACACACACAACCACCCACACAACCCCACACATCACCACACACACACCCACACAACCACACAGACCCACCCACACAACCACACACACAAAACCACACCCAACCACACACACACAACCACACCCAACCACACACTCAACAACACCCTCACTCTATCTATCTTTCGCCCTCACTCTATCGCCCTCACTCTATCTATCACCCTCACTCTATCTCCCTCACTCTATTTGTCTATCTAACGCACTCACTCTATCTATCGCCATCACTCTATCTATTGATCGCCCTCACTGTCTATCGCCCTTCCTCTATCTATCGCCCTCCCTCTATCTATCGCCCTCCCACTATCTATCCATCGCACTCACTCTATCCATCGCACTCACTCTATCCATCGCACTCACTCTATCCCTCGCACTCACTCTATCCATCTCACTCACTCTATCCATCGCACTCACTCTATCCATCGCATCACCACAGCATCACTCAGCCCCACCACAACATCACTCAGTGCCACCAAAGCATCAATCTGTGCAACAATTCAACAAAAACAGGTTCAAATATGTTCTCTCAATATTTCAAGCTTTATTACAAATGTCATAAAAAGATGTTAATATTTCACTTCTCTTCTTGGATTTTCATCACAATAAAACACACTGAACATAATCTTCACAAAAGTGATTTACAAAAGTTTAAGCTATTGCCATTATAAATTACAATAACTTTTATGTAAGTATTAATTATTAAAACAAATAAAAGCCATTGTTATTTGTAATATCAATACATCTAAGTCATGTAAATACAACACATATTGCATTACAAATGCTATAGGTGTCACATTTGCGAAAGTTAAAACTATTGGCATTGTAAATGACAAAGCTATTAATTTAGCGATTTTCAAAACCAACCCATTAATACAACAATTGTCATTTACCATACCAATAGCTCAAACTTTCCTAATGCGAGACCTATTGCATTGCAAATGCTTGTTTAGTTTGTCGCAGGTTCTTGCGGGAATCAGTTTTTTCCCTGGGGTCAGTTTTTTGCCTGCGAGCGGAATCCGCTTGGCCCCATTGTAGGTAGATGCGGTCTCATCTTGTTCCTCCTGGTAAACAGGCTCCTTTTGTTGCCTTTCCTGCTCTTGGATGATAACTATCATTTTTCTGTTCCTGCCTTTCCTTTTTTGTTTCCGGCGGGTACGTGAGTTAGTTGGCACTGCTGTGCCCCTTACTTCGGGAGACAGGAGGGGTGAAAGTAAATTTTTTTTTGCGATTGGGTGGCATTGGGAGAGCAAGTCTTCTCTTTTTGGTGTAACTTATTCTCTGTTTTTCGTGGTTTTCCATTTGGTTGTAGGTCCCTGATCTCATTTCCCTCAGTGGCTGGGTCTGTTGGAACCGGTGCCATAATTGGTTTCAGGTCGTCCAGAAGGCTCTCTATCATTGTTGGTAGCGTTGCTAGCTTATTTATTATTGGGAGGCAGTCTCATTCTGTTTTTCCTAGAGCAATTTCTAAATTTAAAAAACATCTATTTCCTAACTATAACATCCTTGTAACCTTTGCTTTTTAAGTGAATTTCTAAGGTTTTTATATTTTATTTCCTAATTGTAACCACTAATCTATGACGGTGAGTGTGTGAGCGTGTGAGCGAGTGAGTGAGTGCATGAGTGTCTCAGTAGGTCTGTGAGTGGGTGTGAGAGTGTGAGAGCGGGTCTGTCAATGGGTGTGTGAGTGTCTGAGTGGATCTGGGTGTGGTTGTCATAAGTGTCTCACTGGGTGTCTTACTGGGTGAGAGAATGAGTGTGTGATTGTCTGAGTGGGTCTGTGAGTGGGTGTGTGAGTGGCCGAGTGTCTGAGTGAGAGTGTTTCCGAGTGTTTGCGAGTGCCTCCATAAATGTGTGAATCAGTCATGAGTGTCTGATTGGATCTGTAAGTGGGTGTGTGAGTCTCTAATTAAGCCTGTGAGTAGGTGTGTGAGTCTCTGAGTTGGTCTGTGAGTGAGTGCATGAGTCTGAGTGGGCCTGTGAGTGAGTGCATGAGTCTCTGAGTGGGTCAGTGAGTGCATGAGTCTCTGAGTGGGTCTGTGGTCTGTGAGTGAGGGTGTGAGTCTTTGAGTGGGTGTATGAGCAGGTGTATGAGTCTGAAAGTGGGTCTGTAAGTCGGTGCGTGAGTGTCTAAGTGGGTGAGTCAGAGTGGGTCTGTGAGTGGGTTGCATGAGTCTCAGAGTGGGTCTGTGAGTGGGTGCATGAGTGTCTAAGTGGGTCTGTGAGTGGGAGTATGAGCCTCTGAGTGGGTTTGTGATTGGCTGTATGAATGTCTCAGTGGGTCAGTGAGTAGGTGCGTTAGTCTCCGTTTTTTTTTTTTTATATATTTTATTGGCAAATTCAAACTTAATACAGATTCAAGAGAAAAACAGGATATAAGTATGGCAATTGATTTCGTAACTTAATTAACAAAACATAGTATATATAAAAAAAAAACTTATACTGTATCAGGTGGCATAGTTACAACATACTGAGGAAAGAATATAAACAAATAAAAAGATCTAGAATCTGAAAATGATGTAATTAATCATTGGCAGAGTCTAAATGGCGCATCTCATTTGTATACCATCTAGAAATGGGGTCCCAAATCTGTGCTCCTACTGCTCTCATTTTTCTACCTCTAGTAGCATATATTGCAATTTCTTGTTTATAGATTGAAAGAAATCGGCTTAGCCACATACGAAAAGTAGGGGGTTCCGGGTCTTTCCAGCGAGCTGCCAAAATGATACAAAAGACGGCATACCCCAGAAAAACTACAGCTTGTTCCTCATTATTATGGCCCAGTGAGTCATCATGGCCTAATATATACAGAGTTAATGAATCTCTTATCTGATGTCCAAAGACCTGGGCCCAAAACTCCAGTATCATGGTCTTTAACCTTGTCAGCTCAGAGCATTCTGAGAACATATATAGTATATTGGCAAGTGGTTGTTTGCATCTTGGGCAGTTATCGTCGGCCCGAAGACCCCAAGCAAATAATTTTGCCGGTGTATAGTATAGATTGTATATTACTCTATAATATTGTGCTTTTAAATTGGAGGCTATAAAGTATTTTGCCGAAAGAGCAAATGAGAGATCGATATCGACATTAGGGTTTGCTAATTTTACAGCCCAAGATTGTTCAGTTCGTTCAATATCATCAGGGGTTTTATCCATTAACATCTGATAAAGAGCCCCTATTCTTGTAGTTTTCTTACCTATAGCTTCCAGGAATGGGAATTTATCTGGTACTATTATTGGTATAACGTTGCGGATACTCGACAGTATTTGAAAGTATTTAAGAAAGTCATGAGTAGGAACAGAGTATTTTTCTTGAAAACATTCAAAAGATATGGGGATATTATGTCCTAGTATGTCACCAACTGTACTGATACCTAGATGGTCCCACCTCTGCGAGGTAGTATCATTAAGAGATGAGGGGATGATCTTACTATGCCACAAAGGGGTATATTTTGTAAAAGTGGGAATAGATAGGTATTTAGAGATTGCTTTCCACACAGCCCATGCATCTAAAACTGTCTTCAGTTTAATTTTTTTATAGTACGAAGGCTCTACCTGCCTTAAGAATAACCCCTTGCACTTATCACCAAGGCTAAGTTCATAAATCGAAGGAATGTATAAATCTGAGGGCAAAGAGGTATTAATTTTTTTATCAGTAAGCAAGGGATCCATAGATTGTATCAATGTTGCCCATAAATATAATTTTAAATTAGGGATAGCTAGTCCTCCTCTATCCTGTGGAAGCGACATTAAGCGGAGGGATCTTCTTATCTTTCCGTAGCTCCATATAAATTTAGATATAGCAGAATCGATGGTCTTAATGAAGTTAGCTCCCGCTAACAACGGGATCGCTCTAAAAAGGTAGAGAACCCGTGGAAAAATATTCATTTTAATATAATTTGCCCTTCCAATTATAGATAAATGTAGGTTGTCTATTCTTTTAAGGTCTTTTTTAATTTTATCAATGAGGGGGGTATAGTTCAGATGGTTAATTTTATCCACTTCAGTAGTGAGGCATACTCCTAAGTATGTAGCCTCTTTAACTTTAAGAACGCTTTCATATTAAATATTTTCAGTAGCTAACACCATAGTTTTCTCCTTATTTAAAGAATATCCTGAGTATGTGCCAAAGGCCTGAGTAATTGACTCGATTTCCTGAATTGCATCGGTAGGGTTGGTAGTTATAACGGCAACGTCATCAGCGTATGCCATGACTTTAGTGAAATATGAGCCTACTTTGACTGGTTGGATTAAGGGTGTCGAAAGGAGTTTCTGAATGAGGGGGTCTATGTATAAGGCAAATAAAATCGGGGAGCATGGGCACCCCTGTCTTGTACCTCTTTGCACCTCAATAAACTCTGACTCAATGCCGCATATAGAGATTTTTGCCCTAGGGTTGATATATATGGCTTTAATGGCTCTAATGAAGTTGGTTCCAAAGTTCTTTCGTTCCAAGATGTTCCATAGAAACTGCCATGATACTCGATCGAAAGCCTTTTCGGCATCGAGGAGAATCATCGCCATCTCGCCCCCCGTGGTGCCCATGATATCAAAAAGGGTAATGGCTCTCCGGGTATGATCTGTAGTGCCCTTTCCGGGAATAAAGCCATGTTGCCAGGGGGATACGAGATGTTTGATGACCCCACTCAACCGGTTGGCTAGTATTTTGGCATACAGCTTTGAGTCAGAGTTTATCAGGGATATCGGTCTATATGATGAGGGAAGATGAGATGGTTTTCCTTTTTTGTGGAAAATTATTATATTCGTTTGTTTCCAGGAGTCAGGTGGAACTGAGTGGTACTGCACTCCGAGAAACAAATCTAATAAAAAGGGTATTATTTGATTACCTAGAATTTTATATAAGTCTAGGGGGATTTTATCGGGGCCTGCCGCTTTACCGTTGGAGAGTTCGGATAAGGCGATCTCTACCTCAGTATACGTGATTTCTCTATCCAGAATTATTTTGATCCTATCATCAATCCTAGTGCTTAAGTCTTGATCTGGGAGCCAGTTATTCAGAAATGTTGTAATATCCGCGTCAGAATATGACATATCACTGTGATAGAGTTTCTGATAATATTTTTGAAATATGTTTAAAATATCCTGCTTGGATGTGTATTCCTTGGCTTCATATTCAATCATCTTTATACTACTTTGTGATTGTTTTTGGCGTGTTCGTAATGCTAGGTGCCTACCAACATTTCCCCCCGATTCGTATAACTTGGTTTTGTTTGCTTGATAGGTCTCGGCTGCTTTCTGGATTAAAGAGTTATTAATTTCGTTCTTTAAAATCAGTATTTTTTTAAAGGTTTCTGAAGTTGAGTCACCCTGACCTATCTGAGTGGCATGATGGGTCTCGAGATCAGAAAGTTCTTGCATGAGCTGTGCATTAATATTATCCTCACTCTTCTTTTTATTGGCTACAGATGAGATAGTTTCTCCCCTTATTGCGGCTTTAAAGCAGTCCCAAACCATTATTCGTGATGCACTAAACCGATTACAATCGAAAAAGCCTTGAGCCCAATTTTTCATATGACTTATATATTCCTGATTGACCAAGAGTCTTCTGTCAAAGGTCCAGTTAGTCTTTGGTTTTACCAATTTGGCAATATCGAAAATAAAGGTAAGCGCATTATGGTCCGAAATCGTTTTAGTGGACTTGATTGTATCAATTATTACCAGACCCTCTAAAGATGACATAACATAGTCGATTCGAAAATATTTATTGTGGGGGTAAGAAAAAAATGTGTAACCATCAGTATTTTTACCTGACAAATCCCACATATCAAGTAGGTTATGACTTTCCATCAGCTGCCTTAGTGCGTTAAATACTTTTGGTTTGCGTCCTTTATAGTTCAAAGATAGACGGTTATCGACGAGTACTCCTACATCAATGTTAAAATCTCCGCAAAAAATTAGCGAACCTGTCCAGGAGGCCAGTTCAATTTCTAACTCTTGGAAAATAGTAGGATCATCCATGTTTGAACCATATGTTGCACATATCGTAAGACCACATTTTAGTTGAGCTATGGCCCATCTACCATTTTTATCCGCCAATCTACGAGTCGGGAGACCTAATATAGGTTTAGCTAAAATAGCTACTCCTCTGGTTTTAGATGATTGGGTTGTGGCTACCATAAGGTTATATCCCGGTAATATAAGTAATTCTCTTTCAGCAGCTATGATGTGTGTTTCTTGCAGGCAAAGTATGTCTACCGGGTTCTGACGTGTTAATTGAAATAGTTGAGCCCTTTTACTTCTATCGTTGAGGCCAGCCACATTCCATGTACATAGACTCACTCTTCCCATTTAACATGATATAAGTTCAACCCGGTTTTAATATATTGATCAAATGAGTAGCAGCTAACGTTATATTTTATATTAATTCTTTGTTTTCTGCCATATTGGTTACAATCCACATACAATCTTTGCATATATTTTACTTTTCGAATGAATTTGCACATTTTTTTGCATTTCCCCCCCCCTCCCCCTCTCCCCCCTTTCCTGCCCTCCCCCTATCCCCGCCCCCCAGCCCCCCCCCCCCACAATCCACCCAATGAGGCATTTAGACTCTAACAAGAGTCTGTTGCGATGGAGAGACATCCCTACCCAGTGCCACACATATAAAGCTTATGTCTTATAATAACCCTTTACTGGGCTAATAGGAAAAAGAAAAAAAAAAAGGGGGGAAAATATAAGGTGAGAAAAAAAAAACCAGTGAGAAGATAGAAGAAAACAAATTAACGAAAAGTGTGACCCATTATAGGTCCTTATATAGAATACTAAAGACCCTATCGAAAAAGATCAGTATAAATCAATACTGTACGAGTATTGGTTATCTTTGAGTTAGGAAGGCTAGATAGCCCTAGAGCCAGTTAGCTAGAAATATCAATTAATTGAAGTTTTTAAGGATATTTAGCAGCTATTTCCCGAATCGATATGTTTTCAGAACCTTAACTAGGCTTGTATGTAGGTTCCATTTAATTCCACCTCGTTTTAAGCGATAGGACCCAATGTCATAGAGAAAGGTTGAATATGTCTCTAACTCAAACTGTCTAGGAAGTCCTTTGCTTTAATTTCCGAGGTGAAAAACTTAGCTTGGCCCTTATAGATGACTTTAAGTGTGGCAGGGTTATTCAGGTAAACCTGAGTCTTTTTCTCTAGGAAAGGCTTAATCAGTTGTCGAAGCCGCCACCTCCGCTCCACCGTGGTGTGGCAAAAATCGGGCCTTACAAAGTATGAAATTTCACCTCTTGTTCGATGAGCATCTGGTCTTGCTTTCTCCGCAATAGCTTGACGGAGAAGGAAATTTCCAAAGTATACTAAGATAGCCCTTGGATATTTACCCTGCGACTTTGCGGCCCTTATTGTAAATGGGGTTCTGTGGACGCGTTGAACCTCTAGCTCCCAGTTCCAAGTGGACAGTTCGGGGAGCGTATCCTTGAAGAGCTGGATCACGAATGTACGTACATTGTCACCCTCAATTTTTTCCGGAATACCTAGTATTCTGAGGTTATTGCGTCGCATACGGTTCTCCATTTCCTCCAGTTTCCACCTGACGTCCTTTAATTCTGCATCATGAGCGTCTACTTGTTCTTTTACAGCAGTGGCTTCAGCTTCATTTACTACTATGCGGTCCTCCATATCGATCATTCTTACATTCGATGCGGCAACTGATTTAGAAAGTTTACGCACTACACCTTGAACTTTGTGTAGTGCTTGTTGTGCCCTACGCCCATCCTTTGAAGTCTGTTCCCTATGGGAGGCTATCGCCTGAAGCACCGTGTCCATAACAGATGTTAAGGTGGCGTTTTGTTGTTCAAAAAAGGGGGTACTATCGAGATGGGCTCTGGTGGAGGGGTCCTGCGTGCTAGTTGCTGGAGATTGGTCCCAAGGCTGACCATCAGCGCCGCGGTGGCCTTTTTTCTTTCTTAGCACTGTGTGCCTCCTATCTCTGGGTTCGCCCATGGCTGCGTCGGGATCACTTTCTCGTGAGCTCACATTAGAGCCCGTATGGATATCTGAGTCAGAATAGGAATAAGAATAAGAGTCTGAGTCAATGTCTTGGTCTTGAGGTAGTATGAGATCCTCAGCACCTTCAGAGATGGTGAAAAACTCTGATGGTTCCTTGTCTGTGTCCGACGCTATGCCCGTCCCCACTTTGAAATCACTTGTAGGGGCTTCTAGACCCTGCTCATCGCTTAGATGCTGCCAAGCGCTGGCATCCTCGTTAGTCAAGCTGGGAGAGACAGTCTCGGGGGGCAGGGTATTTGCCTGGGGGTGCACTGGGATCGGTTCTGTAGTGCTGGAGCTCACGGAAGATATAACATTATGGAGGGTGTGTGTGGCCTGTACTAATTATAATACAGGTGCAGGTGCAGGCCTAACCTCCTTTTGGATCAGTTCCAAACCTCCCTGCACTGGTCCCAGCACCGATGATGCTGTTTGCGTTGTTGTTTGCGTTGTTGGCTTTGCGGGTACTGCTTCTGTGCCAGGCACCCCTAGCAGGCCCACTGGTCCCCCGTCCGCTTGGATATGTGAAGTAGCCTGAAGCTGTAGCTGTGCGGTGGGGTCAGCAGCTTCTGTAGCTTCTGGAACTTCTGTAGGAGCCGCCGCTCCGGAGGCCAAGGCTGACTCTACCGAAGGAGTAGACAGCGAATCAGTACTGGCGAGAACCGTGGGAGCCGCTGCAATCATCTCTCCGCTTGTTGCGTGGTGAGCGAAGGAGGAGGAAACAGCCGCTCCGGGAATGGAGCCGGCAGGCGTTTTTCGCAGTAAATCTACCACCGAGGGGCCCGGTCCCGGTGTGGTAGGAGTTTTTGCCAGCTTCGGGTGTCCTCGATGTCTCTGGTGTGTCTGCAAGTCAGGGCCGGTACCTTCCTCCGACACGGATCCCCCAGCGCCAGAGCGTCTTGCGGCTAGTTTCTGATCACGAAGGGCTTGTTTGGCCGCTCGGGTTTTCGAGGCGGCTGCAACCGATGCTGCATTTTTCGGGGCCATCTGCTCAGACAGACGAGCAACGTCCGTCTCCACCTCAATGGAAAGTTGCCTCTGTGCCCTACCGCCTTCGCTCAGAGCGCTCGGAGCATTCAGGAGGTGATGCCAGGAAAGAAGTCTCAGCACCGCATATCCGAGAACCGAGGCCACCAGATGAAGAGATGAGCGGGACCGCTCTGTTGAGGATGGTGGATCAGCTGCCGGGTAAGCTCCATGCATATTATTTCATCTCACGTGTAAGAAATCTTAGACTTATAGTTTCTTATTTTCCACACGGATAGGTACCATTCTCTAAGAAACAGCTCTTAGCCCTTAGATTTTTCGAGACACTGGTCAAAGGATGTCTCACAGCGGTCTAGAAGGCCGCCGCCATCTTGCCCATCGGTGCGTTAGTCTCCGAGTGGGTCTGTGAATGAGTGTGTGATTTAGTGCTTTCTGTTTTGCCCTCTTCTGCTCTGATTTGCCTTTTCTGCTTGTTTTTCTGCCCTCTAGTTTGCCTTTGCTGCTCATTTTCCTGCCCTCTGTTTTGCCCTCTTCTATTCTATTTTGCCTTTCCTGCTCGTTTTCTACCTCTGGTTTGCCTATTTCTGCTTGTTTTTCTGCCCTCTATTGTACCTTTCTTGCTTGTTTTTCTGTCCTACGTTTTGCTATTTTCTGCTTGATTTTCTGCTGTCTGTTTTGCCTTTTCTGCTTGTTTTTCTGCCATTTGTTATGCCTTTTCAGCTTGTTTTTCTGCCCTTTGTTTTGCCTTTTTTTGCTTGTTTTCCCCCTCTAAAATGGGTGAGGGGGTCTGACGAAATTTCAATGGGGAGGGGGCTGCGTATCACCCCTCCTCGGGCAGATTTCAGCCTGGGGGATCCCATCCATAATACAATGTGGGAGGGGGAACATGCAGCCCCAACTCCCTGGGCCAATTTCAGCCCTGGGGATCCCATCCCCCGGGGCCCGGCCATATTTCCCTGGGTGCCCTGGCCCAACCCAGGGTCCCGGCTGGCACCCCGCCTACAGCGGGAGCCGGCATTACTGTCAAATGTAGGGAGCTGCTATAAAAGAAGCTCCCTGCATGCAAGAGCAGTATTTTCATCTCTTTACCTGCCCGCATGTCTGCGGGCATGGTAAAAAATGAAAACTCAGCTTCCAGCAAGCGGGAGCGGTTTGACAGTTCTCGGTTGCTGGAAGCGGAGGGTTTGCTTTTGCTAGGTGGGAGTGCATCAGTTCCCACAAAGCAAAAGTAAACAGCTATGCCCCGAGACATAGCATGAGCCGGCCCTGGGTGGTAGCGGTCCCCAGGGCAATATATGGCTCCATGAGGGGGGTGCGTGGCTCCCCTCCTTTGTTGTGCACAGGCTGGCCCCAGGGAGGTGGTAGTTCCCGGGGCCCGGAGGGATCCACGTGGCCCCCCCATCTATTTATTTAATTATAGGCCTGGGGAGGTGGTGGTCCCGAGGCCCCAGGCAGGTCTGTTTTCTCCCCATCTATTTAGTTATAGCCCCGGGGAGGTAGTGGTCCTTTGGGCCTGGGGGTCTATGAGACCCCCCTGTATATTTCCAAAATGTAGCCCCAGAGACCGGGGCCCGAAGGTCTGTGAGGCCCCCCGATTATTATATCAAAAAAGGAATGCACAGTTCCCCTGAATCCCAAAAACTTGGATGAGATAGTTGACAACCAAAAAGTGAGTGAAGGCACACCGGCGGGGGATCCTCCTTTTCGGACCTAAAGGCCTCACACACCCAGCAAGCTAGGTGTCATGCTTCATCATATGGCCTTGCCCCTCGTCGGGTCGGCGGTGCAATACCCTACGTGCACCCATAAAGGGGCTCTTTGACTGGGATCTTTTATTCCTGCCGTATGGTGCTGTGGGGGTGAGGGCCCTAGGGGGTGGAAGTGAGTGGTGTAGATGTGTTAAAGTGATATTAAAAAAGGTTGGGTAGTCCACAAAAACCTTCAATGAAGTAGTAACCCACCTTAATTAAAAACAAAAGAGAGAGTGGTTGCTTAGTCAGGCTCTAAGGTCCGTGGAAGCAAGAACCTACTCTAACTATATGGTCGACATGTTTCATGCTTTATTAGTTTCAAAACGATACTCAGCAATTCCTCAGGACCAAAATGGGGAAAACTATCTATACTACTAGATATTCATATGTTCATCTAGTCTAATGTGTGCCTGGTTCCGCCATGTAGAAACCCGCCTATTTATGGAGCGAGTGCTGTTACGATTGCCCTCGGCGCTAAGACACCACGTTGTTGATGTCCTCTCCGTTCAAGGAGCCGCGTCAACCTCCGA
Organism: Lissotriton helveticus; assembly: GCF_964261635.1. Lineage (NCBI taxonomy): Eukaryota > Metazoa > Chordata > Amphibia > Caudata > Salamandridae > Lissotriton > Lissotriton helveticus. Next base: position 265,250,757 of record NC_136058.1, read on the forward strand.
GAAGACGCTCCCGATGGGGAATCGGTGCCCCCCGATTATTAACATAAGCCGTGGGAAGGTGGTGGTCCCCGGGGCCAAGTAAGCTCTTCATCCACCCTCAATTTTTCTATAAATTGCTGCAAGCCCCAGTGTACTGGCCTACCGGGGACCCATTTCAAAATAAGCGCAGGAGCCTGCACTTGGTTTTTTTATGATTTTTGCAGCAAATTCACTAACTTAGCATCAAAAATAAAGCAAAATGCATTTTTTGCCATGCTGGGCTCACACTTGGACCCCATGGCCAAGGCTACAGGGTTAGGGTATTCATACCCTGCCCCTTTTTCTTTTCTTTGTGTTTCCTTTTGGACTTTGATTGCCAATATTTCCTTATTAAAGTGCTGGCAGCCAATCAGAGCTCTGCAGATCTCAGCACAAACTCGTTACTATTTGCGAAGGCTTCGCGGCCACATATATATAAATTTAAATTACGCTTGATGGATCGTCCTGAAACTTTCCACGCACAACAAGAATCACACGGCCACTTTTTAAACGAAATTTATTGAAGAATCGTCAAACTGTGCCAAAGTTACAGGCAAGTCAAAAAACGCTTTTCCTATGGAAACATGGTCCGAACTATAATTACCTACTAGCGGTATATATGTTGGAGTTTCACTTACCTTATATATACTTACCTTGCATTGTAAAGGCATGTGTGGTAAGGGTATATGCATGGTAAAGGCTTGCTTGGTAAAGGCATGCATTGTAAACGCATGCATGGTATTGTCATCCAACCCTATAGGTGCCATTTGATGGTGGTTCCAAGTTACTACAAAAGAGCAGCAACTGGCCTTAATAGTGTATGCAAAACACATCAGGAGGAAAAATGCTGTTCTCACTGAAGCATCACTCTGCAGAAATAGTGAACCCCAGGTGCTTCCTGTGGCTCAAGACTGTTTCTGGATAATTATTTCACATGAAAGGACCTACAAACGCAGGCACGGGGCTTCCTCTCTTACGTCACAAGATCTTCCAGATCTCAGAGGCCTCGGTAGACACATAAATGTAAATGTAAATGTAGTTGAGCTTATATAGCGCACAGCTACCCGCAGTGGGTTTCCCGGCGCTTGCTTAGGGAACCCGTCCTGGTATTCCCCTGTGAGATATCAGGGTATCCACAAGGTGAAAGTCAGGCATCCCGCCGCAAGGGGCCGTTGTGGAGATTAAGCAAGCTATTGCCCAGAGTCGCAGAGTGTGAACCCGAGAGTCGAGGAGGCACGGGGCGAGAATTATCGAGTCCGTGGAATTTTTAGCCCAAGACCCGCCGAGGCGGGGAATTGAACCCTGGTCCAGGACCGATCTCCGCTTCCGGGTCTGCTGCCTCTAACCACTGAGCCACACTTTTGTTGAAGCCCTCAGACTTCAACTGCACTGTCCAAGCACTCAAAAGACACTTCAGCCCATAGTCCTTACTTGAAGTGCTCAATTTCGTCTGGGGCCAACTCTGGCAATAACCTGCTAACATGAAGGTCACCGCCAACTCGCTAGGTCTGCCTCATCACAAACCCTGACAAGGACATATGCATCCCACCTACACGGATGTAACCTATGCCCCCCGAGAATGTACCTCCAAAGCATCCTCGATGCCGCTCGGTTACAGGAGAGTGCATATAAAAAAACCACAGCCACAGTGATCCTGTGCAGTAGGATACATTCAACTCTTCAGGTATGACCAGAAACACCCACATTTCAAGCCTCCACTACAACTCCAACAATGTGACAAACCACCAGAATCCAACTATAGACATTAGTATAATTACCAGCTGTGGTTCACCCCACACAATAGAAATATTGCCAAGCTAAACCACTTTGCTGTGCTCTGTCAGACAGCACAATGTTCACACACCAACTGGCACACACTTAGATGCGCTTTTATACATGCCTACCTCAATTCAACCCATCAAGTGTTGCAGTGTCTCTGGCGGTGCAAAGGGCGAGGCCACCCCCGGCACCTCCAGCCCCTGTGGTCCAACCCGTGCTCTCTAGTCTCGAGGCTGCGAATGAGATTTCTAGAAATCCTCGGAGGCGCGCGCCGGAGCCGCGGAGCCCCGTGGATGGCGCAGCTGCTACACCTCGTAATTGGTGAAATTCCTGCCGAGGCAGCTTCCATAGGAGCTGCGAAACCGCAGCAGAAATTTGTTCGAGATCAGCTCCTCCCGCGCCCGCGTGAACTCTGGAAATGCCAGGCACAGCCCGGCTAAGAGCAGTTATTCTAAAAAGACGTGTTGAGCAGATGGCTTGAATAACTTCCATGTTCTCTGTGACTCCCGCGGCATTTCACTTGGATTCCGTTTCTTTGCAGAGTTTTGGGTCTGCAGTAGGCCCCCCAGGTGCACTCCTACGCCACGTGCCCAGGTAGGCTCGTGAACCAAGAGACAAAAGGCCAAGGCGCTGCTAGTAAAAGTCGCCAGAGGCCCTGGTAAGGGTCACTGGACCACCACAAGGCCATTCCGGGAGATAAGAGGGTGCCACCAAGTTAGGGATTCTGTGTATAAGGGGGTGCTGCCAAATTTGGGAGCCAAATGGCCACAACGAGGGGAAAAGTAAGATTTCACAAAATAAATCAAGGTTATTGCCAATCAGATTATTGGCATATCTACCCATCATTTTTAGATGGCACAACTTTTTGTTACCGGTGGCTTTTCATTTTGATCAAACAAGAAGTGGGGAGGGATAGAATGCACCCTACCTACATAGAATTTTGGCAGGCTATGCATGTAATGTGTGGTAGAGCAATGTTAAGGTGTATACACGGCAGCATGACCGCTGGAAAGTCTCATTTCAAGGATCGAAGATATGCATGCCTGAGGGACATGTGCATATGCGCTAAATCCCACCCTAACATAACATCAAATTCCACAACATGCATATGGGTAACGTTGATGGGTCTTGTGGTCAGTCCTGTGCTTTCCATTGGAGAGTGCTGCCCAGTTCTTTGCTGCTAATGATGGTCCACTTCTTGCTATCCCTGGGTTAGATCACCCACAGCCTCTTCCGCTCCAGTGCCCAACATCTTGTCTTCCTGTGGTTCATTGTCACTGTGAAGTAGTGGATGGGTGTTTTTTGGCAGATACAGCCAGTGCAGTGTTCTTTCTCCTCTTCTGTGTTTAGCCCTCTCCAGGAGCAAAGCCCATGTACTTGTGTCCTTCCACTCCTCGCCTTTTTCTTTATGAGCTACTTTTTCATTTGGTTGAACCATTCCAAGAGAATAAATGTGTTTGCAAGACATTCTCCTCATGTGCTTCATCTCCCTCCCTGCATTGCTCTCTGTTACACATGTGCTTTCATCTCCCTCCCCACTCTCGTGTGTTGCCGGGACCCCCACTTCGCTGTCTCACCTGTGTGCTTCTGGTCCCCAACATTGCTTATGTTGCCATTTCTCACCCATATGCTACCAGACCCGGTTACAAAAAATAAAAAAGCAAAGTGCAGTAACTCAGCCTCTGGGCTGTGTCATTTGTAGGCACACATACATGTTTAAAGAATGCATGCATCTACGAATGACACAACCCAGAGGCAATGTCATTGTACTTTTAGCCTTTTTTAATAAAAACTTTCTTTCATGCTAGAACATCATCTGATTTGATTCTGTAGAGCATGAACAAAACACATTTGCAGAGCAAACAGGTGTTTGAGGAGACACCTATTGCCTTTGCCATGCTTGATTTTGAATATATTTGCAATTATTTATTGACAAAGCCAGTAGCTGTCTTGTAGATGAGACTCATTGGCTTTGCCAATGCTTGTTTTGAAAGTTATCACTCAGACTGCTGGACTGTGCTGAGTCTAAAATGTATTGCTTGGGCCAGGTACTTCTTTTTTTGGCCTCATTTGAGGGAGACATTTTTACTCCTAAACTGCATTTGGGCCAACTGTGTCCCCTCTTCTGGGCCTTCGTGGGCCATGTATCTGGGCCCCTGTTTGGGCCGCTTCGTTCTCATTTGCATACCCTTACTTTAAACTGCTTCGACCTCTTTTTTAGATAATTTCTTTCTCATTTATAGGCTACTTCTGTAAGGCATGGTCAGGCAGCTTCTTGGTGCTGCTGCTGGACGCTTCTTCCGGGATGCTTCTCATGCTGGCGCTGTCCCTTTTTTTTCTTAACACTTTTTATCGAGCTATAAAGGATCCACATGATATAGTACACTACTGTTGAAATATGGAGACTGGGCCTTATTCACGAAAGCATTTATGAGTAGGGAAGTAGTGCCACAGGAGGACTCTTTTATGTACGCTTACACGCCTTTGTGAATCGGCTCTGAGATCGCCAACTACCTATTACTAGTAGTGCAAAGAGGACACAGTTCTTCAAAATTTTACTTTTTATGAATATTTGCTGAATGTTCACATTTTATTTCCATTTTAGATGTTTTGAGGCCAATTTACAAAAACATGGAGGAGTATGTGAAAGAGTACCACTGGAGTACTGCTTACATATTCCAAAATGCCTTTGTAAGAAGACCCCAGTATTTTTAGGATAGGTATCTGAAAACAGTATTAAGAAGCCACTGCAAGTAACGCCAAGGTATAGAAAAAAAAATATATATATATTCAAATACAGATAAATGATCAAAGTTGCCAACGTCTGAGCATAGAACAAAGAGCAATAACACTAATAAAGATGGGGCAGTATATGTGGCTACATCTAGACATAGAGTATAGCCATCCCCTTTGTATCTAGTCCTGTAACTCCATGATTCGTTAAAACCCAAAGTGAAGTGAATTAAATAAAGGTGGTGGGAGGCAGAGGGGGAATTTGTTAGCTTTTGTTTTACTGGAATTCCTACAAAAACATTTAAATATATATATATATATATATATATATATATATATATATATATATATATATATATATATATATATATATATATATATATATATATATATTTATTTATTGATGGGAGTTAGATGTATTATTGTAATTCCAATCCAATTAAATTGGAGAAAATGAATGAATAAAAGGTTGGCGTTTTTGTATTCAACCTCCAATCTAACTAAATCTAGGAAGAGTGCACAAATGAACAGTGTGACATATATCATTCATACTCCAGCACTGTTGGAAGATAATGGATTAACAAAGGTGTTAATGCAGCCACCCTCCTTAGTATTTTCTAAGCCGAATTTATCCAACGGCCCGGTAACAAGGGTTCTATCTTGGAACATTGCGGGTATAAATAATAAGTTAGATGAACCCGATTGGGTATCTTTTACTAGTCAATATGAGATCTGTATGTTTCAGGAAACGTGGGCAAGAGGAGAGGCCCCTAAAACAGGTTATGCCTCTTTCAGCATCCCCGCAACATCGGGGGGAATAGGGAGACCATCTGGGGGCCTTACTACATGGGTAGGCCCATACCTGGGTTGCACGGCTGAGCAAATTGACACAGGCTCTATTGATATTTTATGTGTCTTATTGCAGTTTCCTTCCAAGTCTCCTGTTGCCCTAATAAATGTATATTCGAGACCTACCTCTAAGGGCAAAGAGTCCACTACGGTGGAGGAATTAACTACATTTTTATGTTCCACTGCTGCAAAACAAATGGTGATAATAGGAGGGGATTTTAACTGCCAGTTCGAGGCACTTGAGGGTTTGTTTCTTGACAGTTTATACGATGAGGATCACTTCCTGGAAATTCCAGAGTCCAGATGCCCAAAAGTTAAAAAATGGTCTCCACTGGTGATCCAGATGAATTGCCTCGTCCTGAAACATTCACTTAGAGCGTGCAATGGGAGATCCCTGTCTGATACATCTAATGGTTTTACGTTTCATAGTAAAGACCGTGGGTTTTTATTAGACTATATTTTAATCGATTCCATATCCTGGGATAGGATGTCTGATTTTAAAATTACCCACGTCTAGATAGCGATCACTATGCGCTAGTAGTAGAACTAAAAGCACTAAATTCTGGGAGCGTGCAGTCCCCGGATAACCTTATTGACCCCAGGTTGACTGTCTTGAACTGTAGTCGGAGAGTACGATGGACAGATTTCAGTCAATCGCAGGACAATTTGGGTAGTCTATATGATGCCTTACTCCCTGTACTTGTAGAGGTGTCCATCTTAAATAACCTAAACAGGGACGGATTAGACCTAGAGTTGGTTGAGTCGAATCATGTTAAATTAGGAGAAGTTACATTAAACTTCTTCTACCCCAACAAATCTAACAGGCCGGGCAGGCCCCCAACCCACCCCTGGTATAATGCTCTTTGCCGTAAGGCTAAAAGGGCACTAATAGCATCTATTAAAGCCAATGACCGCCCACAAATTAAAATTGCAAGAAAGGCTTACAAAGCAGTCATCTTAGAAGCTAAACAAGGGTGGGAAATGGAAAATTGGGACACATTGAAAACCGCATTAGGGGATAGAGACATGAGAACTTTCTGGGGTGTTGTAAATACTGGTTTCTCTACCCCCAAATCAGTGGTTGAACCGAATCAAGATGAAGAGGTTTGGCGGGAGCATTTCGAATCCCTCTATGCAAAGGAAAAGACGCCCAAAGATGTGCTGTCTGATGGGTGTCACCTGAAGGTGGATTTTCCCCCAAACCAAGGAGATTTAAACCTTCATCTTGATGGTAGTGGGAGCCCAGGTATAAGTTTAAATGAAATCAAGGGCGCACTGGCAAAAATAGTCCCGGGTAAAGCACCAGGTCTGGACAAGATTCCTGGGGATCTTTTTAGGAGCAAGCCATTTATCTGGGCCCTGTACTTCTGGGTGCTTTTTAATGCCATACTGCAGGGCATGAAGATCCCTTCTAGTTGGCTCGGTGCGGAAATAATTCTGATTTTTAAAAAAGGCTCTCCGCTCCTACCAACCAATTACAGACCAATCAGTTTAACAGATATTTCCCCAAAAATATTTGCAAGTATTTTGCTCCTCAGGCTACAATCTTGGATGGAAGAAAAGGGGGTACTGTCCTGCCTACAGGCGGGGTTCAGGGAAAAACTGTCAACCCTGGACCAAGTACTAAGATTACAATTGTTGTACTGGAAGACCGCCTGCCTGGAGGGGGGCAGTCTCTATTTAATATTTGTAGACCTGAGGTCGGCTTTTGTTTTGGTCCCTAGGGAAAAACTGTGGTCAGTCCTTTGTGAGATGGGGGTTCCTGTTCATTTAATTCAACTCATTAAATGACTCCACAAGGACAATTATGCGCAAATTCGGTATGGTAAGGATGGAAAACTGACTGCACCCATATCTATTAAACGTGGCGTACGCCAGGGTTGTGTGCTTGCACCAACTTTATTTAGCCTATACATCAATGGCTTGATTGATTCCTTGCTAGCAGAAAAATGCCCCTAAGTTAGCCTCCCGTAAAATTACAGCAATGATGTTTGGTAACAATACTCTTTTGGTAGCTAAATCACCCATGGGGATACAAAGGGTCCTCAATAAATGTGAGGTATTCTGTAGGGAAAGAGGTTTAGAAATAAATATACAGAAAACCAAATTTATGGCGTTTAATAGTCCAAAAAGTACACGCCCAAACCCTTCATTAAATGGTAAACCCCTTGAAAGAGTTTCTTCCTACATTTATCTAGGCATTACCATCACAGAAACCATGGACTGAGGGGCTCATATTACAAAATCAACATTAAAGTTAGCGCAATCGACAGGTGGCATCATGAAGGTTTTCAGTAAGTCCAGCAAGAGAGCAGTCAGCCCACCAATAGAAATCTACAAGGCTCAAGCTCGAGGTGGCAAGCTATACGGCGCAGAGTTAAGGGGGTCACTTCAAGCTTGAGACCCTATCACAGGTGGAGAATCAATACCTCAGACAGCTGTTTAGACGACCACGTGGTACCCAGTTAATCCCGCTCCGATTAGATACGGGGCTAATGGCGATTGCAGAAGTGTCTAGCCTTAAACCCTTAATGTACTGGCGCCGCCTTTGGACTACTCCCAAACTTTTATCTTATAGGGAGGAATTGTCTGAAGTAATGATAGCACGGGGTGCTGCCAAACTGCCTTGGCTTGCTCATATTAAATACTTGTTTACTAGTATGGGCTTGGGGGATTGCTGGGTCGAACCTGAGTTTGCCTGTTCAATAATATCAAGGAAACAAAAGAAGGTCCATTACGAAGAGTACAGAATGGCCCAACTTCTTTCTAGCTCCCAAACAGGCAAATTAACCATAGCTTTCTTAGAAATAAAAGATAGTTTCCGCTTTGAGATGGTCTTAGATCTCATTAAACCAGCAGCAGCAAGAAAGCTTTATTTACAGTTTAGGCATGGGGTTCTTTCGCTCTGCTGTTTTACATCCAAATGGAGAGATCTGCAAGCGGTGCATTGCCCGGCATGTGATCACCCTGAAGAATCAGTACTCCACGTTTTCTTCAGCTGCCCTGGCTACTATAAAGCAAGGAAACGTTGGCTGGTGCAGATTTGTAGGGACCTTGGAAGTAGGCATTGTTCTGAAGTGTTCAGGATACTGAAGTATGACCTCAATATCCCGATTGTCTTCTCAGTTGCAGGATTCCTATTCTCTATGTGGTGTACCAGAAGGGTCTTCCTGAAATCAACTAATGACGCACTGGATTCTTCCTAGGGGAACCAAAAATGATAGCATCATAACCTGGTATAATTTCCCTCCGTGGCTTACTTTACTGTTTTATATTTAAGGGTTATCCTTTTTATGAACCTCTTTTTATCTAATTTATTTATTTATTTGCACTATGCACTTTCCGAAATCAAAACTCTGTCCCCCGCCTAGTAACAATCCCCAAGACTGTTGTTTTAAAAAAATTAATGTATGGAGGTACTTATGTATGCTAATTGTGTTTATAATGATTTTTCTACAGCGCTTTAAATTTGCTGTTTGTATGCCTTGATGTAATTTTATAAATGATTGGATGTATGAGTTTGGACTTTCTAGGTCATATTGACCGAAATAAAGTTTTCTTGACTTGACTTGATTATTGTAATTCCAATCCAATTAAATTGGAGTAAAAGAATGAATAAAAAGTTGGAGTTTTTGTATTCAACCTCCAATCTAAATAAATCTAGGAAGAGTGCACAAATGAACAGTGTGAGATATATCATTCATACTCCAGCAATGCAGAGATGTCACTATTTCAACTGCAATCCAAGTAAAAATGTGGAAAATGCGTATGTGAAAGGGAGTGGGATTTATTTTACTAACTCTAAACTCACAAGCAGTGGGGTCGGTGCATTAATCGAAGGGGCGAGATTTACTAGTCTAACTTACATCCAATTAAAATTAGGGAAAATGGAATAAATAAAAGTAGTGTGATTTACTATTCTAACTCAAATTAAAATAAAAATTGGAAATGTACATAAATGAAAGGAGTGAGATTTACTATGCTAACTCCAATCGAACAAACATGGAGGAAAGTTTAAATGGATGGGTGAAATTGATTTTCCATTCTAATTCAAACAAATTCACAATTGGGGAAGACGTTGACATGAAAGGAGTGAGCTTTGCTATTATGACGCCAGTCATAAAACCATTTTTAAAAGTGTAAAAATCGGGGGACAGGTTTGAGATTTACAATTCCAACTCCAAGTAAAATTAGGAAAAGTGCATACATGAAAGGGAATCAGATGTACTATTAAGGTCAAGTACAGGCTGGGAAAAGCTGGAAAGCAAATGCAAATCAGCTGCAGGAAAGTGTCCTTTCCTTAATATTTATTAAAAATCCGACTTCACAATTGAATTGGATGTTTAATAACGATTAAAGTTAATTGTTTAATTATTTTTCTATCTAGGGCCATTGACGAGTTGCTGTATTGGGATTTTAATCTGTATTCTGGTTTTCAACAAAGGACAGCGAGTCCTGCCACAGTGAAACATGGCTTTTGGGAGCTGGTCAACAAAAGGACATCAATCAATCAATCAGTCAACTTGTAATCAATCAATCAATCATAGCATTTGTAAAGCGCACTACATACCCGTGAGGGTCTCAAGGCGCTGGGGGGGGGGGGAATGCTGCTACTGTTCGAAGAGCCAGGTCTTGATGAGTCTCCTGAAGGTTAGGAGGTCTTCGGTCTGCCGTAGGCGGATGGGGAGGGTGTTCCATGTCTTGGCGGTGAGGTGGGAGAATGATTTGCCTCCGGCGGTCACTCTTCGGATGCGGGGTATGGCGGCGAGGGCGCGGTCTGCAGAGCGGAGCTGGCGGGATGGGGTGTAGAGGCTGAGTCGGCTGTTGAGGTAAGCTGGTCCGGTATCGTGGAGTGCCTTTTGTGCGTGGGTGAGAAGCTTGAAGGTTATCCTCTTGTTGTTGGGGAGCCAGTGCAGGTCTCAGGTGGGGTGTGATGTGGCTGCGGAGCGGGATGTCGAGGATCAGGCAAGCGGAGGCGTTCTGGATGCGTTGGAGCCGTTTCAGGAGTTTGGCTGGGACTCCTGTGTAGAGTGCATTGCCGTAGTCCAGTCTACTGCTGACGAGGTCCTGAGTGACCGTCCTTCTAGTTGTGGTGGGGATCCACTTGAAGATCCTGCGGAGGGTGTTGAAGCAGGAGGAGGAGACGGCGTTGACCTGCTTTGTCATGGAGAGTGTGGTGTCGAGGAGGACCCCCAGGTTTTGTGCGTAGTCGGTGGGTGTAGGGGGTGCTCCTAGTGCCGTTGGCCACTAGGAGTCGTCCCAGGCTGAAGGGGTGGAACCGAGGATGAGGACCTCCATCTTGTCCAAGTTCAGCTTCAGACGGCTGTTCCTCATCCAGTCGGCGACGGCATTCATTCCTTCGTGGAGGTTGATTTTGGCGGTGTGGGGGTCCTTGGTGAGCGAGATGATCAACTGGGTGTCGTCAGCGTAGGAGATGATGTTTAGGTCGTGTCGTCGGGCGACGTGGGCGAGTGGTGCCATGTATACGTTGAACAACGTTGTAGAGTGTGACTTGTCTCCCATGAGGGTATCCAGGCGCTGGCAGGGTCCAGGATCTCAGTCTAACAGCCAGGTCTCCAGTGCCCTTTGGAACTTCTGAAGAGTGGGGAAAGTACTGAGGTGCAAGGGGAGGTGTGCCTAATACGGGGGTTAATGGCCAGCGCGAGGGAGGTAGAGTGGATCTGTCTGGAGGGTGTGTGAAATCTCAGGCAGTGGTTGATGTAGGTTCATGCAGGGCTATGAACGTGTGGGTGAGGAGCTTGAACTGGTATCTTTTCTTGACCAGGAGCCAGTGGAGTTTCCTGAGGTGTGGGGATGTGTAGGTGCAACGAGGGAGATACAGGACAAGTCTAGCTGCGTACCTCTGGATGCCTGTAATCTTTGAACGATGAGGGCCTTTCCGTAATCCACTCGACTGGTGATGAGAACTTGGGTGATGGTGTGTCTTGCACTGTGGGAGAGCCGCTTGAAAATCATGCATAGAATATGCAGGATGAAGAAGCAGGAAGATGACACTGCGTTGACTTCGGACCTCATGGTGAATTTGCTATCTAGGATGATGCTGAGTTTCCTGAATGCTCAGTAGGGGTTAAAGTGGGGCCTAGTTCAGTGGACTACCAGGAGGCGTCCCGGAGAGGGGGTGGGGAGTTTGTTGCTGCTGAAGATCAGGATTTCCTCCTTGTGCGTGTTAAGATAGAGGCAGTTTTCTTTCATCCAGTTGGCAAAACTGGTCATGCATTGGTGGAAGTTGGTTCTGATGGCCGTGGAGTTTTCAGCGAGGGAAACATTTAATACTAACTTCATGCAGTGGTTAATTTGTCAAATAAAAAGTGCCGGGGCTCTCCTCAGGAGGCAGCGCTAACAGGACAAATGTGCTAGTACAAACTGCCTCCTGACTAGAGACCCAGCACTTATTAAACTGGGGTCCTAATGGGTAGAGCTGCCGATTTCGGAGCTGGGGAACCTGGTTCGATTCTTGGCGGGCTCAACATCCTGTGAGTCTGGGGAAAATCCTGTGCCTTATAAATAAGTGTGTCCTTAACTGGTGCTATAAGCACCGGTGCCGAGGATTAGGTGCCGGTGCTCAGCACCGGAAAGCACCCCCTCAAATTAAGCACTGACTTCATGCATGTTCTACTTTTAACTACCATGCACCCTGACTTATTGGCTGAAAGGCCTACAAAGGGGTGACATAAATACTTAAAAGGACAGTTTTGTCCTGTCAAAAGGATTTATTTTTATAGGATAAATTGCAGTTTTACAGTGCTATGGCCAGGCCACAATGGTAGGCCTAAAGTCATGTTTGTAAAGCAACTGTAGTGGGTGACTGCAATCCACTAGTGGCAGTTAACTTCCAAGACCTGAGTACATTTTGTACTATATTAAACTTCGAGGCCTATTTAATTTCCTAATTAAGAGTATGCCTAAAACCAGCAGAAATATAGGGTCAAACAAGAGGGGAAAATATGGGGTTACTACGCATAAAATGCAGATTTTCTACAGTGAGAAGTACTAGGATCAGCTACCTTTGACATTGCTGGAGAAAAATTGAGGGATGTATGACGGTACGACGCGTACCGTCACAACACGTGCTTTAACAACGCGTCCCTTACAACGCAAGTTGTTACCACGACTTGCGTTGGGGGCCCGGATTGAGAATAGTATAATTTACTATTCTAACACCAGTCCCCGTGGACACTAGGGAAGGTGTTGGAATAGTAAATATACTATTCTTAATCCTGTAGTGCCCTCCAGTGCAATTCGTGGTTACGACTTGCGTTGTAATGGACGTGTTGTTAAAGCCTTGCGGATTAAAATCCGCGCCGTAAAGGATGTTTCCCAAAACTGAGGGGTGTGTTGAAGGATATATTGTTTGTTCATTGTAGAAACATCATTTCATTCCAGCTAGTCCTCTAATGCCCTCTTAAATCTACTGTTGTCCTTCCGCTCCTTGACATACAATCCCTAAATGGTCCTCCAAGAAGACGTACATCTTTATTTGCCCTCTTGTCTATATCAGGGCACTTGGCATCATCCAGGGAGACAGGATAAGCAGGATATTCTCACCATAGGGCAAATGTTATTTGCCTGAGGTTCAGAACATCAATTGTGGACTTGTCCACTTCTCCAGCCTAGTCAGCTCTGTCTCTTATTTTTTATTCTTGTTTTCCTGATGCTTGGGTCTGGGCCCCAGGGATGTACTTTGTTACAACGCAGGTTGTAACAACGCATACCTTTACCACGCGGCCGCTACAACGCAAGTCGTTACCACGACTTGCGTTGGAGGGCGCGGATTTAGGATTTTTATAATTTTATATTCCAACACCAGTCCCCGTGGATACTAGGGAAGGTGTTGGAATATAAATTTATAAAATTCCTTATCCCACAGCGCCCTCCAGCGCAAGTCGTGGTAACGACTTGCGTTGTAACGGCCACGTGGTAAAGGTACTGCGTAGTAACAAATAGGTGCTCTGTATGCGACTTTACTAATGGGTCTTTTCTATCTCTTTCCTCCAATTTCCTTATTCTCTCTTTCCTCCTCAATACGATGGAGTGACAGCAAAATGTGTTCTGTTGGTAATGTTTTGGGTATAGAACAGATTTTTCCCATATTATGCCTGTTACGGTACTACATCAGTCCAGATGTCCCTCTACGATTAAGTCATACCACGAGGACTTCGCTCAGTGTTATGTCAGATCTCTGATGTTCTGAAATGTCTTCTTTTGGGCTCGCTGTGGCCTCACTGAGGCTTCAGTAGGCAGAGATATATGCAGGGAGAGAGCCTTTGAAGTGGCTACCCTTCTACCAAGATTTTGATTTAAGTTTGACATATCTTCTTGGCTCGCTCATAGATCCTTGATACGTTCTGGTGCTCAGCAGGAACGCATACATTTATAAAGCATTGTAGACTTCACATTAGAGGCAACTGAGAAATTACTTTTGGTCTTAATGTTGTGCAAGCTCCTCATAAGGGTAATTTTGGTATGTTGTAATTATATTATGTGTTTCACAGCAGTTTTGGTCTGGAGCGTCCATTTTTGTCTAAGTCTAGAGCTGCATCCAGATGTGGCCTTGGTACGCCGCATGAAAAGAGATCAGGGCTGAGGAAGAGGGGCAGTGGGAATGGGTGAGGGGAAATGCCATGGCTGCTTTTCAGTGCTTGTCATTACTCAAGATTGTCTCTTACTTTTCTCTGTTCTTACATCCAGCCCTCTCTCACAGGTGATGGGGGGTTCAACCTAGAGTAGCATGGATTATTGAAATCCTGTCTGCATGTGGCCCCCTACTTTGCTTATTATGACATTTTCTTCTGCCCTAGATTAGAAGTCCACCTCATGGAGTAGTTTTCAGATCTAGGAAAAATCAGGCACAGTGTAATAAGGATCAGCGGTAAGTAATCACCACATTACAGGAAATCTAATGTTGTCGGCCGAACTTTCAAGGACGGTTCTTTCTGTGGTGTAGGACCAACCAGCGCAGAATAAACAGATGCATGAATGATTCCAGCTGCAGCAGTGGAGATCCACTGGCTCTCATCCCATGTGACATTCTTCTCAGGCAATTATGACATTTCTAGGAGCTTATTGATCCTACTTGGAAATATTTCCCTCTTTTTCTTCATCTATCACTCTACAAATTCAGATCACCTTAGGGAACTCATGGGTTGTTTTGTTGGTCCGATTGTAACAATGCTGTTCAGCTTGTGATTATCATGTGTGTTTTAATTAAAATCACGCACTTAGAAGCCTTCTTCTACACATGAAGTGCAAAAGTTCATTTCTCTTTAGATCTCCAGGAACACTCACTCTTTGCAGTCGCAGCCGGCATGGCTCATGGGTGGGGGGGCACGCGTGGGGTCGCACAGGGTGGGGGGGACGGTGTGTGTGGGCACAAGGGAAGGGGGTGTCGTGCGGGGAGGAGGGTTTAAATAATTTAACAAACCTTACCTTTCTTGGGTCCACCGTTTTTTCAGCTCCAGCTCCAGCTTTCCTGCCTCTGCAGGCAGCCTCCTTTCCCTCCCCTAAACCAATCACAATGCTGCAATGGCAGCATTGTGATTGGTTGGGACGCCAACCACACAGGCATCTATGGGGAGGCCATTTTCTAAAGGGAGAGGGCGCATGACTGGTTTGGTCAGCCCTAGAGTGCCGACCAAACAGTCAGGGCTCGCAGCATTGGGCAAGCCACTCCTCCTCTGCCCTCAAGCCGATACCCCCCAACCAAACACATCTGCTTTCTCGCAGTGCGAGAAGCAGAAACATAAAATAGTATTTATAATACCCTTTTATGTTTCTGCTTCTCACACTGCGAGAAACCAGTTGGGCGATGCTCCTGCGCCCACATGGAGGAGCCGCCCCTGACTCTTTGGTGGGAAGCACACACCATTGAAGGTAGCCTCATCGCCAAACAACTATCTGGCCACTGTAAACTTTAATCTAAGTCTCATACACGAGAATCATGTCTTTTCTGTTCAAATGCCACTCTTTGACCTACATTTTACAACCTGCACGCACAACTTTGTAAAACTTTCTGAAAGTTGTGCTTTCATTGCAGTTCTTGGTTTTCAAAGTCTGCACAGATGGAGTAAAGTGGGGAGAATCTGAAGATCTCAAAATTATATTTTTTGTAACCTTCTCCAACTGCGGTGGCTTAAAAACACCTCAAAATGTGTTTTAGAGAATAACTGTAATATTGCATATTTCTGGTCTTTGATTAACCTCCTGATGAATTAACTTTTACGTTTTATACAACTCTAAAGTGAGATATCACCTTTGACCCACAAATCTCAAAACTCCCACCGAGGACAACTTACACCTTTATAAATGATACTAGTTGGTGAAACAGCAACACTTACTGCAAAATGTGTTTGCCGACTAAGTCGAAGCTTTTAATCCTGGCAGATTTGTGCTATAAATAGTAATAAATAAATGTTCTCTCTGACAACTCTAGTATGCCACAGTTTTTAGGTCTCGCGCCTAGCGTTGCAATGCACAGCACTGCTCGTGCAGCGCAAGACTTCATGTGGGGGCTTCTGAAAGCTGACCACACCCTCGTGCGTGTGGTTTTGTTATTGTTGCAGGCTATTGGGCATTGCGAGCGTCTTTCTAACAAAGACAGCACACAATTGGGCAAATGCGGGCGCATGTCCCGCATTTGCCCCGCCCATGGCCTATTGGTGTCTGTTACCCGCACGGCCGACATCTGTTTTGCATTATCGTGCCCGATAGTGCAAAACAGATGTCTCGCTGTGTGTGCGCGCGCGCACCACTTGCGTGCTTGTTTTGTGAGTCGGGCCGCCGTCAAGCAGGACCCCGAGTGTCGCTCTGTATTTTTGGTAGGTGACGTTGATCACTTTTAAGAGTTCCAGGGGATCTGCGTTACGATTGACATGCTATATCTGTCCTGTTATGATCCATTATTGCAGAACTGGGGAGGGCATCACTCAAGCCCGTTGTGAGTAAAAAAACACTGTCCTCTTCACTAAGCCGCCGACATTGAAAGTTTTCCCTTCGCTGCCCCCTCTGTCCTGTTCTCTTCTGTTCACCGCACCGTCACGCAATGACCACTCACCGGGCACACATTCACTTTATTCGTCTGGTGCGAGGTCATTACATCGAGGCTGACATTATATTGAGGCTTTCTTGCTTGCTGCAGGCCCTTCTATGTCGGTTTTGGTTCCCGGTGTGAGGCAAGCTTATTCCTCACGGGCTTCCACTTGAGTGCTGGCGTTTCCAGCAGGATTATGTGCGTCGCCCGCTTGAGTGAAGAATTACTTCCTTTCATTGCAATTTGTGATGGCGCCTTTACTGCCGGCACTGTGCCCCGCCTACTCTTGGATATCGGTTTAGTCCTCCACCGTGGCTTCCGGCTTGTGCACGTCCTCGGGCTCACTTTGATTTCATTCTGCTCCGCCTGGAAAACACAACGCCGCACTGTGGAGGTGAGTCCCAGTCGATCAGACACTCACAACGCCTTGTGTGCACCGCACCGTCGGATTATAGTCTGGATATCGGTGGGTTTATGGGCTCAGCCTTCAGGAGCTTCTGCTAGCCTTTTGTTGCTGGCGAACCCCCCGACCCACGCCCGGCTGCTAACCGATTGAATTTGTTCCCCTTCTGACAGCATCTGAGGGTGCTGTCAGTCAAGAACAAGCATTTGCAATGCAATAGGTCTCGCATTTACGCAAGTTTAAGCTATTGGCATTGTAAATGACAATGCCTTGATTTGCATTTTAAATACAAAAACATAAATAAAAGTAATTGTCATTTACAATGCCAATAGCTAAAACTTGCGTAAATGCGAGACCTATTGCATTGCAAATGCTTGTTTATTGTGTGACAATATCAATAAGGGTCTTTCGAAAAACATAAGCCATTAGGAATGATTTGCAAAATAGCCTTCATGTTAAAAGCACAGCAATTTGAAACATTTATGTTACAAAGGGGTGAGAAGACGCAAGGCAGGAAAAAATTATCTAATCAATGATCTAAGTTGAAACGTTCAGGTGGCGCAATACCCTGCACCATATTTACAAGCGCTGTTAAGCCACTTGCATATACATTGTATATATGGTACCCTTTCACCCAGGTATCTGCGTGAAAGGGGAGTGCAATAGGTGTTGCTGTGGGTGTCCCATCGAAACACCCATTGCTTTTTGACAATGCCCCAGATTTACAAGGATCTGTAAATCTAAACCAGTGCCAAAAACTAACGCCATGCAAAAGCAGGCATTAGAGTGGTGCAACAAAGAGAAATACTTTGATTTCTCATTTTTTGTTTGTTTTATGTGTGCTGCATTTTGCAGCACACATAAAAGGAGCAAACCTCCTTTAATGATTGCTTATGTGCTGGAAGGCTCTCACCATAAGACGTTTAATATCCTGGGCTAGTATTTAAATTGTTTATTGTCGCCTGAAAAAGAAATCCTGCTAGCCAGTTTCTAGTGACGCACACCATTGACTCTGTACTTGTTAAACACATGTTCCTACTGTGCACTCAAATATGTGTGTTTTTCTTACAGCAGACTATAATGGTTTTACCTATTTCATTCCTGCATATACTGACTGTAAAACCTAGAATTTTCTTACCCAATATACCGTAAAAATGCATAATGTTTTTGCAAAGCTAACTCGGGAAACCCCACAGCTCCTAAAAACATAGGGGCTTATTTATGAGAGCCCTGCATCACCTTTGCACGTAAAGTGGTACATGCATGACGCAGGGCTCTCAATCCAATTTATGAAGCCACACAAAGCCACCCTGAGTGTCTTTGAGTGGCCTCATCAATCTTGCATACGGCAACGAAGTGTCGCCTTACCCTGCGCCCGGGATGCGTTCCTTGGGTTTTGCGGTGGGTTTTCCCATGCAACACCCATGGCTTTTGACGCTGTTCCAGATATTGAGGTGTAACAATGAGAAATCTGTTTATTTCTCTTCCTTTTTTCCTCTTTCTATGTGTGCTGCATTCTTCAGCATTCATAGAAACAGGAAAATGCCTCTTAGGATTGTTTTTATGGTATCTCTTCCAGCACAAAAACAATTGTGCATGCAACGACAGCACTCTTGCACCATTTGAATCTTTGAGAAAAGAGGACTTGCGCTGACACGGGCTGCTCCTCCAGGCACCTTTCAGGTCAGTATTCAGCTGGACACAATCTTTATCCCTATCGAAGTGCTGTGGAATACCCCAACTCGGAAAGGAATCCAGGGAGCTTCTGTCCGGCACGTGCAGTGGTCCAGAGGAGCTGGGATCGACCCATCCGATCCATACTCAACCGGCACTAAAAGAAGAGAAAGGGGTTAACCTGGAGTGGACAGACTGGTAGTAGGATGCGTGTCAGGCCAATTCAGTGAATTAGAAAAATGATGGTAGAGCACTGGAGAATCATTTTTGGGAGTAATAATAATGGCAGACACACAATTGCATTGGTATGCTTTCAGAGGGAAATATGATTTGCTGGTAAATCTTGTACCTTTTTTTAATTGAATACATGCCTCACGTAAAAAAGGAGTCTTGCAAGGTATTTGGAGGTTATTGGTCAGAGAAGAAAATTACTCTTAAGAGGACATTTTCCATGCAAACCACCCTCCCGCTGCTATATTTTTCTGCACAGTACATGCATGCTTAAAAAAAGTTACGCGAAATTGATAACGCGAGATTTCAAGAAATGTAATGAATTTCACATAGTGTAATGCTCGGGAATTTCACATAATTTAAATTTTGCCCAGGCCTTAGCCCCCTTCTGCATTATGCCCAACTCTCATTTATCATAGGAAAGTTGAGAACATTTTATAATTATGTGATTGTTCCTTGTTTTTTGTTTTTGTTTTTTGTATTCTTACTCAATGTCGTCATTGCTCTTATGTCCTTCCTTCCATCATTTTTGTAAAGTGCTCTGATATCCTTCGGGATCTTGTTCGCGCTATATAAAACTTTATAAATAAATAAATAAAATGGTGCAAGGGTGCCTTCATTGGCACTAGGCTTCTGAAACTGTGCCAGCGCAGGGAGAAAGGACAGGAATGCACTGTATTTCATAAATGTGGTACATTCCTGCCCGTTCCTGCGTTGGTGCAGTGCAGCAAGATGATGTGCTGCCCTACGCCAAAATCCCATAAATGAGGGCCATGGAGTTGGCTTATGCTGCACTAACACTCGGTCACTTGGAAGGTAGTTTACAACGTCTGTGATTGTGGTGAAGTGACTACTGCGTCCACAAAGCAATGAGTTTTGAGATGGTGCTGCTGCAAACCAGTGTCATTATTGTGATTCCTATTATGGCTTATATTCATTAGAAGTATGAGTAATAATAGTTGAAGAGTGTCTTCTTCTTCTTGCATTATTATTTGTAATAGCTGCTCATCTTTCAGAGGGTACTGCATAGGTTTGCATGGTTTGAGCTGCAGACCATGGCCTCCCATGTGTGTAAACTTTCACCCCCCCCATCTGCCCCTCCCCCCGCCCCCTCAGCTCCATCCTAGTCCTCGCGCCCTCAGGATGTCCTCATTAGGCCTCTGCCACTCTCCTTCATTTTCCCTCACGGCTGACGGACCCCCCGCTCCCTGAAGCCACCTCTGATTACTTCTGGGTGCAGAGGTGGCGGGAGGTCGCCTGTCAGAAGTTGTGATGATGACCTTCCGGGGTCAGGCGGCGCAGGGACATGCGCCTGAAATGAATGCGGCCTTTGTTGTTCGAGGCAGCGCCGGCCCAATGACAGTGAGTGACAAATGGAGCCCTCTCACCTCATCTCTCCGAGGCTGACGTGTGGCTTTCCACTTACCTGGAGGAGAGGGCACATGTTCTTCACGTGAGATGGGTCTGTTGTGAGGGGAAGGGAGCTTTTAATATTAGAAGGTCCGAATAGCCACACAGGCTGGAGGGAAGCTGGTTTTTTCCTCATTACAGGCAGCTGGTTTCTAACTACTAAGCTCTTTTTTTTAAAAACTTGTTTTTATTAATCTGCCCCCACCTTATCAAAAACAATGCCATGCATGTCTTTCTGGGGCAAGCCCCATGAATTTCGAAGCTCGAGTATCGAGGTATAAAAATATCGAATTCAAAATATCAAAAGGTAAATAAGTATAGATTAATATCTCCACATATATGTCACTTGATGATATATATATATTTTCACACATATGTATGTGTACAGATATATATCTGTGGCGGAGTTAGGAATAGTAAATCTATCCTTCCTCTTTATACACTTACCTTTCGAATATTTAGTCTTTGATGTTTTTTACATGATATTCTTGTATCTTCATATTCTTGTCCTCAATATTCAGTAGTATAATCCTTTCTGGTGATTTTAGAAACCATATTTACCTCATCAAATGTAAAATGCCAACGCAGTGCACACACACTGTGCATTCACTACCATACATTGGGAGACGCATATTCATGTACGCACACTTGGGGGCATATTATCAAAAATGGCGTTAAAATTATCGCCGGTTTAGCAGCAGAAAACTGCCACTAAAGCGGCGATAATAGGCTTGATAATAGGCCCTGGAGAATTCCAATAGAAGCCCATGTTCACACCAGAACATGGATTTCTATTGGAATTCTCCAAGGCATATTATCAAGCCCATTATCGCCATTTTATCAGCAGTTTTCTGTCGCTAAACCGGCGATAATTTTAACACCGTTCTTGATAATATGCCCCTTGGACATTTTCTGTATGCTCACAAATATGAGAGTGACCGAAGGCAGCACCTGCAACCATCATCCGTTTGAGGCAAGACTCAAGAGGCGTGGGTGAACACAGAGGATTTAATCGTGGGTGCTGTGTGCCAGCACAAACAAGGACAGTGCAACCAGAATAAGAAGTCCCAGAATCCACAATAAGACAGCAACTAGACACAGTAGAAATCATGTGTAACTGGATAATTAAAAGTTTCACCTTGAAACAAGGTTGTTGAAGTCCGTCCCAGTCAGTAAACCGCAGGGTAGCCTGATGAAAATGAAATGGTTAAATGCCTTAAAGCACTAGTGAGGCTCATAGACAAACAGGAAGTGGTTAAGATGTGTGAGCAGGATTTGGGGCTTGGTTTCCCATTGAGTTGCAAGAAGCCCAGACTATGATGATGGACAGAGATTTTAAGGTCCTCAAAAGATATGCTAGCTGTAGGCTATAGAAGGTCATGCCCCTTGGTGAATGGCCTTTAAAAGATTTGATAGTTTTTCTGTTTGGAAGGATTAAGAAAAAAGCAGAAGGTGAGTACATCACCTGTCGTGGTTGGGGGCAGTCAGTGAATGATTAGGAGCATTACTCGGTATGCAATGCATGTATCTACAAGTTGGGGATTTAGGTGAACAGGTACTGCAAGAAATCCACCTTTGGTGTGTCGTCACTCCAGATTTTTGAACTTTTGCTGGTCTCTATGGGCCTGATTTACAAGGCCCCAGCGCCGCTGGAATGTCACTTTTAATGACGCTCTGGAGGCACATATTGCAGTGCCATATCTAAAACGCCACATCAAGCCACCCTGCATGGCCTTTAATTGCTTTGTTGACCTGTGTGAGGCAACGCTGCTCAAGTCACTGCGTTGCCTCACACTGCAATGGGGAAGCGTGCCATGGGCGTTATGGTGGGTGTTCCCAGTTAACACCCATGGCATTTGACACATTCCCAGAATTACAACGTTCTGTAAATCTGGGAATGTGTCAAAAGCCTCCGCAGGGGAGGCATAGGGGAAGTGCAATTAGGAGAAATAACTATATTTCTTTTCTTTCTATGTGTGTTGCATTCAGCAGCACACATAGAAAGAGGAAGTCACATACATTCACTGTTTTTTTGTGCAGGAAGGTGTCTTTACAATGCAGACACCCTTGCATCATGCAGCAAGGGTGCTTGTGTCGGCGCAAGGCAGCAAATTGACCACCAGAGCAGGCAAAGAGGACAGGAATGTTCCATATCTGATAGATACTGAGCACAAACAGGATCTGCCTGTAATTTTTTTAACCCTCTTCTCTTTGGAATCAAGGACAAGAACATTGATTCATCTTGGCCCGTGAATTCAATCACATATCTTTCATTGACATTTCAACATTTATGGTAGATTTTCAAAATATCATAGGGTAGCGCAGCAGGAAGACTTGTGGCACTGCCCTACAGCAAAATATTGTAAATGAGCATATATATTTCTTCTATTTTAAGAACTTGCACATTTTACCCCACTAGCAAAGTGCTTGTGTATCCTGTTTTGACCTGTCTTTTAACATGGTTGAATTGGAATACTCCTAATAGGCATATTTTCTTGCTTACAACTTCCTAGTATATTGTACAAAGTGCACTCAGGACATAGATATTAAATGCCACTAGTGGATTACAGCACCTATTGTGCCATCCTTTACAGTAGCAGTGCAAACATGGCTTCTGGCCTCTCATTGTAGCCTGACTGTACCAGTGTTAAAACTGCAATTTGACCAGTCGCAATAAACCATTGCAACAGGTAAAGAGCTCTGTTTTAAAAATGAATGTTACCCCTATGTAGGACATATAGCCAAAAAGGCAGAGTTCATGGTATATAAAAGGTAAAGCACCTTCACCCCGCATCCGTGACCCCGCATACTGTCACAACACAGTCGTTACAACGACCGCGTTGTGACAACGCATACCATTACACCGCAAGTCGTTACAATGACTTGCGGAGGGGGGGAGAAGGTGTTGGAATTAAAATCCAACACCTTGTCTAGTGTCCGCACAGACTGGAGTTGGAATAGTAAATGTTACTATTCCAACATCCAGCGTCCCCCCTCCGCAAGTCGTTGTAACGGCTTGCGGAGTAATGGTATGCGTTGTAACAGCATGCGAAATAATGACATGCAGAGAGAAGAGGCATATTCATATAAAAGCAGGATGTAGAAATGTAATTTTAACATGTCCTTACAGTGAATAGCACCAAAAGCTATTTGCTGAAGACCTAGCTGTTCTAGGTAGAAAATCAGACTACATATTAGAATACTAATACTATATATTGGGAATGGAACCAGATAGAAAAATAAACAACTATTTTTAGTCATTATTCAAAATCCAATTCATTGGTGGCCAGATTGATTTTAACAAATACTAAGGAAAAGTAACTTTTAAAAGTTACCTTTTCCTGTCCTGAAGTTCCTGGAGACTAATTTGAATTGACTCTCTAGCTTCTGTTAGCCAGTAAGTCACCTTGCATAGGTGTGAAATGCCCCCTAGAAGCAAATATTAGGCTGACCTGAATAGGTAGAAATGACTTTCTGAACAGGCAGGGTGGGGCCTCTGACATCCTCTTTGATACTAGTGTCAAATGCTGCTAGAGTATCAAATCTTGATTGGCAGATCTGTTAGATTCACTTATAACAATTGGGGCACACTTGAAAGAAGAGGGAACAGGATGCCCAGGCATTTGTTGTGGATCCACTATCTGGTTGCTGAAGGACTCTGGTTTTGTTCTACCAGATGTATGTCTCTGGGTGTGGTGTGGGTACAGTGATCGGACTTTTTTATTCGATATGAGCGGACACTGGGAATACCATAGTACACTCCTCACACACAGCCCCAGTCACAAAGAGGCCAAAGTTAGTGTGGTCAAAGACTTTTGCCATCTGGAAAATGCCTAAAGCAGGAAGGGTTGGTCCCATGAACTTTGAACCTTAGGGTCAGACTGGCCTACATGGCAATCAGGCAGCACCCGAAGACCTGGACTGACAGGTTAGTGTATGGGCCCATTACTGGCTGTTTGTGGGCCTGTTTTATGGTCTGTTGGACCAGTGATTACTGTTGGTTTTCCAAGAAATGTAAACATACCTTGCCTGCAGCAAGCTCACATCAATGAAGTCCTCCATACCCTGTAAAACTCCTAAACAGTGTATCTAGTCTTTAAATGTTCAAAACTGCCCCCATTTGCAAACATAGACCTCTTTTTAGCTTTCAAATTCCATAAGGAGGACAGCTTTTATTTTGGTGTCCTGGCTTATTTTCTTTTCCAGTCTGACCCTGTTTGCCCTATTGGTTAGGGTGTGCCCAGGAGTCATTCTCACCCACTAGGCAGTGTCAGTCATAAATGTGGCACCTCCAGGCACCACTTCAGAACATTTTCTTGGACCTGTGGAAGATAAGAGGAGGTCTGGACCTGCTGTCTGTGGCCTGAGACTAGCCCTGGGGTACTAGACTTGCTCCTAGCAAAAGACACACATGATGGATGGAATGCAGAACAAATCAAAACATTCACCCCCAGTCAAGAGATCTGGGTTAAATCCATCATTCTTTTGCTCACCATGCCACCCCAGTTTAAACCTGGCCATATGCAAATCAGTCTTGACCCAGTGCCTCATGGGAACAGTCCGGCCCGAACTGCCAAGCCAGGTCCTCCCTGGACCGGAAAGAAGCATCCTAGGACCGGTTTCGGGGTTTCACCCCTCTTCAGCCAGGATAGCTTGATTCCAGTGGCACAGTGAGCCCAGGACCCACGTTTGGGCATACCTGGCGCACTTAGGGCGAGAAAGCAAAAGACACACAATTGTTGGACGGAATGCAGAACAAATCAAAACATTCACCCCCAGTCAAAAGATCTGGGTTAAATCCATCATTCTTTTTCTCACCATGCCACCCCAGGTTAGACCTGGCCATATGCAAATCAGTCTTGACCCTGTGCCTCATGGGAACAGTCCAGCCCGAACTGTCAAGCCAGGTCTTCCCTGGACCGGAAACAAGCATCCTAGGACCAGTTTCGGTGTTTAACTCCTCTTCAGCCAGAATAGCTTGATACCAGTGGTACAGTGAGCCCAGGATCCACGTCTGGGCATACCTGGCGCACTTAGGGTGAGAAAGCAAAAGACACACAATTGATGGACGGAATGCAGAACAAATCAAAACATTCACCCCCAGTCAAGAGATCTGGGTTAAATCCATCATTCTTTTACTCACCATGCCACCCCAGTTTAGACCTGACTATATGCAAATCAGTCTTGACCCTGAGCCTCATGGGAACAGTCCAGCCCGAACTGCCAAGACAGGGTCAAGACTGATTTGCATATGACTGGGTTCAAACTGGAATGGAATGGTGAGCAAAAAAAGATGGATGTAGGCCCAGATTCCTGTACTGGGGTGAATGTATGACATTGTTCTGCATTCTGTCCATCAACTGTTGTTTTTGCATTTTTCACCCCGAGTGGTACAGGTATGCCCAGACGTGGATCCCATGCTCTCCATGCCTCTGGAATCAAGCTATTCTGGCTGAAGAGGGGTAAAACTCTGAAACTGGTCCTAGGATTTTTGTTTCCAGTCCAGGGAGGAACTGGCTTGGCAGTTCGGCTGGGCTGTTCCCTTGAGGCACAGGGTCAAGACTGATTTGCACATGGCTGGGTTCAAACTGGACTGACATGGTGAGCAAAAAAAGATGGATTTAGCCCTAGATCTCTGTACTGGGGTGAATGTATGACATTGTTCTGAATTCTGTCCATCAACTGTTATTTTTGCATTTGTCACCCTGAGTGGTACTGGTATGCCCAGACGTGGGTCCTGTGCCCTCCATGCCACTGGAATCAAGCTATCCTGGCTGAAAAGGGGGTGAAACCAGAAACTGGTCCTAGGATGCTTGTTTCCAGTCCAGGGAGGACCTGGCTTGGCAGTTCGGGCTGGCCTGTTCCCATGAGGCATAGGGTCAAGACTGATTTGCATATTGCTGAGTTCAAACTGGAATGGCATGTCCCAGATCTCTGTACTGGGGTGAATGTATGCCACTGGAATCAAGCTATCCTGGCTGAAGAGGGGTGAAACCCGAAACTGTTGGATCCTGTGCTCTCCATGCCACTGAAATCAAGCTATCCTGGCTGAAGAGGGGTGAAACCCCGAAACCGGTCTATTTCTACTTAAAACATTAAAAAATCATATACCTGGTCCCCCTTATTAGATATGTGTTATTTTCGTGTAATTGTGTTTAGCAAATTGGATTTATTTTTCTAATTCAGTTTGGGATTTTCATTGTTTCAACTTTTGACTTTATTACATTCAAATGCTGCAAAAAGGCTATACACATTGCCCTAAGTAAATCCTGTCTGCTCTTTTTAATTAGTGACTTTGCGGGTTCACCCCTACAAGGTTTATGATTGTTTCTTGAGGTGGGTAGTTACTAACGCCCAAATATTAATCAATTTTCTTACAGGCACTCTATGGGATGGCCAAGTGCAACACAAAGCCCTGGTTCAACCAGCAGACACCTGACTGCATGAATGCAGCGAGAAGGACAGATATTTATGGACAGTGTGAGCATAATGGGGTGTTCAACCGTATGCCTGATTTTGACCAGTTCTGTACCTTTTGAAAAGCATTAGCAACAATGAGGCCTATTTGCAGAGGAACTTTAGAGGCATAAAATACAAACACTGACATGCTTATGTGAATTAGCCCTAAAATAGAAATAAAATGAAAATATTCACTGATTATTCATAGACAATTAGTACAAACAGTCTTAGACATTCCAAGGTTGATTCATTAAGGCTAACGGTGCATAAATGAGTGCTCCTGTAGTACTGCTTCCCGTACTCATAAATACGTTTTGTGAATTTACCCCAATGTCTTCTGAATCAAATCAGGTGATGGACTCGGTGAACTCTGGGTGAGGAGGGAGAATGCTCTAGATTACTATGGACTTTTGAGCAGATGGTGCATAGATAGTGAGTCTCATAAACTACTAAGCAGTAAGTATTCCACAGAGAGTAGGTACCTTCCTGGACACAGAACTGGATTCAACACCATTGGAGCTGTCCATATCTCATGGGTTGGTCATATCTACGGCTGAGCTGCTTCCCGCTGCATGCATGTAAAGGCACACATAAAGGATGTTGAGAATACCCCTCAGGGAGATCAAAGGAGTTATGAAGTGGTCCCTGAGGTATGCGGTGGAATGGAGAGTACCAGATTTTAAAGTCAGTGACAGGAGCAGGCGGTTTTAGGTAATGCTGGCAGTCTAGGTGGTGAGAGGCGCTCTGGTTAGAGGAGTTGAGCGTCAGGCACCATAGCATAACATTTTTGCTTTGCTTTGTGATGGTGGTTTCATTTGTGCTATCAGATTGTGAACTGGCGAACTGGAAGGTATCTTGTTAGATGGCAGTAAGTGGTCTGTGGCATTAGTGAGTAGGCAGGCAGCACTAGATGAGAAGGTGTTGAATCGTTTGAGAGTTTTCATGCTGAAGTGCACGAGACAACATCAATTTAGGGAAAGGCATTTAACAGACTTGATAATAGTGTATGTTTTCTCATTTACAGGAATAAAGGTTTCCTGGGCTGGAACCCAAAGAAGAGGATGAGAAAGAGGATGTGTACAAAGGAGGGTTTGGCTGAGAGACAGGTGGCCGTGTGGCAACCAGGGATTCTAAAAGCAGGATCTTTGCATGCTTCAGCTTTAAACAGTTGTGCGTCTTCTAGTCTTTGGCCACTAAAAGACAGGATGGCAACCTAATGCGGCCAGCAGGGGTGAATTCTAGCCTCTTGAAAAATATCTAAGTCTTATTTGTACAGTTAATGAAACCGATTCTGAAAAAGTGGACCGGTTTCATGAGTGGCACCAAACAGATGATAAATTAAAGCAGTGAAGTGGCAAACTCTTAAGGACCGCTGTATTTTATATGCTATGCAGTGGATTAGAGATGAGGTATGGTGACGACCTGGCTGTTGTGGGACCACAAGTGTAGGAAAGTAGGATCTGCTTTTATGGTTACCCCCACTTTTTGCTGGTGTCATTCTGTTTTCTGACTAGTCTGACTGGGATCCTGCTAATTAGGACCCTAGTCTCTGTGCTTTCTCCCTAAATTGGACCAGGATGAGTATTTTGGTACCTGCCAGATTGGCTACTGGTGTATCCAGATACCCCGGGCATAGGTACACCATGGGTCCCAAATGGGCTCAAGCATGTCTTATGCCATGCCTGGGGGACCACTCAAATTGTGACTACAGGCCTGCCATTTCAGCCTGTGTACGCTGGTTCTAGCACCACTTACAACAGATATTTGTTTTCTTATATCTGAAGTTACTATACTTAAAAACTTTAAATCACCCCTAAGGCAGGCCTTTCAATCCAGAAGGCAGGGTGCTTCTTTATAAGTGTGAGGGTGCCTCTGCATGAGCAGATTACCCTTAATCCCCGGAGTCCATTCTCCAGGCATTGAAAGTGCATCAGCCATTACAATACATAGAGTGGCCATGCGTCATTACATGATGGTTAACTCTAATTGGCTGTAACAAACCCTAGCATGTTTGGTATCAAACATGTTGTAATCATACCCCAACACCATAAACTATGTAGGAGGTATGATTCCATGCACTGTAAAGCTCCTCTGGAAGGCCCTCAGTGCTTCCGGTAGCAGTCTTCGAGAGGCTGACTGCAAGCTATGGCTGCTACCGACCATAGACATGATTCTGCCATCCTGCTGCTGAGCCAAGCTAAATCAAGGACAATATATTTCCTGTCACAGGGAGGTGTGACCCCCTCCCAGACAGGACTTAGTGTATTGGGCTAGGGTGGGGTACTTGCCAGCACCACTACATTTCTTTGAAGGGCACATTTGATTCCCTCCTTGCATACTCCAATTGGAACCAGTTCAGGGAGCCATTGGCTCCAGTTCTGGCATGAAATTTGACAAAGGACATGAGAGTATCCTCCCCACTGTCCAGTCCCTCATCTGGGAGGGACCGCTGAATCGTTCCAAACCTTACCTTAGGGTACTTAAGGAATTATCTGTGGGTGGCACTTCAGATTCATGGTGGGACAAGATTCAGATTCAAAACCAATTCATCTTCAACCGCCTTGGCAATTTGGACTTCGTTGGACTTCACTTTGGGAACCGAGACTGCTTCTGGAAGACTTCTGGTGCTCCTGGTCTCGTTGTCCTGCCAGTCTTCTGCGTCGTCTGTGCCTGTGCACCTTACAGGTTATTCTCCAGGACTGTGGCCATCCAAGACACCCAAAGGAATCTTCCTTGGATTGAAGGAGTCCCTTCCTAGCATCTGCAGGCACTGCAACGAAGCTGATCGGTCTGCTGTTCCTGAGCTCCCACAGACTCTGAAAGGTTCAGCAACACAGGTGGTGGTTCTGCAACTCCCTCGAGGCCTGCACTGTTGTCACATCAAGCCAGTATCTCTCGTTGGAACTGCTGGAGCAGTACCCCTATGCACTGCATCAACTTGCCATTGCCAAGGCTTGTTGACTCTTTTCTCCAGAGATCTTCGGGCTCCAAGAAGTTTCAGTGTCCAGCATCTCTTGCTACCAAGACCTTTGTCCTCACCACATCCTCTGTACCGTGGGCCTGCATCATTGGTGAGCTGCTCGAGGTCCTCTTCCGACTGCTGTGCCTTCGGTGTGTGGGTCCTCTTGAGGGTCTTCTTTGGTTCTAGTGGGCTCCCCTGTTTGCTCGGGCCTACTCTGACTTACCTGCACTTGGTGAGTCCCTTGGACCTTGCTGGTCCCAGCACTGCACCTTTTTTGTCTGCCATGTTTGTTGCCTCCGGTCACCGACTTGACAACCGGTGTGGGACACCTTGTGAATGGCTCCTGGTCTTCCACGGCATCGCCTGGTCTGCACAGCTACAGCTCCCTGGTCATGTCCTGCATCTTCCGACATTGGTGGGCATTCAACTTCTGTGCCTCCTGGTCCACCCTTGGATTCCACCGGACTCTTTCACCTTCTTCGCCAGAAGCATCTTTACTGAAATCCTCCACTGTAGTCTATGGCAGTTTCTGAAGTCACTTTGCATCTATGCACCCGGATTCCCTGGTGTAGGTGTCCTGGTTCCAGGGGTATCCATGGGTGGGGTGACTCTCCAACCTTCCATATTCCACGGCGTTTCTTCAGGGTCCTCAGGGACGGGCCCTTCTTCTTGAAAACTGCAACCGCTACTTCCCCATTGACTTGTATCGAGCATTCGGTTGTGTTTCTATTCTGCACATGGCCTCCGTGGTGTTCCTGTGTACTTACCTCGTGTGGTTCCTTTGGTCTCCAGTTCTTCTAAGTCTTCTGGGTCCAGTCTTGACTTTTGCCATGGGTCGCATTCCACTTGATTAGTATATAGTTTGGTTGCACTCTGGAGACCACTGTGTATTTGTGCTACTTACATGTTCTATTACTGAAGTATTGTGTGTATTGTGATTATATGTCCGGGGAGGAGATATTGCAATATGTTAGTGAGTGTTTATAATAAATACATATTTTTATAACTACAGTGTGTGGTTCTTTAATCCCTTAACTAAACTGCTTCACGCTCCTTCTGGACGAAGCCTAAAGGCTGCTATACGCAGCAGCTACCACTTAGAGAGCTTTCTAAGGTTGTCTAAGACCACTAAAATCACCATAAAGGTTGTCTGGATTAGTGCAGGGTGCTCCACTTAAATAAGTGTACACAATATACCAAGCAAGCCTCCTACAACAAGTGACTGAGTCCAGCTGTTGGGAGGCCGAGAGGCTGCCCTCATAAATTCTAATTAACAGAATAGAGCGGTCAGCCTTGTCAAAAGCAACCAAAGATGGGGCAAAACCAGGGTGTCAACACCTTTGACACTTGATAATACGTGGTTTGGGAAGGTGCAGGCAGGCTGGCCTTCATCGAAGAGTGGACAGGCATAATTGAGTGGTTGGGCACACATTGAGCCGGTAAATTTTGGGAAGTCAAAAAACTACAAGTTGAGGAAGTGAGGAATGACTGGTGGGGTCAAGATCAGGTACTTGCCATAGTGTAACACCACCAATGTGAACGAGCTCTGGAAGAAAGACCGGGCCCATAAGCTGTAGCGGGTTGTGAATTCAAGAGAAGATGCTTGAAAAGATTCCTGGTTTGAGGAAGGGAACAGACCAATATTTCTTGTTACCACTAGAAATAGTGCTTAGATTGCGCTGGTGATAGCAGGTGGTGGGCACGGGCACCCATTTTTAGGAACAGGGAGCTTTTTTTCATCATCAGACTCTGACCAAGAGCAAGAGAGAGAAAGACAGGAAAGGAAGGTGAAGAAGAAAGAGAAAGATAGGAAACCCATTCCAAAGAAAGAAATATGAGATGAGAAAGAATCTGCAGGAGTGAGATTATGAGGCAGAAAGTGTAGGGCGGTGGAGGAAAGAGGCATGGGTTGGAATCAAGAATAGGCAGCCATTGATATTCAGCAGCCCTGGTTCTTAAGGAAAATGATTATCCTCAACTCATTTTTTACAATTTGAAAATAGACTAGAAAGGCACTCAGGGGCAGATCTACAAGAAAGTGCTGCCGCCTGGCACCGTAAGCCCTTTGGCTGCGCCACGCTGCGGCACTTTCAGAGCACAGGAATGCGACGTATCTACAATGATTTGTCACATTCCTGTGCTCTCCCCTGTCCTGGTGCAGAAACAGCTGCCAATCGCCGGCGCAGGCACCCTTGCACCATGGTGCAAGGATGCCTGCGCCATGGGGAGACTGTTTTTGTGAAGGGTGTTGCGTGGGAACACCCACAGCAACATCCATGTCCCGCCCCTAACACGCAAAGTGTTGCTTGAACAGGGTCGATATTTACAAGCATAGGTTAAGTCACGCAGGGTGATGCTTTGGGACTTCAGTTGATCAAGCAACCTTGAACTACAAACTTAAAGTCTTTATGGCATGAGCGTCAACTGTTACTGGTGGGTTGCCCCGTGAGCTAGGTCTCGTTAATACCTCTTGTCGCTGAGGTTTATACTAGTTTTCAGGGGACTACTATATGGCAGGTACTAATAGAGTAGTCTAGATAGGTAAGTCTTCATTCAGTCTTTGTCTGTAGGCACGGAAGATAATTCTACCACCTCGCAGGAGAGAGCTGTTAGACCTGCTCGGCCAGGTAGAAGAGACAACAGTCATTTATGCTGCTCTTTCTCATTGCTGGGACTTTAGGAAGGTCTAAGAGTACAGACCCGCGAAGGTATAAACCAATCAAAGGCAGAAACAGGGGGCTGTAATTATAGATGACACTTTGTGCCACGCAGACTATTATAATGTAGGTACTCCGAGTGATACATCAAGCAACTCATCATTATCATTGCAATTAATATTGTATTTGTTTTGATTACTGCCGAAGCTGCTTTTATTATTTGTATTGCTTTGTTGTTCGCTTCATCACTAGTGTTCAAATTATTACTATTATTATCCTTATTATTGCTATTTTTATTATTGCTTTGTTGTTAGCAATATGTACCACTTTATTGTTAGTTTTCACATTGTTATAATTATCTTTATTATGGTGATTATTATTATTATTATCATCACCATCATCATTATTATGGTTACGATAATTGTTATTATTGTCTTTACATTGTTAACCCTATAAGTGCGTCTGTCGGCCACTGGCCAACACTGGGGAGGTATTTAAAGGCCCCTCTTGTACCGTGCGCCAGGGGGCACATCTCAGCCCCCCCCCCGAGCACTGATCCCTTTGGGAGAGGTATTGTTGGATAGAAGCAAATCTTCCCTTTCCAATGCTACCTCTGCTAAGTGGATCCCTGGTGGAGGATCACCATAAGAGAACGAACCCCAAGTAGGGATCCCCCCACTGCCACCAGGGATGGGGAAACGGCCCCTTAGGAAAGGGCTTATGCTCCCCCCAGCACCTTTAATTCTCACAGTCCTTCTGTTGAAAATTAGTACGTTTTGGTGAACATTATCTGCGCCCTCTTGCCTCTTCCCCTGATGCCACACTTTTGTCGTGCGCGCCCGCCATTTTTTTAAGATGCCCCGATCAGAACGAACCCTTTTGCATGCCGCTGGCCCCTGACATAGCCCTTCGCCTTCACTAAGCCTGCACGCTGACCACCCCCTGCTTGCACCTGCCTTGAGTCATAAACCCCTCTTCGGCGCTGCTCTGCCCCAGGCCCTCATCCTGTCCCCAGCGCGACACCCCCCTGCTTCCCTTTCATGATCTCCGGCCCTTAGATGCGAACCCCCTTCTTCCCCGTGTGCCCGTTTTGTCTTCCCCGTTCCCAGGCCGACACCCAGCTCTGCCGATACCATTCCTTGCCCCTCCCCGTACAATAGAAAGTTTCCCCCATCAAAGGATCCCCGGGTTGATCAAAGCCCCCACTCCATGAGATCCGATCAAACCCCCCACATTCCGTGAATCGGCGGAATATCCAGCTGCGTGATACTCATCACCTGTTGTGACTAGGGTGGGGACTTCAACTGTAAATGTGTGTGGGAACGGGCCCAAAGGGGAGTTCCGGGAATGTCTTTTCCATACATCAAAGCTTTAACATGAATGTGTAATCTACAATAAAGTCGTAAAACAGTGTATAAGAGGCCAGGCCTCAGAAATGTATCCAGAGCACCTCAGAACGATACCTTCTGCCGGTTTTGTTGTGTTCTCCTCCGGAGAGAATAAAAACCTTGTTTCCTGCTTTCCAGTCTCCAGCGCCTGCCTCTTCATTGATTAAATAACTAGAGGGTCACAGAGGCAATACCGCCGGGCAAATATCGATTGTCCCCGACCCGACTCAGGTTTTTTTACAATTGGCGTCCCAAGCGTGGGGCCCATCAGCGACTCGTGGATCCAGTGGGAGAGGTCCCGACGACAGAGTGAACGACTGCAACGATCGGGAGAGCTCTTGCCCAATAGACCCTCGTCTGGCAGCCGATCATCCGAACTTCACTAGTTCCGAACAGACCTCTCTCGAGTGATCTACGGTCCTGACTGGGGACCATCAGGAGTGCCGTGAGAAATACGAGAAAAAGAGGACGATCGGGCGCTGGATTCGGAAGACAAGAAACTGTCCACATGGTCCGGGTAAGGTCGTGTAATCACGACAAGTTGCGAAATAATTGCTTGATTGTTTGATTGTTTAAAAATACTAGTATTGCTCTTTATTTATTTGGAGATTCACTGTCTACAAACGGAGAAACAACGGGCTCTCTCTTTGCAAGCAGTGGAGGATAGGTAGGGCAGCAGCCGTGCTTATTTTTTCTCCCCCACTCAATAATTACTTGAAACTGAACTGTTGTTCGCAAAACTATTGTTTCCTGGAGATTCCCTGTCTGCAAACAGGGAAGAGACCACCCTTTTTGCAGATAGTGAAAAGGGTAGGTAACGCCGTCATGTCTGTCTTCTCCCCACTGATTAATAGCCTGTTTAGCCCGGACCGTGTATTAGAGGTGGACCATATAGCTCCACTAGAAGGCACCCCTAATAAGGACATGTTCATAAACTATGGATTAGTCACCATAGCCTATAATAAATTATGGCACAGGTATACCGAAGAGAGTCAAGACAAACAGTGGCCACTGGCAGGATCCTTTGACCTTGATAAAATAGAAACGTTAGAAATAACCCTTCGAAATAATAAGACAACGCCAATTATGCTCGACAGTCTCGGTATGTGGCGCAGAGAGGCTATGCAACGACAGAGAAAAGACGAGGACAAACCAAGTAGAGAAATATACCGACAGGACAACCCCAGGACACCGCTACCCACAACTTATCCCCCGACACTATGCAAAAGACGACCAGACTTAGGGCCAGACCAATGCGCTTTTTGTAGGTATGTCGGACACTGGAAAGCCCAATGCCCGACTCTACTGAGCGTGAGTAAAGGCAAAGGGCCGACAGGAACGACAGACCGGCAGTACGAGAAAAAGCGCGAGACAAAGAAGAGCCCGACTTACACAGACAGACCAGACAGAACCACCACGTTTGATTATGCCCGATGGCACAGATTTCGCCAGGACAATTTCAGCGGCATGCTCAAGTTCTCCTAGGTCGGGCAACGTCAAGACAGGAACCCAGCCTCGTTTCAAATTCACAGACGGAAAGAGATAATTATGACCAATAACTGTTTTATGTTCGTCTTGGGTCTTTGTATGTCGTACTTGTACTGCCCCCCGTCTGAGTTTGTGTGTATGTAATGTACAAATCTGCGTCATCCCTCTACACGTGTTTCCGTGTTACTCAACCTCTGTTAGCAGAAACTTAGCATAAAAGCAACCTGGAAAGAAAGAAATGGTAAAACAAAATCCGTAGACCATTAATGAACTTGAACTTTTAATTTAGCACAACAAACAAGGAATAATAACGGTAAACTGTAGAAAATGAAAGTCAAACAGAACATTCGCCCCCCCCCCCCATTCTGGAACCTTCCAAAGTAGGGCAGGGTTACGGCTACGCCCAACCAACGGCAACCCATATAAGGCGGGCCCGGCCGCCAACTCTTGGTCAGGAAATCTTAACGTATGGGGGAGCCGGAGGAGAGGCAGGAGCCAGCAGCCCGGGCAGTTGTAGGTAGTCCCGCCACATGTCTCCTCAGCCAGCCGCAACGGGCCTGGATAGACTTAAGTAGTCCCGCCACATGTCCAGAGGAGAACGAGGCACCTCTTCCTTTTCCCTTCCGTAACAGCCGCAGCAGCTCTGGACGGCGGGATGTCCTGCACGTACCTCCACAACAATTTGTCCAAGTTGGGCTGGGAGGGAGAGGCGACGCGGACGAGCCTCTCCCACCTCCACCGATAGGAGGTCTCCCAGCCCCCGGCCCGACGCCGAACACCCCCAGTCAGGCGATGGTGCCAATACTTCCACAGCACCGAACACACCATGGTGGCACCCCAGTACTTGCGCAGCACCGAACGTGCAATGGTGGCCATATTTTCGGAACACCGAACCTGCAATGACTGCACTGATACTCGTGCCGCGCCGAATGCGCGCCACAGGTGGCCATACTCCCACAGCACTGAGCACAGGACTTGGGGAACACCGGATGTGGAGAGACCTTCATGCGGGGCGATGAAAAGGAGCAGCATGGGGTGCACCGGGAGAAGGAGACGATGCGGACGAGTCTCCCTCGCCCCCCCCCCCCAGGTGGGGGCATCACAGCTGCACCCCAGCTGAACGTCCCGCTTTCACACAACAGGGACCTCTTCCGTTCACTCCGAAGGATCTCTCCCACTCTTGCAAACTCGACGAGAGTGGCCCCTGTAGGGCCTCAAAATGGCGTCTGGGTCCGCTGGAAGGCGGGCCCCGGCCACTAGAGTAACTTTGACCAGCAATATAACTCGAACATTTGCCCCCTGGAGCACGAGCCCCCATCTCCGACAGCATCTCCGCAGCCTTGAAGATCCTACAAAGGTCCCCCGGCGGAACCTTCGGCCTTTGCAGGCTTCCGGTAAGGGACGGCTGCCTTGATCGCCAACGAAACAAACATGACATTGCCACTCCTTCTGTTAGCATGAATTCTAGAACTGCCGAAAAGGACTCTGGTCCAAACTGCCAGTAATGGGAAACATTTCCCCCTGATGCTGCTTCCGGACTGAGCCGGCCCCGCCCAAAATGGCGCTGGTATCAATCGGAACTTACGAACACCTCGTGGTGTTCCTTCGCACTAATATAAACTTGATGTTCTGAGATTTTATATGATCCTTTGTACACTTGGCTAGAAAAGACAAGGAGAACTCACTCGACGAACAGTATGAAAGGATCCCCGTTACAAATGTTGATTACAAATGTACAATGTATTATATTTTTATACCTGATGTAAACCTCATTTACGACGCACACGTACGGTATGCATATAGGAAATCTGATTACAACTATTATGATTATGCTTCTAAATTATGAAAATAAATGCCCCCGAACCCCCAGCCAATTAATAGACGTTTTAGTTTCTTACAAATGAATGAGTAAAACTTTCCGATGTTTTTATTGCTGCAAACGACACCCCCCACTGTACGCACTTTAGCCATTGCCACGACCGGCCAAATACGACCGCACCCTCATAATCCACATGCTGAAATGATTTTGCAAAATAAAGTTTTTGAAACTATGGACGGGTATTGCATGCTTTATTTTAAAAATGTGGGATCGGTGGGAAAGTTCTTTTCTGTGCACCCTACTCTGCTCTCTCTTTAAGGTTAAAAGAAGATGGTTGCCCAGCCCTGGAGGACGGATCGGATCGACAACACGACACTCCGCCTTCAACGTACGCGACTGACCCATGAACTCTCGCGTAGAGGAAGACCTTGACTTCCAAGGATGGGTAAAACGAACGGTGTAAATGAGGGAATGTAAAAGGAGGGTGAAATGAAATAATGTAAATGTTATAAAGTACAACGTTCCAAAGTATCAGGGAACGGAGCTGACCCAAGAACCGAAGAACCTTAGAACGCCACAGCGTTGAAAGAGGTTTAAGGATCCCGATAGTGAGATACATCCTTTGACTAGATACCTCGCACTAAGCACCTCTGGTTTCCTTTTTACGTTTCCCCGCACACGACCTATATGGACACACTACCCCCCTCGACTCCAGAAACCATATCCCCGGGGACCCTGCCCCGAGGAGGAAAGACGAGTAAGAGGTAAGTAAAGAACTTATGAATCCATGTATTTGAATATGCGCGAATGCTGTCTCCCCCACCCCCTTTTTTTCCTCCCTCTGCAGGTTACATCAGAGATTACAGCCGAGGTGTGGCGAAGATCTGAAGCCTTGCCATGTCTAATACACGAAGCGGACTAGCGCCGCAAGGTGGTGTCTAAGCACGCCTGCAAACTACTCACGTATCGAACAAACCCGAAAAATTAGCACAACCTGATAAAAAGTGATCACCCTTAAACCAGACCGGACGAATGAACCCATGTCACGTATGATGCGAAACTATGAGGGAATGTGTGTGTGTGACTGAGGCGTTGACCCAACTGGTCGAAGGACCGAGAATGCGAGAAAGTGCGACAAAATGGTACCTCCTTTCTTCTTTCCTTTTTCTCAAGGCACATCCCCTCTACCCTGTCTAATGCTCAAACTGCATGATTACAAGATTCTAACGCAGACCCGTGAATGCCCTTTACTGTGTAATGCACTAAATAGCCTTTCTTGAATACACTGCCACCCTCTCTGTTGCACGTGTGCTATTTAGCCTGCCGTTGCTCTCTCTCTCTCTCTCTCTCTCTCTCTCTTTCTCTCTCTCTCTCTCTCTCTCTCTCTCTCTCTCTCCCTCTATTTTTGCACTCCCACTCTTCCGAGTGATTAGCCCCGAAATTGGCACACTGCCACCCCTAGCACACCACCTAATTGGCTTCAAATACCGTCAGTATTTGCACAAAAACTTGTCTTTAATACAATCACCCTGAGGCCGCGTCATTACCTCTCCTTTTCCGCTAGAAGTCAATGAACCGAGGTTGGGCCGTAAGGGAAAGGACAGGTAAGACGACAGAGGTTCCCTAATCTGACCCGAAATAAGGGAACTACATGTCAACGGCTCCTATGGTATAAAACAAGGACCTCAGAATACGCGACCCTCCCCTCCCCGAATTGTCGCAATACCCAAACCGGAAAAATGATCACCCCTGTTACCTCCCCTGTCAGCCGCCCAAAAACTGGAATTATGAAACTACCCCTCATTTCCGGTTGTGAGAGATGGGTCGATTTATGCCCTTACCACAAGTTTCCTATGTCCCTGGTTGTTTCCCATAAAACCCCTGTCCTTCCTAATTAAGTAATCGGGCTGTAAAAGGTTACGTAGGATCCAGAATGATGTTTTACAAGGTTAACAGACTAGTCCAAGGTAAAGAAATCATCGAAATAAACCCCGTAGTAGTTGAAAAACAGGATGCATCGATAGAAAGGAAATGTTTAGCCATGATCGTCTCTCAGCAAAATACCTGTGTAGTACCATGTTGACGACTCACAGTACCCTCTGTAAATGTAAAACTCTAGAGAACGGCATATCTTTGCCAGGTTCGTCTCACGAAGGTGGGTCACCATCAGATGAACTGTCGTGACTGTAATAAATAATTGTAAAGGAAAGTCATAGTAAATCCAACAGGCCCGTCACCGGTCATTCATATGCCAGTTGTGAACACTAATATAACGGGCATTTTCATTCTTTGCCTGGAGCTGGGAGAGAAATAGACTTTTTGATTATCTTCATCTGCAAATTCTCTAAAGACTGTCTTTTCAAACTTGTTTAAGGGTACTGCTGTTGGAGGAGAGAAGGACCGGATGTGGGAGCACGAGGCCTGACTGCAGACTAAGGAACACCTGCGACATTAGCCAAGGCGAGACCACGACAGAAAAGAGCTGCAGGACGAGGCACTGTTTTCGACAACATGAGAAGAAAGGGTCGACCTGATGCCCCTGCTCGATGTCCAGTGTTTGTCGACAAGTCCCCGCTCTCTGAATTCGGTCACACGCCCGCCTATTTGAAGTCTCTCGTTCCCCTAGTTTGTTCCTAATTTGGCCTTGCTCCATCCCCCTTTTTCCTCTGACCTACCCTATGGACTGTTTTGTACGCTCTTCTTCCATCTGAACTTTCTGACAATCACCTCAAAGGACACAGGGCGAAAAGGACCTTTCCGACCAGAAACGCGAGGAAAGGGTCGTGCCCTGCAACGCAGAACTTAGAACAGAGCTGGACTTGTAGCTCCACCGCCGGTGCTCAACAGCGCCAACGAAAGGCAACAAAGAATGATGAGAACTCGTTAAACTTCGAACATTTGACATCCCCAATCGCCGTTTCTACTAGACCTCATTTCTCTCCCAGCCGCCATTGTATTGATCATGCTCCAATCCGAACCTGATAGATATGTAATAACCTGCCAGTATGAAATATACTTGCTGCTCTCGCTACAGAATCGTTTTTGTATTGCATTCCTATGACTTTCCTGCTAAACAAATTGATCAAAGTTTATCAAATAGGCTCACCTCCTAAAAACTAGAAATGTTAAAATGTATTGTTTACAACTCTTTTCATCTAGGGTTCCTACCGTTTTCTTTCTCATGCCAACCACAATAGAACCGAGTAGAAAATGAGCCAGCAAGATGTCTTGAATATGTTAAAGGGAGGACTGTTGAAAATTAGTACGTTTTGGTGAACATTATCTGCGCCATCTTGCCTCTTCCCCTGATGCCACACTTTTGTCGTGCGCGCCCGCCATTTTTTTAAGATGCCCCGATCAGAACGAACCCTTTTGCATGCCGCTGGCCCCTGACATAGCCCTTCGCCTTCACTAAGCCTGCACGCTGACCACCCCCTGCTTGCACCTGCCTTGAGTCATAAACCCCTCTTCGGCGCTGCTCTGCCCCAGGCCCTCATCCTGTCCCCAGCGCGACACCCCCCTGCTTCCCTTTCATGATCTCCGGCCCTTAGATGCGAACCCCCTTCTTCCCCGTGTGCCCGTTTTGTCTTCCCCGTTCCCAGGCCGACACCCAGCTCTGCCGATACCATTCCTTGCCCCTCCCCGTACAATAGAAAGTTTCCCCCATCAAAGGATCCCCGGGTTGATCAAAGCCCCCACTCCATGAGATCCGATCAAACCCCCCACATTCCGTGAATCGGCGGAATATCCAGCTGCGTGATACTCATCACCTGTTGTGACTAGGGTGGGGACTTCAACTGTAAATGTGTGTGGGAACGGGCCCAAAGGGGAGTTCCGGGAATGTCTTTTCCATACATCAAAGCTTTAACATGAATGTGTAATCTACAATAAAGTCGTAAAACAGTGTATAAGAGGCCAGGCCTCAGAAATGTATCCAGAGCACCTCAGAACGATACCTTCTGCCGGTTTTGTTGTGTTCTCCTCCGGAGAGAATAAAAACCTTGTTTCCTGCTTTCCAGTCTCCAGCGCCTGCCTCTTCATTGATTAAATAACTAGAGGGTCACAGAGGCAATACCGCCGGGCAAATATCGATTGTCCCCGACCCGACTCAGGTTTTTTTACACTTCTGCCCAGCTGGGAGCAGATGGGGTAATTACCCCTGATCTGCCCCTCCCCCAAGGTGGGCAAAAAGCCAACTAAACACCGGGAAAATATTTTTTTCATATATTGGTGGAGGATGCCCACCTTGGGCATGACCATGCTCCCATCCATGTCCCTATCCCAACAAAATGGGGCATCAGTCTTTCTGCTCCCCCTGGAGGGCAGATGGGGATGATTACCACCAATCTGCCCCACCCAGAGGGCAGAGAGCCCGCTAGACACCAGGAAAAGTTTCTTTTGAAAATATAGGGGTGAGAGCTGCCTACCATGGCCGTGCCCCAACTCCAACTTAATGGGGCAGCAGTCTTTCTGCAGATTGGGGAAAATACTCCTAATCCACTCCCCAATGGGGAATGTAAGGCCACTAGACACCAGGGAAAGCATTTTTTAAGAACAATATAGGGGTGGGGCTACCCTTGATTGGTATGACCATGCCTCCACCCCCAGAACACAGCAGACAATCGTTTTGCCCTACTAGGGATCCGGATGGGGGGATTACCCCCAATCTGCACCCCCCAGGGGGGCAAAAAAAAAAAACACTAAACCCCAGGGATTTTTTTTACTGAAATACAGGGGTGGGGGCTGCCCACCATGGGCATGCCCCCAAACCAGAGCAGACAGTCATTTTGCCCCTATGAGTAGTGCATGGGAGTGATTTCTCCCAATCTGCCTCTCAGAGGGGTAGAAAGCCCACTAGACACTAAGGACTGCATTCCGGCAATAAAAGTTCTGCACCTCCTGAGAGGTGGATAGGATATTCGCCCCTGATCTGCGCCTCCCCTTTCCCCCTCACCCTAAGGGGCAGAAAGCCCACTAGACACCAGGGATTTCAAAATGGCACCAAAACAAACAAAAGGATGCAGCGGCTTACCCTTATTGACTTTTGATCGGTTCCTGTTGTGGGCACTAGACCCGGCCTTACCCGTAGCACAGTGTTTTATTGGCACAAGTGGAGCAACGCTGAGTGGAAGGAATTTTGTGGATTCCTGCGGATCCTGGAAGTTTCCATCACAAAAATGTAAGGAAATTGGGTGACTTCAGGCAACGTTTGAGGTTTGCAGGGCATTGTGGGTAGAAAACCCTCCTGGGATAAATGCAAGGACCACCACCCTGAAATCCCCTGATAGTCCAGTTTTAAAAAATGTCTGTGGTTCTTAGGTGATGTCACAGCACGGCCCCAAATACTCCAGCTACATCTATTGCTTATATATCAGCGTAGCACTGTATTGCCTTTTGCGCCATGGTCTCGTGTTCCACCCACACAATTGGCGTACCGTTCTTATCAAGGGACATCAGGGAACTCAGGGTTGTAGAAAGTGTGTGACTCCCAGCAGATTCCAGAACTTTCTGTCACAGAAATGTGAGTAAATGTGTGTGTTCTACTAAAGTTTGACGTTTGCAAGGTCTTCTTTGTAAAATGACTTGGTGAAAGCTATGCGAGTCATGCACACCTGGCCTCCCCTAGTTGTCTAGTTTTAAAAAATTTACAGTTTCGCTAGGTTTCCCTAAGTGTCGGCAGAGCTAGGGACCAGAATTCACAGCTACCCACTTTGCAAAAATAGGTTCAATTATGAATGGAAAAATGTGATGTATCCATGTTATGTTTTAGGACATTTCCTGTAAGATACCATTTTTATCAGGAAACTTGTGGGAATGCTGGGTGGAAAGAAGTTTGTGGCTTCCCACAGATGCCATAACTTTCCATGACAGAAATGTGAGGAACATGTGTTTTTTTTAGTCAAGGTTTGAGGTTTGCAATAGATTCTGGGTAAAACAACCTGGTGAGAGCTATGCAACTACCCCACCCTCGATTCCCCCTGGTGCCTTGTTTTAACCCCTTTGGCGCCGATGACGAGCTCAGCTCGTCATCAGTTGCACCGCTCGCATGCTGATGACGAGCTGAGCTCGTCATCTAACGCGGCTTTTTTTAAAAAGCCGCGTAGCGCGAAAATCGCCGCAGCGCGCATGCGGTTAAAAAATGTGCAGGTGTGCTAGAGTTCCCTAGGTGCCGGCAGGGCTAGGGCCCAAAATTGCCAGCTACCCACTTTGGATAATCAGGGTCAGTTTTGAGTGGGAAAATGTGATATATCCATATTGCATTTTGGGGTGTTTCCTGTTGCATGCACCAGTCCTACCCACACAAATGTGGTACAATTTTTATCAGAAGACATGAGGGGACATAGCATAGTGCAACATTTGTTCTTACCCATTGGATTTCACTGCTTTTGTGCCTTCCAAATGTAAGCCAATGTTGTAGGAAA
Source organism: Lissotriton helveticus (assembly GCF_964261635.1). Lineage (NCBI taxonomy): Eukaryota > Metazoa > Chordata > Amphibia > Caudata > Salamandridae > Lissotriton > Lissotriton helveticus. The sequence continues at coordinate 265,294,096 of NC_136058.1, forward strand.
GAAGACGTTTTCAAAAATACCTTCTAAATCGTATGCTAGTACAGGTACCCACAAAGCTTCCCTGGATCCCCCATGAGTTTCACACTTGTAACCACCACAAACTACAAGCGGGTTGAGAGCACAAAAAATAGCAACAATGGGCAGCCTCTTTGAAAAATGCCAAACATTTGGTAAAAAAATAGATTTTTTTATTCAGGCCTTTATGTTCCTGGAATCTGGGAAGATGTTGACTTTAGTAGAGCTAACGTTCGTTGATGCCATTTTGAGATAAAAAAAACAGACACTTTTATTTGGAGACATGTTTCCCCAAAACCTCAAAATGTAGCTATATTTTGCTCATGTTCTCGGTCCCCTCGAGGGGAATTCACAAACACTGGGCCCCTTCAGAATCCCCAGGATGTTGGAAAAAAAAGACGCAATTTTGGCATGCATACCTTTTATGGAAAATAAGTTATGGAGACCAAAGCGCAAACTACCCCAAATAGCCAAAAAAAGGGCTCAGCCCTGGGGGAAGGAGGGGAGGGGAACGCCCAGCAGTTAAGGGGTCAATAGTATGATTATTATGGTCAGTGTTAGGATCAAAATTGGGTTCAGGGCAGTGAAGACATACCCAGTGCACATGACACTCCACCGCATCCAGGAGCCTTAGCAGCTCACACCACTCACTTACTACTAAGTCCTCGGGCTAGTTTTTTTTCGTCAGAGGGAATCTTTAGTTGCTTACGTGGATTTTGGAGGGTTCAGTCACGTAGCCCACGCCATCAAGTGCAATGTGACCAGCCTGAAGGGCTTTTCCTCGTTGCTGTCGGGTGTCAGTCTTAAGAGGTTTTCCAAGGCCAATAAGGTATTTAAGAAATCAGTACAGTTACGTCGATCTCTCACCAGACACGTATATGTTTCCTCCTCAGAGGAAGCAGTGGACTAGAGGTAAATGCAGCCTCCTCTCTGAGGTCAGTCATTTGAAGGTTGTCTGAGGTCTATTTCCTGAAGGGACTCAGGGTTTCTGCAGAAATACGTGACAGCCCTGTATAGCCCAAAGACCTGTTCTGTAGATAGGGGATAACCCTTTAACTGGATTCACCTGGTAATCCCTCCACGTGCGGGCAGGGTATTTCTGGAGTCTGCTGCAGAAATAACTCCAACTTGAAGTGAACAGGGGTGTAGCTTCAGGAGGAGGTATGTTTGGGTGTGATTCCCTCCAAATAAATGCATTCTTGGCTTGGTAGTTAGGTCTGGGGACCTTGAGACGAGTTTGTTATCTCTGTGTTGGTTTTTCTCCTGTTGTACCAATGACAAAACAATGACCTTTGAGGTAAACCGGAGCGAGAGGGAGGGATACCCATCTGGTGGCTGAATTTCTTTAAATTAAATCCAATAACCTGGAATCAATACCACTTCCCGGCTTCTCCAAATTGTGTGATCCTAGGCAAATTCTTTCTTTAACAGAGATTCCTATTTCTTTATTTTCACATATTGTATTGTATTGTAAATGCAGGAGCCCACTTTTAAATATTTGCGTGCAGGATGTGTGATGTACAAGCATCTCTTATATTTTCTTTAATAGACTGTAATGTTGCTCCAACTATAATAAGAATCTAGGCCACATTTAAACTACTGACTTGCCTCTTAGTTCACTAGGCATTGTTGTTGAGGGGGATCCATGAATAATTTAAAAAAATGACAACTTGCTGTACATATCTATATGCGCAGTGATATTATCTGATGCACTAGGGTGAAATGCTTCCACACGTGAAACAAATACACTTTTTTGAATTTTGGAGAGATAGTATCGTTTTTTTTTGCATTATGTGTGTTGCACGATTTACATAGCAAACATTTTCAAGGCTCGGCCTGTGCATGGACTCTTAGAGCCCAGCCTGACCCATGGCTCATCTCTGGCTCCGCTCACCCTATCAATTTGTCTGCGTGCTCTGTCTATTTGAGACTCGGCCTAGTACATTGGGCCATCAGTCATTTGATAAAATGATTTATAAAAGGCAAGGATCGGAATAAGGAGCCTACCCACATGCATGGATTTGATGGCTTCTTGTAGCAGAGACAAAGAAGACTGTGTGCAGTGAAAATACATTTGAAATAAGTGATTCAAGGCAGGAAGTAGATGTTGTTGTGACCATCTTCATGAGTTCGGAGGGAGAACTACCAGGCCTAGGTGGGACCGACAGAGGTGTAGCTTCAGCGTGGTGTGTTTGGGGTGTGAAACCCCTTAAATGCATTTTTTGTTTGGAAGTTGGGTCTGGGGCCCTTAGTCGAGTCTGTGCCCGTTTTTCTTGTTGTCCTCATTTCACTAAAAGTTTTTAACTTGTTCATTTTTTTGGATTGGGATCTTTTGTATATATATTGACCAGTTTACCAAACAAGCATTTACAATGCAATGGTTTTGCCTTTGTTAAAGTTAGAGCTATTGGCATTGCTCTTGACATTATTATTATTATTTTTTTTAACATAAATGAATGGCATTGTCATTTACAATAGCAGGGCAGGGCACAGGGAAGGGGGGCAAGGAGAGACGAAGGAGAGCTGCGGGCTCTTGTTGTAATGCTTGCATGGATGAGTTGGTGGATGCATGCATGGGTGCATGCATGGATGGGTGTATGGTCACCACTGAGGGTCACAGGGCACAGGTGTCAGAGCTGAGGGCACAGGTGAGGGCAGAGGGGTGTGAGCTGAGGGCAGAGGGGTGTGAGCTGAGGGCAGAGAGCTGTGAGCTGAGGGCAGAGGGGTGTGAGTTGAGGGCAGAAGGGTGAGAGCTGAGGGCAGAGGGGTGAGAGCTGAGGGCAGAGGGGTGAGAGCTGAGGGCAGAGGGGTGAGAGCTGAGGGGTGAGAGCTGAGGGCAGAGGAGTGAGAGCTGAGGGCAGAGGAGTGAGAGCTGAGGGCAGAGGGGTGAGAGCTGAGGGCAGAGGGCTGAGAGCTGAGGGCACAGGGTTGAGAGCTGAGGGACAGGGTTGAGAGCTGAGGGCACAGGGTTGAGAGCTGAGTGCACAGGGTTGAGAGCTGAGTGCACAGGGTTGGGAGCTGAGGGCACAGGGGTGGGAGCTGAAGGCACAGGGGTAAAGAGCTGTATTTAGGGTGAAATTTGCATTTATCTACACTTGGCGCAAGGACACGTTTCGTGCCCAAAAAAAAACTGCAATGATAAAAAAACACAGTGAACAACATCTGCTTGTGCTCGGTCACTCACAATATTTCTGTGCGTTTCCTGTCAATGTTTACCACAAACAGCAGTTAAATACGCAATGCGGCATAAAATAGTGTTGTGTGTGGTTTTGAATTCATGCAGTGCTTTGAATGGATAGCTAGTGTCCGTTAGGGAGTACCAGCACTTTATTTTGAAAGGGAGAGTACCGGCACTTCTCGAGAATGGCGTAATACTTTGAATTAAGGAGTACCGGCACTTCTCAGAAACCAGCAAACTTCTATTTTTCCATTTCAAGCACTGGGCGTAATAGAGCGATTTTGGGAATTTCGCCTTAACAAGAGTGATACAAAATGGCTATAATTCTGCCAATTACGCTGTCATATTGCAAATTCCCCCTTCAAAGTTATGTGCTGAATAAAGAATTTTACCCGTACAGCTGCCATGAGACCTCTTTCTCCTGCCCTTCTCCCTCGAGTGAAACAGCTAAGCTGTCGGTCTCTTGATTTCGTCCTTTCTTTGTTTATATCAAGGGATGACCAGGCGTACCTGGCATACAGAAATGGCGGCACTTGGGCCCAGACCAAGGGGACAGTAAAACTCACAATTGCACGTGGACCTTCGAAGTGCTCTAGTCTGGACTGAGTGCATCTTCCTGTGGGTTGTTTTCGCCTGCTTGCATCCCAGGAGCGGCACAGTTACCCCGGTTGCCTGTGATGGGGAGGTGTCTGCGCCCACCGGGTTGGGTACCAGACCCATAAACTCTCCAGCCAGCCAGAGGCCTGGCCTGGGCACCGGAAGCGCTGCTTTGGCAAACATCCCGCCTCCTTTGTAAAAGTGGTTTGTTCCAGCCACAGACTCACCTGTGTAAACTCATCTGGTCCAGGGAAGAGACGCCGAGGGATCTTTTTACTTCATTTAAGGTGCGTGAATCCAAAACCACACGCCCCACTTGACTTACAAGGGATGATGCAGAGAGGTCGACTCAGGACGGGAAAAGGCCAGCTCTGCCAGAATTATGAAATGCGGAGCAGGACAGAAAGCGGCTGCTACACCAATGACCCTTCTCATTAAAGCAAGAATGTATTTATGGGCAGGGGTGCAACGCAGGCCCCTGCAGCGCAGGTGAGGGGGTCTGGGGGGGGGGAGAGTACATTTTTTAGGGGAGGGCCCCCATTCAGCTCGAGGGCAGTGAATATCTGTGAGCTATGGGGGGGCTTAGTCGTCCCTCATCACATTCTGCGGAGGGGGCATCATTTATTTGCGTTACGCCACCGCTTACGGGGTATGGATGAGATTGGATGGGAAGTGGAAACTTTGTTGGCGTGTGTTTATTTACTGCTCGTTCCCACCTTGGAGTTGGTTACTTCTCTCCGGCGCCCCCGCGCCCCCCTGCAGGAGCGGGCGGAGAGAGTCCACAGTCAGAACGGGCACACTGGGAGGGGGGCAGAACGGACACATGGGGAGGGGGGCGGAACAGACACGGACATGGGGAGGGGGGGCGGGAAACAGAGCTCACAAGCCAACAAACACACGACACGGCGGAACCGACAAATTAAACAAAAAAAAGAAATTATATAAAAAAAAATGCTCCTTACCTGATCGCCTCGTGGGAACTCGAATCTTGCAGCCAACTCCAACAACAAACACTTGTAAAAAGACGAAAACGGGCCGACTGAAAAAAAAAAAAAATAACACGCACCCACCGCCGCGATGACGATCCGAAGTGGGTGGAGAGGGAAAAAATGTCGGGAACGCCCCCGAATCTGGTCCGGCCTTGACGGACAGATCCGGCTCCCAATGGCTAGCCTCCATTTATGGAGCTAGCCAATGGGAGGAGGGGGCGAGGAGGGGGCGGATACCCGACCCCACAGAGAAACATAAGGATTTTGCTAGCGCATGCGTACTTCGTACGCATTGCCAAGCAAATCCTAAAAAGGAGTAAATCTGCACCCGCAATAGAACTTGAATAGGCACAAATTTGCTACTTTTTAGAATTCACAATCATTGGCAGTAGTAGGCTAGGAAAGCTGTACTAACCTCATGTTTCCAGGCATACTACTGGCCGCCAAACACCCAAAAGGTGATGGGACGAATGATTGCAAATAGTCTAACCAGTGGCAATCACTCAGATAACTTTCCAAATGATCATTTCTTGCCCACTGTGCCACTCTATACAGTGGCACACCGAATGCAAATCAATTCTGACTCTGTTCCTCATGGAAACAGTCCATCCCGAACTTTGACCGTTTCACCCCTCCATCCTGCAACTTGCTGTTATTTTAGTTGGGGAAATTTGGGATTACCCCACCCCCCTCCCTGAAACTTACCGACTAAGCTATTCCCCTGGAAGTGAACTAGGAGCATTGTAACATGCGCAACACTGTTAGTACAACAGCTGTAGATCCTTTGTAGTGAGACAGACTTTGGGGTGTAGAGGAGAGGAGACATAAGGCCCTTTTGAAGCTTACGGAGCTCCTCTGTCCTCTCCAGCTACATTGTTTACTGGAAAGGGCTCCTGCTCAGGCTAACAGGTAGTTAAACTGTGGTATAGTCTGTCTCTCTAATGTGTCCTTCTTTTGGGTCCTCCCCAACAGAAGACTCCCAATTCTAACCCTCTTTCTTTCTGATATCTGAAAACAAAAACAATGGATCACTGCTTAATTTGAGCCAGTGGTTTCCGTGCTCGGAACTGGCGCTTAATTGTCAACACTGGCACTTATAAGAGCCTGCCACATGGTGGTGCTGTCTGTCTGATGTTTATTAATTCAATAACCACTAAAAAGCAGCAGCCCAAGCCATTCTTATATAGAATAGTCTGAATTCTCTCACTTGTGTGATGGTTAGTAGTTGTGTTGATACTATCAATGACAGCGCTGCCAGGGCAATATGCGGTGCAAGCTGCAGTGGCCGCCTGACAAGGGCCATGGCACTTATTTTTTTCAAATGGAGCACTGTTATGGAAGGAGTGTGTGGACTGAATCAGTTGAATGTATTTATTGTATCAATTAATTAAAATTGTTACAAAAGAAACTGGACCCACACTTTCTTCAATCGTAGATAAAACACGATCATTTCATTTAATAAAACTATTAATCGTGGCTAAAACATAATCATTGTATTAAACAACTCTAATAGTCACGACCCTTGACCATGAGCAACAAGTAAAAGGTTTAAACGCTAGTTTGAAGCTGTAATCTGCCTCTAGTCCTTGACCGAGTCTTTACTTAATAGTTCTTTCACCTGATGTGCAAATTTCGCTAATCTAGCCAGTTCCATTGGAATCTCCAAATTAAAAAGAAGTTTCCTGTTCAAGTATGTTTGCTATATATTAGAAACAGTGGTGTGAGTAAAGTGCGACGTACGTAATTCAAACGGTGGCATATGCAAACCAAGTGAATCATGGATTCCTCATGCTGGTGGCACAGTCTGCAAGTGGTAACTGCCTCTAGTGCAGGGCTCGAGTCGGGGTACCACGCGGGTGGACGGCGTCTCCCCACTTATTTTACCGGGTGGACGCAGTCACCACTTCCCAAAAGCTGGACTTTCAGTGATGGCCTTACTTACCGGCACGACCGCTCTTATGATGTCCGTGCGTTTCTTTCACTCAGCGCCGGCTGAACACCCATACCTGCAGCAGTGCTGTAACTGCTGCTGGAGATGAACGCACAGCAAAGAGTTAACGTTTTACTAGCAATAGGAAGGCACATTGCACTTACTTATGACTTCCAGTATCTTCGCTTTCTGAGAATAAACAACTATCCGGATTTTATACGTTTTTTTCTATCGTGCGAGATCTGATTTACTTTAAAAACGAGGACTCCGACGTGATTTGTGGTCGACCTTTCGTGACGTCACTTTCTGTTGTGACGTCACTTCCTGTCTTTAAGCGTCCTCCCACTTCTTTTTTTAGGACTTGTGCCCTGCTCTAGTGTAACCCTGGGCGTAGTAGCGCTACACATAGTACAGTAGGGAAATGCTGTCTGCAATTATTGCACAGTGCGGGATGCTTGTCCGCACTGTGCAATCATTGCAAACGGCATTTTGCACAGTGCAAGCAATTGTTTTCTGCCGCTCGAGTAGATTTTTACTCGAGCTGCAGCTTACTCAACGTGGACTGCTAGTTTCTCATCGCGACCACTCGCAATGAGAAACCTGGCCTCCCCGCGTTGAGAATCTCGCCGGGAGGTTTATTTTCCACGCTTACGATCGGCAACTTGATGTTGCTGATCGCGAACGAGGAAAAAGTCTCGCTGGGATGTCATTTTGCTCGCTCGCGGTCGCCAACTTGATGTTGAGGACTGCGAGCAAGCAAAAAATATTGGCTACGCTACACTACGCGTTTTTGCACGGTGCTACGTGCACTTCACGTAGCGCGTAGTTGCGCAAACTACGCGAGCGTAGCGTAGTTTTCCACCCATGCCTATTTTCCAGCAAGTCTTGATATCTTTTATTGGCAGTATCATGAGTCCCACTGCCAAGATTTGCTTTAAAATCGTCTTGTTCAAGGGGGCGTCAAGGTACGTGCGGACTGGAATAAGCATTGGCACCTCCATTCAGACAGCATGGGAGGAGTCCACAAGGAAGGTGAGAAGGAGGGTTTGTCTGAGAGGAGGTTATGTGGCAAACTGGAGCCTGAAAGCAGCCTCTCTGGGCCCAATTCACAGAACAAACTTAAGACAAAATCCTAAACTTACTACCATTTTCGAGTCCTAACTTTACTACTACTAAATTGAGAAAAATCCTAATTTTAAGACTTTTGGTATTCACAGAAGGCATTTAGGAGTCCTAAAGTTAGGACTACTAACTTCTGTGAATACCAAAATAATAGTAAGTTTAGGATTTTGTCTTAAATTAGTTCTGTGAATCAGGCCCTCTGTCCTTGCAGCTTTTGTTTTAAGGAGATGTGGCTTCTCTAGAGTTTAACGACTAGAAGACAGAAAGGCAACCCAACCCGCCCAGCAGGGATGGAATGTAGCCTCTTGGGAAAATAACTCATTTGCATACTTAAAGAAATTGAGCCAGAAAAAGTGGATCCATTTCATGAGTGGCACCAAGCATGATAAAAGAAAATGACGAAAGGGTAAAGCCCTGAGGCACCCCCTTTTAATTTGCTATGCAGAGGATCAGGGGCGAGGCAGGATGACGACGTGGGAGCTGTGAGTCAGCGAGCGACTGATTCGGGGTAGACCTCATAAAGTCTAATTAACAGAATAATGATGAATTAATGCATGGATTCTTGATTCTATTCACAGAATAGTGTGCTCAGCTGTGTGAAAAGCCAGATACGGTGCAGAATCAGGGCGCCATGACCTCTGACACCTGGTAATATGCGGCTGGGGGTGGTGCAGGCAGGCTGGCCTTCGTCTCAGAGGTCAGTTATTTGCAGGCTGTCTGTGGCCTGTTCCCTGATGGGACCCGGGTGTTCTGCAGCAGTACGTGACGTTGAGCCTGGAGACGTGTTCTGGTACCAGGGGATAACCCTTTAACTGGATTCACCTGGTAATCCCTCCCTGGTGCGGGCAGGGTATTTCTAGAGGCTGCTGTCAGGAAATGACCTCGACTTAAAGTGAACTAACTGCTGACAAATATCTGCCGGGCGGGCAGCAGGGCCCCAAAATGAGGCAGGGGCATGCCACCCACCCAGCCACACTGCTGCCAAGCAGCTGCAGCCCACATGGGGGTAGGAGCATGCCTGCCACCCAGAAATCATTTGCAGTGGTTTAGACTTTTGGGTGTGGAGGAGTAGGGGCAGAGGGCCCTTTAAGGAGGGGAGAGGGTGTGGCGTAATGGCCTGAGCTGCCAGCTTAGGAGCCGGTGGGAACCAGGTTCAAGTCTCGGCGTCCACATCTTGTGATTCTGGGCAAATCACTTGTGCCTGCAAATCAGCGCCTTGAGACCCTCGCGGGTGATTTGCTGTGCTTTACAAATCCTGGATTCATACAGAGCGCCCCTGCTCTCTCCTGCTAATTTTTTCCATGGAAAGGGCTGTCCTCGGACTAACAGGTAGTTAAGGTGGACATATTTTCTCTATTTTGTGCCCATCTGTTTTTGGGTCTTCCCTAACAGAAAACACCCAGTTCCAACCCACTTTCTTGCTGACATCTGAAAACAAAGACAGTGTTTGCACTGGCCACAGTAAAATAAGCAAAATACATGAACTGCCTCAGGGCCAGTCTCAGAGCTGACTGTTCGACTATACAAAGGTTTTCTGCATCTTTAGTATTAAGATGTGACAGAAAATTCCAGCCACTGCACCAAGCTTTCTCAATCGGAATCTGGGATTTATTTATTTTAGTTTTATATAGCGCTGGCTAGACCCGGAGGTATCAGAGCGCTTTACATAAGGTTCCACAAAGTAACAAAATTACATCAGTTACCAGTTACATCAGTTACTAGAACAACATTTCAAGAGCGTAAAGACGAGATAAAAGAAGCTTAGAAGGGAGAGGGGGTAGGGTAAAGGGGTAGGAGTGAAATAGGATGGAGAGACAAGGGAGAGTCTGCCCAAAGTCCGGCCGGGTAGGTGACGGCCGAAGGGGAAGTCCACAGCCCATCTCCTCTATAGCTATCAGGTAGCTCCAACGGGCCGACAGGTTCTGTGCTCCAGAGATATGTAGCGATGACCAACAGACCTTGTCAGGTTTAATACTAGACACCTGGAGAGATGTATTACCCTGCCTGTTTCAAGGGAGAGAGAGTTGACCACCCGGTCCTGAGGGATGGGAATGGAGGTGCCCGTGCACGAAGACAATACTGCTGCAAAGAAGGGCAGCGAAAGGGAAAAATGAAGCCCTACAGTGCAAATGCAAGCATGTACTGCATCTCTGTGCCGAGGGTGAGGCCTGGAAGAGCTGGAGTGACCCCACAGCAAGGCCTATGGCCCAATGTCCACGGAACTTGAATGTGCAACAGAACTTGACCCTATGGGGCATATTTCCAAGGGAAGTAGCACAGTGAGGCGTTAGCCTTCCTGGCTTAACGCTTCACTCCGCCACTTTAGAAACGCAGGGCTGCACCATATTTACAAGAATATGGTGCAGTCCTGTGTTTCCCCCTGTGCTGGCGCTACACTTAGCAGCATAGCGCTAACGCAGGCACCCTTGCACCATAGTGCAAGGTTGTCTGCGTGCAGGACAAGACGGTTTATGTGAAGGAAGGGGGACCTTCCTGCACAAAAACAATCTTGAAATGTGTTTTGTAACTTCTATGTGTGCTGCTTAATGAAGCACAAATAGAAGTTGCAAAACGTAATTTCTAAAAAAATATTTGATTATGTGCAGGAAGGGTGACCTTCCTATACATAAACAATCATTGGCCTTTTGCTGTTTTCAAACAGCAAAAACGAGGTGAAATGAAACATTTCTCCTCGTTGCGAATGGGTAAGACTAGGTTTTTCCTGGTCTTCATTTTGGCGCTGCCTCCTATTTATGCCACCCTAGTAAATAGGGGGCAGCATCAGAACCAATGGGTGTTGCAATGGAACACCCACTGCAACACCCACTGCCCACCCCATTCCTTCTAAGAATAGCGTCAAAGGGAGCCTTAATTACAAGGCAGCATTAAGCCACGTTAAGTGGCCTAACGCTGCCTTGTAAATAAGGTAAAGCCCCTAGCGCCACAGGAAATTCGTGAAAAGTGACGTTCCCATGGAGATAGAGGCTTGTACATATGCCCCTATGTGAGTTCCTCAATCAAGTGCTGAGGAGCATCAGAGCAAAAGAGAATCTTGGTCACCGCCTTCGTTTTTTCAGCAGTAGAACCAGCGTGCTGGAGGAGGTGCAACACTGATGAAGGGGAATTTTAACCAGACCAAGGTGCTCACTATTGTGCTCTGGGGTGGGCACCTACCTTGTTTGGTTGATGGGTTTTGTGACTTGGCCTGAGGAAGAACCCAAGCAGTGAGATCTATTTTAGTGTGAGCACCTTGACCCTGTTGCAACCTCCTTTTCAACGTGTTCTGGGGCTGCTTCCATCAACCAGCAGAGATCAGCCTCGACGCAGACTATGACCACGAAGGGTGGGCCGGGGACACACTCTACCATCCCCGTTCAGCAGGCCATGCCAAGAGCACCCCCATTTGGAGAAAAGCTGCTAGCACCGACTCAAAGAGATCGCTGTTTCTACCTGTGCTGACAAAACTAAACAGGCTTATAGGTACCATGCACAGGGATGGATACCTAAGCAGGGGAGACGGACGCCACGCTACTGTGCTGAATGACCGATACGCAGGAACCTTTCGTGGAATAAAACGGAGGATGGCTGTGACTTACTGACCACCTACCAAACAAAGCAGTCTAGTACATAGTGAGGAATGCAATAAACGTACTTCAATCGAAGAGATACTCTTATTACATGAGATCCTGAAAAGGGACACACTACTATCAAATTTGCATTACAGGCCGCAAGTAATTGTGTTTTTTGCCCTGAAGAAGTCAGAGAAGGACGAAACGCGTTGGCTACGGTCTTTTAATCAAGTTGAAAAAGAAGTTAAGAATAAAGAATTTGATGGAAACAACCCTGCTGAATTGCCATTATTTGAAGGAACTGTATTATTTATAGTGAATACTAATTTGTATTAGGAGTGCTGGACCACTGTGTGCTGTTTGTGACAAAAATGCCTTAACAACTGCTAGTACACCATGTGGACATAAATTTACATAGCCATCTATACAAGTGATAATGTACAGTCTATTAATCAATTGCAATTTAGTTTTCAAACCTGCTTGAAGCTCACTAAAACCATAGCGTAAATGCATATTTGTATTTTTTGCACATTTTAGCTCAGCCGTCCTAGTAAGCAGAGTCTCATTCGGAAGCTGGCAAAGCAAAGCGAGTATTGCAGGAAGCAAAGGAGCCAGCCTTTTAGTCCAGAAACTTATAACAACCTTCCAAGGTCTTCTCGCTTTCTTCCAAGCCAGCAGTTACTATTTACTACCTTCCTGTACGTTTAGGTTCGTCATGTGTCTCTACTTCCATTCATTGAGAAAAACTTCAGAAATGTGGCACCAAAATGTATAGATTTTAAGATGGAATTCTCCAACTGACCAGTGGGTGAAGCTCTAGTCCATTGGTTTGGTATTTGGCCTTTGCTTATTTTGATGCTTGCTGGCAATTTTAGCATTCAACATGTTTTAGACTTCTATGCACTAGCCCAAGTGTCTGTTTACTTTTGCAGGAGAAACCTATCCTTATGGGGAGGGAGTATTTAGCAGCATTAGAAAATGTTCTGTCAACCTCCTTAATGATGCCAACATCATAGAGCCCCTGAGCAAGCTCCTGCAACTGGTCAGTCACTGCACTAAGGGTACCATTGACAACTGTCCAGGAGGAACAGCCCAGGGTGAGTGAATAGTAAAGAATCTCCCTTTTATGACAAAAAATAGACTGGACATTGAGGGACATATTATTAACAACTAGCGATATTTATCGCTAAATAAGGTTAGCGAAATTATTTTTATCGCCGCGCATCGCCGGATTTTATCGCAGAGATAACATTCTATTAGCAACGTTTATCTCCAATGGGATAAAATTTCCGGCGATGGCAGCAAAATGCGTGAATATTGCTGGAAATCCAGCGATATTCAGGCATTATCGCTAATAGGGTCTTAACCTGAATATCCACCTCTCATTGGATATGCAGGCTAAGAAGTGGTCTGTGCAGGCGTTAGGTTTTTGCGATAGTCGCATTTTTTCATCGCTACGCCTGTGTTGATAATAGGCGATAGCGATGTTAGTGACTGCTTTCAGTCGCTAACAGGTTGGGTACGCCCACTTTGCATGTCATTAGCGATAAATATCGCTAACATGCAAAGCGGACCCCAAAGCGCTCGCTATCGCCTACAAGCTGTCGCTAACTGCTGTTAGCAACAGCTTGGTAATAGGGCGATAAAATTATCTCCGCTTTGCTGCCGAAAAAGGCCGCTAGAGCGGCGATAATCTCATATCGCCCGCCTTGATAATATGCCCCAGAGTTAAATGATGCCTTGAGTTCTATGTCTCTAAACACACACCACCTCCCTGAGTAAGCCTTGGACTGCTCATGTTTGCTACCTTGATGTTAAAGCGCTAAAGGGGTGCACTCTGTGCTCAGTTCTGGGCTCAATAGTGGGGAAGGTTAAGCCCCATGACACAAGTGGTAAAAGGCCAGTAACCCTTGATTGTCCGGGGACTCATCAATAAGTTCCCACACGCCCTCAATTGTTCAGGGCTGGATGTTTACCTGTAATCCAGATCTGGGTCTTCCGCTGTCCAGGCTAAGGGCAACTGTTTACGGAAGCCGAAATGTAACCACACATTGGGATATTTGGTAGGCAATTGCCCCCAAGAAGCTGCAACCTTCTCAGGAGGAAAAGGCCAAAAGCGTAAAAAACTTCCCTACAGATTGTATTGTATTGTATTGTAATTGCATTTATATAGCGCTTACTACCCCTGACGAGGCGTCGAAGCGCTTTTTCGGCGAGTAGCACGCTACTCCGGGACCCATAGAGGATTAGTGTTGAATTAGTATAGTGAAACATGCAAGTACATTTTAAGTGGTGGATAGGTTAGTCGGTTATTTGGATTTGGAATGATAGCAGAAGGATAGAGGAGGACAAAGGTTTGTATTTATATAGCGCTTGTTGACGCACGCTATTCAGGAACCCTATAAAGGATTAGTGGTGAATTAATAAGGTGAAATATGAAGTAATTTCAGTGGTGCATATTAGTCAGTTACTTGGGGTGAGAAGGATAGTGGAGGGATAAAAGGGGAAGAAAGATTTGCATTCATATAGCACTTGTTACCCCTGATGGGTGTTGAAGCGCTTTTCTGGCGAGTAGCACGCCACTCCGGAACCCATAAAGGATTAGTCTTGAAAATTAATATAGTATAAATACGAAGTAATTTGAGTAGTAGATATGTTATTCAGTTATTTGGGTAGTATTAGTATAGTTGAATATGGAATTTGAGAAGTGAACATGTTAGCCTGTTAATTTTGATTGAAAAGGATAGTGGAGGGATAAAAGAGAGAAGGGTTTTTTTTTAGGTCTTAGCAGTAGGAGGAGGCTTTTGGATGAATAACAAGCATTGGCATAGCCAATAGACCTCACACCTGGGACCCCAGAAGTATTCAGCCATGCAACAGTTGGTGTTGTTGCACTAAGGATATTGTGCTGCATAACTAAATACTTATAAGGTCCCAAAAGCGAGGCCCACTGGCCATGCCAATGCCCGTTGTTCTTATTTCTAATGTAATATAAAGTTAGTAAAATAGCTCTGTGGGCTAATCTATGCATTATAGAAATCAGTTTACAAACTGAAGATTCAAATCTCGACTGGTCCCCTCAAAATTGTATCTCCCCACAACTTTCCGAAATCAATAAAATGAGTACTATTTAGCTGGGTGATATTGGAATCTGCTGTTTTTTCTACCACAAACAAACCACAGAGGTTTACAGGTGTTTTTTCAAGATACACCATCAACTGGCCAGCCTCACGAAGTGTGAGAAACGTTATTTCTTAGCATCTCCACTCCGATACAATGATCTCCCTTCTTCAGAATGAATCAATTTATACAAAAGCAGCATCTATTTTGAAGCATGCTGTCATTGCAGATTTCTGGAGATCTCCGGTGGACGATCATTTCAAAAATAGAACATGACCCACGTGGAGGAAATATGGACTTAAGATTGGCACAACGGGAGGCATTTCTCATAATGAAATTCAACACTGCCACTACGGGATTAAATGAAATTTCAGAAATTTTCAAAGGAAACACGTGATTGAAAAGTCTGTAGTTGCGCTCTTTACAAATGCCATCTAATAGTGTTTGATCCTTCATGACCATAGCGACTGCCATACACCCAGAACAAACTGGGAGTTATGGGAAGATGAATCCCAGGTTAAATCATCAACTTAGTTATGTAGAGGTATAACTCGAGACCACTGCTACCAGAATGCACCAGCCACACGACAACATCGCTATTCATGTCAACCGATGTCCATTTATAATCTTTTCTGTAATGGACATAAAGAATTAGAGACAGCGAGTGCAAAAGGAAAAAAAAGAAAAAGAACCCCACGTATCAGTCATCGAAACATCAGTCTATTCGTGTCCGTCTCTCCGATGTATGTATAAAGTTTTCCACACTGCGAATGAGATTCTTCCCCTTTAAGAACTGACAAGGTCACATGACCAAGCAAAAATCGAACGGAAGGAATCGACCGGCAACGCCGTCTATGCGCTACACTGACGGCGTTTTACAAGTAAGATCTCGGTGTGAGAGAAGGGTTTCACATTGAATTGGCAAGACGTTATTACCGTGTTTAGGACTTAGAAGGACGTGACGGAATAAGACGCTTTTAATTAAACCCGCTGTCTTCTGCAGGATTTAACGCATTGGATGCAGCTTCTGAATGATACGGCGGCATATTGAAACACAAGCCACGCCTCAAAGCGAACCCGGTGAAGCGATTTTCACGCCTACACCGGGTAAGTGGCACAGGATGCATATTTCACACATGAATGTGTATCTGACCTTTGTTGTAGATAAATCCAACAATATATTTTCATATTTTCATTTCCCCCACAGGCACTCCAAGCAAAATATTAAACTTGCGAGGTGAATGTAAACCCTCGCACCTGGCCCCGGTTTTTAAGATTTTCTAACTATAGGAATAGCCTGTTATATGTGTCTTTATTTTCTTTTTTGTTCACAGTGTTTATATAACACCCACACCAGTCCCAAGAGAGACCTTACATAGGAGTCTTAAGGTATGGTGTTTTAAGCCGGCAGGTGGCTGTTCTAGAAAGTGATTATGCTCTGGATAAATCAGGGGGTCTAATTTGGTTTGTTTATTCTTTCTTTTGTAGAAATCGTTTTTGATCCTGAGGAGAACACCGCAATTAGGGTGTTCGAAACGCGTCGATCTTTTGTGGTCAATGGTCAACAATATAAATAGTTTAGAAAGACTGGATTAGGACATAACATAATTAGAACTGCTCAGACTGGTTGAATGAGAAATTTAGGATATATCATAATTTTCCTAACTTTATGTAAAATAAGCCTTTTTTGTTGACACTGACCTATACCTCAGAGGTATTGTCTTGTTTATGTGTATGAATGTTATTTGTATGTCTGTAGCGAGAAAGGCTTGGTATGGATGTGTTGTTGAGGAATTATAAGACTGTTTTGTAAATTTTGTATAAATTTGTACATATTGTTGTATAGTTGTATATGCACAAGAAATGTTTTTGAGAAAAAAGTGAAAAAAAACTTCTTTGACATAAAAAATGACTATAATAAACGAGTGACGATAGTGAGACTAGACTGCCATGTTTTATTCTTAGCAGATCCTTGTTAAAAGAAAAAATTAAGTTAATTCAGTATTGGCAGTTGTGTTGCTTTTCTAGTTTAAATAGGCTTAGCCTTGCTGTTAAGGAGCCAAGACCCTGTTTTGTTCCTATGATCTAGTGCGGGCACTAGCTCGCGAGGTCGATTGAGGTAGAAATATACCTTATATTGTTCACTACACTAAGTGTTGTCCTTTGTTGGGGTGCATATTGTTTGAGTCTTGTCATTTGTCATTGTTACGTGTTTTTTGTATAGAGTATGGCTGAAAAAGATACCCTGTCATACAGTGAAGAACATATCCAAAATCTTATTAGAGCACCGCCGGTTTTCGCCTCCGCCACCTTAAGCTTAACAGCAAAAACCCAAAATGAGTCGGACAAATTAATAAGATTGCGTAAGAAACAAATAAGGACCGATTTGCATGGCCATTTTTTTGTTCAACATCTGCAAGCAGGGACAATTCCCTCGGGTCTACAAATTAGGAATACCCCTATGGTCTTTACTGATGATCCGGATTACAAAAAAGGATTTAGTGGGATAGAAACCAAGTGCAGTAGGGACTTGATGGTCCTTACTGTTGAAACAGCGCATAGGATCTCACTCAAACAACTTCAAGAGATCTCGGACCTTGAAACAGAAATACAAAACAATCAACTGATCACAGATGCGAAAGGTCTGTTAGAAAAAATTGAAAAGGAAATCCAGGATTTGAAAGATTACACCGTAATCCAGAAAGGCAATAAGTTTGAACTAGACAAAAAGAACTTTTCCTTAGAAGTAGTCTATCCTTATTTGCAACCGGATTTTTACACCAGACCAATACAAAGAAGGTTTTTTCAAGACAATCAGGGAAGATCCAGGAATAAGTTTATAACTTTTTCCGATACATCCTCTTCATCTGGTGGTGAGACTGATACAGGGGATTCAAGGAATAATCCAGCCTCTAGGAATAACCAACAGAGCCAGCAACAGAATCCTGAGCCTTTTTTAGCGAGAGGCCAACAGCGGGGAAGAGGAAGGTCGCGCACTGCAAACCAACCATGGGAAATGAGGACCAGACGCCAGTATTACAGGAATTAGCGACAGTGTCATCTCTCTTCAATTTAACAGATCGGGAGTTGTCCGCCTCCGAAATAACTGTACTTGAGAAAGGACTTTCCTTCGTCCCAGTACGACCTACGGACTTTGTCAAAATGAAATTGGAAGCAATAGAATTTTGTAGGAAATTACGTCTTAAAACATTCTTTAAGGATACACCGAAGCTAACTAACACAAAAACCACTGGCTTGCGATTAAAATCTTCATTTTGCCCACCTGTCCATATAATCCCAAAGGAGGTATAAACATTTGAAAGGGTTATTCTGTCAGGCATTACAGCCCTGGAGAAAAGAAAGCAATTCGTTAACTTCAATTTGAATAAAAACGAAAAGGATGCCATCTTCTCATTAAAACATGACAAATCGCTTATAATAAAACAAGCAGATAAGGGAGGTGCAGTAGTCCTTTGGGATATTAACAGATACAAGAAGGAGGTCAGACGTCAACTAGACGACCCAACTTGTTACAGGAAGATCAACCACAACCCGGTTAAGGAATTACAAAATGAGCTTTTTAATATTCTTCAAGAAGGACATGAACTAGGTATCCGTGGACCAAAAGAACTAGCGTTTCTCCAAAACAAGAACCCCAGAATACCTGTGTTTTACGTCTTGCCAAAGATACATAAAGACCCTAAAGAGCCCCCTGGACGTCCAATAATTTCAGGATGTGAGTCGCTGACTGAACCAGTGTCAAAGTATATTGACTACTTTTTGAAACATCTTGTTATTAATGTCCAAGCACACCTTAAGGACACAACAGCCTATATCAATCAATTAACATCCATAGAATTTGATGCAAATAAACAACTAATGGTGACCATGGATGTCGTGTCTTTATACACGCAGATACCGCAAGAACAGGCATTGGAAACCTTAGAATTCTTTTTGGACCAAAGAGAACAACCCTGTCGAGTGCTGACAGATTACATCATGCGACTGGCCAAATTCTCGCTGCAAAAAAACTATTTTGAATTTGACACGGAATTTTTTTATCAGATCAAGGGGGTAGCCATGGGCTGCCCCTTTGCACCGGAGCTAGCTATCTTATTCATGGGGCTATATAAAAACCTTTTCATTTATAACAACAACCCGTACGCAGCGTACATCACGAAATATATGCGATACATTGACGACGCTTTTTTTATTTGGTCGGAATCACAGGAAAAACTAAATACATTTGTGACATGGCTCAATATGAGAACAGAGGATATCAAATTCAGCCATATTGCTTCCAATAAAAGCATACATTTTCTAGATGTCAAAGTATACGCAAGTGATGGAACGCTGGGGACAACTTTATTCCGAAAACCAACGGATAGGAAAAAAGCATTGTATTATTCAAGTCACCACCCAAGAAGCCTTAAACAGAACCTGCCCTTCGGTCAGTTTTTGAGAATACGGAGGAATTGCTCCAACAAAGAGGAATACTTTTTACATGCAAGTGCACTTATGGACCGGTTGCTTGAAAGAGGTTACCCCAAAAAACTTTTAAAACATTCATTAAGAAGAGCCTGGTGGGTTCCAAGGGAAACATTGTTGCAAAAGAAAGCACGTCAAGATCAAAAAAGGATTGTCTGTGTCACCACCTTCAGTCCAAATACGCGTCAATTGCGCAAGATAGTTATGCAAAATTGGCATTTAGTTAAAGATCTACATTGTGAATTCCATGAACTCCCCCTTTTTGCATACAAAAAGGAGAAAAGTGTGGCAAACCACATTGTAAGGGCAGCCCTGCCCCGCGAACCCAAATTGACACTAAGAGGTATGATGGGACTACCTCCAGTAGTTGGACACCACAAATGTGGAAATTGTACCTGCTGTTCTTCAACAGAGGAAGGGTCTCTGTTCAGTTTCGACAGAATACATTGGAAACATCTAACTTTCACTAATTGCCTGACGAAGAACATAATATATGGAATTTGGTGCCCATGCCCTAAGTTGTATATCGGCAAAACTACGCAGGAAGCAAGACATCGAATAACTCAACACAAATCTAGAATAAGACGCCAGGTTCCCAATGCACCATTGGTTCAACATTGGTCCTCACATGAACACAAAGAAGATGATCTCCGGTGGACGATCATTTCAAAAATAGAACATGACCCACGTGGAGGAAATATGGACTTAAGATTGGCACAACGGGAGGCATTTCTTATAATGAAATTCAACACTGCCACTACGGGATTAAATGAAATTTCTGAAATTTTCAAAGGAAACACATGATTGAAAAGTCTGTAGTTGCGCTCTTTACAAATGCCATCTAATAGTGTTTGATCCTTCATGACCATAGCGACTGCCATACACCCAGAACAAACTGGGAGTTATGGGAAGATAAATCCCAGGTTAAATCATCAACTTAGTTATGTAGAGGTATAACTCGAGACCACTGCTACCAGAATGCACCAGCCACACGACAACATCGCTATTCATGTCAACCGATGTCCATTTATAATCTTTTCTGTAATGGACATAAAGAATTAGAGACAGCGAGTGCAAAAGGAAAAAAAAGAAAAAGAACCCTCACGTATCAGTCATCGAAACATCAGTCTATTCGTGTCTGTCTCTCCGATGTATGTATAAAGTTTTCCACACTGCGAATGAGATTCTTCCCCTTTAAGAACTGACAAGGTCACATGACCAAGCAAAAATCGAACGGAAGGAATCGACCGGCAACGCCGTCTATGCGCTACACTGACGGCGTTTTACAAGTAAGATCTCGGTGTGAGAGAAGGGTTTCACATTGAATTGGCAAGACGTTATTACCGTGTTTAGGACTTAGAAGGACGTGACGGAATAAGACGCTTTTAATTAAACCCGCTGTCTTCTGCAGGATTTAACGCATTGGATGCAGCTTCTGAATGATACGGCGGCATATTGAAACACACGCCACGCCTCAAAGCGAGCCTGGTGAAGCGATTTTCACGCCTACACCGGGTAAGTGGCACAGGGTGCATATTTCACACGTGAATGTGTATCTGACCTTTGTTGTAGACAAATCCAAAAATATATTTTCATATTTTCATTTCCCCCACAGGGACTCCAAGCAAAATATTAAACTTGCGAGGTGAGTTTAAACCCTCGCACCTGGCCCCGGTTTTTGAGATTTTCTAACTATAGGAATAGCCTGTCATATGTGTCTTTATTTTCTTTTTTGTTCACAGTGTTTATAACAACACCCACACCAGTCCCAAGAGAGACCTTACATAGGAGTCTTAAGGTATGGTGGTTTAAGCCGGCAGGTGGCTGTTCTAGAAAGTGATTATGCTCTGGATAAATCAGGGGGTCTAATTTGGTTTGTTTATTCTTTCTTTTGTAGAAATCGTTTTTGATCCTGAGGAGAACACCGCAATTAGGGTGTTCGAAACGCGTCGATCTTTTGTGGTCAATGGTCAACAATATAAATAGTTTAGAAAGACTGGATTAGGACATAACATAATTAGAACTGCTCAGACTGGTTGAATGAGAAATTAAGGATACATCCTAATTTTCCTAACTGTATGTAAAATAAGTCTTTTTTGTTGACACTGACCTATACCTCAGAGGTATTGTCTTGTTTATGTGTATGAATGTTATTTGTATGTCTGTAGCGAGAAAGGCTTGGTATGGATGTGTTGTTGAGGAATTATAAGACTGTTTTTGTAAATTTTGTATAAATTTGTACATATTGTTGTATAGTTGTATATGCACAAGAAATGTTTTTGAAAAAAAAGTGAAAAAATACTTCTTTGACATAAAAAAATGACTATAATAAACGAGTGACGATAGTGAGACTAGACTGCCATGTTTTATTCATAGCAGATCCTTGTTAAAAGAAAAAATTAAGTTAATTCAGTATTGGCAGTTGTGTTGCTTTTCTAGTCATTGCAGATTTCAGCACAGTGCTACATTAATTACAATTACCGGGCATCTTTCAGTTGCGCAGCAATCAATTGCTAAAATGTGACCTTGTTACCAAATTAGGTTTCGGCGTCTTGGTAAGTACTGTGGTCTACATTGCAAGTGTGTTGGAATAGGGTGGGCTATTTACTAAAAGTGAAAAATTCCATTATCTCAGGGTGAGGTATTTACCAGAGGTGGTTCATGCCTCCTATTCCAAATTTACAGAAAAGTGAGGCAGAGACTTTCCAGAGTTGGAGAAAACCAGGAGTCAGGGGTCCCGGTGAGGAAGAACCTAGAGTGAAGAGTTAGCATCAGCTGCACCCTCCAGCCAGACTGAGGCCTAAATAGTCAAAGAAAAGCAAATGACATTGAAAAACATTTAACAGGAAACAATGGGTTGGATAAGTCAAGAAGAAATCAAGGGCGGAACAGCCACAGTGTATAGCAAAAAGAAACCAAGATCTGAAGAGGGCAGCTGCGAAGTTGCTTTAAAAGGCAGCTGCAAACCCTGAGGCATGTGATTGCAAAGTTTGGAGTTGAAGAGAGAAGGCGCAGCAGCCAGGAGCCCAGGAGCATGAGAGGATACAGGCCAAGGCCAAAGACTCTCTTAGCATACAGCTGTGGGCTTCATACTGTGAGGCAGATTTACAAACCCCTTGCAGCACTTTTAAGCCGCCGTTGCATCACTTTTGTGATGCAGCGGCGGTGTAAACAATGCGCCACTATGCAACATATTTACAACATGACGCATCTAGTGAGATGCGTCACGTTGTAAAGCACTGCACTACATTATTCCTGCGTCAGGTATAAAGTAAGCAGGGTGGGCATTCCGTCGCAAGGAAGCCCCGTTAAAGTGACGCAAGTCACTTTTACATCCTCGCTGCATCATAACCTTACGCCTGCTTGTAGAAGACATAAGGAGTGACGCAGCACAGCAAGTATAGGGCACCACTGAGCAGTGCTGGAGTTGCGTCGGAGTTGCGTTGTGACACAATTCTAGCACTGCATCACCTTTACGCCATGAGATGGTTCATGCATCTCTTGATCCTTGCGCCATAGTGCACCATATTGTAAATGCGGCGCATCCATGGTGGCTCAAGGGGTTTCAACCGTCACACAAGATAACTGGCGCATCCCTGCTGATATGCAGGGATGCGCCAGTTATTGTAAATCTGCCCCTATGTCTTCTGAGCTCAGGGAAGTTAAGGACTCCACAAAGTACCGCAGTTCTGGGGAACGCAGATGAATTGCCTAGGTTCCCAGATACGGCATTTCCTTCTAGAGAGCTGCAGCACATCTGCATCTGGATTTTACAATCAGAGATTGAAGTCGAACATATATTATGGCATCAGTCTGGGGAGAAGAGGAGATGAGGTCATTCTCCCCAGGTCTGTGCCGTGGCTATTCACAATGACAGAAAGTCCTATAGCTTTAAGTGTGTAGAGTATGCGTTTGTGAGGACTGGACAGATCTGGTAATTGCTGAGAGTAAAGAGGGGTAGCTAGATATGGTCATTGGTCTAAAGTAGTGTGTTAGGGTAAGGTTCAGGTGTGGTAAGTTTTGTTATAGTGTTGGGTGGTATGGGATGGGCTGTGGGAGATGGACTTTGGTGGTGTGAGGATGTGGAGCCGTCCTTCTGTGTTGCGGTGAGCCTCTGGTTTTGAGATGTTTGCTGGGGAATGGATTCATTTTGACTTTTGAGGATCTTGGGAGTCCAGGATAGAGTAAAGCATTGGTGGTGATGGTGGTGGGGATTAGTGTGATAATGTATTGTGAATTGGTATTGTTGAAGAGTTCTAGCTGTGTGCATGGCATGCTTTAGATAGTGGAGCTTGTTCTGGCTAGTTGCAGAGTGGAAGATAGTGGTGTGGTATCAACCAGGAGGTCGAAGTGTTGTGATGTTACTTTTAGTTTTGTAATGTTGAATTGGGTGCAGAGCAGAGATGGCATGGTGTATTGTGATGTGGAATGATGTGCAGCGAAAGGAGGGCATTGGTTAAGTATGTATCAGAATAGTACGGTGTGACAGTGTACAGTGTCAGGTGGTCAGTGGTTTGTGGCTTGTCATGTGGACAGGTGGAGGAATGATATGGAATGTGGAGTTTGCAGCCATTGTCTTCTTTCTCGCCATTAGACTAATGCACAACATAAAGGCTGATTAGCAGTCAAGCATACATTTAAAGAATGAAGGAATGAGCAATCACCAGACAAAATGGGCACCTTCCTCGGCTGAGGATAAAGCAGCACAAACTTTTGTCACTCTGCTCTTGTATTTGTACAAAATGATATATTGATCAGTGCTGTAGATGCACGGCTCCAAGCTGGAGGTTTTTCTAGCCCTTTCCCTGATCTATGAAGATGTAGGGACTGATAGCAGTCTCAAAGGCAAGGTTGCAAGCTTTACCTACTGAACAGGATCCTGACAACTGGGTCTGAGGTGAAAAGTTTCCAAATGCTTCAAGACTCTCCAGGTAGCTTGATCTGACAGTTAAAGCTTAGGATTGATATACCAAGAAACTTAGGGTTGAGCCATACATAATATAATACAATTGTGACAAGCATAGTTGTTGTATGCTTACTATTGGTTGCTTCCATTGTACCCCTCTTTGTGCCCCCCCTACCCTCTTAACTTGGAGGCTTCCATTGAAGCTCAATGAGAATGTTGGTGAACTCCTGCCAGATATCCCGTTAGGCAAGGCGGGAGACACACATGGTTCCACTTATTCAATAAACTATAGACTTACCTCATTAGGTGCCATTTTATTTCACTGCCAAAGAAAATGGGATGCTGTTCAGGGGGCAGCTGGGTGTCTTCAATCCTGTGATGTTCATTCTTGCTTCTGGTTCACAGAGTCCTTGATCAGGCCTCTCTAGCCTGTTTGCGGCTGGAGCCCCCCAACTTTGAAGGTATTGGGTTCAGCATAAAATTGCATTGAAGTGGTGCAGGTGTAAACCCTGCTAGCTAGATTGATAGTCGAGTACCAGTGCATATCAATGGTGGGGCACTGCACTGGTTGTTTCATCCCATCATCAGGCTCACTCTTTGTTGTCGACTTGTTTTCCTCTATCGTGCTAAGCTTGTTATTTCTGCAATCAGGCTTCTACGTTTGTGTAGCCACTAAGGTGGTGCTGAGAAAATCTACACTGCCCTTAGGCCAGCATGCTGCTGGCATACGACATCTGCATGCCTACTGATCTTTGATGTGCATCAATCCTGTCAGGATCTTGGTGTGGGAGTGAGGAGCAGTGCAGTTTCAAGCTGTTCCCTGTTCTGGTGTCGAAGGTGGAAGGAGGAGCTGTCGATGTTGACTTACTCCTCCTGGAGTGCTCCGTCGAGTGCGGTGTAGGCCTACCCTTGTTGGAGTGCTGTGCGAGAACGTTTGGCACCTTCTGGTCTGCGCTCTCTTCGGCTGTCTGTAGCATCTTTCTGGTGGCCTGAAGGGATCCTTGGAACTGTGGTGGGTGGGGGGCCTCACCAGGAAGACTGTCTGTTGCCGAAGCGTCCCACCGTATTATTATCGGCATGCAATGGCAAATGTCATGCTTCCAGTTTTGGGAGGACCGTAGTGGGTGTTTCCAGCTCCCCTGAGATCTCCCAGGAAAGGAGCAGAAGTGTGAGGGTAGCTGCCCACATAGAGCCTCCTACAACTCTGCATCAGTGAAATTTTGCACCATATATGTGTCTGTCTATCTATCTATCTATATATATATATATTCACTGAAAAAACCATAGGTTACACACCAGTTATAGTTAGGTGGAAATTTTACTCGCATAAAACCATTGAAATTCCCACGTTATAGTTAGTTGGACTCACTATAACTTGCGCGTGCAATGCACTGCTGATGACGTCACATATTACATCACTCATGACATGGTCAGTGACATCACTCATGACATCACTGATGACATCTCAAATGACATCACTGATGACAACATCCTTGTGACAAAGTGGCAGACCTCCTATCAGCATAAAATAACCTTTGACACACACATTCAAAAATAGAAACTAACATTTTCTTAAAAAAGGAGAAACCAATACCAATTACAACAACTTATTAGATAATTCCAACATCTACATACACATCCACTCATTCACCAACAGTTCTAAATAGTCAATCATGCATGTACTTACTCATCATATGTACTCATACACCTATACATCCTGTTACACACTAATACTCATCCATATAGTTACTCACACACAAATTCACACATGCAAATAAACTATCAAAAAAACATTTACTTGATTATACTGCTATATACACACCACTACACATACTTCTACAGAAACGGAAACATATTTACTCTCTTAAACAATCAATTATAAAAACACATACTCACTAACCCACCCACACACACAATCATCCACCTATACAGTCTTGCACACATGCTGTCTTCAAAATACATACAAATAGTGAGTCACTCATTCATGCATCTGTGCTCTAAGTAATATCCCCCACCGAACCATACAGACACTGATACTGATACTCAAAAAAACAACTAATAACCCATATACACAGTCATGTAGCTACTCACCAACCCATACAGTCACTTATACACAAAGTGAGACACAGACACAGATATTTAAATATTTAAACATTACTCTCTAATATATGTATTCACTAAGATACATTTAATAAGTCAGTTAACCAATCAATTTTACACAAAAAAAACATCCATTTTGACATTTATTTACCCATTTATTCTTCCATCAACCTTTAGATATACATATATAAAAAATATTTATTTTTCAGAAAGATACACATTCACTGGATGATGTCATCAGTGATGTCATTTGAGATGTCATCAGTGATGTCATGAGTGATGTCACTGACCATGTCATGAGTGATGTAATATGTGACGTCATCAGCAGTGCATTGCACGCGCAAGTTATAGTGAGTCCAACTAACTATAACGTGGGAATTTCAATGGTTTTATGCGAGTAAAATTTCCACCTAACTATAATTGGTGTGAAACCTATGGTTTTTTCAGTGAATATATATATATATATATATATATATATATATATATATATATATATATATATATATATATATATATATATGAATGGCAAAGGTCAGTTCAAATTCCTCCCAGCTGTTCAGCTGTTTAAACATAGACCAATGAGTCCCAAAGTTTTGGGCAAAGGGGTTTATTCCTGCAAACTCAGCAGCGCAGTAGATGACGCGTTTCTATGGCAAAATGAAACCCCTCATTTTGTTACTTTTCAAATTAAATGTATTAAGTGTTACCACTTTATTCCAATCAAGATGACTTCAGGTGTGCCATACTTTTGTCTAAGTAAGACTGTTAGCGTTCTAGTTGTTCTTTAGAACACTCTGGGACATTCTGTCATTGGGCTATAGTTGGGCTACATCTGGCTGATATTTGGGCTACATTTGGGCTCTTTTGTCTCTGGTGGCCATCTTGGCAGACTGCATATCAGAATTTTTTAAATGAAATTTAAGAGGATTTGAGAAGTCATTATATGCGGACGACGCTGTTCTTTTATCCCGCACCCAGATTGGGCTACAGCGATTAATTGACAGTTTTATGTTATTTATTCAAAACAGGAAGCTCTGTGTGAACATATCCAAGACTTATGTAATGTTGTGTGGGCAGTTTGACAACAAATCGAAGCATAGTTTTTTCTTGGATAGTGATAAAATGACAAACGTTAAATCATTTTGTTACTTGGGAATTACTTTTACTAATGACGGATCGTGGACATCTGAGTTTGACAACATCAGACTGAAAATGTTGCGGACTACCAGTAGTATATTTCGATTTGCTTCCAAACTTGGATTGAGAAGTATCCCAGATATGACCAACATATATAACATCCGTTGTGTTTCTTCCGCATTGTATGGGGCGGGTGTATGGGGCCATACTGAAGGCACCTTGCTCCAAAAAGATGAAAACAAATTTTTAAAGAGAATGTTATGTGTTCCCCCTTCTGCCTCTGTACAATTAATTCATGACGAGGTAGGGATCGAGTTTATCTCCGACTTAGCAGCCGTTCGGCCACTCTTATTGTGGCGTTCGATTTGGGCTAAGTCAGAGACTCGATTCACTCAAGAGATTATTCTTGATTGTATAGGTCTGGATCACTCTTTACGTATACAGTGGTTGAAATACATTCATTCCAGGTACAACATTTTATTTGATATTGATGTTCTCCAGGACCCTGAATTGGCAGTTGCAATACCCAAAAAAGAAATTAAATATACATTTTTAAATTTTAAAAAGAATGAGCGAGATAAGGTGCATGGCAAGTTAGCCACCGTGAAGTTTTATAAGGAATTGAACCTAACCCCGGGGCTACAAAATTATCTTGCTATTGTGTCTCATCGCTCCCATCAATTTGTGCTAACTCGAGTCAGATTGGGTATTGTACACCACCTCGTCGCATTCCCAAATCAGAAAACAAGATCTGAGATTCCCTGCCCATGTGACAACATATCACGACAGAGCTGTTGTCATTTTCTACTTTTTTGTAAATTGTAGCATTTTTTAAGGGTAAAGTATTTAAAACCCATCTTTTTAAAATACAATATCCGATCTTCAAAGGGTGCTCTAGTCTTATTATGCTCTCTTGAGAATGTGGACATCTGTTTCTTTGTTGCTACTTTTATTTTGAAATGTACAGCTGCCAGGAAGAGCATAGTGCCGCTTTAACCTATATATTCCTGTCTGTACATAAATGTCCTTTTATGCTGTATATAGTATTTTATCCTTGTTTTTATGCCCAGAGTATGTATGGTCCTTTTTATATATCAAATTAACTTCTCCATGTTTCCCGGAGCCATTTCTTGATCTCTTGTCTTAAACTGTACAGCTGCCAGGAAAAGCACTTGGTGTGATAAATATATTTTCCTGTCTGTACATGTAAGATCCTTTTTATAGCTTTTTTAGCCTATTAGTAAAGTTTTAAAATTATTTATGCATTGTTACCCAGTGTATGGCAGTATTTGTTCCCTTCTTTTATGTATTTTCCCTGTGTATTTTTGTATTACTCTGCTTAGACTTATTACATATGCAATGAATCGTTTTTAGGTTGTTTCTGCTTGTATGATTTGTATTTTCCAAATCGAATAAAAGCTTATGAACTGAACTGAGCTGAGAAGTCACTCAAAATGTGCCCTAATTTTTCTTTCTTCAGCACAAATCATAATTTCTATGGCAAAATGAACCACCTCATTTTGTTCCTTTGCAAATTAAATGTTTTAAGTGTTAACACTTTATTCCAATCAAGATGACTTCAGGTGTGCCATACTTTTGTCATAAGTAATGAGGTACTGGGTTTTTAAGAACCGGCACAGAACCGGCAACCCAGCGGTGTCAGGGTACACCCAGAGACCTCGGGTTCTTCCCTGATCCAGACCACAGAAACTCAGAGTCTTCTAGGTGAAGTCAAAGATCGATTTTATTGGCTGCAACCAAGGTAACAAGTGTCCTAGAAGTACAACACACGGGGAAGTATATTCTCAGGAGACTGCTCGAATTTACAAAGTCAGGCTTCTCTTCTTATACAGAATTTTAAGCTTCAGGCAAACATTCTTGATTCTTACAGTAAATCATTAACATATTTCCAATACAAAGAAAAAGCAGAGTCATGATGACATGTCCATATTTCACTTCGTGCTGCCTACAACAAATCACCCGGCAAGGCCCAACATTTCATCAGATATCGGTGGACCCCCAATAAAACAGGCACCTCCCCACCATAAAGTAAGTGAAGCAAAAAGAGTAGAGACAGATGGGAGCAAGATACGGCAGGTGTGCGCGCTGAAAAGGTTTTATGGCTTGTTGAGCCTTGATGCTATCTTGTTCGGCCACTGGGAGGGGAACTGACCTAACGAGTTCAGCCTGGGGCAATGGTTCCAACTTGCACAGGTCATAGGAAAGTCGATTAAGGAGTATGTGTCCTTGTGGAATTGAATTCAGCTGCATTAAGGCCTATGTAAAGGGCAACACATAAATGGAAGCCAAGGGTTCAGAACGCAAATGATGATTTCGAGGTGAAATCGTTACTCGAATATGCTGAAAATATTTATACATGGTGTGCTCGTCATTCTCGGTCTTTTGATACCAAATTCGTCATGTTTCGATGAAGTTTAATTCTCGAGTCCAGAATGATTACACGAGTCCAGAAGTTTCAGAACCACAAACCCTCATTTTGCCCTTACATAGGCAATTAATCTGTCCTCATGCTAATCTGAGTCCAGATCTATATTTCTAAAGTCATTGAGATGTTGCTGTAACATCATTCTAGTACTCAGTTCATCTCTTGATTCAGGCTTCCCTACACATGATGTAACACACAGGCCACATATTGCAGGAGCACACTGTATGCACAGACAGAACAGGAAAAGAATGGCTAAGACCATCCCAATGACCATTAGAATTTTCCAGCCCCAGGCATATATCAGTTCCCAGAACCATCCCATTAATGACCAATCTCCTTTATCCACATGAATAGATTTGGAAATCTTATGTAGTTTGGAGATGGCCTGGTACACCGTTGTAGCGTTATCAGGGATGAAAATACAGCAACTAGATTGGATCAATCTGCATACCCCACCTCGGTCTGCAAGTATGACATCTAATGTGACCCTGTTCTGAAGGGTCATAAGACGATCCGACTGGAGCTCAGCAGTCAGGTTACTAAGGGCACCAGTAGTTTCTATTACGGTGGACTCAACTACCCTTGTCAATTGCCTTATGTTCCTGCTGTTAGCCATGGATCCCCAGAACGGCAGAAAACCCCTTGCAAAGTCCCCAAATTCTTGACCTGCAGTGTCTTCTTCACTCAAGACTCCTCTAACTATCCTTGTCCTGTGGTAATCTGCCGCTGCTGTGTAGGTGGGAGGCAACAGAAATGAAACAAAACATGAACCCGAAAAGTCAGGGGGCAACCATGTATAGGCTCTATCATGGCAGATGAAAGAAGTACCCTTAGCTGCTAAAAACGCAGGGGAAGTCTGAGATCCAAAAACATATGTTTCAGCACAGACACTCTTCCCAACTGAGCCCTGGGATTTGTGCCATTACCTTGCAGACACAGATGACCCTGATGGGGTACAATCCAAATCGGAGACGATCTCTTAGCTTGCTGTTTCTCACTCAGAGTAGCTCCATATCCAGTCATGTTCCATCCTATGTATGCCAGTGTCTCATCTCTAGGGATAGTCTCATAAGAAATACCTTCCTTAATCATGTCTACTATACCCTTGACTAGAGCACTTTTTCTAGGATTGTCTGTTACAGAACGTAGGGGGTAGATTTCGTGTGCATATATGAACATTGTCCTATATGCCATACAGAACCATTGTGACTGAATGGCAGGGCCAGATAAGGGATACCTTTATCCGTGGTGTGAGGCATAAGACCGCACACTCAACAGTTAGTTGTGTTCATTACAAGTTGGTGTTGGTGTAACAACTGAACAAAGGAGTTATTAATGAACTCCAATCTCCTATTGGATTCATGGTCAGGAAGGGGGTGGAAAGAATGAGAGGAAACAGTAGGAGGAGGTATGGGTGATGCAGTGGGTGCAAATGTTACACGAAAAGAGAATAAAACATAACTTATTAAAAATACCATTACACTAAATAGCATAAAAATGCACAATATTATAAAACTTTTCTTTGTCATCACATTGCACAATTTGTGCTTAAAGTTCGTTCGTTTGGCAGGTCTCTCCACATCGGGAAACTCCATCCTCTCTAAAGTGCTGCCTGCGGTGGGAGGTTGCCTCTGCTAAGGGATGCTTCTGTCAGTCTAGGGCAACTCCCTTGGACCAACCAGAACTACCGACCTAACGTCGTCAGCTGCACCCCAAAGACTTTAATCAACCGCGGCCCTAGCAGCAAAACCCGGATGGCGGTTCGAAAAACAAAAATGAGCAAGTTTCTTAGATGGGAGAGCTGCACTTTCAAAAATAGTACTTGGGAGGAAAAAGAAATATCTGTTTATTAGTCCATGGATCTTGGTCTCGAATTGCAAAAGAAATTGCTTTTATTAGTTCGTTTTTCTTGGTCTCAAATTATATCGTTGTCTTCCAGGTATTGTCTGATCCTGGAACAAAAGTTCAGACTCTGTAGTGTTCAATCGATTGGATGGCGGCACAGCCTTGTGCAAAATGTTTTCATTTCCTTGTTCAGGGTCAGTTCCTTTTACATGTGAATCATCAAAAGGGGTGACATGTGGCACTATTTCAGGTTCTGGGTCAGCGACACCCTTCTGGACCCACTGGTCATGGGGCAGAGAAAAGGGAATTTTCTTACAATGGGTCCCGTGGACCCAGTTGGCCTTCCCCTCCACCCGAACAGTTGATCTTGTGGAAAGAAGGACGAGGTGAGGTCCGGTCCACCTGGGCTGGTTGTTCTTCGTTCTTTGAAAGTCTCAAAAACCCAGGAACCAGGGTCAATGGCATGACCCGGAGTCTCAGAGACCGGAGGCAGGGTGTCGTGAACCTGTTGATGCAAAACACGCAATTTAGCCGTCAATTCATACAGATAATCGAGCAAAACAGGGTGTTCAAGCTCACTAAATTTAGTGAGTCTAGGCACTCCCCATATGTTGGCTGGCCGGCCAAAAACGATCTCGTAAGGGCTGAGTTTCACTTGTGAATGCACAGTCATTCTGGTGGACAGGAGTGCTAAGGGTAGAGCATCAGGCCATTTAAGACCTGTGCTCGCTTGGATTTTGGCCAGTTTGAGTTTTAAAGTGCCATTGTAACATTCTACTAATCCAACTGATTGGAGGTGATTTGCAGCGTGGAACTTCTGCCGAATACCTAGACCTTCACACACTCTCTTCATCACACGACCCACAAATTCACTTCCATTATCAGACCAGACCATTCTAGGCATTCCAAACCTGGGGAAGTACTCTTTCACAAGGGCTTTTGCTGTGGACAAGGCAGTATTGTCTTTTAGGAGATAGGCTTCTACCCATCTTGAGAAGGCACAAACAACATCGAGTACGTATTTTAAGTTGTTGCACCTCTCCATGTGGATGAAATCTAGCTGCAAAACCTCGAACGGATACG
This sequence comes from Lissotriton helveticus, assembly GCF_964261635.1. NCBI lineage: Eukaryota > Metazoa > Chordata > Amphibia > Caudata > Salamandridae > Lissotriton > Lissotriton helveticus. The sequence continues at coordinate 265,326,621 of NC_136058.1, forward strand.
TAGGAGGTGCAAAATGACCAGCTGGAGTTGGGGTTCCCCTAACAGGATTGTGTTTCAGACACACCATGCAGTTCTTGACAACATTCTCTGCACACTTGGGAATCCCTGAATTGTGCCATACCGGAGCCAACAACTCGCAAATCCCTTTCACGCCGATATGAGCCATTCCATGAGCCATTGTAACCACTGCAAGCACATATGCATCGGGTAACAACCATCTCTGATGCTCTGTCAATTCAATCCAGCAACCATTTGCATCCATTCTACCCGAACTTTCTCTCCACGTGCTCAACTCTTTCTCTGTGGCCTCAGCTTGAATGGACTTCACGCTCTCTACTGTGTCTTCACACATTCCAACATCACCAGTCCATCTTGCAGGGCCTGCAACATACATTCGGCTCATTACATTCTTTGCCGTTTCTTTCGCGATCTCATCAGCAAATGCATTTCCACGACCAACATCGTCAGTCACCTTCTTGTGAGCACTACATTTCACAATCGCCATTTACAAAGGCAAGGTCAGTGATTCAAGAAGCTCATTCACCAACTGACCATGCTGAATCTTAGCTCCATGCGAAGTCAGGAACCCACGTTCTCTCCACAATCGCCCAAAACTGTGAGCCACTCCAAATGCATACTGACTATCAGTGCAGATAGTCACTTTCATCCCTTTAGACAACACACATGCTCTCGTGAGTGCAATTAATTCTGCTGCTTGAGCTGAATTATGTGGCACACGTGCAGCTTCAACAACTGTATGCAAAGTCGTGACAGCATATGCTGCAGTCGTGTCACCACTCGGGAGCTTGAAGCATGAACCATCCACCCATAATGTACCATCACATTCAGCAAGAGGAATATCGGATAGATCTACTCTCCCTTTCGTCTCTTCCTCTGTTCTAAGAAAACAATCGTGCTGTTCTGAAACATCTGATTCCTCTGTAATTGGCAATAATGTAGCTAGGTTTAAGGTACTGCACCTTTTTATGTGCACATGACTCGCTAACAGTGTCAATTCGTAACTGGACAATCGAGCACTAGTTAAGTGCTGTGTCTTGGTTCTATTTAACAACGTGTCTACTGCATGTGGGACCATCACGACTAGTGTATTATTCATTACTAGACCAGCAGACTGTCGGATAGAAACAGCTGCTGCTGCTGTGGCTCTTAAACAACTTGGCAATGCTTTCGCTACCAGATCCAAGGTCGACGAAAAATAGGCACATGGACGCTGCCTACCTCCAAATAACTGAGTCAACACAGACAATGCACAGCCCTCTTTCTCGTGGACATATAATGTGAAAGGCTTACTGTAGTCGGGGGTACCTAACACAGGAGCCGAACATAATGCTGTGCGCAATTCGAGAAAACTTTTCTGACACTCTTCAGACCAAGGAATGGGATTGGGCGTATTTTTACACGTTAATGCCACCAAAGGTTGTAATCCACTGTCTACAGTACGATGTAATGCCCAAGAAAGCACGCACTTCTCTCTGTGTTCTTGGCACACTCAATTTCGCTATTGCCTGAATTCTTTCTGGGGTCAGTTTCCTTCCCTCCTTCGATAAGAGGTGACCTAGGTAGGTCACTTCTTGTCGGCAATATTGTAGTTTGGAAAGTGACACCTTGTGATGTAAATCACACAGATGACGCAATAATGACATCGTTGCTTTCTTACAAATTTCCACAGTATCTGCAGCAATGAGCAGATCATCGACGTACTGTACAAGAGTAGCACCTTTTGGTAAAACAAATGTATCAAGCTGTGTTTTTAGAGCTTGACTATATATTGATGGACTTTCACAGTAGCCCTGAGGAGCGCGTTTGAAGCGGAAGCTGCGACCTCCTAAACTGAAGGAAAAAATATCCCTGCTCTCCTCAGCAATCGGGATGCTGAAGAAAGCATTCTTCAGGTCAATCACCGAAAACCAAGAGGCAGAAGCTGGAATCATAGTCAATAATGTGGTAATGTCGGGTACAACTGGAAATTGTGGCACAACTATTTTATTCACCTCTCTCAGGTCAATCACGAATCTGTACACAGGTGGCTGAGAGGGATCAGTTCGTTTTAAAACAGGCAGAACAGGACTATTGCAAACGGCTCTCGGCTCAGTTTTCACTCCGAGGCAACGACGGAGAGTGCGTGGCCTCCCTTTCTTCCTGAGCAGTGGCCAGGTGAGGTGAGGTTTTCTCTCCCCACAATAAGGGAGAAGATACACTCTTTTCAGTTTGGAAAGCAGATGTAGATCCCACTTTCACATCACTTAAGTAAGTGTTGCAGTAGCACCATAGGTCCTGACGAAAGCCCTTGAGGCTGAAACATGTTGACCGAATAACAACACTGGTGGGTAGCAATTCCTTACATGCTATCAGCATACTGTTTTTAACCATACCACTTTGATGGTCAGCCCTAATAAAGTTTTTCATGACATCATCGTAGGTATTTTTAGAATCACTTGGATTATTTTTCCTTTTCTTCTTCTTTTTCTTTGAGCACTGCAACCTGAACCCCTCCCGCTCATATACTGTCATCTGTTGGTGGAATGTTCTGGTCCATCACTAGGCAGTCCTATGGATTGTTTCCAAGGCAGACCCTAGAGGACACCATTTACCAACACATACCCAGATGACGAGACTCCACTTATGAGTGGGCTGATGGGTATCTTTTTCCTCTCCTTGTGTATCTTCTCTTGTTTCTGTTTTCTTGGTTGTTTCCAGATTAACTGTGTATTCTGGGTATGTAAAGAGGACACTATTAGGTCCCAATAGAGAGATTTGCTATTTTCTTTTCTCTCCCTCTGTATTTCTTAGACCTTCTGTACCTTCCGTGTGTTTTAGTGTCTAGCTGGGGGACTAGGTACCAGTAGGTCTATAATAATTCCTTCCCCTCGGACCCCCCCTTAACCGTTTGTTTCTCTGTTCTATTGCAAACGTTGCCTCGTGTTTCTTCAATCACATCTTTTTCAATCAATTCGTAAACGATCTCTAGCAAAGCTTTTTCACCCTCACTAGATATCCTATATTGGGGAATTCGTGGCATTTGAACATTGGCTTTCAATGTTACAACATATGGTGGTATTTCTAAAAGACCCACGTCATTGGGACCAGTGGCCCAAAGAATATCTGGAAGAAATGACAATTCTGCTGGAAGTTTATCCCTCGACAAATACATTGGAGAAACCACTTTCTTACCTAAAGTAAGTTGTACTCCTGAAGGAGAACAGTACAAAGTCGCATACAATCTTTTTAACAAATCCAATCCTAGCAAGTTTTCACCACAACCTGTTGTCAGAATGAGGGGTGCTTCGAATTCGCAAGGACCAACAGAAAGAGACAAAGGGTCAGAAATCGGATTTCTAAACGGGGCGCCAGAAAAACCTACAGAAACGTTCATTTCGCCAGACAAAGGTGCGCCAGGGAGTTTGGAGTGCATAATAGAACTCTTTGTAGCACCAGTATCCAACAGAAAAGGCTCTGACACACCTGATGTAATCACTTCAACATAAGGTCCACTCTGATCTACCGGAACTGAAACAACTCCCTCTCTTTGTCTATGGCTGTCCTAGCAAGTATTACCCTCCAAATACTCATCTTCTGTATAGTAATCATCAACATAGTATTGAGCTGTCCTGTCAGATGCGTTGTTCTGCTGATCGAACCTATTCATAGAATTTTGGGGTGGAAGGGGACGTGCGTTCTGAGGGACGTTTCCACGTCCTCTACCTCTAGGCGCTTGCTGAACACCACGACCTCTTACACCAGAAGTACCATTTGCACGCTGTAACAAAATAGGACAACTATACTTGAAATGACCCTCTTCTTTGCAATATGAACACTGGTTGGGGCCTACAGGGACACGTGGCTGAGTGTACTCGACTCTTTGCGAGTTCCTCTGATACTGTTGAGGCTGCTGAAAATTATTCTGATAGTTATTCTGACCACTATTGTTTTGACCACCACCACCACGTGGTGGATATGCTTGCTGTAACAAAACCTTCGTTTTCAAGTCTTTAGTCTTCTTTTCTGCTCTATCTTTCTCATCCTTGTCTCTATTTTCGTAATATTGTGGATTAGCTAATATCTGCGCTGAAGGTGAGACTGCCCAAGAACTTTATGAATCCTTTAACTTTTTACACAATTCTGTGCACGAATTTGTCGACGAACAATCTCTGACCACCTTCTGTGGTCATATCTTGACCGCTGTGGTCGACAAATGTTTCCTCAAACCTGGTGAAGAAATCTGCGACAGTTTCTTCTTTCTTCTGCTTGCATGCAGACAACTTATCCCAATTCACACGTATTGCAGGCATTATCGTTTTCATGTAATCAACTATTTTACCAGGGAGTTCTGCTATCAAAGGCTCAGGCTTAGCAACACCAACTTGTCGGGCATCTGCAGCAGCAATATTAGCCCATGAGTCACCTAATTCCTGATCATGATCTGCATGACGAATTTCTCCCCATAAAGGCTGTGGAACCACATTCCCAAATAGCATATCGATATCGGCTAAATTCATTATGCATGACCCAGCAGTCTGTGACAATTCTTTGTAATACCCTGCAGGATTTTTATGCGGATCAGGTAATGTCTGTTTAAGTGCTAAAACTTCAGCTCGCTTCCATGGGAAATGTACCCATACACGCTGAAAGTGTGGCAGGATGGGTGGGTTAACAGTTGTGTCGCCCTCTCTCCATTGTGGGGGAACTTCTCTCATCGGTTATTGTCGCGCCTTTTTCCTACTAGATGCACTAGGCTCAGATTGTGACCCAGAACTGCTCCCCTTACTCCGATATGATAACAATATCTCAACCGCTTGCTCTACATCGGGGCCTACAATCATGCCCTCTCCAAATTTAAACCGTACACGACACAACTCTTGCGGGTTGCATTCCGGATCATTGTCTTCCAAATCCTCACAAAGGAAAACACACATCTGTTCAAAAACATATCTCTGCGTCGGTGCTTCCCATTGATGGAAGACTTCCATGACAGACTCTACATCATACTTTACAGTGTCCATAACCCATTCCCGTGCTAAACGATTCAATGAGTCTCTCTCTTGATAGTCAGGTAGTCGACTTCGCAACTGTCTTCGTCCCATGTTAGGGGTCGTAGTAGGCGACCCAAAAAGAGGTGAGAAAAGGTTAGTGACAGTGCTGGCCATTTTCTGCCGAATGGAAGGTGAAACTGAAGGAAGAACGGGTGGAAAAACGGGGTGAGATAACGCAGGGGCAGAGACAATAGCAGAGGAGGCATTAGGAGAAATAGGAGGAGCATTGGACAAAATCGTAGAGGGAGCATTAGGAGAAGTAGAAAGTACAGTAGGCAAAATCGTAGAAAGTACAGGTGGAGCAGATGTGGTCGGCGGGCCTGGAGAAGGCTGCACCATAGAAACAGGAGCCAGCTGGAGAACAGCTGGTGGGTGCTGCGGAGGAACAGGAGGCACAGGTTGCACAACCAAAGGCTGCGGAGGTGCCGTGGCATTTTGCACATAGGGGGGTGGCGAACTTAATAAATGCGACATTAATGGATCTTTTTCACGCTCCTTTGCTGCCTCTTGCTGAAGAGACGGCAAAACTGGATAGCATTTATCTATTGCCATTTTATGTTGCCTGTGCAACTGCTCACTCATCTGCTCTTCTTCATCGTCTTTAAACTGCATAGCAGCTTGCATTACTGAAAGTCCCCTTTCTCTCTTATTTTTCTTAGCTAATTTAATTTCCTTCTGTTTGGCCTCTTTACGCCATAGGCGGAAAGAGTCGAAAATTGCCGGCCGGGCTTTCTTTTTGAACAGTTTAACTTCAAGGTTATCTAAGATTTCGGTATCAAAGCTACCATATTGGGGCCATTTTAAAACACCATCTTTCCTGGTGTATTTGATCCATACTTCATTGTATGTGATGGGGCCTACCCCTTGTTTCACATACAAGTCGTGAGTTGGAGTTCCAACCGGAGGAACCGGACATGAGTCCTCCAATCGGGAGTCCCTATTATTACAACCAAGACAAAACAAATTTCCAAGTCTAAGACTAGGCATCTTTGCTCTCTAGTCTAGTTCCAAACTTCAAAGGATTATCGATTACGATATTTCTCGTGAATACACGAGTCCTTCGGTTTTGGTGCTTGCAAGTACCAACAATTATCCCAAAGGATACCCAAGATTAAGACCAACTAAGGACTGGGAGACGCTCCACTTATACTTAACTGAGATATCAATGACGTCACCAGAAGACTCGTCTTAGTGTTTCGCTCTACCAAATTTCAAGGGTCCAAATCAGGGCGATAGCCAGGGCAGCAGTCCTTCGTAGCCGTTGGGAAGCGGGGAACCTCGCAGCAAAGACCTTCGGACCACGTCGACATGCAGGGGTCGATGAGGTGGTTGGCCGTCCTCTGGAATTTTCACACGAAGCTCCTCACGAACCTCTGGCTGACTGGTACCACTGGAATCGCCCCAAACGTTGGGCGCCAGCTGAGGTACTGGGTTTTTAAGAACCGGCACAGAACCGGCAACCCAGCGGTGTCAGTGTACACCCAGAGACCTCGGGTTCTTCCCTGATCCAGACCACAGAAACTCAGAGTCTTCTAGGTGAAGTCAAAGATCGATTTTATTGGCTGCAACCAAGGTAACAAGTGTCCTAGAAGTACAACACACGGGGAAGTATATTCTCAGGAGACTGCTCGAATTTACAAAGTCAGGCTTCTCTTCTTATACAGAATTTTAAGCTTCAGGCAAACATTCTTGGTTCTTACAGTAAATCATTAACATATTTCCAATACAAAGAAAAAGCAGAGTCATGATGACATGTCCATATTTCACTTCGTGCTGCCTACAACAAATCACCCGGCAAGGCCCAACATTTCATCAGATATCGGTGGACCCCCAATAAAACAGGCACCTCCCCACCATAAAGTAAGTGAAGCAAAAAGAGTAGAGACAGATGGGAGCAAGATACGGCAGGTGTGCGCGCTGAAATGGTTTTATGGCTTGTTGAGCCTTGATGCTATCTTGTTCGGCCACTGGGAGGGGAACTGACCTAACGAGTTCGGCCTGGGGCAATGGTTCCAACTTGCACAGGTCATAGGAAAGTCGATTAAGGAGTATGTGTCCTTGTGGAATTGAATTCAGCTGTGATTTAGGCCCATGTAAAGGGCAACACATAAATGGAAGCCAAGGGTTCAGAACGCAAATGATGATTTCGAGGTGAAATCGTTACTCGAATATGCTGAAAATATTTATACATGGTGTGCTCGTCATTCTCGGTCTTTTGATACCAAATTCGTCATGTTTCGATGAAGTTTAATTCTCGAGTTCAGAATGATTACACGAGTCCAGAAGTTTCAGAACCACAGTAAGACTGTTAGCGCTCTAGTTGTTCTTTAGAACACTCTGGGACATTCTGTCATTGGGCTATAGTTGGGCTACATCTGGCTGATATTTGGGCTACATTTGTTTTTTTTTGTCTCTGGTGGCCATCTTTGGGCTACATTGGGCTACATTGGGCTACATTGGGCTAAATTTAGGCTCTAACATATATATAGCCCAATGTAGCCCAATATATATTTTTTCAAAGTTAATTTTCGTAAAAACCACTGGAGCATATATCTTGAGACATAGCAAAGGCACATCGGGGTACCAGTCCCTACAATTTTGCCAAGTTTGGTGGAAATCCATTCAGCCGTTCGGGCTAAAAGTGAGTCCAACCGCCCTATGGAAATTAACATAGGAAAAACACGTTTTGGGATGCCCCTTTTATCTCGGCCCCCGCTTGACGGATCCCCCCGAAACTTTCAGGGAAGGAGCGGAGCGCAGCGAGGCAAAGTTAAGGAAAATTACAGGCAGATCCCTCATTCGGCGCCAAAGTTATTCCCAATAGAATGTTGCAGATTTCCTATAGAAAACGATCCTAACTATAACTACCTACTGGCGACCGCCAGTAGGTAATATATGTATATATATGTATGTATTCATGTATGTATATATTGCTTGATCACTTTTCTATTTTGGGTTTATATGCATTATCAGGATACTGTTTGCATTAAGTATTGCTTTTATCATCCTTGTGCTTTTTGCACGCTGTAGAATCATAGATGTTTATTCTAACTTTTCTGAGCATTGCTGCTTCTCTGCTTAACCTGTTTAGCTTACCTTTATTTCCTTCTATTTTTAATCATATATCCCCTTCTCTGCGAGACTTGTTGTAGTGGAGTATGAAATAGAAGCCCCGCCAAATCTCCGCCCATATTTGGATTGTGTCATTGTCCTTCGTAAATGCTGAATTCTGATTCCTTAGCAGGCTTGTTAGTCCCTCCTTAGTACCGCCTTGCCTTCATTTGTTACCTCCTATATGACTGGCCCCTTTTCTTCGGTTGTTACACGGTACGCCTTCTTTAGTCTGTCAGCACTATTTTCATTAATTCATTAATTAATTATTTTCTCCTACTGCAGGCACCCACTTTCTATAACAACACGGGTGCCCGCTTTCACTTTAATATGGACGCCAGGCATTATCTGAATCCCCACTCACCCTGTCACTGCTTCATCTATCTCCGTCACCCTTGTGTCTGTCAGAGAATTGCTCTTGTCTCGTGAGGCCGTAGTTCTGAGGGTAAGAATTGTTAAAATAACTTTTGATAAATTTGCACTAGAGATATTTTTGTGGTTGTTGAAAACTGTAAATTATGCAACAGAATGTGAATTATGTGGCAAGTAAACCATACTGAATATAAAAACAGTGGGCCCGATTCACAGAACTAACTTAAGACAAAATCCTAAACTTACTACCATTTTGGTATTCACAGAAGGCACTTACTCGTTTTGGTATTCACAGAAGGCACTTACTCATTTCGGTATTCACAGAAGTTAGGAGTCCTAACTTTAGGACTCCTAAATGCCTTCTGTGAATACCGAAAGTCTTAAAGTTAGGATTTTTCTCAGTTTAGTAGTAGTAAAGTTAGGACTCCTAACTTTAGGACTCCTAAATGCCTTCTGTGAATACCGAAAGTCTTAAAATTAGGATTTTTCTCAGTTTAGTAGTAGTAAAGTTGATAAAAATTCTAATTTTAAGACTTTCGGTATTCACAGAAGGCATTTAGGTGTCTGAAAGTTAGGAGTCCTAACTTTACTACTACTAAATTGAGAAAAATCCTAATTTTAAGACTTTCGGTATTCACAGAAGGCATTTAGGTGTCTGAAAGTTAGGAGTCCTAACTTTACTACTACTAAATTGAGAAACATCCTAACTTTAAGACTTTCGGTATTCACAGAAGGCATTTAGGAGTCCTAAAGTTAGGACTCCTATCTTCTGTGAATACCAAAATGAGTAAGTGCCTTCTGTGAATACCAAAATGAGTAAGTGCCTTCTGTGAGTAAGTGCCTTCTGTGAATACCAAATGGTAGTAAGTTTAGGATTTTGTCTTAAGTTAGCTCTGTGAATCGGGCCCTCTGATCGCAGAATCAGGCATAATGTGAATAAATACTGTGGTGACTTGCACAGTAATGAACAGACTTAATCAGTCCTTTAATAACACCTTCTGCAAAGTTATAGATTCTCAGTAGGCCCTCAAGTCACCAATCTCATAAGGATGAAAGGACGAGCCAGCATGGTCAAGAATCTTTTACATTGAGTTCTCATGCCACCAACCGCGGAAGGATGAAAGGCCGTGTCAAGACTGGAAACACCAGCCTCCAAAAAATGAGGCTAGAATCTCTTACCCTGTTCAAGGTTAGAAGCTTTTACCTTGAGCCCTCACGCAACCAGCCACCTAAGGATAAATGCCGAGTGGGCTCCATAGAGAAGACTAGACCCGCCACCCTAATATGATGATGTTATAGTCTGCCGGGTCTGGTGGCTCAGTGGACTAATTCATCCTCTTTAGGGGACTGTGTTCGACCTCATGGTCACAGGTTCAAATCCTAGCGGGTCCACTCTACCATTCATCCATCTGAGGTCGATAAAATGAGTACCATTGAGTTGGGTAACAATAGACATCTGTCATTCAGCACCAAGATACCCCGCTAGGGGTGAACGTGCGCTTTACAAATACACATGTTATGTTATGTTATGTTATGTTATAGCTCTGGCTCTGTGGCCTGACGTGAATGCACTTGAATAGCTCTTCACCTGTCCTTGGTGGCACGGCTCAATGGTCTTCTCCACGACCTGTGCCCGATATAGGTAAAGTGGCATCCGCATGCACAGGGCCCCGGTGGTGAAGGAGACCATTGACATGGCGAGGGAAGAGAACACGTAACTGCGGCTTCGGGTGCGGAGGACAGTAGGAGAGAGACAGAGAGAGAGTAGATATCGGAATAAGTGCCTCGGCTCTCTGCGGATGAAAAAGCAAGCGCGAAGCACTGGTGGCGGCGCGCTCACTAGTGATGCACTACATCACCAGCCGTGAATCGAAGGTAAAAAACCATAAAAAACAGACAGCACACAAACATGCCTGACTAAAACGCACAACCAACACACCACACTTCTGGCAAGCTCTACACCAAATTTTCAGAATAACTGTAAATTACGTAAATATGCTCCATTTCAAGTCACTGTATTTAAACTTGCGGACCCTTAACATCTGGTGCGGATGCCTCTCGCCCTCCTTCGTCTGCGTCGGACATCCCTACTTCAGTAGGTATGTGCCATGGTCTATGCTTCAGTGTGAACAAATCAAAACAGTGTCTCCTTCCTGGGGGGTCGTGTCTGTCAGTTTCACTGTCCCTACTGCCCCACTACTACACAGCCTTCTCCACTTCAGCTCTTCTTTTCAAGGGTGCCACTCAGACCCATTATTCTAATCTAATAGAGGCGGTTGACATTCGCAAGAGGGTAGAACATACTATCATATGCATATAGGAAATTAAGGGGCATATTACCAAGCAATAGCGATAATTATCGCTATTGCTTGGTTAGAGACAAAAATTTACCGCAAAGCTGCGGCGATTTTTATCGCAGATAAACCTTGGTATTACCAAGGTTTATCGCAAATGCGATAAAAATCGCCGCAATGCATGAATATCGCTGAAAAGTCAGCGATATTCATGCATTATCGAGCTAATGCTCTTAGCCATGTTATCCACCTCCCATTGGATAACATGGCTAAGAACTGCTCAGGAGCAGGTGTTAGCTTTTGGAGATATTCGCGCTTAGCGCGAATATCTCCATAAGTTGGTAATAGGGGATAGCGATGTTAGCGACTGTTTCCAGTCGCTAACATCTTGGCACGCCCACTTTGCATGTCATTAGTGATAAATATCACTGACATGCAAAGTGGGGCCCAAGATGGTCGCTATCTCCTACTAGCTGTCGCTAACTGCTGTTAGCGACAGCTAGGTAATAGGGAGATCATTTTATCTCCGCTTTCTTGGCTTTTAAAGCCAAAAAAGCGGAGATAAACCCCCTTGATAATATGCCCCTAAGATATCTGATGAACCACTCAAAGTCAATAGGGACGTGAACGCTCTTAGCAATTCAGATGAGGTTTGCAAAATAAAAGAAGTTTATGTACCAAAAGGAAAGTCTAGAATAGAAAAACATAGGTGTTTTAGATGCTGAGACAACAATCACCTGGTCAACAATCCAAAATGCCTGGCACATGCGGTAACATGTAGGAAATGCAATAGAATGGGATATTTTACCAAAGACTGTAGAGAGGCTGAAAAACATATTGACATCATCAGATCAGAAGAGGAGTTGCAAGAGGATAAACACAAATTGATTTTGCAGGTCACCTCTCCTGAAAATGACAACAAGTAATGTACTCCACTTGTAACATCTCTGTGGATGGAGTCAACGTGATTATATATGCTGATTCCTGCTCCCCGTATACTCCAATTGACAGTGAATTTTGAAGGTAAAGAATATCCTCTATGTCCATCATCTCCTTGTGTTTGCTTTATCCTCTAGAACCGCCAGACATACATCCAAGTGAATATAATAGGGACCCTATCTATCTGGAAAGTATGGTAACACAGAGACTATTCAGTAGCCGAGGAGAGCTCACTTCACATGCACTTTGTTTTTTTTCTGCACATCTCCATCGTTTCCTATGAAAGGTCTCTTGGGGAATTCAGTATGCTTTATTCAGAACCTCTTCTCAGCTTCCTGGCACACTCCACTTCGGCAGTATTATTACTTAGAAGACAGCAAATAGCTGTAAGGGCATGGGCAGAATTTGAGTGGTGGCACATATCAATCAGTCACCCACTGCCAATCAGACTGAACAGAGTTCAAAGTTTCCGAGCACCAACCAATGTCGTTGAAATGTATCTTCTCAAGTTTTCCCCCTTGCTTGGAGAATCAAGAGCCAACTTGGTATGGATCCAATCTATGCAAGACCCAAGCCAGACCGGAGAAACACAGCTGCTGCTGCTGTGCAGATTTTACTGACCGCCTTCCAGTTCAGCTGCGGGATTTACACATCATGGGGCATATTATCAAGGACCGGTGTTAAAATTATCGCCGTTTTATCGACAGGAAACTGCTAATAAAACGGTGATAATGGGCTTGATTATACGCACTTGTTAATTCCCATAGAAGCCCATGTTAACACCAGAACATGGGCTTCTATGGGAATTAACAAGGGCGTATTATCAAGCCCATTATCGCCATTTTATCTGCAGTTTCCTGCCGATAAAATGGCGATAACTTTAACACCGGTCCTTGATAATATGCCCCTATTTTCCAAATTGAGGCCTGGATTTACTAAACTTTCATGCAATGCAGTAAGGAAACATTGCTGTGCAATATTGACTGAAAGGCAGAGAGCAGAAATCTTAGTAAATATGGCGCACTTCTGCTCTCATTGAGCTTGCGCACTTATGGAATCCTCGCTCCTACCCAGGCACCCTTGGTGGTCAGGATAGTTTTGTGCAGGAAAGGCATACCTTCCTGCAAAAAACTATTCTTGGAAGCATTGTCCTCTTTCATGTGAGCTGCAGAATGCAAAGATGAAGTGATGAGCATTACGCCAAGGTTGGGTAGGTGCACCATTTTGGGCAAACCCAGGTTTATTGACTTTAGTACATCTGGGTTTGCTACAAAATACATGAGTGAGTAGACAGCATCGTCCCTGCTCCAACCACGGAACAACTCCCCGAAGACTTGAGCTGCCATGTGTTACTTTGCATGCAAAATGTGACCCAAGGCCATGCAAATATTAATTTGCATGGCTTTGTAAATGTCACTTAAGCACTTGTGTCGCCTTGCATCAACCTGTTTGACACAAGGACAGCACAAGAGCATAGTAAATCTGGCCCTCAGTGTCTGTACACACTTGTGGTGAAGGTGAAAAGTCCCTATTTCAAGATTGTACTGACCTATAAAAAAGGGGCTGCAAAACCTTGTTTCAATTATACAGTAATGCAGTGCCCTCCAAAACAGCCAGAGCCTTCAGGGTTAAGCGAGCATGTTTCCTCAAGAAGTGGGTAACACCTAATTCCCGGCGGAAGACAAGGTGTGTGGTTTGGGGGAAGGGAGCACTAGAAAGGGTTAATGGGGTTTCCCTAGATCAGAGACTACAAAGACATGAAGTGATAAATATAGAGTGACTTTCAGGGGAAGATACATATCTGCATCATGGGCTAGCTTGATCTTCTGCACTACGAGTTTACTCTTTTGCTCACCATGTGTATGTTAATATATATGTTTGTTTGGATGTGGTTTGAATAGGTCCAGACTGCGTACCCTGGCAGCCACCTCCCTGCCAGCTGATTTGGTATGACAGTTCATGATCATTCTATTCACAAGCCTCCTCTCTCTTTACCTCTCTCCTGGTTCCTCATTTCCTCTTCCCTTTCAAGCCCTTTGAGAAGGCCTCAAGGCTACAATAAGAGTTCTAAACGCAACTAACTTAACATCAATCAATCAGTACTTGTTAAGCGCAACTGCTCACTCGTGAGGGTCTCAAGACGCTGTGTGGGGGGCTGCGGGTCCAACTGGGAGCAGCAGTTCAGTCACAGAGCCAGGTCTTGAGATCCTTCCTGTATTGGGTCAGCAATGGACATAGCCTGAGGTGGAGAGGCAGGGTGTTCCAGGTTCTGAAGACGAGGTAGAAAAAGGATCTTCCTCTGGTCCTGGTCGTGCAGATCTGAGGGACGGTGGCAAGGGCCAGTGGGGTGGAGCGGAGGTGTCTGGTGGGTACGTGGAATCAAAGGCAGTGGTTCAGGTATGCTGGTCCGGCGTCGTCGAGGGCTTATTAGGCGGGTGAACATAACATCACTTCAGTGCACTTTGTTGTAAAGTTGAACATAAATGCGGTGATTCTTCTATGACACTATTGTAGTGATCCCCAAAAAGCACTTCTTTACTCATTTATTGAGTTAGACGTAGCACTATCCTAGTCATACCTAAAGAGCACTAATTTACTCAGTCATTCAGTTACACATGCTACCCAAACAACGGAATGCTGAATAAATCATACATTCACCCACAGTCAAGAGATCTGGGCTAAATCCATCATTCTTTTGCTCACCATGCCACCCCAGTTCAGACCAAGCCATATGCAAATCAGTCTTGTCCCTCTGAATCATGGGAACAATCCAGACCGAACTGGCAAGCCAGGTCCTCCCTGGACCGGAAACAAGCATCCTGGGACCGGTTTCTGGGTATTACCCTTCATCAGCCAGGCTAGCTTGAATCCAGTAGCACAGTGAGCTAGGGGCCCACGTCTGAGCATACCCGTCCCACCCAGGGTGAAAAGTGCTATGCAAACAAATGATGGACGGAATGCTGAATAAATCATACATTCACCCCCAGTCAAGAGATCTGGGCTAAATCCATCATTCTTTTGCTCACCATGCCACCCCAGTTCAGACCAAGCCATATGCAAATCAGTCTTGTTCCTCTGCCTCATGGGAACAGTCCAGACCGAGCTGGCAAGCCAGGTCATCCGTGGACCGTAAACAAGCATCCTGGGACTGGTTTCTGGGTATCAGCCGTCATCAGCCAGGCCAGCTTGAATCCAGTGGCACAGTGAGCAAGGGACCCACGTCTGGGAATACCCATCCCACCCAGGGTGAAAAGTGCTACGCAAACAGTTACTCGTAGGACTATGGTACTAATATCCAATGAGCACTTTTTTATTCATTCAATTACAAATAGCACTATGGTAGTAATATCTTAAGAGCACATTTTTAGCATTCAATTCATTCAGTTGCACATAGTAGTAATACTTAAAGAGCACATATTTACTCATTCATCCAGTTACATGCATACACATTGATTTTTGTGTTTTATTTTCATTAGAGATTCTCTATTAACCCTCACACCTTCTTTGCTAGCTTCTCAGTTAACAGAATAACACCTTGGGCCTCATTTATGAGGCTGTGCGTCACTTTTACGCCGCCGGTGCGTCACTTTTTGTGACGCACCAGTGACGTAAAAAATGCGCCTTGTTGCGTCATATTTACAAACTGACGCATCTAGGTAGATGCGTCACTTTGTAAACCCCTGCGCCACATTATACCTGCGCCAGGTATAATGTATGCAAGGGGGGGCGTGTTGACGCAAGGAAGGGTCGTAGAAGTGACGCAGTGAAATCTATGAGATTTCACTGCATCACTTTTAGGACGCTGTTGCGTAAAAATCTTGCGCCTGCCTCAGAGCAGGCGTTCCACATGGGCTTGCCCCATGTGGAAGGGCGCATTGCTGGAGTTGCGTCACTTTTGTGACACACTCCAGCAATGCGTCACTTTTGCGCTTACAGATACGTCAGAAATACTGAAGTATCTGTAACTCTTTGCGACATGATGCGTCATACATTAAATATGACGCATCAGGAATGTCACAAGGAGTGCGCACTGAGAAGTGATGCACCGCTGCTTTCACGCAGCGATGCGTCATTTCTCATAAATGAGGCCCCTTGTATTTATGTGTTTTGCTTGTCAGGTTTTTTTTCATGCGTTTCTAGTGATCAGTGTCACTATTACTGCTACTACAACTGAGGGCCATATTATCAAGTATGACAGTAACATTATCGCCGGTTTCGCGGCAAAAACTGCTGCTAAAGTGGCGATAAGGGGCTTGATAATATGCCCTGGTGAATTCCAATAGAAGACCAGGTTCTGGTGTGAAGGACATCAAACCACCGCTTTAGCGGCAGTTTCATGCAGCGAAACCGGCGATAATGTTACCGCCGTTCTTGATAATATGGCCCTTAATGTTCTCCTCTTAAGATGGAAGCACGGTATGCCCTGATGTGATTTGAATCTATATGTTTCAGGTTGTTCATAGCTCTCGGAAGCAGGTGCATCCACCCACTGACCCGAAGCCTGCTGGGTAGCTCAGATTGCACGTGTAAAAACCTGGAGATAAATGTTGGGACCCTGGCAGAGCCCATGTACCATTTCATCCTTCTGAGGTTGCTGAAATCAGTACCATTAACGGGAACATTCATCAAACCTATTAGCACAGCGCCCAGAGTCCATTCAGGTTGTAGGTTGTGCTATGTAAATATTGGTTACAACCAGGCCCACCAGTGGCGATGCACATAGGTTGGTGAAATCGTCATGTTTAATCTTCTGTCTCCTTGGACGGTGGAGCTGAGGAAACTGGGCAGCTGAAGTGCTTTTCTGGCAAGGCCGAGTGTATTTCTTCCCTGACCAATCAGTTTTCAGTTTTTTTTTAGCAGGGTCACTCTTTCCGAACCACTTTGCCCAGTTCCTGTCGGATCTGACTCTCGCGAGACTGGGTGAGCCTTTCTAGCTAGTCCAATAAAACATTTTACAGTCCCTCCCGGTTACCTTACCAGATTTCTGTGTTTTTTATGGGTTACTGCGGCAGTTCCTGTTTCCTTGGCACCAGGAGTCTAATTTTCGATTTTATTTACATTACTGCTGCCAACATCCGTTTTCACCTGTTACGTTTTCATTTTTTTGGACTTTTTAAGTAGGAAAGAATGTTGTAGGTCTTTCTTAGAGGCGCTCAATAATGATTGGCTCTCCGCCTCCTCCGGTGATGCGCGCGGCCGTTCAGTACTTCAGTTGCCATGAGTACAGATGCAGAGGGGATGTGCGCCTCGGCCAATCAGTCTTTTGCAGCATTTTCAGCTTTTTTTCAACATTGCTGGTCCTGCACTTCTCTGCAGAAGGGCGCGTGGTTGTTGAGCATATTTGAGAGATATGTGCCTTTGACTTCCTAAGCAATGATTAAAGTTGTTTTCATTAGAGGTTCATAAAGGGTAATAAGCGCTATATAAAAATTCATACCATACATTTTATAGTCTTGCACTGGGATTTTGCTTGGAAGCATCGACGCAAAACAAAACGCTCACACTGTCTGCTCGTATTAAACTTCTAGATGATGCCTTTAGCTCATGAGCTACTGGTTGGAGACCCCTGCTTTAATAGTAGGGTGACCAGAATTTTAAAGTCAAAAACTGTGACAGTTTCCAAAAATAGAAGGACTACAGGGCATATTAACAAGGCAGTGATCTAAAATTTTCGCCGCTTTTGCGGCCGTTTTCGGCCAAAAAGCGGTGATAATTTTATTGCCTTATCAGCAAAGACAAGCTATCTCGTGTTTTGCTGATTTTGCTCCGGTTTCCAGCATGCCTAACTTCGCATCGCTAATGAGATTCAAAGTAGGCGTGTCTATATTTACAACACGGGTAAACGATTATTTTAATCGCGCTAAGTATACCTTAACGCAGGAATTTAACGTTTGTTAAATTCCTGACTAAGGCATACCTAACATGGGAGGTGGATTTATGTAATACGACCACAGGGTCGTATTATCAAGCATATCGCTGAAAAACCAGCGATGTTCAATGGAAAAGGGCGCTTTCGCTGGAATATTCATTGCCATGGTGCTAAACGTTGTTAATACAACGCTAGCCTGGCGAAATATTCCAGCGATAGAAAATAATGCGGTATACAAGGTCAGTGATAATTATCGCTGTCTGTTGCCAATATGCCCATACATTTTTATTACTTCAACCTAGCGCACAGAAGAACAGTGCTTCTTAGCCGAGAAGTACAGAAGAGGCAGTAAGAACATACATAATATGCCATTTTTAAAGCGAGTAACATGCTTGTTAATTAAATTGCTTACTTATAACAACTACTAACTATCCCTGCTTTGCAAAACTTAAAGAAATACCTCCCACTGGTTTCAGCCGACCCTCTCTAAAAACCGGGACATGGCCTTGATTTCCTGAAATCTGCTGGGACAGCTGGCAAAAAAAGTGACTGTCCGGGGAAATCCGGGATGCCTGGTCACCCTATTTAATGGCTGCTGCTCTGTCTGGTGGTGGTACAAAAGGGGGTGGTGATGGACTGAGCATCTGCATCAATCAAACACTCACACGCAGTCAAAAGATCTGGGTTTAATCCATCACCGTTCTTTAGCCCACTCTGCCACCCCAGTTCAGACATGGCTATATGCAAATCAGTCTGACCCTGTGCCTCATGGGAACAGTCCAGCACGAACTGTCAAGCCATGTCTTCCCTGGACCGGAAACAAGCTTCCGAGGACCGGTTTCTGGCATTCCAGCCGTCTTCAGCCCGGCTTGCTTGAATCCAGTGGCAAAGTGAGCAAGGGACTCACGTCTGAGCATACCCTGCCACACTTATGGCGGCCAAAAGCGGTACAAAAGGGGGTGGTGATGGACTGAGCATCTGAATCAATCAAACACTCACACGCAGTCAAAAGATCTGGGTTTGATCCATCACCGTTCTTTAGCCCACTCTGCCACCCCAGTTCAGACATGGCTATATGCAAATCAGTCTGACCCTGTGCCTCATGGGAACAGTCCAGCCCGAACTGCCAGGCCATGTCTTCCCTGGACCGGAAACAAGCTTCCGAGGACCGGCATTCCAGCCATCTTCAGCCCGGCTTGCTTGAATCCAGTGGCAAAGTGAGCAAGGGACTCAAGTCTGAGCATACCCTGCCACACTTATGGCGGCCAAGAGCGGTACAAAAGGGGGTGGTGATGGACTGAGCATCTGAATCAATCAAACACTCACATGCAGTCAAAAGATCTGGGTTTAATCCATCACCGTTCTTTAGCCCACTCTGCCACCCCAGTTCAGACATGGCTATATGCAAATCAGTCTGACCCTGTGCCTCATGGGAACATTCCAGCCCGAACGGCCAAGCCATGTCTTCCCTGGACCGGAAACAAGCTTCCGAGGACCGGTTTCTGGCATTCCAGCCGTCTTCAGCCCGGCTTGCTTGAATCCAGTGGCAAAGTGAGCAAGGGACTCACGTCTGAGCATACCCTGCCACACTTATGGCGGCCAAAAGCGGTACAAAAGGGGGTGGTAATGGACTGAGCATCTGAATCAATCAAACACTCACACGCAGTCAAAAGATCTTAGTTTAATCCATCACCGTTCTTTAGCCCACTCTGCCACCCC
This sequence comes from Lissotriton helveticus, assembly GCF_964261635.1. Classification (NCBI taxonomy): domain Eukaryota; kingdom Metazoa; phylum Chordata; class Amphibia; order Caudata; family Salamandridae; genus Lissotriton; species Lissotriton helveticus. The sequence continues at coordinate 265,345,976 of NC_136058.1, forward strand.
AGTTCAGACATGGCTATATGCAAATCAATCTGACCCTGTGCCTCATCGGAACAGTCCAGCCCGAACTGCCAAGACATGTCTTTCCTGGACCGGAAACAAGCTTCCGAGGACCGGTTTCTGGCATTCCAGCCGTCTTCAGCCCGGCTTGCTTGAATCCAGTGGCAAAGTGAGCAAGGGACTCACGTCTGAGCATACCCTGCCACACTTATGGCGGCTAAAAGCGGTACAAAAGGGGGTGGTGATGGACTGAGCATCTGAATCAATCAAACACTCACACGCAGTCAAAAGATCTGGGTTTAATCCATCACCGTTCTTTAGCCCACTCTGCCACCCCAGTTCAGACATGGCTATATACAAATCAGTCTGACCCTGTGCCTCATGGGAACAGTCCAGCCCGAACTGCCAAGCCATGTCTTCCCTGGACCGGAAACAAGCTTCCGAGGACCGGTTTCTGGCATTCCAGCCGTCTTCAGCCCGGCTTGCTTGAATCCAGTGGCAAAGTGAGCAAGGGACTCACGTCTGAGCATACCCTGCCACACTTATGGCAGCCAAAAGCGGTACAAAAGGGGGTGGTGATGGACTGAGCATCTGAATCAATCAAACACTCACACGCAGTCAAAAGATCTGGGTTTAATCCATCACCGTTCTTTAGCCCACTCTGCCACCCCAGTTCAGACATGGCTATATGCAAATCAGTCTGACCCTGTGCCTCATGGGAACAGTTCAGCCCGAACTGCCAAGCCATGTCTTCCCTGGACCGGAAACAAGCTTCCGAGGACCGGTTTCTGGCATTCCAGCCGTCTTCAGCCCGGCTTGCTTGAATCCAGTGGAAAAGTGAGCAATGGACTCACGTCTGAGCATACCCTGCCACACTCATGGCGGCCAAAAGCGGTACAAAAGGGGGTGGTGATGGACTGAGCATCTGAATCAATCAAACACTCACACGCAGTCAAAAGATCTGGGTTTAATCCCTCACCGTTCTTTAGCCCACTCTGCCACCCCAGTTCAGACATGACTATATGCAAATCAGTCTGACCCTGTGCCTCATGGGAACAGTCCAGCCCGAACTGCCAAGCCATATCTTCCCTGGACCGGAAACAAGATTCCGAGGACCGGTTTCTGGCATTCCAGCCGTCTTCAGCCCGGCTTGCTTGAATCCAGTGGCAAAGTGAGCAAGGGACTCACGTCTGAGCATACCCTGCCACACTTATGGCGGCCAAAAGCGGTACAAAAGGGGGTGGTGATGGACTGAGCATCTGAATCAATCAAACACTCACACGCAGTCAAAAGATCTGGGTTTAATCCATCACCGTTCTTTAGCCCACTCTGCCACCCCAGTTCAGACATGGCTATATGCAAATCAGTCTGACCCTGTGCCTCATGGGAACAGTCCAGCCTGAACTGCCAAGCCAAGTCTTCCCTCGACCGGAAACAAGCTTCCGAGGACCGGTTTCTGGCATTCCAGCCGTCTTCAGCCCGGCTTGCTTGAATCCAGTGGCAAAGTGAGCAAGGGACTCACGTCTGAGCATACCCTGCCACACTTATGGTGGTTTTTAGAGGAATTTTGGCATGTTTGAGGGTCTGGCACTATTCTATATGAAAAGCAGGGCACGAGTCAAGGGTACAGCACTTTTTTCACGCCGTCCCCCCTGCCAAGAAGTTGGGCCCCACTGAAAAAGATGCTGAATTTGTCCCGGTGTAATTTGCAAACACCGGGACACTTTCAGCAGCGCCTGCACGTTATCAGCTTTCGATCCACAACAACATGCAAGTGGAGACGGCACATGACTTTCTAATTTCTAACTCCTGCTGGGCCAATAAAATGGCCGAATCTGAGGGGTCATCAGGCCTCCTTTTGTTCAGTCTCTTGGCTGGGAGCAGTCAGGATCCTCACACCTAGAAGCAAATGCAGCAGAAGGGAAACAAAGGTTGACACCTTATTAGCACTTCTCACAGACTTAAGAGAGGCAGCTTTTTCACTTTGTTCAGGCTCTGTTTAGGAGATATTTGTGCACTGTAAGAACGTCCGATGGTTGATCTTTCCCAGTATTTGCACAAAATAAATAGCATTTATATAGCGCTTCCTACCGCTGAGGAGGCGTTGCAATAATTTAAATATCACTATTTATTTTAAAGCACTATGTCTAGAGGAAGCTTTATGCCGACAAAAGGCAACATTGTTTTATGTGTAGCGTACAGAAGTGTGAATCTTCTGCCCAAATCAGGAGGGTTTGCTAGTATACACGAAATGTGCTCAAATGTGCTCATGATACACCTGATAAACATATATGTGAGGGCTTAAGATCTAATGTCACTTCTTGTGATGCCACTTCCTGGGATGTCACGCTCTGTGATGTCACGCGTCTTACACATCACAATGTCACGTGCTGTGATGTCACACACTTTGATGCCACTTGCAAACTGATTAACTAGGTTAGTCCCCAACTTCTTTTTTTTCGACTTGTGCCCTGATGAAAAGTGTCCTGTTTTAGGACAGATCACAGCTCTGCTCCCTGATAGTCCTGCGCAGTGCTTAATTTGTGAAAAAATTAGTGCCTTGGCCCTTGTCAGGAGGTTATTGCAGCTTGCCCCACTCATTGCCCTGCCAGTGTTGCCAATGACACTACCAACACCACTACTAACCATCACACTCCTATAAGTGAAATAATTCAGACTATTCCGGGCCCTTAAAGCTATAAGAATGGCATGAGCGGCAGGAATTAGTTATTTTTGACTTTAGATTTAATTAATAAACTGTTGTGCCCATCCTTAAATTAGCTAAACAGTACCACCATGTGGCAGACTGTCTAAGCCGGTGTTGACATTTAAGTGCCAGTGCCGAGCACCAGAAACCACTGGCTCAAATTAAGCTCTGGTCCTGCATCACCAAATATTAAAGCAATGACGTGTGGGAACTTTGACAGAAGTCCCAGGTTACTGGTGTCCTGGGGATTTACCTTACAAATGTGCCCAAAACGGAGCACAAAGAACACCTTTTTAGCACTTGAACCTCAAGGTAACCAAATCAAGCAATAACAGCTGATAATTTGTTGCGCAGCCAGCGATTTAACTAAAGAAAAGGTTTACTTTTAACACCAAACGCTGGGCCTGACGTTGCCGTCTTGGCAGGGAGGTTGGAGACATGGAGAGGATGTGGCCTAACGGCTAGAGCAGTTGACCTCGAAGCTGGGGAACCAAGTTCGATTCTCGGCAGGGACGCTCAACATCATGTGATTCTGGGCGAATCACTTAATCTCCCCGTGACTGTTAGAAATGGGGTCTCTAGTTGGCAATGGCTGGCCACTGTCCAAGTAGGGACCCTTCTTCCTAAGAGAGAGGAAGGGGGCTACACCCTTTGATAAACCCTGCTCAACTCTGTGGTAACGTAGCACGAGCAGCTAGGCTTATCTCAGAGGCAGTATGTAAAGCATTTATGATCATACACAGTAACACAGTGAGGAACACTACAAAGGGACACCACACAAGTAGTTATAAAAAATAAGTATGTTTATATATAGACTTAACACAAGACCAATAACAGTAAAAAGCCACAATACTGAAAAATAGGATTATTTTGGAAAGGCTGTAAAAATAGTTCAAAGTGTGTAAATAGGAGTTCAGTTCAAGGCAGTGGTCTCTGCGACCCTTTTACTTACAAAGTCGTAGCAAAACCAACAAAATGTCACAAAGGAGCTGTAGCGATGATTTTCCTCATGCGAGGCTGGCAATGCGTTGAATCCTTGCCGCAAGGGAGAATGATGCGCCGGTCTACAGGTGCATGCGGGACAAAGCGATAAACTTCTTCACGCTAGGCCAGCGATGCGTTGAATCCTTGCCGCAAGGGGGGATGATGCGTGGAGCCTGTTGCGGGTGCGATACTGTTGCGATGAAAGAAAATGGCGCTCTGCGAGGGAGCGATAATCTGGGCGTGATGCGAGGAAAATGGTGGACGCATGGCGCCCGCACTGTGATGCGATGATCTCGATGCGATGATCCGGGGTCAGCGAGCACGCAAAAAGCCCGCAAACGTGCGATGCGATGATCTTCGGGGGTTAGCGAGCACTTTGTGGACCGCAAGCGTGCAATGCGATGGTTTTGGTTTGGGAGCGCTCGGCGGCAGCAGCGCAGTGATTTTTCTTACGCTCTTCAGCTGCGGCGGCTTGCAAACGGGCGTTAGCGACGATTTCAGCACTCTCTTCTCTGTAGTAGAACTAGAGGCCCTGGAACTCACAGGGGCCTCACCTGCAGATAGAAATCCTCGCTGGGAGGAATCAGGAGGCTGGTGGGGGAGTCAGATGTGTCTGTGACTCCTGCAGGAGGCTAGCTCTCTTCTAGCCCTTGGGTGATTGCTTTAGCAAAATAAAAGTTCTCTCAAAAATCCTTTTCCCTCTTCTTCCAAGTCCAGGGGGAACTACTGCAGGCCAATCCAAGAAATAGCACACAAGCACAAGGACAGTCCTCTCCTGCAGAGTCCTTCCGAGAAACGGACAGAGGTTCTTCTTGACATCCAGGAGCAATACCAATTGTAGGGGTTTGTTCTAAAAAGTCACTAGTGACTGAACCCAGCCAAAACCAGTTCTGCTCAGTCCTGGAGCACTTTGTTTACCAGGCTGCATCCTTCCTTTCAGAAACAGGGGGTCTGCCATCAGACGCACAGTAGGAGGTGGAGCCAGCATTCACCTTGCTAGGCACAGCCCTATTCAGGTCAAGGAGCTACCCCTCCCCAGTACTCAATGCAGATCTCTCTATTCAACCCAGGTAGGATTCAGCCTGTCTTGCCTCTCTAAACCCAGACAGTCAATACACATAACAGCAGAGGACACTCGAAGGCTTAGGGAAGAAAATGCCTACTTTCTAAAAGTGGTATTTTCAAACACAGATTATTAAAACCAACTTTGCTAAAAGATGTATTTTATTATTCTGAGCTCAGGCATACTAAACTCGAATTTCTACCATGTTCCCTGGGACAGTTAGGACTATAAGATATAATAGCCAGACTGCCTATTCCACCCTATTGGAGAACAGGTAGCCGTGCAGCAGTGAAAAACAAAATGGAGGGTAATTCACTACCAAGACATGCTACACATATCAAGCCATGTCCTGCCTTACACACACAATGCACCTACCATAGGGGTGACTGACATGATGCCAAGGGAAGGTTCAGGGGCTGGGAAGTGTGGGCACTTCACAGCCAAGATGGCAGTTCTGGACTGCACACAGACACTGCAGTGGCAGGTCTGAGGTACCATTTACAAGCTGCTTCTGTGGGTGGCGCAAACCAGCGCTGCAGGCCCACCAGCAGCATTTGGGATACCAGGTCTGGGCACACACAGGCCACACTACTAGGGACTAACAGGTAAACCAAATAAGCCAATCAGGGATATACCAATTCACAGTCATATTTACACAGGGATAGCATATGCACTTTAGCACTGATTAGCAGTGGTAAAGTGCCCATAGTCATAAAACCAACAACAGGTCAGAAAAAATACAAGAGGAAGGCCAAAAATTTAGGTATGACCTTGCAAAATGGGCCATTTCCAACAGTGACAATGCCTTTTATTCATGTAGTTTTTTGTAACATAAATAAAAGGCATTGTCATTAACAATGCCAATAGCTTAAACACTTGCAACTGCGAGACCTATTGCATTGCAAATGCTTGTTTGATAGGCCACTGTTTAAATATGTGTGGAGCTCGTGAAGTCTACCTAAGAATGGCTGATGTACACTGTGCCAAAAGCAAGCATGTCTGTACTCGTTCTTGCTAAGGTTCTGTAGTCAGTGGGACACACAGTTTGTCAGGCTCATGAAAGGTTATTTTACTACATAGGCGAGCAACTAATTTCATTTGCACTGGATACCTGACATTTTGATTTGTCATACACCCATTTCCCACTCTGTCATTCAGAAGGTGTTTCTAAACTCCGAGTAGCATGAGCACTTTCTTGACTTCCCCTACAAAGCTAACACATTCTCTATCCATGTAACCACTTTAGGGACTTCAATTTTCCTGCAGATGAATTGACAGACATTGACTCCTCTGATCTAGCAGCCCCCCTGTCAGATTTTAACCTGGTCCAATGGGGTTTCACCTTTACCCACAATGCTGGAGAAACTCTGGACACTTCCAACATTTAGGCGAGGCCTAGTGACTTGCCTGATCACTCTTTGATCTCTTTTTTTCTTTTTGGGAGCTTAGATTTTTTAAATATACAGGCTTGGAAAAGAATGTAAGATGGAAAAAAAGGCATAAGATAAGCACCCCTTGCTTATGAATGAGATTTGTAATGGCCCAGTGCTCTCTGAACCTTGGGGCTCTGCCCCTGAAGTTCTTGCTATCTTCAATGACAAACGCAGTTCCATCATGGACCACTTTGTCACGGTATCGAATTTTCCCATGAGCAAAGTAGCGGGTAGTCATGTGAACAGACGGTAAACTCCAGAGCTCAGAACAGATAAATTACTGATTAGAAGCGCAGTGAGGTTCCGTGAATTCTGAACCCGTTTCATAAAGGTCATGGTTTCGTTACGAATTTGATATTAGCGAACCGTAACTAGTTAGTACGACAAGTATGAGTGTTTTCGTCACGATTAGACCAATGGATTCACTACGTATTTAGGGATTTCGCTCTGAACCCTTGGGTTCCATTTTGTGTATGGCAGCCATTTTGTGGTTGCCCTCACATAGGCCGATGACTACGGACGAACGAGTCTTTAGCACACGTACACTTTAGCTGACTTCTGAATGACCTGAGCGAACTGACCCTCTTGCCTGAAGCCAACCTTGTTAGGCCAGTTCCTTTCCCAGTAGCTGATCAAGATTGAGGATCAAAGCACAGGACATCGTAAAACTTTATTGCACACAAATATGTGTTATCCTACACTCACCTGTTTCTGCTCCTTTCTTTATGGTCTATTTACAATGGGGATGTGCCTTTTTTTATTATGGGTTAGTTCGACCTGTCTGAAGAAGAATGTTGGGTTTGACCAATGATTGATCATGGGCTGGACAACTGAAAAGTGGGTTTTACCGTCATGCGATACCTCTGGTGTGGATACATGTGATCGGACAGTTTGTAAATGTAAGGTATTTGTCTGGAATGTGATTTTTGGCATAAAAAGGGATGACTTGCTTTGTAAAATTGAGCAGTCTCCTGAGAACTCATACCGTGTTGACTTCTAGGACTTCTGTTACTGGCTGCAGCCAATAAATTTGATCTTTGACCCCACCAAGAAGAGTCCCGTGTCTCTGTATTCTAAGACAGGTGGACCCGAAGACTTTGGGCGTGCACCTGGCGCCGCTGGTTCTTAAATAACCCGGTTCTTCAGTTGGCCCCAACGTGGGGCGACTTCAGCGGTACCGGTCCAAGCCTGAAGATCGTGAGGAGCTTCGTGAGGAAATTCTGGAGGACGGCCCCCACTTCATCGACCCCGGTATGTCGAACGTGGACTGAAGGTCTTTGCTGCGAGGCTTTCCGCTTTCCGGACGGCTGCGAAGGGCTGCTGCCCTGACTGTCGCCCTGTCTTGGACCTATTTGTGATGCTTTGTACGGCGAGACGATAGACGGATATTCTGGTGGCGTGACTGATACTTCAGTTAAGTATAAGTGGGTCGCTCCCAGTCCTTAGTTTTTGGTCCTTTGGTTCTTAGTTTGTTTGGTCCTTAGTTTTGATTTGAAAATTGCAATTTCCAAAGCCGAGGGTCTTGTATATTTACGAGTGTATCGGTAGAGATAATCCCTTGAAGTTTGAAGCTCGATTAGTGAGCGAAGATGCCTAATCATAGCAAATTTGGTACTTGCTTTGGTTTTGGTTGTAACAGGGATTCCCGACTGGAGGATTCGTGTCCGATACCTCCGGTTGGAACTCCGACTTATGAGCTCTATTCTAAACATGGCGTGGGCCCCATTATGTTTAATGAAGTATGGGTCTGATACACTAGGAAAGACGGTGTTTTAAAATGGCCACATCATGGTAGCTATGACACAGAGATTCTAGATAATTTGGAAGTTAAACTATTTAAGAAGAAAGCCCGGCCGGCAATGTTTGACTCCTTTCGCCTTTGGCGTAAAGGAGCCAGACAACGAGAAATAAAACAAGCTAAAAGAGATAAGAGAGAAAAGGGGTTGTCAATAATGCAAGCTGCTTGGCAGTTTAAGGAAAACAAAGAAGATAAAGCAATTGAGGTGTCAGATAGGCAACGTTGCATGGCCATAGATAAATGTTATCCGGCCTTGCCGTCTTCTCCTCCGAAAACGATTGAAGATCTTGAGAAAGATTCTTTGATGTCTCATTTACTGAGATTACCACCTCCTTATGTGCAGGGTGCTACTGCGCCTCCATTACCACCGGTTGTTCCATCCTTTGTTGTTCAACCTCCTGCTGTTGGTCAGCCACCTGGTACTCCACAGGTGGTTTTACCTCCTCCTGCGCAACCCGCTCTAGGGTCCCCAGCTTTGCTACCAGCTTTGCCTCAAACTCCTTTGCCTTCCGTTTCGGCATCTGAGACTCCTACTGTTCTTATTCCTACACCTTCTTTGCCTCAAAACACTTATTCACCTGTTCTTATGACTGCTTCTTCTCCTTCTGTTCGAAAACGAATGACTGAGACTGTTGCGAATCTATTGTCGCCATTGTTTGGGTCACTGAATATGACCCCTGTTTTGGAACGTAAACAGAGTCGTAGTCAGTTTCCTGGTTCTGAGGAACGGGCTGTGTTGGATTTGTTGGCCCGTAAATGGATTATAAATGCCTCAAGGTATAGTTTGCCAGCGGTTATGGATGTTTTCTTTCAGTGGGAACCGCCTAAGCAGAGGTATGTTTTTAATATGATGTGTATGTTTTTGCATCAGGAATGGAAGGATAATGATTTGGGTTTGATCCCGCAGGAACTACTTGACGTTCAGTCAGATTTTGCTAAAGGGATGATAGTGGAATCTGATATTACAGATGCCGTAGAGACTATACTAGCTTTTAGATCTAGCCTTCCGTCTCAGACATTGTATGAACCTGATTCCTCTGTTAGAAGAAAAGCGAGACAGTATCCAATGAGAGAGGTTCCTCCACTTTGGAGAGAAGGAGATGCAGCTGCTAATCCGCCTGTTTTGCCACATTTTCAGCGAGTGTGGGTACATATCCCTTGGAAGAGAGCAGAGGTCTTGGCTCTTAAGCAGTCTTTACCTGACCCCCGTAAAAATCTGGCTGGTTTTTACAAGGAGTTGTCTCAGACAGTTGACGCATGCATCATGAATTTAGCCGATATAGATATGCTGTTGGGTAACGTGGTACCTCAACCTCTGTGGGCGAAAATTCGTCATGAGGATCATGCGATTGAGTTAGGTGATTCATGAGTGAATACCTCTGCTGCAGATGCTAGACAGGTTGGTGGTGCTAAGCCTGAGGCTCTAGTGGCAGAACTACCTGGCAAAATTATAAATCTTATGAAGACGATGATGCCTGCGTTGCGAGTCAATTGGGACAAGTTAGCAGCATGTAAGCAGAAGAAGGACGAGAGTGTATCTGACTTCTTCACTAGGTTTGAAGAGACGTTTATCGATCATAGTGGTCAGGATATGAGTACGGAAGGTGGGCAAAGATTGTTCGTAGATAAGTTCGTCTTTAACTTACTCCCTGAACTGTGTAATAAGTTGAAAGATTCTGAAAGTTCTTGGGCTGTTTCTTTGTTGGCCCAGATATTGGCGACTGCACTGTACTACGAGAATAGGGATAAGGACGAAAAAGATAGAGTAGAGAAAAAGACTAAAGACTTAAAGACAAAGGTTCTTTTGCAGCAGGCGTATCCGCCTCGCTCGAATCAGCAAGAATCACAGCAACGTTCACAGTTTCAGCAACCTCCGCCATTTCAGAGGCCGCAACAGAACGTTGGGTATTTTCCTCCAAGACCACCCTTGGGTTTGAATCAGTGTGCGCATTGTAAGGAGGAAGGTCATTATAAAAATGAGTGCCCTGTTTTACGGCAACGTGTGAGTGGTATGCAGGCCCCGTGAGGTCGTGGTGGTTTTCAGCAAGTGTCTAGGGGTAAAGGAATAAGTGCATTTCCTCAGAACGAACGTTCCTTTCCTCCACAAAATCTAAAGAATTGCTTTGATCAACAGAAGATTACATCTGGTCGATCGACTCAGTACTATGCTGATGACTATTATGTTGAGAGTGAGAATGCTAACTATAATGATTGCTAGGACAGCCATAGACAAAGAGAGGGAGTAGTGTCGGTTCCAGTAGATCAGAGTGGGCCTTATGTTGCAGTAGCCACATCGGGTGTAGTAGAGCCTTTTCTTTTGGATACTGGTGCAACGAAGAGTTCTATCATGCACTCTAAACTCCCTGGCGCACCTTTGTCTGGCTTAACGAATGTTTCGGTAGGATTCTCTGGCGCCCCAGTTCGCAATCCAGTTTCTAGTCCCTTGTCTCTTTCTATAGGGCCTTGTGAATTGGAAGCACCTCTCATTTTAACGACAGGTTGTGGTGAGAATTTGTTGAGCTTGGATTTGTTGAAAAGGTTGAATGCGACATTGCATTGTTCTCCCTCGGGAGTACAGCTTACATTGGGTAAGAAAGTGATCTCTCCAATGTATTTGTCTAAAGATCGGCTTCCACCGGAATTGCGTTCTCTCCCTGATACTCTTTGGGCTACTGGTCCTAATGATGTGGGTCTTTTGGAGATTCAACCTTACGTTGTAACGCTTAAAGCAAATGTTAATTTGCCACGCATTCCCCAATATAGGATTTCTAGCGATGGTGAACGAGCGCTTTTAGCAATTGTCTATGATTTGATTGAGAAAGATGTGATTGAAGAAACGAGAGGTAATGTGCGTAACAGTCCTGTTTTGCCTGTCCTGAAACGTACTGACTCTTCTCAGCCACCTGTTTACAGGTTTGTGATCGATCTTAGAGAGGTTAACAAGATCGTCGTTCCACAGTTTCCAGTTGTTCCGGACATTACTGCCTTGTTGACTTTGATTCCTGCTTCAGCTGCTTGGTTTTCAGTCATCGACTTGAAAAATGTTTTCTTCAGTATTCCAATTGCTGAGGAGAGTAGAGATATTTTTGGCTTCTCTTTAGGAGGCCGAAGTTTCCGGTTTAAGAGAGCTCCCCAAGGCTATTGCGAAAGTCCTTCTATTTATAGCCAGGCTTTGAAAACTCAGCTTGATACTCTTGTGTTGCCTGCTGGTGCTGCTCTTATTCAGTATGTGGATGATCTGTTAGTGGCCGCTGATGATGAGAAAACTTGTAAAGAAGCTACTCTTTCTTTGTTGCCACATCTGTCGGACTTGCATCATAAAGTGTCACCTTCTAAGTTGCAGTATTTTCGACAAGAAGTGACCTACTTAGGTCATCTCTTGTCAAAGGAGGGAAGAAGGTTGACCCCAGAACGAATTCAAGCGATTGCGCGAATGACTGTGCCAAATACGCAGAGAGAGGTACGTGCTTTCTTGGGTATCACGTCATATTGTAGACAATGGATACCGAATTTTTCTCTGCTGGCCAAACCTCTGTTGGCATTGACTTGTAAAGATACACCGAATCCTCCCCCGTGGTCTGACGATTGTCAGAAAAGTTTTTCGGAATTACGTGATGCATTGTGTTCGGCTCCTGTGCTGGGTACTCCAGACTATAGCAAGCCTTTTACGTTGTATGTGCACGAGAGAGAGGGATGTGCATTGTCAGTTTTGACAAAGCAGTTCGGCGATAAGCAACGTCCATGTGCGTATTTCTCGTCGACTTTGGATCCGGTAGCTAGAGCGTTGCCGAGTTGTTTGAGAGCCACAGCGGCAGCAGCTGTTTCCATTCGACAATTGCTGGCTTGGGGATGGATAATACGCTGATTGTGATGGTTCCACATGCAGTGGATACCTTGTTAAACAGGACCAAGACACAGCACTTCAGCGAGTCATGTGCACATAAAGAGATGCAATACGTTGAATCCAGCTACGTTGTTGCCGATTTCAGTAGAGACAGATGTTTCTGAACAGCATGATTGTTTTCTTAGGACAGAAGAGGAAACGAAAGGAAGAATAGACCTTAGGGACACTCCTCTTGTGAAGTGTGATGGTACCTTATGGGTGGATGGTTCGTGCTTCAAGCTTCCGAATGGTGATACGACTGCGGCATATGCTGTTACGACTTTGCATACGATTGTTGAAGCTGCACGTATCCCACATAATTCAGCTCAAGCAGCAGAGTTGATTCCACTTACGAGAGCGTGTGTGTTGTCAAAAGGGAAGAGAGTGACTGTATATACCGATAGTCAATATGCGTTTGGTGTTGCTCACAGTTTTGGACGTTTGTGGAGAGAGCGTGGGTTCCTTATTTCCCATGGGACTAAGATTCAGCATGGACAGTTGGTGAATGAGCTTCTCGAGTCACTTACTTTGCCGAAGCAAGTTGCGATTGTGAAGTGTAGCGCTCATCGGAAGGTTACGGATGATGTTGGCCGTGGTAATGCATTTGCGGATGAAGTTGTGAAGGAAACAGCGAAGGATATGATGAGCCGTATGTATGTTGCAGGACCAGCGAGATGGGTTATGGCTGATGGAATGTGTGAAGATACAATAGAAAGTGTGAAGTCTATTCAAGCTGAAGCTACAGAGAAAGAGTTGAGCGTATGTAGAGAGAGAGTACGGGTAAATTGGATGCGAATGGTTGTTGGGTTGAGTTGTCAGAGCATCAGCGATGGTTGTTACCTGATGCGTACGTGTTTGCAGTGGTTACGATGGCGCATGGAATGGCTCATATCAGTGCGAAAGGGATTTGTAAGTTGTTGGCTCCAGTATGGCAAAATGCTGGAATTCCTAAGTGTGCAGAGAATATGGTCAGGAATTGTATGGTTTGTCTGATGTACAATCCTGGTAAGGGAACTCCAACTCCAGCTGGTCACTTTGCGCCCCCGACGTATCCGTTTGAGGTTTTTCAATTAGATTTTATCCATATGGAGAGATGCAACAACCTGAAATACGTACTCGTGGTTGTTTGTGCCTTTTCGAGATGGGTAGAAGCATATCCCCTAAAAGATAATACTGCCTTCTCCACAGCTAAAGCCCTTGTTAAGGAGTTTTTCCCTAGGTATGGTTTGCCGAGAATGGTCTGGAGTGACAATGGGAGTGAATTTGTGGGTCAAGTGATGAAGAGAGTGTGTGATGGTTTAGGAATTCGACAAAAGTTTCACACTGCAAATCACCCCCAATCAGCTGGTCTAGTGGAGTGCTATAATGGCACTCTTAAGTTAAAACTTGCCAAGATACAGGCGAGCTCTGGCCTTAAATGGCCTGATGCTTTGCCATTAGCACTTTTGTCGACTAGGATGACTGTACATTCTCGAGTGGGACTTAGTCCATACGAGATTGTTTTTGGTCGCCCGGCAAACATATGGGGAGTGCCGAGGCCGACGAAATTCAGGGAGATTGAACACCCTGTATTGCTTGACTATCTGTATGATTTGACAGCTAAATTGCGTGTCTTACACCAACAGGTTCATGATACATTGCCTCAGGCTTCTGAAGATTCAGGACACGCCATCGATCCTGGCACCTGGGTCCTAGTGACAAATTTCCAGCGGACAAAGAACGATCAGCCCCGCTGGACTGGTCCCTACTTGGTGCTATTGTCTACGCGATCTGCAGTGTGAGTGCAAGGAAAGAAAAACTGGATCCACGGCATACATTGTAAGAGGGCTCCTTTGCCTCTGCCGTACGACCGGTGGGTCCAGAAGGGTATTCCTGATTCAGAAACTGATACTGTGCCTCGTTTTCTGCCTTTTAGCGATGCAAGTTTAATTGGGACAAGTTCTGAGCGTGAAAGCGACGATCTTCTGCAAGAGGCTGTGCCACCGTCAGTTCGACTGGACACTACTGAGCCTGAACTTTTGTTTCGTGATCAGACATTGCCTGGTAAAGGCCGTTATAATTTGCGACCAAGAGTCGTGGGAAAATTCAGCTCTCCCATCTGAGAAACTGTTTTGACCGATTTTTGTTTTTCGAACCGCCATCCGGGTTCACATGTAAGGTCGTGGTGTAAAGACTTGGGAGTGCAAGCCGAAGACACAAGGTCGAAGTTCTGGTTGGTCCTAGGGCGTTCCCTGGACTGACAGACGCATTCCTTAGCACGGAAGAACCAACCGCCGCGAACAGCACGGTTAGAGGATGGAGTTTTTCAAGATGGAGAGACCTGTTGAAGAAATTAGTTTTAAGAGCAAAATGTGTCGAATTATGAGTAGAAAGTGTTTCCTAATATTATGTCTTTTTATGTTACTTAGCTTGATGATGTTTTTGATGGGATATATTATATTCTCTTTTCAAGCGACGTTTGCACCCACTACACAACCCATACCTACTTCTACTGTTTCTTCGCATTCTTTTCATCCTCTGCCTGAACATGAATCCATTAGAAGGTTGGAATTTGTTAATAACTCCTTTGTTCAGCTCCTGCACCAACACCAGCTAGTAGTGAACACGACTAACTGTTGGGTGTGTGGTCTTATGCCTCATACTACTGATAAAGGTATTCCTTACCTGGTCCTGCCATTCAGCTATAATGGTTCTGTGTGGGCATACAGAACGATGTTCATCTATGCTCGTGAAGTCTACCCCCTACGTTCTGTGAAGGACAATCCAAAGAATAGTGCTCTAGTTAAGGGTATAGTCGATATGATTAGAGGAGTTAGTTCCTATGAGACGATCCCGAGAGATGAGACACTAGCATATATTGGATGGAACGTGACTGGATATGGAGTTAGTCTGAGTGAGAACCAGTGAGCGAAAATATCCTCTCCGATTTGGATCATACCCCATCAGGGTCATCTTTGTCTGCAAGGTAATGGCAAGGATCCGAGAGCTCAGTTAGGGAAGAGTATCTGCACTGAGACGTATGTTTTTGCGTCCCAGACTTCCCCATCGTTTCTAGCAGCTAAGGGTACCTATTTTGTCTGTTATGATAGAGCGTACACATGGTTGCCCCCTGATTTCTCGGGCACATGTTTTGTCTCTTTCCTGTTGCCTCCTACCTATACAGCTGCGGCAGATTACCACAAGACGAGAGTTGTTAGAGGTGTCTTCAGTAAGGAAGATACTGCAGGACAAGAATTAGGATATTTCTTGAAGGGTTTTCTGCCATTTTGGGGACCTATGGTTAACAGCAGGAACATACGGCAATTGACGAGAGTGGTTGAGTCCACCGTAGTTGAAACTGCCGGTGCCCTTAGTAACTTGACTGCTGAGCTCCAGTCGGATCGTTTTATGACTCTCCAGCACAGAGTTGCGTTAGATGTCATACTTGCAGATAGAGGAGGGGTATGTAAACTGATTCAATCGAGCTGCTGCGTTTTCATTCCAGACAATGCTCCTACGGTATACCAGGCCATTTCCAAGTTACATAAGATCTCTGAGTCTGTACATGTGGATAAAGGAGATTGGTCGTTGATTGGATGGTTCTGGGAACTGTTATCGACCTGGGGATGGAAGATTCTGATGATCATTGGGATGGCTTTAGCGATTCTTTTCCTGTTCTGTCTTTGTGTGCAGTGCGCTCCTGCTGTATGTGGCCTCTGTGCTACTACGTGTGTAAGGAGACCTGTCCCAAGAGAGGTACTAAGTAATAGGATTATGCTCCAGCAACATCTTGATGATCTGATGAATATAGACCTGGACTCAGATTGAAGTGAGTGTAGGTGATTGCCTATGTAAGGGCAAAAGGAGGGTCTGAGGTTCCGTGAATTCTGAACCCGTTTCATAAAGGTCATGGTTTCATTACGAATTTGATATTAGCGAACCGTAACTAGTTAGTACGACAAGTATGAGTGTTTTCGTCACGATTAGACCGATGGATTCACTACGTATTTAGGGATTTCGTTCTGAACCCTTGGGTTCCATTTTGTGTATGGCAGCCATTTTGTGGTTGCCCTCACATAGGCCGATGACTACGGCCGAACGAGTCTTTAGCACACGTACACTTTAGCTGACTTCTGAATGACCTGAGCGAACTGACCCTCTTGCCTGAAGCCAACCTTGTTAGGCCAGTTCCTTTCCCAGTAGCTGATCAAGATTGAGGATCAAAGCACAGGACATCGTAAAACTTTATTGCACACAAATATGTCTTATCCTACACTCACCTGTTTCTGCTCCTTTCTTTATGGTCTATTTACGATGGGGATGTGCCTTTTTTTATTATGGGTTCATTCGACCTGTCTGAAGAAGAATGTTGGGTTTGACCAATGATTGATCATGGGCTGGGCAACTGAAAAGTGGGTTTTACCGTCATGCGATACCTCTGGTGTGGATACATGTGATTGGACAGTTTGTAAATGTAAGGTATTTGTCTGGAATGTGATTTTTGGCATAAAAAGGGATGACTTGCTTTGTAAAATTGAGCAGTCTCCTGAGAACTCATACCGTGTTGACTTCTAGGACTTCTGTTACTGGCTGCCAATAAATTTGATCTTTGACGCCACCAAGAAGAGTCCCGTGTCTCTGTATTCTAAGACAGGTGGACCCGAAGACTTTGGGCGTGCCCCTGGTGCCGCTAGGTCTTAAATAACCCGGTTCTTCAGCAGTTCCTCACTGGAGTTGGGAGTATTCAAATAATTCATATAATCTGTTTAAAGTTCAGTTTGAGCTGTATAAAGCGCTGCTACATGTGCCCAAGGCTTATTATATTTCTGAAAAAATTGCCTAATCTGCATCCTCATCTCTTGCGCTCTTTGTGACGGTGTAAAGTTCATGTCACCTGCATGTGGTTGCTCAGATTTTGCACCTTAAATTTCTGTTATAGTCTGACCTAGTATTTTCATGGAAAAAGTTATTATTTGTGAGGCTGTAATATCCTCTGGATCTTAGAGCCACTTTCTAATGTGAGGATCGCATCTCCTCATGGCATCATGATCCTATGCGCTCCTGTGGAGTCTAATGGCCCCCTTACCTACTCACACATGATCAGCCTTAGTGGTACTCCCTACCTGTCAGAGATCTCTATGGAGCAGGGTAGAAAGACGTGTACCAATGATTTATCAGGTTCCTTAGATTTATTTCATTTTAGAGTTTTATATAGCGCGAGCAAGACCCAGTCTGGTGTCAGAATGCTTTACAAGAACAACGAAAGGTAGTTATTCTACAAATGATAAACGCTATAGATAAACAAGGTGCTGGTAAGATAGGCAACAATTACAGAAGCGATTAATAAGAGGCAAGATAGGAGCATGTTGTCAATTTCTCAATGAAGGAAGTGATAGTACCTGATTAGTGCAAAAATGGGATCTGAAAGTCTCTGATGAAAAACACAGCTCTTGGTCCCAGTGACATCTACAGAGTAGAGGCCAATTACGCTTCTCTTGGTCGTTTGTAAAATCAAGGATTGGTATCTTGGTAATTAGCTGGATTCTATTTGTTGCCATTTTAACCTACTTGACTGGCCACATTTGGCATTTAGTCCTAAACGTAATCCTGAGGTTGACCTGGTCATCACACCCAATGAACTGCCCTCTACCCAGAACCAGGGATTCTGATGGGCTGGGATTGCGTCACACATTGGCCGCTTTTGATACAGTCTATAATTGCATTTTTTTAGACCGTCTCAATGGAATAGGGCTGGATGGAATGGAATTAGAAAAGTTCAAATCTTTGTCGGTCGCTTCTTTCAAGTCAACAGTCTACCACATTAATAGAAGGCCCCCTCAGGGAGCTGGACCTTTTCTCTTCTTAGTTAATATTTATGCACAATCCCTGGGAGAGATAATCTGCAGTTTGGGGTTCAAGGTTCTGTCCAACACTGATGACACCTAGCTGCTGCTAAATTTAGATCCCACCGCTCAAGACCTGGAGGGCAGACTAGGGAATTGTTTTATCGCAGTGCAAGCATGGACTTCAAATGACTTTCATAAGTTGAATGATCGCTAAACCAAAATCCCCCTCCTAAGTAGTGATTCGTCAGTGTGATCTGAAAGCCTCTGGCCAACCTCATTAGGAGAGTTGCCCTGACCGAACTTTCAAGTGAAAAAGCTAGTCATTTGGTTTGAAACCAAGGTAAATGTGGACAACCAAATACAGAATGCCTCTGCCTCCTGCTTTCTAATCCTACCTTTCCTCTCTATGGACAAATAGGCTTCAAAAGGAGTACCTGTCCACTATGGCCCAGTATTGTCATTGGGGGCTCTGGTGATTTCATAAATGGTGAGGCGAAAATTGAGTGTTAAATACATGTCACCCGATCCCAGGGGCATATTACCAAGGGGGGCGATAGGCAATTATCGCCGAATATCGGCCGTTTTCGGCCGCTAAGCGGCGATAATTCTATCGCCCTATTAGCAAGCTGTCGCTAACTGATGTTAGCGACAGCTTTTAGGTGATAGCGAGCGGTTTGGGGCCCACTTTGCATGTCAGCGATGTTTATCGCTAATGACATGCAAAGTGGGCGTACCCAACCAGTTAGCGACTGAAAGCAGTCGCTAACGTCGCTATCGCCTATTAGCAAGGCAGGCGTAGCATTGGAAATATTCGTGCTAAGCATGTTTTCTCCACTAACATATCCAGCGATAGGCAGCGATAAAAATATCGTCGCTAAGCCTATTTAGCGATAAATATCGCTACTCCACAGAGTCAGTAGTCTTATCGGTCCTCGACAACCTCAGAGAGGGTGTGGACACCAACCATCCCCAGGCCCTGGTCCTCCTCGATCTCTCCGCCGCCTTTGACACGGTTGACCATGCCATCTTACTTTCCCGTGTCAAGGCGGCGGGGATCGGAGGTTCGGCCTTGGTCTGGCTGTCCTCCTTCCTGAGAGACTGCACCCAGGCTGTGCGCTTGGGCGACTTCTCGGCGGACTTCCGTGCAGTTCAATGCGGGGTCCCTCAGGGCTCTTCCCTCTCCCCTCTTTTATTTAATTTGTACATTGCCCCCCTCATCTTTGCTCTTCAACAGTTGGAGGTCTCTGTCTACAATTACGCGGATGACCTCCAGCTTATTTTTTCTTTATCCTCATCCCCCGAGTCCATGTCCAATTTTCAGTCCGTTATGATTTTCATCCGGGACTGGATGAACTACAACCACCTGAAATTAAACCCCGATAAAACGGAGCTGGTATTGACAGGTGGTTGCTCCAGTCCCTGGTCTCCTTTATTTTGGCCCCCTTCCTTAGGTCCACCCCCCCCCCTTCCTCTTCTGTAAAAACTCTCAGGTTCAAACTGAATGACCAACTCACCCTTCATTCCCAAGTCAGTTCTGCCGTGTCCTCTTCCTTTCTTTCACTCCGCACTATTCGCAAAGTCTCTCATTTTTTTTCTTTTTCTGCCCTTAAGCTCATTGTCCTGGCGATGGTTATCTCTCGCCTGGACTATGGCAATGCCCTCTATTGCGGCATGCCCGCCTATAGCATGTGTCGACTTCAGCTGGTCCAAAACCAGGCGGCCCGCCTGGTTTTCAACTTGGCCAAATCACATCACGTCACTCCCCTCCTTAAGTCCCTACACTGGCGCCCCATCCGAGAACGATCCCAGTTCAAGCTGGGATGTATCACCTTTCAAGCCCGGTCCGGCACAGCCCCTGCTTTTATCTCCTCAGAAATTAAGCCCTATGTCCCTGCCAGGGAGCTACGCTCATCTGCCCAACAACTGCTCATAGTCCCTCGTTTCGAACGCAAAAAATGGGGAGGCACTAAATTTTCTACACTCGCCCCTGCGTTTTGGAACTCTCTTCCGGCTCACCTCAGATCTTGCGCCCCCTACACACTCTTCCGTAAGGCTCTAAAAACTTTCGTCTTCACGCAAGCCTTCTCTTCATAACTGCTTCTCTCTATTTTTTTCCTGTCCTTCCTGCCCTTCTGGGTCCAGTACTTTACAGCGCCATGAAACCGCCAGGTGTACGCGCGCTCTAGAAATATTTTTAAACTCAAACTCAAACTTAAACTCAAACTTGTTGGTAATATGCCCCCCAGTTCATTACTTTTTATATTATGTGTTTATTTTGTGGCAGTTGTCGTGAAAGCAATGTTAGGTAAAGAATTTTAAGGGCTTGTCATTCATGGCTTTTGTTTTCTATATTTACATTGCAGCTTACCTTATGCTTTTGTCACGTTCTATGCAGAACTACAGCGGAACCGAAAAGGAGCAGAATTTCAGACATTTGTTTTGTACATTTAAATTAATTCTGCACAATAACATGCTATTACATTGTGTGCCAGAATGTTGAGTAAGAAAATATTGTTGTACAAAAATAGTGTGAAGAATATAGACTGCCATAATGTCTTGAAGGTAAGTAGATATATGGGTAAGTATAACTTTACTATTTTCAACTTCAAAGTTACGTAGCTTAAAGATATGCATATTGTCAGTATACATATATGTGGATTTAAGTATTGTAAATCAATACTTAATTAATTGTTTTTACCTTTACAAGATTATTGTAGTTAATATACTTGTCACACTATTTTTCTACAATTATATTTTGTACTTGATGTTTTGGTAGGCTACCAACCCAGGGTACAGTTGGCTTTCAACATATAGGCTTAGAAAGCATCCTATGGTTGGGCGATAATGTCACAGATTTGAAAAACTCTGACTAGCTCGCAGCTTCCCCCTTCTTACAAAACTGTATGGGCCTGTGTGTCATTACTGGCAGCAAAACTCATGGAATGGGGAAAATTTATACTCTCAAAAACATCTAATGCCAGTATATTTTTTTTGACATGCACCTGAACTCACTATCTATCACTGGCCGAAAAATATGCTAAGACTGGAGTTGTAATTCTTAACTTACCAAGTTCTACCTGCAACTGGGAAGTAAGAGCCTGAAGAAGAGTTTGGCGGCTGGGTTACTCCATCACAACCTTGACAGGTGTCCCATCCAACGTATTATATCCTATGGCCCATTTAAAACCAGGGGGTGGATATCTGTCAAGTTTGTGATGGATTAACCAGTTCGTCAAACTTTAAATCAGGTCCTAAATTTTGCTGGATTAAGGATATTAAAGTAATTCAAAGTTACAGTAGATAGATATGTGTAACTACTTCTACAGCCAATGCTTTTGAATATATGCTTTGGAGTCAATGTTTTTTCAGGGCTCCTGGTTTGAGATCGGCGATCTTCTTCACGTCGGACGGTCCTTATCCCACCATCTGTCGCCAGTTGTCGCATCTGGTGTTGGCACACACGACAGGAGACGGTAGGGTGATTTGGATGATTCCTTTATTGTATTGCATCAGTGTGGTACCGCATGCCCTGCGCCCTGACCTCTTGCTCCGAGGTCCTCGTCCCGACTGCCCTCGTTCCCCTTCCCCTGACCGGATGTGGTGTCCGGTGTCCTCGTCCCCAGACCCTGAGTCCCCAGGGTCCTAGTGCCATCGTGTGGGCACGACACAGACTACAGGGGATCATTTATGGTTTGGCAGAGCAGGAGGCTTGCCATAAATCGGCGGTGCTTTTGCCCCACTAAACTTGTGGTTCCCCCGCCCCATTTAGCAATGGGGGTATTACAGGGTTCTGACACTGGAGCCTCAATTCTCTTCACTGTCAGAAACCTCTGACCTGTTGGCGTCTCTGCCACTTGGTCGTCAAGCATAGTGGCAGTAATTTTTTTGTTTTATTTTTTGCATATTTATGTAGAGCGAACTCGACCCAAAGGTATTGGAGTGCTTTACATGAGCACCGTATTTAGAGTACACATTCAGGCACGGGGAGAATCAGTGATTTGCCCAGAATCACAGGATGTGGACGCGACCCTGAGGCTCGAACCCTGGTTTCCAGCACCAAAGTCGGCAGTCTAGCCGATGGACCACATCGCTCTGTTGCCGGCCGGATGACCATCACTAGATTTCCGTGCCTGGCACTGTCATGGGAGGCAAGGAGGTCCTAGGCAGAAAATCAAACAATGACCCTAATGCGGAGGGAAAAAGCTTCAGGCGTATCATGGCCATTTGTGTTTTTTAAAGAAACAAATTGAGAAGTCGAAGATATGTTGAGTCTTTGAGAATTACGCAGTCTGCAGGATGTAAGCAGTATGTGCCATGTCAGTCTTCAGAGCTTTGCCGAATATGTATGCAATGTCTTCAAGTCCGAGGCAGGTGGGAACAGAGTGCCAGACAATGGACAGCGAAGGGATCAGTGCTTAATTTGACCCAGTGGTTTCTGGCGCTCAGCACCAGCGCTTAATTGTCAACATCTGTGCTTAGGATCGTCTGCCACAAGGTGGTGCTATTTATTTATTTAAGAGATGAGCATAACAATTGTTTGTCAATGCAATATACCTTACAAAATTACTAATAGCAGCCCCCAATCCATTCTTATAATTTTAGGGTCTGGAATAGTCTGAACTGCCACACTTGAAGGAGTGTAAATGTAGTTGTGTGGGTGATGTCATTGGCAGCCCTGCCAGAGAAAATGGGTGGTGCAACTGCAGTGACCTCCTGACAAGTGCCCCGGCACTTATTTTTTCACAAATTAAGCACTAGAAGGGATGTCTTGCTGAAATGATTGAGTTCAGCTGCTTCAACATCTTATAGGTTCACGGATGGTGCTAAGCATGTAGGGGCAGAGAAACCAGGGAAAATAACCCATTATGCTGCATCAATTGTACCATTCTCTTTAGTTTGTTACTTACATTGGCAAACGTTACGCAGTTCCGGTGGTAAGATGTTTCTCTGGAAACTCATTCATACCTAATAATGGTTTTCCAAATCACGATTATTTCAACGCAGCATCATTTCCGGTGTATCTCGATAGCCTGGGTATCAGATTAAGATGGATTGATTCAACAAGGACAGTGTGGGCCACATCACATGAAAACATGTAGCAAATATGTCCAGGTGGGAGGGACACAGACACAAGTGGATTTATGTTATGTAGTGTGATAAAAGGTCACTACTGCAGGTGGACCCCTCCCACACAGGAAATGTCAGCACAGCTCAGTGAGAGATGCCTCAAGCCAATTAAAGTCTACAGGGAAAGATCTGTGTTCAGAACTTTCAAAGTAAAGGCATATTATCAAGGACGGGCGTTAAAATTATCGCCGCTTTAGCGGCAGAAAACTGCCGCTAAAGCGGCGATAATGGGCTTGATAATATACCCCTTGTGAATTCCCATAGAAGCCCAGGTTAACAGTTTCCTGCCGATAAAAGCTGCGATAATGTATCGCCCTTTCTTGATAATATGCCCCCACGTTTGTTATCGTTATGCAAACTCGATAAAACAGAGGGGCATATTAACAAGGGCTTTATCTCTGCTTTTTTGGCTTTAAAAGCCAAAGAAGCGGAGATAAAAATATCGCCCTATCAACAACAGGTTGCTAACATGCAAAATCGCATGTTAGCACCCTTTTTCACTACGCTTCCCTTTGCATCTCTTATGAGATGCAAAGTGGGCGTTCCAGTGCAAAATAATAGGAGAAATGTCGCTAAGCGACATTTCTCCTATTATCAAGCTTCACGCTAACCCTGTTAGAGACAAAAAAAGCAGCGCTAACCACGGTTAATGCTGCTTTTTTACGTCTGCTAATTTTCAGACTTAGCCATGTAATCCAATGGGAGGTGGATTACATGGCTAAATTCAACATGGGCTATCAACAAGGATATCCCTATCCTTGTAGTTTTATCGCTGCATTACCAGCGCTAACCTCTTAAAATGCCGCTATCGATGGATTTTTTACCACCTAGGCGGTTAGCGTTGTTAATAACGCGATAACCAGGCAATATTATGCAGCGATAGCGGGCGTTAAAAAAATTAACGCTAAGCGCCCTTAGCGTTAATTTTCCCTGTTCCTTGTTAATATGCCCCAGAATATTTTAAAAATGGGAGCGAAACTTCAATAATGTCATATATCCTCGCGATAACCTACAATACACCTCACATCCCACCACACGGTCCAATGTGGAGGGCGGCGCCATTTACACTATGCACTGAGGGGACCTCTAGATTTCTGGTGAATGTGTCAATGGGCGGGTCCCAGCCAGTGACTCCTCTGAAGCTTTCATAACATATTACCGCCTAACCGTGATGTTTTATGGGGCTCCCGTCCAGATTGACATAACTGGCAGATCCATACGCGCCGATGGCGTCCTATATTACACCGGCGGGACTCCCAGCTCGTATCTGTGGTCCACCAGGCGGTGGCCTGCCACAGACCACTCACTCACCCTGTGTCTGGCGTCGGCCTGCTGCCGCCCGGCCTCTGGGACGCACCATATATCAATTACAGGAGCCTCTGATAACCCCCAGAGGTGAAAGGTCGAGGTTAATGGGCAGCGGCTGTTCCCGGGAGTTAAACAAAGATGTAGGGGTCTCTGTGTCTTTTTGTGTGTGTACAACTCATTTGTCCAGATCCTGACAGCAGCGCCATGTTTCACCCACCAGATAAGTCTCCCCCATGACAGGGGGAGCAAAGAAGATCTGTGATGGAGAGAGACAGCATTTCTGCTTTAGTAAAAAAAAAAAGCTGCAGAAAGAAATCATGTTGTCTGGTGGTAAATCTCTAAAAACATAATTGCGATGCATGTAAAAAAATATTATTTCTTCTGATGTGCAAACAGAGAAGCCATGTCTGATTGGTGGCGAAGACTTTCCATAGAAAATTGACATTACTTCACAATTCTAAGTTTGGATATTTTGTTTACCTCCAAGGAGGTATTATTACAAATTTAGGGCCAGATTTAATAAAGGTTTTTACCCATTCTGTGTCTATGGGAAAATGTATTCATACATATGGCCCTTAAAGTATTGCTGGCTCGTTTGTTATGCTTATGCGGTGTATATTACTACGGACGGTGCAGTCTGTTTTAAATATACATTCGGGATAAAATATGATTTGAGTGTGATTTATGAGCTCTGAGTAAACAACTCTGATTTTGAATAAAACAAATAGTAACCGTACGATGCGGCACAGCACACATAGGATTTAGTGTAATGGTCAGAGCTGCCGACCTTGGAACTGGGGGACCTGGGGCCTCATTTATGAAAAGTGACGCATCACTGCGAGAAAACAGCGATGCGTCACTTTTCATTGCGCCCTCCTTGCGACCCTAATGATGCGTCATATTTACAATATGACGCATCATTGCGCAAGGACTTACAGATAAGTCAGTATTTCTGACGTATCTGTAAGCGCAAAAGTGACGCATTGCTGGAGTGTGTCACAAAAGTAACGCAACTCCAGCAATGCGTCCTTTCACATGGGGCAAGCCCCATGTGAAAGGGCTTGCGTCAGTCTTACGCCTGCTCTGAGGCAGGCGCAAGATTTTGACGCAACAGCGTCCTAAAAGTGACGCAGTGAAACCTCATAGATTTCACTGCGTCACTTCTACGACCCTTCCTTGCGCCAATACGCCCCCCTTGCATATATTATACCTGACGCAGGTATAATGTAGCGCAGGGGTTTACAAAGTGACGCATCTGCTTAGATGCGTCACTATGTAAATAGTGCGCAACAGGGAGGCATGTTTTACGCCGCCGATGCGTCACAAAAAGTGACGCATCGGAAGCACAAAACTGACGCAAGGCCTCATAAATGAGGCCCCAGGTTCGAGTCTGGCGTCAGCTCAACATTCTGTGATTCTGGGCAAATCATTTAATCTCTCCGTACCTACCAAAAAAAGAATGTGTCTTTGTGTAACTAACTGGTGCTCATGTAAAGCGCTCCAATCATTCTGGGTCGGGTTTGCGTTATATTAAATAAAAAATATATATATGTATATGAAACTATGGGCAGATGTATCAAAGGGATTTACCCGCTCTTTGTCTATGGGAAAGTGTGTTCATACATAAAACCCTATGTGGTCATCTATGTGGTCTATGGCACTTATGCAAGTTGACGTACTATCCTTACCTTTTACTTTTGATCAACCTCTTTCATAACACTACTTACGTGGTAGATTCCTGTTATTTCAATTTTCCATGACGGATTTCTGAATTGAGTTCTTATTAAAAATAAGTTAAAAAAATAATTTGGCAATTTGAGAACGTGCCATAAAACGTGGGCAGACATTAAGGCGTTAGAATGATTTAACTGAGTTTTATCAAATACACTTGTATGGGCAATGTTAGCATTATTCTACGTTTTACAGTATTCCACTTCTGTTTTATTCCCCCTTCTAAATAAGAGTGTATTTTAAACATTCTGAGTAATCTTTGACACACACACCACCCATTCACCAACTTCCTGTGAACCCTTTTCAGTGGTTGCAAATTTAAAATGAAGGCAGTTGACAAGGTGGTAAATATGCACACTGCCATTGACAAATGCCCACGTCTTCCCCTCAGTAGCTCTGAGTAGAAACAATGGTTTGAAACAGTGAAAGTCACCATAATAAGTAGGTGAGTTCCCCAGATCAGTGCTTAATTTGAACCGGTAGTTTCCAGTGCTCAGCACCAGCTCTTAATTGTAAGCACTAGCTTTAGTGACAGTCTGCCACATGGAGGCGCAGTTAGAGATGTGCACAACAAACATGTTTATTAAGGCAAATGGCATTGAAAATCAATATTATAGCTTTGAGTAGCCTGAAATAGTCTGAATTGTCTCACTTGTAGGAGTCTGATGGTTAGGTGTTATGTTGGTACTGTCATTGCCTGCACTGGCAGGGGCAAAAGCTGCAGTAGCCTTCCGAAAAAGGCCCTGGTGCTTCATTTTTTACAAATTAATGACTGCCCCAGATTGACAGGGGTCATTACTCTGCCCGACCCTCTTCAACGTCTACATTGCCCCTCTCGCCGCCGTCGTCCGACAACACGGCCTCAGCATTGTATCCTACTTCGACGACACCCAGCTCCTTCTCTCCCTCACCCAGGACCCCACTACCTTCAGACTCAACTACAGTTGACCACCTATACACCGCTGCTACCTCTCCTTGTTTTACGTTTGTTCAATTTGTTTTGTTCATCTTTGCACTATATTTTCTTTAACTTGTTGTCTGTTTTATGCCATCTGCGTGTAAAGCGCTCTGATATCCGCAAGGATCTTGTTCGCCCTCTATAAAACTTTCAAAATAAATAAATAAATAAATAAAATGATGCAGGACTTCGCGGCCTGGATGACCAAGAGCGGCCTAAAACTAAACTCTGAGAAAACAGATGTCCTTGTCCTCAGAACCCCCCTTTCAGCATAGGAGGACACCTGGTGGCCCACCGCCCTCGGCAGCCCACCGACCCCTACGGACCACGCCAGAAACCTTGGCATCGTACTTGACTCATCCGTCTCCAGGAACCGACAGGTCAACGCTGTAGCCTCCAGCTGCTTCAACACCCTCCGCATCCTCTGTAAGACATTCAAATGGATCCCCCGAGAGGCATGGAAGACAGTCACCTACGCACTCATCACCAGCAGGTTGGACTATGGAAACGCGCTCTACGCCGGCATAAACAGGTCCCTACTTTGCAACTTCCAGGCAATACAGAACACCGCCACCAGACTCGTCCTCTGCATCCCTCGACACGAGCACATCAGCCAACACCTACAGAAGCTCTCCACTGGCTCCCCATGGAGATGAGAGTCACTTTCAAGGTCCTCACCCATGCCTCCAAATGCCTACACAACACCAGACCCAAATACCTCAATGACAGAGTTACCCTCTACGTATCCCCAAAAAACGTCCAATCTGCCAACCTCGTCCTCGCCTAAACCCCGCGTATCCACAGAGCTATAGCAGGTGAAAGATCCTTCTCTTACATCACAGCCAAGACCTGGAATGAGCTCCCGACAGACATCAGACGTGTCCCCTCCCTGAACACCTTCAGGAAGCCCCTCAACATCTGGCTCTTCGGCTGAACAGCACTGCTGACCTCCGCCCCCAGCGCCTTGAGACCCTCATGGGTGAGTAGCGCACTTACAAAACCCTGATTGATTGATTGATTGACATAAGCCATCTAGGGCCAGATGTACAAAAATGTATTCGGTCTCCAACTCTATGATATAGAGTTTTATTCAGTGCTTTCTGTGAGATATTAAATGCATTTTAGGAGTCGTAACTTTTTTAAAACTCCTAAAATGGGTTTAGAAATAGATACTTAATCGCAGTTTGGAAGGAGCATTTGTAGGCATCTGTTCCGAATAGTGATTCCTATCCATATGTATCAAAGGTTTAGGAAATAGTAGCTGTAAATCATGTAAAAGTTACTGACCCCCAAATTGAGGCAGTAACCCATTCACTAAAGGGAAGCCTCATTTGTGAATGTGAAAACAAAGTTTATTGGGGAGTAGACATGATCCGCAGAACCACTGCAAACTCTAAAACAAATTAAAAAAAAAAACTTTTCTTTTTAAACGCAGCCCAGTTTCCTATAATGAAAATGGTTGCCATTTTCAAAAAAACTTTGCTTTTCTTTAAATGTGAACACAGACATGGTGGGCTGCCAACCTCCCTTTGATGGCCTCAAACTGCAGAGACTTGTAATTTGTGTCCTATTGATTAATATTCATGAGATAGGTTGGATTGCACATTTCTTAGAACTGTCCTATTAGTATGTAGATCAGTTCATAAAAATAGTTACTGGTTGCAAAAATATTGGTCGCAATTTGTGACTAGAACTTTGCGACCAGATATTTGTACATCTGACCACTAGTCCCTCAATGGGCAGTGATGCAAATTATATTATGTTGAAACTAACATGAGCGGTTGCATGCAAGAAATTCAGGAGTCTATGTATTACAGCAGGAAATTAGATATTTATAAATATAGTAGTAGTATACCATATTCGGTAAAGCCCAATGTGACATATGTAAAGTCTCTCAACAATAAGTACAACATTTGAAAGTATCTCATGAAATACTACCACCCAAAAACAATCATCTTGTAGCCCTCAAAAATGTCAATAGGAATTGAAGTCACACTTCCCAGTAGGTCTGCAGTTACCAATATCAATAAATTCCTTTCTGAGTATGACTTTATATGAAATAGAGAAATCTCATTTTTTTGTCATTTGAACATGCATTGAACTGCCATTAGACAGAATAGTACCCAACATCCCACAATGCACCATAGGCATTGTCCCTTACAATGCAATTATGTTATTGGACACTACTGTTAACGAGGGATTGTTGGTCTATAGTTATAGATCTAGATCCCAACTCAGGTCGACTGAACCGTTGGTACCTGTCATTGAGTAAAAGGCAATCCACTACTAAGTTAATCAGTTAAAGACTTACTCCACTCTAAAGAACCACTCAAGCTTAAAAGTTTAAAAGTTTATTACAAAGCCAAACTTAACTGGAGATACAAACATCTCAAAATAAGATTCAAAAGATATACGGGTATCAATACAAACATGAATTTTCTAAATGCTCTTAGTCGGCAGAAGAATATCACCAAAACAAATTCTAGAATTATCAAAGTTACGAGGATAAACACAAGCTGTAGCTTGTGAGTCATTTACAGAAAGGAAAGAAATCAGATTAGACTGTCCCTACACTAGACTAAGTGACATCCCTACTTAACAAGATCTTAACCTAAAAAGGTGTCAGCAGTGGTGACTTCCAAAGAAGAACACACACTTCCCTTAGTCTTTGTTCCAAAACGATGTTTCGCAGTTCCCTATCTGCCTACCCATCCGCTCTCTTAGGTTCCTCAGATCATCTGCCTTACCTCCACCCAGGGGTGCTGTCCCTAATACAAATTCACATTTACATTAGAAACGCCCCCAAAGACGCCCCTCACGTGGTGTTGTTTCTGGCGGCAACTTCCATGCTGGTACTCCTTCTAGGCCCATCGTTAGCGTTGACCTTGCTTCCCAGGCTCCTCTCCGGCAAGACGGTACCCCCAGGAAATTCCTGAAGACTCCTCCAGGCCTGTACCAGGCTCTCTTGAACAAAAGTCTATTCATCACTTTCCTGATAAAAACCCCCTCGCACCTGCAAAAGACACTTTCTCTGTGGGCCACAAATTCCGGCCTCCACCATATCTTTAAGTCGTAAACCATGTAACAGACTCAGCGTCCTGTGTCTAACACGACTTTTCTCTAACGAGCACATGCAGATCAAACGAAATGACTTTATCTATTCAGGCCTGATAGGATTCCATGAAACGGGCCTATGCACTTCTACAAAACATTTAATTTCTTTAGTTTAAACAATATTCTAACTTATTACACACAATGATTATATAAACGTCTATAAAACATATATATCAGTCCTAAGTTCAGTAATACTTGAATCATAATAACATTAAAATCCAGATTATGTGGAAATACATCAGTTTCTTGTACTCTTTCTGAACTGCCATGTGGCCTACACATTTCCACGTTTAGCAGAATTACATTTTCCTTTACAACAGCCACATAACATGAGATTTCAACATCATTCTAACATCTTTGAATTAGCTTTTCACACTCTATATAAGCATTCTATTCTAATTAAACACTATTATGTACCTTCACCCTATAATTTCGACACTCTTATATACTGTTTACTAAACTAATACAACATGCTTGTAAAGATGGTGTACTTCTACAGTTTTTCTTAATTTGCGCTCTCTCAATCCCCCTTTGATGACTTTCAGTAGTCATCACCCTCAAAACACCATCCCTGAGGTATGGACTGAGTCAAACTGAAGTCGTTTCAGTACCTCCTCGTTTCATCATCTCTAGGGCCTTTAGACTCCTGTACTGATTGTCCTGCATCGCAGTCAATTTCCTCTCTTGCCTTCTCATGGTTCTTTGCAACTTGTTTGATCTATACCATTGATACAGCCGCACCAATCCCCACAAAGTGATTATACAAATCACTATTATGATAATAGGTTTCAGTATGTACCAAATGATATTCTTTCCTAGGTTGGCAAACCAACCTCCAACTTTACCCATTCCTTGACCTACTTTTTCCCGCACTGTTACCTTTGTCAAATCCTCTATCTCATGATGTATTTCAGTAATGTTTCGAATGTACTTCTCTAACGGGTTTGAATTGTCTGGAATGTAAGTGCAACATTCCTGAACCTTCAAAGCCTTACAGACTCCTCCCTCTTTGGCTAACAGAACATCTAGAGCAAGTCGGTTCTGAAGAACCATTGCCCTTATCGATTGCATCTCTCCTTCCACCAGCATTAGTGATCTAGCAGTACTGGCGGACAACCTATCTACAACTGTTGCCAATCTTCTAATCTTGACATCATTTAGTGCTATCCCTAGAATAGGAAACATAGCACCAAATACGTCTCCAACTACCTCCTCAGCGCTTACATCTCTTCTTCCTCTAGCTTGTGTTTTTCCCTCCATGATTTCTAAATCCTTAGCATGGTATATTTTGGGGAAGACAATTGCCAAATAACATGACCCATACCAATTATCTGGTAGTTTCACGTATGCATTTCTCCCACAGACAAAATATACATTTGGGATCACCTGCATTTCCTTCAAGAAATCCTTGGAGTAGTATTCTAGTTGGAAAGCATGTTCACAACTTACTTCTCCCACAAACACATTCTCGTAATAGGTGTTACCCCTATGTATACACAGTTTCCCCCTTTTCTCTCGATCTAAAGCTATTGGACCACCGCTACCCTTTCTTTGGTGTGCCCTTTCTTCCTCGGTCCAATCTGTTTTCCATTGACCTGAAGATTTTAAAATCTTTTGTCTCCTGTATCGATCATCCACCTGCCCTATAAACTTTTTCTCAATTTCTGACACTTTACAAGTCAAATTATTTCTTCTGGCATGTGAAGTATCTAATGTTTTCCATGGAATGAAAAATTTCTGTAATCTGTCTTCACTCTTATAATAATCCCACTTATTTAGGTGCTTGTAGTTTGGTACTTCTGGTAACACAGAATCAAAGTTTGAGAAGTAGTATTCATAACGATCACGTTCATAAAATATGCTCAGTAACAAACTACATGTGATTCCATAAGTCAATGGAAGATGATGGTATCTGATACCTTCGTCTACAGAGGCTGGCAGTCTCATACAGACATAGCAATTTTTAGCCTCCATAGCATCAACATATTCGTATAGCAATTTAGCATATGCATTCGATTTAAAGTTCCCCTGTGATTCATCTACATGTAACCTACGAGTCTCAGCTGCTAGTAAAGCTTTGTCTTTCTCTGTATTGTCCCCCTTTTTACTAGCAATAGTAGGTTTCTGTGTCGATGTAATCTTTGGTTTTGTTGTTGCTTTCTCTTCGTTTTCATGTCCCACTACATATGATATAGTAACTACTAAAGCTATAAGGAAAATCACTCCCACTAAAAGTGTGCCTATTATACATTTGGCCCTGCGGTTCGGGTTGCCAGCCTCCATGATCTCAAACAGTGTAGTTCCAAATTTCTTTCTCAGCACAATGTCTCTTGTCGAACCACACCTGGAAGCTGATAATCTTCTCCGCAAGATCAGTCTTTGTGTTCTATAGCAACAGACAACCCTAGCCCTCCTCCGTCCACTAAATGGAAGTCCCTAGTTTCTTCTTCCACTCGGCGCTAGGTTATCTCTTCATTAATTTATTTACAAAGTCTTTAGCAATCTGGAATTATACGTGTTCCAACGACTCTCATCACACCTTCTAGTATTTCTAAACGAAGAAGGAGCTCCTCGAGTATTGGACTCCTTGAACAACAAACCGGAAATTCTACTGTGTTTAAGACCAATTCTCTTATTCCACTCAGGAGAGGAGGATAGACAATATTGAGAGTCAGCAATCCTTCGACCTCCAATCCCGGTATCAGCAACTCTATTTCTATTGTTATGATGGGGTCAATTCTGGTTAAGGTCACTTGTCTCACCCTCCCAGTTCTGCGTGCTTCTGACATCTGCAGCGAGGTAGGTCCACTCAGGGGTAGAGTATCTTCTGCAAGGCACTCGCACCCTCCTTGATCTCCTTGGACCTTCCTGTTCCTGCCCTTGCACACCTTCGTCCAGATCCGAGTCTTCGGATATAGGAGCAAGAGTTTCCTCTCGAGCTGGCTTCAAGCTTGGCCTCTTTTTTCTTTCAGGCCAAGTAGCTGCTCCACACCTTGTTCTCCTATTTCTTGTCCTCTCACCCTGTTCTTGATCACTCTGGACTTGTTCTGTGTCTGAGTTGTTTTCACAGCAGCTTTCTCCTTCTGTGGCAACTTCAGTTTCACTGGCGTTCTGTCCTTCTTCTTCTGGTTCTGTAGCGCTCCCAACTTCTTCAGACACCCCCACAGCTTGACTGATCCCCTCTAGTGGCTCACCGTCCACTACTGAATCTTCATCGGCGAGAGGAGCTGTTTCTTCTAGGGGTGCTGGAACTCTTCGAGTATGGGAAGCATGAATCCAGTTTGGCAGCCCTCCGCACTTCACAGCGGTATTCGTGGTGAGGATGACCTGGTAGGGTCCCTTCCAGCGCACGTCTAGGCAGTTCTTCCGGACATGTTTTTTCAGTAAAACCCAATCCCCTGGGCACAGATCATGACACAAGTCTCTGGAAGATGGAACCTCAGCAGCCTGCACCTGGAGGGACACAGAATGAATGGCGTCAGTCAGTCCCTTGCAGTAATCCAGGATTAGGTCATCTGTAATGTTCAACAAAGCAGTGGTTGGGACAGTTGGAAGTCTCATTGCCCTCCCCATCAGGATCTCATGCGGAGAGAGACCTGTCCTCCTGTCTGGTGTGCTACGCATACTCATGAGTACCAAAGGCAGAGCATCAGGCCAACTTAAGGAAGTCGATGAACATACTTTGGCTATTCGGGACTTCAACGTGCCGTTGATCTGCTCCACGATACCTGAAGCCTCCGGTCGATAGCTACAGTGCAACTTCTGATCAATGTTCAATGCAGAGCAAAGCATTTTCACAACTTCACTGTTAAAATGAGTTCCTCGATCTGATTCCAGGGAGTTTGGCACCCCGTAGCGCGGGATCAACTCTCTAAGCAACAACTTTGCTACTGTGAGTGTATCGCACCTGCGTGTAGGGTATGCTTCGACCCATCTGGAAAATATGCATACAACCACCAGAATATACCTGAGGTGGTTGCTTTTTGGCATTTCAATAAAATCTAATTGCATTCTGTTGAAAGGCCCCCACCAGACCTCCCAATGTGACTCATCGTAACTGGTGTTCTTTTCCCTACGTTTAATTTCTGACATGTGACACATCTCCTACACACTGCTTCTGCTGCAATCCTAAACTTAGGGCAATACCAAGTCTGCTTGAATACCCTCAGCATGGCATCTCTTCCTAGGTGTACTGGACCATGAATCTGTCGTGCCATTGGACTCACTAATTCCTCAGGTAACACTGCTCTTCCATCTGCTGAAACCCAGAAATCCATTTCACTTTTCACACATCCTGCTGTTTCCCATGCCTTTTTCTCAGAATCAGGTGCCTTTTTTTGCATGTTTTTCAACTCCTCCCAAGTATCCACTGTTTCTAGCATCATGTTTAATTCGGTCTTTTCCTGAACCCCACCTACTTCCACCTCCGTGAAAGAATATCCTTGCTCCGCACAATAGCGGGCAACTTCATCTGCATATCTATTACCTTGTGACACAAAATCAGTATTTTCGGTGTGGGCTACACATTTAACGATTGCGATTTCAGCTGGACCTTGTAATGCTTCTAACAGTAATCGCACAAATTCTCCATTTCGAATAGGCGAACCAGAGGAGGTCATGTAACCTCTCTGAGACCACAACTGCCCAAAATCATGAACTACACCGAAACCATATTGGCTATCCGTATAGATGGGGACTCTAATTTTGTTTCCTGCTATACAGGCACGTGTCAATGCAATGATTTCTGCCACCTGTGCGGAGTGTACTCCTTCCAGGCAAGCGGCTTCCACAACTCCAGTAATGGTGCAAACAGCATAAGCTGCTCTCAACCGACCAGTATCGTCTCTTAAACATGAGCCATCAACAAAGAAAATTTCATCAGGGTCGATCAATGGCTCATCCACGATATCTGTTCTTGGTTTCGTGCATAGTTCAGTCACATCAAGGCAATCGTGATCTTCACATTCTTCGCCTTCTATATCATTAGGAAGTGGCATTAGAGTAGCAGGATTCAAAACAGAGCACCTCTTAAGGGTCACGTTCTCCGCAGCAAGTATAACTTGCTCGTAGCGCGTGAGCCTACTGTTGGTCATGTGCTGTGTCTTGGTCCTGGTCATCAACAATTCTACAGAATGCGGTACATACACCACTAACTGGTGTCCCATTACAATATTTTCACACTGTTCAATGCTGACACCTGTTGCAGCAACGGATTTGAGACATCCGGGCAACGCTGCGGCTACTGGATCTAAGGTAGCCGAAAAGTAAGCAACTGGTCTACGGGCATTTCCATGAATTTGCACTAAAACTGACAAAGCACAGCCTTCTCTCTCACAGCAGAAAAGTGCAAATGGTTTCTCATAATCTGGCATTCCCAAAGCCGGAGCACGACACAAGTCTTCTCTCAGCTGGAGGAACGCCATCAAACAATAATTGTCCCATGGTACCGGATCACTCACCTCCTTGTGCGTCAGTTTTTGTAAGGGTTTTGCTTTCAGTGAAAAGTTAGCTATCCACTGTCGGCAATAACCAACCATTCCTAGGAACATCCTGACTTCTCTCTGTGTCGTAGGCGCATTCATTTTCATTATCGCCTCTATCCTATCTGGTGACACCTTGCGCTTTCCTTTTTCTATCCGGTGTCCCAAGTACTGTACTTCTGTCAGACAGTACTGCAATTTGCTCGGAGATACCTTGTGTCCATTTTCAGCTAAATGGTTCAGCAAGGCAATGGTATCTGTCTTACAAGCCTCTTCTGTTTCTGATGCAACAAGTAGGTCGTCTATGTACTGGACCAGAACCGAGTTCTGGGGCAGTACCAGACTTTCAAGATTTTTCTTCAACAGCTGGTTGAAAATTGATGGGCTATCTGTAAACCCTTGGGGGATTCGACACCATGTTAAAACGCGACTTTCCATTTTAAAAGCAAAAAGGTACTGGCTCTCTTCATCCAATGGGATTGAAAAGAAAGCCTGACAAAGATCTATCACTGTGAACCACTCAGATTGGAATGGTATCTGAAACAATATCACTGATGGATTCGGTACCACTGGACAACATGAAACAACTATGTTGTTAATTTTTCGAAGATCTGGCACTATTCTAAATTTCCCACTAGGTTTCTGCAAACCCATAATCGGGGAGTTACATGGGCTTCCCACGATTTCCTTCAGTATTCCCTGTTGAATCATAGAGTCGATTACAGGTTTTATTCCTGCAATCGTCTCCGGGGTCAGTTTGTATTGGGGCGTTCTTGGATATTCAGCATTTGGTTTAACCATAATCTTCACTGGCTCTACTCCTTTGATCAGTCCTATCTCTTCCCCAGTAAAATCCCATACCTCGGATGACACTGCACCTCGTAAATCCCCTGGGAGCTCCTCCACTGTCAGGGTAGGATACAGCTCTATGCATGTTCTCGAATTAACAACCTTGAAGGTAGCATCATCATCTGTCGTCTCTACCTCTACTCCCTGAGGTGTGCAGTATATGGTGCAGTTCAGTTTACACAATAAGTCCCTTCCTAACAGACATACAGGACTAGAATCACATACCACAAATTGATGTTCATCCGAGTAGTTTCCTATTTTCCCTGACACTGGTTCCGTCAAAGGGCTATTCATTCTCTTATTTGCGACTCCTACCACCTGGATCGTTTCCCCCGACATTGGTAGACCTGGAACCACTGCCGATCTCAAGGTTGATCGAGTAGCTCCAGTATCCACCAAGAATGTTGTAGGACACCCGGCCACTTCAGCCTCAACAAACGGTCCTCTTTGATCCACTTCTAGAACTGCCCCGAGGGTACAGTCCTCCTCTCTACTTACACGTCGTCCCGTCAATGGGTCAACGTAGTAACACTCTTCTTTACCTGTGAACAAAGGCATTTGTCTATAGACTTTTCCTCCTGTCGTAATCTTTGGTGGCTGAGGAAACTGAGCTCGTGGAGCCGAAGTCCCCCCTTTGGCCGCATTACTTCTTGACACTGTCACCCTTTGAACTGGAACTTCCTGAACTTCCTCCTCTACTTCTATCTCTCCATTTTCGGGGTTATAGGGACACTCGCGTCTCCAATGTCCCACCTGGTGACACTGATGACACTTTGTCGTTTTCTTCAACGTAGCGAGGTCTATTCTAGGTCTCGGGTTTTCCTCGCTGTCTCTATTCTGTTCGTTTGGTTTTCGTCCCATTGTCCCTGTTATCTGTTGGTGCTGTCCACCCTTTCCAG
Organism: Lissotriton helveticus; assembly: GCF_964261635.1. Lineage (NCBI taxonomy): Eukaryota > Metazoa > Chordata > Amphibia > Caudata > Salamandridae > Lissotriton > Lissotriton helveticus. The sequence continues at coordinate 265,383,132 of NC_136058.1, forward strand.
CTGTCTGCATCTGCACTACCATCAATTTTTCCTTTAATTTCTTTGCTTTGGACTCTATCTCATCACTACAGTATCTCGCGTATCTCAAAATCTCATCCAATGGTTTGTTTTGCCAACAAATTAAATGCTGCTGAATCATCAGACAAATGTCAGGTCTCAACCCCAGAACAAACTTTGATACAAACTGTCCTATATCTTTGGGGTCCATTACATCTAGTCCACTGTATTGTTTGAATGCTTTCAACAATCGCTCATAATACTCATGAACTGTCTCCTTGGGTTCCTGTCTAGTTCGGTCTATTTTTACCCAATCTATGTCTTGTGGTGGCACCTTTTCCTTCAGCCATGTCATTACCCTATCGTATTTTAACATTACTGTTTCTGATGGTCCATTAGTACGGGGATTCCTTTCCGGTTCTGCATTTGGCCACTCGACACTAACCTTGCATGTCATCCACAAGTCTCCTGGGACAACAATGTCAAACAAGGTGTTCAAATCAATCCACAATACTTTCGAGATCTTCACAAACCTCTCTACCTGCTTGTACCACTCGACCGGGTTCTCCCTTAATTTCGGAAATGCGTTGGTAAATGCAGTCAAATCTCCCCTACTCCAGGGCACATGTACATAATTCCCATTCGATATTTCCCGCAAAGGGAATGCCTCTATCTGCATTAGCCTTCCCTCTGGAGACATCACATTCGCACTCCGTCTGACTGTTCCCTTCTTGGACCACCTCTCTTCCCATTTGTCCAGGTCTCTCCATGCTCTTATTCCTGTGATCAGTTCCCTTATGTGTGTTTTTAATCCAGTTGTCCTCCTCTCATCTAAGTCCTGATCTGAATACTGCAACCTGTGGTTACCCTGTAATGCCTTGGTTCTGGACAAATCTACCATATACTTGTCTGCCAATTCAGACAGTTTCCCATGAGTTGCCCTGGCTTTTCGAGTGATGTCCTTTGCTATAAACAGTAGCTCATCTTGTTCGTACATGTCGATCCTTTCTGTTTGCTTACTTTCCCCTGAGGCGGAAAGCCGGGGGCGTTCTTTTCTTCCTGCCTGTAGAGCTAATTACAGTGTGTGTGACTTTTTAGGATTATTTTTTAAATTGCTGTACATATTTTACTGGGCGCTTTTTTATCACCCCTGTAGAATCGCCACCCAGAAGGTGAGATCTAATTCACCTCCTTGGGTTTACTAGTGCAGATTGATCCTACCGGCGCAGCCGAGTAAAGGCGCTGACGCCGGTAGACGCCGAATTGCCGCCGCCATCTTAGGAAGGCAGGCAGGGTAGCGGTCCAGCTTCTCGACCACTCCCGCCCTCCCGCCCTATTTAAGGTTCATCTGCCGGCTCCTCCGGTAAAATTGTTTGCTTACTTTCCCCTGAGGCGGAAAGCCGGGGGCGTTCTTTTCTTCCTGCCTGTAGAGCTAATTACAGTGTGTGTGACTTTTTAGGATTATTTTTTAAATTGCTGTACATATTTTACTGGGCGCTTTTTTATCACCCCTGTAGAATCGCCACCCAGAAGGTGAGATCTAATTCACCTCCTTGGGTTTACTAGTGCAGATTGATCCTACCGGCGCAGCCGAGTAAAGGCGCTGACGCCGGTAGACGCCGAATTGCCGCCGCCATCTTAGGAAGGCAGGCAGGGTAGCGGTCCAGCTTCTCGACCACTCCCGCCCTCCCGCCCTATTTAAGGTTCATCTGCCGGCTCCTCCGGTAAAATTGTTTGCTTACTTTCCCCTGAGGCGGAAAGCCGGGGGCGTTCTTTTCTTCCTGCCTGTAGAGCTAATTACAGTGTGTGTGACTTTTTAGGATTATTTTTTAAATTGCTGTACATATTTTACTGGGCGCTTTTTTATCACCCCTGTAGAATCGCCACCCAGAAGGTGAGATCTAATTCACCTCCTTGGGTTTACTAGTGCAGATTGATCCTACCGGCGCAGCCGAGTAAAGGCGCTGACGCCGGTAGACGCCGAATTGCCGCCGCCATCTTAGGAAGGCAGGCAGGGTAGCGGTCCAGCTTCTCGACCACTCCCACCCTCCTATCATGTGTAAATACAACTACACGTCCCGACCGCGCAGCGGGCGGGCGCAGCGGGCGCGCCGATGGCGCGCCTAAGGCGCGCCTAAGGCAAGCCCGTCTGCGCCCGTCCGCGCCTGGCCCGGGCCTAGGGCCAGTCCCCCTGCTCAGGCTACTACCGACTCACGGGTAAGTTGGTCTAGGGCACAGCTGTTACAAATAGGAGTGGGCTCCTGTGTTACATCGGCCCGCTGCCCCCCTAATAACCTGGACGGACAGGCTTTTAACTGTCCTCAGTGTAACCTATCTCTCCCCCCTTGGAGTGAACGTATCTTACCTCTCTCTCCTGCTCCGGAGGCTCGTATTTTGAAACTAGCATTGATCAACTGCAGATCCCTTCCTCGACACGCCAATGAAATTTGGTCGATTCTGACCACTCACAGTTGGGATATTCTGTTTCTTACAGAATCATGGACTAAAGATACCTCTAACCCGGATATCCATCTTGCCACCCCCCCGGAGTACCGCTTTCTGGGAATTAACCGAGAGCGAAAAACGGGAGGTGGTTTGGCCATCCTATACAAATCCCACCTTAACATAACCATTAAAAAAATTATGAACATTGGACTGATTGAGGCTATGTATTTTTCTATTGCTGACCTAGCTGCAGTTTACTTTACTGGCATCTTAGTCTACAATCCCCCTAAAGCTTCACCCTCTGCATTATCTCAGTTGATAAGCATTATCACGGATCTATCCCTTAAGCACCCGCACTTTATGGTTCTAGGAGATTTTAACCTCCATGTAGATGATCCTACCTGTATTCAAGCAAGGCGTTTTCTTGACGCCCTTCATAGCTTAAGCCTGAAGCAATTAATCCAAGGTCCTACACATGTGGCTGGCCACACGCTGGATCTTATTTTCTCCAACCTCCCAGGGATCACTATTTATCCTTCCCTCCCCCTTACCTGGTCTGATCATTTTTTACTTAGGGTGGACATTCCCCTCCCTCAGGCACCGATTCCGGTGGTATTGGGAACAGATTACAGGAGAAAATGGCATAAGATCACCTGCTCGGCCTTAGAGCCGTTAATTAGCTACCCTCTAGAGTCTCAAGTGGTAAACATTGATGACTGCGTTAATACATTCAACACGATCTTATCGGTTGCGGTGGACGAAATTGCTCCACTCCTACCGGTATCCTCTGCAAGATCTCGCCCCTCTGCTCCTTGGTTCTCAGATTCTTTACGGACAGAGAAAAGTCACTGTAAAAGATTAGAACGCTGCTGGAGACGGACATATGATGCTGAGGCTAAAATTATCTACAAAGCTGCCCTTAAGAAATTTATCAAACTAAAAAAATCTGCCATGACAGAGTTCTTTGCCACTCAAATAAAAGCCGCTGGCAATTCAGCTAAGACTCTGTTTAAAATTGTCAAAGACTTTGTAAAACCTCCTGCTATGACCCCCAACAACTTAGCCAACCAGTCTCTTTGCAGCGGACTATCTGATTTTTTTCAAGAAAAAATCGAAAAAATTGCATCCTCCTTTCCTCCACCTGTCACTCCCCTCCCCTTGGCCTCTACCACCCAGGATATGGTTCCTACCCTAGACTCCTTTAAGGCTCTTACGCCGTGCGTGGATGTCCTCAAATCACCTACGGCTTAATACTGACAAGACTGAGGTCCTGTTTTTTAATCAAAAAATGACCATCCCACCCCCACTCTGGTGGCCTACGGTACTTAACCCCCCTCCAGTCCCGGTCCACTCTGCCCGCAATCTGGGGTTCACATTTGATGATACCCTTTCCTGTAGCCCTCAAATCAATAAGGTTACTGCGACCTGCTTTGGCAAACTAAAAATGATGAGAAAGATCTTCCCTTTTCTGCCAATGGAGGCTCGCAGAACCGTCACTCAGGCTTTAATCATTGCCCATCTGGATTACGCCAACAGTCTATATGCTGGGGCCCCTCTGTATCAAATTGAACGCCTGCAGGTGATACAGAATGCTGCGGCAAGACTGATTGGTAACATCCCATATAGACACTCTATCTCTGCGTTTCGTAAAGAACTCCACTGGCTTCCTATAGCCAGCCGTATCAAATTTAAAACGCTTGTTCTGGCCTATCGTGCTCTGAACGGCTCCGGCCCAGAATACTTAAGAAAAAGATTGAGACTGTCTTACTCAGTCAGAGACCTTCGCTCTAACAATCTGCGTCTCATGCTTGTGCCTAGATTTCGGCGCTCAAGAATGGGTGGCAGAGCCTTCGCTGTCTTAGCTGCCAAACACTGGAACAGCTTACCGATCGACCTGAGATTCGCTCCATCTGAAGCTCTGTTCCGTAGAGGCCTGAAAACTTGGCTATTCGCTTCTATCTAGATTGCTCTTCTCTTCTAGCAGATAATTTTAGCGCCGGGACACCCCCGTGGGGGGTAGCCGTGCGCTCTATAAAATCCATAAATAAATAAATAAATAAATAAATAAATACCGTCTATTATATCGTCCAGGTCAGATCTTAAACTGGACACATCAAGTCTTTTGGCTTTAACCACCGCTTTCAGTATGGCATCTCTAGAGAGCCCATTTACATCTCTCCCATCACAGCTCTGAGTCCTGCGTCTAGGCTCAGGCGTGTTATGGGGAGTCCTCCCATGTTCCCATCTCTCCAGGTCCCATGCAGTTCCATCCTCTCTAGGTGGGTAGTGAAACACTCCCCTATTCCCCATAGTTCCACATTTCCCATTTTGTCTGGCTTCTCTAGGTGCATGGTAAGACATTCCGTTATTCCCCATCTCTTCACCATTTGCCGGTGGTCTCTGATCAGTCGGCACATGGCAAGATCCTTCACTGTTCCCTATGCTCCCACAACCCCAGTGCTGTACATTATCACTGGGTGCATGGTGAGTGCACCTAAACCTATCCCTATACTCTTGGGTCCTTTGTCCTCTCTCATTTTGAATGAGGCGAGATGCCTCTCCACACTCCATACTTCTGTTCCTTTGCTCCTGGCCATTTCCCCCGCCAATATGACGTATAACTCCTCTATTCTCCTGACTTTGACCCTCATGCTCTTGACTGCTTTCGCTTGCCCCGCAGTGAGATACTGTCCCGTTGCCTCGACTTCCCCACTCCGCTTCTGCTCTGGACCTGTTGCTTGGAGTTTCTGTGGACCCATCCCATTCTCTCAAGTCTGCTCTTAGCTCTGTATAGGTTTTCGGCCTTGGTCCCCTCAGGTCCATCGGTCCTCTTTGACCCCCCTGTTCTATTACTGGACCCACTGCTGAATCTAATGGGGTGTTCCACGTTACTGGTCCCGGCAATTGCCTCCAGGCATTTGTTGTGTTATTCCTCCTTTCCATCTCAACCCTTTCTCTGTCTCGCCGTACCTGCTCTTCCTCTCTCCCATTCTCTGGGTTGTAAATCGACACTATAGGACCTATTGTAACAGGTACTTGAAGAGCATCTGGCAATCCATAAGGTTCAACCTTTTCTATTGTTGGCGTTTTCTGTACCACAAACCTTCCGACTACTCTCTGTACAGGACTATGTTGAAGTGTCCCTTCATCTTTGGTAGGTACCCAATCCGCTAAAGGGAGTGGCCTATACCCTTCTATGCCAACCCTGTCTTCTTTTGGGAGCCCCGTACCTTCTGTCTCCCTATTGTCCGGAGGTGGTCTATCTATCAACAACCTATTTATGAGGCCGTCCTCCGACTTGCTCTCATCATCCTCTTCCATGGGTTTCTTTCCACCTGTAACCTCTCTCATGGGGTACAACTTATCTACCTCAATCACCTGTACCCTCCACTTCTTGGCTTCTTCATCCCATTTAGCATCTTGCACTGCCCTTACTGATCGCCGTACCCTTTCTTGGCGTCTGTTCTGACTCCTGTCGTGCGCCGCCCTAATCCACGCATTAAGGGCCTCAAACTGTGTTGGTCTAGGCAAAGGTCTCAGTGAGGACATGACTGCTTTCAACTGATGCAACACCTCTAGTCTAAATGTTCCGTATTTCGGAAAGGTCAATTCCTCATTCCCTTCTGTAATCTTACTCCAAGTCCCAAGCCACAGTATAGTATGCAACCCAACATTCGTTGCCATATAGTGAGCTGGTGTACCCTCCGGCGGCGCCTCTTCCCCGGAATAAGATTCTCTTCTTTTTCTCTTAAAAATCCCTCTCAAACATTTAAAACACTTCATGTTCAAACTTTACAAATCTCTATGTTCTCCGCGTTCGTTTACTTCCTGATGACAATCCACCAATCTCAGCGCGGTTTTCGCTAACTGGCCTATCACAGCGCGGCTCTTCACTGACGTCTCCCCAACCGTCCTATCACTGCGCGGCTTTAGCCGACGTCACCCCAACCGCCCTATCACAGCGCGGCTCTCGCTGACGTCTCTCGTCCCAGCGCGGCTTCACACCGACCGCCCTATCACAGCGCGGCTCTCGCTGACGTCACTCGTCCCCCTTTGCAGCAGTTCCCCTCCTTTCTCCGCTCGTCTCCCGGTCATGCATGCGTCCCATTCATACTCTGAAAAAAAATGATTACTTACGACCAAGCGATCACCTTTCTCTGACTGTACGTCCACAGTCTAACTGTAATTGTCACCTTAACTGACGAAATGTCTTTCCGTGTACGTCCAGACAATCGCCTTCTCTGATAGGTTACTTGCACACGGTAACTTTCGACCTGCGTCCGTCACCCACACACTCACTCTTGCATTCCCCCTATCTCGGTCCTGCGGGCGATCAATGGTACCTCATGACCCCCTTACTCTGGTCGACAATTACTCTGGATGTTCGATACACCCGAACCACTTAAGCTCTACCCCGAACTTAAGATTTACCAGGTTGCGCGCGCTCACAACCTTCTCACAATCACACTACAGGCATTCAACTCCGCATGACATTACAATACAAATACAACACAAAACACCGCAATCTGTCCACGCATGACCCTTGTTATACTCACTCTCGTCCGATTCTGCTGCTTTTCTCTCGCGCCGTCAGCACCTTCTTCGGCAGGCCACCTCTCGATCTAGGGACCTTGGGGTAAACTTAACCTAGTCTAGATCACCTTCCTCAAGAAGGTAACCATCCTACTCTGCTACCAACTGTTAACGCGGGATTGTTGGTCTATAGTTATAGATCTAGATCCCAACTCAGGTTGACTGAACCGTTGGTACCTGTCATTGAGTAAAAGGCAATCCACTACTAAGTTAATCAGTTAAAGACTTACTCCACTCTAAAGAACCACTCAAGCTTAAAAGTTTAAAAATGTATTACAAAGCCAAACTTAACTGGAGATACAAACATCTCAAAATAAGATTCAAAAGATATACGGGTATCAATACAAACATGAATTTTCTAAATGCTCTTAGTCGGCAGAAGAATATCACCAAAACAAATTCTAGAATTATCAAAGTTACGAGGATAAACACAAGCTGTAGCTTGTGAGTCATTTACAGAAAGGAAAGAAATCAGATTAGACTGTCCCTACACTAGACTAAGTGACATCCCTACTTAACAAGATCTTAACCTAAAAAGGTGTCAGCAGTGGTGACTTCCAAAGAAGAACACACACTTCCCTTAGTCTTTGTTCCAAAACGATGTTTCGCAGTTCCCTATCTGCCTACCCATCCGCTCTCTTAGGTTCCTCAGATCATCTGCCTTACCTCCACCCAGGGGTGCTGTCCCTAATACAAAATCACATTTACATTAGAAACGCCCCCAAAGACGCCCCTCACGTGGTGTTGTTTCTGGCGGCAACTTCCATGCTGGTACTCCTTCTAGGCCCATCGTTAGCGTTGACCTTGCTTCCCAGGCTCCTCTCCGGCAAGACGGTACCCCCAGGAAATTCCTGAAGACTCCTCCAGGCCTGCACCAGGCTCTCTTGAACAAAAGTCTATTCATCACTTTCCTGATAAAAACCCCCTCGCACCTGCAAAAGACACTTTCTCTGTGGGCCCCAAATTCCGGCCTCCACCATATCTTTAAGTCGTAAACCATGTAACAGACTCAGCGTCCTGTGCCTAACACGACTTTTCTCTAACGAGCACATGCAGATCAAACGAAATGACTTTATCTATTCAGGCCTGATAGGATTCCATGAAACGGGCCTATGCACTTCTACAAAACATTTAATTTCTTTAGTTTAAACAATATTCTAACTTATTACACACAATGATTATATAAACGTCTATAAAACATATATATCAGTCCTAAGTTCAGTAATACTTGAATCATAATAACATTAAAATCCAGATTATGTGGAAATACATCAGTTTCTTGTACTCTTTCTGAACTGCCATGTGGCCTACACATTTCCACGTTTAGCAGAATTACATTTTCCTTTACAACAGCCACATAACATGAGATTTCAACATCATTCTAACATCTTTGAATTAGCTTTTCACACTCTATATAAGTATTCTATTCTAATTAAACACTATTATGTACCTTCACTCTATAATTTCGACACTCTTATATACTGTTTACTAAACTAATACAACATGCTTGTAAATATGGTATACTTCTACAGTTTTTCTTAATTTGCGCTCTCTCACTACCATTCTGACGTGCTGTCTTGACATACAGACCATCTTTGATCGTGCATTTACCATACACCAGCCATGGCATGCTCAAACATGTGCTAAAACTGGAGCTAAACTTCTGCATTAGCCTGACCACTGTACCAGATGCTTTACTGTGTGTGTCAGTACAGCTTGCACAGTGATTTGTATATACACTGATATTTGCACACATACTGAACAGTACACCAGTTGTAGGACATTTAGCAATTTTAACAAAATGTTCCAAATGAGGTTCTTAATCTCACACAGTGTTGCCAAAAACAAGTGAGAAACACTCAGGTGCAGCCAATGTTGTTTCTGATAAAAGAAATCTGTATTAGAACAAAACTTTACAACTCAGTTGAGTATTATTGGTTCTAATACCGTAAAAGCAGTGCACAAACTCAGCACAATAGGGCATGGTAAGCCAAACAGGGGCACACATTTTTGAAAGGACAAGGATTCTAAAGCCAAGGAATGGGCAATTTTATTTTGTAAAAGTGGCTAAAACGTTGACACCTCATTTATTTTGTTTTGTTTGCTCTATGAGCTGACATAATGTACCCAACCTGCTCTAAAAATGGCGCGGAGAGCTTGTGTGTAAATAGAGGTACATTACAGTAATTATAGGTGTTCTATCTGTGTATCCAGCTTTTCAGGATATGATCTCATGGAAAGTCAAACTGAGGGAAAGTTGTAGAAATGGGCAGTTCTTTAGAGTTGGCCGGATATTCAGCTAACTCCTCCACCCTTGTCTTGGGCGTGTGCCCACCCTCAGCACGGCTCGGATGTCATTATACCCGCCTACTACAGTACTAAATACAGTTATGACCTAGCCGATAGATCACCAGGTCTGTCCTACCAAATATACCCTACTACTACCCTGTGGAAGATATCCATGGCTTGCTTTGTTGGAAAAGAGGCGACAGAGAGGGCAAATAAAGCGTTTGATAGCTCTGCCAGCCTTGTGACTGATGATCCTTAGTGCAAAATGTCTTGCACCGGGGTAAAAATGGAGAATGTCCATTTTGCTCCATTTTGGCTGGTTATATAATTTGGAGTGGAGCAGACATTGTGATCCACGCTTTATATATTAAGGAAATATGCATCAATTTGACTCTACTCACCTTTGTGTACATTAAAGGCACTGCTTATTTAGAAGTGAAATCCGTTTGCACCAGTCCTCGTTGTGAGAGTTGCAAAATATTGTGCAAAATAAATGTAATACACTCTTGCACAGAAGTCACGTTTCTGCATTCTGTCCCCCTTGTATGAATCAGTGCAGATATTCAGTGCACATTTCTGAAAATGCCCATGTGACTTGGGGCCATATGTATCAAGCATTTTCGCATTCGCAAAGGCCGAAATTCGCCGAATTTGCGGGTTTGCGAATGCGAAAATGCTCTTCGGCATGTATGAATGCAAAACGCATCGAAAATAAGGAATCGCAAAAAATGCGATTCCCTCGTGTGCGAGAAGTCCCAATCTGCGAATAAATAGCGATATTGCACAATAGCGAATTAAAATTGTGCGAAAATCGCTAACGCATATTCGCTAAATTAGGAACTTGCAGAAAATTCGCAGATCAGCATTTTTCGCTAAAAATAAATTGCAATGCGATGTATGAAAAATTCGCAAATAGCGATTTTTAAAAATTCGCTAAATACAGAATCGCAATTACCACCAAATAGGAGCAGGTGGTAACCAGGTGCAAACTATTTAAGCTGCCTCTGAATTCAAAAAACTGTTTGCCACAATGGCGGGGCTTTACATCATTGCAAGGAGGATGCGTTTGAGAGCTGCTGCACAGAGGAGGCTACGGCAGGAGAGGATATTCCGTTTGCGCGTGACCATCTCCCAGCGCCTTGAGGAGGAGCTCTACACACATTACAGGCTTAAGGAAGACAGCATAAATGATTTAATAGCAGAACTCAGACCCTACAACACCCCACACGCAGGACAAATGCCATCTCCACAGAAATACAGGTCCTGTGTTCATTACACTTGTTGGCATCTGGAAGTTTTCAGGGGGTGATTGCCTCTGCAGGAGGGGTGTCACAAAGTGCCCTATCGCGATTCTTTCATGCCTTCCTAGATGCCATGGTTCAGAGGATGGCACATCACATTTACTTCCCCAGCACACCACAGGCAATAGCACAGACAAAGCAGGACTTCTATCAGATCTCAAATTTCCCACACGTGATAGGATGCATAGATGGGACACATGTCGCTATATCCCCCCCTCAGGCAATGAACACATCTTCAGAAACCGTAAATGCTACCACTCACTGAACATTCAGGTGGTGTGTGATGCACAACACATCATCACAGACATCGTAGCTAAGTACCCTGGCAGCACACATGATGCATTCATCTTCCGACACAGTGGGATATATCTTAGACTCTCAAGAGGGGAGTTTGGCGAGGGATACCTACTCGGTAAATACCTTCAGACATAGGGGCCATTAATACCAACTACCATGTGCATGTCACAGGCTAACATATATTTATCTAATCCACAGGTGACAGTGCTTATGCAGTACGGGATTTCATCCTGACTCCCTACCTCAATCCCAACAATGCAAGTGAACGCAGGTACAACAGGGCACACATTGCTACCAGAGGCACCATCGAACGGACATTTGGGATCCTGAAAAGCAGATTCCGGTGCCTCCACAAAAGTGGAGGTGCACTCCAATACAGCCCCAACACGTGCTGTAAAATAGTGGTGGCTTGTGCCATGCTCCATAATATTGCCACGAGAAAAGGGACACCAGTGGAGCTGAGTGACTCAGGATCCTCTGATGTGGAGGGGCCTGGACCTGGATGGATGGTAGCTGGTAGAGCTGTTGCAGCGGCAGGGCGCCAGAGGCGTGATGAGATTACGCGCAATTATTTCTAGGTAAGAAAAAACTAAACAATGCCAAGTCATGTAAGTGTGAATGTTGATTTTAATCCTTAATAGCAGGATATGTATGAACTCAAAAGGTACAATATTCAAACAAGATATATTTAGCACTTGTTACATTCACAGTGCTCTAAACAGTAAAGGTGTGCCTCACAAGTTGGATGCTGCACAGGCTAATGTTCGGTGGAAGGTGTAGCCCTATTGGTTCTCCCACTACGGCGTCTCTCTAAGGTTGGTGGTGGGGTGTTGCTGCTCCTAACTGACTGATTGTCCTCTTCGCTTAGAGTCAGTACTCCCGACCCAGTTGTGCGTAATTGACGCAACTCGTCCACAGCAGTGGTCACTTGTGTGAGCGCATTAGCTATGTCCTGTGCAGCATGGCTGAATTGGCGCTGCATCTCAATGCTGCGACTGGCCTGGATGCTACATGTGGCTGCCAGGCGGTTGATTGCCCGGGTGTACCTGTCTTGGCGTTGCCAACCTCTGCACCTAGCACTTCTCTCAGAACGTATTTCTTCACATACGGCCTGTAGGCCATCCTTCATGTCATTCCTTAGTGCACGTAAGCCCTCCCTCATCTCCCTTTGTAAGAGTTTTATGTTTTTCGCCTGCAGGCGCTGCACCTGCAACATGTTGAGTTCCAGTCCTGCATACACTGATTCTTCGCCTTGCTCATCAAAGAGGTTGGCTGTGCGTCGTCTGCGCCTGGCTGCACTCCGTGGGACATGCTGTTGTGTTGATGGTCCCTGTCGCTCTGGCTGTATGTCCACATTTGGTGCAATTTCCCCACTTTCTTCTTCATCATCCTGGATTGGCGCTAGAGGTCTGACTATGGGTTGCCTTCTACGTCTGTGACTGGTCACAGGGCTGTCCTCCCCTTCTGTGTCGACATCTTGGCCTGCTTGTCCTGACTCAGTGACTGTCACACTGGCTGAGGGTTGTGTCGAAGATAGTGCTGTGAACAGAACAGCACACATTAATTAACTTCACTGACTTGCACTGTATAAATAAAATGTTCACACCTCTAACAAGTACATTGGTGTCTTCTTTAACTCTCAAGCCTGGCAGAATACATGTTTGACAATTTTTCCTGCAAATTTTAAACTTTGATTTACATGTGACTACATCTCCCATGATGCATTGCTGGGTCTGCCTGTGTGCCTGCACTGGACTAACTATCTGGTATCTTGACCCTGGGTCACTGCTGGGGGGTGTTGGGGGGTGTTATGGGTGTGAGGGCATGGTTCTTACCTTTTGCAGATGCTGGCTGGTCAGAGCTGTCCAAATCAGCCAATCCTCCCACACTCTCTGGTAGCAGGGTCCCCTCCACCAGTTCCTCCAGGGGTGTTGAATCTGAAACAGATGATGTCCCACCACCTGTTAGCCTGGACTGCTCAAGCCTGGCAGCTAGTTTCTCCTTGGAGCGCAGCCGCAGGTCGTACCATCGCTTTCGGAGGTCCTCAACACTCCGGGTGTTACACCCACAGCATTCACCTTGTGCTGTATGTCTTCCCAGATCCTCCTTTTGCGACTCTCTTGCACCTCCCTGGATTTCTTTACAAACAGTAATTCATTGTTTGTCACCATTTCATGGATCAGTGCCTCCAATTCAGCCTCAGAAAATATTTGTTTTCTTTTCCTGCTTTCACTCTCCTGCTGCTGGGAATCCTGCATGGGCGTGGCTCCACTCTCAGCCATGGTTCTCCAGGTGACTGCACTGTTCCAAACACACCTTCACTCTGCCTCTGAATCAGGAAGTCAGGTGCAGCATGGGTAGTCAATCACTTCCTGGTTGTGATGTCATCATGCTGCACCAGAGTTCCTGATTGGAACATTCTAGAAATTCGCTAAATTGCGATTTTTCGTCCGTTTTTGAGAATTTTCGCTAAAATTGCGATTTTGTGATGCGAATTCGCATATTATGCGATTCCTACATGTTAAGGAATCGCATATGGAGTAATCGCTAATAAATAGCGATTTTTAAGGAATCGCTATTTATTAGCGATTTCTTTCATACATATCGATTTGCGATTCTGAATGTGCGATTCGGTAAAATTCGCAGATTCAGAATCGCAAACCTGTTCTTTCATACATATCGCCCTTGGTCATTAAGCATTAAACGCTTTCCTTACTAATTTTCGATAATTTAAGTATGAATGAATCCTAAATCAAATTACCCCAAAAGTGATCTCACATGCGGACATACTCCACGCCTGCAAACACACCATAGGCTTACCAGACACACAGAGCAGGATACTGGCACAACCTTGTTTGCTTGTCTAACCTAGAGATAAGTAATGTTCTGAAGGTTCCTCAATTCTGGACAAAGGTAACTATTCAACAACATACAACACCACGAAAACAATTCACCACCCAGAGATTGTTCACTAAAGTACTAAATAGATATGACTTACCCACACATCACCTGGGAGGAATTCCACAACTCGCAACCACACAATTGATGTGGGTGCTCAACAAACCCGGGTGGGTTCTGACTCACAAATATTTCACAGATGACACTAATGAAAGCAGGAGAGCTCCAAGAAGTGCAATGTTATTGATTCATTTAATGAACATTAACAGCCTTGTTATCAGTGAGGGTATTTAGCTCATATTACTTCAATCAATAAATAGGAAAATGTTATCTGATCTGCAGGGAATGAAGGGTGGGGTGGAGATCAGGCTGCCGGCAGTGGTGCCATGATAAGAGTGAAGCCACAACGTCCAAAAACCATGTTACTAGAGGGGCTCTCATGTGCTTCACCCCATTAGCTGAGAAATACTGAGCCAGGTGAAAGATAAAAGGGTAGGACTTTGAGCATCAGGGCAGAAATCTGGATTCCCAAAAGACAAAGGGGCATATTACCAAGATTAAGCGATATTTATCGCTTAACACAGTTAGCTACAATATTATTATCGCCGAGCTCCGCCGATTTTTATCGCAGATAAACCTTGCTATTATCAAGGTTTAGCTCAAAAGCGATAAAAATCGGCCGTAATGCATGAATATCGCTGAAAAGTCAGCGATATTCATGCATTACCGAGATAATGCTCTTAGCCATGTTATCCACCTAGCATTGGATAACATGGCTAAGTACTGCTCTGGGCAGGCGTTAGCTTTTGGAGATATATTTCCAAAAGTACGCCTTTGTAGGTAATAGGAGATAGCGATGTTAGCGACTGTTTACAGTCGCTAACATTTTGGCACGCCCACTTTGCATGTCATTAGCGATAAATATCGCTGACATGCAAAGTGGGCCCCAGGATGATCGCTATCTCCTACAAGCTGCCGCTACGTGGTGTTAGCGACTGCTAGGTAATGGGGCGATAAAATTTCCGCTAAAGTTGCGATAAGGCCCTTGGTAATATGCCCCAAAATTGGAGTACCTTATCAGTGCGCGGAGGTACACCAGAACTAGAAATAAGACAATAAATATGACAATAAATATTATTGTCTGGAATCACAAAATCTGTAAGCAAAATGTTGAGCCACTTAAAACAGTCTGAGAAGTGGCTGAACCAGTAATACATTTGTAGTATTTATATAGTGCACACATAGCCGTAGGGCAAAGAAGCCCTTTGGCAATGACTTAAAAATACAGAGGGGCATATTAGCAAGGAACAGGCAAAATTAACGCTAAGGGTGCTTAACGTTCATTTTTTTTAATGCCTGCTATCGCTGGATAATATTGCCTGGTTATCGTGTTATTAACAACGCTAACCACCTAGGCGATAAAAAATTCAGCTATAGCGCCATTTTGGGAGGTTATCGCTGGTAATGCGGCGATAAAACTACAAGGATAGGGATGTCCTTGTTGATAGCCCATGGTCGACTTAGCCATGTTATCCACCATGGTCGACTTAGCCATGTTATCCACCTCCCATTGGATTACATGGCTATGTCTGACAATTAGCAGACGGAAAAAAGCAGCGTTAACCAGGGTTAGCGTGAAGTTTGAAAATAGGAGAAATATCGCTTAGCGACATTTCTCCTATTATTTTGCACTGGAACGCCCACTTTGCATCTCATTAGAGATGCAAAGGGAAGCGTAATGAAAAATAGTGCTAGCATGAGATTTTGCATGTTAGCACCCTGTTGTTGATAGGGCGATATGTTTATCTCCGCTTCTTTGGCTTTTAAAGCCAAAAAAGCAGAGATAAAGCCCTTGTTAATATGCCCCAGAGTTCCTTCCCAGGAATTAGTGAAGAAGTTGGCCATCTTCTTGTAGGCCAATTTCCTAACTCTTCCCCCAGTTCTCCTTTAGTCCAAGCTCATCATGGTTGCCCTTACAGGAGGCGAATGATTTGCCAAGGCCGTTAGGAGAGTTAGGACATCTTCAGCTTTGGATAGCCCTTGTACAGTCAATTCTGGAAACAACAAATAGTGGCACAAGCCACTGCACTGTAATGTAATGTCGGTGACATTCTGTCATGGACATGGCCTCACAGTGCTGTTCAACAACCCAGGTGGCATCCTAACAATATTCTGAGTATTGATCGCAGATCAGAGCCTGATTCAGCTAGTGATGATGTCTTTCCCTGAGGTTCCGTGAATTCTGAACCCGTTTTATAAAGGTCATGGTTTCGTTACGAATTTGATATTAGCGAACCGTAACTAGTTAGTACGACAAGTATGAGTGTTTTCATCACGTTAGACCGATGGATTCACTACGTATTTAGGGATTTCGTTCTGAAACCTTGGGTTCCATTTTGTGTATGGCAGCCATTTTGTGGTTGCCCTCACATAGGCCGATAACTGTGGCTGAACAAGTCCTTTAAGTACATGTACCTCCAGTTCGTGCTGACTCCAGTTTGACCTGAGTGAACTGACCCTGTTGCCTGAAGCTGACCTTGATAAACCAGTTCCTGCCCTTTAGCTGATCAAGATTAAAGATCAGAGCACAGGACATCGTAAAACTTTTATTGCACACAAATATGCCTTATCCTACTCACACCTGTTTCTGCTCCTTTCTTTATGGTCTGTTTACGATGGGGATGTGCCCTTTTTTATTATGGGTTCGTTCGACCTGTCTTAAGAAGAATGTTGGGTTTGACCGATGATTGATCATGGGCTGGGTAACTGAAAAGTGGGTTTTACCGTCATGCAATACTTTGGGTGTGGATACATGTGATTGGACAGTTTGTAAATGTTAGGTATTTCTCTGGAATGTGATTTTTGGCATAAAATAGGATGACTTGCTTTGTAAAATTGAGCAGTCTCCTGAGAACTCATACTGTGTTGACTTCTAGGACTTCCGTTACTGGCTGCAGCCAATAAATTCGATCTTTGACGCCACCAAGAAGTTTCCGTGTCTCTGTGTTCTAAGACAGGTGATACCCGAAGACTTTGGGCGTGCCCCTGGCGCCGCCGGGTCTTAAATAACCCGGTTCTTCAGTTGGTGCTTCCAACGTGGGGCGACTTCAGTGGTACCGGTCCAAGCCTGAAGATCGTGAGGAGCTTCGTGAGGAAATTCTGGAGGACGGCCACCACTTCATCGACCCCGGCATGTCGAATGTGGACTGAAGGTCTTTTCTGCGAGGCTTCCCGCTTTCCTGACGGCTACGAAGGACTGCTGCCCTGACTGTCGCCCTGTCTTGGACCCATTTATGATGCTTTGTACGGCGAGACGATAGACGGGTCTTCTGGTGGCGTAACTGATACCTCAGTTAAGTATAAGTGGGCCGCTCCCAGTCCTTAGTTTTTGGTCCTTTGGTTCTTAGTTTGTTTGGTCCTTAGTTTTGATTTGAAAATTGCAATTTCCAAAGCCGAGGGTCTTGTATATTTACGAGTGTATCGGTAGAGATAATCCCTTGAAGTTTGAAGCTCGATTAGTGAGCGAAGATGCCTAATCGTAGCAAATTTGGTACTTGGTTTGGTTGTGGTTGTAACAGGGATTCCCGATTGGAGGATTCATGTCCGATACCTCCGGTTGGAACTCCGACTTATGAGCTCTACTCTAAAGACGGCGTGGGCCCCATTACGTTCAATGAAGTATGGGTCCGATACACTAGGAAAGACGGTGTTTTAAAATGGCCACATCATGGTAACTATGACACAGAGATTCTAGATAATTTGGAAGTGAAACTATTTAAGAAGAAAGCCCGGCCGGCAATGTTTGACTCCTTTCGCCTTTGGCGTAAAGAAGCCAGACAACGAGAAATTAAACAAGCTGAAAGAGATAAAAGAGAAAAGGATGTATCAATAATGCAAGCTGCTAGCCAGTTTAAAGAAAACGAGGAAGATAAAGCAATTGAGGTGTCAGATAGGCAACATAATATGGCTATTGATAAATGTTATCCAGCATTGCCACCTCTTCTTGAGAATGCAACGAAGGACCCTGAGAAGGATCCTTTGATGTCACATTTGTTGAGATTACCACCCCCATATGCACAGAGTGCTACGGCACCTCCGCAACCTCCAGTTGCACAACCTCCTGTTGCTGTTCCGCCACCGGCTCCTCCTCAGCTGGTTCTTCCTCCTACGGCGCAGCCTCCTCTGGGGCCACGGACTTTGTCTGGAACTATTTTGCCTTATTCTCCTGTACCTTCAACTTCTCTTGCTATTAACCCTACACTTCTATCACCTCAAAATACTTTGTCTCCTGTCCTTATGACAGCTTCTCCTTCTGCTCGACAACGAATGACTGATACTGTTACTGGTCTTTTGTCTCCTTTCTTTGGGTCATTGAGTATGACCCCTGTTTCTGCACGTAAACAAATGCGTAGTCAGCTACCTGGTCCCGAAGAACGGGCAGTGTTAGATCTCTTGGCTCGCAGATGGGTTTCGAATGTTTCGAGGTATAATTTGGAGTCAGTTATGGATGTTTTCCAGCAGTGGGAAGCACCCAAGCAAAGGTATGTTTTTGAAGTTATGTGTACTTTCCTTCATGAGGAATGGGAAGATAATGATTTGGGTTCAGTTCCTGTAGAATTGCTAAATGTCCAGTCTGAGTTTGCGAAAGGGACGATAGTGGGTCCCGGAATTGAGAATGCAGTTGCGATGGTACTTGCGTTAAGGAGCGATTTCCCTTCTCAGCGACTGTTTGAGCCTGATTCCGCAGTTAGGAGGAAAGTGAGACAGTATCCGATGAGAGAAGTTCCTCCAGTGTGGCGTGATGCGGTAGCTGCTGGTCCGAATAATGTTCCCCCAGCTATACCAGCACATTTTCAAAGAGTATGGGTACATGTGCCATGGAAGAGAGTAGAAGTTTTGGCCCTTAAACAGTCTTTACCTGATCCCCGTAAAAATCCAGCTGGCTATTACAAAGAATTGTCCCAGACAGTTGACGCATGCATCATGAATTTAGCCGACATAGATATGCTGTTGGGTAATGTAGTACCTCAACCTCTGTGGGCAAAAATTCGTCATGAGGATCATGCAGTTGAATTAGGTGACACATGGCTCAATATTGCTGCTGCAGACGCTAGACAGATTGGTGGTGCTAAACCTGAAGCTTTAGTGGCAGATCTACCTGGCAGAATTATAGATCTTATGAAAACGATGAAGCCAGCGTTACGAGTAAATTTGGACAAGTTAGCAGCATGTAAGCAAAAGAAGGACGAAAGTGTATCTGATTTCTTCACTAGGTTTTAAGAGACATTTATAGATCATAGTGGTCAGGATATGAGTACGGAAGGTGGGCAAAGATTGTTCGTAGATAAGTTCGTCTTTAACTTACTGCCTGAACTATGTAATAAGTTGAAAGATTCTGAAAGTTCTTGGGCTGTTTCTTCGTCGGCCCAGATATTGGCAACTGCACAGTACTATGAGAATAGGGATAAGGACGAGAAAGATAGAGTAGAGAAAAAGACTAAAGACTTAAAGACGAAGGTTTTTTTACAGCAGGTGTATCCGCCTCGCTCGAATCAGCAAGAATCACAGCAACGCCCACAGTTTCAGTAACCTCCGCCATTTCAGAGACCGCAACAGAACGTTGGGTATTTTCCTCCAAGACCACACTTGGGTTTGAATCAGTGTGCGTATTGTAAGGAGGAAGGTCATTATAAAAATGAGTGCCCTGTGTTGCAACAACGCGCGAGTGGTATGCCGGCCCGAGAGGTCGTGGTGGTTTTCAACAAGTGTCAAGGGGTAGAGGACATGGTGCGTTTCCTCAGGACGAACGTTCCTTTCCCCCACAACATTCTATGAATTGCTTTGATCAACAGAAAATTGCATCTGGTAAGTCGACTCAGTACTATGCTGATGACTATTATGTTGAGAGTGAGAATGCTGACTACAATGATTGCTAGGACAGCCATGGACAAAGAGAGGGAGTAGTGTCGGTTCCAGTAGATCAGAGTGGGCCTTATGTTGCAGTAGCCACATCGGGTGTGGTAGAGCCTTTTCTTTTGAATACTGGTGCAGCAAAGAGTTCTATCATGCACTCTAAACTCCCTGGCGCACCTTTGTCTGGCTTAACGAATGTTTCAGTAGGATTCTCCGGCGCCCCAGTTTGTAATCCAGTTTCTAGTCCCTTGTCTCTTTCTATAGGGCCTTGTGAATTGGAAGCACCTCTCATTTTAACGACAGGTTGTGGTGAGAATTTGTTAGGCTTGGATTTGTTGAAAAGGTTGCATGCCACATTATGTTGTTCTCCTGGAGTACAGCTTACATTGGGTAAGAAAGTGATCTTTCCGATGTATTTGTCTAAAGATCGGCTTCCACCGGAATTGCGTTCTCTCCCTGATACTCTTTGGGCTACTGGTCCTAATGATGTGGGTCTTTTGGAGATTAGATTCCACCTTACGTTGTAACGCTTAAAGCAAATGTTAAATTAACCGCGTATTCCCAAATATCGGATTTCTAGCGATGGTGAAAGAGCGCTTTTAGGAATCAACTATGATCTAATTGAGAAAGATGTGATTGAAGAGACGAGAGGTAATGTGTGCAACAGTCCTGTTTTGCCTGTCTTGAAACGCACTGACTCTTCTCAGCCACCTGTTTACAGGTTTGTGATCGATCTTAGAGAGGTTAACAAAATTGTCGTGCCACAGTTTCCAGTTGTTCCCGATATTACTGCTTTGTTGACTTTGATTCCTGCTTCAGCTGCTTGGTTTTCGGTTATAGATCTGAAGAATGCTTTCTTCAGCATTCCAATTGCCGAGGAAAGTAGAGATATTTTTAGCTTTTCTTTAGGAGGCCGAAGCTTCCGGTTTAAGAGAGCTCCTCAAGGCTATTGCGAAAGTCTTTCTATTTATAGCCAGGCTTTGAAAACTCAACTTGATACTCTTGTGTTGCCTGCTGGTGCTGCTCTTATTCAGTATGTGGATGATCTGTTAGTGGCAGCTGATGATCAGAACACTTGTAAAGAAGCTACTCTTTCTTTGCTGCGACATTTGTCGGACTTGCATCATAAACTGTCACCTTCTAAGTTGCAGTATTGTTGCCAAGAAGTGACATACTTAGGTCATCTCTTGTCAAAGGAGGGAAGAAGGTTGACCCCAGAACGAATTCAAGCGATTGCGCAATGACTGTACCAAGCACACAGAGAGAAGTGCGTGCTTTCTTGGGTATTACGTCGTGTTGTAGACATTGGATTCCAAATTTCTCTCTATTAGCGAAACCTCTGTTGGCTCTGACTTGTAAAGATACACCGAATCCTCTTCTGTGGTCTGACGATTGTCAGAAAAGTTTTTCTGAGTTGCGTGATGCATTGTGTTCTGTTCCTGTGTTGGGTACTCCAGACTATAACAAGTCTTTCACGTTGTATGTGCACGAGAGAGAGGGATGTGCGTTGTCAGTGTTGACACAATCTTTTGGGGACAAGCAGCGTCCATGCGCCTATTTTTCATCAACGTTAGATCCGGTAGCTAGAGCGTTGCCGAGTTGCTTGAGAGCTACAGCGGCAGCGGCTGTTTCTATCCGACAGTCTGCTGGACTGGTGATGGATAATACGTTGATTATGATGGTTCCGCATGCAGTGGATACCTTATTAAACAGGACTAAGACACAGCACCTTACTAGTGCATGTCTTTCAGGCTACGAGTTGACACTGTTGGCTAGCCACGTCCACATCAGAAGATGTAACGTGTTGAATCCAGCTACGTTATTGCCGATCTCTATAGAGACGGATGCTCAAGAACAGCATGATTGTTTTCTTCGTACAGAGGAAGAAACAAAAGCTGGAGTGGATCTAAAAGACACTCCTTTTGAGAATGTGGACGGTACGCTGTGGGTTGATGGTTCGTGTTTTAAGCTTCCGAATGGTGAGACGACTGCAGCGTATGCTATCACAACTTTAAATACAGTTGTTGACACAGCACATATATCACAGAATTCTGCGCAAGCAGCAGAGTTGATTGCACTGACTAGAGCGTGTGTTTTGTCTGAAGGAAAGAGAGTGAATGTGTATACCGATAGTCAGTATACGTTTGGTGTTGCCCATAGTTTCGGACGTTTGTGGAAAGAAAGGGGATTCCTCACATCCCATGGGACTAAAATTCAGCATGGACAGTTGGTGAATGAACTTCTCGAGTCACTTACTTTGCCGAAGCAAGTTGCGATTGTGAAGTGTAGTGCTCATCGGAAGGGTACGGATGATGTTGGCCGTGGTAATGCGTTTGCGGATGAAGTTGCGAAAGACACAGCAAGAAATCTGATGAGTCGAATGTATGTGGCAGGCCCTGCGAGATGGATTGGTGATGTCGGAATGTGCGAAGATACGATTGAGAGTGTGAAATCGATATAGGCTGAAGCTACTGAGAGTGAGAAGAATGTATGGAGAGAAACTACGGGTAGATTGGATTCGACTGGCTGTTGGGTTGAATTGTCAGAACACCAAAGATGGATGTTGCCAGATGCGTATGTGCTTGCAGCGGTTACGATGGCACATGGTTTGCCTCACATTAGTGTGAAAGGGATTTGTAAGTTGTTGGCTCCAGTATGGCAGAATGCTGGAATTCCCAAGTGTGCGGAGAATGTGGTCAAGAATTGCATGGTGTGTCTGATGTATAATCCTGGCAAGGGAACTCCAACTCCAACTGGTCACTTTGCTCCTCCGACGTATCCGTTCGAGGTTTTGCAATTGGATTTCATCCACATGGAAAGGTGCAATAATTTAAAGTATGTCCTTGTAGTTGTTTGCGCCTTTTCTAGATGGGTAGAAGCATACCCCCTAAAAGATAATACTGCCTCGTCCACTGCTTAAGTCCTGGTCAAAGAATATTTACCTAGGTTTGGGTTGCCAAGGATGGTGTGGAGTGATAATGGAAGTGAGTTCGTGGGGAAGGTGATGAAGAGAGTGTGTGAAGGGTTGGGAATTCACCAGAAATTCCACGCTGCGAATCATCCCCAATCAGCTGGTTTAGTTGAGTGCTATAATGGCACGTTAAAGTTAAAGCTGGCTAAGATTCAAGCGAGCACTGGTCTTCAATGGCCTGATGCTTTACCGTTGGCACTTTTGTCGACTAGAACTACAGTACATTCCCGGATTGGCCTTAGTCCCTATGAAATTGTTTTTGGCCGTCCGGCGAATGTGTGGGGAGTGCCGAGGCCAGTGAAGTTTAGTGACATCGAATATCATGTGTTGGTGGACTATTTGTATGATTTGACGGCTAAATTGCGTGTCTTGCATCAACAGGTTCATGATAACTTGCCACCAGCATCTGTGGATCCAGGTCACACCATCAATCCCGGTGACTGGGTCCTAGTGAGGAATTTTCAGCGGACCAAAAACGAGCAGCCCCGCTGGACCGGCTCCCACCAGGTGCTCCTGTCCACAAGAACTTCGGTGAAGGTCTTTGGGAAGAAAAATTGGATTCACGGCGTACATTGTAAGAGGGTGCCTTTACCCCTGCCGTACGACCAGTGGATCCGTGATGGTGTGGGTGATTCAGAGACAGAAAGGGTGCCGAAGTTTGCACCGTTTAGCGACGCTGAGTTGGTGTGGAGAGGCTCCGAGAAAGAAGATGGCGAAGTCCTTCATGAAGCTGTGCTTTTGTCTCTAAGATTGGACACTACTGAACCTGATTTATTATTCCAAAGTCAAACGAAGCCTGGTAAAGGCCGTTATAATTTACGACCGAGAAACAATTGACAATTAAAGTTTAATTTTTTTCCTCCTTTTGCTTTTGGAGAACTGCACTCTCTCATCCAATAAACTGTTTTGGCCTATTTTTCTTTTTCGAGCTGCAATCCGAGCTCAGCTGTAGGGTCGCGGTATAAAGACTTGGCATTGCAGGCCATAGACACAAGGTCGACGGTTCTGGTTGGTTTCAGGGCGTTCCCTGGACTGACAGACGCATTCCTTAGCACAGAAGAACCAACTGCCGCGAACAGCACGGTTAGAGGATGGAGTTTCCTGGGACAGAGAGAGCTGCTGAGAGAAAGAACTCTAACATGAAACTGTGTAAATTAATGTACAGCAAATGTTTTCTGATAACATGTGTCCTGATGTTTTTAAGCATGACGTTAGCATTGGCGGTGGGATTGTTTTCGCTACCCAATTGACTTCTGCACCCACCTCTCAGCCTATGTCTTTTTCTACTGCTACTTCTGTGCATTCTTTTCATGTCCTACCTGAACACGAGCAGATTAGAAGGTCAGAATTTGTACATAACACATTCATACAGCTACTACACCAGCATCAGTTGGTAGTGAACATTACTAATTGCTGGGTGTGTGGTCTTATGCCACATACTACAGGTAAAGTTGTTCCTTATCTGATTTTACCGTTTAGTCAGAATGGGTCGATATGGGCTTTTCAGACTTATGTTGGATGGAACACGACTGGTTACAGTGTTAGTCTGAGTGAAAGGCAGAAACGAAAGAGGTCACCTCCGATTTGAGTCGTACCCCACAGAGGTCAATTTTGTCTGCAAGGTATTGGCAAAAATCCGAAAGCTCAGCTGGGGAAGAGTGTTTGTACTCAGACGTACGTTTTTACGTCTCAATCTTCCCCGCCGTTTTTGGCAGCTAAGGACACACTGAAGAACTGGGATATTTAAGACCCGGCGGCGCCAGGGGCATGCCCAAAGGTTTCGGGTGTCACCTGTCTTAGAACACAGAGACACGGAAACTTCTTGGTGGCGTCAAACATCGCATTTATTGGCTGCAGCCAGTAACAGAAGTCCTAGAAGTCAACACGGTATGAGTTCTCAGGAGACTGCTCAATTTTACAAAGCCAGTCATCCCTTTTTATGCCAAAAATCACATTCCAGACAAATACCTTACATTTACAAACTGTCCAATCACATGTATCCACACCAGAGGTATCGCATGACGGTAAAACCCACTTTTCAGTTGCCCAGCCCATGATCAATCATTGGTCAAACTCAACATTCTTCTTAAGACAGGTCGAACGAACCCATAATTAAAAAAAGGCACATCCCCATCGTAAACAGACCATAAAGAAAGGAGCAGAAACAGGTGTGAGTAGGATAAGGCATATTTGTGTGCAATAAAAGTTTTACGATGTCCTGTGCTCTGATCCTTAATCTTGATCAGCTAAAGGGCAGGAACTGGTTTAACGAGGTCAGCTTCAGGCAACAGGGTCAGTTCACTCAGGTCAAACAGGAGTCAGCACGAACTGGAACTAAGGTGAACATGTACTTAAAAAGACTAGTTCAGCCACAGTCATCGGCCTATGTGAGGGCAATCACAAAATGGTTGCCACACACAAAATGGAACCCAAGGTTTCAGAACGAAATCCCTAAATACGTAGTGAATCCATCAGTCTAACATGACGAAAACACTCATACTTGCCGCACTAACTAGTTACGGTTCGCTAATATCAAATTCATAATGAAACCATGACCTTTATGGAACGGGTTCAGAATTCACGGAACCTCAGACCCTCCTTTTGCCCTTACATAGGCAATAACCTAAACTCACGTCAATCTAAGTCCAGGTCTATATTCATTAGATCATTAAGATGTTGCTGGAGCATAATCCTATTACTTAGTACCTCTCTTGGGACAGGTCTCCTTGCACACATAGTAGCACAGAGGCCACATATAGCAGGAGCACACTGCACACAAAGACAGAACAGGAAAAGAATCGCTAAAGCCATCCCAATGATCATCAGAATCTTCCATCCCCAGGTCGATAACAGTTCCCAAAACCATCCAATCAACGACCAATCTCCTTTATCCACATTTATAGACTCAGAGATCTTATGTAACTTGGAAATGGCCTGGTATACTGTAGGAGCATTGTCTGGTATGAAAACGCAGCAACTTGATTGGATCACTTTACATACCCACCTCGATCTGCAAGTATGACATCTAACGCAACTCTGTTCTGGAGAGTCATAAGGCGATCCGACTGGAGCTCAGCAGTCAAGTTACTAAGGGCACCGGCAGTTTCAACTACGGTGGACTCAACCACTCTCGTCAATTGCCGTATGTTCCTGCTGTTAACCATAGGTCCCCAAAACGGCAGAAAACCCTTCAAAAAATCTCCTAATTCTTGTCTTGCAGTATCTTCCTTACTGAAGACACCTCTAACAACTCTTGTCTTGTGGTAATCTGCCGCAGCTGTATATGTAGGAGGCAACAGGAACGAAACAAAACATGTGCCCGAGAAATCAGGGGGCAACCATGTGTACGCTCTATCGTAACAGACAAAAGGTACCCTTAGCTGCTAGAAACGATGGGGAAGTCTGGGACGCAAAAACATACGTCTCAGTGCAGATACTCTTCCCTAACTGAGCTCTCGGATTCTTGCCATTACCTTGCAGACAAAGATGACCCTGATGGGGTACGATCCAAATCGGAGAGGATCTTTTCGCTCGCTGGTTCTCACTCAGACTAACTCCATATCCAGTCACGTTCCATCCAATATACGCTAGTGTCTCATCTCTCGGGATTGTCTCATAGGAACCAACTCCTCTAATCATATCGACTATTCCCTTAACTAGAGCACTATTCTTTGGATAGTCTTTCACAGAACGTAGAGGATAGACTTCACGAGCATAGATGAACATCGTTCTGTATGCCCACACAGAACCATTATAGCTAAATGGCAGGACCAGATAAGGAATACCTTTATCAGTAGTATGAGGCATAAGGCCAGACACCCAACGTGTTCACTACCAGCTGGTGTTGGTGCAGAAGCTGAACAAAGGAGTTATTAACGAATTCCAATCTTCTAACGGATTCATGTTCAGGCAGAGGATGAAAAGAATGCGAAGAAACAGTAGAAGAAGGTATGGGTTGTGTAGTGGGTGCAAACGTCACTTGAAAAGAGAATATAATATATCCCATCAAAAACATCATCAAGCTAAGTAACATAAGAAGACATAACATTAGGAAACACTTTCTACTTATAATTTGACACATTTTGCTCTTAAAACTCATTTCTTCAACAGGTCTCTCCATCTCGAAAAACTCCATCCTCTAACCTTGCTGTTCGCGGCGGTTGGTTCTTCCGTGCTAAGGAATGCGTCTGTCAGTCCAGGGAACGCCCTAGGACCAACCAGAACCTCGACCTTGCGTCTTCGGCTTGCACTCCCAAGTCTTTACACCGCGACCTTACAGCTGAACCCGGATGGCTGTTCGAAAAACAAAAATCGGTCAAAACAGTTTCTCAGATGGGAGAGCTGAATTTTCAAAAGTAGCAAAGAAAAGAATTTTTACTTTATTAGTCCCACGACTCTTGGTCGCAAATTATGACGGCCTTTACCAGGCAATGTCTGATCACGAAACAAAAGTTCAGGCTCAATAGTGTCCAGTCGAACTGACGGTGGCACTGTCGCGACGTCAATGGAATGTACCACTAACCTCTGAAAGATGTCAGCAGGAACGATGGATAGATGTCTAGTCCCCCTCCTCTCCGGAAAGCACAATACACAGTGTAGGGGTAACACAACTATGCATGAATGCCTCCCAGGGAAAAAGGGGAAAGGGGTAAACAATAAAGGATGTTCCGAAGGGCTTCTGGGAATTGTATGGACGCCGTCCACCCTCTCTCTCGCCAGTGTCTATGAACCCCCGGTGTTTTCTGCAGGTAAAGAAAGAAGAAGAACCAACATTAGACACCCAGTACTGCGCAGGAAGCACGTTCACAGATGTTCACAAACTGACAGGTACTAACTGTAGAGGTGTATAGAAGCGCTTGTGATACCCTCAGGAAAACAAACAGGAACCAGTACTTCGTGGAGAGGGAACACGCCTTCTCAGGAGCAGCCTGACAACTGACGTCTAAGGTTTTCAAAAGGTCGGCAAAATCAGCAAGGAAAGGGTAAACAAACAAAATCAGCAAGGGTTGTCTTCAGATAGTGCGCACCGGTACCGGCACGCCTGGAATGCACAACAGGAACCCCCAGGAAAGATGCAGTGGCGGAGACGGCAACGCGCTCCTGCGCAGGTCTCGCAAACGCCACCTGACTAAAGCCAGAAGGAAGTCCAAAGAAAAAGTACAGCGGCGGAGACGGCAACGCGCTCCTGCGCGGGTCTCGCAAACGCCACTAGCAGAAGCGAGGGCGCCCGTCTTATAAATGCGGGGACTCGCTAAATGGTTTTAGCACCAAACACAGTGTCGGGGAATGCGGGGAAAGCAGAATCCGTTCTGCTCGAAAGGACAAAAAAGTACCTGGATACTCGCTCTGGCTACACCGGCAAGGCTCCGTCCTGAACACCATCAAAGTCTTGATTGACAAGCCCCGAGCCGTTACCTCGGAAGGCTTTTGTCAATCCAGCGCTTCCGTTTCCGTGGCTGCAGGGTCGCTGGGGAATGTAGTCCCGCAATCGCCTGGCTCCCTCCAGTGGCGATATGCGGGTACTACATCTTCTGATCACCGCTCTCCGTCTCTTCCTGACCCCAACGCCCCAGGTAGGCGCTACAGAGCCCCCTCCCAAGGACCGACGTCCCGGCGGTCTACCAGGCTTGCCAGGGTGAGTAGCGTGAAACCGGTCCACCAACAGAGGGCAATGCAAATTGGCCACAGGTTCCCATGTCCTGTCCTCAACCCCATACCCCTTCCAAGACACCAAGTACTGCAACCTCCCACGGGACAAACGGGAATCCAGAATCTCCTCTACCTCGTACTCCTCTTCCCCATCCAGATCAACGGGGCCAGGGCGAGAGGGGAGACGCATACCCACCCGACAGGGACGAAGCAGGGACACATGGAACACGGGGTGGAGCCGCCAAGAAGGAGGGAGGGACAAACGGACAGCCACAGGGTTGATGATCCCCTCAATCCCATAGGGCCCTATGAACTTGGGAGCCAGCTTACCCCTCCCTTTCAGACGCAGGTTCTTGGTGGATAACCAGACCTTATCCCCCACCTTGTACTCGGGTTCAGGGACCCACTTCCGATCAGCACATCGTTTTTGGGTGGCCTGGGACAGGGCCAACTGGTTCCTAGCGTCTATCAATACCGCCCTGAGATGAGCATGATGCTCCTGAATGGAAGGGTGCATGGAGGTGACTGGCCACTCGAAAGGGAGCATATCAGGATGGTACCCATAGGAACAAAAGAAGGGCGAGCACCCCAATGTGGAGTGTTCAGCGTTATTGTAGGCGAATTCCGCCATCCATACCAGAGGAAACCAGTCACCCGCGTTCTGCAGGGTGAAGCACCGTAAGTATTGTTCCAGGGACTGGTTAAGCCTCTCGGTTTTGCCATCTGTCTGGGGATGGAAACTGGTCGATAGCCGAGCTTCCATATGTAATGCTTGACAGAGAGCCTTCCAAAAACGAGAGGTAAATTGAGATCCCCTGTCGGTGATTAGGACTCTAGGTATACCATGAGCTCTCACAACATGCTGGAGAAACACCAAGGCCAACTCAGAAGAGGTAGGCAGTTTTTTCAAGGGAATGAAATGACCCATTTTCGTCAAATGATCAATCAAGACAAGAATCGTGGTATAGGACTCACAAGGGGGCAGTTCAACAATAAAATCCATTGATACTGTATGCCAAGGTGAAGGAGGAATAGGAATGGGACGTAGTAATCCCACGGGCTTGGAATGACTGGATTTACTCTGAGCGCAAACAGCACATTTCTGTACGTAGTCTTTGGAATCTTTTCGCAGTGAAGGCCACCAAAAGGAACGTTCTATGTTGGCGATGGTCTTGTATTCACCCAGATGGCCTCCCAACGTAGAATCATGACACCAAAGCATAACCTGTTCCTGGAGTGTGCTCAAGGGTATAAACAAAGCATGATAATGGTACAGGAGATCGTCCTTGGAGCTTCTATGTTCCGGTTCTTCCTGAATCCATGCCTCGCCATCTATTCCTGACACTGCTACTTTGACGTCTTCCAAAAAATCCTGCGATACCACAAAGGCCAGCGTCGATTCCGGAAAAGCCGAGGGAGACAGGATGGTAGGTGGCTCCGTATCGCTCTTCTGAAGGGGTCCTATAAGGTCCTCCCTACGGGATAGAGCGTCGGCCTTGCCGTTTTGGGGTCCCGGTCTGTACTTTATGATAAAATCATAGTCCGAGAAAAAGAGCGACCATCGTAGCTGCCTGGGAGTCAGCGCTCTTGCCGTTTTCAGAAACAGCAGATTCCTGTGATCTGTATACATTTCGACTGTATGAAGAGCCCCTAACAGATAATGCCTCCATTCTTCACATGCCCGTTTGATGGCCAGCAGTTCTTTGTCTGTGATGGAGTAGTTCACCTCACAGGGTGTGAGTTTGCTGGAATAAAAGGCCACGGGATGCATTTGACCCGTATCAGGATGTCGCTGGGACAACACCCCACCCACAGCATACTGTGAGGCGTCAGTCTCCACCACAAACGGCAGATTGGGATCCGGATGCCGCAAAATAGGAGCTTGAGTGAAACGTTGTTTCAATGTTTCAAAGGCTTGATTCGCTTCGGAAGTCCATTCAAAGGGTACGTTCTTTCTCAGGAGTCTGGATATAGGAGTGATGATGCGAGAGAAATCCCTGATAAACCGCCTGTAGTAATTAGCAAACCCAAGGAAGCTTTGTACGGCCTTAACATGGGAAGGAGCTACCCACTGGGTGATTGCTTCTACTTTGCTCATGTCCATTTGGAACCCCTGGGCGTTAATGACATACCCCAAAAAGGCCACCTCGCCTACATGAAAAAGACATTTGTCCAGTTTGGCGAACAGGGAATGGACCCGAAGACGATCGAGGACTGTCTTCACGTGGCCGATGTGTTCTGAGATGTTCCGGGAATAGACCAGTATATCGTCAATATACACGATGCAGATGGTTTCCAACAGCCCTCTCAATACCTCATCCATGAAGTACTGAAAGGCCGCAGGGGCGTTGCATAGACCGAAAGGCATCACTTGATATTCGAACAAACCGAACTTCGTGCGGAAGGCGGTTTTCCATTCATCACCGGGCTTCACGCGTACCAGGTGATAGGCACCACGCAGATCCAATTTGGTGAATACCTGGGCTCCTCGCAGCTGGTCCAATAGGACGGGTATGAGGGGCAACGGGTATCTATTTTTTACGGTCACTTTGTTAATAGCTCTGTAGTCTATGCACGTTCGAAGTTCATCGCAGTCTTTTTTCATTATAAAAAAAAGAGGAGAGGAAGCAGGGGAGGTTGAATGGCGAATAAACCCCGAAGCAAGGTGTTCTTCCAGGTAGGTCTTCAAATATCGTGTCTCAGGCTCGGTGAGGGCATAGACTCGACTGCAGGGGATATCCGCTCCAGGAACGAGGTCGATACGACAATCGTAAGGTCTGTGTGGTGGTAACCTTGTTGCCTTCCTCTTGTCGAAGACATCCTGGTAAGACGAATAGTCACTGGGAAGCAAGGTAGCACAGCAATACTTTTCGGCCACGCATCCTTGGGCCAGAAGAGTAGACTGCGTTTCTTCGGATGTTTCTGGAGGGCAACAATGTTCACGACAGTACGGGGAAGTCAAAGACACCGAGCGTGCAGCCCATTTCACTACTGGATCATGTAATGTCAACCAAGGCATTCCAAGAATGAGGCGAAACTGGGGAGCGTCTATGATGTCGAAATGTATGATCTCCTGGTGGTTCTCACCTATGTGCATGGTAAGGGGTATTGTGTGATAACGAACAGGGCCAGAGGTCAGGGCCTTTCCATCCACGGCTTTCACCATTTCAGGGATCCTTTTTTTCTCATAGGGAATGCCCATTCTCCGAGCATATTGTTGATCGATAAAATTCCCTGTAGCCCCCGAATCCAAGAGGGCAGACACTGTAAGCGATATGTCCTCGGCAAGTATCAAAGAAACTGTGATATTCATATGAGCCACTGCCGACTGCATGGTATTGGCAAGATATAACGGGATCCTTTCTTCCTCTTCCAAACCCAAGACGGAGACCCCGTCCGTACTTGGGCTCTTTAGTTTTCCGACTCCTGGGTTACTGCTACTTGTTTCCGGGGACCCGGACTAGGAATGGACGTTCTTCCTCTCGCTCGGCACTCTCTGATGAAATGGCCGCTTTTCCCACAATAGTGACACAGCTTTTGCAGGCGTCTTTTCTCTCTTTCCTCAGGAGTTAAAGGACCCCTCACCCCTCCGATTTGCATGGGCTCTACTCCCGTCCCGGTCTTGTTGTAATCCTCTGGAGGAGGGCGAGGCTTCGGAAAACATGAACGTACTTCTCCTCTGTTCTTGTCCCCTTTTCTGTCTTGCACTCTGTGATCAAGCTGTACCGCAAGGTCTATCATTTCGTCACATGTCTTGGGTAGTTGTACCACCTGGGAGAGCACGTCCTTCAACTCCCCCCGTAGTCCTTGGTAAAACAAAGAGGTGCGTTTCTCAGGGGGCCATTCTGTTTCCACAATCAGCCGATTAAAGGTGGTAATGTAGGTCAACAGATCTTGTGATCCTTGACGGAGAGTCATTAGTTCGCGATCCAGAGACAGCATGTGTGTTTTCCGATCGAACAGTTTTCTCATTTCGCTGCAGAAATCCTGGAAATTGTGTAGCACTGGGTCATTCCTTTCCATCAGTGGAATAGTCCAGCTAGCAGCGTTTCCACCCATGTAGGACATCATAAATGACGTTTTGGATGCATCATCCACAAAAACGGTTGGTTTGCAGAGGAAATGGAGTCTACATTGATTTAAAAAGGTCTCAAATTTCTTGGTGTCACCATAGAATCGCTCAGGAGGTGCTAATGGTATACCTGGATTTTGAATGACATGGACTGTAGGGCCGGGACCTAAAGGAGAGGGAGTAGAGGGTTGAGAGGCAAAGAACCCACCTCCCGTAGAAGCCCCATCCTGATTTTGATTAGGGGGAGGAAGCGTTCCCTCTCTGATATAACTCCTTCCCTTTCGAGATATGCCCGCCACCTCCCGTCTTAACGAACTCACTTCTGTTCGGAGGTCCACATTCTCTTGCCTTGTGGCATGAACCTCCTGCTGGAGAGTAGTTATACTCTCCAATAAGGAAGTTAACACAGTATTAGTATCCATCGCTCGGGCTGACGAATTTCGTGGTCTTGTCAATCTGTCGCGACGTCAATGGAATGTACCACTAACCTCTGAAAGATGTCAGCAGGAACGATGGATAGATGTCTAGTCCCCCTCCTCTCCGGAAAGCACAATACACAGTGTAGGGGTAACACAACTATGCATGAATGCCTCCCAGGGAAAAAGGGGAAAGGGGTAAACAATAAAGGATGTTCCGAAGGGCTTCTGGGAATTGTATGGACGCCGTCCACCCTCTCTCTCGCCAGTGTCTATGAACCCCCGGTGTTTTCTGCAGGTAAAGAAAGAAGAAGAACCAACATTAGACACCCAGTACTGCGCAGGAAGCACGTTCACAGATGTTCACAAACTGACAGGTACTAACTGTAGAGGTGTATAGAAGCGCTTGTGATACCCTCAGGAAAACAAACAGGAACCAGTACTTCGTGGAGAGGGAACACGCCTTCTCAGGAGCAGCCTGACAACTGACGTCTAAGGTTTTCAAAAGGTCGGCAAAATCAGCAAGGAAAGGGTAAACAAACAAAATCAGCAAGGGTTGTCTTCAGATAGTGCGCACCAGTACCGGCACGCCTGGAATGCACAACAGGAACCCCCAGGAAAGATGCAGTGGCGGAGACGGCAACGCGCTCCTGCGCAGGTCTCGCAAACGCCACCTGACTAAAGCCAGAAGGAAGTCCAAAGAAAAAGTACAGCGGCGGAGACGGCAACGCGCTCCTGCGCGGGTCTCGCAAACGCCACTAGCAGAAGCGAGGGCGCCCGTCTTATAAATGCGGGGACTCGCTAAATGGTTTTAGCACCAAACACAGTGTCGGGGAATGCGGGGAAAGCAGAATCCGTTCTGCTCGAAAGGACAAAAAAGTACCTGGATACTCGCTCCGGCTACACCGGCAAGGCTCCGTCCTGAACACCATCAAAGTCTTGATTGACAAGCCCCGAGCCGTTACCTCGGAAGGCTTTTGTCAATCCAGCGCTTCCGTTTCCGTGGCTGCAGGGTCGCTGGGGAATGTAGTCCCGCAATCGCCTGGCTCCCTCCAGTGGCAATATGCGGGTACTACATCTTCTGATCACCGCTCTCCGTCTCTTCCTGACCCCAACGCCCCAGGTAGGCGCTACAGGCACAGCTTCTTGCAGAAGATCGTCGCTTTCACGCTCAGAACTTGTCCCAATTAAACGTGCATCGCTAAAAGGCAGAAAACGAGGCACGGTGTCAGTTTCTGAATCAGGAATACCCTCCTGGACCCACCGGTCGTACGGCAGAGGCAAAGGAGCCCTCTTACAATGTACGCCGTGGATCCAGTTTTTCTTTCCTTGCACTCGCACTGCAGATCGCGTAGATAATAGCACCAAGTAGGGTCCAGTCCAGCGGGGCTGATCGTTTTTTGTCCGCTGGAAATTCTTCACCAAGACCCAGGAGCCAGGATCGATAGCGTGTCCTGAATCTTCAGAAGCCTGAGGCAATGTATCATGAACCTGTTGGTGTAAGACACACAATTTAGCCGTCAAATCATACAGATAGTCAAGCAATACGGGGTGTTCAATCTCGCTGAATTTTGTCGGCCTCGGCACTCCCCATACATTCGCTGGACGGCCAAAAACGATTTCATAAGGACTAAGGCCAATCCGGGAATGTACTGTAGTTCTAGTTGACAAAAGTGCCAACGGCAAAGCATCTGGCCATTGAAGACCGGAACTCACCTGAATTTTGGCTAACTTTAGCTTCAAAGTGCCATTGTAACATTCCACTAGTCCAGCTGATTGGGGGTGATTTGCAGCATGGAACTTCTGTCGGATTCCCAAACCCTCGCACACTCTCTTCATGATCTTCCCCACAAACTTACTTCCGTTATCACTCCACACCATCCTTGGCAACCCAAACCTAGGGAAATATTCTTTGACCAGGACTTTAGCAGTGGACGAGGCAGTATTATCTTTTAGGGGGTATACTTCTACCCATCTAGAAAAGGCACAAACAACTACAAGGACATATTTCAGGTTGTTACACCTTTTCATGTGGATAAAATCCAATTGCAGAACCTCAAACGGATACGTCGGAGGCGCAAAGTGACCAGCTGGAGTTGGAGTTCCCTTGCCAGGATTATACATCAAACACATCATGCAATTCTTGACCACATTCTCCGCACATTTGGGAATTCCAGCATTCTGTCATACTGGAGCCAACAACTTACAAATCCCTTTCACACTGATGTGAGACAAACCATGTGCCATCGTAACCACTGCAAGCACGTACGCATCTGGCAACATCCATCTTTGGTGTTCTGACAATTCAACCCAACAACCAGTCGAATCCAATCTACTCGTAGTTTCTCTCCAAACATTCTTCTCACTTTCAGTAGCTTCAGCCTGTATCGATTTCACACTCTCTATCGTGTCTTCACATATTCCACCAGCCATAACCCATCTCGCTGGTCCTGCAACATACATACGGCTCATCATATCCTTAGCTGTTTCCTTCGCAACTTCATCCGCAAACGCATTACCACGGCCAACATCATCCGTAACCTTCCGATGAGCGCTACACTTCACAATCGCAACTTGCTTTGGCAAAGTAAGTGACTCGAGAAGCTCATTCACCAACTGCCCATGCTGGATTTTAGTTCCTTGAGAAGTAAGGAACCCACGCTCTCTCCACCAACGTCCAAAACTGTGAGCAACACCAAACGCATCCTGGCTGTCGGTATACACATTCAATCGTTTTCCTTCCGACAACACACACGCTCTAGTCAGTGCAATCAACTCTGCTGCTTGCGCAGAATTCTGTGGTATACGTGCTGTCTCGACAACTGTATTTAAAGTTGTGATAGCATACGCTGCAGTCGTCTCACCATTCGGAAGCTTAAAACACGAACCATCAACCCACAGCGTACCATCCACTTTCTCAAAAGGAGTGTCTTTAAGATCCACTCTAGCTCTTGTTTCTTCCTCTGTGCGAAGAAAAAAATCATGCTGTTCTTGGACATCCGTCTCTGTAGAGATCGGCAATAACGTAGCTGGATTCAACACGTTACATCTTCTGATATGAACGTGGCTAGCCAACAGTGTCAACTCGTAACCTGAAAGACGTGCACTAGTAAGGTGCTGTGTCTTAGTCATGTTTAATAAGGTATCCACTGCATGTGGAACCATCACAATCAGCGTATTATCCAACACCAAACCAGCAGACTGTCGAATAGAAACGGCAGCTGCGGCTGTAGCTCTCAAACAACTCTGCAATGCTTTAGCAACTGGATTTAACGTTGATGAGAAATACGCACATAGACGCTGCTTGTCCCCAAAAGATTGTGTCAACACTGACAACGCACATCCCTCTCTCTCGTGCACATACAACGTAAAAGGCTTGCTATAGTCTGGAGTACCCAACACAAGAGCCGAACACAATGCAGCACGTAATTCCGAAAAACTTTTCTGACAATCGTCAGACCACGGGAGAGGATTCGGTGTATCTTTACAAGTCAATGCCAACAGAGGTTTGGCCAGCAAAGAAAAATTCGGTATCCGCTGTCTACAATATGACGTGATACCCAAGAAAGCGCGCAACTCTCTCTGGGTATTTGGCACAGTCATTCGCGCAATCGCTTGAATTCGTTCTAGGGTCAACCTTCTTCCCTCCTTTGACAAGAGATGACCTAAGTAGGTCACTTCTTGGCAACAATACTGCAACTTAGACGGTGACACTTTATGATGCAAGTCCGACAAATGTCGCAACAAAGAAAGAGTAGCTTCTTTACAAGTTTTCTCATCATTAGCGGCCACTAACAGATCACCCACATACTGAATAAGAGCAGCACCAGCAGGCAACACAAGAGTATCAAGTTGAGTCTTCAAAGCCTGGCTATAAATAGAAGGACTTTCGCAATAGCCTTGGGGAGCTCTCTTAAACCGGAAGCTTCGGCCTCCTAAAGAGAAGCCAAAAATATCTCTACTTTCCTCGGCAATTGGAATGCTGAAGAAAGCATTCTTCAGATCTATAACCGAAAACCAGGCAGCTGAAGCAGGAATCAAAGTCAACAAAGCAGTAATATCCGGAACAACTGGAAACTGTGGCACGACGATCTTGTTAACCTCTCTAAGATCGAACACAAACCTGTAAACAGGTGGCTGAGAAGAGTCAGTGCGTTTTAGGACAGGCAAAACAGGACTGTTACACACATTACCTCTTGTTTCTTCAATCACATCTTTCTCAATCAGATCATAGATGATTGCTAAAAGCGCTCTTTCACCATCGCTAGATATTGGGGAATACGCGGCATTTTAACATTCGCTTTAAGCGTTACAACATAAGGTGGAATCTCCAAAAGACCCACATCATTAGGACCAGTAGCGCGAAGAGTATCAGGGAGAGAACGCAATTCCGGTGGAGGCCGATCTTTAGACAAATACATCGGAGAGATCACTTTCTCACCCAATGTAAGCTGCACTCCCGAAGGAGAACAATGCAATGTCGCATTCAACCTTTTCAACAAATCCAAGCCTAACAAATTCTCACCACAACCTGTCGTTAGAATGAGAGGTGCTTCCAATGCACAAGGCCCTATAGAAAGAGACAAAGGACTAGAAACTGGATTACGAACTGGGGCGCCAGAGAATCCTACCGAAACATTCGTTAAGCCAGACAAAGGTGCGCCAGGGAGTTTAGAGTGCATGATAGAACTCTTCGCTGCACCAGTATCCAAAGGAAAAGGCTCTACCACACCCAATGTGGCTACTGCAACATAGGGCCCACTCTGATCTACTGGAACTGACACTACTCCCTCTCTTTGTCTATGGCTGTCCTAGCAATCATTATAGTCAGCATTCTCACTTTCGACATAATAGTCATCAGCATAGTACTGAGGCGACCGACCAAATGTCATTTTCTGTTGATCAAAGCAATTCATAGAATTTTGTGGGGGAAAGGAACGTTCGTTCTGAGGAAACGCACCACGTCCTCTACTCCTTGACACTTGTTGAAAACCACCACGACCTCTCGGGGCCGGCATACCACTCGCACGTTGTCGCAACACAGGGCACTCATTTTTATAATGACCTTCCTCCCTTCCTCCTTACAATACGCACAATGATTCAAACCCAATGGTGGTCTTGGAGGAAAATACCCAACGTTCTGTTGCGGTCTCTGAAATGGCAGAGGTTGCTGAAACTGTGGGCGTTGCTGTGATTCTTGCTGATTCGAGCAAGGCAGATACGCCTGCTGCAAAAGAACCTTCTTCTTTAAGTCTTTAGTCTTTTTCTCTACTCTATCTTTCTCGTCCTTATCCCTATTCTCATAGTACTGTGCAGTTGCCAATATCTGGGCCGACGAAGAAACAGCCCAAGAACTTTCAGAATCTTTCAACTTATTACATAGTTCAGGCAGTAAGTTAAAGACGAATTTATCTACGAACAATCTTTGCCCACCTTCCGTACTCATATCCTGACCACTATGATCTATAAATGTCTCTTCAAACCTAGTGAAGAAATCAGATACACTTTCGTCCTTCTTTTGCTTACATGCTGCTAACTTGTCCCAATTTACTCGTAACGCTGGCATCATCGTTTTCATAAGATCTATAATTGATCTGCCACTAAAGCCTCAGGTTTAGCACCACCAACCTGCCTAGCGTCTGCAGCAGCAATATTGAGCCATGTGTCACCTAATTCAACTGTATGATCCTCATGACGAATTTTTGCCCACAGAGGTTGAGGTACTACATTACCCAACAGCACATCTATATCGGCTAAATTCATGATGCATGCGTCAACTGTCTAGGACAATTATTTGTAATAGCCAACTGGATTTTTACGGGGTTCAGGTAAAGACTGTTTAAGGGCCAAAACTTCTACTCTCTTCCATGGCACATGTACCCATACTCTTTGAAAATGTGCTGGTATAGCTGGGGGAACATTATTCGGACCAGCAGCTACCGCATCACGCCACACTGGAGGAACTTCTCTCATCGGATACTGTCTCACTTTCCTCCTAACTGCGGAATCAGGCTCAAACAGTCGCTGAGAAGGGAAATCGCTCCTTAACGCAAGTACCATCGCAACTGCATTCTCAATTCCGGGACCCACTATCGTCCCTTTCGCAAACTCAGACTGGACATTTAGCAATTCTACAGGAACTGAACCCAAATCATAATCTTCCCCTACCTCACGAAGGAAAGTACAAATAACATCAAAAACGTACCTTTGTTTCGGTGCCTCCCACTGTTGGAAGACATCCATAACTGATTCTAAGTTATACCTCGAAACATTCGAAACCCATCTGCGAGCCAAGAGATCTAACACTGCCCGTTCTTCGGGACCAGGTAGCTGACTACGCATTTGTTTACGTGCAGAAACAGGGGTCATACTCAATGACCCAAAGAAAGGAGACAAAAGACCAGTAACAAAGTATTTTGAGGTGATAGAAGCGTAGGGTTAGTAGCAAGAGAAGTTGAAGGTACAGGAGAATAAGGCAAAGTAGTTCCAGACAAAACCGATAGCAAAGTTGGCGGCCCCAGAGGAGGCTGCGCCGTAGGAGGAAGAACCAGCTGAGGAGGAGCCGGCGGCGGAACAGCAACAGGAGGTTGTGCAACTGGAGGTTGCGGAGGTGCCGTAGCACTCTGTGCATAAGGGGGTGGTAATCTCAACAAATGTGACATCAAAGGATCCTTCTCAGGGTCCTTTGTTGCATTCTCAAGAAGAGATGGCAAAGCTGGATAACATTTATCAATAGCCATATTATGTTGCCTATCTGACACCTCAATTGCTTTATCTTCTTCGTTTTCTGTAAACTGCCTAGCAGCTTGCATTATTGATACATCCTTTTCTCTTTTATCTCTTTTAGCTTGTTTAATTTCTCGTTGTCTGGCTTCTTTACGCCAAAGGCGAAAGGAGTCAAACATTGCCGGCCGGGCTTTCTTCCTAAACAATTTAACTTCCAAATTATCTAGAATCTCTGTGTCATAGCTACCATGATGTGGCCATTTTAAAA
This sequence comes from Lissotriton helveticus, assembly GCF_964261635.1. Classification (NCBI taxonomy): domain Eukaryota; kingdom Metazoa; phylum Chordata; class Amphibia; order Caudata; family Salamandridae; genus Lissotriton; species Lissotriton helveticus. The sequence goes on from NC_136058.1 coordinate 265,422,967, forward strand.
TACCGTCTTTCCTAGTGTATCAGACCCATACTTCATTAAACATAATGGGGCCCACGCCGTGTTTAGAGTAGAGCTCATAAGTCGGAGTTCCAACTGGAGGTATCTGACATGAATCCTCCAATCGGGAATCCTTGTTGCAACCACAACCAAACCAAGTACCAAATTTGCTACGATTAGGCATCTTCGCTCACTAATCGAGCTTCAAACTTCAAGGGATTATCTCTACCGATACACTCGTAAATATACAAGACCCTCGGCTTTGGAAATTGCAATTTTCAAATCAAAACTAAGGACCAAACAAACTAAGAACCAAAGGACCAAAAACTAAGGACTGGGAGCGACCCACTTATACTTAACTGAGGTATCAGTCACGCCACCAGAAGACCCGTCTATCGTCTCGCCGACAAAGGATCACAAATGGGTCCAAGACAGGGCAACAGTCAGGGCAGCAGTCCTTCGTAGCAGTCAGGAAAGCGGGAAGCCTCGCAGAAAAGACCTTCAGTCCACATTCGACATGCCGGGGTCGATGAAGTGGTGGCCGTCCTCCAGAATTTCCTCACGAAGCTCCTCACGATCTTCAGGCTTGGACCGGTACCACTGAAGTCGCCCCACGTTGGGCACCAACTGAAGAACCGGGATATTTAAGACCCGGTGGCGCCAGGGGCACGCCCAAAGTCTTCGGGTATCACCTGTCTTAGAACACAGAGACACGGAAACTTCTTGGTGGCGTCAAAGATCGAATTTATTGGCTGAAGCCAGTAGCAGAAGTCTTAGAAGTCAACACGGTATGAGTTCTCAGGAGACTGCTCAATTTTACAAAGCCAGTCATCCTTTTGTATGTCAAAAATCACATTCCAGACAAATACCTTACATTTACAAACTGTCCAATCACATGTATCCACACCAGAGGTATCGCATGACAGTAAAACCCACTTTTCAGTTGCCCAGCGCATGATCAATCATTGGTCAAACTCAACATTCTTCTTAAGACAGTTCGAACGAATCCATAATAAAAAAAGGCACATCCCCATCGTAAACAGACCATAAAGAAAGGAGCAGAAACAGGTGTGAGTAGGATAAGGCATATTTGTGTGCAATAAAAGTTTTACGATGTCCTGTGCTCTGATCCTTAATCTTGATCAGCTAAAGGGCAGGATCTGGTTTAACGAGGTCAGCTTCAGGCAACAGGGTCAGTTCACTCAGGTCAAACAGGAGTCAGCACGAACTGGAACTAAGGTGAACATGTACTTAAAAAGACTAGTTCAGCCACAGTCATCGGCCTATGTGAGGGCAACCACAAAATGGCTGCCATACACAAAATGGAACCCAAGGGTTCAGAACGAAATCCCTAAATACGTAGTGAATACATCAGTCTAACATGACGAAAACGCTCATACTTGTCGCACTAACTAGTTACGGTTCGCTAATATCAAATTCATAACGAAACCATGACCTTTATGGAACGGGTTCAGAATACACGGAACCTCAACATATTTTTTTGTTACAACAGAGCATATACATGGTTGCCCCCTGATTTTTCGGGAATGTGTTATGTTGGATACTTGTTGCCTCCTACGTATACTGTTGCTTCAGATTACCACAAGACGAGAGTTGTTAGAGGTGTCTTCGATCAGGAAGATACTGCTGGACAAGAAGTGGGAGACTTCTTTAAGGGTTTCTTACCGTTTTGGGGACCTATGGCTAACAGTAGAGGTTTACGACAATTGACGAGAGTGGTTGAATCCACCATAAACGAAACTGCTGGTGCCCTTAGTAATCTGACAGCTGAGCTTCAAGCGGATCGCCTTATGACGTTACAAAATCGTATGGTTTTAGAGGTCATACTCGCAGATTGAGGTGGAGTGTGTAAAGTGATCCAATCGAGTTGCTGCGTTTTTATCCCAGATAATGCTCCGACAGTTTACGACGCCATTTCCAGGTTACATAAGATCTCCGAGTCTATACATGTGGACAAAGGAGATTGGTCGTTGATTGGATGGTTTTGGGAACTGTTATTGACCTGGGGATGGAAGATTCTGATGATCATTGGGATGGCTTTAGCGATTCTTTTCCTGTTCTGTCTTTGTGTGCAGTGCGCTCCTGCTATATGTGGCCTCTGTGCTACTACAAGTGCAAGGAGACCTGTCCCAAGAGAGGTACTAAGTAATAGGATTATGCTCCAGCAACATCTTGATGATCTGATGAATATAGACCTGGACTCAGATTGAAGTGAGTGTAGGTAATTGCCTATGTAAGGGCAAAAGGAGGGGCTGAGGTTCCGTGAATTCTGAACCCGTTTTATAAAGGTCGTGGTTTCGTTGCGAATTTGATATTAGCGAACCGTAACTAGTTAGTACGACAAGTATGAGTGTTTTCATCACGTTAGACCGATGGATTCACTACGTATTTAGGGATTTCGTTCTGAACCCTTGGGTTCCATTTTGTGTATGGCAGCCATTTTGTGGTTGCCCTCACATAGGCCGATAACTGTGGCTGAACAAGTCCTTTAAGTACATGTACCTCCAGTTCGTGCTGACTCCTGTTTGACCTGAGTGAACTGACCCTGTTGCCTGAAGCTGACTTTGTTAAACCAGTTCCTGCCCTTTAGCTGATCAAGATTAAGGATCAGAGCACAGGACATCGTAAAACTTTTATTGCACACAAATATGCCTTATCCTACTCACACTTGTTTCTGCTCCTTTCTTTATGGTCTGTTTACGATGGGGATGTGCCCTTTTTTATTATGGGTTCGTTCGACCTGTCTTAACAAGAATGACCGATGACTGAATATGGGCTGGGTAACTGAAAAGTGGGTTTTACCGTCATGCGATACTTTGGGTGTGGATACATGTGATTGGACAGTTTGTAAATGTTAGGTATTTGTCTGGAATGTGATTTTTGGCATAAAAAGGGATGACTTGCTTTGTAAAATTGAGCAGTCTCCTGAGAACTCATACCGTGTTGACTTCTAGGACTTCTGTTACTGGCTGCAGCCAATAAATTCGATCTTTGACGTTTCCGTGTCTCTGTGTTCTAAGACAGGTGTTACCCGAAGACTTTGGGCGTGCCCCTGGCGCCGCCAGGTTTTAAATAACCCGGTTCTTCATCCCATACTGTGGTGTTCTGGTTTACTTCTCAGTTAGGTGATTTGGGGCCTCATTTACAAGCCCATTGCGCCACCGGTGAGTCACTTTTTTTGATGCACCGTGAGGTTCCGTGAATTCTGAACCCGTTTCATAAAGGTCATGGTTTTGTTACGAATTTGATATTAGCGAACCGTAACTAGTTAGTGCGGCAAGTATGAGTGCTTTCATCACGTAGACCGATGGTTTCACTACGTATTTAGGGATTTCGTTCTGAACCCTTGGGTTCCATTTTGTGTATGGCAGCCATTTTGTGGTTGCCCTCACATAGGCCGATGACTGTGGCTGAACTAGTCTTTTTAAGGACATGTACACCTTAGCTCCAGTCGTTCTGGCTTCTGTTTGACCTGAGTGAACTGACCCTGTTGCCTGAAGCTGACCTTGTTAAACCAGTTCCTGCCATTTAGCTGATCAAGATTAAGGATCAGAGCACAGGACGTCATAAGGTTTTACTGCACACAAATATGCCTTATCCTACTCTCACCTGTTTCTGCTCCTTTCTTTATGGTCTATTTATGATTGGGTTGTGGCCTTTTTTATTATGCGTTCGTTCGACCTTTCTAAAGAAGAATGTTGGGTTTGACCGATGATTGATCATGGGCTGGGCAACTGAAAAATGGGTTTGTCGTCATGCAATACTTTTGTTGTAGAAACATGTGATTGGTTAAACTCTAAACAAGGAATGTTTGCCTGAAGCATAATGTTTGGCATAAAAAGGGATGACTTGCTTTGTAAAATTGAGCAGTCTCCTGAGAACTCATACCGTGATGATTTCTAGGACTTCTGTTACTGGCTGCAGCCAATAAATTTGATCTTTGACGCCACCAAGAAGTATCCCGTGTCTCTGTATTCTAAGACAGGTGAACCCGAAGACTTTGGGCGTGCCCCTGGCGCCGCTGGGTCTTAAATAACCCGGTTCTTCAGTTGGCGCTTCCAACGTGGGGCGACTTCAGCGGTACCGGTCCAAGCCTGAAGATCGTGAGGAGCTTCGTGAGGAAATTCTGGAGGACGGCCACCACTTCATCGACCCCGGCATGTCGAATGTGGACTGAAGGTCTTTTCTGCGAGGCTTCCCGCTTTCCTGACGGCTACGAAGGACTGCTGCCCTGACTGTCGCCCTGTCTTGGACCCATTTGTGAAGCTTTGTACGGCGAGACGATAGACGGGTCTTCTGGTGGCGTGACTGATACCTCAGTTAAGTATAAGTGGGTCGCTCCCAGTCCTTAGTTTTTGGTTCTTTGGTTCTTAGTTTGTTTGGTCCTTAGTTTTGATTTGAAAATTGCAATTTCCAAAGCCGAGGGACTCGTATATTTGCGAGACTATCGTTGTAGATAATCCCTTGAAGTTTGAAGCTCGATTAGTGAGCGAAGATGCCTAATCGTAGCAAATTTGGTACTTGGTTTGGTTGTGGTTGCAACAGGGATTCCAGATTGGAGGATTCGTGTCCGATACCTCCGGTTGGAACTCCGACTTATGAGCTCTATTCTAAACACGGCGTGGGCCCCATTACGTTCAATGAAGTATGGGTCCACTACACTAGAAAAGATGGTGTCTTACAATGGCCCCAACATGGTAGCTTTAATACAGAGATTTTAGACAATTTAGAAACGAAATTATTTAGGAAGAAAGCCCGGCCGGCAATGTTTGACTCCTTTCGCCTTTGGCGTAAAGAAGCCAGACAACGAGAAATTAAACAAGCTAAAAGAGATAAAAGAGAAAAGGATGTATCAATAATGCAAGCTGCTAGGCAGTTTAAAGAAAACGAAGAAGATAAAGTAATTGAGGTGTCAGATAGGCAACGTTGCATGGCCATAGATAAATGTTATCCGGCCTTGCCGTCTTCTCCTCCGAAAGCGATTGAAGATCTTGAAAAAGATTCTTTGATCTCTCATTTACTGAGATTGCCACCTCCTTATGTGCAGGGTGCTACTGCGCCTCCATTACCACCGTTTGTTCCACCCTTTGTGGTTCAACCTCCTGCTGTTGCTCAGCCACCCGGTGCTCCACAGATGGTTTTACCTTCTCCTGTGCAACCCGCTCTAGGGTCGCCATCTTTGCTACCAGGTTTGCCTCAAGCTCCTTTGCCTTCTACTTCTGTTTCTTCGCCTCCGACTGTTCTTATGCCTACACCTTCTTTGCCTCGGAATACTTGTTCTCCTGTTCTTATGTCTGCTTCTTCTCCTTCTGCTCGAAAACGAATGACCGAGACTGATGCTAGTCTGCTGTCTCCATTGTTTGGGTCATTGAACATGACCCCTGTTTCGGAACGTAAGCAGAGTCGTAGTCAGCTTGTTTGGCTCGTAGATGGATTTTGAATGCTTCAAGGTATAATTTGCCAGCGGTTATGGATGTTTTCTTTCAGTGGGAACCGCCTAAGCAAAGGTATGTTTTCGATGTGATGTGTACTTTCCTGCGTCAGGAATGGGAAGATAATGAGTTGGGTCCGATTCCGCAGGATGTGCTTGATGCTCAGTCAGATTTTGCTAAAGGGATGATAGTGGACACTGATTTTACAGATGCTGTAGAGACGATATTAGCTTTTAGATCTAGACTTCCGTCTCAGACGTTGTATGAACCTGATCCCTCTGGTAGGAGGAAAGTGAGACAGTATCCAATGAGAGAGGTTCCTCCACTTTGGAAACAAAGAGACGCAACTGCTAATCCGCCTGTTTTGCCTCATTTTCAGCGAATATGGGTACATGTCCCTTGGAAGAGAGCAGAGGTCTTGGCTCTTAAGCAGACCTTACCTGATCCTCATAAGAATCCTGCTGGTTACTACAAAGAGTTGTCTCAGCCAGTAGATGCGTGTATAATGAATTTAGCCGACGTTGACATGTTGATGGGTAATGTAGTTCCGCAACCTTTGTGGGCGAAGATTCGTCATGAGAATCATGCAGCAGAGTTAGGTGATACTTGGGCGAATATTGTTGCTGCAGATGGTAGACAATTAGGAGGTGATAAACCTGAACCCTTAGTTGCAGAATTACCTGGTAGAATTATTACTTTGATGAAGACGATGATGCCTGCTTTACGAGTGAATTGGGCTAAGTTAGCAGCATGCAAGCAGAAGAAAGATGAGAGTGTGTCTGACTTCTTCACTAGGTTTGAAGAGACGTTTATTGATCACAGTGGTCAGGATATGAGTACGGAAGGTGGTCAAAGGTTGTTCGTGGATAAATTTGTCTTTAATTTGCTTCCCGAACTTTCTAATAAGTTGAAGGACTCTGAGAGTTCATGGGCCGTTTCTTCGTCGCCCCAGATATTGGCTACTGCTCAATATTACGAGAATAGGGATAAAGATGAGAAGGATAAAGTAGAGAAGAAAACGAAGGATTTAAAGACGAAAGTTCTTTTGCAGCAAGCTTATCCGCCTCGTCAGAATCAGCCTCAGTTTCAGCAACCTCTACAATTTCAGAGATTGTTACAGAAGCCTGAGCCTTATGTTCAGCGATTCTTTCCTGGCCCGAATCAGTGTGCTTACTGTAGAGAGGAAGGTCATTTCAAGAATAATTGTCGGACTATGTTACAGCGTGCAAATGGTGCACCTGGTCAGAGAGGTTGTGGTGTTTTTCAGCAAGCGCCTAGAGGAAGAGGTCATGGTGTGATCCCCCAGAATGAGCATTCCTCTTCCCTACAGAATTCTGCAAATTATTTTGATAGACAGAGTGTTCCGAGTGGTCAGTCTCCTCAGTACTATGTTGAGGATTACTATGTTGAAGGTGAGAGTGTTGGTTATAATGATAACTAGGACAGCCATGGACAAAGTAAGGGAGTAGTGTCAGTTTCAGTAGATCAGAGTGGACCGTATGTTGAAGTGATTACATCAGGTGTAGTAGAACCTTTTCTTTTGGATACTGGTGCGACAAAGAGTTCTATTATGCATTCTAAACTCCCTGGCGCACCTTTGTCTGGCTTGACCAATGTTTCCGAGGATTTTCAGGCGTCCCAGTTCGTAATCCGGTTTCTAGTCCTTTGTCCCTTTCTATTGGCCCTTGTGAATTGGAAGCTCCACTTATTCTAACGACTGGTTGTGGTGAGAATTTGTTGGGATTGGACTTGCTGAAAAGATTGTATGCGACATTGCATTGTTCTCCTTCGGGAGTACAACTTACTCTTGGTAAGAAAGTGATTTCTCCAATGTATTTGTCTAAAGATTGTTTGCCACTGGAATTGCGTTCGCTTCCTGAAACGCTTTGGGCTACAGGTCCAAATGATGTTGGTCTTTTGCAGATTCCACCGTATGTTGTTACGCTAAAGTCGAATGTTAAGTTGCCTCGTATACCACAATACAAGATCTCGAGTGATGGTGAGAGAGCTCTTTTAGCGATTGTCTATGATCTGGTTGAGAAGGGTGCGGATGAGGAAACGAGAGGTAACGTGTGCAATAGTCCGATTTTGCCTGTTCTTAAGCGTACAGATGCTTCTCAGCCACCTGTGTACCGGTTTGTGATCGACCTTCGAGAGGTCAACAAGATTGTCGTGCCACAGTTTCCCGTGGTACCTGATATTACTGCATTATTGACTCTGATTCCTGCTTCGGCAGTTTGGTTTTCTGTCATCGACTTGTAGAATGCTTTCTTCAGTATTCCTATTGCTGAGGAGAGTAGGGATATTTTTGGCTTCTCATTAGGAGGACGAAGCTTCCGATTTAAGAGAGCTCCCCAAGGTTATTGTGAAAGTCCCTCAATTTATAGTCAAGCGTTGAAAACTCAGCTTGACGGGTTTGTGTTACCAGTTGGTTCTACTCTTATTCAGTATGTCGATGATTTGTTGATTACTGCTGATGACGAAGAGATTTGTAAAGAGGCTACTCTTTCGTTGTTGCGATATTTGTCTGACCTTCATCATAAAGTGTCGCCTTCGAAGTTGCAATATTGCCGCCAAGAGGTAACCTACTTAGGTCATCTCTTGTCGAAGGAGATTAGGAAATTGACCCCAGAAAGAATTCAAGCGATTGCGCAAATGAGTGTGCCATCGACACAGAGAGAAGTTTGTGGTTTTTTGGGTATTACGTCATATTATAGACAGTGGATCCCCAATTTTTCACTGTTGGCGAAACCTCTGTTAGCATTGACTCTGAAAGATACTCCGTATCCTCTTCCTTGGTCTGATGAATGCCAGAAAAGTTTTTCTGAATTACGTGCTGCATTGTGTTCGGCTCCTGTGTTGGGTACTCCAGACTATAGCAAGCCTTTTACATTGTATGTGCACGAGAGAGAAGGATGTGCGTTGTCAGTGTTGACACAATCTTTTGGGGACAAGCAGCGTCCATGTGCGTATTTCTCAGCAACATTAGACCCAGTTGCTAAAGCATTGCCGAGTTGTTTGAGAGCTACAGCCGCAGCTGCCGTTTCTATTCGACAGTCTGCTGGTTTGGTATTGGATAATACGCTGATTGTGATGGTTCCGCATGCAGTGGATACCTTGTTAAACAGGACTAAGACACAGCACCTTACTAGTGCACGTCTTTCAGGCTACGAGTTGACACTGTTGGCTAGCCATGTTCACATTAAAAGATGTAATGTGTTGAATCCAGCTACGTTGTTGCCGATCTCTACAGAGACGGATGCTCAAGAACAGCATGATTGTTTTCTTCGTACAGAGGCAGAAACAAAGGCTTAAGGACACTCCTTTTGAAAATGTTGATGGAACGCTGTGGGTTGATGGTTCGTGTTTTAAGCTTCCGAATGGTGAAACGACTGCAGCATATGCTATCACAACTTTAAATACAGTTATTGGGACAGCACGCATACCACAGAAATCTGCACAAGCAGCAGAGTTGATTGCACTGAATAGAGCGGGTGTGTTGTCGGAAGGAAAGCGAGTGAATGTTTATACCGATAGTCAGTATGCGTTTGGTGTTGCGCACAGTTTTGGACGTTTGTGGGAAGAGCGTGGGTTCCTTACTTCTCATGGAACTAAAATTCAGCATGGGCAGTTAGTGAATGAACTTTTGGAATCTCTCACTCTCCCAAAGCAGATTGCAATTGTGAAATGTAGTGCGCATAAGAAAGTTGTGGATGATGTTGGTCGAGGGAATGCGTTTGCGGATGAAGTTGCGAAGGAAACAGCGAAAGACATGATGAGCCGTATGTATGTTGCAGGACCAGCAAGAGGGGTTATGGCTGGTGGAATGTGTGAAGACACGATAGAAAGTGTGAAGATGATTCAGGCTTAAGCTACAGAAAAGGAAATAAATGTTTGGAGAGAGAGTATGGGTATGTTGGATTCTACAGGTTGTTGGATTGAGTTGTCGGAACACCAGCGATGGTTGTTGCCAGATGCGTATGTGCTCCCAGTGGTTACAATGCTCATGGATTGGCTCATATAAGTTCGAAAGGGATATGTAAGTTGTTGGCTCCAGTTTGGCAGAATGCTGGAATACCGAAATGTGCAGAGAACGTGGTGAAACATTGTATGATTTGTCTGCAATATAATCCTGGTAAGGGAACTCCAACTCCAGCTGGTCATTTTGCTCCTCCGACTTATCCGTTTGAGGTGATACAGTTAGACTATATTCACATGGAGAGATGCAACAATCTGAAATATGTTCTTGTGGTTGTTTGCGCCTTTTCTATATGGATAGAGGCTTACCCCCTAAAAGATAATACTGCCTTGTCTACAGCCAAGGTTTTGTTGAGAGAGTATTTCCCTAGGTATGGATTGCCGAGAATTGTATGGTCAGACAATGGGAGTGAATTTGTGGGTCAAATCATGAAGAAAGTATGCTCTGGATTGGGAATCAGTCAGAAGTTCCACGCAGCGAATCACCCCCAGTCTGCTTGACTTGTTGAATGTTACAATGGTACGCTTAAACTGAAACTAGCTAAGGTACAAGCGAGCACTGGTCTTACATGGCCAGATGCCTTGCCGTTGGCTCTTTTGTCAACAAGGATGACTGTGCATTCTCGAGTGGGACTTAGTCTGTATGAGATTGTGTTTGGTCGTCCAGCGAATGTTTGGGGAGTGCCTCGTCCGAAAGAATACAGCAGTATTGAATACCCTATGTTGGTGGTTTACGTACATGACTTGACTGCTAAATTATGTGTTCTCCACCAACAGGTCTATGACAGTTTGCCGACAGCTACTACAGATCCAGGCCACGTACTTGAACCTGAACAGTACGTTCTTGTGAAGAATTTTCAGCGTACCAAGAACTTGCAACCTAGATGGACCGGCCCCTATCTGATTTTGTTGGTTACTAGAACCGCTGTTAGAGTAGCAGGCAAAAAGAACTGGGTGCATGCCACCCACTGTAAAAAAGTTCCTTTGCCTTTACCATATGATCAGTGGGTAAGGGATGGTATCGCCGATTCTGATTGTGAGAAGGTCCCTAGATTCGTTCCATTTAGTGATGCTCATTTGACATGGACACGGTCTGAACGTGAGGATGATGATGTTCTACAAGCTGCTGTGCCTCCTCATCTGAAGATTGACACCACCAATCCGGATCTTCTATTCAAAGATCAGACTGTGCCAGACAAAGAACGCTACGATTTGAGACCAAGAAAGATTGTACATATGGACAAATAAATATTTTCTTTTTTTATGTAGTGAATTTACACTTTGACAGATCAAGAAACTTTTTTGTCTTTTTCTTTTTCGAACCACCATCCAGGTTCAGCTGTAGGGTCGCGGTATAAAGACTTGGGATTGCAAGCCGTGTAGACACAAGGTCGACGGTTCTGGTTGGTCCAAGGGCGTTCCCTAGACTGACTGGAGCATTCCTTATCGGAAGAGAACTAACTGCCGCGAATAGCACGGTTATAGGATGGAGCTTTTTGACGCTGCCCAGAATGTTAGGAAAATGGACTCTAAAGTCCGAATATGTATATTGGTTCGTAGCAAATGTTTTTTAATAATGTGTTTTTTAATGCTTTTAACTATTGCATTAGCTTGTGTGGGTTTGGTTTTCTATGCCACACAACAGCCGTTTGCACCTTCTTCCCAACCTATGTCTTTTCCTTCTACTGTTTCTTTACATTCTTTTCATATTTTACCTGAACACGAGCAAATTAGAAGGTCGGAATTTGTGAATAATTCCTTTGTGCAACTTCTCCATCAACACCAGTTTGTAGTGAACACCACTAATTGTTGGGTGTGTGGTCTTATTCCACATACTATGGATAGAGGTATTCCTTATCTGGTTCTGCCATTCAGTTACAATGGGTCCGTATGGGCATATCAAACGATGTTTATTTATGCCATCGAAGTCTATCCCCTGCGTTCCATGAGAGATAACTCAAGTAATAAATCCTTGGTGAAGGGAATTACAGATATGAGTAGAGATATCGAAACATATAAGACTATTCCCAAGGATGAGTTACTAGCATATGTTGGTTGGAATGCACCCGGATATAGTATTAGTCTGGGTGAGAAACAGAGACGAAAAAGGTCACCTCCGATTTGGATTGTACCCCATCCTAGTCATTTTTGTCTGCAAGGGAAAGGTAAGAATCCGAGAGCTCAGTTAGGGAAGAGTGTTTGTACTGAGACGTATGTTTTTGCGTCCCAAACTTCCCCACCGTTTTTAGCAGCTAAGGGCACGTATTTTGTCTGCTATGATAGAGCATATACATGGTTGCCCCCTGATTTTTCGGGAACATGTTATGTTGCATATTTGTTGCCTCCTACGTATACTGCTGCTGTAGATTACCAAAGAACTAGAGTAGTTAGAGGTGTCTTCAGTAAGGAAGATACTACGGGACAAGAAGTGGGAGACTTTTTCAAGGGTTTCCTACCGTTTTGGGGACCTATGGCAAACAGTAGAAACCTATGGCAATTAACGAGAGTGGTTGAATCCACCATAAATTAAACTCCTGGTGCCCTTAGTAATCTGACCGCTGAGCTTCAAGCGGATCGCCTTATGACGTTGCAGAATCGAGTTGCGTTAGACGTCATACTTGCAGACAGAGGTGGAGTATGCAAAGTGATCCAATCGAGTTGCTGCGTTTTTATTCCAGACAATGCTCCTACAGTGTACCAGGCCATTTCTAAGTTACATAAGATCTCCGAGTCTATACATGTGGACGAAGGAGATTGGTCGTTGATGGGATGGTTTTGGGGATTGTTATCCACTTGGGGATGGAAGATTCTGATGATCATTGGGATGGCCTTAGCGATTCTTTTCCTGTTCTGTCTTTGTGTGCAGTGCGCTCCTGCTATATGTGGCCTCTGTGCTACTACGTGTGCAAGGAGACCTGTCCCAAGAGAGGTACTAAGTAATAGGATTATGCTCCAGCAACATCTTGATGATCTGATGAATATAGACCTGGACCCAGATTGACGTGAGTTTAGGTTATTGCCTATGTAAGGGCAAAAGGAGGGACTGAGGTTCCGTGAATTCTGAACCCGTTTCATAAAGGTCATGGTTTCGTTACGAATTTGATATTAGCGAACCGTAAGTAGTTAGTGCGGCAAGTATGAGTGCTTTCATCACATTAGACTGATGGATTCACTACGTATTTAGGGATTTCGTTCTGAACCCTTGGTTCCATTTTGTGTATGGCAGCCATTTTGTGGTTGCCCTCACATAGGCCGATGACTGTGGCTGAACTAGTCTTTTTAAGGACATGTACACCTTAGCTCCAGTTTGTGCTGACTTCTGTTTGACCTGAGTGAACTGACCCTGTTGCCTGAAGCTGACCTTGTTAAACCAGTTCCTGCCCTTTAGCTGATCAAGATTAAGGATCAGAGCACAGGACGTCATAAAGTTTTACTGCACACAAATATGCCTTATCCTACTTGCACCTGTTTCTGCTCCTTTCTTTATGGTCTATTTATGATTGGGTTGTGGCCTTTTTTATTATGGGTTTGTTCGACCTGTCTAAAGAAGAATGTTGGGTTTGACCGATGATTGATCATGGGCTGGGCAACTGAAAAATGGGTTTGTCGTTATGCAATACTTTTGTTGTAGAAACATGTGATTGATTAAACTGTAAACAAGGAATGTTTGCCTGAAGCATAATGTTTGGCATAAAAAGGGATGACTTGCTTTGTAAAATTGAGCAGTCTCCTGAGAACTCATACCGTGATGATTTCTAGGAATTCTGTTACTGGCTGCAGCCAATAAATTTGATCTTTGATGCCACCAAGAAGTATCCCGTGTCTCTGTATTCTAAGACAGGTGAACCCGAAGACTTTGGGCGTGCCCCTGGCGCGTGCTGGGTCTTAAATAACCCGGTTCTTCAACCGGTAGCACACACTGCATGCCCATATTTACAAGGCCATGTAAAGTCACCCTGCGTGACTTTTCATGGCCTTGTAAATATAGGCCCCTTTCAAGCATTACTCTGCGTGAAAGGGGCATTCCATTGGTGTTGCTGTGGGTGTTACCACACAACATACATGAAACCTCACACAATCCTAGATTTACAAAGTGTGGTAAACGTGGGAATGTGTCAGAATCCTACGCCCCCCCAGGGGAGGTGTAGGAATGACGCAACAAGGAGACATAGTTTTATTTCTCCTCGTTTTTAGGTCTCCGCCTGCGAAAGACTGCGCACATGCGCAGTCGAGCTGGCGAGACTTAATGGGATAGAGAGAACATCACTAGCGAGGTTAAGCCCCGCCCCTCTTCTCTATTGGCTGGCCTCCTAAACGGTGGCCAGCCATTGGAGAAGAGGTCCTAGTGACGTTCTTCTTTCTCTTTAAGCCCCGTCTTTTTCAGATTGTCTTCCCCGACTTACTGCTGGCGTAAAAGCTTTCTTATCTTCTTTATGGGTCCAGATGGCCCCATAAAGAAGATAAGGAACCTTTTATCCCAGCAGGCTGTCGGGGAAGTCAATCTGAAAAAGACGGGGCTAAAAGCAGCTAGGAAAACGATGACAGTGCTATTTGTGCTCCCGGATTGGCGGAAGGGGGGGAGGCTGTCCCCAACTGTGGATCATCATTTTGGAATCTGTAATAAATGTATTTTGGAGCAGCTCAGGTCCCACTCATATCCGGTTATGTGGGTATTTAGAGGTTTTCGGAAAAAAGATCGTTGCCATTAGAACTGTTTGCATGTTGTCGCTGTAATGCGCCCTCTGCTGTCGGCGCGTCGGAGATGCAGCTGTCTGACTTCACCGCTTGTACTTTTCCACGGGAGGTCATGCAGGCACAGTCACATGCACTACCTCTGGTGCTGTTCAGGGAGGGGTTCCGTGTTCTTCCCAGGCCTGGGGCGGTTTCCAAGGGTTTCTCCCCTCCTCTTTTTGCCGGAGTTAGCATTAATGTTGCGAACTTCAACCCCAGTCCGAGGCGGGCTCGGCTAGCGCCAGCATGTGCTTTCTTGGTAAGCCTTTATGTGGCCTGACATCTGTCAGGCCACGTGAAACCCAAGTTAGGAGGCCGGCGCTGAACCGCGCCTGTCGTGACCGTGGGGGCGGGGTCTAAGCTGTTCTTGGCCTCTGTCCCCAGAGAAGGAGGCCCGAGGGAAGCTGCTTTTAGAAAATACCAGCGTGGCTCTCCATGCTACCCCTCCCCCATCCGTCCTACAGAGCTACTGCTCCGTCACCCTTGCCCCACTTTAGTCTTATTGTATTCCTCCCTCGGCGGCCGACTGCTGCTTGGTTCAGCTCTCCCAGCCACCCAGTCCCGCCCTCCAACCTTCCGGGGCTCGGCCACCTGCCCCCCGCCCCAGTCTGCCTGCTGTTCTCGGCACCAACGCCCTGTGCCGACAAACATGAAGTGTGTGTGAATATGTTTTTTGCTCTTGACTGTTAACATTTCAACTCTTATTGACACAAAATCCTTTGATCTCCATCACAGGGCATGTCAAACTATTACAGGTTTGGTCTGCAAGACAGATCTGGTGGAAAATTCTGAAGTAACACATGCTCTGTGTGAATATTCCATACATAGGATACCAATACACTGCACATACATAAAGACCGGATACGTTGAGCTGTCGATTAAAGTACGCAATTATATTTGTTGCACAAACATGGTGGGGCAATCCATTTCCAACGGAGCATGAAGTTGTTAGCTAAAGCGCTGCACCGTCAGTACTGTTAATGAATTATTGTAGATAAGTATGGTGTATATATACCTGCGTGTAATTCACAAAGTTTTCTGTTTGTATTTAGTCCTCTTATGATACGTTTGATCATTTATGTAAATTAGATATACTGCATTGGTAAGTTGTAGGCATAATTGATTGCATACAGATGTAAGTATTCAAGGAGATATATAAATTCTGCCAGCACGGCGGGGAAGAATCAATAAGCCTCCTCGCGCTGGACCGGTGTGATGGCTAGAGGACGCTGGCCTCCATCGCCGTCTTAACTCCAAAGGAGAAAACCTAAATCCTGTCTCCCTAGCAGTTCGAGTCACCCAGGTAACGAGCCCTGAGAGAAGCCGAGGAGAGAGGTGCGAGCTCGCGCAGGGTGCACCCCTGTGAACCCCATCACCTACAGAGAGAGGAGCCTTGCGAGGAGCCGGCAGGCTGGGGATGAGGGGATCTGCCCCTAGAGCCTACCTGTGCAGCAAACATGCCTGGGACATGAGGCGTGCGCGGGGCTGGCAGCCGTGCAAACCCCGGGTGAGTGTTAGCGCTGCGTCCACTCTCACTGCAGCATGTGTGGTCACGCTGCACGGGGTCAGCACTGCAAAGCTTCAATGAGCCGCGGATATCCAGATGTTTCCAGAGGCATCAGGTGCAGTTGAACCGGGGCCCACAAGCTCTGTGCGTGTGTGCCTCTGTGTGTGTGTCTGGCTCTGTGTGTGTGTGTGGCTGTGTGTGTGTGTGTGGGTCCAAATGCAATAGGTCTTGCATTTGCGAGAGATTAAGCTATTGGCATTGTTAATGACAATGCCATTTATTTGTCTGTTTTCAAAACCAACACATAAATAAAAATGTTGGGCCTGATTCACAGAATGAACTTAAGACTCAATCCTAAACTTACTACTATTTTGGTATTCACAGAATGCACTTAGTACTTTTGGCATTCACAGAATTAATTTACTACTTTTGGTATTCACAGAAGTTAGGATTTTGTCTTAAGTTTGTCTCAAGACAAACTTAAGACAGACTTAAGACAGACTTAAGACAAAATCCTAACTTCTGTGAATACCAAAAGTAGTAAGTTAATTCTGTGAATGCCAAAAGTAGTAAGTGCATTCTGTGAATACCAAAATAGTAGTAAGTTTAGGATTGAGTCTTATGTTCATTCTGTGAATCAGGCCCGAAGTCATTTACAATGCCAATAGCTCTAACTTTTGCAAAGGCGAGACCGTTGCATTGTAGATGCTTGTTTGCTCTTTCTATGTGTGCTGCATTCATGCACAACAACAATCATCCCTGCAACATAGGCACCCTTACACCATGGCGCAAGGGTGTCTGCGGTGCCGAACGGCTGCTGTTTGTGTGCCAACGCGGGGGAGAAGGATAGGAATGGGCCATATCTTGTGGATACGGTGCATCCCTTCCCTTTTATTTGGACACACAGCCCCACAGCTGGAAGGCTTGTTACACTGCCGTGTATCAAAACATGGTTTCTGTCATTGAGTTGCGTGAGTAGTTGAGGCCTTGGTGAATTCACCAAATGCTTGTGCATCTTCGTGATCAGTAGGCAGTAGGTCAGAAGGCACTGCTCTTCCTGTGAGAGCTGTTGGAAACTGATGTATCGTGCTTTTGAAGCTGCACCACTCCTCCAACTATAAAGCTTTGGTGCCTTGTTATACAGAGATGCCATAAGGCCTGTTCTACTGAGATAGAGCAAAATCAGGACAGGTCCAAGTAAGATGTTTTGTTGAATCGAAAAGAATTTTGCAGCTGTCAATGCAGTGATGTCTGACTCTACGGCATAAGCAGTCTTGAAAGTGAGTGAGAAGTTTTGTTTAATGTGTTATCTTGGAAGTTTCATTGGTATTTCTTGATATTGGATGTTGTATGGAATAGTGTGATAGCTGCCGAAAACTCATATGTTTACCTTGTTTAATGCATGTGAGACGTCCTGTACACTGCCTTTGATTGTATGTTGGGAAGTCCTGTGGGAACAGTTGTCAGGATTTGCAGGTCTTCCTCAACAGAGACTGAAGAGAAGTCGCTCGCTACCCAGAACATAGCTCCACCAACGAGTAAGCAAGCACAAACAGCAAAACTAAACCCTAGAGGGACGCGGAATGGGAGAGCGAGAGAGAAGACAACGCTGGAATGTCGCCGTCTAGTCAACCACACGCCTCTTACACCTCAGGGGATTCACAAATAGTGTTTGCAAAGGTGAACACCAAACATATACTGGAGTTAAATAAACAAAGTTTTACTATGTTGCATAAATATTGAAATATTCTGAGAAAGAGAGATATTGTGAACATATTCACTGGCTTTGTAGGAGTGGGCCATGGGGGACTGAAGCCTCAATCAAAGGAAGCCGATTACAGCAACAGTGGAATCCCAGGAGCATAGAGAGCCTAAATTTCAGGGAGCTAGTGAGAGACAACAAGCACACCAACCAACATATAATCCCTCGGTAAGACAGACTTCAGGAAACCGTTCAGCAAACACAACCAAATGGTATTCCAAAGAGCATGGAGAATTTGAGACATTGAAGTCAGGGAACTGAGAAAAGAACAAAACAAAAAAGGTGAAGAACACAGCAATGGTGAACAAACTTGGCGAAAGTAGGAAAAAGTTGCCAGGCAACTTCACAAGCGGAGTGGACAGTTTTTAAAGCTCTGCTACCACCAATGACCTGGAAGTCTCTCCCCTGGACCTCCACCACTGATGATCCTCACGCCCCAGTCTTCATACATTGGTCCTCCGCCAACCTCACTGGCTTCCTCCACCATGTTCTATGCCAATTACTCCCGGAAGTGAATCCCCAAGTCCAAGTAACTCTATTATTCTTGACAACAAAGCATGAAATATCAGCTTGACAATTCATAAAAATGTAAATTACATTTCAATCAATGACTTAAGAAACTGCATTGAATAAGGAGAGACAGTACACTGCCAGCCCTTCGCCTGATTAAAAGTCAGATGAAATTCAGCTTTGGCATCTGTGTGTCATGAAATACTTTAGCCGCAGCTCGTCAGGTGGTGAACCATTGACGTTTGTATCGGTTGAGGCAGATGCAGGCTGTGGGGAAGCTTTTGTTGAACCTTGGTGATGAGATGGTGATAGCTGGGCAGAGGAAAAGAGTGGTGGTAAGGGGACTGTGACACATCTTTAGGAAAGAGGAGACAGGGGAATGTATGAGAGGCTGCAGCCACGTGACAGTCAATGGAAGTGGTATGTCATTCACAACACCATAATACACAGTCCGCCATCAGCATATTGCCACAGCAACTAGGAAGTCCCTTTGCCACTCCAGTTGTGTCTGAAGTTTGCTTTTCCAAACAGGGTTTGTCATGTCTTTATGGATATCTGTCCTGGTGCATCGCCCAGTTTTGAGAATGTCTTACTTATAGAGCTGTGGGACCAAGACATGGCTACTGGGGCGTGATATTGATGGTGTCTTCCAATCTCCCCTCCAGCTTCCAGGTTTGTAGACATGACCATTACCTAGTGGAAGGTGTTTTAGTATAAGACCCATATGAACTTTGTTAGATTTGAATGTGACATTTTTACTGTTGTTCTCTCCTGAGTATCCTGTTATGGTTGAGCGTGACTTTTCTTGGTATAAATAATATGACCAGGCACTCCTTGTTTACAATATGCTTTACATGAGACAATTTAAAGATTTAATCACTATCTGGCTATACCCCAATCTGCCCCAAATCCTTTGAGGCACAATACAGTGTTCCATAAACTGGAGGTGCCTTCACCTCGAACGAGAGCGCACACCATCAGACGGGTGGGTCTCAACCAATCGTTTAATCAATAAATGCTTGCTTTCTCAAACTCAATGCTGAACATAAGATGAAGTAGTCATCCAAAATATTTAAATTAATTTCCAATAATTACTAAACACATTTCAGGCTCTTTCCTGAGCACCAGGAGTATAATATATTTACAGGAAAGCAAACATAATGTATTTGCTTTACTTCTTTGCACATGCCTAGTCATACGCATCTTGATGCTGAGAAAATGCCAACAAAGTAGACAGCCTAAAGAGAACATTAACAGGAAAGACAGTTTTGAGCAGTTCTCTGAATGCAAGGTAATTTTACAGGTTGTAAATGGATTTTGGGTGACATAATGGTAAACATCTGAACAATGATTGAAGTTTCAAACTCATTCTTAGTATAGTATTGCACAGTAATATGACAAAATAATTCCTAGAAATATGAATTGAAGAACTTTCTGAGGTGCAATCCCAACAGCAGTCTCCAGGGCCACCAGAATGTTTGTATTCACACCCAGCCGCGGCTGCTGCAGGTAAGAGCTGAGGGGCCAGGTGAGGGGGGATTCTGAGAGACAACCATGAAGGTAAATTAATTATTTATTTAATTTCCCCTGGTGGTCGTCTCTCGAAATACCCTCACACCTGGCTCCACTGCCCCACTGCTCTTACCTGCAGCAGCCATGGCTGTTCACGACCAGTCTCACTGGGTATGTATCAGGGAACCCTCTTGGGTACAATTCCTTAAGCATCTCTCATTATCCATCTGTCCAATCTTGTGCAACCTGGTTCCAGTGAAGTAGGCTCTGTTGTGGAAAATTAGTACGGTCTGGTAAACATTATCTGCGCCATCTTGCCTTTTTCCCCTGATGCCACACTTTTTGTCGTGCGCACCCGCCATTTTAGGTGCCTCGATCAGAACAACCCTTTTGCATGCCACTGGCCCCCAGCATAGCCCTCCTCCCTCACAAAGCCCGCACTCTGACAACCCCCGCTCGCACATGCCTTGGGTCATAAACCCCTCTTCAGCGCAGCTCTGCCTCAGAACCCCATCCTGTCCCCAGCGCGACACCTCCCTTCCTTCCTTTCATGGTCCCAGGCCCTTTTTGATGCAAATCCCCTTTTCCTGTGTGCCCGTTTGTCTTCCTCGTTCCCAGGCCGACACCTAGCTCTGCCGATACTGTTCCTTGCCCCTCCCCGTACAGTAGAAAGCTTCCCTCATCAAAGGACCCCCGAGTTGATCAAAGCCCTCACCCTATGAGATCCGACCAAACCCCCACATTCCATGAATCGGCGGAATGTCCAGCTGCGCGGTAGTCATCACCTGTTGTGACCGGGGTGAGGACTTCAACTGTAAATGTGTGTGGGAACGGGCCTGAAGGGGAGATTCGGAGGATATCCCTCCGTACATCAAAGCATTGCCAAGAATGTGTTGTATGTAATAAAGCAATAAACCTGTGTATAAGAGGCCAGGCCTCAGAGATGCGGTTAGAGCACCTCATGACGATACCTGCTGTCTGAACTGATGTGTTCTCCTCCGGAGAGAATAAACCTTGTTTCCTGCCTTCCCGTCTCCAGCGCCTGCCTCTTCATTGATTAATATTTCGTGGGTTAAAGAGGCGATACCGCCGGGCAAATATCGATTGTCCCTGACGTAGTTTTGACAATTGGCGTCCCAAGCGTGGGGCCCATCAGCGACTCGTGGATCCAGTGGGAGAGGTCCTGACGACAGAGTGAACGACTGCAACGATCGGGAGAGCTCTTGCCCAATAGACCCTCGTCTGGCAGCCGATCATCCGAACTTCACTGGTTCCGAACAGACCTCTCCCGAGTGATCTACGGTCCTGACTGGGAACCATCAGGAGTGCTGCGAGGAATACAAAGAAAAGAGGACGATCGGGCGCTGGATTCGGAAGACAAGAAACTGTCCATACGGTCCGGGTAAGGTCGTGTAGACACGACGAAACACGAAATAATTGTTTAATTGTTCAGAAAATACTAGTATTACTCTTTGTTGACCTATTTGGAGATTCACTGTCTGCACACGAAGAAACAGTAGGCTCTTTCTCTTTGCAAACAGTGAAGGATAGGTAACGCAGCCGTCGCGCCTATCTTTCTCCCCCACTGAATCGATTATTTATTAACGGCCACTGATTAACTATTTTTGACCCCGAGCTACTGTTCGCGGATTGTTTTCTGGAGATTCTCTGTCTACAAACAGGAAAGAACAGGTTCCCCTTTGCAGATAGTGAAAGGGTAGAGGACGCAGATCTTTTGCGAATCTACTTATTCTTCCCACTGGTCCTCTTTTTGTTCATTTGATATTGGTTCATAAGGTATTCACTGCCTGCAAACAACGTAGAATAGAAATATTCTGTCTAGTCTTTGCACACAGTGATAAGATAGGCAGTGCTGACTTTTGTCCCTCGTTGTGAGCTGTCATGTCTGTCTTCTCCCCACTGGTCGATAGCTGGTTCAGCCCGGACCGTTTATTAGAGGTGGATCATCTAGCTCCGCTGGAAGGCACCCCTAATAAAGACATGTTCATAAACTATGGATTAGTTACCATAGCCTATAGTAAACTGTGGCACAGGTATACCAAAGAAAGTCAAGAGAAACAGTGGCCACTGATAAGATCCTTCGATCTTGATAAAATAGAAACGTTAGAAATAGCCATTCGTGATAATAAGACAACGCCTATTATGCTCGACAGTCTCGGTATGTGGCGCAAAGAAGCAATGCAACGAAAGAAAAGAGACGAGGACAGAGCAGGTAAAGGAACATATCGACAGGACGACCCCAGGACACAACGTCCCGAAAGTAATCCCCCGACACTACGCACAGGACGGCCAGACTTAGGGCAAAACCAATGTGCTTTTTGTAGATATGCCGGGCACTGGAAAGCCCAATGCCCGACTCTACTGAACGTGAGTAGGAGCAGAGGACCGACAGGAATAACAGGCCGGCAGAAAGGGAAAAGGCGCGAGACAAAGATGAATCAGACTGACATGGACAGGCCAGATAGAACCACCACGTTTGATTATGCCCGATGGTACAGATTTCGCCAGGCCGATTTCAGCGACATGTTCGAGTCCTCATAGATCAAACAACGCTAAGACGGGAAACCCAGTCTAGCTCTAAATTAACAGACGACAAACCCCGAATAAAGCAGAAAGAATAATGTACACACATGATCAAGCATCCTTACGTTTAGCCAAGTAGGGAAAAGTTTAGGGTATTTCGAGGTAAGGGTTACACAAGTATCCTTCGCCGAGAGGACTAGGGATATTGCCAATGTCTGAAAACCTACCACCTCCTTTCTTCCGCATCCTTATAGGCATATAACTAAAGCCTGCCCCATTGCTCTAACGATAAGTATGCGCAGCATACAGAAAAAGATAATTATGGCCAAAAAAAAAAAATAATAACTGTTTTATGTTTGTCTTGGGTCTTTTGTATATAATACTTGTACTGTCTCCCCGTCTGAGTTTGTGTGTACGTGATGCATGAATCTGCGTCATCCCTCTGCCTGTGTTTCCGTGTTACTTAAACTTCTGTTAACAGAAGCTTTAGCATGGAACAACCTGGAAAGAAAGGAATGGGAAAACGAAATCCGTAGGCCACTGATGAACTTGAACTTTTATTTAACATAACAAACAAGAAACAAATAACAGTACGTAATAATAACACCTATTAATGCCCTAACAACAGAAAACGTTTGAAACAAGAACGGTAAACTAGAAAATGAAAGTCAGCAGAACATTCGCCCCCCCCCCACTCTGGAACCTTCCAAGGTAGGGCAGGGTTACGGCTACGCCCAGCCGGCAGCAACCCATATAAGGCGGGTCCTGCTGCCAACAGTCGGCTAGGAAATCGTAACATAGGGTGGAGCCGGAGGAGAGACAAGGGCCAGCGGGACCCAGCCAGGGGATCACCTTGACCACACCGGAGAGTTGTAGGGGGGGGATGTCTATGTCCTCGACCCCCCCCCTCTCTCTCTCCCCCAGTCCGGCCACGGTGGCACGTGAGAGTTGTAGATAGTCCCGCCACATGCTCCCCCGGTCCGGCCACCAATGGCCAGGGACTGGGGCCAACTGGATCCGGCTGCAGCCGATGAGCCAAGGAACCCGTTCATGGGGCCAGAGCAAGGGGCGTCCGGCCGACATCCACCGGAAGCCCGGCCCAGAGACGGAAGGGACATTTTTTCCTTTTCTCCTCCGTAATGGCAGCGACAACGCGCCAGGCGCCACTTCTTTCTTTTCTCCTCCGTAATGGCGGCAGCAACACGCCAGGCGCCACTTCTTTCTTGAATAATGGCTGCGACAACTCTGGAGGGGGGATGTCTTGTACATACCTCCGCGAAAATTAGTCCAGGTCGGGCTGGGAGGGAGAGGCGACGCGGACGAGCCTCTCCCACCTCCACGGATAGGAGGCTTCCCAGCCCCAGTCCGGCCATCATAAATACCTCTGCAGAAATTTGTCCAGGTTGGGCTGGGAGGGAGAGGCGACGCGGACGAGCCTCTCCCACCTCCACGGGTAGGAGGCTTCCCAGCCCCCGGCCCGGCACCGAAATCCTCCAGCCGGGCGGCGCCGATCAACGGTGCCGATACTTGCGCAGCACCGAACATGCAACGGTGCCGATACTTGCGCAGCACCGAACATGCAACGGCTGCGCCAATACCCGCACAGCACCGAACATGCACCGCAGGTGGCCATACTTCCGCAGCACTGGACATGGGTTCACTCCAAAAGGTCTCCTCCACTCTTGCAGACTCGACGAAGGGCGGCTGCTGCAGGCCTCAAAATGGCGTCTGGGCCCCCTGGAAGGCGGGTCTCGGCCGCTAGAGTAACTTTGAACAGCAATGTAACTCGGGCGCTTGCCCACCGGGGCACGAGCCCCCACCTCCGACAGCACCCCCACAGCCTTGAAGATTCTACAAAAGTCCCAGGAGCCCTCGGCCCCTGCAGGTTTCCGGTGAGGGACAACTGCCTTGATCGCTAACGAAATAAGCATGACATAGCCACTCCTTCTGTTAGCATGAATTCTCGAACTGCCGAAAAGGACTCTGGTCCAACTGCCGGTTGTAGGAAACATTTTTTCCTTGCTACTACTTCCGGACTAACCCGGCCCCGCCCAAAATGGCGCCGGTAACAATAGGAACTTACGAACGCCTTGTGGTGTTTTCTTTTGCTAAAAAGACTCGATGTTCCGAGATATGTTATGATCCTTTGTACACTTGACGGAAAAGAGGGAGGATTCACTCGACGAACATGTAAAAGGACCCCGTGAAAAATGTTTTTCAATGTACGATTCATTATGATATTATCATGTCTGACATGTAGCCTCGCTTATGACACACTCCCATGGTATACCTATAGGAATTTGATTACAACTAGTCCAACTGTGTTTCCGATTATGAAATGAATGCCCCTTGGTCCCTCAACTATTCGATAGACGTTTTTAGTTCCCTGCAAATGAATGAATGAACCTTTTTAAACATGTTTTTAATCCTACAAGATAGCCCCCCCCCCCCTCTACTGTACGCACTTTAGCCATTGCCGTATCCGGCCAACCCCGATCACACTGTCCTATCAACATGCTGAACGATTGTGAAAATAAAGGTTTTCGAAACTATGAACGGGTATTGCATGCTTTATTTAAATGTGGGATCGGCGGGAGAGTTTTTTTCTGTGCACCCTACTCTGCTCTCTCTTTAAGGTTAATAGAAGATGGTTGCCCAGCCCCGGATGGAGGATCGAATCTAAGACACGACACTCTGCCGTCAAATATGCGACTGACTCAGGGACTCGCGCATGGAGAAAGACCTCGACTTCTGGGGACGGGTAAAAGCGAAACGGTGTAAAAGATGGAATATAAAGGATGGGTAAAGTGAAACGATGTAAATGATAGAATATTATAAAGATACGACACTCAAAGGTACTAGGGAACAGAGTTGACCGAAGAGCTGATAAACCTTAAAACATCACAGCGTTGAAAGAGATTTAAGGACCCCGATAGCTAAATACACCTACCAACTAGAAACCTCGCGCTAAGTGCTTCTGATTCTCTAATGTTTTCCTACTCACAGCCTATAAGGACACACTGCCCCCCTCCCCTTGGCTCCAGAGACCACAACCCCAGGGATTCTATCCCGAAGAGATAAGACGAGTATGAGGTAAGTAAAAGACTTTCGTACCCGTGCTTTTGATATGCTCGAATGTTGTCCCCCTCCCCTCCCCTCCTTTTTCCCCCCCTGCAGGCCACATCGGAATCACGACCGAGGTATGGTGAAGATCTGAAGCCTCGCCATGTCTGATACACGAAGCGGACTAACACTGCCTGGTGGCACCTAAACACACCCGGCCCAATGCTCGTCCATCCCAAACTGCATGCTTTCAAAATTCTAACACAGACCCGTAATGTCTTATGTTGTGTAATGCGCTGAATAGCCTATCTTAATGCACGGCCACTCCCCATGTCGCACGTGTACCATTTAGCCTGTTGTTGCACATCTCTCTCTCTCTCTCTCTCTCTCTCTCTCTCTCTCTCTCTCTCTCTCTCCCTCTCTCTCGCTCTTCCGAACGACTAGCACCTAAATTGGCAAACCGCCACCCCTAGTGCACCACCCAATTGGCTCCAAATACCACAAGTATTTGCTCAAAATGTATCCTAAATAAAAATCACCCTGACGCCGTGTCACTACCTCTCCTTTCTGCTAAAAATTGATGAAACCGAGATTTGGCCATAAGGGAAAGGACAGGTAAGACGACTGAGGTTCCCTAATCTGACCCGAAATAAGGGAACTACATGTCAGCGGCTCCTGTGTTATAAAAAGATGCCTCAGATAACGCGACCTTCCCCGTCCCGAATTGTCGCAATACCCAAACAGTAAAGGTGATCGAAACATCCTCATGTTCCCGGAACGCCCCCTGTTTCGTATCAGCTGCCCCAGACGAGAGTTATAAAACTGTCCCTCACCCCCGGTTGTAAGAGATGGGTCGATTTACGCCCTTACCACAGTTTTCTATGTCCCTAGTTGTTTCCCATAAGACCCCTGTCTTTTCTAATTAAGTAGTCAGGCCGTAAGAGGCTACGTAGGAACCAGAATGATGTTTTACAAAGTTAAAGATTAGACCGAAGTGAAGAAATCATTGCAATGAACCCTGTTGAAAGCGAAAACGTTTAGTTGAAAGGCAGGATGCATTGATAGAATGAAAAATGTTTAGCCTATGTTCGTCCCTCAGCAAGATACCTGGCAGACCATGGTGATAGCACACAGCACCCTTTTTAAATATAAAGCCCTGGAGAACGGTATAGCTTCGTAAGGCTCGTATTAAGAAGGTGGGTCCCCGTCAGAAGAACTGACGTAACTGTAATGCAATAAAAGGTACCAGATCTCGTCCCGCGACCAACAAACACCAAAGAAATAGTTGTGAAGGAAAGTTATAGTAAATCCAGCAGGCCCATCATCAATCATTTATATGTTAGTTGCGAACCCTAATATAACGGACGTTTCCATTTTTGCCTGGAGCTGGGAGAGAAATAGACTTATGTGATTACCTTCCTCTGCCAATTCTCTAAAGACTGTCTTTTCAAACTCATTTAAGGGTACGACTGTCGGAGGAAAGAAGGACCGGATGTGGGAGCACGTGGCCTGACTACAGACTATGGAACATCTGCGACATTGGCCAAGGCGAGACCGCGACAATAAGGAGCTGCAGGACGAGGCACTGTTTTCGACAAAACGAGAGGAAAGGGCTGACCTGATGCCCCTGCTCGATGTTCAACGTATGCCGAAAAGTCCCCGCTCTCCAAACTCGGTCATGAGCCCGCCTACCTGAAATTTTCCGTCCCCCTAGTCTGTTCCCGATCTGGCCCTGCTCCATCCCCCTTTTTCTCCGACCTACCCTAAAGGACTGCTCACACGCACATTTCTTCCATCTGAACCTTTTTGACAATCAACTCAAAGGACACAGGGCGAAAAGGACCTTTTTGACCAGAAACGCGAGGAAAAGGTCGTGCCCTGCAACGCGGGACCTAGAACAGAGCTGGACCCGTAGCTCCACCGCCGGTGCTCCACAGCGCCAACAAAAGACGACAAAGAATGCTGAGAACTCATTAACTTCGAACATTGACACCCTCAATTATCGTTTCTACTACGTCTCACTTCTCTCCCAGCCACCATTGTATTAATTATGCTCCAACCAAACATGAACAGAACTCACATATGTAATGACCTATCAATTTACATTCCGAACGACCATAAGTAGCTATGAAATGTACTCAATGCTCTCACTACAGAATCATTTTTTGTCTGTTATTGCATTACTATGACTTTCCTGCAAACGAGTTTTTATCGATAGACCCGCCTCCTAAGATGAAAGATTTTAAAATGTAATGTTTATAACTCCTTCACCTGGGTACCTACTTCTTTTCCTATAACCACCACAGTCGACATGAATTGGAAATAGGCCAGCAAGATGTCTTGGATATGTTAAAGGGAGGACTGTGGAAAATTAGTACGGTCTGGTAAACATTATCTGCGCCATCTTGCCTTTTTCCCCTGATGCCACACTTTTTGTCGTGCGCACCCGCCATTTTAGGTGCCTCGATCAGAACAACCCTTTTGCATGCCACTGGCCCCCAGCATAGCCCTCCTCCCTCACAAAGCCCGCACTCTGACAACCCCCGCTCGCACATGCCTTGGGTCATAAACCCCTCTTCAGCGCAGCTCTGCCTCAGAACCCCATCCTGTCCCCAGCGCGACACCTCCCTTCCTTCCTTTCATGGTCCCAGGCCCTTTTTGATACAAATCCCCTTTTCCTGTGTGCCCGTTTGTCTTCCTCGTTCCCAGGCCGACACCTAGCTCTGCCGATACTGTTCCTTGCCCCTCCCCGTACAGTAGAAAGCTTTCCTCATCAAAGGACCCCCGAGTTGATCAAAGCCCTCACCCTATGAGATCCGACCAAACCCCCACATTCCATGAATCGGCGGAATGTCCAGCTGCGCGGTAGTCATCACCTGTTGTGACCAGGGTGAGGACTTCAACTGTAAATGTGTGTGGGAACGGGCCTGAAGGGGAGATTCGGAGGATATCCCTCCGTACATCAAAGCATTGCCAAGAATGTGTTGTATGTAATAAAGCAATAAACCTGTGTATAAGAGGCCAGGCCTCAGAGATGCGGTTAGAGCACCTCATGACGATACCTGCTGTCTGAACTGATGTGTTCTCCTCCGGAGAGAATAAACCTTGTTTCCTGCCTTCCCGTCTCCAGCGCCTGCCTCTTCATTGATTAATATTTCGTGGGTTAAAGAGACGATACCGCCGGGCAAATATCGATTGTCCCTGACGTAGTTTTGACACTGTGCAGGATCTTTTATAGCACCAGACGGAATACCACCCTAAGGCCAGCTCCATCGGGTGTTTCCATACATCAGTCCTGCTGTTGTCATCCAGGACGTTTGTTAAGCGTGACTACTCACCCGGAAGGGTCTCAAGGCACTGAGGGTGTTAGCAGGCTCCAGCCCATCAAGGGGAGGTCTGTCGAAGAAGCAGGTTTTGACGTTTCTTGCGAAGATGGGGAGCGATGTTGTCTGTCTGAGGTATATCCATTTTCCATCTTTCCATGAGTACGGTCATCAGGCCCTGATTGTTGTGTATTAGTGTTTTATAAATTCGAGATATTGCACGTTTGTGTAGCGGGGCAGCTAGGATTCTGAATTCCATCCAAGTCTCATTTGCCTTCTGGCCATGGCGTGTTTAAATTGCATGTGTCAGAACTGCTGTGTGCTGGACAATGCATAATGTTGTTGTAGGTCCTTAAAGGACAGCAGTCCCCTGGGTCCCAGACTTCCCATTTTTGGAGAAACCAACCAGATCCCATTTCTGAAATCCTTCCAGTCTGGTCAAACTCCCCAGTATGGCTGAGTCCCAGATAGTTGTGTCTTGTGTAAGCCTTTCTCACTGGTCCAGGGCCCTAGTAGCCCTTCTCCATATTTTAAGAACATTTCTAGGATGGTCTGTCATCCACATCTTCAACTCATGAGAGTCTCATATGTACATCCTACACACCATAACCATCTGTCTGCCCACAACAACGGCTCCTGTTGTTCAGCAAATACCCATTTGTTAGTTACTTGTGATTGCGACGCCTAATGATACATTTTGAGATCAGGTAAACCAATATATTCTTCGTACGGACTCCTTGTTAGTGTATTCAGAATTTTTCTGGGGGACCCTATGACCCAGAGTAGCAATAGTGTGGCACTGTCTACTTTCCAAACATCATAGGGTGTGTTTTGAAACACTTATAGGAATTTTGGCAACAAAATCATTTTATAGAGGACGGCCCTTTCCACAATTAACAGTGGGAGTTTCCTCTTTGTTCCAAGTAGTCTTCCAGTATCTTTACCAGGCTATTACTTATAAAGACATTCACATGTTTTGTGATATTTATCTGCATGATTTAAGGGGAAATTCCACCAACTTGCGCCAGTTTATGCAAACCCCCGCGTGCCTCCCAAAAGTATTTACCATTTCTAGAATTTTGGGAATGGAATGTCCAGGGTCCCATTATTAAAGGAGCACATCATCGGTGTATAATGTAATATCTTCCCAGTTGGGTTCCCAATTAAGTCAACTCACCAGGGAGTCACATCTTGCTCGAGAGGCTCCATCACTAACGTGAATTATAATTGCGACCAAAGCCATCCCTTTCTTGTTTGCCACTGCAAGTGGTATTCTCTGGAAAGGATGCCATTCATTCTTGCCCTTGCCACCAGTGCATTATAAAGTAGGCAAATCTATGCCCTAAAGTGTGGACAAAATCCCATCTTACAGAGATTTGCCATCAGATAGAGCCACTCAAGGGAGTCAAATGCTTTTTCAGCATAAAGAGATATTAGTACCCCTGGCTCCCAGCCGCACCACAACACCTTGTAGGTGGCAGAGATGGTGACCTTTGGATCTGCGGCATAAACCCTGACTGGTCAGCATCGATCAGCACATATTGGCCATTGGGCAAAACTTTGGCTAGTATTTTCTTCTTGAAATTAAGCAGGGATATAGGCCTGCTTGAAGATCAGGAATCTAGGGGTCTGCCTTGCTTATGTAGTGCTATATTGGCAGTTCTCAGGTCTTGGGCAACATATATGTAAGGCCATTGCCAAGCCGTTGCCTCCGGGATTGAAACAATTCTGTGGGGAGACCGTGAGACCCAGACATCTTGCCGCTATGCTTTTGCCTGATGTCCTCCATTATTTCCCCATCTCTATTATCCTGTCCATGTGTATGTTGTCATCTGGGGACAACCTTGGTGTGGGACTATCTCTAACAAATGTATCCAATTCCTTCCTGGGACAGACTTATCTAGACCTGTACAGCTGCTGTAAAGCTTTCTGCTGTTTCTAGGGCTGCAGTCACCTGGGCATTTGTCAGGATTCACAAAAACACCAAGATGTATGCATTATGCACGAAACCCTGTGAAATCGCTAGATTTCCAAATATATATATACCTCTTCCATACAGCCTTACATACACAGACTGTCTGCAGGGGGAAGCTCTACGATTGTTCTAAGAAATCACTTCACCCACTCTCAGGACAAAATTGGGGTGCTTCGGTTGCTCCCCCCCTAAATGCCTACTTACTGCCAAACATTTTGCAAACACATTTAAATATGCATATAAATGCACTGGCAATGTTTGTTAATGCCCACTAGAGTTAAATGTGCATGTATATTCACTGGAGATGTTTATCAATCCCCTCAAGATTCTGATTTTGTGAGCATTCCCAAATTTCCCAAAGGTCACCTTCTACTTCTGTGAGCAGAGTCTCCATTTTTCCCGTGTTTTTTATACATAGGACAGAGAAAAGCAACAATCTCAGGGCCAGATTATCATTCTTTCATGCAGCGCAACACAGCAAGCCCGCTTTCTGCGCTGTGTGACAGGGAAAGGGCAGGAATGCACCGTATTTACCATGATACAGCACATCCCTGTCCCTTTCCTAGTGCTGGCATACTTTTGCCCGCCTAGAACCAATGCAGGCACCCTAGCACCATAGTGCAATGGTGCCTGCATTGTAGGCAGGATTGATTTTGTGCAAGAAGGCACTCCTTCCTGCACAAAAACAATCCTGTGAGGCATTTTCCTCTTTCTATGTGTGCTGATGAAGCACACGTAGAAAGAGGAAAAAAAGAGAGGAAATAAAGATATTTCTCCTTCTTACACCTTACCTGGGGTGGTGGAGCATTGTGACGCATTCCCAGTTCTACCACTAATGGTAAAACTGGGAATGTGCCTAAATCCTTTGGTGGATGTGTGCGAATACCCACACTCCCACGCATTCACCCATGGAACACCTCCCTGCCACAGAGTAACGGAAGTCCGCCTATGTACAATGGCTTGCGTTACTTTTAATTTATAAAGCAATGCAGGGTAAAGCAAGGTGACCTTGCGTGACTTGATAAATCTCACTTAGGTTTTGTGTTGCCCTCACAAAACCTTGATAAATCTAGCCATTATTGTATTTTCAAATAAAGTAAGTGGAACTTACAACAGCAATTTATTCTAGGAATTCAAAATGTGATTATTTTTTTCCTGGCATATTTAGATTTTAAACCTTTTGATGTCACTAAAATAATATGAATAATATAATTTCTTAAGGTGCTTTCAACCAGCCCTCTCCATCCATTAGTTTGTTATAATACAATTCACATTCTTCTTCCGCCCACTACATCATACATCATGGTGCAAAGGGTCAGCCCATTTCACTCTGAGTTAAAAAGATTGTGCCCTTTTACAAGGAGTTTATTCATCCACAATGTGGTTCTCTTTTATTGTATGTTGCCTTTAACACACAGCCTTTTCCACGTAGAACCTTTACCAAGCACACTTTACCATGCGGCTATTTAGGTACTTTACAATGCGGGTCTTTACCATGCAGGTAAGTTTCTTTTTTTTTTACTGACATACTTGCTTAATACACTGGCATCTCTGATGCCAGTGTAGTTATCGTTAAGTCAGACTTTTCATAGGAAAGGCATTTTTTGTTTTCTAAATAAATTTGGCACTATTTGACGACGCTGCATGAAACTTTCCAAAAACAAAGTTCATCCATGGTGGCTGCTTCCTGGAAAGTGTCTTGTTGATCTGTTGAGTGAGAGCCAAGAAAAATGAATTTCCCAAAAGTTTGATTTCTCATTTTAATTCCCATAGGAAAGTTTGCTCTCTGATGCAGCAAAATTAGCTGAACGGAATTACACCAAATCTGGTATAATGTTAGAACTTTACTCAGAAAGAGTGCTTTTTGTGAATTGTCGTATAACCTTTAGGCCATTTCGAGATATTAGCATTTAACGACAGCCTTGGGTGGGGTATGAAGGAATTAACCCTCAGAAAAAGTTAGAAGTATCTAGACTGTTGGCACCATGGTACTCCTGCAGTACCATACCGTAGTACTCCCATGGTACCAAATTTAAAAAAATGCTCAGACGTGTTTAGTCGAGGAAGTTTTTTTCCCATCAGCCAATTTAGTACTGTGGTGCTGAGTGGGAACTGCAGTAGCAGAGCTTTTTGATCGTCTAGCTGCAACATCAGCACAAAACTTTGCAGCCGTCATTACAGGACTAAGGGACACAGCAAAAGGGTACATCTGACCCCCCAGGCCCGTAGGAAACTCCTCAGTGTTTTAAATCAATAAAAAAATCTCTTTTTGGCGCCTGTAGTGTGGTAACATCACAGTGAAGCCCCTGTGAGGTACTGCAGTACTATTAAGGGACTGACAGTGCTGCAGCAGTACAGCAGTACACAGCAATATATATATTTTTGTTAAAGAGGTTGGCGCCTTGTTGCCTATTGGGTGCAGGGTTTGGCTGCATACTAGGCCCTAGCCCAACCTTCCCTGCAATGAGCTGAATGCAGAAGAGGCTGGGTGCCCTCCGGCAGGTTGGATACCCAGCAAGGCCAAAGGACAAGCGCTGCAGCCAACCCCTACTGTGCAATTTGGTGAAGCGATCTAAACATGGGGATCTACTGACCAGAGCTCAATCAATCAATCAGAACATTTGTATAGCGCACTACTCACCCGGAGGGTCTCAAGGCGCTGGGGGGGGGGTCCGCTACTGCTCGAACAGCCAGGTCTTGAGCTGCTTCCTGAAGGCGAGGTGGTCCTGGGTCAGGCGGAGGTGGGTCGGGAGGGAGTTCCAAGTCTTGGCGGCCAGGTAGGAGAAGGCCCTTCCTCCTGTGGTGGCTCTTCGGATGCGGGGGACGGCGGCGAGGGCGTGGCTGGTCGATCGAAGCTGGCGCGTGGGAGCGTAGAAGTTGAGGCGGCTGTTGAGGTATCCTGGTCCTTGGTTGTGTAGGGCTTTGTGTGCGTGGGTGAGGAGCCGGAAGGTGATTCTCTTGTTGACCGGGAGCCAGTGCAGGTCTCTCAGGTGTCCGGAGATGTGGCTGCGGCGGGGGATGTCCAGGATGAGTCGTGCTGAGGTGTTCTGGATCCGCTGGAGTCTCTTCTGGAGTTTGGCGGTGGTGCCGGCGTAGAGGGAGTTGCCGTAGTCCAGCCGGCTGGTGACGAGGGCCTGGGTGACCGTCTTCCTGGTTTCGGTGGGGATCCATCGGAAGATCTTGCGTAGCATTCGCAGGATGTTGAAGCACGACGAGGAGACGGCGTTGACTTGTCTGGTCATGGAGAGGGAGGAGTCCAGGATGAAGCCCAGGTTGCGTGCGTGGTCAGTTGGTTTGGGTGCGCTGCCCAGGGCGGGGGGCCACCAGGAGTCGTCCCAGGCGGAGGGTGAGGATCCCAGGATGAGGACTTCCGTCTTGTCCGAGTTCAGTTTCAGGCGGCTGTTCAACATCCATTTGGCTACGTCTGTCATCCCTTCGTGCAGGTTGGCTCTGGCGGTGGCGGGGTCGTTGGTGAGGGAGAGGATCAGCTGGGTGTCGTCTGCGTAGGAGATGATGTTCAGGTTGTGCTGGCGTGCGATGGCTGCGAGGGGGCTCATGTAGACGTTGAAAAGAGTTGGGCTGAGCGAGGAGCCTTGAGGGACGCCGCAGATGACTTCGGTGGCTTCCGATCTGAACGGGGGGAGGCGGACTCTCTGTGTCCTTCCGGCGAGGAAGGAGGTGATCCACTCCAGTGCCTTCTCCTGGATTCCGACGTTGCTGAGGCGCTGTACTAGGGTGCGGTGGCAGACAGTGTCGAAGGCCGCGGAGAGGTCCAGGAGGATGAGGGCCGCTGTTGACTATCTATGCGAAGATAGAAAAGCATAGCAGGTTAGAATTTGTAACCTATCTCATGAATATTGATGAGAGAGTCAGAATTGAATGCCAATACAATCCATTATTTTGTGACCCAATCTACTAGTATATAGACCCCTTCACAAAATATTATTGGATTTGTAAAATGTTGGTGCCGTATTGTAACACCTCTTTTTGCTGATCTAACACCATTTTTGGATGCATGTCAATAGTAAAATACTTTAAAAGTTAGGTACAGACATGATAAACAGCACAATATTAAACCAAAAAAGATGGTTCTAAAAAGAACCTTTTTTGGACTTTAAAAAAAATTGTAACTTTTCTTTTTGGGGGGATTAAACTAAAAAAACACTGAAAAACAAGGTATCTAAATATGGGAAGAAAAAATAAATCTCTTTTTGCAAGTGGCCTGATGAGCTACCAGTTGGTTCTTCCGAGTAGTGGCACGCTGCTCGCTGACAGATAAGACTTTCCTGCAGTCCAGACAAAAGATTCCAGTTCTGGAAAAGCACAGATTACATTCCCGCTGTTGGGTTATAAGGGTATCTCGGTGAAGTGTATCTCCAGAAGCCAACACGTTATGGAGGGCAGTGCCAGATGTAGACTTACCGTGCTCTTTGTTACACTCTTGCTTAGTCATACTGTATTCTATGAAGGAATGTGGAACACAGTCTGTCCATGTGTTCCAGGTTCCAGCTGGGGTATTAGCATTCTAAGGAGGTCAGTTGGGGATTGGCTGGTGGAGGGACAGCTACGCTCATTTTCTGGGAGAAGATTCTAATAAACTACATTGTTTACTTACCCTGAAGTCATGACAACTCTATTTCCCACTACAAGAATTTGGCAACGAGTTGGTCAGCTGTTTTCTGCAATGACGTAGCTGCAGATCCTGCGTGTGCCGGCGTGTAGGCGGTACTAACACGGCCAGCGTGGCTGTGTGGAACCCTGGCCGAACGTTGTTGAGCATCACCCTCATATCGGTACTGATTTGTATATGACTTTCTTGGCAGAGACCTTTTTAGTGCCAGGTGGAATATTGAAGAATTTCCACGCTATATAGTTGGGAAAGGCTCTGCTTTCCTCCCCCACTTTTTTAGGATCTTGAGGTTCTGGGTTATCTCCAGATGCCATTCTCCCGGTTACTTTTTATCTAATCCCCCCAAAAAAGAGGAAAATCCAAAATAAATTAAGGACAGATTGCACATGGTGTGAATTAAGTGATATCCCAATCCCTAATTTAGGAAAATAAGCTGAACCACTAAAATTTGCATGAATACACTCATACAGACCAATCAGAGGTGGTTTTACTGGGAGTCAGGGATAGCGCAGTACCATTCTGGGGTACATCAACACCTGAAATTGAAGACATTTTAATAAAAACTAAACAATCTCTTAGTTATTTGTGCTTGTCAGGAAAGTCCTACGCTCAAACTCGAAAAAATTAACCCTTCATAGCATACTTAACTTTTTTTTAAACTTCTATATCCTGCAGCACTTTTTTAATACAGCGGAAACCGTTACAGGAAGTTATGGTCTCGCAAGAGTCATGCCGGACTCTAGCATTGTCTCTATGGATGCTGTGGTAGTATCCCTTTACAAACAGGACAGCAAAAAAATGAAAGCAGCTGTCTGATTGGCTGCTTAGGGTACAACAATAAGCCCATATGTTTCAGAAATAAGCAGAAAACAATTCCCGGAACACCATTAACACATTGCTGGTTAACAGAGGGGCTTTGATATCCAGAGAATCCTAGCCAATCATGGACTTCAAACACACTCTAGAGCAGCAGTCATCTATCACACCATCCACTGGCCCTCCCAGAGGTGGAACATCATAGAATGACGAATTGAGAAAGCTGCCATTAGCATCTGCAGCAGCTAAATTCTGCAGATGGGCAAAAACAGAACAATACCGAAAAAGTTACATGCAACTAGTGCAATCATGGGCTACATAGGAGACAACCAGAGCAGTAGTCTATGGGTTCAAGGGCACCCCAACCATATAGTTCCGGCAGAGATGGAAAAAGGACATCGGGTAGTAGAAGGAATTGACCCTACACCTGAAGTACATCAGCAAGAACAGGCGGAAGATGACAAATATATGCGGTATTTTGGAACATTTTACAAAAGTATATGAAAGTTGTGGCTTCAGGAGATACTAATAAAAAAGTTGTTGGAAAAACAATGCAGAACTACTTGAAAGAGCAATACAAAAATACATAAGAAATACAAAAAAATAAACAAGAAGAATCATATATATATTTTTAAGTTCATCATTATTAAAATAATGCAACATAAAGTTTCAAACCAAAAATGTTTTACAAAACATATATGAAAACACTTATAAAAAACACAAAAAACAAAACTAAATTGGCCAGAGGAAGCTCCCTGCATTAAAACTGCACAGCACACATCTAGATATTGAGTGCGAATGGGGTCAGGTTGAATACTCATAAGGTTTGTGCCCCACTGCCTCTGCACATTGCCATGTGCAGGGGGGTGGCCCAATCGCTATATGGCTGCCCAAAGGGACATGTGCATTTGAAAGTGCACTGCACCGCTCCCTGCTCCTGCCACTCAGTAGCACCAGCCCAGTCCCATCCACACACTTAGTTCAGGATGGGTTTCTGAAAAATAAAATGGTAATAAATAACCTTTATTATCATTTTATTTTTCTGCTCTGGATCTTGTGGGGCGATGCTCCTCAGCTCAAGGGGAGGAGCAGCCCCTGGTCTGTAGACTCTTAGTGGCTAGGGTTTAGTTTGTGTATAGTTGCCAGACCTGTTTCCAGATTGGTGCAGTTGCAGAAGCCACCTAGCAGTATCGAATGTGAGTCTACACTCTTTCCCCAGTGACCAGTTTACTGTGGCTCCGACACCGAAAGGACCCGGTGGACCTGGACATGCATGATTATTCTATGGCTTTTGGGGTAGAATCAAAACTGCTTGACACCCATTGAAGAAATATGATTTCAATATTTGAAGTATGAATGTCACTTATGTTTCCTTTATCTTTGCAGAAGCCATAGAGCGAGAAAGTCGATTGGAGGAATTCTGGTACATTCGTACCACCAATATGTGTTGTAATGCCACAGCCTCAGAGGATGCAAGAAACTTTGGAGATGTTTCCAATAGTGATGATACTGTCAGTCTCCATGTCATACATCAATTGAACACCTCATTTGTCCCATCACCTTCCCTTCGACTCAGATGTAAGGTTTGACGGAAGGAACCAGGGCTATCTACAGCCGATCTATCCATAGGACATGCTCTTAGCTAAAAGCTTTAGATGCAGTTGGTTATTTTACCATGTATATCCCGTGTTGATGTTTCGATGATACCTACAAGTGCATTGTTGAGATTGAACGTTTACTCCCAGATCTCATGGGTTTATGGGTGCTCTTGTAGCTGCATAAATTACCCGTTATCAAAAAGCATGGTCAGGATGGTTTGCCTGACCTTCAAAGGTCCCCACCTAAACTTTCTGAAACATCTGGATGATATTGTTGCATCTTTGGGAGCCTGCACAGCTGCCTGTACCACAGCAATCTGCTCCTGAGGTTTGGTAACTACAAATGGCAACAAATCCTGAGTCAGTCCATTGCAGGCTGCACCACAGAGACATGAACTGTCCCCCCAGAGTGCTCTAGGACAGTGGTTCTTGACCTGTGGTCCGAGGACCACTTAGGGTCCGTGAGGCAAAATCAGGGTGTGCGTGACTGTGTTGAAAAATTAAGTAACATTAAAATAAATACATTACAATTAATAAAGTATATACAAAAAAGAAGCACAATTAAAACTTTTCTATATTGGATTGTGAATTAAACAAAATATTTCAATATTTGAGCATTTGTTTGGAGTATACTTGTTTTTTGTATTTCCGTGTACTGTTTTGAAGCTCAGTTATAGAAAATGCTCAGGCCGGGGGTCTCCAGCTCCCAATGTTGACTCAGTGGGGTTCTTCGGATTCCGGTAATTAATCAATGATGGTCCACCGAAGTCAAAAGGTTGAGAACGGCTGCCCTAGGACATATCTTTCCTCTGAGAGCTCACTTGGATGACCTTGACTTAACCCGCCTCACACTTCACCCCTTCTATAACTAAACCTACCACCAGTTTGTGCTGAAATGGATTAACTGTGCGCTTCCATTCAGATACCTCTTTTTTTTGTGCAGTTTTATATAGCGTGATCTCGACCCGAAGGTATCAGATCGCTTTACCTGAGCACCAGTTGCATTACAGACAGACACATTCATTTCTAGGCACTAGGGGCCCGATTCACAGAACTAACTTAAGACAAAATCCTAAACTTACTACCATTTTGGTATTCACAGAAGGCACTTACTCATTTCGGTATTCACAGAAGTTAGGAGTCCTAACC
Organism: Lissotriton helveticus; assembly: GCF_964261635.1. Lineage (NCBI taxonomy): Eukaryota > Metazoa > Chordata > Amphibia > Caudata > Salamandridae > Lissotriton > Lissotriton helveticus. The sequence continues at coordinate 265,461,515 of NC_136058.1, forward strand.
TTAGGACTCCTAAATGCCTTCTGTGAATACCAAAAGTCTTAAAATTAGGATTTTTCTCAATTTAGTAGTAGTAAAGTTAGGACTCCTAACTTTAGGACTCCTAAACTGAGAAAAATCCTAATTTTAAGACTTTCAGTATTCACAGAAGGCATTTAGGAGTCCTAAGGTTAGGACTCCTAACTTCTGTGAATACCGAAATGAGTAAGTGCCTTCTGTGAATACCAAAATAGATAGATAGATAGATAGATAGATAGATAGATAGATAGATAGAGTGAGATAGATAGATAGATAGATAGATAGTTAGATAGATAGATAGATAGATAGATAGATAGATAGATAGATAGATAGATAGATAGATAGATAGATAGATAGATAGAGTGAGATAGATAGATAGATAGATAGATAGATAGATAGATAGATAGATAGATAGATAGATAGATAGATAGATAGATAGACAGATAGATAGATAGATAGATAGATAGATAGATAGATAGATAGAGTGAGATAGATAGATAGATAAATAGATAGATAGATAGATAGATAGATAGATAGATAGATAGATAGATAGATAGATAGATCGCTAGATAGATAGATAGATAGATAGATAGATAGATAGATAGATAGATAGTTGATAGATAGATAGATAGATAGATAGATAGATAGATAGAGTGAGATAGATAGATAGATAGATAGATAGATAGATAGATAGATAGATAGATAGATAGATAGATAGATAGATAGATAGATAGATAGATAGATAGATAGAGTGAGATAGATAGATAGATAGATAGAGTGAGATAGATAGATAGATAGATAGATAGATAGATAGATAGATAGATAGATAGATAGATAGATAGATAGATAGATAGATAGATAGATAGATAGATAGATAGAGTGAGATAGATAGATAGATAAATAGATAGATAGATAGATAGATAGATAGATAGATAGATAGATAGATCGCTAGATAGATAGATAGATAGATAGATAGATAGATAGATAGATAGATAGATAGATAGATAGATAGATAGTTGATAGATAGATAGATAGATAGATAGAGTGAGATAGATAGTTGATAGATAGATAGATAGATAGATAGATAGATAGATAGATAGAGTGAGATAGATAGATAGATAGATAGATAGATAGATAGATAGATAGATAGATAGATAGATAGATAGAGTGAGATAGATAGATAGATAGATAGATAGATAGATAGATAGATAGATAGATAGATAGATAGATAGATAGATAGATAGATAGAGTGAGATAGATAGATAGATAGATAGATAGATAGATAGATAGATAGATAGATAGATAGATAGATAGATAGATAGATAGATAGATAGATAGATAGATAGATAGATCGCTAGATAGATAGATAGATAGATAGATAGTTGATAGATAGATAGATAGATAGATAGATAGATAGATAGATAGATAGATAGAGTGAGATAGATAGATAGATAGATCGCTAGATAGCTAGATAGATAGATAGATAGTTGATAGATAGATAGATAGATAATGAATGAGATTTGTATGATTTAAAACCCTACACATATATGGTGGTGTTTGCTTGCGCGCTACATGTGGCTTCGTTTTCATTCATGCGTCTAGTGCAGTTGGGATTTTGTGTCATGGTCATTTATGGTCAAACGCACCACCCTCCCTCATAAGAGGTTTCCATGCCAACTATTGCTTTTTCGGCTCTATATCAGAGTTCACAGACACTGCCATTTCTGACTCAGAGAAAATATTCCAGTGGTGTGACTGGTCTGCGGGCTGTGGACAATGTCCAAAAAGTACTTTGCTCTCGCCACATGCTGGGCAGGGACACAGAGTGGTGCCACACCTATGGAACAGGAAATGCGCTGAGATCAGGCTACGGCTCGTGATCCGAGCTGGTGGAATGCCAAGGACAGGCCAATGACAGAGCAGGAAAAGGACGGCGGACAGGCTAACCTGGCGGTGACCGCGTGGGTGGGGCTAGTGAAAGTTGAGTGACATGCGCGAGGCCGGCCAGTGAGTGATGGATAGGAGAAATGCCCTGCCCCCACCTGCTCACACAAAGACGACTTCTCAATCACTGAAGACTGTCATTTGCCTTCTCGCCTGGTCAGATTTGGTAAATTACAATTTTCATGGGTCCTCCTTCCTGTGCTGGCACACTCAGCTTTCTTTGTGGCCTCTGATGAGTCACTGAAGCGTATCCCACATGATTCCGGTACAACCATTAAGGAGTCTGGCAGGGCAGCAATCTCTGCCCCCAAATTCATGCTGTCAGTTTTGAGTATTTTTTTAAAGTTCGATTCAAGCCTCAGCCTCAGAGGGCAACAGTGTGCTGTAGAAAGCTTTTTTTGTGTGTGCAGTTTTATATAGCGCGAACAAGGCCCGAGGGCATCGGAGCACTAGATCACGTTACACGAGATCAGGTTCATGGGCCTCATTTATGAGGTTGTGCGTCAAAATCTTACGCCGAGGCAGGCTTTTGTGACACTCCAGCAATGCGGCACTTTTGCGCCTACAGATACGTCAAAAATACTGACGTATCTGTAACTCCTTGCGACATGATGCGTCATACATTAAATATGACGCATCATTGGTGTCGCAAGGAGAGCGCAGTGAAAAGTGACACATCGCTGTATTCATGCAGCGATGCGTCACTTTTCATAAATGAGGCCCCATGTCTTTAAAGGCACTGAAGATTAGGGGCCTCATTTATGAAAAATTACGCATCGCTGCGTGAAAACAGCGATGCGTCACTTTTCACTGCGCTCTCCCTGCGACATGATTGATGCGTCATATTTATAATATGATGCATCATGGCGCAAGGAGTTACAGATACGTCAGTATTTCTGACGTGTCTGTAGGCGCAAAAGTGACGCATTGCTGGAGTGTGTCACAAAAGTGACGCAACTCCAGCAATGCTTCCTTTCACATGGGGAAAGCCCCATGTGAAAGGGCGTGCGTCAGTCTTACGAAAAAACTGAATAAATGATGGACCCTGCCTAGAGTAAGCACCTGACTAACTTTCCCCCGTGAGGTATCTTAACCCTTAAGTTTAATCAAGGGGGTTGTGTGCACACTGAATGGCACCCATCATCACCGTGCCTATTCCCTAGGGAATTTTGATTCAGAACAAACAGCAGCAAAGGTGCACCACAAAACATAAAACAGTAAGTGCAAACGATGTTTAAGCAAAATAAGGAGATATTCCTCAGAGATGTTGGAGTTCTTCTTTGAATCTTTATTTTCAAGAGGCAATAAAACACATACAGCCGACGCGTTTCGTCCCAAACTGGGACTTCTTCAGGGCTTTAAATCAGTTGGACGTCGCATAAGGGGAAGAACATATGAGGAAGCGGGGTCCAGGGGTCACCTTCCCGGCTAATGTAATCCTGTTCTATAGTTGTTCTTTCAGAGGTTGATTATACAAGACGAGATCTTGATATAAGTTTGTTAGCGGTTAACAGAGGAAGAAGTGTCAATGGAGTTCTTGGGTGGTATGGAGATTCATGTCACCTTGCTCACAATAATTGCTCAGTCTGTATGCTGAGTCAAAAATAGAACTGGTGTTGGACTGAAGGTCCTGTTAGTCCAATGGAAGAGGGAGTGGGCACTGTGTCCCAGTAGGCCGTTCTTGATAAAACGGCCGGCACCCATCCACAGCCCTCGACCTGATGACACACCCGGTGTGTCCACAGCCCTCGACCTGATGACACACCCGGTGTGTCATCAGGTCGAGGGCTGTGGATGGGTGCCGGCCGTTTTATCAAGAACGGCCTACTGGGACACAGTGCCCACTCCCTCTTCCATTGGACTAACAGGACCTTCAGTCCAACACCAGTTCTATTTTTGACTCAGCATACGGACTGAGCAATTATTGTGAGCAAGGTGACATGAATCTCCATACCACCCAAGAACTCCATTGACACTTCTTCCTCTGTTAACCGCTAACAAACTTATATCAAGATCTCGTCTTGTATAATCAACCTCTGAAAGAACAACTATAGAACAGGATTACATTAGCCGGGAAGGTGACCCCTGGACCCCGCTTCCTCATATGTTCTTCCCCTTATGCGACGTCCAACTGATTTAAAGCCCTGAAGAAGTCCCAGTTTGGGACGAAACGCGTCGGCTGTATGTGTTTTATTGCCTCTTGAAAATAAAGATTCAAAGAAGAACTCCAACATCTCTGAGGAATATCTCCTTATTTTGCTTAAACATCGTTTGCACTTACTGTTTTATGTTTTGTGGTGCACCTTTGCTGCTGTTTGTTCGTGCGTCAGTCTTACGCCTGCTGTGAGGCAGGCGCAAGATTTTGACGCAACAGCGTCCTAAAAGTGATGCAGTGAAATCTCATAGATTTCACTGCGTCACTATTACGAGGCTTTTTGCGGGTGAACGCCCCCTCTGCATACATTATACCTGACGCAGGTATAATGTAGCGCAGGGGTTTACAAAGTGACGCATCTGCTTAGATGCATCACTTTGTAAATAGTGCGCATCAGGAGGCATGTTTTACGCCACCGATGCGTCACAAAAAGTGACGCATCGGAAGCGCAAAACTCACGCAAGGCCTCATAAATGAGGCCCTAGGTGATTTGCCCAGAATCACAGAATGTTGCACCGACGCCGGGACTCCCCTGTTCAACAATCAGCAGCTCTGGCCATTAGGTCACACCTCCTCCCCAAGGGTCAGTGGAGGTCATGAGGCTAGGCGCATAACAATGTCTGTGGGTATAAACACTTCTAAATAAATACTTTGGGGCAGATTTACAATTACTGGCGCATCCCTGCAAATTAGCAGGGATGCGCCAGTAATTGTGTGTCGCAGCTCCGCCACCCATGATGCGCCGCATTTACAATGCGGCACACCATGGGGCAAAAACGGCACAGATGCGTCACGCATCTGTGCCGTAAAGGCGGCACATTGCTGGAGTTGCGTCGCAAGCGCGACGCAGCTCCAGCAATGCTTTAGGGGGGCCTATTCTTCTAAAGCTGTGTCAAGCCTTACGCCTGCTTCAAGCAGGCGCAGGATTTTGATGCAGCATTGGCCTAAAAGTGACTGAGTGAAATCTTGTACATTTCACCGCCACCCTCTGCGCCGGAACGCCTCCTTATGGCGCAGGGCTTTACAACTTGACGCATCTCCTAGATGCGTCACGTTGTAAATACCCCGCATCATGGCGCAGGATTTGCGCCGCCGCTGCATCACAAAAGTGACGCAACTGCGGCATAAAAGAGGCGCAAGGGACTTGTAAATCTGCCCCTTTATGCTTAAAATGATCAACACCATCTGTGAGCCGTAGCACGTTATGACAAAATATAACTAGAATAACGTTTTGATTGTAACACATTCATGCACAACTGCTGCCCACTGCTTTGCATTTAAAATGTAAGTAAGGCTTTGGCCTTTGTTACTTTTAGAAACTGGGCGGAGTAGCTATTTCCAGTCACTATTTCACTAGATACTAATCTGGGAATCTATCGGGTGTCCTGGGAGACCCACGGGCATATTTACAAGGAGATTGCATCACTGCAACGTCACTTTTATCGACGTTCCGGTGGCGCAATGCCCTCCTCCATATTTACAAAGTGGCATTAAGCCATTTTTAGTGGTTTAATGCCGCTCTGTTAATATGGTACTTGCGTGAAGGGCACGTGCAACAGGTCTTGATGGGGTCGCTCGACCGCAACACCAGTTGATTTTTGTGGCTGCCCCAGATTTACAAGGATCTGTAAATCTAAGGCAGCACCAAAAACTAATGCCCTGCAAAAGCAGGCGATTAATTGGTGCAACAAGGAGAAATACTTTTCTTTCTCGTTTTTGCTTTTTTTTCTGTGTGCTGTATTCTGAAGCACACATAGAAGGAGCAAATCACCATTATTGGTTGTTTATGTGCAGTAAGGCACACCTTCCTGCACATAAACAATCATCCCTGCCGTGCAGGCATCCTTGCACTATGCAGCAAGGGTGTCTGTGTCGGTGCTAGGCAGCTATTTTTAGCACCCGTGCTAGGGAAAACACAGAAAGCACAATATTCTTGTAAATATGGTGCGTACCTGAATTTTGGAAATGACGCAGTGCTGCAAAATGTAATGCCACGTCGTGCTGCACCATTTCTTTGCACATATCCCCCACAGTCATCAGTTACATCTGATTGCATGGAGGCTGGATTGTTAAAAGGTAGGGCCGATGTCGACCAAGAACCCTTCAGTATTTGCCCGGCGTTAGCCGCCTCTCATACCATTCGAGATTACCAAACAAAGAAGCAGGCGCTGGAGACAGAAGGCAGGAAACAGGAGTTTATTCCGACGGAGCAGAACACGTCAAATCAGACAACAGGGTATCTTCTCGAGGTGCTCTAACCGCATCTCTGAGGCCTGGCCTCTTATACACAAGTTTATCGCTTTATTACATTTATGACATCAGTGGTATTGCTTTGAAGTACGAAAAAGGCATCTTTGGAATCCCCGGTTCAGGCCCGTTCTCACACATATCTACAGTAGGGGTCCCCACCCAAATCTCAGCATGATGGCTATCGCGCAGCTGGACATTCCGCTGGGAACAGGAATGCGGGCGGTCGGTCGGATCTAAGGGTGTGAAGGCATTGATTAATCCCCGCTCCTTTGATGTGAGGCGAGGTCCTACTGTAGGGGGCAATAAACCGTATCTGTTGGGCTAGGTGATGGCCTGGGATCAGGCCGGACAATCGGGCAGGGAGGAAGAGGTTATCAAAAGGGCCTGTTCTATGAATGAGATGAAAGAGTGAGGGGGTTCAGCACGGGATGTGGCCCGGGGACAGGGTCGCGCTGGAGGTGCGTTTGTGGCCCAAGCAGGAGAGACCGGGGGCTGTCGGGGCGCGGGGGGGGGATGCTTGCGAGGCCGGGGAGTGAGGGGGAGAGACGCGCAGGCTATTGGCAGTGGGCAGAGAGGCCACGGCACACAAAATGGCTGCCAATTACGTGCACGTATGGCTCTGAAAAGGACAAGATGGCGCCGATAATGTTTATGCCACAATCCAGATTTTAACAGTCCTCCCTTTTCAACATATCTAGTCAGCTTGTCAATTTATGTTTATCCCCATAATATTACGTATTTCGATATCATACAGAGCTTTCATACGTTCAGCTTCAAAGTTCGGAGTCTTAGGGCAAATACAGTTAGCAAACAGTGAGCACAGAGGCGGCAAGCATTGAATACCCAGGCAGAGTCCACATATTACGATGATTGGTATCAGTACGATCATGAACAACCTCCATCCCCAGTCTTTTACAGCACTCCAGAACCAACTCCCAAGTGACCATCCGTCTTGTTCCTGATGAACTTCTGAGGAGAGTCTGTGGAGGTGTTCAATGGCTTTGTAGATTGAGGGCGAATTGTCTGGTATGTAGGTACAACAGCTGGACCCGATGATACGGCATGCTCCTCCACGGTCCGCCAGAACCACATCTAGAACAAGGCGGTTTTGAAGAGCCACCAGACGGACCGCCTGAAGCTCGGCTGTATTGTTTGTGAGGATACCAGCTGTAATGTTCATTGTTGTTTCAACTGCCTGGGACAAATGCCGAATGGCACGACTGTTCGCCATCGGACCCCAAAGTGGAACAAGTCCCTTTATTGCATCCAAGAATTGTGCTCCAGTGGAGTCGGCCTGCTCAATGTCCTTTGCTCGTTTTTGTCGGTGATGGTTTGCCGGGGCCACATAGGTCGGAGGAAGGATGAAGGCAATGTAGCAGGTACCTCCCCAGCCCTTTGGGAGCCAGGTGTAGACTTTTGTACCGCAGACGAAGAACATGTTTGGAGAGGTGACAAAAGAGGGCGGGTCGGTTGAGTCCAAAGTTCTTGTGATGCGGCAAGCGCTGTGGCCCACTAGTTGTGTCCCATGGCCTGTGATGCATACAAGGCCCGAGACATTGACGACAGATAGGGCCACAGTCAGGGTGGCAGCCGTTCGTTTCCGGAGGTAGGAGAAGGTGGGTCTGGCTGGATTGTTGAATACTTGCATCTCCACCCTTTCTTTGGCGGGGATGTCCATGTGAACAGAAGCATTGGAGGATAGAGGGCAGAAGGGAGCAGCAGTTCTTCCGGTTTTGTTCAGCCAGACCCCATGATAAAAGTGCGACATAGTTCCGCTGGAAGTGGCATTGTCTCTGTAGCTCTCTTGCAAGAGGATCAGCCAAGCAAGGCAGGAACCATGAACAGAGAAAGGTGAAGGGATGGAGGGGATGGAATGTCCGGTGGCATGTGGTATCAACCCACAGATCCAGCAATTCGTGGCATTGGCAGCAAGGTTGTGTTGGTGCAGCAACTGTACGAAGGAGTTGTTCCAGAACTCCTTACGCCTTTCTTGGATTTGAGGTGAAAGAGAGACCAGGTAGTGTTCTTTCATGGTGGTAGGCTGTGCAGTCGTTAGAAATGTCTTATGAGCCGGTGCGTTCTCTTCCACGATCCAGAAGGTAGTCATGAGGAGGAGGCAAAAGAGAAGAGCGATAAGAAGAGCAATAGTCTTTGAGCTGTGCAACCTGTCAGTTTTCGGGTTTCTGTAGTGGGTCTTCGGATGTCCGGTTGCTACCATCATCTTCGTATCGGGCGCTTCCATCATCTTCAAGGTGCTCGGTAGTGGGCAGAACCACAAACTTCGTTGGGCTTCTCTCCTGGCAGCCTTAGTAGTGTTAGGCCACCAGTCTGAGAATTGTAACTTAGTCAGTGGTCTGCTTAGCCGAAGCTCCCTTCTTTCACCGCAGGTTATACCCTTCTCTGGATGGCACAGTGGGATCAGGGAATTCCACCAATTCGAGTGTCTCAGGGTAGCAGCTCAGGGATGGTCGATCTTTGTTCAGGAGCTCTTCTTGGGTGGTCACGTCTTCGGTCGACGTCAGGGTCGGAGAGATTTTCTTGCAATGATGTGCATGCAGCCAATTTCGCTTTCCCTCCACTCGAAGAGCTGTTCGGGTGGTGATCAAAACTTACCAGGGGCCCGTCCAGCGGGGTTCCAGACTCTTCTCCCACTGGAAGTTCCGAATTAGGACGAAATCTTCAGGCTGGATGGTATGTCCGAGGCCCCTGGAAGCATCGGGGATGGCCTGCAGCACCTGATGATGAATAACAGACAGTGTTTTAGTTAGGTTATACAGATAGTCAGACATTAGGACGTCCGGGACGTCGTGAATAGATGTCGGTTTGGGTGCAGACCAGATACTCATGGGTCGGCCAAAAACAACCTCGTAAGGGGTCAAGTGGTGTTTGGTGGGGGTGGAACGCATTGACAGCAATGCCAGGGGAAGAGCGTCTGGCCATTTTAGTCCTGTGGTAGCCACTATTTTTGCCAGTTTTAGTTTCAATGTGGCGTTGTGTCGCTCGACCAGTCCAGCTCATTGGGGGTGAAAAACTGCGTGGAATTTCTGTCGTACCCCCAGCCCCTTCAGTATAAGCTGGATAACCTCGGCTACGAAATGGGGGCCATTGTCACTCCATAAAATACGACAAAGGCCGTAGCGAGGGAAGAACTCTTTCAGTAGTACTTTTGCAGTGGCAATGGCAGTGTTGTCACGCGTCGGGTAGGCTTCCACCCATTTGCTAAAAGCGCATACAACAACAAGTACATACTTCAGTCCTTGACATCTCTCTAACTGAATATAGTCCATCTGTAGGACTTCAAATGGGTGGTTGGGGACCCCAAATCCTCCTCGGGGTACGACAGTTCCTTTCCCAGAGTTGTGTTGCAGACAAACTAGGCATTGTTGGACAAGACGTTTGGCTGAGTCTGTAATTTTGTCGTTATGCCACACTCGGGAGACAAGTTCAGCCATAGGGGCTGCTCCTATGTGTGCAGGGGAGTGAGCCATGGTCAGTATAGGGATCAAGTATGAATTGGGTAGCAACCATTTGTTCGTGTCTTTTGTCCGCCAGCAGCCTTCATCGTCCTTCAGTCCCACCCGTGCCCATTCAGTCAATTTGTGTGGTGCACTGGCTATCTGGATGTCCCTAATGGTCTCCCTAGCGTCCTTCCATTTTTCTGTTTGTGACCTGGTCACGTATATGCGTGTTGTCGTCCTATTCTCTGCTGTCGTCTGGGCGGTGATGTCCGCCAGTGCATTCCCCTGTCCGACGATATCTGTCACCCTTTTGTGTGCCTGACATTTGATCACAGCAAGTCGTTTGGGAAGGAGAACTGCTTCAGTCAGAGCGGAGACTAGATCTCCGTGTAGGATGGGGGCGCCGTGTGAGGTCAGGAATTCCCTTTCCTTCCACAGGAGCCCAAAATGATGCACCACCCCGAAGGCATACTGGCTGTCCGTGTAAATGTTTGCTGTCGTCCCTGCTGCTAGGATACAAGCTCGTGTGAGGGCAATCAGTTCTGCTGCCTGTGCAGATTTCTGTGTGATGCGGGCGGTCTCAACTACAGTTCGGGCTGTGGTGACTGCATATGCAGCTGAGGTGGTGCCATCGGTGAGTTTGATGCAAGAGCCATCCACCCATAGCTCTCCGTCAGGATCTGGGAAAGCTGTGTCTCGAAGGTCCACTCTACTCCTAGTCTGTTCGTCCGTGAGGGTCACACAGTCATGTATAGGGGGCACATCGGGATCATTCTCAGGCAGAGGCAACAAGGTGGCTGGGTTCAGTGTGGTGCATCGTTTCAACGTGATGTGAGGTGCGAGCAGTGTCAGTTCGTACCCAGTCAGTCGTGCGCTGGTCAGGTGTTGTGTCTTGGTCTGGTTTAGGAGGGTGTCAACAGCATGGGGCGCTAGTACAGTGAGGGGATTCGAGAGTACGATCCCCTCACTTTGTCGGATAGAGACAGCAGCAGCAGCTACTGCTCGAAGGCAGGCAGGCAAAGCTCTCGCTACAGGGTCAAGAGTGGCAGAGAAATAGGCACATGGTCGTTGTTTGGGGCCGATGGTTTGGGTCAGGACAGACAAAGCGCATCCCTCCCTTTCGTGGGTGTAGAGAGAGAAGGGTTTTGTATAATCAGGGGTTCCTAGGACTGGTGCTGAACAAAGGGCGTCTCGTAGTTCCTCGAAGGAGGATTGGCATTCAGGGGTCCAAGGGAGCGGGAAGGGGACATCTTTAGCCAGTAGGGAAAGTAGTGGTTTCACAATGAGGCTGAAATTTGGCAACCATTGTCGACAGAAGGAGGTGAGGCCTACCAAAGAGCGGACTTGCTTCCGGGTTTTAGGGATAGGGGTCTCTAGAATAGCCTGAATTCGATCGGGTGTGAGTTTTCTCCCATCTTTGGACAAGAGGTGGCCTAGGTAAGTGACTTGAGGTTGGCAGAATTGCAACTTCTTCTTGGAGACCTTGTGGCCGTTTTCCGCGAGGAAGTGCAGGAGTTGGATGGTGGCTGTGACTGCAAGTGGAGTGGTGTCAGCCGCCAAAAGGATATCATCGACGTACTGTATCAACACCACTCCATCCGGTAACTGGACTGCATCCAGCTGTCTCTTGAGGGCCTGGCTGTAGATGCTTGGACTTTCAGTGTAGCCCTGGGGTGCTCTACAAAATCTATATGGGCGGGATTTTAAAGTGAAGCCTAAAAGGTAGCGGCTGTCTGAGTGGATGGGGATGGAAAAAAAATGCGTTCTTGAGATCGATTACCGTGAAGGTGGTGGCAGTGGAAGGAATCAGGGTCAGAATGGTGGTGATGTCTGAGACTACAGGGTACTGAGGTACGACTACTTTGTTGACTTCTCGTAGGTCGATGATGAAGCGGTACGCTTTTTCATCTCCCTCACCCTGCTTCTTCACAATGGGTAGGATAGGGCTGTTGCAAACATTGCTAACTACTTCTTCTACCACTCCTGCGTCTACCAGGGACTGGATGATTTTTACCAATGCCTTCTCGCCTTCGGGCGATATCCGATACTGTGGGAGTTTTGGGAGCACTGCGTCCTGTCGAACAGTTATGTGTACAGGGTCTATCATCATGCGTCCTACGTCCGAGTCAGTCTTTGCCCATAGGTACAGAGGTAGGGTGTCGAGTAAGGGCAAGTCAGCGTCAGTGATGGAAAACATGCGTTGTGTGTGACAAGATCTGAGCAGCGTTGGGTTGTCGTACAGAATGACTCGAACTCCGTCTTGTGAACACCTAATAGTAGCTCGAAAATGTTTCAACAAGTCAAAGTCCCATAATAGCGTCGGGGGTGTTGGAGGAGAGCAAAAACGTCGTGTCAGTGGTGTTATTGTCCAAGTTAAAAGAGATCGGCGTGGACAATGGATTGGTGGATGGCGTTCCATCAAAACCTATTAATGTCACATGTGAGCCAGACAAGGGTGCCCTGGGAATCAATCGTTTAGACAACGCACTACGTGTTGCACCAGTATCTACCAGAAATGGAGACTTCGTACCTAGGACCTTAGCGGTGACATAAGGACCTTGCTGGTCAACATAGAGCTCGACTGGATCCCTTCCTTGCCCTTGGCAGTCCTATGCAAAGTCGTGGGCATTGTCGCAGTCAGACTGTTGGCACTGATTCTGTTGGGGACGGTCAAACATGTTCGGTCTGCCAGGTCTGTCATTGTTGGTGTCGTTTGTGTGCCCTCGTCCCTGTCCTCTATTTCTCGGCCCGCCCGCTACGTCTCTCGTGTCTTTATTTCTGAGTGCTTCTTGCAGAGCTGGACATTGAGATTTCCAATGGCCAAATCCTTTGCAAAACGCACACTGGTTCTCATCGAGGTCTGTTCGTGGAGCGCCGGGTGCAGGTGTGCGGTCTCTAGGGGGTGGATTTCTAGGAGCATTCGACTGGTAGTTCCCTCTATACTGTTCCCTTCCTATAGTCACCCCTTGCAACTAAGCAATCATCACCCTCTCTTTCAAGTCCTTTTTCTTTTTCTCAGTCGCTTGATCGTTCTCGTTCTTTTGTCGCTCATAGTATTGAGCCATCTGAAGGATAGCTGCGGGCTTGGAGGCCGCCCAACTACTCTCGCTAGTCTGTAGTTTTTGCGAGACTTCTGGTGTCAGGCCTTTCACATAGTTCTGGACAAACAAGTGATGTCCGGTTGCAGTGGTTATGTCCTGGCCGCTGTAATCGGAGAACACCGTTTCAAACCGGGAGAAGTATTCTGATACGTCTTCCTGGGATTTCTGGCGACAGGCCGTTACTATCGACCAGTCCACCTTCCTTTCTGGGACTAAGGTTTTTAATTTCTGCACGATCTTGTCTGGTAGGTCTAGAATGGCTTTCAAAGGTTTCTGTCCCGGCTCTCGCTGTTTGTCTACATCACCGAGTTGTATCCAGGTATGTCCGAACAGCTCAAGGTGGTCGACTTTCCGGATTTGCTTCCACACATCAGCTGGCAGACATAACCCGAAAAACAAATCGATATCCGCTAGGGTCATAATTGTTGAACCCAAAGCCGTGGCTAATTCTGTATAGAAGGCTGTGGGGTTCTTTCGCAGATCAGGCAAGGACTTTTGGAAAGTCAGGATGTCTTGCCGATCCCATGGTTGGTAAACCCAGTTGTAAACTACCCTCCCTCTCGCATCTTGGTGGTTAATATCGTCGTGCGTTCCCTGTCCTCGTGGGGGGACCCAATAGGGGGCGGCCTCCTTTATGGGCATCATAGTGTCAATTTTTTCTACTCTGGCTTCAGTCGCTGCAGGAGTCGTGGTGTTAGTCTCTGGTTTCAGTTCCGTGAGGTGGCGGAAAACTTCAAGCGTACGCGTGAAGAGGTTCGCCACATCACACTCGCCCCCATCTCCGACATCAATTTTCCTATACAGAGTCGTTAGGTTTTCAGGGCCTTTTCCTTGGTATCGGTCCTCGTAGGCATTAAGGGTGTGGTAACAAAGGCGTACGACAAAGTGTCGTCTGTGGCTATTGGCATATGTATTGTACATATCCGTTACATAATCCTCACTTTCCTTTCGCACCACCAGTGTCTTTACAATCTTATCGATCCCAGCTCGTTCGTCCTTACTTAACCTATTCGATCTCGTGGAGTCTTTTCTCCCCGCTTCGGGATCATCTGAAGTCGCTGCTCGCGCTGCGCTGAGTGCGAGGGGTTCGGTCGGCGCAGAGGCCATGAGGACCGAGGCTCCGGCACTACTCTCGCCTGTCGTTGGGGGTTGCGGGTGCTGCGCTAAGGGTTGGGAAGGGGCGTATGGAGGGGGCATGTAGATGATCGGGGGACCTAGTAGTAAATCATCGTTCGTTCGCTGTTTCGAAGATAGCTCGGGGTAAAGTGTAGAGGGTGTCCTGACGGGACACTGGCCCGATGATTCGGAATCTTGTTTTAGCTTGGTTTCCTCTCTTTCTTTTATTTCTTCCTTCAATTTGTTAGCGGCTAGGTGAGCTGCTTTGCGTAATTCCTTTTCTAACCTGACCTAATTTCTCTTTTTCCGCTGTTCTGTTTCTTTGCGCCACATGCCGAAGCTATCGAGCATAGTGGGTGTTGTCTTATTGTTATAAAGGGCTGTTCCCAGCGCGTTTATTTTATCATTATCAAAGGATCCTATCAGTGGCCACTGATTTTCCCGATCCTTTCTTGTGTATTTATGCCACAGCTTACTATAAGCCACGGCGACTAGTCCATATTTAGTAAACATGTCCTTATTAGGGGTGCCCTCCAGTGGAGCTGGATGGTTCACCTCCAATAAGCGGTCCGGGCTGAACCAACTACCAACAAACGGGGCGAAGACAGGCATGACGGGTTACAAAGGGGACAAAAGTCTGCACTACCTATCCTTCACTATCCGCAAAGACTAAACAGAGTAATGCGACCCTGTGCTTATTTGTGAATAGAGAATAACCCAAAGAGAACCAATTCCGAACGATCAATGTTCGGATAAACAATCAATCAAATGAGGGATAAAAATAGGCACGACGGATTACAACGGGGGCAAAAGCCTGCGTTACCTATCCTTCACTATCTGCAAAGACTAAACAGAGTATTGCGACTCTGTGCTTGTTTGCAAATAGAGAATGATCCAAAGAGAACCAATTCCAAAACAGTAAATGCTTGGATAACAATCAATCAAATGGAGAGGGAAGCAGGCACGACGGATTACAATGGGGGCAAAAGCCTGCGTTACCTACCCTTCACTATCTGCAAAGACTAAACAGAGTATTGCGACTCTGTGCTTGTTTGCAAATAGAGAATCTCTCAGAAACAATCAAATGAGTAATACTAGTATTTTCAAACAATCAAACAATCAATTTGCAATTCGTCGTGTTACACGACCTTACCCGGACCGCATGGACGGTTTCTCGTCTTCCGCTTCCAGCGCCCGATCGTCCTCTATTCTCCGTAATTGCTGTGGCACTCCTGATGGTTCCCAGTCAGGACCGTCGATCACTCGAGAGAGGTCTGCTCAGAACCGGTGAAGTTCGGATGATCGGCTGCCAGACGAGGGTCTATCGGGCAGGAGCTCTTCCCGATCGTTGCAGTTGTTCACACTGTCGTCGGGACCTCTCCCACCGGATCCACGTGTCGCTGATGGGCCCCACATTTGGGACGCCAATTGTTAAAAGGTAGGGCCGATGTCGACCAAGAACCCTTCAGTATTTGCCCGGCGTTAGCCGCCTCTCATACCATTCGAGATTACCAAAGAGGCAGGCGCTGGAGACAGAAGGCAGGAAACAGGAGTTTATTCTGACGGAGCAGAACACGTCAAATCAGACAACAGGGTATCTTCTCGAGGTGCTCTAACCGCATCTCTGAGGCCTGGCCTCTTATACACAAGTTTATGGCTTTATTACATTTATGACATCAGTGGTATTGCTTTGAAGTACGAAAAAGGCATCTTTGGAATCCCCGGTTCAGGCCCGTTCTCACACATATCTACAGTAGGGGTCCCCACCCAAATCTCAGCATGATGGCTATCGCGCAGCTGGACATTCCGCTGGGAACAGGAATGCGGGCGGTCGGTCGGATCTAAGGGTGTGAAGGCATTGATTAATCCCCGCTCCTTTGATGTGAGGCGAGGTCCTACTGTAGGGGGCAATAAACCGTATCTGTCGGGCTAGGTGATGGCCTGGGATCAGGCCGGACAATCGGGCAGGGAGGAAGAGGTTATCAAAAGGGCCTGTTCTATGAATGAGATGAAAGAGTGAGGGGGTTCAGCACGGGATGTGGCCCGGGGACAGGGTCGCGCTGGAGGTGCGTTTATGGCCCAAGCAGGAGAGACCGGGGCTGTCGGGGCGCGGGGGGGGGGGGATGCTTGCGAGGCCGGGGAGTGAGGGGGAGAGACGCGCAGGCTATTGGCAGTGGGCAGAGAGGCCACGGCACACAAAATGGCTGCCACTTACGTGCACGTATGGCTCTGAAAAGGACAAGATGGCGCCGATAATGTTTATGCCACAATCCAGATTTTAACAGGGTTGTGAAACACCATATACTACAGGATAAGTTCTTAAAGATGGCAGCCCTTCAAAATGTTCTAGCATTGTGCTCAGCTTCCAATGGGAGTGACACACTCTTCTGACTTTCACCACCTTCGCAACCACCATATACATAGGAACAACCCACCACATACATAGGGAGGTGAGGGCCAGTGGTATCAATGGGTGTGGGCGGGGGGAATAGGATAATCCACCACCCTGACTCATCACTTCTGCTGGTCATTGATGTCTGCAGGCCATAGTGGGTGCCTAAAGGTGAACGGACGCACTTAGTAACACGCCATCACAGTTCTGCATTTAACTGAGCAGAGAATGTACCTTAGAATAGGTCCCTGCATGGTGTGCTGCTCCAGTCTTTTTTTTTTAACTGTGGGACTTGTAGTATAGTGTATTACATTATAAAACAGGACTACAAATCCCAAAATTCAAAGGAAAATACTGGACAGGGGCAGCAAAGCACGCATGGAAATGGGAAAATTTGCAGCTTTGTTACTGATATTTTTCTGTAACCACCCCTCTGTACTTTGAGGTGTAATGCATGTTTTTCAAAAATAAAACAGAAGAGAAGAGTATCCTAAGTATATGTCCACCAACACTTCTCTCTATTTGCAGACTAACCACCTCAAATGTAGGCATTATGCACTCTCAGTGGAAAATTAGTTGTAGTTTTAACCTGACACTTGTAGCACTGAAACATAATTAACAAACATTAATATTATCTAATTCCTATCTTTGGTTGCATGAAACAACAATGCATGCCTGAACCACGCCTGCCTAAACAACGTGGTCTGAACCACGACAATTTCTTTATCACGCATGCCTTTACAATGAATTTCATTGTAAAGGCATGATTGGTAAAGGAATATGCGCGGTAACGTTTACACCCCAGCCCTTCATCCCTGAGCACTAAAAACCGATACCCCAGCCCTGCAAACCACCCCGCCCCAGCCATAAAAACTTCCCTGACTCCCCACCCTGATCCCAAAAGCTTAGCCCCCTACATAAAAACTACCCTGACCCCAGCCCCCCTGAGCCCTAAAACTGACTCCCAGCCCTGAAAACTGCCTCTTCCCCCGCCCATAGGCCTAAATTCCTACCCCGGCCCTAAAAACTACCTCGACCTCCCCCGAGCCCTAAAACCGGCCCTAGCCCTAAAAACTATCCCCACCCCCAAAACACAGCCCCAGCCCCTCTTACCAAGCCGCGTCTAGGTCCTTCCTCTACCGATCCAGTATGTCTTGCTGCCCATCCACTCTGCATCTAGACCGCTGACTGCCTTAACCACACATATGCATGGTTAAGGCAAGCGTTGTTCCGCTTGCGTTGAAACAGCACTCGTGGCTCTGCCTGCATTTTACATGCCATTTCCCCCTATCTTACCATCTTGTGTTAACATTCTAGAACTCTAATACCTTATACTTTGACATACATATATGGCATGTGCAACACAGTTTCGACCTACGGATCCTTCCTCTTCCATCGCAGGATAGACCTCATGTGTGATGAAACAAGCCGAGTCTTTAGGAAAGTTCTTATTAAATGTTTAAATAGTTCAAAGTTCATTTGAAGTTCATTTCACCCATACAACCCAACTTTCAGAAATATTTTTCGGTATTCCCAATGTCCTTCAAACAAATTCAAAGGAACTACGGGGCATATTACCAAGCAATAGCGATAATTATCGCTATTGCTTGGCTAGAGACAAAAATTTACCGCCGAGCTGCGGCGATTTTTATCGCAAATAAACCTTGGTATTACCAAGGTTTATTGCAAATGCGATAAAAATCGGCCGCAATGCATGAATATCGCTGAAAAGTCCGCGATATTCTTGCATTACCGAGCTAATGCTCTTAGCCATGTTATCCCCCTCCCATTGGATAACATGGCTAAGAACTGCTCAGGGCAGGTGTTAGCTTTTGGAGATATTCGCGCTAAGCGCGAATATCACCATAAGTTGGTAATAGGAGATAGCGATGTTAGCGACTGTTTCCAGTTGCTAACATCTTGGCACGCCCACTTTGCAAGTCATTAGTGATAAATATCACTGACATGCAAAGTGGGGCCCAAGATGGTCGCTATCTCCTACTAGCTGTCGCTAACTGGTGTTAGCGACAGCTAGGTAATAGGGAGATCATTTTATCTCCGCTTTCTTGGCTTTTAAAGCCAAAGAAGCGGAGATAAACCCCCTTGATAATATGCCCCTACTTACTTTACAAAGCACTGGCATAACAAAACTTGAGGATTCCCCCTGCAAGGTTCATAGAGGGGCCCCCTCAGGACTTAGTCAGGAGCTCTCCGGCCAGAGTATTGTGCTGAGGGGAGGCCCCTGTAGCTTGGGGGACCCACACACCGCGGGTGCTGCAGGGACCTGTTTTATGCTACTATTACAAAGGAAATCCTAGATCCACGTAGCAAGGTTCTAGCCACAGCAAGATATCATCACGATTGGCTTGCAAGTATGCAGTGACCCCAGAGAAAAGATATACTTTGAAATTCAAGATGGCCGCTGTATTTCCAAAATCTGTGAGAGTTCATAGCCTGCTGGGAAATGTAGTTTGTTTTCGGTTCACTATCGCATGGTGCCTTCACCTCGCACACACAGTCTCAGCCAGATGGCACCAAAGCTCTGAAGGGACCGCCAGGCTCCTTTCTCTGAGATGAACGCAAGCAGGTTTGGTGTATTGATCCCCTGCAGTCACCAAGACTTAAACAGCAGGCAATATCCCCAGTCCTGCTTACTGACACAGACAAATGTCACTGTGACACTAATGCTCCCATGAGGCACATCAAATTAACTGCTAAACAATGCTAGTTGTCTGTTCAGTACAGTCAGCACCCCTCCACCAGGCTGTTTATCTATTATTCACATTTTGCTTCCATCAACTAAAGCATGCCACCTTGGGCTTTGGGCCAGACCATTTCAGCTATTGGCTCTCCTGCACTGTGAGTGATGGAATATACACACATACAGACACACACACACAAACAGACACACGGGCACACACACACTCTCTCACTCTCTCTCTCTCTCACTTTCTGTTGTCTCTCCTTCATTCAAACACACATACATGCATGCACACACACGTGCGTGCACACACATGCATGCACACACACACACACTCACTTACGCACACATATACGCACACACACTCCCTCTCTCACTCACTCTCTCTTGCTTTCTGTTGTCTCTCTCTTTCGGGCAATAGCTGTGCTCTGGCCATCCTAAAATACTAAACCTCTGGTCAGCAGTCTGAGGCCCAGGAGAACCAGAGCCCTTTTTGGCCGCACACTCTCTTTCACTCACTCTCTCACTTTCTGTTGTCTCTCTCTCTTTCACACACACACACACACACACATGCATGCACATTCACCTGCGCACACACACTCTCTCATTCACTCTCTCTCTCTCTTTCTGTTGTCTGTCTCTCTTTCAGTTACACACACGCACGTGCACACACACCCACACTCACACACAAACTTACTCATGCACATGGACACACACCCACTCTCTCTCTCGCTTTCTGTTGTCTCCCTTTCTCCTTCAGGCAGTAGCTGTGCTCTGGTCATCCTGTCATCCTAAACCTCTGGTCGGCAGCCTGAGGCCCAGGAGAACCAGAGCCATTTTTGCCCACACACATACACACCCACACACACATGCACACACACGCTCACTCATACCCACTCTCTCTCTATCTCGCTTTCTGTTGTCTCTCTTTCACTCACTCACACACACACACACTCTCACCCACTCTCCCTTGCTTTCTGTTGTCTCTCACTCACACACACACACACACACACACACACACACTCACGCACACACACACTCTCTCACTCACTCACTCTCTCTCACTTTCTGTTGTCTCTCTCTTTCACACACAGACGCATGCACACACACACACACTCTCTCTCTTGCTTTCTGTTGTCTCCCTCTCTCCTTCAGGCAGTAGCTGTGCTCCGGTCATCCTAACATCCTAAACCTCTGGTCGGCAGCCTGAGGCCGAGGAGAACCAGATCCATTTTTGGCCACACATGTAAACACACCCACACACACACACTAACACACACACACACTCATGCACAAACTCTCTCTCTCGCTTTCTGTTGTCTCTCATTCACTCACACACACATACAATCACTCTCACTCACTCTCTCTCTTGCTTTCTGTTGCCTCTCACCCACACACACACACACTCATGCACACACACACAATTTCTCACTCACACTCCCTCTTGCTTTCTGTTGTCTCTCTCTTTCACTCACACACACATGTGCACATGCACACACACAAACACACTCTCTCTCTCTCTTGCTTTCTGTTGTCTCCCTCTCTCCTTCGGGCCGGGTGCTGTGCTCTGGTCATCCTAATATCCTAAAACTCTGGCCTGCTGCCTGAGGCCCAGGAGATCCAGAGCCCTTAGAGATGCATGAAAATGAAACTGCTCCGACTCACCTGTAACAGATCTCAAAGCAGAATACGGACGGTGATTGGAGAACATCACAACATCACTTAAGGGTTTTTCTTTTTTGGATGTGATTGGGCTCAAACTGCCCCAGAAACTCAGGGGGCATATTATCAAGGGAGTTTATCTCCGCTTTTTTGGCTTTAAAAGCCAAGAAAGCGGAGATACAATTATCTCCCTATTACCTAGCTGTCGCTAACACCAGTTAGCGACAGCTAGTAGGAGATAGCGACCATCTTGGGCCCCACTTTGCATGTCAGTGATATTTATCACTAATGACATGCAAAGTGGGTGTGCCAAGATGTTAGTGACTGGAAACAGTCGCTAACATCGCTATCTCCTATTACCAACTTTTGGAGATATTCGCGCTAAGCGTGAATATCTCCAAAAGCTAACACCTGCCCTGAGCAGTTCTTAGCCATGTTATCCAATGGGAGGTGGATAACATGGCTAAGAGCATTAGCTCGGTAATGCATGAATATCCCTGACTTTTCAGCGATATTCATGAATTGCGGCCGTTTTTTATCGCATTTGCGATAAACCTTGGTAATACCAAGGGTTATCTGCGATAAAAATCGCCGCAGCTCAGCGGTAAAATTTTGTCTCTAACCAAGCAATAGCGATAATTATCGCTATTGCTTGGTAATATGCCCCTCAATTTTTCCAGTTCACCTCAAAACTTACTCTGGGCGAAGTACTACGCTACGCTCGCGAAGTTTGCACTACTTCGCACTACGCAAATTGCACGTAGCACAGTGCAAACACACGTAGCGTAGCGGTCATTATTTGCTTGTTCGCGATCAGCAACATCAAGTTGCCGATCGCGAGCGTGGAAAATAAACCTCCCGGCGAGATTCTCAACGCGGGGAGGTCTGGTTTCTCATGCGAGTGGTCACGTATGCTTGCGACCGCTCGCGATGAGAAACTACCAGTCCGCATTGAGAAAGCTGCCACTCGAGTAGAAATCTACTCGAGCTGCAGAAAACGACGCTTGCACTGTGCAAGATGCAGTTTGCACTGATTGCAGTGCGGACAAGCATCCGGCACTGTGTAATCAGTGCGAACAGCATTTTGCACAGTGCACTACGCAGTTCGCTTAGCTACGCATAGCGCTACTACGTGAACTACGCCCAGGGTTACCCAAAACGACATTGCTTTGAGGTGACCGAAAGGTGATATGGGTACCTTATGAAATGTACTAAAAAATTAATTAAGAATGCTACCATAATCCTACCCTAATTCATTATTTTATAATCATGCCAACATCTTTGCATTTCCATACAGTCCTTTCCTGTATTCCTTGACAACACCCCACGAATAGTTTCCCAACATTGGCCCTTCTCTAATCATTTGGCAGAGAGCGCATGCTCTGTCAAAACAAAAACATTGATGTCCAATTTCTTTTCTTATAGGGGCCATTCGGTCAAAAAAAACATGTTCTCTTAGCCAAGCTTATATTATCAACAATCACCAACATATGGGTTCCAGGATGATCCTTTCTTTGATGACGTCTGGTTGCGCTGTAAGCCCTGTCGTGGCACCATTCATGAAACAGCATCTTTATTCTAGTGACTTTATTAAGAATGGATTGGGGCGACGGGCCCGATACACAGAATTTACTTTTTTTTTTTTTTTTCTCAGAGTTTTATATAGCGCGAACTAGACCCGAACCGAATCAGGTATCAGAGCGCTTTACATAGCACCAGTTACGTTACATGAGGACACACTTTCATTTTTAGGCACGGGGAGATTAAGTGATTTGCCCAGATTCACAGGAGGTTTTTGGCGTCGTTACTGAGACTTGAACCCAGATCCCCAGGTCCGAGGTCGAGCGCCTTAGCCGTTAGGCCAACCCCTCTCCCCATTCAATCCTAAATTTACTACTATTTTGGTATTCACAGAATGCACTTACTACTTTTGGTATTCAGAGAATGAACTTACTACTTTTGGTATTCACAGAAGTTAGGATTTTGTCTTAAGTGTGTCTTAAGACAAACTTAAGGAGTTGTGTCGGAACTTCTATGAATACCAAAAGTAGTAAGTTCATTCTGTGAATGCCAAAAGTAGTAAGTGCATTCTGTGAATACCAAAATAGTAGTAAGTTTAGGATTGAGTCTTAAGTTCATTCTGTGAATTGGGCCCATAAAGTCCATGTTGACAGGAGAGAGCTCCAGAAAGGAGATTGAGGAGAAACAGGCGGTGAGGGACAAGACCCTACATGGAGCTATCTCTTATTAAACCTGCCTCAGACACAGGAGGAGAAGGACTGTTTCACTCATATAGTTGTAAAAAGGAGGTGCAGGCTTTTCTTGGAACATTCATCTGGGCTGTTTGTTTTGTTTCCATGAAACACCGGCTGTCGAGTCATGGCTGCTCAGAGGCTGGTGCCAAACCACCGAGGGCATGACAGCGACGCCTCAATGTCCATTTATACAGGGGAGTGTAGTAAGTCCAATGTAAATTGTACCTAGAAGTGTGTAAGCAGCTTTGTCTGAGCTGAACTGGTCATTAAAGCCCTCCCTTTGAAGACTGGATGATCTGTAATGAAGCCATATAAAGGAACCTTTATTGCTTTAGAGCCGGACAAGGCCCTTTAATTAATTGGCTCTTGACCAGTGCTTAATTTGAGCTGGAGGTTACTGGTGGGCACTACTTTTAGGGGACCAGCACTTCCTTTTCAACGTTTACTGAGAGCATGAGGGAAAAATCCACAAAGGGAAAAGAAGGAAGTAGAGAAAGATGGAAAAATGTCACCAAGGGAGAAAGCAGGAACCTGGAGGAGTGAGATAAAGTGGCAGATAGTGTCTGGTAGTAGATCAAAGAGGCAAGAGTTATATTCAAGACTACGCAACTTTTTTTTAAAAATAACTTTATTTATCCATTTCCAAATAATCAAGCAGTGATGCATCTTTTGTTACATAAGATAGCGGACCATTAATATCTAATAAGGAGAACGTGCATTCAGACCTAAAATATTACATGGTATGTATTTCAGGTAGCTAACAAACAATGAGCTATACAATTAAAGAAACATGTGGAACAAAAGACGTAAGAAGGGACAAAATTAATAAAGAGAAAAAATCAGCAACAATGAAAAAGAAAACATATGCAATCACATTCATATTACATCCTGTGCATGATAATTTGACAATCAGATCTTTACTCAAAAAAATAAGCAGGTGTAAAAAAAAGGAAAATGAATAAAAAACCAAATGCATCTTGCACAAATGTGTGTCATCTCAGCCAACCCCCTAAGGCTCTATTTGACTTACCAAGACTACGCAACCTTGGTATCCAGTGTGCAGACATTTTAAAATTGTAATCCATGAACTTCTAAGCAGAGCTTTGTGTACCTGCACTCATTCTATTACAAATTAAACACTGCCCATCCATAACCCAGGCAGGGGTCTAGTGAAACAGATGTTCCTCTGTGCTGCTATAGAGTGGAGCCCTTTGAAGCATGTATCTGAAAACCAACATGCCTTCAGAGCAGCCTGTGAGGCCAGGAGAGCTGGGTGTCACCTATGGGTGTCTCATCAGCTTCTATGCACCTCTAGCATTTGAAAGTGTCCAGGACTTGTAAAAAGTAAACACCTTTCTAATTGAGGCTGTGATTTGTTTTCCAGATAGACGTACCTAAGAACCAGTTAAATACTAGCTTGAACTCTACCAGAGCTGGTGTAGAAAATACTACTAGGGAATTGAACATGGAAGTAAAATGGGCTAAGGATAGTAAGCAAAATTACTACATTTTACAAAACTATAATTCAAAGATGTAGTTAGTGAAATTCACTATTAAGGTAGCCACAGTGGCTGGAAAGGAAGTAAAGCATGCAGCATACCCATCCCACTTGCAGGATATTTTTTACGGGGCTTCTGATAAGCTTGTTTATTTTCCAGTTAAGTCTTGGTGAAATGTTGTCAACCACTCAGAGATGCTTCCCTGTTGAAGGGCCTGATTTAGACTTTGACTTACAGAGTTGCGTGTCGCAAATGTGGCAGAGTACACTCTCCATCAAACCCTCAGTCTGGCCGATCATTATCGCGTCAGACGGGCTGTCACTTTTCTGATGATGGTGCCCCTGCTGGCTTTGCTGTCAGAAAACAAACTCCAATGGCCCAGCAGACTAGAAGCCATCAGAGTAAGGGAATGAGACCATCACCCTATTTAGAGTGGACATCTGAAGTCCTTTTTTCCTGTCTGTCTCCATCACCTGGTGGTAGTGAACAGAAAAAACACAATGGCCACCAATCCCTGGGAAGAAACCCCCAGGGTGTGGTGCCATTATTTTTGTTGCTTTTCAGAAACAAACTCCCACCATGGTAGTTTGTTTCTGAAAAACAAAAAAGTTTTTTTGTGCGATCACCAGAACCACAGTTTAAGCAAACCAAATGTTATGTGTCTTCATTGAACTGCAATGACGATGGCTACTGGGACGACACAAACCTCACCACAGGGCCAGCAGTGGTCCCTTAATTTGCAATGGCAGTCCTTCTATTGTAGTGGTAGAGAAGACCTCTGACCCGGACAGACAGTGGGTTGCCCGCAAGGGTCTAAATCGGCCCCAAAGGGCATTTTGTCATCTCTAACTTGGGCAGAGTCCGATTAATACTGCCCCTCCCCAATCTTACAACCAGGTAATTTGTTCATACTGAATTATGAAGATTGAGAGACATATTATAGCCTTAATAGCCTGCTGTAGCAAGCTCTACCAGCCATTCAAGGCCCGTTCCAGCATCAGAGGCCCAAGCCAAAGGCAGGGGCCTTTAACAAGGGAGTGGGCTTTTAATAGCCGGTAGAGCCCTCTACGGAGGTCTATAAGGCTATTAGAACATTCCGTCCCTAGAGGGCAGAATGTTCTAATTAGTAAAAACAAAGGCCTCTTGGAGCCTGTGGGGGTTTAAATCCCCTCGGGTTCTGAGAGGCCTTTTTCTACGGCAACAGATGTGAATTCCAAAAAAATGCAATGTTGCTCTCCAGGCTTCTACCAGCCATTAGAAGTCGGGAGCACTACATTGTCTTCAACGGAGCGCTCAGCATTCCAATGTTCCAATATTGCTTCTCGGATCCCTTTTCACCTTCAGACTAAAAACGTGATAGCATGGAGATTACAATCCCATTAGTGTCTGTAGCATAGATGGACAGGGCAGAGGAAGGGCAAAGGTCAAACGCAGTGATACAACAGAGAAGAAGAGAGATCAAGAACAGTGATCAAGCGAACCTATGTAAATGAGAAATACTAGGCAGCCAATCCGGGTGACTGAGTGAAAGATACAAAAGGAGAATAAAATACACTATATTAACAAATGTTGAAAGTTGGTGTTGGGAAATGCCTCCAGGTCTGCATACTTGCATAAACGTTTTTAAGAAATTGCGGAGATTTGATAGACCCTCCACAAAATTATGTAAAATTACATTTTTACCGAAAAATGTGGTTTGCTGCTGTAATACTTTTTCGTGCATGCATATATTATGTGTGGAAGATGCAAGATAAGGGTACGAAACTTTTTCTGTGTGACCCTATCACGAACAAGTGGAAAGTATGCAAAATCGCAATTTCTCTGGCATTATTTCAATTTCAACCAGCCTAAAAATTGCTGGTCTTAGTGATATATTGATTCCCTTTGTTTGGGCAATAAATTATTCATGTCCTCACATGTGAAACATAATGACACAAATATTTCATTCATGAGGTACAATTTGAAGATTGTGAATCTTTGCAGATAGAATTACATTTTAAACACCTCTACCGTGCATTATAAAAATAAAATACTGCAAGTCACCGTGACTGTGACCATATAGAGGAACAAGGCAGACTTGTAATATCATTCTAATGTAAAGCAGAATGTTTTGTACTCCTTTTAAATTGGGGTCACTCCGTTAATCATTCCTCAAAAACTAAATTATTGGTATCGTGTGCATTGACACAAAAGACATAGTATTGCTGCAGATATCTAGAATTCATTTGGAATATGTAGTGGGAAAGCAACCCAGTGTGTGGCTGGTGATTTGTTTCAACAATATTTAAAATATAAGACGTTTATTATACTTTCCAAAGTTTCAAAAAACTGATGTAGTTCAGAAGGTGATGTAACATTCAAAAAGATTCCTGGAAACAACGATGGGAGCACACTGCTAGCCTCTCTTCCGGATCGCCCCTCTGCATTCTGGTATATGCAGTGCGTGTAACTTGAAGAGTTTGGGAAAAAGTTCGTGAGTGTTTCACCAAAGTTGGTGCAAGTAAGTACTTGATATTTCCAGAATCTCTAGACACAAGACATGGCTCGTGTTTCGGGATAGTATCCCTCATCAGTAGAGAAAAAGTTCTGGAGAGGTTGAGAAGGCCGCTAAACAACAGTCACAGGCTTCGTTGCCTCTTAGGCACGCAGGTGCATCTCCAAAAGCTCATCAGCTTAGAGGCTCACGGGAGCCCTTTTAACAGGAAACAACGATGGGAGCACACTGCTAGCCTCTCCTCCGGATCGCCCCTCTGCATTCTGGTATATGCAGTGCGTGTAACTTGAAGAGTTTGGGAAAAAGTTCATGAGTGTTTCACCAAAGTTGGTGCAAGTAAGTACTTGATATTTCCAGAATCTCTAGACATGAGACATGGCTCGTGTTTCGGGATAGTATCCCTCATCAGTAGAGAAAAAGTTCTGGGGTGGTTGAGAAGGCCGCCAAACAACCGTCACAGGCTTCGTTTCCTCTTAGGCGCGCAGGTGCATCTCCAAAAGCTCGTCAGCTTAGGGGCTCACGGGAGCCCTTTTAACAGGAATCAACGATGGGAGCACACTGCTAGCCTCTCCTCCGGATCGCCCCTCTGCATTCTGGTATATGCAGTGCGTGTAACTTGAAGAGTTTGGGAAAAAGTTCATGAGTGTTTCACCAAAGTTGGTGCAAGTAAGTACTTGATATTTCCAGAATCTCTAGACACGAGACATGGCTCGTGTTTTGGGATAGTATCCCTCATCAGTAGAGAAAAAGTCCTGGGGTGGTTGAGAAGGCGGCCAAACAACCGTCACAGGCTTCATTGCCACTTAGGCGCGCAGGTGCATCTCCAAAAGCTCGTCAGCTTAGGGGCTCACGGGAGCCCTTTTAACAGGAAACAATGATGGGAACACACTGCTAGCCTCTCCTCCGGATCACCCCTCTGCATTCTGGTATATGCAGTACGTGTAACTTGAAGAGTTTGGGAAAGAGTACGTGAGTGTTTCACCAAAGTTGGTGCAAGTAAGTACTTGATATTTCCAGAATCTCTAGACACGAGACATGGCTCGTGTTTCGGGATAGTATCCCTCATCAGTAGAGGAAAAGTTCTGGGGTGGTTGAGAAGGCCGCCAAACAACCGTCACAGGCTTCGTTGCCTCTTAGGCGCACAGGTGCATCTCCAAAAGCTTGTCAGCTTAGGGGCTCACGGGAGCCCTTTTAACAGGAAACAACGATGGGAGCACACTGCTAGAATAAAATACACTATATTAACAAATGTTGAAAGTTGGTGCTGGGAAATGCCTCCAGGTCTGCATACTTGCATAAACTTTTAAGAAATTGCGGAGATTTGATAGACATTTCACAAAATTATGTAAAATGACATTTTTACTGGAAAATGTGGTTTACTGCTGTAATACTTTTTCGTGCATGCATATATTATGTGTGGAAGATGCAAGATAAGGGTACAAAACTTTTTCTGTGTGACCCTATCACGAACAAGTGGAAAGTATGCAAAATCGCAATTTCTCTGGCATTATTTCAATTTCAACCAGCCTAAAAATTGCTGGTCTTAGTGATATATAGATTCCCTTTGTTTGGGCAATAAATTATTCATGTCCTCACATGTGAAACATAATGACACAAATATTTCATTCATGAGGTACAATTTGAAGATTGTGAATCTTTGCAGATAGAATTACATTATAAACACCTGCAAGTCACCGTGACTGTGACCATATAGAGGAAGATGGCAGACTTGTAATATCATTCTAATGTAAAGCAGAATGTTTTGTACTCCTTTTAAATTGGGGTCACTCTGTTAATCATTCCTCAAAAAACTAAATTTTTGGTATCGTGTGCATTGACACGAAAGACATAGTATTGCTGCAGATATCTAGAATTCATTTGGAATATGTAGTGGGAAAGCAACCCAGTGGGTGGCTGGTGATTTGTTTCAACAATATATAAAATATAAGCAGTTTATTATACTTTCCAAAGTTGCAAAAAACTGATGTAGTTCAGAAGGTGATTTAACATTCAAAAAGATTCCTGTTTTTGTATATGAATTACAACAGACATAAAGTATATGCATATGTTGTCATAATATCTCCTCTCTGTTAAAGACTGCTCATTTTCCAGGAAATTTGGGACTCATTTATGAAAAGTGACATATCGCTGCGTGAAAGCAGCGATGCGCCACTTCTCAGTGCACCCTCCTTGCGACACCAATGATGCGTCATATTTACAATATGACGCATCATGTCGCAAGGAAGGACAGATACGTCAGTATAACTGACGTATCTGTCAGTGCAAAAAGTGGTGCATTGCTGGAGTTATGCCGGAAGCCTGACGCAACTCCAGCAATGTTCCTTTCACATGGGGCAAGCCCCATGTGAAAGGGCCTGCTTCACCCTTACGGCTGCCATGAGCCAGGTGTAAGGTTTTGACGCATTGGAGTCTTAGAAATGGCGCAGCAAAATTTCATAGATTTTGCTGCGCCACTCCTATGACCCTTTCTTGCGGGGGAACGCCCACCCTGCATACATTATACCTGGCGCAGGTATTATGTAGCGCAGGGGTTTACGAAGAGACGCATCTACCTAGATGCATCACTTCATAAATATGGTTCAACATGGCGCAGATTTTACGCCACTGGAGCGTCACAAAAAGTGACGCACTGGTGGTTGAAAAGTGACGCAGGGGCTCATAAATGAGCCCCGCAGTTTAAGAAGAGCTGAAAAGTGAGGTACATCAATAGTAACTGTGAATCTGGCAGCTAGTATTGTAACATCACTACTAAACGATAATGACCTATTTCGCTGGAGTACCAACACTTTTTTTCTTATCCCGTGTAACTAGTGATGTCACAACTATAATTACAAACTTTTATAAGAAAGTTGGATAGAGGTTTTTAAGGATACATTGCAGTCCTCCATGTGGGATATTATTATTAATACACACTTCACATATATATGTAACATTCGTTTGGAGGCAAGGACCAGAGAAAGAGAAGATGATTGAATATATTGAATTAGCATCAGTGCTGTTTTGGAACAAACTGAGGTATTGTTGATGAGAAACTGCTAACCATCAGAAGAAAATGTGATTTAAAGTCCCTTTTCACTTGCAGCTGTGTGAACGTACTAATTCAATTAGGGAGAAGAATTATCTGGTATCCTCTCCCTCCAGGCGAGCAGTAGATGACGTAAAATCAGTCAGAGAGTTCTTATAAGGTAATTCCTGAACATTATCATGAGTTTGCTGATATAATGCCCTACAGAAGTCAGGTAATTCAGCCATATATTGTCTATATTATTGCTTTATTGGGTTACTTAAAGGAATAAAAACATTCCTCAAGGTGAAGTCTCGTGGTAAACAATATTTATTAAAGCGGAATATTTATGAAAGCTCAGAGAAGGAATTTATTCACCGCATTCGCTGCCAGCACAAGCACCGGGGCATATTACCAACAACTAGCGATATTTATCGCTAAATGGGCGTAGCGAGTATTTTTTTAACGCCAAGCATCGCCAGATATTATCGCAGAGATAACGTGCTATTAGCAACGTTTATCTCTAAAGCGATAAAATATCCGGCGTTAGCAGCAAAATGCGTGAATATGGATGGTAATCCAGCCATATTCACGCATTATGGCTAATGAGGACTTAGCCATAATATCCAACTCCCATTGGATATAATGGCTAAGAACTGGTCTGAGCAGGCGTTAGTTTTTGGAGATATTCACGCTTAGCGCGAATATTTCCATCACTACGCCTGCCTTGCTAATAGGCAATAGCGAAGTTAGCGACTGCTTTCAGTCGCTAACAGGTTGGGTACGCCCACTTTGCATGTCATTAGCGATAAATATCGCTGACATACAAAGCGGGCCCCAAACCGCTCGCTATCGCCTACAAGCTGTCGCTAACTCCTGTTAGCGACAGCTTGCTAATAGGGCGATAGAATTATCGCCGCTCGAAAACGGCCGCTAAAGCGGCGATAATCACATCTCGCCCGCCTTGGTAATATGCCCCACAGTTTTTTGCTGTAATTTGCTACATTATAAAGATCATCTTAGGAAATTAATTACATTAACTTCAAAGATCAGCATGTTATTGTGGACAGGCCCTCCAACCATGCTAAGCTCCCATGATAGGCCCATCAGACCCTCTGCAGGGCACACGGGGTAAGGTGTTGGAGCTTTACCAGATTAAGCATGCTTTGGGAGGACATATGTGTGTAGCAAAGAGTCAAACATGAACTAAGTGGATGTGAAGAGAAACCCAGGCCTTGATGGCAAGGGTGGCAATAAACTTTGTCTCAACTACTAAGAATATCCATTTTCCCAGAGTGTATGAAAAGGTGCAACTTTAAAGCACCTATTCGATAAGTGATATCACAATATGTCTCAAAACCCCAGCTAGCGTCATCATAGAACACTTTGGAATGTCTTGTAGAACTTAGGAATGTTGCATGCTCTATTGAAAACAATGGAGTGTATCAAGGACAAGCCTACGGCTCCAACATTCAATTATTTATCTTTACATTTCTCCCTTCTAGATTTAGAAAATTCTACCCTCAGTGGGTGCAATGTTCTAATACAATTATAACCCTTCTGCATCCGACTATACTATAGCCTTATAGCCTGTTGCCGAGAGCCATACCAGTAGTTGCAGGGTCTGAAGTTGAATTGCGGCGAAGGCCTATAATGAGGTACAGGGCCTTTACCAATTGGTATAGCATGAGGAAGGAGGACAATAAGGCTATTAGAACATTCCACCTACTGAGGGTAGAATGTTCTAAATGTAATAAAGAGAAACAGAACAACAAACTTTGGAATGTTGGACCCCTTATTAGCTCTGGGCCACTGCATTGTCTTCAATGGAGCTCCCAACATTCCAATGTTTTAATATAGTCTTATAGCCTGCCGTAGCGGGCTATACCAGCCATTAAAGGCCCGGCGACAAGTGAGCGAGCCTTTAATAACCAGTATAGCCTAGCTACAGTGGGCTATAAGGCTATTAGAACATTCCGCCCCATCAAGACAGAATGTTCTCGTTAGTAAAACCAAGGCATCACAGAGCCCAAGGGGGTTGAAATACCATCGGGATCCGTGAGGCCTTTGTTCACAGCTGTTGCTGTGAAAAACAAACATTGGAATGCTAGCGCTTTTGGGTTTTACTAGCCATTAGAAGCCCGGAGCTACTCCATTGTCTTCAGTAGAACGCTCAACATTCCAATATTCTAATGATTGTCTTAAGGCCAGCAGCTCGAGCCTATAACTTGGGTTCAGGGCCTTTAACAACTGGTATAGCCCTCTGCAATGGGCCATAAAGCTATGCTCTCCGTTACTGATCGAGAATAGGGAAAGAAAACTGTTTTGTTTCTTTCCACTAGTTTACCCCTTTGATTTAGTGTGCATTTTCATACTTGCAAAGTGATGAATCACATGGGCGTGAGAGTTTTTAGCAAACGATCAACCCAACTTTCTATGTGACAATCTTGAAACCAGCTAATGGACATTGCAACAGTATACTTGAGGGAAAGGAAGGTTTGTCTACAACTTGAGATAGGAGATCGTCTTGATTCCAAAGTCAGAAGAGGGCGAGACTCATTACATTGTTAATTAGAAAGGCTATCACCCAGGGAGTCGTTCTTGGGAGCTTGTGGTGGGTGTTGTTGATGCAGATTTTTCAATTAGATAGTTCTGTGCTTTTTTTCCTAAATTTGTGTCACAATATTCTGCAGAGGAGAGGGCTACATGGTGGCGTTGCCAATAGATCCACACTGCGGGGACAAAGGCCGGTGTTGGCACTAGACCCACACTGCGGGGATGGAGAGAGATATGAACTATTGGCCAGATTCATCAAACAAAAATCCGCTCGCAAAGGGACAGATTCTGAGAATCTGACCCTTTGCGAGTGGTATTTTTGCATTTGGGATGCATCATCCCAAATGCAAAAATCGCTAATTAAGAATTCGCTAAATTGCGATTCTTTGCATTTAAGGAATCTCAAATTGAGATTTCTTAAATGCAATGCATGAAAGTGAAAAAAATAGCGAATTCGGTATTAGGGCACGCAAATTACCATGAAGTACACCTTCATGGTAATTTGCAAAATTTTCAAAAACTTTGAAAAATGCACTAAAGTGCATTTTTCAAAGTTTCATGTTGCGCACACACATGCCCTAAGGGCATGTGTGTGCGCAACATATGTGCACACATCAATTTCAGGGGTGCAACAATTTGCGAATCGCTAATTGCGATTAGCAAATTGAGATTGTCTTCCCATTCATTCCTATGGGCCTCTAGGCCCATAGGAATGAATGGGGAGATGTTCCTAGGAATGAATGGGGAGATATTCCTTAATTGCGACTAAGGAATTATTAGAAATCGCTATTTTTCTAGTGATTTCTTGATGCATAGCATTTTGCTATTCCTTAATAGCGAATCGGTATTGTTCACTATTAAGGAATAGCAAAATGTGTTCTTGATGAATCTGGGGGTATGACAAATATCTGCGACCAGAGGGAATGTCTATTGCTGTTCCACGCTCATTGGCATGGGGCGCTGGCTTTTGCCTGCAGAACATCAGAGGCTTTTACCACTGGTTTTTGCCACTTTATCCTTCTAGAGAGCCCATAACGAAGCGCCAAGTACATCCTTTCAGTCCTCAAGGTAGCAAACTTATGCAGGAAGGTGGCGTGGGGTAGAAATTCAGAACGCAATGAAACTTGAAATAACAGCTGATAAATCATTGTCAAGCCAGTGCTTCTACTTGTAAAGAACAAGCATTTGCAATGCAATAGGTCTCGCATTAGGAAAGTTTGAGCTATTAGTATTGTAAATGACAATTTTTTTATTTATGTTTTGTTTTTGAAAATAGCGAAATGAATAGCTTTGTCATTTACAATGCCAATAGTTATAACTTTCGCCAATGTGACACCTATAGCATTTGTAATGCAATATGTGTTGTATTTACATGTATTGATATTACAAATAACATTGGCTTTTAATTTTTTCCGTAATTAATACTTAAATAAAAGTTATTGTAATTTATAATGGCAATAGCTTAAAGTTTTGTAAATAACTTTTGTGAAGAGAATGTTCAGTGTTTTTTATTGTGATGAAAATCCAAGAACAGAAGCGAAATATTAACATCATTTTGTTACATTTGTAATAAAGCTTGAAACATTGAGAGAACATATTTGAACCAGGTGTTGTTGAATGGTTGCACAGATTGAAGCTGTGGTGGCGCTGAGCGATGTTGTGATGACGAACGAGTGATGTTGTGGCGTTCAGTGATGCTGTGTTAGCGCATAGTGATGTTGTGTTGCCCCTGAGTGATGCTGTGGAGGTGCGGAGTGATGCTGTATGCTATGCTA
Source organism: Lissotriton helveticus (assembly GCF_964261635.1). Taxonomy (NCBI): domain Eukaryota; kingdom Metazoa; phylum Chordata; class Amphibia; order Caudata; family Salamandridae; genus Lissotriton; species Lissotriton helveticus. The sequence continues at coordinate 265,495,913 of NC_136058.1, forward strand.
TGTTTTGTTTTGCTATCCTATGTTTTGTTCTGTTATGCTATGCTATGCTTTACTATCTTATGATTTGATTTGTTATGCTATGCTGTTTTTTTATGCTATGCTATGTTTTGTTATGCTATGTTTTTCTATGCTATGCTTTTCTATGCTATGCTTTTCTATGCTATGCTATGTTATGCTATGCTGTTTTGTTATGCTATGCTATGTTTTGTTGTGTTTTATTATGCTATGCAATGTTTTGCTATGCTATGTTTTGTTATGCTATGCTTTGTTATGCTATGCTTTGTTATCCTATTCTAAGCTTTGTTTTGTTATGCCATGCTATGTTGTGTTTTGTTATGCTATGCTATGTTGTGTTTTGTTATGCTATGCTACACGTTTTGTTGTGTTTTGTTATGCTATGCTATGCTATGTTTTGCTATGCTTTGCAATGCTATGTTTTGTTATGTTTTGTTATGTTTTTTTGTATTTTGCTATGTTTTGTTATGCAATGTTTTGTTTTGTTATGCTTTGTTTTAGATTATGTTATGCTATGTTTTGTTATGTTATGCTATGTTTTGTTCTGCTATGTTTTGTTGCGTTTTGTTATACTATGCTATGTTTTGTTATACTATGCTTTGTTATGCTATGTTTTTATTATGCTATGCTATGTTTTGTTGTGTTTTGTTATGCTATGCTATGCTGGTGAAGGTGTGTGAGTGTGTGTGAGGGTGAGTGAGGGTGAGTGAGGGTGAGTGGGTGTGAGGGCAAGGGTATGTGAGGGTGAGAGGGTTGTGAGGGTGAGAGGATGTGAGGGTGAGAGGATGTGAGGGTGAGGGTGGGTGAGGGGGTGTGAGGGTGAGGGGGTGTGAATGTGAGAAGGGTGGGAAAGTGTGTGAGGGTGAGGGGGGTGAGTGTGGGTGAGGGGGTGTGAGGGTGGGAGGGTGAGGGTGTGTGAGAGGGGGCAAGAGGGTGAGAGTGGGTGAGAGGGTGTGTGAGGGTGAGAGGGGGTGAGAGGGGGTGAGAGGGTGTGTGAGGGTGAGGGGGTGTGAGGGTGTGTGAGGGCGTGAGGGTGTGTGAGGGTGAGGGGATGTGAGGGTGAGGGGATGTGAGGGTGAGGGGGTGTGAGGGTGAGGGGGTGTGAGGGTGTGTGAGGGAGTGAGTGTGTGTGAGGGAGTGAGGGTGTGAGGGGGCGTGAGGGGGTGTGAGGGTGTGTGAGGGCGTGAGGGTGTGTGAGGGCGTGAGGGTGTGTGAGGGGGTGTGAGGGTGAGAGGGTGAGGGGGTGTGAGGTTGTGTGAGGGTGAGGGGATGTGAGGGTGAGGGGATGTGAGGGTGAGGGGATGTGAGGGTGAGGGGATGTGAGGGTGAGGGGGTGTGAGGGTGAGGGTGTGTGAGGGGGTGTGGGGGTGAGGGGGTGTGGGGGTGAGGGGGTGAGGGGGTGTGGGAGGGTGAGGGGGTGTTAGGGTGAGGGGGTGTGAGGGTGAGGGTGAGGGGGTGTGAGGGTGAGGGGGTGTGAGGGTGAGGGGGTGTGCTAGGGCAATGTCAGTAGTATTGGGCATGGAAGTCCAACTAGAGCCCAAATGGTTCCTCCTAATAACAGAAGAAAACGAGGATTGGCCACGACATGTGAAGCAGTGGCTGGTGTTCCTTGCCAGCGCTCGCACTCCGCTCGCAGCCCTGCTCGTCCAGCAGCACACCTCCCAAGCAGTCCGTGAGGTCAACAGGCAAGCCAACGATGCGGGACCCGCGAAGCAGGTTCCGCGAGAAGTAGGTGCAATTTACAAGAACACGCAACCCAACGTGCTCAAAGGGTCCTCGGCAGAGAGTTTTTTTTATCATTAAGGTATCAGATGTCAAAAAAATCCTTTTTAATTTTTAGGACTGATTACCTATGAACATGGAGTTTGGAGGACCTTATGTTTTATTGTAGCTTTTGCACTTGACAATTATCTTTTGTAATTGTATTGACTGACCTCGATTAATAGAACAGTGTTTATCTAGGTGAAGCCGAGATGTTTAGAATAAACTAATGCATTGATAGGAGCACATAGCGGAACCTAAATTAGGTTTTTGTCCTCTTATGTTTTGCTTTGTTTTTCTTTACATCTTTGAGCTCCACTTTTATAGGCTATTTAATCTTAATGTTTTTTGGCCAGCTGTTTGTTGTATTGTAATAGAATCTATCCCTGTTCCAGGCCATTTTCAACATGCTCTTAAATTATTTTAGCTGCAATAAGCCTTTGCTAAGTTAAAATGCACTTCACGATGTATAGTCTTAGACTGCTTGCACTTAATTGTTCGGGAGGCTATGTTGCATATGCATATGGGAGCTCCTTTTGCTCTTGCTTTAATTACAACGTTAACGCATTCTGTAGCATTCCCATCGAGCTGCTGAATATATATATATTTATTATTAAGCCGGTATGTGTTTTTACGTTTTACTGTTATGGCCTTTCGGCCGAATAAAGTTGATTGAACTCCTCGACCGTGCATGGCAATACGGCCCTGGATGTTATTAGTCTTGCTGCCGTGGCCACTACAGGAGCCACACAGAACATGTTGGCGGGAGACAGAAAGGTGGGTGAGAGAGAAAGAGGGAAGAGACAAATGTAGAGAAAACAAAGAAAGGGTGGGGTGGAGGAAGACAGGCGTGCAGAAGAGTAGACACTCAACATTTGTGAGCAACTGCCGTGTAAAAGGAGAAATTTGATCTGGGAAGCATTGAACAAAAGTAATCCTAAGCCTCAACATGTTTGAATGCCTCTGACATTCATTGGATGTGGTAAATCTCTTAGCTGTGGCCCTTCGATAGGTCCAAAACTAGCAATTCGGAGGGGACAAACCCTTAAAAGGTGCAGTACATAGACAAAAGATGCATATTTCTAATTCATCAACTGCATAATTCCAGTGTTACTACAGAACAAGGATAATTTAGGACAAGCAAGTCCATTGCCTGGGGTCAAGTCGTAATAGCGATCAGACTGTATACACACCAGCAAGCGGCTTAAATGTATTAATTATACAGCTAATGCTCGTGCGAATTAAGGCTATTTTAAGCCTTGCAGCAGCCCACGCCCTTCCCTTTATATATTATTGCAGAGGTGCAGTAGACGTTTGGAAGCAGGATCTACCTCCACTGTGGCAGATTTACAGGGGCAGACCACTGCAGCAGACTCGGAACAGACTGCAGGGCACGCCTGTGCCCATGGGGCCCAGGAAACGATGACGCCTGTGACAGGACTGGTACTGCCCAGAACACAGCATGCAAAGCACTCTTCATCGGAATCCTCTGGCCGAGGCAGACCCAGGCCCCCGATGCAGCTGAAGTAACTTCTCCCCCATGCTGCCACACACAGAGGTAGGCAGAACCAATAACATAGCACAGGAAAGAACACAGAGGCTGAGACACTGACACGGGAGCAATAGAAACCCCACCCCCTTGACAAACACAATGATTGCTGCCACTCTACCGTCGAGCGGCTGCGGCTGAACTGGGGTGAGTGAGTGAAGGTGTGGATTCAAGCCATCCACATCAAGATCACTTAAGATGTACGACTGAGAGCGCAGGTTCCGGAAAGCACCAGGATTGCGCGGTCAGATCCATCATGTGCGCCTGCAGTCAGCAGAAGACATCTTAATAGGCTATAATTGCAGCTAATGAGAATGATGTATGCGCTCTGCTTTGACCTTGATACACCTGGGAACCTTGAAACACATCTGACGGCCGCACTGGCTAACGCGCTGAAGAGTCACGTGAGAAAACTGCTCATTCTATGTCGACCCGAGGGTGAAATGCGTGACACTGTGGGCCATCCATGAAGGACTGATGCGAGTTCTGTAGGTCAGAAGATTTAAAGGCTCAGCAGCCAGATCTGTCCTTGCAATAAGGAGCGCCAAGACAACTGAGGCTGTGATAAAAAACAAAGGGTAATGTTTGCCGATTGAGAGCTAATGAACGCATCAAGATGCACTTTGAATTTCAGTGTAAGGTCGATTCCGACCTGTAAAAACCAGCTCACCAACCTAGTTACGAATGACTTTTGTCCTCGCTGTATGGAACCAGCCAGCCCCGGGGATCCTCCCTGCTCGGCACCCATGCGCACGCGTAACCCCCTCCCGCCTGGCGGCTTACCGTCCCCGGGTGAAATGGTCTCGATCTCCACTCCCATGACGGCAGCTGGGAAAAGAAAAGGGGGTGTCCTCGCGCGGGCTGGCTCTGGCTGGCACCCCGGGCTGGGACGTGCTCGTGATGCCTTGGCGGGGCTTGCTGGGCTTGCTTGTGTGCTTCCCAGAGAGACAGGAGATTGGGAACGCGCGCGCGCGGCCGGCTCCGATCGCTTTCCTGAGCGTGCGCGCGCCAGTCTCTGTCTCCTGGGAAGCAGACTCCACAACTATAGTATCGCGCCTGGCGCGATGCATATGGCTTCGCCATATGCATCGCAGGCGCGAGACCTAAAAAAGTACTTTTCTCCTAGCACACAACGAAATAAGGCACATTTATAATTCAGAGGGCGGAATATTAACGCACAGGTACTTAGATTCAATCTCTGTGTGGGAGGACAACTGGCTTGTGTGTACTTAGGTACTGGGGTGGGGAGAACACAGGCTCATGCCCAAGGGGTCTAATTGTATTCCCTTGTGCCAAGTGGGCTTTATGCCCTGAGGGGCAGATTAGGGCAATTGCCCCTACCTGCTCCCCATTGGGGGCAGATAGCGCGTTTCATGTATATTTGGGTGGGGGCATGGCCATGGCCTGGTGGCAGCCCCTCATATAGCAAGGCAGGAAATGCCGAAACGCGTAACAACTCGTAAAAGAATAAACAAAGATTTGTAATTGAAAGATTCATACCCCTGTGTCAGTGTCCGTGTCTAAATGAGACTGGAGTTGAAGTTTATGCACATAAAAAAAAAAAATATATATATATATATATATATATATATCACACAGTTGCAGATATCCCAAGCGAAGTGACCACAGGAGGAAATTGTGTAGCTTCAAATATATTTAATGGCATCTTGCAAGCAGGTAAACGAGCAGCGTAACAGCCTGAAAAACAAGCCACTGATGAAGGGACACCTTAGTTCCCGAAACGCGTTTGGCATTCAGACTTTTTCAGGCTGTTACGCTGCTCGTTTACCTGCTTGCAAGATGCCATTAAATATATTTGAAGCTACACAATTTCCTCCTGTGGTCACTTCGCTTGGGATATCTGCAACTGTGTGATGTATTACGGTTGTTTCCCGGCCGTGAAGTTTGACCCTCCGCTGCTCGCGGATCCTGAGCCTGCGTCACACTGGTGCAGGCGGTGAAAGGAAGGAAGAAGGTTTGGGCGTCTTTGCAGAATGAGGCCCGACCGCTCCATGATGACATCGCCAAAGCGGGGCAGGTCAGCGTCAGAGTGCACCTCTACCCACTTGGGAAGCTAATATGGTTCAATTGCAAGGACATGAAGGGCGCGCCCACTGGGGTGAATACACCACGAACTACAAGATCCAGAAGACCGTGCACACGGTCACGCCCAAAAGGGCTGGACTTTAATATTTAAAAGCGCTCTCTGCCCTTCTGTAACCACAAGCCACTGATGAAGGGACACCTTAGTTCCCGAAACGCGTTTGGCATTCAGACTTTTTCAGGCTGTTACGCTGCTCGTTTACCTGCTTGCAAGATGCCATTAAATATATTTGAAGCTACACAATTTCCTCCTGTGGTCACTTCGCTTGGGATATCTGCAACTGTGTGATGTATTACGGTCGTTTCCCGGCCGTGAAGTTTGACCCTCCGCTGCTCGCGGATCCTGAGCCTGCGTCACACTGGTGCAGGCGGTGAAAGGAAGGAAGAAGGTTTGGGCGTCTTTGCAGAATGAGGCCCGACCGCTCCATGATGACATCGCCAAAGCGGGGCAGGTCAGCGTCAGAGTGCACCTCTACCCACTTGGGAAGCTAATATGGTTCAATTGCAAGGACATGAAGGGCGCGCCCACTGGGGTGAATACACCACGAACTACAAGATCCAGAAGACCGTGCACACGGTCACGCCCAAAAGGGCTGGACTTTAATATTTAAAAGCGCTCTCTGCCCTTCTGTAACCACAAGCCACTGATGAAGGGACACCTTAGTTCCCGAAACGCGTTTGGCATTCAGACTTTTTCAGGCTGTTACGCTGCTCGTTTACCTGCTTGCAAGATGCCATTAAATATATTTGAAGCTACACAATTTCCTCCTGTGGTCACTTCGCTTGGGATATCTGCAACTGTGTGATGTATTACGGTCGTTTCCCGGCCGTGAAGTTTGACCCTCCTCTGCTCGCGGATCCTGAGCCTGCGTCACACTGGTGCAGGCAGTGAAAGGAAGGAAGAAGGTTTGGGCGTCTTTGCAGAATGAGGCCCGACCGCTCCATGATGACATCGCCAAAGCGGGGCAGGTCAGCGTCAGAGTGCACCTCTACCCACTTGGGAAGCTAATATGGTTCAATTGCAAGGACATGAAGGGCGCGCCCACTGGGGTGAATACACCACGAACTACAAGATCCAGAAGACCGTGCACACGGTCACGCCCAAAAGGGCTGGACTTTAATATTTAAAAGCGCTCTCTGCCCTTCTGTAACCACAAGCCACTGATGAAGGGACACCTTAGTTCCCGAAACGCGTTTGGCATTCAGACTTTTTCAGGCTGTTACGCTGCTCGTTTACCTGCTTGCAAGATGCCATTAAATATATTTGAAGCTACACAATTTCCTCCTGTGGTCACTTCGCTTGGGATATCTGCAACTGTGTGATGTATTACGGTCGTTTCCCGGCCGTGAAGTTTGACCCTCCGCTGCTCGCGGATCCTGAGCCTGCGTCACACTGGTGCAGGCGGTGAAAGGAAGGAAGAAGGTTTGGGCGTCTTTGCAGAATGAGGCCCGACCGCTCCATGATGACATCGCCAAAGCGGGGCAGGTCAGCGTCAGAGTGCACCTCTACCCACTTGGGAAGCTAATATGGTTCAATTGCAAGGACATGAAGGGCGCGCCCACTGGGGTGAATACACCACGAACTACAAGATCCAGAAGACCGTGCACACGGTCACGCCCAAAAGGGCTGGACTTTAATATTTAAAAGCGCTCTCTGCCCTTCTGTAACCACAAGCCACTGATGAAGGGACACCTTAGTTCCCGAAACGCGTTTGGCATTCAGACTTTTTCAGGCTGTTACGCTGCTCGTTTACCTGCTTGCAAGATGCCATTAAATATATTTGAAGCTACACAATTTCCTCCTGTGGTCACTTCGCTTGGGATATCTGCAACTGTGTGATATATATATATATATATATATATATATATATATATATATATATATGTATAAATTCACTGAAAAAACCATAGGTTTCAGGAGTTATATAGTTACGAATTCGTTTTTAAAAAACCTTTGAAATTCACTCAAAAAACTATAAGTTTTAGTGGTGTTATAGTTAGCTGGACATTTTACTCGTACAAAACCAATGAAATTGCTCCTATATAGTTAGTTGTACTAACTATATTTCGCGCACCCGCAATCCACTGCTGATGATGTCACATATTAGATCATTCATGACATGGTCAGTGACATCACTGATGACATCTCAAATGACATCACTGATGACATCATCCAGTGAATGTGGTTTGCTTCGTTATTTAAATATGCATTATATATATAGCAATTTACATTGAAGAATGAGTGGATTTATATAAATAAATATTTGGATGGAGGATTTAGTAGCAGGGTAATTGACTGTTTACTTGACCAATTTATAATGTCTCACTAAATATAGTGGATAGTGACTAAACTGTGTGAATATCTGTATCACTTTGTCAGTTGTTGTGTAAACTGATTCTACAGTTGGTTACTAGCTATGTGAAAGTCTATATTAGTTATTGATTAGTTAACTGAGTATTTGTATGGGAGTGTGAAAGTGTGTGTGGTTCGGTGGGGGGGGGTGTGACTGTCCAAAGATGTGTGAATAGTTGATTCAGTAGATATATGAAGTTAAAACTACATGTTCTAACAGTTTGGGTGAGGGAATCTCTTTATGGGTGTGGTGATGAGCAAATATATTTCTCAAAGGTACAGGTCCAACAAACTAGAAAAATAAAAGGCAGTGTATGTGTCAGTTGTTGTATATAAATAAGTATACATAAGACACAATGATTGTGTGAGTGACTGTATGGATAACTGTATACTTGTAATAATGATTTTATAATTCACTAAGTATGACTTACTATCTAAATGAATAGAAGAAGTGGTGTTTGTATAAGTGTTTTGCTAAGTAAATATGTAAGTATGATCCATTGTTTGCATAAGTGAGTAGGATGACTTCATATGTGAATAGGATGCATGCTGTTGTTTAATGTCGATATAGATGTATAAGTATTTTTGATAGTGTTCTATTGTTCATTGACAGCATGTATGAGTGAATCCATAGGTAAGTGATTAGATGTGTGTATACATCTATGAATCACTGAGTGGATTTTTAGATACTTGTATTGCTGTGACAATGGTTATATATATGATACTCTGTATTTTACAAACAGTGATGAAAAATTGTAATAGTGTATGAAAAGGTGTATGTGATTGTCTCGTGGATGATGTCATCAGTGATGTCATCAGTGATGTCATTTGAGATGTCATCAGTGATGTCACTGACCATGTCATGAATGATCTAATATGTGACATCATCAGCAGTGGATTGCGGGTGCGCGAAATATAGTTAGTACAACTAACTATATAGGAGCAATTTCACTGGTTTTGTATGAGTAAAATGTCCAGCTAACTATAACACCACTAAAACTTATAGTTTTTTGAGTGAATTTCAAAGGTTTTTTAAAAACGAATTCCTAACTATATAACTCCTGAAACCTATGTTTTTTTCAGTGAATTTCAAAGGTTTTTTTAAATGCTAATTCCTAACTATATAAGGCCTGAAACCTATGGTTTTTTCAGTGAATTTCAAAGGTTTTTTAAATGCTGATTCCTAACTATATAAGGCCTGAAACCTATGGTTTTTTCAGTGAATTTCAAAGGTTTTTTAAATGCTAATTCCTAACTATATAAGGCCTGAAATCTATGGTTTTTTCAGTGAATTTCAAAGGTTTTTTAAATGCTAATTCCTAACTATATAAGGCCTGAAACCTATGTTTTTTTCAGTGTTTTAAAAAAAAAAAAAATGATTGGTTAACTGGCTTATTAAGTGTATCTTAGTGAATACATATATTAGCGAGTAATGTTTAAATATTTAAAATATGCATGAGTGATGTAATATGTGACGTCATCAGCAGTGCATTGCAGACGTGCAAGTTATAGTGAGTCCAACTAACTATAACGTGGGAATTTCAATGGTTTTATGCGAGTAAAATTTCCAGCTAACTATAACTGGTGTGAAACCTATGGTTTTTTCAGTGAATATATATATATATATATATATAAAATTTCTATGGCAAAATGAAACCCCTCATTTTGTTCCTTTTCAAATTAAATGTATTAAGTGTTACCACTTTATTCCAATCAAGATGACTTCAGGTGTGCCATACTTTTGTCATAAGTAAGACTGTTAGCGTTCTAGTTGTTCTTTAGAACACTCTGGGACATTCTGTCATTGGGCTATAGTTGGGCTACATCTGGCTGATATTTGGGCTACATTTGGGCTCTTTTGTCTCTGGTGGCCATCTTGGGAGACTGCATATCAGAATTTTTTTAATGAAATATAATAGGATTTGAGAAGTCACTCAAAATGTGTCCTAATTTTTCTTTCTTCAGCACTAATCATAATTTCTATGGCAAAATGAACCCCCTCATTTTGTTCCTTTGCAAATTAAATGTTTTAAGTGTTAACACTTTATTCCAATCAAGATGACTTCAGGTGTACCATACTTTTGTCATAAGATAGACTGTGAGCGCTCTAGTTGTTCTTTAGAACACTCTGGGACATTCTGTCATTGGGCTATAGTTGGGCTACATCTGGCTGATATTTGGGCTACATTTGTTTTTTTTGTCTCTGGTGGCCATCTTTGGGCTACATTGGGCTACATTGGGCTACATTGGGCTACATTTGGGCTCTAACATATATATAGCCCAATGTAGCCCAATATATATTTTTTCAAAGTTCATTTTCGTAAAAACCACTGGAGCACATATCTTGAGACATAGCAAAGGCACATCGGGCTACCAGTCCCTACAATTTTGCCAAGTTTGGTGGAAAACCATTCAGCCGTTCGGGCTAAAAGTGAGTCCAACCGCCCTATGGAAATTAACATGGGGCAAACACGTTTTGGGACCCCCCTTTTATCTCGGCCCCCGCTTGACGAATCCCCCCCAAACTTTCAGGGAAGGAGCGGAGCGCCGCGAGGCAAAGTTAAGGAAAATTTCAGGACGATTCCTCAATCGGCGCCAAAGTTATTCCCAATAGAATGTTGCAATTTCCCTATGGAAAACAATCCTATCTATATATACCTACTGGCTATCGCCAGTGCGTGCCAGTGGGAGGGGTGTATAATCCCTGGTAACTAGTGGGCTTTCGGCCCCCATAGGGGACTGATCCGGAGCAACTGCTCCATAGGCTTTTTTGTATGTATATTGGGGTGGGGGCATGGCCATTCCCTGGTAGGAGGCCCTACCCCAATATGTTGTATATATTAAAACATTCCCTGGTGTCCAGTGGTATTTCTGTCTGGGAAGGGGTAGATCTAGGGTTACATCTGGGTAATCGCCCCATCTGCCCGACTGGGGTGCAAAAAGACTGTTGCTTGTATATTGGGGTCGGGGCATGGCCATGTCCTTGTCGGCAGCCCCAACCTCTATATTTTTATATGTTTATTTTTTAAAAATCCCTGGTTTCTAGTGGGCTTTCTGCTCCCCATCAGGGGGCAGATTGGGAGAAACTGCAACAGTCTTTCTGCCCCCCCCCCCGGGGGTGGATGGGGCAATTGCACCCCATATGCCCCCTGGGGGGGGCAGAAGGCAAAAGACTGTTGCATGTATATTGAGGTGGGGGCATGGCAATGCCTGGTGGGCGGTCAGCACCCCAATGTTTTTATATCTAAAAAAATCCCTGGTGTCTAGTGGGTTTTCTGCCTGCTCAGGGGGGTAGGTGGGGGTTATGCCCCCATCTGCTCCCGGGGGTGGGGTAGAAAGACTGTTATAATCAAATGTTCTGAGGAAGCACAAATACTTGGCTATGGGGCTGCTCCCCCATCCCTGGTGTATAGTGGGTGGATCCCTGTTTGGTGATCGCTCTCCTGTGGCGAGCCCCAGCAGTGATCCACTAGGGAGAGGTACCATTGGAATGGGGATATTCTATCTTTTCCAGTGGTGTATCTCCCATAAGTCTAAGTACAAAGGCTGAGATATGCCCCCAAGTACGGATTCAGTGAAAGTTAAATTTCACTTTTAGAATGTAATGATGTCAGCCCCAGTGCGCCCTGTGTGCTAACCGTCATTACAAATAAAAAAAAACCTCAGGCTGCTCGGGCGCTCTTTCGAGCAGCCCGAGACTCGGGAGAAAAAAGGAAACCCGACAGACGCAGACGCACAGGGGAGGAAATGCGGCTGTCGGCCATTGCCAAATGGCCACAATTAAGGGGTTAACGGGTGTGGATAATGGCTGAATAATTCCTTTTCACTTTGCTCACAGGTTAGTAAGGCTACGTCTCCATTTATTTTTCTTCCTAAAAATGCTCTAGAAAGTGCCTTCCCTACAGCCAAGAGACACTCGTAAATGAGTCTTTCAAGTAATAATTTTGTTGCGTTTGCATTAGTGGAATGACTATAATCCCCTGCGCATTGGTTTGCCTAAGAAATTGCTATCCAAGGATCAGCTTATTCAGAATTGGGCTCTAACTACCTTCTATGACTTACACAGTAGGGGCCTCATTTATGAGGCTATGCGTCACTTTTACGCCGCTGGTGTGTCACTTTTTGTGACGCACCAATGGCGTAAAAAGTGCGCGTTGCTGCGCCATATTTACAAAGTGACGCATCTAGGTAGGTGGAACAGTCCAGCCCGAAGTGGAATTCCACAGTTACAAAAAAACTCCACAACATTCCGCAGAATTCCGTGAACTGGCGGAAATAGGCACGTCCCCCTGCCCGCAATGTGGTTTAGTACCGGGAGCTTGTTCAGCGCAAATTGCACCACGAGGTGCACCAAAGGGCGCAGCTTCTCGAGTTGCTTTTGATACCACTCATGTATATTTTCTACTCAAGCGGCAGCTTTCTGACCGCGAATGGTTGCAACCTCCTGCAGCCATCCGTCTTGGAGGAATCTCACTGGGTGCCCACCTAGTGACCAAAATACACACTAGGAGACAGCAAATCTTGCTAACGCTTGCCAGCTTACTGTTGGGGAAGCACGTGCAAGAATTTGGCCGGAACTCTGCATTACAAGCGTAATACGAAGTGGCCAAAACTTCGCTAACTGCGAGGGTAGAGCGGAATCTATTGCCCACCACTATTCAAAAATACTTCTAACAGGTGGGGGCTGCAGCAATTTAACACTAAGATTCAGCCCTGACATCCTTTTCGGTACCAGTTTGCGCTCTATAAATGCCATTAAAATTGACACATCCAATTGCCTAAACACATGAAAAGTCCACCATGCATCACAGCGATGATTCGATGCAGGTCACGGAGAACCATTGATGAGCAACGCAATCTTGTAGTAGAACCCACCTCCACTAGGCACTTTGGGATCTGTGAGTGTTGAAACAGACTTGCAGTCACAGTTTTTCGGGCGCCATGCAATCTCACTCGCTTAATCTCGATGCGTGGGAAACAGACAGCGTGGATGCGATAACTGTGTGCATGGATCAGTCCCTCGGGTTGTAATTGAATGTGCTGCACACCTCCCACTTCAGCTCTGAGCAGTCTCCCTTTCCAAGCTAGCATCTTCTTCATGCAAGGCCACCTACAGCAACCCTCCACAGGAGTCAGTCAGTCAGTCAGTCTACACATCCTTGGAAAGTTCCTACATTTTATTCACAGCCAAGAATTTGTTTTTTACCTATGGAAACTTTAATTCATTAATTTAACTTTTTCTGTGAAAGTTATGCGTATAGCTTAAGCTCCTAATTGAACCATCTCCATATACTGTGGCTCTTCGCGGTTATAGTGCCTTGCAGTGAAGTTTTCAATGCTTAACTGTATCCTAAGCCAAGGCTCCTCTAGTCACTAAGTAGAACGTCTGCACCTGCCAACATGGCTCCAAGAATGTTAATTCAGACCACTGGCTATAAAGTTACCTGATTTAACTTTCATTATTTATTTATTCATTTGTTTTACCTTTTTCTAGTGTGTAGAACATGTTTCCTTCTACTACTTCTGTGAGCGCGTGGCTCATTAGGTTTTCTTTGTCGTGAACATCTCCAATGACATCATCAACGTTCGATCCTTGTTAGATCTGGTGCTACTCATTTTATCCCTGATATAATGCAACCCAGCAATTTTTCAGGCGACATCCTGCTGCACGAAGGACAGGAAATCTAGATCCTTATTGATCTGACTGGGATCATACAGTTGCCCGAGAATTTGGTTTCTCAGGAAACTGGGAAATGCGTTGTGCAGTACACAGATTGTGCCTTATTTACAGTGAAGTCTAGTGCCAGGACTAGTGGGTCTCTGTCCCTGCATGAACACTGCGTGTCTCTGTCCCTGCATGAACACTGCCCTGTGTGTCTTGTGAACATCGAGAAACCACATCAAGATGACGTGTGATAACGAGCAACTTGCTGGCGATGAAACCTGGAGAACAGAGTTCTGAACTCAGCAACCTATCTTTGCCATACAGTGTGACTCTGGTCAGATCAGTTCTAATCTCAGCTTTCCCACTTGACCAAATTGTATGCTGCCTACTATATTGTGTTGCCACCATGCACATTAGAGATTTGCCTTTCCTGAATTATGGGCTTCAGCAAAAGATACTCTGATACCACTATGTAGCATTGTTATGTTATGTTTTGTTATGTTATATAATATGCTTTGTGTATTTGTAAAGCACACTATCAACTGTGAGGGTATCCTAGCACTGAGCGGTTGTGTGTGCCTAGCCCTGCCTATGGTAGGTTGGCTAATTGAAAATCCTTGGCTGGTAGTAAGGTGTGAATCGATAGGGAGTATTCACACCTTCCTTTTTATAAGTGTTTTGTGTGCTGTTTGCAACAAAAAGGAACATTAGTAAAGGTTTTCGTCCTGGTTGCTCAGTGGTTATGTGTTAAGTGTTAAATGTTGTAAGTGTTGTACATATAATTTTTGTTCACTGCACCATTCACTGTCATTTCTTTGGGTTTAGGACACGTTTCCGTTTGAGCTTGATGGCACCAATTATGATAATAGGGCCATCCTGGTGAGTACCTACCAGGGGTCCCATTGGTGGTGCGTCCGTGAGGTGCCATCCTGCCTTTCTCACCTTTTCCTGTTGTCAGTCTAGGTGAATGTGGGCTGGATGTTGGTGTAAATGTTTGTTAATCAGAGGTGGGCTATTTTAATATTGGCAGCAGACTGAGACATCCCCTACTTTCATTTTCTGTAAAAGGAGAGGTGTGTTGTAATTGTGATACAACCAGTGATGTCTACAGATCAGTAAATAAAAACTGCCTTGAAAACTAGGGCAATTTGTGTTTGGCTATTCATAGAGTGGAGGGCGCCCAGTTTTCTTCTTTTCCCTCTAAACTTCTTTTCTGTTTACACTAATTGAAAATCCAGGCCTACATCTCCTTGCAGAATTCAAGAAGAGAGGAGGAGGCTCTGGTGTAGAATGGGAGGTCTTTCCATGCTTCAGGACTGATGTAAGAAAATGTTTGTCCTCCTCTCTGGTTCTGTGCATGTGTGAGATGTGTGAGAGTGGGAGTTCTGTGGAGCAGAGATATCTGGGTGGTTGATGGAAATAGATGAGACTATTCAGGTAGGTGGGGCTTGAGTTGTGTAGTGCCTAGAATGTGTGTGTGGAGTTTGAATTGAGTGCGTTTGTGTATCGGGAGCCAGTGGAGCTTTCTGAATTGTGGTGTGAGCTCTGTGTGGGAGGTTGAGGATGAGTCTGGCTGTCGAGTTCTGGATGGTTTGTTGTCTTCTAGTGAGTTGCTTGAGGTGCCGCCATAGAGGCAGTTCCTATTGTTCAACTTGCTGATGAGTTGAGCTTGAGTGACAGTTTTTTCTAGTGTTGCTTGGGGGCCATTTGAAGATCTTCCTCAGCATCTTCCTGGTGTGGAAGCAGGATGCAGTGAGGGTGTTTACTTCTGCAGTCATGTCCAGTTTTCAGTTGATGGTTACTCTGATATTCCTGGCATGGGTGCAGGGTGTGGGTCCAAGTGAAGTCAGCCACCAGTTGGAGTCCAATGATGAGGTGTTCTTGCCGATGATCACTGCTTCTCTCTTCTCGTTGTTAATCTTGAAACAGCTGGCTTTCATCCAGTTAGCGACTTCAGTCATGCAGGCGGTGAACATATTTCTTGTGTCGGGTCTTGTCTTGTCCAAGAGGGAGAGAATGAGTTGCATTTCGTATGTGTTAGAGGGGATGTTGGCTGTCATGTATGCGGATGATGTTGTCCAGAGCGGCCATGTATGCGTTGAAGAGGGTGGGCTCTCCACAGATGAATCTGCTGGCTTCTGAGGGGTAATGTGCCAGGCTGACAGCTTGTGTTCTATCCATTAAGATGGAGCAGATCAAATAGAGAATGGGTTTGGATGCCAATCTTGTGCATTTGCCTGATGAGGATAGAATGTGAGACTGTGTCAAATGCTGCAGAAAGGTCCATGAAAATGACGGCTGCTGTGTCTGCTCCATGAAGGATCAAGAGGATGTCGTCTGTGGCGGCGGCGATGAGTGCTATTTCTGTACTGTGGTTGTGCCTGCATCCAGACTGTGTGGCATCGAGGAGCTGGGGTTTGCTGAGGTTGTTGGTGAGGTGTCGATTGATTTGTTTCTTCAGACCTTTGTTGGGTATGGTAGGAAGGAGATGGGTCTGTAGTTGAAAAGCGTGGCTAGGTCAGCGAGTGGTTACTTGAGTAGGGGCATGACTGTGGCATGTTTCCAGGTGGAACGTTGAGGATGGGTGTTAGTGCTTTGCTGATTGGTGCAGTCCTTTGTTGAAGGCACGTTAGAGGGCAAGAATTAGATGGAGCCCCCGAATGGATGGTTTAGTATTGACTCTAACTGTGGTGGCGGCAGTCCATGAGGTCAGTGTTCATTCATCGGCAGTGAAAGGTAGAAGAGTTGTAACGGTGCCGGAGTTCAGTAGAGGGTCGAAGTTGCTGTTTATGGAGGTGGTTTTGTTACAGAAGAATTCAGAGAGCTTATTGGAAAGGTCTTGTGAGAAGATGATGATGTCATTTTTGCAATACTTTACTTGCCTGCTAGTATTTATCAGTTGCGACTTTAGCTCAAGTGTCATTTTTCCCCGATTCCCTCCCTAAATTCAAACCACCAAAACCAAAATAACAACAACAAAAAAAAACAGTACGTCAGAGTGAGCAATCAGCACTCCTTTACGCACGCGTTCGTAAGGTGCCATCCAGCGAATGACGTCGCAGTGGGTTTTAAATTCCAACAAGACGCCAACAAACAAAGGCAAATTCCAGTGACGGCGACGGCGGGTGATCCGAGATTGACTAAGAGAACGCGATGTTTTCTTTTCTCAGGGTGGCCCCATTCAACACCAGTTTGCATTTCTCGGTTTGTGGCGTAGGCCTAAAGATGAATGTGTGTTGGGGAGGTTAAAAGCCAGCCTGTGAGAGTGGGTAGGGGAATTCACGCACAGTTCGGTGGCTTTCATCACTACATGTCAGGCTGATGCAGCAGTCAGTCACAAGGGAACCTCCCCTGACATGTGACTGCATTTGCCCCAGCCCACCGGTCTGTCGCACGTATGCTTCTATTGGTAACTAAAGTCCTCAGTAGATCGACCCATCTGCTCCTTGACGCCGCCCCTTTTCCCAGTCTTAAAAGCCTGCATTTGCAGGGGCGTAGCGTCTGTTGGGGCAGCAGGTGCAGTGGCACCGGGCCTAGAGACCCGAGGGGCCCACTGAAGTCTGATTATTGCTGTATTTCACAGTTTCATCCTTCCACTAGGGCCCATGACACAATGTTTACGTCACCGAGCATTTGGCACAACATTTCTGCCCTCTTGGTTTACTTTCTTGAAAAATTGTGAAAACACTGCTGTCGACGCCTCAAACCGTGTCCCGTTGTTCATCTATTTGCGACTTCGCATTTTTCATGCTTTGAAAACCTGTGGTCCTCGCTTCAAGCCCCCGCACCTCGTCATTGCCTACCCTTCTCCCAGTTTTCATTTGTCGTCCCCCTTAAGGGGGCAGCTAGAGCCATCTGCTTCGAAGTGACATTTCGTTTTTTTCCCCCTTTCAAGTTGGAACTTCTTATTTCAAGTGGCATTACCTCATACTGCAGAGCTCATGACTCACCTCGCTGCAAAATTATAAGGTCTGATATTTTTAGAAGTGCTCGTGCGTGTGCGCGTCTGCGTGCCGGAGCTTATGTGCGTGTCAGCGCGCTCCGCATGCAAACGCCCCCGCCTGCAACATGTCACTCGTGTGCTCACCTTCCCCAGAGGAGGCAATGCGAGTCTGATGTGGCACCTGCGATGCACGGCCCAAACTACAGGAAATGTTACTTGTATGTAACACAAGTCCAGCATTGGCCACAGATGAGAGTGCATGCTACCTGGCATGGAAGGAAATGTTACTTGTATGTAACACAAGTTCAGCATTGGTCACAGATGAGAGTGCATGCTACCTGGCATGGAAGGAAATGTTACTTGTATGTAACACCAGTTCAGCATTGGCCACAGATGAGAGTGCATGCTACCTGGCATGGAAGGACATGTTACTTGTATGTAACACAAGTTCAGCATTGGCCACAGATGAGAGTGCATGCTACCTGGCATGGAAGGAAATGTTACTTGTATGTAACACCAGTTCAGCATTGGCCACAGATGAGAGTGCATGCTACCTGGCATGGAAGGACATGTTACTTGTATGTAACACAAGTTCAGCATTGGCCACAGATGAGAGTGCATGCTACCTGGCATGGAAGGACATGTTACTTGTATGTAACACAAGTCCAGCATTGGCCACAGATGAGAGTGCATGCTACCTGGCATGGAAGGACATGTTACTTGTATGTAACACCAGTCCAGCATTGGCCACAGATGAGAGTGCATGCTACCTGGCATGGAAGGACATGTTACTTGTATGTAACACAAGTCCAGCATTGGCCACAGATGAGAGTGCATGCTACCTGGCATGGAAGGACATGTTACTTGTATGTAACACCAGTCCAGCATTGGCCACAGATGAGAGTGCATGCTACCTGGCATGGAAGGACATGTTACTTGTATGTAACACAAGTTCAGCATTGGCCACAGATGAGAGTGCATGCTACCTGGCATGGAAGGACATGTTACTTGTATGTAACACAAGTCCAGCATTGGCCACAGATGAGAGTGCATGCTACCTGGCATGGAAGGACATGTTACTTGTATGTAACACCAGTCCAGCATTGGCCACAGATGAGAGTGCATGCTACCTGGCATGGAAGGACATGTTACTTGTATGTAACACAAGTTCAGCATTGGCCACAGATGAGAGTGCATGCTACCTGGCATGGAAGGAAATGTTACTTATATGTAACACCAGTTCAGCATTGGCCACAGATGAGAGTGCGTGCTACCTGGCATGGAAGGAAATGTTACTTGTATGCAACACCAGTTCAGCATTGGTCACAGATGAGAGTGCATGCTACCTGGCATGGAAGGAAATGTTACTTGTATGCAACACCAGTTCAGCATTGGCCACAGATGAGAGTGCATGCTACCTGGCATGGAAGGAAATGTTACTTGTATGTAACACAAGTTCAGCATTGGTCACAGATGAGAGTGCATGCTACCTGGCATGGAAGGAAATGTTACTCGTATGTAACACCAGTTCAGCATTGGCTCACAGTTGAGAGTGCATGCTACCTGGCATGGAAGGAAATATTACTCGTATGTAACACCAGTTCAGCATTGGTCACAGATGAGAGTGCATGCTACCTGCCATGGAAGGAAGTGTTACTTGTATGTAACACCAGTTCAGCATTGGTCACAGATGAGAGTGCAAGCTACCTGCCATGGAAGGAAGTGTTACTTGTATGTAACACCAGTTCAGCATTGGTCACAGATGAGAGTGCATGCTACCTGGCATGGAAGGAAATGTTACTCGTATGTAACACCAGTTCAGCATTGGTCACAGATGAGAGTGCATGCTACCTGCCATGGAAGGAAGTGTTACTTGTATGTAACACAAGTTCAGCATTGGTCACAGATGAGAGTGCATTTTACCTGCCATGGAAGGAAATGTTACTTGTATGTAACACAAGTTCAGCATTGGTCACAGATGAGAGTGCATTTTACCTGCCATGTAAGGAAATGTTACTTGTATGTAACACAAGTTCAGCATTACCTCCTCGTCAGCCCTCCCCGTCCCAGTCCTTACCAATGAGCATAGCTCCTCCCACCAGAAACTCCCAAGCAACTAAAAACCCATCCCTTCCCTCCAGGCCACACCCACAACCTAAGGCATATAACCATGTGACCCGACCATCCACATCCTGTTTGTTTTTTCTGCGGAATTCATGTCCTGGCAACTTCGTTGTGGGGAGGTGCTGGACCGGTGCCTCCTTCCGTGTGAGTGTGAAATGGCCTGCTGGGTGGCCGTTTGTTCCCCTGATGTACCTGTTTTCTTTCCATGTACTTTCGAGTCCCTGCTTTAGCGGGACCGTGGGGTTGGGGGGCCTTGACTGCCTGGTGTGGGGTGGTGTCTCCCTGCTGCGGCCTCCCCTCTTCCGGGTATGTTCCCTGCCCAAGCGGGTTCATCCGGGGTGGGAGGGGGGGTGTGTTGGGCACGGCTGGCCTCTCTGCTCGCCTGTGGCGTGGCGGTTTGGCTCCTCCTTGGTAGTGTGTTTGGAGGCTGGGTGCTCGTAACGGGCCCGTGTTTCCCACTGTTTGCTGCCATTGGTTTGTCCGAATAAAAGGCTTCGGACTCGGTTGCTCGGTTTCGGATGTTGGCGTTGCTTCAACCTCGTATGGTTCTGAGCGTGTCGCATTTCCTCCCCCGCCTACAAACCGTAACATGTGTCCTTCTGTGATGCAACTGGTGCTCGTAGAAAGCGCGCCGTTACGTTTTCCAATATTCCCGTGTCTGTTTGGATGTTTGGGCTGCCTGTTCTTTCTCCTGTGCATCCCTTTGTCCTTCCGTCTGGGGGAGCCCCGGTGTTCTGATTGAGTTGGGCTGCGCCTCGGCTACATCTGATTAACGTAGTGACATGATCCTCTATGTACTGTGGAGCGTGTTGGGTGTTTGTGCCTGCCCTTAACGGAGAAAATGTGCTTTATTATCTTTACGAAACGCATGCTTGGGGCCGGTGCTTTGGGGGGTCGGGACTCTGTGTGCTGTAGGTCCTTGGTTTCTCCCCTGGCCTCTTTCTCCTGCCGTGGGTCGCTCTCTGCCCCTTTTGAGGGGTATTGCTTTTGTTTCTGGCGGGGACCCGTGGTGGTGGCACGACTTGTCTTCCTGCTGGGGCCTCCCCTCTTCCAGGTTGATTTCCTGCCCTAGCGGGTTCGCCCGGGGTGGGTGCGGGGGTTGTTGTGCATGGCTGGCTTCTCTGCACGTCTGTCCTCTTTTCAGGTAGGTGTGTGACGGTCTGCTTGGCGGCTGTGTTTTGTTCCCCTTGGATACCTGTTGTTTCATGTGCGTTTGAGTCCCTGCTTTAGTGGGACCATGGTGTTTGGGGGGGTCCGGGACTCCCTGTTTATGTCATGTTTGGGCTGGCCTACTGTCCTGTTGGGGTGTGGCGTTCCCTGATTGGCCCTTGTGGATCTTGCATTGCTTGGTCTGGGCACTACTTTCTCTGTTCTGTTCCCCTACTGGTGATGTGTGGTTTGGGCTCCGCTGTAACTGGGGGGTGGTGGTCGCTATGTCTTCCGCTGCTCCTTCGCTGTTATCATGTGCTGGATGCTTTGCTGTCGTGGCTCCGGACGTGGTTTCGGGTGAGTCCTGTGGGCTGGCTCCACGGTGTTCTGCTACGTGTTGGGGACGGTTTGGGGTTCCCTTGGCCCTTGGGAGGTGGGAAGTCTGTAGACTTTTTCCCCTTTTTCCTGTTGATGGGCTTGTAGGCCTCCATCTTTCTGTACTCTGTGAGCGGTGTGCTTGATGGGGGGTGGACAGATGTTGTCACACTTGTTTTTCCCCTGGCTCTGGCGGCGGGGTGTCCTTTACAGTGGTTCGCTGTGGTGTCCTGGCTGTGGTGATGGTCGGTCCCTGCTGGCTGGTGTGCCTTCTCGGTGCCTGTTGGTATCTGTGGGTGCCGTTCCTTCTTATTCTGTGGTCCTGCTTGTTGCGAGGCCTTGGATCCGTCTTTTTCTGCCTCTGGTCTTACAGTTCTGTCTGTGCCTTGCCCCTGCTTTTGGGTTCGGTTGCTTCTGTGTGGCTGTCGGGGTTTTCTGTGCGGCCTACGGCCTTGCCTCCCTGGTTTCGCCTGCTCTGGTCTGCTCTCGGGAGTTAGGCGTGGTCGGGCCTGGTTGGTGCCTGGTTGGGAGGCCACCTTGGACTACCGGGTGCTGTGGGCTAAGATCCCTCTGATTCTTTTTCCGTGTTGGGACTGCTGTTGCTTTTCCTGGCGGATTTGTCCTTCGGTTCCCTGGGTACGGCAGCGGCTTGGTCCTCTGTGGCTGTTCGATGGCTATTGTGATTTTGGCCTGGGGAGGCGGTGCTGCTTGTGGGGCTGCTGTGATGGGGCTTTCCTTCGGGGGCTCTGTCCAGTTTGGGGTTCCGTTGGTGCCCTTGTTCGGTTTGGCGGCTGAGGTCGTTCTTGTTGGCTCCAGTCCGATTTCTCGGTGTGGGTAGTTTACGGTTGTGAGCGGGCTTTTGGTCTGCCTTTCGTTAACTTTGATTGCCCGACCCTTTTGTGGTGTGGTACGCGGCCGGTGGGTCCCTTCCTTCCACATGTCCCGGGGTTTTCAGAGTGCTTCCTCTTCTTCTGGTCCCTCCTTGTTGGGCTGGGCTACTGGATGTGTTCTGCGCTGCCCCTGTTCCGGGTTCTCTGGCGATGTGTCGGGCTTTCTTTCTCGGTTTTCGGGGCTTCGTTTCTGTTGGGCCTGTGTGGTACCCTCTTCATTCCTTCATGATGGTGTCTCTTCGGTTGTTTCTTCCCTTCCTGTTGGTGGGGTTTTCCTGGCTTCTCTGGTTCTTTGGGACGCCTGCTTTCATATGACAGTTCACGCGGCTTCGGGGTGGTTCCTACGTTCAGTGGGGGTGTTGTTCATTTCCGTTTTTTGGGGCTGCCTTTTGGATGGTCTGCGTCTCCTGGTGTGTTTGCTGTCCTTTGGCTCCCTGGGTGGTTTTGTTGAGCTACTCTGTTTGACCTGCTCTGGGGTTCCGGGTGTTCCCATCCTTGGACGGTTGGTTGATTCTTCCTCTTCTTTCCTTCCGGCTCTGGCCCTTTCACTGGGTGTTTGCTGGCTCCTGTGTCGGTTTGGGTGGATTCTGATCTTGGAGTCTTCCATTCTTTGCGCCACTCGGGAGCTACTGTTCGTTGGGTGGTTTCGGCGCCTCGGTTGGTGGGGCCTTCCTGCCGGTGCCCTGCGGGCTGGCTCTGTTGCGAGGACTGCGGTGGTTGTTGGGGGCTCAGTCTTCCACTTCTCCCCGGCGGCTCCATGTTCGGCGGCTGTTGTCTGGTGCTGTGGGGTTTGTTCCTTGGGCCCGTTGGCACTTGTTCCTCCCTGGTGTCTTGCTCTGGGGCTTTTGGTTCCGGCTTCTTTGGGCTGTCTGCTGTTGTTTCCGGGGGGTGTGGCCATTGGCCGCGGGTGGTCCTGTTGGCTGGTGGTTCGCTCCTCTTGCGTGGCTGCCCTTTTATGTCCCGTGAGCGGTTGCCTCTGTGACTGTCTTGGGCTTATTGGGCGTTGATTGTCCTTGGACCTGTTACTCTATGGTATGTCTTGTGCCTCTGCTGCCGCGGGCTCACACTGGAGATGGGTTCATATCCTGCCTCTATTTTCGTGGTGTCCCTTGGTGGTTTTGCTTCTTGTGGTGCTTTCGTTGTGACCGGAGAGCTTTAGCTCGTTGGTTTGTCTTATGCCTCTGGTGGCGCAGGCTCGCACTGGTGTGGGTTTGGGTTCTTCTTCTGCTTTCTTTATCTCCTGTGGTCGGTTCGGTTGGCCTGGCCTCTTTCTGCCTTGGCTCCTCTTGAGGTTCCTATCGGTCTGGTCGGACTGTGTGGTGGTACCTTGGAGCTTTGGCTAGTAGGTGTTTCTTGTACCTTTGGTGGTGCCCGCCCTCGGAGGCCTGGGTTCGAATCCTGCCCATTCTGTGGATGTGTCCCCTGGTGGTACTTTTTGTAATTCCCTTTGGGCTTTCTGTCTGCCGGGGGTTTTGCTCTTATGGCGACTCACCTGCGTGGGGTGTTTCCCTCCCTGTCCGTGTTGAGCCTCTTGCTGATCTGGTTCGGGGTTCCGTTGTTGGTCCTGTTTTGCATCTCCGAGGATCGCCTTGGATTGAGGTTGTTCTCTGGTTTGGTCCGGCACTGTCTGGGGGGTGGTTGCCCTGTCCTTCTGTTGGGCGGGGGCCTGCTGTGTGCCTTTCCTCTATTCGGAAGCCCTTCGCCTCTCCTGTCCTGTGCCGGTCGTGGGGTTTTCCTTCCTGGATTACTGTCCGACGCGGGGTGTGTCTGCATTGGATTCCGGTGCGTGTCTTGGGTTTCTGGGCGGTTGGCTTCGACTGGAGTCGGGCTGTGTCCTCCCTGCGAGCTCTGTGGGCGGCTGTGTTGGCCTTTCGGCGTTCGGGCATTGGGCCGGTGCGCCCCTTGGTGTCCGGGTGGTTTTGGTTGATTCCTCCTGACGCCGTTCTTTCGTTCCTTTGCTCCTTGTTGGAGTTTCTGGTTCTGCCGGTTTTCTGTCCTGTTCCTCTTTCTGGGGTTTAGGTGCATCTACTCTGTTTGATGGTTGTGCGGGCTCTGGAGGTGTTCCTCCTTCCTGCGGTGCCTTTTTTATGGGGTGGTTTTCCCTTTTTGTTGCCTTTGGGCTGGCTGGTCCTCTTTTGGGGCCTTTTGTGGCTGCTCTCCGTTGGTGGCTGTGTTGGCTGTGCGGCCTGCTGTTGGGCTTGTGGTGTGTTGGCGCCTGGTCAGTTCGAGGTTCCTAGCCTCGGGGGTGGCTGCTTCTTGGGCTTGCTTCCGGGGGGCCTCCCTGGCTGTGTTCTGCGTGTATGCTGCTGGGTGTTCTCCTCGAGCTTTTATGTCCTCTAGTCGTTGGTTGCTGTGTGGGACTGTGTCTCCTGGGATTGGGGACGCTGGGTTGTGTTCTGCTCGGGTTGTGTGCTGTTGTATTCCCTATGTTGCTCCTGCCTCTGGTGTGGAACGTGGAATCTGGAATCATGCATTGCATGCAGTGGATTCCAGATTCCCTGCATTCTGACCAGGCGGTTGCTGGGGCAGAAGGTGGTATGCTTACTCCTCGTCTTGAATAAACCACAGCCTTCTTCACTCACCTGATTCCTGGTGTCCATTCATCTACAATATTTTGGCGACGATCCTGCAAACCCCGCGGCTTCCTGCTGCTTGCTGTTTTCCTGTCTACGGTCATCGCGTCTTGTGCTGAACGTCATGAAGTGCTGCTTGTGCTGTGCTCCTTCTACAGCTTAGCGCCCATCCTAGAGCTGTTCCGCTGTTGTCCGGAGGCCGTGAGTTCATTTTTACGCTTTTTAGCGAAATAAATTATATTCTGCCAGTTAACGATTTCGTTGCCAAGCAACGCAGAGTATAGCGCTCACTCGCGCTCAGGCCAAGTATCGCGCGCATATTCACTCGCGCTGGGACACATCAGCTCTACGCGCATCTCGTCATCACGTCCTCATAGCACGCACGGCGGCCATTTAAAAAAAAAAAAAATTACATTTTGCCAACCACGACGTGCATTTCATTGCCAATCACGTCGCAGAGACATACTTTGAACGTTTCAATTTTCACTTGAAAGGAAAAGGACACGGTGCAAGTCTATTTTTCAACGTACTTTATTTGTGAAATGAAAAAAAAAATATTTATTTAGATATACTTATTGAAAAACAGAATAAATAAAAAAAAAAAAAAAAAAAAAAAAAAATTTTCCTCACCTTACATTTGTGCATTACTTTCAAATTTAATAACTAAGACTCTAAATTTGAATTTACAACCTGAATTTACTTCCTGCCTCAGCCTAATTCCGCATTATACTGTTTTCCATTACCATGGCCACGACAGCCAATTCCACCATTGCACCTCCTCCTCCATTTTTAGCCGAGGGAGATACACCAACCTTAGAATGGGAAGAATGGATTGGTGTCTTTGAAAATTATCTTGAAGCCATTGATGGCCTTAGATTTCCCTTGTCGCGGAAAAAAGCAATCCTACTAAATTCACTAGGCAAGGGAGGTCAACATGCATTCAAGTTTCTACCTGAATTACGTGGTGCAGATGGTGAACTAGTTGATAATCCATATATGGAAGCGAAAATGAGACTTGAAAAGTACTTCGGAAAGAAGGTGAACATTGTCATGCAGAGATACAAGTTTTACACTATGCCTCAAAAAGATAAAGAATTCGTGGATCAAATGGTTACACGACTTAGGGAACTTTCACTCAAGTGCGATTTTGGACCCATGACTGATCAGATGATCAGAGACCAATTAATCGTCCAATGCAAGAACAAGAGGATGCAGCAAAAACTCTGGGCTGCGAAGAACCCAAGCTTAACGGAGGCTATAGCTATTGCAAAAGTAGTGGAAGAAGCCGACAAATGCATGGAAGAAATGCATAGCTTGGATGTAAACAAAGATGACTCTATATGTGTTGTGAACAAAACTGATAAGAATCCCATTTCCACAGATATCAAACCAAGGAACTTTGTTTCGAGTGATGTTAAACCCAAATTCTCAAACTTTAGACAAAGAAACAAAAATACTGGTTCAGTTGGTAAAAGTAAATTCATGGGCTGTTTTCGCTGTGGTAGCATGACTCACGCAGCTGACTTTGCAGGGTGTTTTGCCAGAGACAAAACCTGCATGAAGTGTGGAAGGAAGGGCCATATTAGTAAAGCCTGCAGGTCACCTTCTGTGAATAAGGTTGCCTTTGTTGACGATGACTATGTTCCCAATGAAATGTCTCTATGCATTGAAGGTTATGATGATGTGGGAACATGCCTTTGCGTTGGTCTTCAGAGGCCAAAAGCCAATTTTATTGTAAATGGGGCTAACATAACACTACTTGTTGATCCGGGATCCATGCATTCCATATTCCCCATGTCTTTATTCAAAAAACACTGGCCCGATGTGACACTTCATGTGAGTGACATCATTCCTAAAGGGTATAGTGGACAAATTATCAACATTATGGGTGTTATGGATGCTTCGTTTGAATTTAAAGGTAGATGTTCTTCTGGTAGAGTATACATCTCAGATGATGGCCCGGCAATTTTGGGCTGGATACAACAGTACGATTTACACATTATTTTAGACCCTCGCTCAGCTGAAAGTGTCTTAGTAATTGATGAATCCCATAGCATTGATGTCATTTTGGATAAATTTGCTGATGTATTTCGCACAGATTTGGGAAAGTTGGGTGGTTACATGCATGTTATAAAACTTAAGAAGGATGTCTCTCCTGTAAGACACGCTCTCAGGAGAATACCCATTGCCATTCGTAAAGAAGTTAAGGACATGTTAGATGACATGCAAAAACAGGATATTATAGAGCCTGTAGAAGTTTCTGAGTGGCTTTCGCCCGTAGTAGTTACTAAAAAAAAAGGATGGAAAAATGCGTTTTTGTGTGGACCTTAGGTCCCTTAACCAGAATATAGTGGTAGATAAGTTCCCACTCCCTAACATTTCTGAGATGGTATTATTAATGGACAAAGCGAAATTTTTTAGTAAATTAGACCTTCGCTCAGCATATCACCAAGTAGTTCTTCATCCTAAGTCCAGGGAACTTACTGCTTTTGTCACTGTTGAGGGAGTATTTCAATTTAAAAGATTACCCTTTGGGTTGGCTTCCACAGCCAGTGTATTTCAGCGCATGATGCATTCCCTGTTTGGAAGCTTAAAACAAGTACATTATTTTCAAGATGACGTTTTGGTGACAGGGATTGATGAATCTGAACACAACGATAACCTAGCCAAAGTGTTACATATCTTTTCTGATGCAGGCCTCACCCTTAGGAAAGAGAAATGCCAATTCATGCTAACAGAGATAGATTATTTAGGTTACACCATATCACATGCAGGCGTCAAACCCAAGGAAGATTTATTAAAAGCCATCAGGTGTGCTCCCCTTCCCTCGAACAAAGAGCAATTGAAATCATTTCTGGGGCTAGTGGAATATTATTCCAAGTTCGTCCATAATTTTTCTCACAAGACTGAAGCATTGAGACTACTTCTCAAAAAAGGTGTTCAATTTGATTGAGGTCCTCTGCAATCTGATTCGTTTGAAACAATCAAGTTAGAGATCGTCAATGCAGGTATTCTCTCCACATATGAACCAGGCAGAGATACTTTTGTGACTGTCGATGCAAGTGCGTATGGCATTGGTGCTATTCTTTCTCAGAGGAAGGGTGACACAGAAAAAACAGTAGCTTTTGCTTCACGCACCTTAACTGTTTCAGAATGCAATTATGCGGTCATAGAACGTGAAGCGTTGGCTGCTGTTTGGGGCGTGTCGCACTTTCGTACTTATGTGTGGGGCTCACACTTTTCGTTGAGAACAGACCACAAGCCTCTCCTCAAAATACTTTCACCTGGAGGTGCCAGAATAAGGTTCCCCTCGTCTCATGAGGTTTGCTGCGAAGTTACAGGAGTATGATTTTTCGTTGCAGCACATCTCTGGGTGGAAGAACGTCCAAGCGGATTGTTTGTCCCGTCTCCCTGTTGATTGTGGGGAGTGTTATGATTTTGATGATGAGACTGTGTGTTTGGTTGATGATTTCAGTGATGTCTGTTCAAATGGCTTTAATTCCATCTCTAGAGAAGAGTGGCATCGAGCTGTTTTAGCTGATTCCGACTTTACAGATTTAATCAGTGCCATTCGGCTGGGGTGGAAACGGGAAGGTGACGTTAAACCCTCTTTACGCAGTTTCATACAGGTGCAGGAGGAACTGAGTGTAGGTAGCTCGGATGATTTTGTTTTGCGAGGTGAAAGATTTGTACCCCCTAATCCCCTGAAGAAGAGGTTATTTTCTCTGGCCCATGAAGGTCACCTCGGTCAGAGCATGACTAGTAAACGTCTCAAGACCAACTTTTGGTGGCCAGGATTAGATGATGATGTAAGACGTTGGGTTGAGAACTGCCTGATGTGCAGGGAGAGTGAAAAGAGATTAAAGGTGCATTCACGTCCTTTGGGGTCTATCTCCAGCTGCGAAAATCTACCTTGGAGTAAAGTCTGTCTAGATTTTATTGGACCCATGGACTATTTACCTGCTGATTGTCGGTTTGCGACAGTACTAGTGGATGTATGTTCTCGATGGTTGTGCGTTGAGTTCATGAAAAACATTACCACGGAGAGTGTGATTGGTTACCTTAAGTCTGTTTTTCTAAGAGAAAGTTTTCCTTGTATATTATTGACAGACAACGGTACGCAATTGACGTCCTCCTCCATGCAGATTTTTCTTTCCAACCATGGCATTAGGCACATGTGTACATCTTTATATAATCCACAGGGGAACGGCATTGTGGAGCGCATGAACAGACTTATTAAGGGTGTTATCCAACTGGCTTTGCAAGGTCAACGAAATGTTCGCAGTGCTGTAGAAGAAGCTGTTTGGTCATACAATACCACAGTTCATAGTGTGGCTAATAAAGTTCCCTTTGAAAGCATGCGAGGTAGAATTCCCAAGACTAAGATGATCCCTCAGTGGTTGTTGGAACTCAAGTCTCAAGGGTTTGAATGCCCCCCAAATGTTACTCCCATGCATGACAGAGGTTGCCTTAAAGGCAAAGTTGGTAAAGTCGATGTTGGTGATTTTGTCAAAATTAAGTTAGGTAGAAAGGAGTCCGGAGCGAACAAGTTTTCAGATCCTTTCAAGGTCAAAGAAGTGCACAAGTGGCATGTTGTTCTTGAGAATGGCCAGAATTGGAACTTTAGAAGGATTGCTCTATTTGCGAAAGGGAGTGGTGGTGTTGCTAAGAATGCCTCATGTGATTCTGAGAGTACCAAGAATGCCTCGTCTGATCCTGAAAGTGCTTCCTGTTCCAATAGTCCTGGAGTCGTAGTTAATCCCAAAATCATCCCCAGTGAGTCTAGGAGAGTTAATGAGCGAGTCAGTATGCCTACACAGGTGTATTCTCGCTCCTCAAGACAGCGTAGTACTCCCAGGAAGTATGATAACTTTGTGTTATATTAATTCTCACCTGTAACAAGTTTTACTTCTGCGTAATGCATTCTATGCCATTATTTCTTGTATTTACAGTCTTTATTGCATAGTTTATGTTCACACTTCCTTGGTGTGTTGCTATCTTACAATGTACTCTGTTCTAAGTGTAAAGTTTAGATGTTTCCTTCTTGTCATTGCTTTGTAATCACATAGTTTGTTCTTCGTTTATTAAGAAGAGAGGATATGTTGTATTCCCTATGTTGCTCCTGCCTCTGGTGTGGAACGTGGAATCTGGAATCATGCATTGCATGCAGTGGATTCCAGATTCCCTGCATTCCGACCTGGCGGTTGCTGAGGCAGGAGGTGGTATGCTTACTCCTCGTCTTGAATAAACCACAGCCTTCTTCACTTACCTGATTCCTGGTGTCCATTCATCTACAATATGTGCCTTCCTGCCTGTGCGGCTTGAGTCTGTTTTACTACTGTGTGAAGCCGATTCTTGCTTTGGTATCTGCTCATTGGTAAGGACTGGGACGGTGAGGGCTGACGAGGAGGTAATGACCGGTTACTCACCGGTAATATTCCTTACTCCGAGTCGTAGCCCTCCCCGTCCCAGTCCTGGTTCCCATCCCTCCCTCCCTGTTCGGCTTCTTGTGCTTGGTAGTACAGGATGTGGATGGGCGGGTCACATGGTTATATGCCTTAGGGTGTGGGTGTGGCCTGGAGGGAAGGGATGGGTTTTTAGTTGCTTGGGAGTTTCTGGTGGGAGGAGCTCTGCTCATTGGTAAGGACTAGGAAGGGGAGGGCTACGACTCGGAGTAATGAATATTACCGGTGAGTAACAGGTCATTGGCCACAGATGAGAGTGCATGCTACCTGGCATGGAAGGAAATGTTACTTGTATGTAACACAAGTTCAGCGTTGGCCACAGATGAGAGTGCATGCTACCTGGCATGGAAGGAAATGTTACTTGTATGTAACACAAGTTCAGCATTGGCTCACAGATGAGAGTGCATGCTACCTGGCATGGAAGGAAATGTTACTTGTATGTAACACAAGTTCAGCATTGGCTCACAGATGAGAGTGCATGCTACCTGGCATGGAAGGAAACGTTACTTGTATGTAACACAAGTCCAGCATTGGTCACAGATGAGAGTGCATGCTACCTGCCATGTAAGGAAACGTTACTTGTATGTAACACAAGTCCAGCATTGGTCACAGATGAGAGTGCATGCTAGCTGCCATGTAAGGAAACGTTACTTGTATGTAACACAAGTTCAGCATTGGCCACAGATGAGAGTGCATGCTACCTGGCATGTAAGGAAACGTTACTTGTATGTAACACAAGTTCAGCATTGGCCACAGATGAGAGTGCATGCAACCTGGCATGGAAGGAAACGTTACTTGTATGTAACACAAGTCCAGCATTGGCCACAGATGAGAGTGCATGCTACCTGCCATGGAAGGAAATGTTACTTGTTTGTAACACAAGTCCAGCATTGGCCACAGATGAGAGTGCATGCTACCTGGCATGGAAGGAAATGTTACTTGTATGTAACACAAGTCCAGCATTGGCCACAGATGAGAGTGCATGCTACCTGGCATGGAAGGAAATGTTACTTGTATGTAACACAAGTCCAGCATTGGTCACAGATGAGAGTGCATGCTACCTGGCATGTAAGGAAATGTTACTTGTATGTAACACAAGTTCAGCATTGGCCACAGATGAGAGTGCATGCTACCTGGCATGGAAGGAAATGTTACTTGTATGTAACACAAGTCCAGCATTGGCCACAGATGAGAGTGCATGCTACCTGCCATGGAAGGAAATGTTACTTGTTTGTAACACAAGTCCAGCATTGGCCACAGATGAGAGTGCATGCTACCTGGCATGGAAGGAAATGTTACTTGTATGTAACACAAGTCCAGCATTGGCCACAGATGAGAGTGCATGCTACCTGGCATGGAAGGAAATGTTACTTGTATGTAACACAAGTCCAGCATTGGTCACAGATGAGAGTGCATGCTACCTGGCATGGAAGGAAATGTTACTTGTATGTAACACAAGTTCAGCATTGGTCACAGATGAGAGTGCATGCTACCTGGCATGGAAGGAAATGTTACTTGTATGTAACACAAGTTCAGCATTGGGTCACAGATGAGAGTGCATGCTACCTGGCATGGAAGGAAATGTTACTCGTATGTAACACAAGTTCAGCATTGGCTCACAGATGAGAGTGCATGCTAACTGGCATGGAAGGAAATGTTACTCGTATATAACACCAGTTCAGCATTGGCTCACAGTTGAGAGTGCATGCTACCTGGCATGGATGGAAATGTTACTTGTATGTAACACCAGCTCAGCATTGGTCACAGATGAGAGTGCATGCTACCTGGCATGGAAGCAAATGTTACTTGTATGTAACACCAGTTCAGCATTGGTCACAGATGAGAGTGCATGCTACCTGGCATGGAAGGAAATGTTACTTGTATGTAACACCAGCTCAGAATTGGTGACAGATGAGAGTGCATGCTACCTGGCATGAAAGGAAATGTTACTTGTATGTAACACCAATCCAGCATTGGCTCACAGATGAGAGTGCATGCTACCTGGCATGGAAGGAAATGTTACTTGTATGTAACACCAGTTCAGTATTGGTGACAGATGAGAGTGCATGCTACCTGGCATGGAAGGAAATGTTACTTGTATGTAACACAAGTTCAGCATTGGCCACAGATGAGAGTGCATGCTACCTGGCATGGAAGGAAATATTACTTGTATATAACACCAGTTCAGCATTGGCTCACAGTTGAGAGTGCATGCTACCTGGCATGGATGGAAATGTTACTTGTATGTAACACAAGTTCAGCATTGGCCACAGATGAGAGTGCATGCTGCCTGGCATGGAAGGAAATGTTACTTGTATCTAACACCAGTTCAGCATTGGCCACAGAGGAGAGTGCATGCTATCTGGCATGGAAGGAAATGTTACTTGTATGTAACACCAGCTCAGCATTGGTCATAGATGAGAGTGCATGCTGCCTGGCATGGAAGGAAATGTTACTTGTATGTAACACCAGTTCAGCATTGGTCACAGATGAGAGTGCATGCTACCTGGCATGGAAGCAAATGTTACTTGTATGTAACACCAGTTCAGCATTGGTCACAGATGAGAGTGCATGCTACCTGGCATGGAAGGAAATGTTACTTATGTGAAACAAAAATTCACCAGCAACCCTTAAGACTCAGTCCATGCTGCTGGCCCATGAATGGAATACCAGCAGAATGGGTTCTCCAGACAAGCTCTTATGAACCTTGTTGACATCAGAAAAGTATCTAGACACGTTAGAGCAAAGGCTGTTTCACTTTTTTAGCCTTTCAACCTCACCAGAAAGATATTAGGTCTTGCAATCTCTCAGCCTCCAATGTCAACCTAGACCAAAGTAAGTGGGCGCTTGGAACTTACTTGAAGGCAGGGAGTTGGGGTTGGTAGAAGGGATACATGCACGGTATTACAAGCCAGTAAAGCCATGGGCTTGTACAGAAAAGTGGTTCTAAGTTCTAAGTAATGGTGCGCCAGGGCCTCACCTTCAACCCTGAAATCATGAATTTGAAAATTTTGATTCTGCCTGACTTCACTGATGCTAGGTTACTCACCCACAGCCCTACACAAAATGGGCTGATTTTCAGCTGCAGGAAATCCCGCCCATGAAAGGCGGTATATCCTGTGACTGGTGATGAAGGTTAAGGGAAGGATGGGGGTGGGAAGGTCGCTACGACTTGAGCAAGTGGTTGCAGCACTGTGACTGTGCATAGGGTCAGACCCAGAGGGGCATTGTCAGAGTGATGGAGAGATAATGTGGCTTTAAGTGAGGTGAGGAAACGGAGGGGGGTCTAGGAGGGGCCTGGCTAATGTAATTAGGGCGTGGCTTAAAAACATGAAGCTAAAAAGTTGTGCTTAGAATAGTGTGCCACCTGATTGGAAATGTGCTGCTCTGTCATTGCATTCAGATATATAATACAATAAGTAACATTACACCTACAACAAGCAAGGAGTATTGGCTTTGCTAATGGTTGTTAGTTATATAAGATAAATAAGCAACAACTATGGCTTCGTTGTATAGAATATTGAAAATTCTTCAATTAAAAAATGATGAGACTGAAAAACCTATAACAAGTCTCTGACGTTACATCAAAGGCAGTAAAGGGTGGCACTGCTGCTGAGTTAAGATTTTTTTTTCACTGTGAGGAAAAAATGGATTGCCCGATAGGGACCTGTCTCAGCACCAGCTTTTTAGAAGTGCTGGGTACCAGCAGGACCCGGCCTACTTAAAGCCCTGGCCAGACTGATGCAAGGAGAAGGGCGAGGGATTTGACAGTGGTCAGGGATTTTGAAGGGTCGATGTGGCCATGTTGTGGCAGTCCACTAATAGGCACTCGTGGGAAGCGGGAAGTCTGACAAAAAAGCTACTGAGACTCAAGTTAGAAAAAAAACTTTGTGAGCTTCGTTCTCCACGAAGATTGTTTTCGCTATTTGTTTTTTAATTGGGAAGCGGTGACTCCAATGACGTTGTAACTTCACAAACCCCTATTCCAATGTATATTTTTGGAACATATTTATTTATTTTTTTTTTTTTTTCTCATCTTTTGAAAAAATAACAAATGACGTATCATGATTTATATTCCGCTACATTCAACCCAATTTAAGATATATGACCATTTACAAACTTCCGTTATACCCTTTTCATTACTTACACAAGCATCATTGTGGTGGGAGAGTCGTGTCAGGAGCAAGGCTGAGTACCCTTCATCTGGAGGGACCTTACGTGAGTGTTATGGTTCTTACATCAATATGCAGCTGACATGACACCGGGAAGTATCTATTGGCATATCTAGCAGTTACGTCGCCCTTACCTCACGCAACGGGGGCTCAAATGTGACGCAAATACTAAGTAAGATTTATCAAGCCACACCGGATCCCCTTGCGTGGTCCTGCATGGCTGGATAAATCAGGAGTAATGCAACGGAGCACACATCTCTGCGTTGCGTTACCCTGCAGACTGGAGGCATTCCATGGGTGCAGCGTGGATGTTCCCACCCATGGATTTTGGTGTGTTTACAGATTTACCATTACTGCTAGACCTGGGAATGAGTCAAAATGCTACGCCTTCTCAGGGGAGGCGTAATGAGGAGGAAAATCTTTATTTCTCCTCGTTTTTAACTCTTTCTCTGTGTGCTGCAGAACACACAGAAAGAGGAAAATTCCTCAGAGGATTGTTTTTGTGCAGGTAGGTCTCCCTTCCTGCACAACAACTATCCTACTTACAACGCAGGCACCCTTGCACCATCGCGCAAGTGTTCCTGTATTTCCCAAAGGCTGCACATTGTGTGCAAGCACATGGAAAAGACAGGAATGCGCCAAGTAATGTTAAATACGACGCATTCCTGCTCTTTCTCTATCACGCAGTGAAGCAAGGTGGCTGAAAGCGCTGCACTACGTGATTTGTTGATAAAAATGACCCCTAGTTCACGTTGCCCTGGGTTCTTGGATCAGTTGTATCATGCACGTTCTGCAGTTTATATTCTAATAAGAGTTATTTCCACCCTTGTGGGTACACTCACCTAAACCCCTATGGTTTTCATTACCATTGTCTCAAGTTCGATGTCTTCTCAGTGTGTTACGGCTCTAGTCCATTGCTGCAATTTCTGTCCGCCTGATGCTTCCATGCTATGGCTGTACTGCTCCTGCAGTGCACTCACTGGTGCCATGACTTTATGTCACACAACTCATACTCCACAGAAATAAGAGTCATAGGGCCAGATGTAGGTGGCCCAATACCGGTCGGTAACGGCCGAAATTACCGAATTTCGGCCGTTACTGACCGGTATTGGGTTTTTGAGATGTAGGTGGCATTTTTTAAGGATTCGGTATTTTACTGAATCGGTAATTTAAGTATTCGGTAAAATACCGAATTCTTAACATACCGATTCGGTAAATTACCGAATCCAGGATGTAGGAAGCACTCAAGTTAGTGCATTCCTCAGTTAAGGATTCGTTATTTACCACCAACTAAAAGTTGGTGGTAAATAAAGAAAACCTTTGAAAAAACATTTTTTTTGCCTTTCCAACAGTGCCATGTTGCAGACATACATGCCCTTAGGGCATGTACGTCTGCAACATGTGCACCCATGCACAATTGAGGGGGGCAACAGGGTGTCAAAATGACACCCTGCCACCCTTCAATGTTTCCCCCAATTTCAGAATCGATATTTACCGATTCGGTAATTGCCATTCATTCCTATGGGCCTCCTGGCCCATAGGAATGAACGGCAATTACCGAATCGGTAAATACCGATTCGGTAATTACCGAAACTTACCGATTCGGTAATTTTTTAGGAACAATTACCTACATCCCATTTGCCTGTTCTTAAATACCGAATCGGTATGATTCGGTATTTAAGAATAAGTAATCTGGGATTACCTACATCTGGCCCATAAACACTTCAATTGGAGTCAGATGTTGCAAAGTCTACTCTACGAGAGCATACTGCAGAGCAGGACAACACCATAACATATCACAATAATGCCTGCAAACTAGGAACAACGCAAGACAGATATCAGCATCTAATGGACACACATTTCCTATTTACAAACCCCTTGGAGCAGGCAGGGCCCAGGGCCCAGCCAGCATGGATTGCTCAAAACAAATAGAAAGGTTGCTGAATGTTAAGGCAACATTCATAGGAAAGGCACAATCATTCTTTCTAAGGCAAATGCCAGGGAACAGCTTAACGCATTGACCCTTTTGGGGTACTTTGTGATGATTTGGTCATGCCCCAATAAACATCATGGGCACCAAAGGCCGGGCTAGAAGGCCAGGACCACCAGCTGGTCAATCAACCCCCTAACTATCCCCATACCTAAAGAACCTATCTGGCAGAGGGTTTTGATAATAAACTCAAGGGCACTGTAGCATTTGAGAGCCATTCTTTGGCACTATTTGGCCCAAATCAACTTTGGGAGTGGGTGGGCTAAATTTCAGCAATCTGTACATCACCTGGCTTTGAGGGACAAAGAAGGTACCTTAGAAGCAGCTTTTCTCTTAAATCCCCAGTCTCCTCTGTCCCATTGTAATGACCACTTTCTGGTGAGTTGTCTACCCCAGTTGCAAGTTTCTTGGGGAGGCAAAGGATGCTGGGAAACCCCACATGGGAGGGTAGTATTACCACACCGAGATACCATGGCCAAGCTAGTGAGGGCTCAAATTTACAGATGTCCCCGTCATCCACAAGGACTGGACTGCTCCCTCTTCTTCCAGTAGTAAGATATAAATATGCCTAATTTCATCCAATAGGAGAGATTGCATTGAAAACTAATAATAAACCAGGACAAGACAATATCTTGATTGATTAACCTTTTCACTGCCGGGATCTGTGTTTGTCTGCCTGGCTCCAGACTCCAATACCAGTGTGCCCACTCAGTCTTTCATTCTTCCGAGTTTGATAAAATTGAGTACCACTGATAAGGGAAAGAATAAGCATCCATCGCCTGTCAATAGCATGCACTGAGCGCTGCCAACCTCCACTGATTCTTCTGCTACCTATTTAACCAACACCAGTTTGGTGGTGGATAGAGGTAAAGAGAGGTGAGTGTGACTTTAGGGTTCAGGGGTGGGTAGAGGTAATGGGAGTTAAGGGTGAATTTAGGGGCTGGGGTGATTAAAGTTAAAGGTGAACCATAAACGTTTTAAAATCACAGCGTGTTTAATGATTAATTAAACCTCCTCCAAATTATAAAGGAGCTAACCAACAAATAAGTCAATGTTACACAGCATTAGTCCAGAAAAACACATAGGCCCAAATTGATCAAGGGCGTGTGTTGCCTTTGTGTTATGGTGACACAAAGCAAGGCAAGCTCTTATTTATTTTATTTATTTGAAAGGTTTTATATAGCGCTGGCTAGACCCGGGGGTATCAGAGCGCTTTACATGAGTATAAGACCATAGTTGAAGGTTACATCGTTACAAAGTTTACACAGTTTTAGAGCATAGCTACATAGTTACATGTTGTGTCGACACAAACAATAAGTATATATACGTAAGGGGAAAAGTAGGCAAGGGGAGAGATTCAGGGCTGAGGGAGTAGGAGCAGGGGAAGTAGACAGAACGAAGGAGGGAAAGAGGAGGGGGAGGGGGAGAGACATAGCCTGAAAGAGGAGGGGGAGGGTGGTGGGGGCACAAACCGGTAGACGAGTAATAGCTGCGTCCAAAGTCCAGTAAGCTGTGATCCCAGGGGAAGTGCTATCATTCCCCCATCTCCGTTGCGAGAGGCTCCCTTTACGCAGTGGACACTCTAGGAGGGGTCTCTGTAACCCCAAGGCGTGTCTACTGGATCCTTCCCCAAAAAGGGGAGAGGGAGTGCTTAGGCAAGGGGCACCATACCCTACCTCAACTGTGCTTGGCTCCCTTGACGCTGTGGACTCTCTGAGGGATCACTGAGACTCCAGAATATGAATATTGGATCTTTCCCCAACAAGGGGAGAAGGAGTGCTTAGTCAAAGGGCAACAAGGGACAGGGGGCGGGTCGGAACTGGCAGGTCAACAGAGAGGGACCAAATGGCAAAAAAATAATATATATCACATTAATTACAGAAAGAAAAAGCATACAATACCAGGGTAAATTAGTGATCTAGACAAAGACAGTATCCATGAAACGCAGGGGTTAGGGAGAACAAAGGGAGGGAGTCAGCGAGTTGAAGAGTCCCACAAGGAAGAGATACATGTAGCAGAAAAGGAAATGTATACGTTGTAGAGTCACTCAGGGGAGAGATGCAAACGGGAAAGCTCAGAATCACAAAATAGTGATATTAAGTACAAAGTACTACAAATATTAGTGGTTAGAGTTGTAACTGTGCAAATAGTAAATTCACTCAGGATTCCAATTACATAACTATTAGGCTAAAAACTATTATATATTACTTATCTACAGAGTAAACAGAGAAATAAGACATCAAAAGGCGCAGAGAGAGGGGGGGAGATGAGATAGGTGATGGGAAGGACGAGGGCCTGGGGGGGAGAAAGAGATAAGGCCGTCAAGCCGAGGAGCAATGTCCAAGTGTTGGCAGGATGAAGTCAACGGACCGAGGGAGAGGACAAGAAACAACAAAATGGAGGCTCCGTGTCGTGGGTCTCGAAGGACAGCCATGATAGGAAAATCGGACGAGCATCGAAGTTCTTCTCATGTAGAGCATGTTGAGTCTGTTAGATTTACTATGCCACGAAGACCCACCTTGTGTGACTGCCTAGCATAGTAAATTTGGAGTAACTCAAAGCAGCATAAGTCACTGCCTCGTGTTACTCTGGCCTGGGGATGTGTGCCATGGGTGGAGCACGGTTGTTCTCATGTATCCACCCATGTTTTTTGGTGCATTCCTAGATGTACTATGACTGGTAAACCTGGGTATGCTTCAAAATACTATGGGCCTCATTTATGAGGCCGTGCGTCACTTTTATGCCGCCGGTGCGTCACTTTTTGTGACGCACCAGCAGCGTAAAAAATGTGCCTTGTTGCACCATATTTACAAAGTGACGCATCTAGGTAGATGCACCACTTTGTAAACCCCTGCGCCACATTATACCTACGCCAGGTATAATGTATGCAGGGGGGGCGTTCTGACGCAAGACAGGGTCATAGAAGTGACGCAGTGAAATCTTATAGATTTCACTGCGCCACTTCTAGAACACAAATGCGTCCATTTCTTACGCCTGCCTCACAGCAGGTGTAAGACTGACGCAGGCCCTTTCACATGGGGAATGCCCCATGTGAAAGGACACATTGCTGGAGTTGCGTCACTTTTGTGACACACTCCAGCAATGCGTCACTTTTGCGCCATACAGATACGTCAGAAATACTGACGTATCTGTAACTCCTTGCGACATGATGCGTCATACTGTAAATATGACGCATCATTGGTCTCGCAAGGAGGGCGCAGTGAAAAGTGACGCATCTCTGTTTTCACGCAGCGATGCGTCACTTTTCATAAAAGAGGCCCCATGCCTTCCCAGGTGAGGCGTAACAAAGAGAAATGTGTTTATTTCTTCTCATTATTTTCTATGTGTGCCGCATTCTGAAGGACAGGTAGAAAGAGAAAAATGCCTTGGGGGATTGATTCTGCGCAGGAAGGTTTTTCTTTTTTTTTTTTTTCAAATTAAGCACTGGGTAGAGTAGATTTCCATATGGTAATTCCACTCCTCCTGACTCATAATCAGAGTCCCTGTGTGCACTGAAGCACACACACAGGCACAGCCACTGCCATCAAGGTTTTTTCGGGCCAGCTGTACGGCGGTCGGTAACCAGGGTGTGTTTGGGCGCCATCTTTGAAGCTTTGGAAATAGCACACAGCTCCAGTGTGACGGCGCGTTCCTGCCCACCGCAGACTGATGGGATAATTGAGCCTCCGTCCACGCGTTTATTTCAGTAAGGGCCCCCCAGAGGGGCTCTGCCTCTCCTGCTTCACGCCCTGCGTGTCACTTGGACATCTGTTATTCCATGGAGGTTTTACGTAGACCGCAGACTTCACACTGAAGGGCCTCACGGTAGTGTGCAGGTATTTTAAAACATAGCATTTAATAACTGTAGTGAGCCAGTTTCTATTCCCCCTTGCCCCAGTGTTGACAGATGTGCAATCAGAGGCACTGGAAAATAATACCGTATTGTGG
This sequence comes from Lissotriton helveticus, assembly GCF_964261635.1. Lineage (NCBI taxonomy): Eukaryota > Metazoa > Chordata > Amphibia > Caudata > Salamandridae > Lissotriton > Lissotriton helveticus. The sequence continues at coordinate 265,535,988 of NC_136058.1, forward strand.
CCAAGGTCACACACTTAGCCCAAGTGCAGGATCAAAGACTAGACCGCAGGTTGACTGGTTCCATAGTGGACCATGCTGCCGCCTAGCCACGCCCCCTCCTTATTCTGGCATGACGCCGTAAGCCTTGGGATGGAGAGACCACGTCAGCCAGGATTACTTGGAATAGTGATTCATTTTAATCATATGGATGACGACACATAAGGCCCTCAAGCGAAGGCACTGGCACAACACCCAGTGTCTCCAGCACAGCCAATCACCAACTCCGCCTCTACATTCTATTAAATCACTACGTCTACTTCCTCAAAGTTCTACATTCTTATGCTACCATCAGGGTTTGTACAAATGGCCTACTGTATTATACAACATTTTATTATTAGGCCTACTGTATTATACAACAATGTATTATTAATACATACGTGCAGGTATTAATGTGTGATTGTATGAGTGTAATATGAATATCAGTGAAGTGTGGAAAGTGTATTTGTGTGAATTGTGAATATATACAACACCCATGCTGCTGCCTGGCCACATCCCCTGCTTACTTAGGCATGACCCTAAAATCCACATAGGGGAAGGGGGTGCCTGACATTACTGCAGCAAGTACATGGTTACCAGTCCTAGAGGTATGCGGGACCGGCACATCCCAGTTACGATTTCCCTAGCCTACAAGAGGCAACAGGGCTTGTTACCATTAAAAGACCCATCGGGTGAATGATGTCACAACACATCTCAAAATCCAAGCAGACGTCATCAAACAAAGCAGCGTTCTTAAATGTCCATTGTTGGTGAGTGCTAGCTATGCACCCCGTGAGAAACAGGTCTGCCCCTAAACGGGATATGGCCCAAGGCACCCTTTCTGCACCACAAAGGCCACTGCCTCCTTCCACACAAGCCTAGAGTGCAGGGGACTGAACCATCATGTTAATGTCAGCCTTTATCGAGCAAATGGTGCAGCAGAGGTAAGTAGTGCTATTGGATGGTGTTGCAGCGTGGTTTACGGTCACGTACATTGACGCCTTATTCTCGTTTATGACATCACATCCTGGAGTCTGTCTCTGATTAGTGTCATCAGTAGTATTGTAATTGTATTCTAATTTCATTTATATAGCGCTTACTACCCCTGATGAGGCGTCGAAGCGCTTTTTCGGCGGGTAGTACACTACTCCGGGACCCATAGAGGATTAGTGTTGAATTAGTATAGTGAAACATGCAAGTACATTTTAAGTGGTGGATAGGTTAGTCAGTTATTTGGATATGGAATGATAGCAGAAGGATAGAGGAGGACAAAGGTTTGTATTTATTTATCGCTTGTTGACGCACGCTATTCAGGAAGCCTATAAAGGATTAGTGGTGAATTAGTATGGTGAAATATGAGATAATTTCAGTGGTGGATATTAGTCTGTTACTTGGAGTGAGAAGGATAGCGGAGGGATAAAAGGGGAAGAAAGATTAGCATTCATATAGCACTTGTTACCCCTGATGGGTGTTGAAGCGCTTTTCTGGCGAGTATCACGCCACTCCGGAACCCATTAGGGATTAGTGTTGAAAATTAGTATAGTATAAATATGAAGTAATTTGAGTAGTAAATATGTTATTCAGTTATTTGGGCAGTATATTAGTATAGTTAAATATGGAATTTGAGAAGCGAACATGTTAATCTGTTAATTTTGATTGAAAAGGATAGTGGAGGGATAAAAGAGTATAGGATTTTTTTTTAGGTCTTAGCAGTAGGAAGAGGCTTTTGGATGAGTAAAAAGGAGTTTTGGAGGGGAGGAGTCAGAGGGGAGAGTTTAGAAAGGTTTGTTTTAGGGGATCGGTGTAGTAAAAAGAGGTGTCAGATGATGCAAGGAGGGGTAGAGCAGGAGAGAGTCTAGAAAGGGTTATTTTGGCGATCATAGTAGTGGTATGGGGTTTGGGATAAATGAGAGAGTGGATGTAGAGGATATATTGATAGATGTATAGAATGAGAGATAGGGTAGTGCATTGGAAGGAGTAGTAGAAAGAAGTTTGAGATGAGTCAGAAGGTTGGGCTAGAAGATATATTGAGCGAAGTATAGGCTGAGAAATAGGCTAGTGCATTGGAAATGCTAAATTAGAAGAAAGTGATAAATATATAGGTCTATAAGTACATTGAAAGTATATAGATACATAACGGAAGTAAGTATATTTAGATTAAATATATTGATAGAGGCACAGGATGACAAATAGGGTAGTGCATTGGATATGCTTTTTCAGGAGAAAAGTAACAGACACACAGATCCAAGAACATGGAAGGTACATAGATGCACAATGGAAGTATGTACATGTAGACCAAAGATGATTTGTATTTATTGATTAATATTATTATTATTATTTTATTTTTTATTTTCTCTTCACAACATAAATATTTTACATGTTTTATAAAGTTAAACACAAAGATAGGTACATATCTATAGTGAAAACAAATGCTTATATACAGAGGGATATGCTGTAAATTTCTGTTTCCGAATGGTGCTTATGTGGGGAAGAGCCAAATCTTGAGTAGTTTTCTGAAGATAAGGTGGTTGTCGGTGGTAAAGAGTTCCATAGTTTGGCTGCTTGAACAGCGTTGTTTTTTTCTTGTATGGTGGGATTTTGAGGCGAGGTGCCACTTTAGAGCTGAGGTTCCTTTGTTGAATGTGTTTGGTGATTTTATTCCTGATGAAGAGTGGTCCCATTCCATGTATTGCTTTGTGCGTGATACAAAGCAGTTTGAACATGGATCTTTTGGCAACCGGTAACCAATGCAGGGCTTTCAAGGCAGGGGAGATGTGGTCTCACAGTTTGATATGCAAGAGTAGTCTGGCAGCAGAGTTCTGAATCCGTTTTAGTCTTTTCATGGTCGTTAAAGGTGATCCGTGGTAGAGGCTATTGGCATAATCGAGTTTGGATAGAACAAGGGAGATGGTAGCTTGGACCTTGTGTGGAAATCCCAAATGAGGGAAAATTCGTTGCAGCATTTTTATAGTAGCAAAGCTTGATCTTGCTAGTTTATCCACTTGGGCATTCATTGACAGCTTGGAGTCCATGGTCATTCCGAGGTTTCTTACATCCTTCGATACTTTAGGCAGTGATCCCAGTTCATCAGGCCATGCGGCAAGTGGGATGTCATTTTTCCAATTGCCACACGTGAGTATTCAGTTTTTGAAGCATCCAATTCGAGATGGCTCCAAGTCATCCACTGATCCACGGCTCTGAGACAGCTGAAAATTGGTGATTTTCCAATGTCATTGGGGCATTCCAGTTGAAGGAGTATTTGCGTGTCATCTGCATAGTTGTAGCACGTGAGGTGAAATTTATTGATCACTACTGGTAAAGACTTCATGTAGATGTTGAAAAGCATGGGCGAGATGATAGAACCTTGAGGGACCCCCTGCTTTTGTGGAGTACGGTTTGGACGAGAAAGGTGGGGTATGGATGACATTAGTTTCGGTTTCAAAGGTACCACGCGATCCAGTCTAGAGTAGTTCCCTCTATGCCGGCTTCATAAAGTCTTTGTTTCAGAGTGTCATGGTCAACCGTGTCAAAGGCAGCTGAGAGGTCCAAGAGGAGTAGCGCAGCAACCCCGTTGCGGTCAACTGTATTCTTTAGGTCATCCCAGATGGCAAGGAGGACAGATTCAGTGCCTCTTCCCAGACGGAATCCTGTTTGGAAATCTGAAAGTATGTCATTCTCTTCAATGAATTGTGACATCTGGGCGAACGGTGCTCTTTCTATCAGTTTGCCCAGGAAAGGTACAATTGTAATGGGTCTGTAGTTGTCAGGGTTCAGCGGGTCCAAGTTTGTTTTCTTCAGTAAAGGGCGTATGTATGACTTTTTGAGTTATTCTGGAAATATTCCAGTAGTTAAGGAATCGTTGATGATTCTTCTTACTGGAATGGCAGCAGATGTTGTTAGAAGAATTGTATTGAAAGTTTGTGGCGGACAGGGGTCAGAAGGGCTGCCGGCAGGCCTGCTTGCTTTGACCAGGTCCATAAATTCATCGTGTGAGATGTGTTGGAAGGAACGTAGAGGCTTGATTAGAGCATTCTTGGATAGTTGTTTTGTACAAGGGCTAGTGCTTTGTTTCTGTTTTAAGTACGAGTCCAACGTGTCTGCTTTGTCCGTGTAATGATTTGCCAGTTTGTCTGTGAAATCTTGAGTAACAGGATGAGTTCCTTCTAGGCAATTTGGTTTTCGAACAGGCTCAAACAGGCAACTACCCTTGTCCTCTCCGCCCTTAACAGGCTCAAACAGGCAACTACCCTTGTCCTCTCCGCCCTAAGCCTGGCCTTTTGTATAGCCCTAGTAATCAGGTGACCCCTTCAGCCAATGGGAACCCTAGCCCTAACACTATCCAATCACAACACTAGCCCTAAAATCTAGAACCAATAGGAGACCAGGACTTTACTGCCAATCTTAGCCCTAGACCAAGCACCCAATCAGTTCAAAAACCCTGATCTCTATGTCCAATAAAATCCTTAGCCCTACCAGTGGTCCCAACCCAAGTCCGAGCAGCCAATGGTACAGGTAGCCCTAGTCCCTACTTCCAATAGAAAGCCTAACCCTACTTTTAGTCCCACAACTAGTCCAACAACCAATCACACCAGAAGCCCTAAATAGCTACTTCCAATTAAAGGTCTAACCCTAGCCCTAGTCGCACCCTACTCCCAACAACCAATAGCATAGGAAGCCCTAGTCCCTACTTCCAAAAGAAATCCTAATCCTAGCCCTAGTCCCAACTCTACAATGATTGAATCACAGACCCAGAAACCAATCAGAACCCTCAAATACCCAACCAATGAGGACATTAACCCTAATCCAATAGAAACACCAGATACAACCACCAATCAGTGTACACATGTGCCAACCACTAGCAGACCATATAAGGTCCCAGCGACTTCAGATAAGGTTTGCTGGCCAGGGAGTTGGAAGCTGCTTCTCCTGTTCAGAATCTTCTAGGAGACAGACAAGCTCAATCCACACTTTGGACTTCTGCAGGTAAAGGCTTAACTAACTAAAAATCTAACAATACTGTTTGAATAAAACTTTACTCCCCCTGCTGGCCAAAAAACAAAGTGCACAGGCCCCAGTAAATACAGTTTAAACAGCTCACAGAAGCACCCTCTGATGTAGAATATCCCTGTTGCTGGGGGGGGGGGGCAAGGGGGCTGGCCTCACTGGCTTGTGAACACAAAATGGTGGCTGGGGGTGCACTGTTTTAACACAACGGTCTTAGCACAGAGCAAAGGAGAAATTTGGAGGGAAAACAGATTTGTCACCAAGGAATGAGAGGGACAAACTACAGAGGTTGGATTGAAAATCCCACAATTCAACACGTTAAATGCAAGCAATCATGGGCAGGGAAAACCAAAAGTTTAAAACACAAAACAGGTGATAAAATATGCAATCACAGGCAGGTCAAAACTGCAATTTTAAACTGTCAATCAATCAATCAATCAATCATCGAATTTATATAGCGCACTACTCACCCAGAGGGTCTCAAGGCGCTGGGGGGGGGGGGGGGATCTGCTACTGCTCGAACAGCCAGGTCTTGAGTTGCTTCCTGAAGGCGAGGTGGTCCTGGGTCAGGCGGAGGTGGGTGGGGAGGGAGTTCCAAGTCTTGGCGGCCAGGTGGGAGAAGGACCTTCCTCCTGTGGTGGCTCTTTTGGAAGCGGGGGACGGCGGCGAGGGCGTGGCTGGTCGATCGAAGCTGGCGAGTGGGAGCGTAGAAGTTGAGGCGGCTGTTGAGGTATCCTGGGCCTTGGTTGTGTAGGGCTTTGTGTGCGTGGGTGAGGAGGCGGAAGGTGATTCTCTTGTTGACTGGGAGCCAATGCAGATCTATCAGGTGTCCGGAGATGTGGCTGCGACGAGGGATGTCCAGGATGAGTCGTGCTGAGGCGTTCTGGATTCGCTGGAGTCTCTTCTGGAGTTTGGCGGTGGTTCCGGCGTAGAGGGTGTTGCCGGAGTCCAGACGGCTGGTGACGAGGGCCTGGGTGACCGTCTTCCTGGTCTCAGTGGGGATCCGCCGGAAGATCTTACGTAGCATGCGCAGGATGTTGAAGCATGACGAGGAGACGGCGTTGACTTGTCTGGTCATGGAGAGGGAGGAGTCCAGGATGAAGCCCAGGTTGCGTGCGTGGTCTGTTGGTTTGGGTGCACTGCCCAGGGCGGGGGGCCACCAGGAGTCGTCCCAGGCGGCGGGTGAGGATCCCAGGATGAGGACTTCCGTCTTATCTGAGTTCAGTGTCAGGCGGCTGTTCTTCATCCATTCGGCTACCTCTTTCATCCCTTCGTGAAGGTTGGCTCTGGCGGTGGCGGGGTCGTTGGTAAGGGAGAGGATCAGCTGGGTGTCGTCGGCGTAGGAGATGATGTTGAGGTTGTGCTGGCGTGCGATGTCTGCGAGGGGGCTCATGTAGATGTTGAAGAGGGTTGGACTGAGCGAGGAGCCTTGAGGGAAGCCGCAGATGACCTCGGTGGCTTCAGATCTGAACGGGGGGAGGCGGACTTTCTGTGACCTTCCGGCGAGGAAGGAGATGATCCACTCCAGTGCCTTCTCCTGGACTCCGACGTTGCTGAGGCGTTGTACTAGGGTACGATGGCAGACAGTGTCGAAAGCCACGGAGAGGTCGAGGAGGATGAGGGCCGCTGTTTCTCCGTTGTCGAGCAGCGCTCGGATGTCATCGGTGACTGCGATCAGGGCGGTCTCGGTGCTGTGGTTGGCCCGGAAGCCAGACTGCGAGGGGTCGAGGGATCCGTTCGTCTCGAGGAAGGCGGCCAGCTGCTTGTTGACGGTCTTCTCGATGACTTTTGCAGGAAACGGGAGCAGCGAGATGGGGCGGTAGTTCTTGAGGTCGGTGGGGTCAGCCGATGGCTTCTTGAGTAGAGCGCTGAGTTCGGCGTGCTTCCAGCTCTCCGGGAAGGTAGCGGTGTCGAAGGAGGTGTTGATGATGTCCCGCAGGTGGGGTGCGATGATAGTGTCGGCCTTGTTGAAGATGTGATGAGGGCAGGGGTCGGTCGGAGATCCGGAGTGGATGGAGTTCATCGTGCGGACGGTGTCTTCGGTGCTGATCGGAGTCCAGGCGCGGAGGGTGGTGGTGGGGGGTGGTGGTTCGGTCGTGGCGTGCGTCGGTTGAGTGCTGAAGCTGTTGTGTATGTCCGCGGTCTTGTTGTGGAAGTAGGAGGCGAGGGAGTTGCAGAGGTCTTGCGAAGGGGTGATGTCGTTGTTTCCGGCGTTGGGGTTGGAGAGCTCTTTCACGATGTTGAAGAGTTCTTTGCTGTTGTGTGTGTTGTTGTCCAGTCGTTCCTTGAATGCGGTTTTCTTGGTGGCGCGGATGAGTTGGTGGTGTTTTCGGGTGGCGAGCTTGAGGGCAGTCATGTTGTCCGGTGTTGGGTCTCTGCGCCAGGTTCTCTCGAGGGCTCGGCAGTTCTTCTTGGAGCTCTTGAGTTCGTCGGTGAACCATGGGGCTTTCTTGCTGCTGGGTCTGCTGGGCGGGGTCCTCAGGGGGGCGAGCTCGTTTGCGCAGTCGCTGATCCACTTCATGAGGTTGGTGGCCGCCTGGCTAGGGTTCGTTGTGCTGGTGGGAGGGTTCGTGCTCAGGGAGTACGCGAGCTGGTCGGCTGTGATCTTGTTCCAGTTCCTGCGTGCAGCCTGTTGCTGGTGGTGGTGGACCGTGGTCCTTGCGAAGCTGGAGTGGACGCAGCTGTGGTCCGTCCATTGGAGTCCGGTGGCGTGGCTGAAGGCGATGTCCTTGCTGGATGAGAAGACGGGGTCAAGTGTGTGTCCGGCGTAGTGGGTGGGGTTGGTCACCAGTTGCTTGAGTCCCAGGTTGGCGAGGTTGTCCAGCAGGGTGGTGGTGTTGCGGTCGTTGTTGTTCTCCAGGTGGAAGTTGAGGTCCCCTAGGAGGATGTAGTCAGCGGAGCAGAGGGCGTGCGGGCTGATGAAGTCGGCGATGTCTTCGCTGAATTGTGTGCGTTGTCCAGGGGGTCTGTAGATGAGGGTGCCTCTGAGGGTGGTCTTGGGGTTGATGTGGACTTGGAAGTGCAGGTGCTCGGCGGTTGTGAGGGTGTCATCGGTGTTGGTCGTGATGCGGATGGTGTTCTTGTGGACAATGGCGATGCCTCCTCCGGTGTGGTTGGTGCGGTCCCTTCGGATGATCTTGTAGCCGTCTGGGATGGCGATGGCGATGTCAGGCGCAGAGGAGGCATTCATCCAGGTTTCCGTGAAGAAGGCGACGTCTGGGGCTGTGGTGTCGAGCAGGTTCCAGATCTCGGTGGCGTGCCTGTGGACGGAGCGGGTGTTGAGCAGGATGCATCTCAGGTGGCTGCTGCTGTTGCTCGTCGAGGTCTTGGGCACTGCTGGAGTGGTGCAGGTCCGGATGCAGGTGAATTTGCATAGTTGCAGCTGAAGGGTCCGTGGGTGCGTCTCGGGGTGGCTCGGTAGCAGCCCGGGACTCGGCCGGTGTTGAGTGCGTTGAGGGTGGCGGCGTCGTACGACCGGCGGGTAGGCTGGGGTCTGCGGGGGCCAGGGGTCCTGGCACTGGGCGCGGTCCAGGCGCGGACGGGCGCAGACGGGCTTACCTTTGGCGCACCTTCGGCGCCCAATCGGCTCGCCCGCTGCGCTTGCACGCTGCGCGTACGCGTGGACTCCGCCATAAATGGCGTAGTGGGGGGCGGAGCGAGGGCGGGGCAGCTGGGAGGCGGGAGCGGGGTGGGCCAATGGGCGGCAAAGCTAGCGAAGCTGGGCGGGGCCGCAGGGGAACAGCGGCGGGGAGCGGGGAGGGGGACAAGCGGCGGGGAGGACACGAGGGCGGCACAGGAGGCACAAAGGGGAAACAAAGCACAGGTTAATGCAAACAGTTACCAAAAATCACAACAAACGCTGTAGACGGGCGAAAATACCGCTAAGGCGCTCAGGGGCACAAGCAGGAGGTGAGCCGGTAGAGTGGCGGTCCCGGCATACACCTGTGCGAGGCAGCAGCGGGGGGGGTCAGGGGTCCCGGCACTCAACGAGGGAGCTGCGCGGTGTGTGGAGCGACCAGCCCTGCAGGCAGGGGCAGAGGTCTGTAACACTGTAAAACTGTAACAACCACATGCAGAGACAGTAATCACAGAAAGGGAAAATAATTTTTTTAACAACTTTTGTTTTGGGAAGAGACAGCACTAGTCTGTCTCCTTACCACTTCCTGGACTCTGCTCACTGCAATCTGGGGCACAGGTAGGCTGCAATTCACAAGATGGAGGTGAATGATTTGGGGTACACCCAGCAAGGCCTTAAGGGGCCTGGGCAGGTGTGAGAGGAGGGCTCAGACTTGCCTGGTAGCTGAATAGCCAATGGTCTGCTGGCCTGGGGGTGGGGGCTGGGGAGCTGTTTCTCCTGTTCAGAATCTCCTAGGAGACAGACAGGCTCAATCCACACTTTGGACTACTGCAGGTAAAGGACTCACTAACTCGAAATCTAACAATACTGTTTGAATAAAACTTTACTCCCCCTGCTGGCCAAAAAATGAAGTGCACAGGCCCCAGTAAATACAGTTTAAACAGCTCCCAGAAGCACCCCCTGAAAAACTGTAGCGGACAGTAGTATAATGGCTTAAAGGATGGACCCTTGAGCTGTGTAAGCACAATGTTCAGATTACAAACTAGTGCAGGAGGTACCTTGGGTGGTATTACTCTTTTAAAGCCCTCCATAAAGGATTTAATTATTGGAACTTTGAACAAAGATAGATGTTTTCCGTTTTGCAAATATATAGCTACTGCTGCAAGATGTGATCAAAATGAAGTGTAGGCTAGACCAGCACGCTCTAAATGCAGAAGGTACAAATAATATTTTGAATTGAGACATCTAGTGGATCAGTACTGTTGGTGCAATATATAACAAATCTTTTGCTGCATAACATGCTCTGGTAGTAGCTTTACGAACAGTCACACACTCTGGTAGCAAGTTGAGATAGCCAAACAATGACTTCAGGAGCCAAATCACTAGATTGAGCTCCTTGGTGTTTGGGTGTCTGACTTCTCCATGGTTCTGCATGAGAAGGCTGGAATTGAGATGCAGCTTTGATGTTGTTCCAAGAGTGTTGTGAACCACGGTTAATGGGCCCAAGTCGGAACCATTAATATCCAGGTGAGGGATGTTTGCCTAAGCTTCCGAGCCAGAAATGGAAGCAGAGGGCGAGGCGGAAATGTTTAAGCAAATATCCCTGACCAATTCAGCCCTAGGGCATTGCATTTGGATAGAAGGTGTTGGAACCTGGATGCGAAGTTTGGGCATTTTGAGTTTATCCACTGTGGCAAACAGATCCATGTGTGGGAATTCCAATTCTTGAAAGTATGGAAGGAGAACTTGGGGATGAAGTTCGCACTTGTGTATTTGTTACCGCGTTCTGCTGAGGAGGTCGGCAATCAATTCACTTTGAGAGGTGCTCTGCTAGAAGATGGACTGATGCATTGCCCGACACCAAAAGGTCTGAAAGAGGTGTGACAGTTACAGAAAATATTCCCCCTCCACCCCTGTTTTTGTACATAGCTGTCATTGTCCATAGGGACTAGGACCACTTTCCCTATGAGGTGAGACTGAAAAGCTTTCAGTGCTATATACACAGTTAGAAGCTCTACATAGTTGATGTGAAGAGTTTTGTACTTGTTTTCCCATAGACCTCGAATTGTCAAATTGTGAAGATGGGCACCCAACCTGCGAGATACGAATCTGCTGTTAGCACGATCTGTAGAACAGGGTTGATGAAGGGCCGCCCTTTTGATAAGTTGTGTGCTCCAACACTGCAGAGAGCGATTCACTTGGGCACACCTTCTCATTTGAAACACAGGGAGTCTCACCTCCTACTGCTGTCATTTAGAAAGCTGCTGGGAGCTAATGGAGGGAGAGGCATCAATCATGAAGTATATTCAATGATTCAAGGTTCACTGGTGCAAGTTTGATACCTAAGGGACATTTTGAAGATAGATGGATGAAGGTATGGTTTGGATGGGGTGGGATGCCGTTCCAGGGGGCAGTGCCGGGACACATAGCCATCTGACTGTTCAGGTGGCTCCAGGGGTCTGTAATATGCCATGACAAAACTATAGCTCTCAAAGGTTTGTGTAGTGACTTCAATGACCATCTGATTGACATGTTCTAGAGCACCAGTTCTTAGCCAGTTGACTTCCGTGGCCCACCACTGAATCACTAGTGGAAGCCAGGGACCCCTGCCTGAATAATTTATAGGATATGAGCCTAAAAAACATACACAAAAATACAGAAACAAGTATATCGCAAATATACAAATTATGAAATATTTTCTTTTAATTTGCAAGCAAAAAGGTAAATTATAATTTTAATGGGAAGGTTGTACCATTGCATAATTTGGGTTTATTTCAAACAGACAAAGCTATACACGATGCTCCACCATATTGCTTTGTCTTTTTGCCTTGAATGCAACCTCTCTTTTTGTCAGAGCAGCTAGTGCTTCAATTGAGACCACTAATCATCCATACTACTGTTTGACATACTTTTTCTGTTCCCGCAAATCAAGCTAAGGATATCAAGTTCATTTTTGTCCACCAGTTTCAAATTCCTTCACATTTACAGAGCATTTAAAAATGTCAATTTAGCCTTCAGTGTGTATATACTTTATCAATCCAGGGCCGGTTTTAGCACTGATGGCACCGAGTCCGGCATTCTTTGTTACCCACCACACAATGACCTTATTTTCCATGGATTTCTTCACTACCACCCACCAATGGTGCCCTTCATCTCTTTATAGCCCCTCTCTCATATTGATTTTTTTTTATAGTGCTACTCTTACCAACATTGGGTGTCAGAGCACTTTATATCACACACGCACATATATACAAAGACAATGATTCAAACAAGTGTGTAAATCGGTCTATAGGAAATGAGGGCTACAAGGTGTACGAGATTCATATTAACCATACTGGTAGACATTGAATGTTAATAGTGTTTGACTTGGAGTAACACTAAGTCAGAAAATAAAATGTAATCCGGGGGTTGTGGCTGTTTGCTCTAATAAAATTAATATAACTAAACAAAGGCACCTTTTTTAGCAACGTCAGAATAAAAAATAAGGGGAAAAAATATATATGTTTCTAAACCACCGCCTTGACGTTTGCGTTCAGCTGTTTGATGCTAGTTAATATGCTACATTACAGGGATTGTATTTTATGCAAGTAATAAAAAGATTTATATGACAAAAGTATTACCCACTGGGTGATTTGCATGATAAATGCTGTGTTTTGCGGCAGGCAGGTTTACACTCTTTGGGCCCGATTCACAGAACTAACTTAAGACAAAATCCTAAACTTACTACCATTTTGGTATTCACAGAAGGCACTTACTCATTTCGGCTTTCACAGAAGTTAGGAGTCCTAAGTTAACTTGCCATTTTTATTTTGCCTGAAAATTGCAGGTCATGCAAAGAACTCTGCAGCATGTGCCTCAACTCTCCCTTATGATATTTAAAATTGAAGTGCCCCTGAGCTTGGGCCCAGTGTGGCAGCACCTGTCAGCACAACCCTAATCAATCAATCAGTAACTTGTAAAGCGCACTACTTACCCGTGAGGGTCTCATGGCGCTGAGGGGGAGGGGGAGGTGTTGCTACTGCTCGAAGGGCCAAGTCGTGTGGAGCTTCCTGAAGGTGAGTAGGTCCTGGGTCTGTCGCAGCTGGGTGGGGAGAGTGTGCCAGGTTTTGGCGGCGAGGAAGGAGAAGGATCTGCGGCCGGAGGTGGTTCGTTGGATGCGCGGGACAGCGGCGAGGGTGAGGTTTGGCGGAGCGGAGCTGGCGGGCGGGGGTGTAGAAGCTGTGTCTGCTGTTCAGGTAGGCTGGTCCGGTGTTGTGGAGTGCTTTGTGTGCGTGGGTGAGGAGCTTGAAAGTGATCCTCTTGTTGACGGGGAGCCAATGCAGGTCTCTAAGGTGGGGGGTGATGTGGCTGCGTTGAGGGATGTTGAGGATCAGGCGGGCGGAGGCGTTCTGGATTTGTTGCAGTTGTTGTAGGTGTTTGGCCGGGATTCCTGCATAGAGTGAGTTGCCGTAGTCCAGTCTGCTGCTGACGAGGGCTTAGGTCACCGTTCTTCTGGTTTCGGTCGGGATCCATTTGTAGATTCTGTGAAGCATGCGGAGGGTGTTGTAGCAGGAGGAGGAGATGGCGTTGACCTGTCTTGACATGGAGAGGGAGGAGTCGAGGATGAATCCTAGGTTGCGTGCGTGGTCAGTGGGTGTTGGTGCTGTTCCCAGTGTGGTTGGCCACCAGGAGTCATCCCAGGCAGAGGGGGTGGGGCCGAGGATGAGGACTTCCGTCTTGTCCGAGTTCAGTTTCAGGTGGCTGTTCCTCATCCACTCGGCGACAGTCTTCATTCCCTCGTCGAGGTTGGTTTTGGCGGTGTGCGGGTCTTTGGTGAGGAAGAGGATGAGTTGGGTGTCGTGGGCGCAGGAGATGATGTCAGTGGCTACGGATCGGAAGGGCGGGAGACGGACTCTCTGGGTTCTGCCAGAGAGGAAGGATGTGGTCCAGTCCAGGGCCCTCTTCTGGATTCCGGCTTCTTGGAGGCGTGTCATTAGTGTGCGGTGGCAGACCGTGTTGAAGGCGGCTGACAGGTCCAGGAGGATGAGGGCTGAGGTTTCGCCGTTGTCTAGTTGGCTCCTGATGTCGTCTATGGTGGCGATGAGGGCTGTCTCGGTGCTGTGATTTCGTCTGAACCCGGACTGGGATGGGTCTAGGATGTTGTTGTCCTCGAGGTGACGGGTCAGCTGCATGTTGTCAATTTTCTCGATTACCTTTGCCGGGAAGGGGAGCAGGGAGATGGGGCGGAAGTTCTTGAGGTCTTTGGGGTCCGCCTTGGGCATCTTGACGAGGGTGTTAATTTCTGCGTGCTTCCAGCTTTCCGGGAACGTCGCTGTGTCGAAGGAGATGTTGATGACCTTCCGTAGTTGAGGTGCGATGGTAGCGCCAGCTTTGTTGAACACGTGGTATGGGCAGAGGTCTGACGGAGAGCCAGAGTGGATGGAGCTCATGACCGGGCGTGTTTCTTCGTCGTTGACGTGGTACCAGGTGGTCAGCTGGTTGCTGCGGGTGACGATCGGGGTGGGGTCTGTTGTGGTCAGGGTGGGTGAGGCGTTGAGGCTGTCACGGATGTTGGCGATCTTGCGATGGAAAAAGGTGGCCAGTGAGTCGCACAGATCTTGCTGGTGCGGGATGTCGTTGGTGTTAGCGCTGGGGTTGGAGAGTTCCTTCACAATGTTGAAAAGTTCTTTGCTGTAGTGTGCGTTGTTGTCTAGTCGGGTTTTGAAGGATGATCTCTTGGCTGTTCTGATGAGGTGGTGATGTCTGCGGATGGCGTCCTTGTGGGCTGCGTGGCTGTCTGGTGTGCGGTCGAGGAGCCATTTCTTTTCTAGCTTCCGGCATGTACGTCTGGAGGTCTGGAGTTCCTCGGTTAACTAGGCGGCTTTATTGCTGTGGTGGTTGCTGGGGGGTTTCTTGACCGGGGCGAGGGTGTTGGCGCAGTCGTTGATCCACTGTCTGAAGCTTCGGGCGGCGGCGTATGTGTCGGTGGGGTCGGTGGGTGGGTTCTGGGCGAGGGTGGAGGTCAGCTGATCTTGGGTGATTTTGCTCCAGCAGCGGCGCGGCAGCAGTTGGGTATGGTGGTGCGTGGTTGGTTTCTTGAAGGTGAAGTGGATGCAGCGGTGGTCAGTCCAGTGGAGTTTGGTGGTGTGGTTGAAGGTGATGTGGGAGCTTGTGGAGAAGACGGGGTCGAGCGTGTGGCCGGCGGCGTGGGTGGGTTCGGTGACGAGTTGTCGGAGGCCGAGGTTGGCGAGGTTGGTGATCAGGGTGGCAGAGTTGGCATCGTTGTTGTTCTTGAGGTAGTAGTTCAGGTCCCCGAGGAGGATGTAGTCCGTGGAGGCGATTGCGTGGGTGCTAGCGAGGTCTGCTTTGGAGTCGCTGAAGACGGTTCGGGGTCCAGGAGGTCTGTAGATAATAATAATAATAATAATAATAGATGAGTGTACCTCTGAGGGTGGTGTTGGGGTCGGTGTGTATCCGGAAGTGGAGGTGTTCGGCGGAGTTGAGGGAGTCGTCTGCGAGGGTGTGGACCTGGAGGGTGGACTTGTAAATGATGGCTATTCACCCTCCAGTCCCGTTGGTGCGGTCTCTGCGGGAGATTTTGTAGCCATCCGGTATGGCAATGGAGATGTCAGGTGCCGAGGCGTCGTTCCACCAAGTCTCGGTCAAGAAGGCAAAGCCTGCACTGATCGATATTATTTCATTTTCTAGACAGTCGCGGAGCCCCTGAGTAGGAGTCACGGAGCCCAAGTGATCCGTGCACCACAGGTTAAGAATCATTGCTCTAGAACTTAAGACAAGTTTTCAGTCTCCCAACGTTTTCTGACCTCGGGCGCCCTTTCAGTTTACATCTGATGCACTAGTTATGGGTTAGTGCTGAATTTGTTCTCGACTACTGATGAAAGGGACACTCATATTTCAACCACAAAGTACTGAAAGGCCACCCTGACCTCTTCAGAGTGTTTCTGTCTTACCTGCCCACCAGTCCTAGGCATCCTAGAACCTGTTGTTCCACCTTAAAATGAGGTGTGAACCATTCTCTACACATCTAATACTCTGTACACTGTATCTCCCTTCTGCCTCTCCTCGGTCTGGTAACAAGAGCACCTGAGGAACAGATTGCCCTGTTGCCCTCGCCCTACACGTTCCATTGAAATCTGTTCTAGTTTTCTTGACTTCGTGAACCTCCCACTTATCTGGCTTACTCCACCTTTCACAAGTCTAACAAAGGACCTTTAAGTATGCAGAAATATTTGAAAGGCATTGATAAATGAATAGGAAATAGATCATGATTGTGAGTGGAGATGAAAGCTGGGGGTGTACAGTGAGTGATGGTGCCTATCTATTGCATTGTATGGAGATGGAGGGTGTTATGTTTTGTTCAATTAATTATATATTTGGTTACACATGACCTTGCTTGCACTCCTGTTTTTCTTTGTAAACCCTGCTTCTATTCCATTTGGCCAGTACACTTGGAGCAGTTGGAGTGGAAGGAAGGTCAGCTTGACTTTGGCTTGTATTGGCGTTTCAACGTAATAAAGGCAACTACTTGCAAACCATTGACTTTACAATTGGCGATGAGTTGTTAAAACACCTGAACCCCGTGGACTCACCCTTCTGTAGTATCTAATTATTTTTTTCCATCTACAAGCCGCTACCCTCCAGGATTTCAAAGCTTGGATTTTGATCTTCCGACTTGCTTTGCCAGCATTTACCTACATTCTGGTTTGCTTTATCTGCCCGAGGAAATCCTTTCTGGGTCGGGCCACCGAGGAAAACGTATTTACTTTTATTTGTGTAGTTCTCTATGGATACTCGCTTCATCATAACAGACAGCGCATTTTTCAAACATGAAGAATGCTTACCGATGCACATGTCTGTGAACAATCTTCGCATTCCAGTGCTCTAACGGGAGAGTGTTTGGAGGAACATTCTTTGAAACGCACCGATTGTTCTGTACCTGGCATCTAGTTGCGTCTCTCTTCCCGGCATCCTCTGAGAGTTACGTTCTGATGCTCATTACGTCACTACGCGCCGTAAGGGCACCATCTTGAAATTATCAGCAAAGACGATCTCTCGTTTTTTAGGTCTCGCGCCTAGCGTTGCAGTGCGCAGCACTGTCCACGCAGCGCGAGACCTTATGTAGGGAGGTTTAAAAGCTAACCACACGCTTGTGCATGTGGTTTTGCTTTTGCCGGCAACCATTGGGTTTCGCGTGGTTTTTTTCTAAAAAAAAAAGGCACGCAATTGGGCAAAGGCAGGCGCATGTCCCGCCTTTGCTCCCCCCATTCCTGTCTGTGTCTAGCACGCGCAGCAGCGCGTGTTCGCCCCGCTACCGCGCTCCCTCACCCCCACTCCTCTGTGGTGAGTGCGCACCAATGGTTTCCTTTCACTTTCACGCCGCGCGGCCCTGTCACTTTCACGGCGCGCGGTAACAATTCATAACCCTCGCCAGCGTGTACAAGATAAGAAGGGAATTTTTTTTTTTTAGCACTCCTTCGTTCTGCTAGTACCGCGCCAACACTTCTCTATACGTTTTCAATTTGAGGATATGTTCAATCAATGTCATGGTTAACATGTGTATCTGAAAATCTATTTATGAAACAGAGAGTCTAATAGAGTCTTTGGGAATTGTTTGGTAAGAAACGCAAAGCGGATTATTCAGGCTGGCTGATTTTACGATGAATACGCTTCCCCCCCCTCAAACGTTCCAGTCTAGATTGTGTATTTCCTGGCGCATGTGTGTTCATGTGCCCTGCGAAGGATGCTGGCTACCGCATTTCCATGTCAGCGAGTATCAATCAGGTGCTATGCTTTGGTTAAGATCGCGCTGTTATTGCCTTTATCTGGGGAGTTAATTAATTGCTTTGTCTGAGTCTCATTTAAATGCCAGTTGGTGCCTCAAGATTAGTTCCGGCTGACGCAAGCTTTAGGCTGGAAGTGTGTACCTTTTGTTAATGTGTTAAAAGCATGTGGTGAGTTTTTCTACCCTTCTCGGGTGTCACTTCTGGGTGTGCGGTCTCCCCTCCCCCCACAGGGAGTGAGCATGCACACTTTAGGAAGCAGTAATAAATGCAAGCGTGCAGACAGCAGCTGACTGATGGAGAGGCACAAGATAGGGGGGAGGGGAGACTGTGAGTGGATGGAATACTTTATTTCTTGATAGCGTGTGCAAGACCGCCTCTGGAGCCATTGCAAGGAAGCATGTTTATATACCAAGACACACAGCTGACTGACACTGACAGCGGGGACAGGCCACAAGGCAGGGCCTGGTGTGTGCGGCGCCTAACACGTCATTTAGTCTTCCGTTGCGTGACTGTGTTTGTGCTACACGTGACCATACAGTCTTTCAAAACTACTGGCATCAGTAAAGTTAAAAAATATTTTTGGCACAGTTATCCACAAAAACACTGTTCTATGCTTCTATGTTAAATGCACAACCTCAGTCTCTACTACATTGGTTTTTAAAAGGAGTGTCCTAAAGAATCGCAAAGAAGCACACAACATGATTTGCCCTTAAGCCACAGTGCATTTCACACTGAACACAAGGCCCACCTTGCTGACTTTTTAGTCTTTGCTCCGGTCATTACCACTGACTTTAAAGCGTGTCTGTTTGTAGACGTCTCATTTAATTATAGATATGCATTTTAACAGCCACACCCAAAGGCAGGAAAAACAAGCATTTGCAATGCTATAGGTCTTACATTTACGAAAGTTTAAGCTATTGGCATTGTAAATGACAATGCCTTTTATTTATATGTTTTCAAAACCAACACATAGATAAAGATTTTTCATTTACAATGTCAGTAGCTCAAAGTCTCGTTTAGAAATGCTACTGCCTTAGCATTGGAAGAAATTCCACGCCATTTGAATCTTTTTTTTCAACCTTTGGTGGTGTATCGAGTGCTCTGTATTGTTAATTAGTGTTGGAAGGACTGGAGGTTTCAAATTAGGGTCCTCAACTTGTACCAGTTACTGTGGGGGTCTTTTCACAGACAAGATGGCACAACCTGGGCTTTCCTCTAAGGTGCAGTGGTCATCCTTTTGAAAGTTTGCAGCAGAAAACTGGAACCAGTTGTCCGATTTTTCTGGGTATTTTACTTATTGAATTATTATCCTTTTAAGGACGCCTCACACACATTTCTCTGGAGGATTATCTTGCCCTTTAAGCCAAGCTAACAAAGGCGAACAAGGGGTAAATAAAGGAGAAAACCTGCTACCTTTGTAAGGGCTCTGCATAGGCAAGTAGAGAATTTCTACATCTGGACCTGGGGTCCCGCCAACTGTTTTTCTAATTCATTAATTAATCATACGATTTGGAAGGAGGGCATCGGGTATTTTTCTTTAAAAACAAACAAACAATGGCCTCTACAAGTTTTAGTATTAGTTTTATTCTGCTAGTGGAAGGATCTTGTGTGCTTCTTCCCCACTTCCCTCCATGATGTGCTCACCCTGGTTGCTTCCTCGCCACTTCCTTCTGTGATGTTGCATTGTGAGTCTGGTGTCCGTGAGGCTCGGAGGTTCCATGGAGACACAGCCCTCCTTCGCCACGTAAGGAGGAAACCAGCCCCCCTCCACTTACGGAGGACGCAGCCAATTACTGTGCATGTGACCTGTTGAGATGCAAAGTTCGCTACACTGCTGTCAAAATGTCAGCTTGGATGCTTGCTGATTACATATTGAAGCTCACAAAAGTATAGGGGTCCTACACATGTGTACCAATTACATTAGGCACGTTCATTTTTGGTAGGCACGAGAGAAGGAGATTAAGATGTGCTCCCCCTTGTGTGCTTCCTCCCCTCTTCCCTCTGTGATGTGCTCACCATTGTTTGCCTCCTCCCTACTTCCCTCCATGATGTGCTCACCCTTATTTGTTTCCTCCCAATTCCCTCCGTGATGTTCTCACCCATGTGTGCTTCCTCCCCACTTCCCTCTGTGATGTGCTCACCCATGTGTGCTTCCTCCCACTTCCCTTCGTGATGTGCTCATCCATGTGTACTCCTCCCCACTTCCCTCCGTGATGTGTGTCATGTCGTGACTTCAATAACGACAGACAAATGTATACATATTCATTGGAGCTTTATTGCCTGCTTCCATTCATGTCCCTGTCCCTACACTAACTGCCCTTTCCTTCCCAGTCTCCTCCTCTTCCCCTGACCCACTGACTCCGCCCACCCAGCTACTAGACTGCTCACAACATCACATCTCCCCCCTTGTTAACAAAACAAACATGACTGACTTGGTCATAGTTCTTCAATTAGCCATCGTGGCCGTTGAATGTCTCGCCGAGGTCGGAGGGACACACCTCCAACTTCAGAATTATCTCCTACTTGATTGTCCTGTCTCTGACCTACTGCAGCCGGATCAGGCCTTTCACTCTTCTCACTCTCCGATTGTCCAATCATCCTCTGGAGAGACTCTGTCAGGGCAGGAGTACACATTTGAAAGTGCGACGCATCTCTGGTGAGACGTCTGCTTTCCGATGCCGCCGTCACCATGATGCCTTTCTGATGAGCGATAGTCGAAACTTCCGCCCTGAAACGAGACACATCTCCATTTCCTTGGTGTGGTTTTATCTTGCCTTGCTGAGAATCTCCTTGGTGGCAGGAGTGCATCTTTTCGAAGCTGCGAAATGCATCATGTGTTACCCTTTTTCCCAATTTGTGGTGGTTTCCGATACATTTCTGGACCATCCACTCATCTTCAGTTTCCGAGGCGATCACGAGTGCCCCTGTTGAGGTGGCTGTGAAAGGCTCATCGTGATAGTGACAGTTTATTTTTCTTTGTGGCCCTGATGCGATAGATGCTTTATGTTCTTCATGAGTGTGTGCTGTTCTGGTTCTCTTCCCAGGACCCGCATATCGTTTTATTTCTCTTTGTCTTGTCTGGTTGAGGGCAGCACAGCACTGTCCTCCTGTCCAACGTCATGCATCCCGCACTGGGATGCCTTATTTGAAATGATAATTCTGGTTCGGTCCAGGGACTCGTTTGCTGCCTCTGGTTGACCCACCCATTCTCGCTCACGTCTGAGACTGGGAAACCCTTTGACGATCTGAGAAGGTGTACGTTCTGTTCTCATCTGAGGAGGACCTGTCTCTGTCAACACGTCAGGTTTCCTTCGTAGAGTGACTGGACAGTCCTTTGTTTTCCAGTGTGTGACATCTGTTATCTCTGTCTTCGTTCGGTAAGTCCTTCTAGTCAACCTCACTGATCCCTTCAGGGGTGACGGTATATACTTTATGTCTTGATATCCCTGCGACTGACATGACAGGTTGGCTTGTGTGGTGATGGAATGTTCAGGAACCTTGGTGTGAGGTAGGTTGCTCTCGACGGAACAATTGTCCTTCGGTTGTATGAGGTGTTCGGGTGTTTGATGTCGTGGTCGTTGACGAGACCCTGACCCCGTCGACTCAAAGGATCGGACAGACATACATTCAGAATCAGAGGAGTCAGGTGTCAATTGTCTTTGAGAACGTTCTTTGTAGAATGGCTTGACTGGTAAATCTCTGACATGAGTAGGCCATGACAAATTGCTCTTTGCGTCGGAGTTGTTTTTGGGATACTTCTCCGAGTATCTTTCTCGAAGTATCTGCGGTGTCATTTCACTGGAGCGGTTGTTTGACGCCCATGTGTTGGTTTCTCGTGGTTGATCCCCGGGTATTTCATCTCTGCCTCTCTCACGTGCTGTTAATGACCTATTCTCAGTTTCCCCGTTATCTCGGATGTCATGGATGCGAGCATCAGCCCAGCTTCTGCGCTTGGCTTCTTCTTCTTTGTTCTGTGCACTGACATCTGCGCAGCGGGTGTGATGTGTTCTCCATCTTGATGTTTCTTCATAATCATCTCCAGGAATTGGAAAACAGTGTGGTGCTCGGGCGTGGTCATGTATCAACTTCCGGTGATGACATGACTGGTTCAATCTCTTATAGTTTGTCTTTCTTGCCTGCTTGGTGGTCAGGCTGCCGTCTTGTCCATGGGTGCGATCTGTCCCACTTGACACTTCATCCTCTTCAGAGTATTTTGTGCCACACTTTGAATGACTCCTTAAGGTTGAATAACTCCCCGAGGTTGTGTCAGTGACACTATCACAGTCCTGGATTATCTCGGTCATTTGTGTTATTGACTCGGAGTACTCTCTGTCATTTTGTCACTCCCGCCGTCTTATCTTCGATCTACCTTCATCCTTCATCTTTCTGGTTTTGTTTGTTTCGGTGACTTTATTCTCAGACATAAGGGATGTCTCTTTTCGGGTATCTTTGGTTCTAGAAATGGTGTGCAATTCTTCTGATACATATCCTGCTTTGATCCGCACTCCAACATCAGCTTTCCTGATGATTTCTTTTAGCGACCAAAGCCCTTGAAGAATCTTGTGTTTCGTGTTAGAGTCTAAACAGCCTTCGATTATCCGAAGCCGAACTGCTTCCTCATTTGTAAATGTGTTGAACTGGCAACCTTTTACCAGACTTTGCAGCCGGGTGATGATGAGCAGTCTAGTAGCTGGGTTGGCAGAGTCAGTGGGTCAGGGGAAGAGGAGGAGACTGGGAAGGAAAGGGCAGTTAGTGAAGGGACAGGGACATGAATGGAAGCAGGCAATAAAGCTCCAATGAATATGTATACATTTGTCTGTCGTTATTGAAGTCACAACATGACAGCTGGCGACGAGGGTGGGATCGGTGTGTCTACCACCCACAAAACCCTGCAGGAGCGTCCCGTCCCGAGCAGCGTCTGAAAAAGAGAAGTGCTGCTGTGAAGAGTGAGGCTGCCGCCTGAATCGAGAGGCCAGCAGCAGGTGACCCTATTCCCCAGTCAGGCGACTGTGTGGAGTCCAAGAGGAGCCGAAACAACAAGCGCCGGGGCGCTTGAGAGAAAAAGCGCTTGATCGCGCCAAAAACGCGACTCACGCCTGATGCGTGCAAGTTGGCACGCGCTGAAAGAGCAGAAGTCGGTGCCCACTCCGACTCTGCCTGCCACCCCAAGTTGTAAAAGATTGCCCCCTGATGGTGGGTACTGCCCCAAGAAGGCCTGCTGACCAGTGCCATCGAGCGTGGTGGAAAACGGAGCTCGAGTGGCACACGACATCGGGATCTCACCCCCGATGCGTGAGATTCGGCAAGTTGTCGCCGAGTGAGCGCGGGACCTAAAGAAGCAAGGTGGGAGCCCACCCCAACCTTACCTGAACGTGGCAGCTGCAGAAAAGGTGTGGAGATCTGGAGAGTGCTGCCCCTGAGACCGGCTGCCGGTGAGTCCTGAAGAAAGAATCAGCCTTGAGAGAATGAATGGAGATGAAGTCTCGTGTGAGCTGAGAGTTCAGTAACGGCGGCCATTTTGAAGTCAGGCAGCTATCAGGACATCTCCTATGTGTGGATTGCAAGCGGCCATTTTGAGGTCAGGCAGTGTCAGACATTAAGAAATAAACATTGGTACATGCAAAACAAGCATTGATACCTGCAAAACAAACACTGGCAAAAGCAATGAGCAAGCAAACAAGCATTGGTAAATGCACCACAAGCAGTGGCGAAGACCAAACAAACACTGGCGAAGACCAAACAAGCATTGGTAAAGACCAGAAGAGAAATCCAACAAGCATTGGTTGAGACAAGGAAATAACAAACAAGCACGAGTGAATACAGAAGGTGAGCAAGAAAACAAGCAGTGATAAATATAAGTGTAGAGCAAGGATAAGCATTGGCAAATCTAAAGGAACAATCAGTGGCAAGTGTACGGAACCAAGCACTGGCAAAGGCAAATGAGCGAACATTGACAAACGTGAAGGAAACAAGCCGTGACAAATGCAAGAAGTGCTGAAGACCCGGAAGAGGGCAGAAGTGAAGACCCCGAAGAGGGCAGAATTGCTGAAGACCCCGAAGAGGGCAGAAGTGCAGAAGACCCAAAGAGGGCAGAACTGCAGAAGACCCCGAAGAGGGCAGAAGTGACGACCCCGAAGAGGGCAGAATTGCTGAAGACAGTACCAGAAGTCAAGAATTCAATTAATTCAGTGCACTAGTCTGGAACAAAACGCAAGAAGGGGTGTCCATGCTGACACATATCGTTGCGACAGCCCCACCGACTATCTGCAGGGGAACAGCCCTGTGACATTGCTATACATTTCACCATCATGTCGGTGAGAAAAGAAACACGCACATCCAAACCCTGCATCGAAATACCACCCCCAATGACGCAGACCAACGAGCGGAGCTTAAGTCCCCGATGGAACAGGTGGCTAGAATCACTGGATGACTTTCTTGAAACAATCGGTGAACGAAGGGATATAAATTGTCTGATGCTACTCCTCCAGCTGGTGGGTCATGAAGGCCGACGTCTAATTAACACCTTTTCTGAAAAAGACACAGGGACCTATGAAAGACTCCAAGAGAAGTTTCGTGCACATTCCCATGCACAGGCAGATGTGGACGATGATCGCATCGCTTTCAACACAGCACGGCAGGAACCAGGAGAACCATTGCCAAGCTTCATCACCCAGCTACTAGACTGTTCACAACATCACAATGTGCTCACCCTGTGTGCTTCCTCCCACTTTCCTCCATCATTTGCTCACCCTGTGTGCTTCCTCCCCACCTCCCTCCGTGAGTTGCTCAACCTTGTATTTCTTGTGAGGGAGAGTCCAGCTATACACAAGTAATCTATATTGCTTTACACTCAAGTATTGTGTGGGATACGCGTTCATTCCAGATATACTTTATGTGGATTAAATATTGACAGAGTTTTCATCATCTAGTTCTTGCTTTCTCAGCAGTGGACTAGTCCCTTCTCTTTGGGTGAAGAGTGGACACTGCAGGTTATATTTTAATTTCACATCTTTACAACAGAAACCTTACTTAATTTAGCTTGTGATTTAGCGGTTCATATTAGATTAAACACTTTTGTGATTTACATAAAATTATATAATTTTTTTTGAGAATTTACATTTTATCCATCCTATTTCATCCTGCCATGGCAAGCCAAAATGTTGCTATTTAACCTCTACAAGCATTTTGGCCAGCAGGAGCTAATCTATGTATTAAATGGAGTGAGTGGAAGTCGTACTTTCTGAAACTCTTAGACACTATTGAAAAAGATGGAAAAAATGAAAACGGAAAGAAAAAAGTAACGTTTTCTAAATTCTGTGGGGCCGGAACAAATTAAAAAATGTACTGGGAGCAGGGATTCAAATGTTTTTGAGAATGCTTTACGTGACTTTGATAACCACTGTGCTTCCAAGGTGTGGATTGGTATTGTAAGGTTTAAATTCTTTCAAAGAAAAGAGGAACCTAGTGGGACCATTGATGAATATGTAGCAGCACTTAGAAAATTATTAGATGATTGCAAATTTGAGCATCTGCACGAGCAATTTATACGAGATCAAATTGTCATGCATGCTTGCGATCCAGCAATCCTGGAGAGATTGTGGATCAACGGTGATGCTGCATTAGAGGATATTTTCGCAATCGTAAGGAAAGCAGAGCTTTTTAACCGCAGTGCCAAGGCTTTGAAAGCAGACTAAAAATGTTTAATGATGAAGTTATTGGTAAAGTAAAGAACAGAAAATGTAACAAAATTAAGAAAGGTAGTTTTAGGGTACATGACACTAACAAAAAAGAACAGGGTAAGTCTCATGATAACAAAAAAAAGATGGTTTCAGATGTTACAGATGTGACAGTGCTTCACATATAGCTTCAAGTAAGTATTGTCCAGCACTTAAACAGCAGTGTTCAGCATGCAGTATGAATGGACATTTTGCAAAAGTTTTCAGTAAAATGAATGATTCTAAAGTCAAGTGTGTAGATGAGAGTACACCCAGTGAGTAGCATGACCTGGACAAGACAATTATGCGTTTTGACATGAGCAGCAAAGTTCAACAAGAGTCTTTTGTTTTGAACATCAACGATAATATCATTGGTGACAAAAGAAAACCTCGGTGCTCCCAGAGTGTTAGAAGACGTTTGGAGAAAACAAATTTAGAGGCTAAAAACATGCAACAAATTAGTAATTATATAAGAATAGCTTCGCCCAAAAAGTCTGGTTTGGAGATCAAATGAGAAATTTTTGGGATGTTAGAGGAGAATTAGCTGTAAATAAAGGAACTGTTTTCAGAGGTGAAAGAGCAATTCCCCCTACTTCTCGCAGAAGTCATATTTTGACTCTATGTCACGATGGCCATTTTGGTGTCATAAAAACTAAGCAAAGGGTCAGAAAATTATATTGGTGGCCAGGAATTGATATGGACGTGGAAATGTCCGTTCTAATTCTGACAAATCGCTGAAAACATTAAGGGCAAACATGTGCGAACCTCTGACTCCTGAGAAACCTTGGCATACAGTGGGAATAGATATTATGGGACTTGTTGGGAAACTTTCCAGGTACATAATAGCTATGATCAATGTTTTTTCAAGGTGGCCTATAATCAAGGTTGTTGAGAATGTTAATTCTATGGAAGTGCTTACATTCATGGACATGGATTTTCTGAATGGGGTAATTAGTGATAATGGTGTACAATTCAAATCCAACATTGCTAGGAATTATTTTGAAAAATTGGGCACTAAACAAAGAACTACTTCTCTTTACAATCCCAGTGGGAACGGAATGATTGAAAGGTTTAACAAAGTTTTGACGGGGAGCATTGAAATGGCAACCAAGAATGGCCCGGACTGGGAGAATCAGGTTCACAAATCTTTGTGGATGTACAGAACAACTGTTCATGATGCATTTGGTGTGACACCTTTTGTAGTAATGCGTGGTATAAATGCGAGAACCAAATGCAATCCAGAATGGTTAATTCAAAGTGCTGAGTCCAAAGTTTCTATGGAAAATGTAAGGAACAACATTATCAGTAAACACCTGGAATATAAAAGTTTTTTTTAATGAGAAAAAGGGCTCCAAAAATCTGTGAGATTTCCATGGAAAGTTAGGAAAGGAGAAAGTACATTTTCAGAACCTCTACAAGTTCCAGAAGTGTTACGCAATTATGTCCGTCTTAACGATAGTAAGGTTTGGAACCTAAAAAGAATTGCCATTTTGAAAGGAGACCATGGTGTGCACACTGAAAGTTTTGGGCGATCTGGTGAGGGTTTTTCTTCTGTATCCTCTAGTGGATATTTTGATTATGAAAATGTTGGATAGGAAGTTCATGAATATTCCAGAGTAGAGGGTCGGGTAGTAAATGTAAGGAGTGAAAGCATGATTGATCCAGAGGTCAACAATGGTGGTCCTGAAAAGGTGATTAATCCTTCGGATGCGAGGCTAGAGGAAAATAGGAAGAATTCAGAGGCCAGAAGTCACTGCAATTAAATGTTTTTTTGATTCCTCTAATAACAGTTTTGGTATTGAACCCAGCAGTGACCTTAATAATAAAAGCAAAGAAGCACAGAAAGAGTGTGTGAGTGAGGCAAGTGTTATAAACACAGGGGGGCAGATTTACAAGCCCCTTGCACCACTTTTGCGTCACTTTTCCCATGTTAAAAGTGACGCAAAAGTGGGGCAAGGGACTTGTAAATCTGCCCCAGGATGTTCAGATGCGTTGTTTAGAACACGCTCTAAACTGAAGTGGATGAATGATTTTGTACTCAATATGGGAAAAGCTCTATAATTTCTTTTGTTATTTTTACTTATTTTTGTTTTGCTCTTTTGTATTCTATTTTTGAAGGGAAAAGAATGTGTTATGCTTTGTTCAATTAATTATATATTTTGTTACACGCAACCTCGAGTGCACTCATTCCATCTTCTTGCTAGTTGAGTGTTCTGGAGCTTTTGGCAAGTACACTTGCAGTTGGAGTGGAAGGAAGGTCAGCTTGGCTTTGGCCTGTATTGGTGTTTCAACTTAATAAAGTCAACCACTTGCAAACCATTGACTTTACATAGGGATGGGTGAGTTTGAGTACCAGTGAGAGTAATCTATACAGGACTGTGTTGGACACCTTGAGCCAGACTGCCTAATGCCTGTGTGGAGAAGTGGCACAGCAAAGGTGCTGGGGCCCAAATTCAAGCAGGAAATAATATTTGGCAAAGCCAATAGGTCACACCTAGCTATTGGCTCTGTCAACATCTTTGAACCATTTTGTCCAGCAGCATGGTTAAAACTTAGACAAAAAGTGCTATGATCTGGCCGCCGCTGGATGCATCATAGCACTTTTTAGGTTTTGCCTAGCAAATGCGTACGAAGTGCGCATGCGCTAGGAAAACCTTATGTTTTTCTCTGTGGGGTCGGGTATCCGCCCCCTCCTCCCATTGGCTAGCTCCATAAATGGAGGCTAGCCATTGGGAGAGGGCTCTGTCCGTCAATCCCGGACCAGATTCGGGGGCGTTCCCGAGAATTTTTCGCTTTTGGCTACGTCAGCCGAAAGCCTGTTCTCGGGAACGCCCCCGAATCTGGGCTTGATCCCAGCCTCTGTTTCCATTTGCTAGCTCCATAAATGGAGGCTAGCCATTGGTAAACAGGGCTGTCCGTCAATTCGGACCAGATTTTCGCTTTTCTGCCGACGTCATGCAGCGGTGGGCGGAGTTTTTTTTTTTTTTTTTGTCAGGGTGTGTTCTCTCATTCCGCCGAAGATGGCGCCGGGGCCCGTCGACTTCTCGTTGCTCCAAGAAGTCCAGGTGAGTGCTCTGCATTTTGATTTGATATCCCGCCCCCCTCCCGCTGTCCCTGTGTGCCCCGTTCCCGCCCCCCCCTGTTTCCGGCCCGTAAATGCTTCCGCTGCCCGTGGTCAGGCCCCGCTGTGATTCTGTGTAGAAAACGATTAAGTCTCCCTCCCGCTGAACTCGCACCGTTCTCGCCCCGCCCTCCCGCTGTTCATGTGTGCCGCCATTGATTCCATGGGCATGGAGGCTAGTGCTCGCGACCCTCTGGGATGCTTGTGGAGGCCGGAGGCTGCTGCTAGTCCGCACTGCCAGCGCCCCCCTCCCGCTGAACTCGCACCATTCCCGCCCTCCCGCTGTTCATGTGTGCCGCCATTTATTCCACTGCCACAGAGCCCCGCAGCGTCATCACGGGGCCTCGCGGCCATTGGTCCGGCCAGGGCCTCGTTGAGCAGCCCGGTGAGTTTGCAAGGGCTGGGGGGGACTCCAGGTGTACCTTGTTTAAGTTGGTTACGGGGAGCTGGTTAAGAGGACTGTTTGTGTGTTGGTTGTATAGGCAGGGGTCTGGCCATGGGAGGCTGGTAACGGGGGCTGGTTATATATGAAGGTCGGTGTCTGGTTACGTGGGTTTGGGATTGTTACGGAGCCTGGAACTGGTTAAGAGGGCTGGTGATATAGGCAGAGGTTTGGTTATGGGTGCTTGGTAACGGCGGCAGACAGTTTATACAAGAGTCGGGCCCTGGTTATGTGAGCTGGGCCTGGTTACCGGGTCTCACGCACTGGGCATGGAGGCTGGTGCTCGCGACCCTCTGGGCTGCTTGTGGAGGCCGGAGGCTGCTGCTAGTCAGCACTGCCAGCGCGCGCCGCCCTCGCCGACCTTTGTCTGCAGAGATTGCGCCACGGGATGAAAACCAGCAGGAGGTGCAGAGCTGCAGATGCGCAAACCCAGCCTCCCTTTAACACATCTAGGCCGCAGGCTAAAGGGGCACACGCCATTGACAAAGAGGCGTCCTAAACCCTCACGAGAAGCGGCGAATTCGCCACACCCACGACAAATAAATAAACAATAATATATATATTTTTCTCTAATTTATCGTTTCGGTTTTTACTATTTTTAGTACGTTTCAAAGCATTTCAGTCTAAGTTTCATCAATGTCCTGCTAATAAAACTGTTTTGGAGAAAACGGGCCTTAAAAAACAGAACGGCAAGGTTTTAATGTGTAAAGTTTCTTTAGTCGAAATCGGGACTGTGCTCTCATCCTTGTAACGTGCATCCTTCAGGTGACTGCTTGGAAACTAGCGGCTTTGATCAACTAGTCACAGGCCCTTTCAGAAGTGGTCTGGCGGCAGCGTTACTTCTCACACTTGATTTGAAAAATACGGAACAAGGGTTATGTCTAACACCTGGGAGACGTTCGCTCGAAAACAAAGAGACCCCTGTGGGCAAACTAAAAATTAAAACAAAAATCCTGATGCATTTGAGTTTTCAAATGCAGGGTTTTTAAGTAATTCATATAACACCGTATGGACAAATACGTGCCGCCCACTCCCAGCCTGCCCACTCCCAGCCTGCCCACTCCCAGCCTGCCCTCTCGCAGCCTGCCCTCTCGCAGCCTGCCCTCTCGCAGCCTGCCCTCTCCCAGCCTGCCCTCTCCCAGCCTGCCCTCTCCCAGCCCTTTCCCAGCCTGTCCTCTCCCAGCCTGTCCACTTCCAGCCTGCCCTCTCCCAACCTGCCCTCTCCCAACCTGCCCTCTCCCAGCCTGTCCCCTCCCTGCCCTCTCCCAGCCTGCCCTCTCCCAGCCTGTCCCCTCCCTGCCCTCTCCCAGCCTGTCCCCTCCCTGTCTGTTGTCGTGTCCCGGAGGCAGCAGGCAGCAGGCAGGAGCGTGCACTGCGTCCCCGAAGTAACAGCCCTAAAGCAAGCAAGAAGTACGCCCCCCTCCCACCAATCCCTGTTAGGGAGTGGAAACTGTCCAAACTGAGGTGCAGACAGCTCCTCTAACCTTTCGTCCTGGTACCACTGCACCAGCCGCACTACTTCCCTACTGACCGTTCTCGACTTCAGCCCCGTCTAAATTACAATTCCTGCTTGTGGCCCTTTTGCCTGCTTGTGCTTGTTTTCATGACCCTGTTGCCTGCTTGTGCCTCCGTGTGCCCCTGTTGCCTGCTTGTGCCTCCGTGTGCCCCTGTTGCCTGCTTGTGCCTAGTTTTCGTGCCCCTGTCGCCTGCTTGTGCCTCAGTTTTCGTGCCCCTGTCGCCTGCTTGTGCCTCAGTTTTCGTGCCCCTGTTGCCTGCTTGTGCCTCCGTGTGCCCCGATTGCCTGCTTGTGCCTCCGTGTGCCCCTGTTGCCTGCTTGTGCCTCCGTGTGCCCCTGTTGCCTGCTTGTGCCTCCGTGTGCCCCTGTTGCCTGCTTGTGCTGTGTGGGTGTGTGTGGAAAGCTCTGTGTGGGTGTGTGTGGAGGGCTCTGTGTGGGTGTGTGTGGAGGGCTCTGTGTGGCTGTGTGTGTGGGGGGCTCTGTGTGGCTGTGTGTGTGGGGGGCTTTGTGTGGCTGTGTGTGTGGGGGGCTCTGTGTGGCTGGGGGGCTTTGTGTGGGTGTGTGTGTGGGGGGGCTCTGTGTGTGTTTGTGTGTGTCATTTGCGAGAGATAAAGCTAGTGGCATTGTAAATGACAATGCCATTTATTTATGTTAAAAAAAACATAAATAAAAATAATGTATAGAGCAATGCCAATAGCTCTAACTTTAACAAAGGCAAAACCATTGCATTGCAAATGCTTGTTTCTTCCTGTTGGGACGGAAGGTACGAAGCAGCAGCAGAAACAATGGGGGATAGGTTGTGGAAGGGAGGCGCCAGCTTCAACAACAAGATATGAGAGTGGGAGGAGCAGTGAAAGCAACAATGTGTGGGGAGGGACAAAGCAAGCAACAACAATGGAGTAGGGTTGTGCAAGGGATGGAGCAAGCAACAACAATATAGGTGCTATGGGGCAAGCAATAATAATGAGTAAGGTATGGTGCAACCACCAACAACCAGGGAGGGAAGGTTTGAGTTATGGACAAGCAAGCAACAACAAGGGAGGGCGGTGTTAGGGATGTGGCAAGCCAGATCCTCGGAGTGTCGGGTATGTGTTTCGGCCTCCTGAAGATGCTCCGGAGGTTTCTTCCCCTACTATCGGAGGAGCACAGGAGGCTGACTGTGCAGGCCCTGATAGGCTCCAGGTTGGATTATTCTAACGTTCTATACCTGGGCCTGCCAGAGTACCTGTTACAGCGGCTGCAAGTTGTGCAGAACGCTGCGGCGCGAGCAATCTACGGATTGAACAGACGTGCCAGTGCTACGGCTCTGCTTCAGACCTTGCACTGGCTGCCAATCCGTAAGCGGATCGCCTTTAAGACCTTGACTCTGACTTACAAAGCGCTTCATGTGACGGGGGCTAAGTATCTCCAGAGGAGAATCACCTTTTACCAACCGGCGCGCTCCCTGAGGTCAGAATCCTTACTTTTGGCGTCCGTTCCACGAGTGAAGCGAGCACGCCTGGGAGGCCGCTCCTTTGGTTTGCTGGCGCCCCAGCTGTGGAACTCTTTGCCCCTGTCACTTCGGGGAGCCTCTAGTTTATTAGCCTTCAGAAAGGATCTTAAAACGTGGTTATTCTCCCAGTAGGCCCCCTGTGTTTTGTTTCGTTATTTTGTATCTGTAATTCTCTTTTTTTAATGTGTTATGTTAGTTTTACTGCAGCCTCGTTAATTAAAAGCGCCGGGACACTCTTTTTGAGTAGCCGTGCGCTCAACAAAAGCCACTATAACATAACATAACATAACATAACAAGCAAGCAACAACATGGAAGGGGCCTGGAGAGGGACAGGGCAAACAAGCAGTTACATGGGAGGGGTGCGGATGGGACCAGGAAAGCAAGCAACAATGCAGGAGTGGGCAGGGTGGACCTAGAAAGCAAGCAATAATGCAGGAGTGGGCAGGGTGGACCTAGAAAGCAAGCAACAACGCGGGAGGGGGCAAGCAACAGCACGGAATGGAGATGGAGGAGACGGCCTACAAACACATGCACTCATGCAAACACAAGCACTATTATGGAATGCTGCAATTAAAGGAAAAAGGGTAGCTCAGAAAGCGTGAGCAGTGGAAGGACACAGGGCAGAGGAGCAATACTTGGGCCATGCTCCAGGGGAGGGACAAACACACAAAATGGAAGTGAAGCTGGCTTGCAATGACCAAAGAGAAGTAAGGAAATGAGAGTGATAATGTAGCCAACCAGTGGTAAGCAATGGGCGAGCTCTAAGCCCCCTGTAAGCAAACAAAACGTCATGTAAATAACAGCGCATTAGCTTTATCGGGCGAGACCTAAAAATGCACCATACTCATTAAAAGAAGCCAATATTGGGGTTCCGAGTACCTTTCAAACCCACTATAACTGCTGCACTAATATCAGCGAGTTCCCTGGAAGTGAAAGGTTACTCTGGGACTGGTGAACAGGGCGAGGGTGCCAAAGTTCACAAGGTGGCCGCTCTGACCCGCACTCCAGCGGAAACCTAAACAGGTGGCAACTCTATATGTCATGTGTTCCAGGCATATATATAATTCACACCCAGTTACATCTGTGGGGGTTGAAGAGTTCAGTGAAGTAGTTGTGTGTCTTTTTTCGCCCCCCCCCCCCCCCTCGTTCAGAGTGTGGGGGCCATGCTCCGGTCACCACTCCCTGCTTGTCCCCCTGGAGGTGAGGTGTTGCGCTGTCACACTCTGACGTCTGATTGTTTCTCAAAGCCGCAGGAGCTCGCCGGGCCAATGCTGCGCGTTTTTGTTTTTCGATTTATTCAAGGCTGATGGAAAATAATAGGGGTAGAGGGCAGGTAGAGGTCGTGGTCAAAAGGTCATTGAGTTCAAGTGCTGGCTTGGCCACTGACACTCTGTGTGACCTGGGCTAGGACACTTAGCTTTCCCCGCTCCCCAGCCACGGAGGCAGATAAGGCGCGTTAGGACAGAAACACATCACCAACTGCCCCTGTCAGCCAGGAGCTGCTTAGCATGCAGCTGCTGCCAATTCAGGATGCGTCGGGGTGTGCTGCTAAATTGTTTTTTGTCGCCTGTCACAAAGGCCTAGGAAAACTTTGCTGCATTACTTAAGTGCAAATGTTTTGCTTCATCTGTGTGAAACCCCTGGCTTTACTGTCATACTTTTATTTTTAGCAGAATTGATGTGCCTAAAATATACTTTACAGAAAAAGTCCAGGCTTATTTCCGATTGCTTTCTTAATGCCGACTCCAGCGCAAACAGGAGTTTGTAATGGAACCAGGGGGCATATTAGCAAGAACCTCGTTAAAATTGTCGCCGTTTTAGCGGCAGCAAACTGCCGCTAAAACGGCGATAATGGGCTTGCTAATATGCGTTATATAATTCCAATAGAAGCCCAGGTTAGATGTCCTGCACATCTAACCTGGACTTCTATTGGAATTCTATAACGCATATTAGCAAGCCCATTATCGCCGTTTTTAGCGGCAGTTTCCTGCCGCTAAAACGGCGATAATTTTAACGAGGTTCTTGCTAATATGCCCGAGGTTTCTCAGTTTTACGCTATTTACTTCACATCTGCAGTTTTCACTAGTAACATTTTGCCAGGAAAAATCCGATGAAATGTGTCCCGGGAAAATGTCCGGAAAGACGCAAAACTTGCATTAATTGGGTGCACAACCCTGATACTGCACGTCATGCCTCATTCCGACCTGCAAAACTCGGAATAAATGGGCAATAAATATATGTACGTATATATTTGCTATTGTTATCTGCACCTCCACATACCTGAAAGTTATATATAATCCTGGCACATCTATTTTGAGGTAATTATAGTAAACATATACCTAAATACATGCATAATTACCTCCACAACAGTTTTTTCTCTCTATACTTCGGCCACAGCATTTTTGTGTTACGATTTTTCAGCTATTAAATTCTGCTGGTGTGCTCCCTCTTGGTGTTTAAGTTAAGGACAACCTGCAGTGGAGAATTGTGCTTGAGTGGGTGAGATCAGAGTGAATACTGGGGCATATTATCAAGGGATTTATGTCAGCTTTTTTGGCTTTAAAAGCCAAGAAAGCGGAGATAAAATTATCTCCCTATCAGCAACAGGGTGCTAACACGCAAATTCGCATGTTAGCACCCTTTTTCTCTACATTTCCCCTTGCATCTCTAATGAGATGCAAAGGGGGCGTTCCAGAGAAAAATAATAGGAGAAATGTTGTTAAGCGACATTTCTCCTATTATAAGGATTTCGCTAACCCTGTTAGTGATAAACAAAGCAGCGCTAACCGCGGTTAGCGCTGCTTTTTTCACACCTGGTATTTTCCTTACTTAGCCATGATATCCTATGGAAGGTGGATATCATGGCTAAGTTTGTGAGCCCCTATCATCAAGCTAACGCCAAAGTTCGAGGGATTATCGTTGGTTTTCCAGCGATAATCTCTCATTTGGCAGTTAGCGCGAGGATTTTTATCACTTCTGAGATAAACCTTGCTAATAGCAAGTTATCTCTGTGATAATTTCCGGCGATGCTTAGCGTTAAAAAATTCATTGCTAAGCCTCGTTAGCGATAAATATCGCTAATCGTTGGTAATATGCCCCACTATCTCCCAAAGAAGAGACAGTGATCCCTCGATGCAGGATAACACTTTGCATGGTTGAAGTCGAAGGTAAACTTTGGAGGTGTCTCCAAAGGAGAAATATAGGAATATTATCCAGAAGCAGAAACGTTTGCACCCTCCTTTGAGTGACAGGGGCGTGAGTGACACAGGTTCCTTCCTATCAGGGCAGGCCCAGTGGCATAACCAGTGTGTAATGGGCCCTATTGCAAGGAAGGTACTAGGCCCCAGGGATGCTTTTAAAACTGTGAAATACAGCAATAATCAGGGTTCTGTGTTCCTCTCAGGCCTCTTGGCCCCGGTATCACTGCACCTGCTGCACCAATGGACGATACATCCACAGGCAGGCCTCCTCTATGCTGGTGAAATGGCCACACACTTACTGCTCTGGGCCCTCGAGTCTCTTTCTCTGCTGAAGAATGTGGCCCTGAGACACACTGTTAGTGTGCAACATTTTTTTTTACAAAATATGCATCATATTTTCAAAAAGTACATGTATTGCACAAAATGTACTTGACCGGTGTCTTGAGTGGAAAGGTCACGCAATATACCAGCAGGAGATTGGTTTGAGGAGAAAATGTCTGATCCTTGGTTTTACTAGTTACTTACTGTAAGGTCAGGAATGGGGGCCCACTCTCTTTTAAAAAGGTAAACAGCCCTGGGGGTGGGGTCTCCAGGACCTTTAGAGGCTCCGGGAGGGTGCAGCGCAAACCCCTCCCCTTTTTGAGAACTTTTGGCCTTAGGATTGGGCTCCTCGTGGCCCACCTTGCCCTTATTGAATAATTGTGGCCCAAGGCAGGATCTCCAGGGCCTGTGATGGTTTAGGGAGGGAGGGCCGTTGCCCTCCTCCCCTTATTGAAATCGACTCCGGGGGTGGGCTCCCCGTAGCCTATAATTGAACAATGCGGCCCTGCTGTGATTTTTCTTTTCTCGATCCCATGGGAGTTCCACATGATTGTGGTAGAAATTGATGTTTATTTTTAATTTTGGCACCAGGGTGTCC
Organism: Lissotriton helveticus; assembly: GCF_964261635.1. NCBI lineage: Eukaryota > Metazoa > Chordata > Amphibia > Caudata > Salamandridae > Lissotriton > Lissotriton helveticus. Next base: position 265,571,773 of record NC_136058.1, read on the forward strand.
CCATGGGCCCCCCTCCAAGGGGCCTAGGAAGGGAAGGGTATCCCTACCCTGCCCGCTTTTAATTGTTTTAATTTACTACTGCAGTACGGGGACTAACAGCCTGATTCATGTACATGCCGTTTTGCGTGTCTCTAATAGCGAATCATAGCGATTCGCTATTGAGGACACGCAAAACGGCATTCATGTAGGAATTGCTACTTAAATAGCGATTCCTACATGTTCTTTATTTGCGAGTAGCAATTTGCTACTCGCAAATACTCCCCATTCATTCCTATGGGCCAAGAGGCCCATAGGAATGAATGGGGATTTGCGAGTAGCAATTTGCTACTCGCAACTAAGATAGCGATTTTAAGGGTGCCAGGGGTGTCCAAAGGACGCCCTGTAGCACCCCTAAAATGCACTTTTGGACAGGTGTTGCGCACACACATGTCCAAAGGACATGTGTGTGTGCTACATGCAACTTTGAAAAATGCTTTTAAAAGCATTTTTCTGAGTTTTTGCTATTTACCGACAGGTCTGACCTGTCGGTAAATAGCGGCCCCAAAAGTTCAAAATCGCTATTTCTTGATGTTTCATGAATAGCAGTTAAGGAATCTCTATTAGAGATTCCTTAAATGCTATTCCTCGCATATTTGCGACTTCTTAAATAGCGATTTTTGCATTTGGTATCATGAATACCAAATGCAAAAATCGCACTCGCAAAGGGCCAGATTCTCAGAATCTGGCCCTTTGCGAGTGCAATTTACCTACATGAATCAGGCTGAAAGTCACCGAGTCCTGTAATGGCTGCCTGCAACATTTTTCTGATGTTGCTAGCAGCTAAACCGAGCACTTACAATTGCAGGATTCTGACCCTGCGGAAGCAAATTTGCCCATGGGATAAAAAGCTCCCTGGGCCAATCAGAGCGCTCTATTTTTAAATTGGTGCCCCTGCGAGAGGCCCTCTTTGCCTCTCGAGCCTCTCATGGACCCAGCCGTCCAGATATCTATAATTTTTTTACCTTAATTTCTCAAAAACTACTGAACGGATTTACACCAAATAACAAAAGCACAATCTCTGAACCCAGATCTAGCTTCCTGTCAAATTTGGTGTAATTCCATCCGATGATTTTGCTGTAGCCCTTCTTACAGAAGTCTATGGAAAATGCATGGGGATTTTGCGCTTTGGGAGCCCCCTTTTTTCTCGGACCCTGCTTGATGGATCACCCCGAAACTTTCCATGCACAAACTAGTCAAAAAGTAGCACCTTTCTGGAACGTTTCCTGAATATTCATCAAACGGGGCCAGTTATTAACTAATTGGGATGAGGATGATGGGGCTACAGAGGAGGGGGGCTACATGCCCTCCTACCCTAATAGTAATATGTTTGGCTTCCAAGGGCTCGGGTCCCCGCATCGTAATACAACTTGTGGAGGAGGCGGGGCAGCCCCCTCTCCTTTTTCAAGGAATTCTGCCCCGGGGATGTGGTTTCCAGGTCCAACTTGCCCTCATCATGCACTGCTAATGAAGCCACATATTACATAATTCAACACATCTTCTATGACATCATAGATTATATCACTGAAACATTTGCAATTAAATTATTGATAAAAAAACTGTGCATGGTGGTTGGCGGGGGCACGAGCTGTAGTTACCTTAGGGCATGAGCTATAGTTACCAGAGCGGACTATAACCTGTGAATTTAAGCAGATATGTATGTTTAAAACATTATGTTGTCACTGAAGTTCTCACCTAAATATAACATTACTCTAGCCATTGTATTTTTCAGTAAATATATATATATATATATATATATATATATATATATATATATATATATATATATATATATATATATATATATATATATAAAATATATATATATATATACACACACACATATATAATTTTATATATATGTATATATATGCATATATATACATACGTTACTGAGGTTACTGCTTCATCTGCTACCTGGCTTTCTAATAGAACAGGCTTCTATAAATGCAACACCTGTCGAGCTTGTAAATTTGGGGTCAACAGGCTGGAATACACTGATGCATTCGACCGTACACCTATAAAGATCAAGGGTATGTACACTTGTCGTACCGATTTCGCGGTCTATGTACTAGAATGCACCTGTCACCTCAAATATGTGGGGAGCACGAAGTTACAGGTATTTAAACGTATCCTGCAACATTTGCGTGCCTTAGCCAACACAGATCACAACTATCCTGTCGCCAGACACTTTAAGCTCGTCCACAATAACAACTTGAAAGACTTAAATTATTTTGTAATTGACGCAATACCTAGATTATCTAGAGGATCTGTTCAGCATTAGCCGTGACAAAACGACATCTTCTATACTGATGGATGCACTTTCGTCACTGGCGATCACCATCAGGCAGGCAGGGATCTCTTAACCCCTTCGCTGCTGCGGCGGCTATTCCGCCGCAGCGCTAAGGGGGAGGCATGGCCGCGCGGCGCTCCCATACTGGTGACGGAACCGCTCCGTCATGGCCCTCGGGTGAGCTGTGCTTGTGATGGAATGGTTCCGTCACGGCCCTGCCCGCTCCTTAGAACGTCAGCGCAGGCGCGGAATTTGCGCCACGCAGGCGCGGCGAGCGGGCTGTGACGGAACCGTTCCGTCACCAGCACAGCCCACCCGAGGCTCGTGACGGAACGGTTCCGTCACGAGCATGGGAGGGGTTAATATGGCAGACAGTCCTCTTCCAGGGAAGCATAGGCCAGATCCTTCACTGACCAGGCTTCTGCCCGCCAAACTATAAATAAATCCTGCAACATTTGCGTGCCTTAGTCAACACAGATCACAACTATCCTGTCGCCAGACACTTTAAGCTCGTCCACAATAACAACTTGAAAGACTTAAATTATTTTGTTATTGACGCAATACCTAGATTATCTAGAGGATCTGTTCAGCATTAGCCGTGACAAAACGACATCTTCTATACTGATAGATGCACTTTCGTCACTGGCGATCACCATCAGGCAGGCAGGGATCTCTTAACCCCTTCGCTGCTGCGGCGGCTATTCCGCCGCAGCGCTAAGGGGGAGGCGTGGCCGTGCGGCGCTCCCATACTGGTGACGGAACCGCTCCGTCACGGCCCTCGGGTGAGCTGTGCTTGTGATGGAACGGTTCCGTCACGGCCCTGCCCGCTCCTTAGAACGTCAGCGCAGGCGCGGAATTTGCACCACGCAGGCGCGGCGAGCGGGCCGTGACGGAACCGTTCCGTCACCAGCACAGCCCACCCGAGGCTCGTGACGGAACGGTTCCGTCACGAGCATGTGAGGGGTTAATATGGCAGACAGTCCTCTTCCAGGGAAGCATAGGCCAGATCCTTCACTGACCAGGCTTCTGCCCGCCAAACTATAAATAAATCCCAAAGTAATTTCCAGTGACTCAGACTGATTCAATCATTTTCACACATCACCTTTGACTGTCTGTGTACTATTTGCATTCTGTATTGTACAGAAACATGAGTCAGCCCAGCAGAGGAGCAGAGGGTGCAGTATTCTGTTCTGTTTATTAATAGCATGGTCCTTTCATTAAGATGTATCACATATGAAATAAGAGAAACAAGGCAGCTCTTAAGTGCAATCAAATGGAGAGGGCATATTAGGTGTTGTAAGGAAAGCAATGGGAGATTACAGTAAAATATGAACTTGTGAAGACGACATGTATTAGACAGCTACTTTGCATAAAAGCTTCCAAAATACTCTATGCACATCACACTGGGTTTGCAGCATGGGCTGACAAATACATATTCTCCTAATGTTCTCTGGCAACTAGGAAGAGATTCTGTTGATGCTGTGTGTTCTTTGGTGTAACCTATAAATTAGAAGTGTATTCACGGTTACGGCTAGCTCCATTTGTAAAACGTTTGATAAATCGTTGAAGTGAAGATTGATGCAAGTTTCAGCTTGTGAAGAAAGCAATTCTTTTAGCACAGTGTGTAACGGATGTATGACATTACAACGCATGCTTTTACATCGCATGCCTTTACAACGCGGTATTTACAACGAATACCTTTACAACGCATAATGCTTTTGGGCGCTGGATAGTGAATAGTTTAATTTACTATTCCAACTCCAGTCCCCGTGGATAGTAGGGAAGGTGTTGGATAGTACATTAAACCTATTCCCTATCCTAGAGCGCCCCCAGCGCAATGCATTGTAATGGTTTGCGTTGTAAAAGTTGCGCCGTAAAGGCACTGCGTGGTAAAAGTTGCGTTGTAAAGGATGTTTACCTGTGTAACATGTAGGCGGTCAGTTCCTCTTTGGTAAAGGTTGTGCACAACAGGTGATACTTCTCTAGAAGAAAGCTCTCCTCAAAGAGGCAACATTAAATGATCTCCATGGCTGCCCCATCATGTCTTAATCCCAAGAACAGCTCTCCACTGGACCTCAGAAGGCAAACAGAAGGAAGGCAGGCCAAAGAGCACCTACAGGCGAACTGTGGAAAACAGAAATGAAGGCCCTGAACCACAGCTGGGGTATCGCACCGAAACGTGCTCAAGACAAACAGAAGAGGAGGTTATTCGCTGCTGCCCTACATGCCAGCCGGCTTTACGGGAAATAGACAGATGGCTGTGTGGGCCAGGGGGTTTTGTAACAATTATTGCTAGCCTACTGGGTCCCACTCAAAAGGAGTGAACACCACCTGGGCTACATTATGGAATTCCTATCAGGTTTCTAAGGAGTTCAAGATGATTCAAGATATGGACTGGAGGGTTCCACTACTCTCACAAAGATGCGCAGAGATTCAATTGCCAATCAGTGGGTGGTGCATTCCTTAAATTTAAAGTTTATTTTCTGTGAGGGAAACTGGAGGAAGCTGATTGGCAAAAAACATTTGTGTACCTAGGACAATTCTCACACGGAGAAAAAGAACTCCTTGAATTGGAACAAATGTCTCAAGCAGTTGCTTAGTAGAGAGTGTCACTATTGGAGAATTATATCAGCTACTGCACGTATCACCTTTGTGAGATATGACCAAAATATGACATACTTTTCAGGAGGGAAATAGCTCCTATTTTTTTTTCGGTGAGGGAGTTCTTCGATTTACTCAGGAGCCAGAATGCCTGATCCCTTGGCTATAATCAACATACGTTACCCGCACACCTTCCAATAGGCGACAACCAACAAGTCAGTACCAAAACAGTGGGGCATATTTACGTCTTCTGGCGCATCTCTGCAAATCAGCGTGGATGCGCCAGAACAGATGCGTCACGTCATCCCCCCCTTGCGCCACCACAGATGCGTCGCATTTACAATGCGGCGCACCATGGTGCAAGGAGGGGCAGATGCGTGACGCATCATGAGGCGCACGGGCGGCGCATTGCCGGAGTCCCGTCGCAAGAGCGACGCAACTCCTGCAATGCACAGGGGCAGCCCATACTCAACATGGTGCCTCACTCCTTACGCCTGCTTCAAGCAGGCGTAAAGATTTGACGCAGCAGCATCGTAAAACTGACTCAGTGAAATCTTGTAGATTTCACTGCGTCAGTTTTAAGGGGCTTTCCTGCGAGAGAACGCCCACCCTGCAACAGAACGCCCATATGAAACCTGACGCAGGTTTCATTTGGCGCAGGGCTTTACAACGTGACGCATCTGCCTAGATGCGTCACGTTGTAAATAAGTCGCAACGTGGCGCATGGTTTACGCCGCGTACGTAAAAGTGTCGCACGGGGCTTGTAAATCTACCCCAGTATATTTAGTAAGCCCACCTACCCAGAGTTGCAGGAGTGGAGAACAGGATGCAGCAGCTTCGGGCTCGGCTTTCACACATATAGTGTTGGCATCCTGGCAATCCCTTGGCACCAGAGACTGCAGGGTAATGGGATAAATGTGGAATGCCTTTGAGGGAAAAATCAAACAGATAATCAAGGTAGAGCCCTCTGAAAAGCTCATGAAAGTTAAGATTCCTCATGGACTCCAAAAAGACATTCCCCTATCCTTGCAGTCACAGGGAAAACAAATCACTGACAAAGGAGAGGGCATTTGTTCCCCACTCGCCAAGACATTGGGGGCCAGACTTATCAAGGTTCTGCATAGCCCTTGAACCAAGCAAAACCTAAGTGAGCGTTATCAAGGCATCAAGGCCACCTTGTATGACCCTGCATGGCTTGATAAATCTAGAGTAACACAAGGAAGCGCAAATAGCTACCTTAAATTACTCTGTGGAAAGGAGGAGTTCCATGGATGGAGAGTGGGTGGTCCCACGTATCCACCCATGGATTTTGGCACATTCTAGATTAATCAATGGTGGTATGCCTGGGAATGTGTCAAAATGCTACTCTTTCCCTGTAGGGTCATGATAAAGAGAAATATCTTTATTTCTTGTAGTTTTTCCCTCTTTCTATGTGTGCTGCAAAGAGGAATATGCATCTGAGCTTTGTTTTTATGCAGGAAGGATCTCTTCCTGCACAAAAAAAGAACCCTGCCTACAATGCAGGCACCCATGCACAATGACGCAAGGGGACCTGCATTGGCACTAGTCAGCCAAAAGTGCACCAGAGCTAGGAAAGGACAGGAATGGAAAGTATAATGGTAAATACGGTGCATTCCTGTCCTTTCACGCAGCACAGCAAGGTGGCTTGCTGCGTTGCGCGGCGTGAAAGAATGATATATCTGGCCATCTGTGTATTATCTATCATGTAGTTTTAGATTTCGAAGCCCCCTTTACTGTCCTGAGGTGTGCACCCTGAATATCGGCACCAGTATATCGATTTGACATAATAACGAGGACAAAATTTAGAAACTAAAATATCAACAGGTAATTAGGTCTTGATTTTCTATACCTAATTCCACATATATGTACCGTGGCGATATAGATCTTCTAGGTACTAATATGTGGATTAAGGAATAGCAAATATAAAGTTCCCTACGTGCACCTACCTTTCGATATTTTGTCCCTTGATATTCTTGCACCACGATATATTGAGAGTTGATATTCAGTAGGAGAACTCTTTCCAGATAGTCGTGGACAAGCAGTGCCGTCTTAGTTCAAAGATGGTGGTGAGTAGATAATTCTAGATACAGTAAAACACAGTTATCAAAGTTGCAATAAAAGTGGGAATATTCAGCCAGACTTAAAGTATTTTAGTATTTAAATATATGCACTTTAAAGACAAAAGTCAAATAGCAAAAGCACACACATTAAAGTACACAATAAACATTGTACTCCAATGTTAATACAGTGATAAAACCAGTGACCCTGGATATAAACACAATATAAAGGATGTCATCATTATACACTTGCGAACAAGGAGTACGCCTGAAAAATAACATAAAAGCAGCACAATCTAGTGACCAATAACTGTGTTATGGCAATACATAGCTAGCAAACAGCAAACGTAAAATAGAGGATCACAGTACTCACCTTATTGTTTGCAATGGAATGCTGATCATTGAGGACAATTGAAGCAATTCAAAAAAATATTTCAGCAGTATTGTTTCTCTGCAATTAGAAACAAGTGGGCCTCAGAGACTGGGAAAGTGGTGCAATAGGCTTAGGAATATATGCATGCCTACCGGTTGTTGGCTAGTGTTAGCCAGTTCCTGGACAAAGGGATAATCTTATCTTCTGGGGTTCCAGAGTCCTCGAAATGCATCAGATCCCAAGATAGGGTCTGTAAGTGTTCCAGCCGTCCGAGTGATGTAACCTTCACTGTGGTTCCAGTTGAGATACCTGATCTAAAGGAATCTTATGTGAATAAACCAGACCTCTAATGTAAGGGACACAAAACTATTGCTCAAACCGAGGACATACTATCCTGCCTAGAAGACATAGAGAGGGTGTGGATAGAGTCAGTAAAAGGGAAACATCAATTACAATGCAACTGTTACAACGCAACTGCCTTTCCATCGCATGCCGTTACAACGCATGTCACTACAATTCATGCCATTACAACGCATACCATTACAACTCATACCATTACAACGCATGTCATTACAACGCATTAAAAGGTAAGTAATGGAGATTTTTTAGTTTTAGGGTGGGTAGGGGTTTAGACTTAGATGGGAATAGTGATTTTTACCCCTGCACTATCTAACACATTCCCTACTGTTGCACTCACTCGAGTGGAAATTGTATTTTTTACCCCCACACTATCCAACACTTATCCTACTGTTGCACTCACTGGAGTGGGAATAGTAATTTTTACCCCTACACTATCCAACACTTACCCAACTGTTGCCCTAAAAGTATTATGCATTGTAATGGTAGGCGTTGTAATGGTATGCCTTGTAATGGAATGCGTGGTAATGGTCGTTTTAAAAAATGTGTTGCAATGGCATGCGTTGTAAAATCATGCTATGTAATGGTAGTTGTGATGTAAAAACTGTGTTGTAAAAGCATGCGTTGTAATTGTTTGCATTGTAACATCATATATTCTCAGTAAAATGTCTTTCTTCATATTCTATATGAGGGGCTCATATGATTGAGGGTTCTTTATCTATTCTGAAACTTCAACCTATTGACTATGAAGCACAGACTCTGTAAAAAGGACATATCCAACAGTCTTTTTTTGTAATACTGACTGCTTCCGGGCCGTGAATAAGATACCATCTAAATATGTTTTAAGTAAATCTATTTCGAGAGTGAACCACCGCTGGATTGGATGTAATAACTTTGTAAAACACCAGGGGAATGAAGACAGCAAGAACTGAAGACGGGAAGCTATAGCAATGGCCAGCATATAAATGTCGAGTACTTCTGTTGTTTGAGGCATATTCGTACCTTGGGTATGCATCTTAAAGGTTGAGATGTGCCATTCAGTCCCCTGGAAGACAGGAGTTCCTGACCTCCCTTTTTGGAGACCTGCAGTCATTTTTCCACATCAGACTTTTCCTGAGAACAAGACATGGAAAAACACACAAACAGAAAAAAGGAGGAGGAAGAGATAGTCAGAAAAAACATGAATGAATGAATGAATGAAAGGGTTTTTTATATAGCGCAACGTTCACTCCAGGGAGCATCTTGATGCTTAGAGGAAACAAAGAGAGACAACTGGTGATACAATACAGAGGATTTGGCGATGAAGAGGGTATCTTAAATCAGAGATAGCGCTAAGTGATCTGGGAAGGTGAAGATCCAAGTTTTGAGGAGACTCCTAAAAGTTAGTTCAGTATGTGTGTGCCTCAACTGAGAGGGTAGGGTGTTCCAGGCTTTTGTCCCTAGTACCGCCATAGTCTTCCCTCCCCGTGTGGTCAGTTTGAAGTTGCGGACAGTTAATAGGTTTTCTGATGTTGACCTCAGGGTGCGTTTGGTTATGTAAGGCTTGATGTTTGATCTTAGATATTCTGGGCCCATTTCGTTTAAGGCTTTGTAAGTGGTTGTTAGGACCTTAAAGAGAATCCTTTTGTGAACCGGTAGCCAGTGGAGCTTTTTGAGTGCTGCAGCTGAGGGGAAGTCCCTGGGAAGCTTCAGTACCAGTCTTGCCACCGAGTTCTCGGCAATTTGTAGTCATTTCATAACTGACTTTTTAGTTCCTGCATATAGACTATTGCAGTAGTCCAAGCGAGACAGGATTAGGGCCACTGCAACAGTCTTCCTAGCAGCTAGTGGAAGTAGGTCAAAGAATTTCCGGAGGGTTTTGATAATTTGGAAACACATGCCTGCAGTGGCAAGCGCATGCTTGTGAAAGGAAAGTGTGGGGTTGAATTTTAATCCTAGGTTTTGGCTGTGTCTGCTGTTGTGGGTGGGGCATCGGAGTCTACGAGCCACCATTGCTGAGGACTGAAAACATTTGATTTTCCGAACAGCATGATTTCGGTTTTGGAGCTATTACATTTTAGGTGGTTTTGTTTCATTCAATTCATCACTGCTGTGAGGCAGTGATGGAACTTTTCCTCCGCCGCTGAGGATTTTTTGTCCAGCGTGAGAATAAGTTGGGTGTCAACAGCATAATTAATTGACTCAATGTCGAAGGTGGCTATCAAGGAGAGAAGTGGTGTCATATAAAGGTTAAACAGGGTGTGGCTCAGGGATGAGCCCTGGTGACAGATGACAACCATTTCTCTCCTGATTTGTAGCTGCCCAATGTGACAATCTGGTGTCTTTTATCTAGAAAAGATGTGATCCAGGTCAAAGCCTTATCTTATATTCCGCTGCAATCTAGTCTGTCTACCAGGATGTTATGTGATACGGTATTGAACGCCGCTGACAGGTCAAACAGAATCAGCACTGAGGGAGAAAGGGAGAAAGCAGTAGCCTGCAAGAGTAAGCCTGAAGGGCGAGGTGTGCCTGGGACTGGATTACAGAGGTGTCAGGTGCTTTCAGAACTATGCAGCCTTGGTATTAGCCTTACCTGACATTCAATAGCACCAACCGTGGGCTTCGGAGCAGGGCTGTGGGCGTGGCCACTCATTATTTTGCACATTAAGCCCTGGACTGCTCCTGGTTATTCCTCTGCTTGGGTTACATCTGTTAACCAACTAAAATTGAATATGTATGATTTACAGAAAGCACTTTTACCATATATTAATATGTTCTGCAACATGATAAACAAGTATTGCTTGAATATATTCACAGTACTTAATTTAAATGCTGACGTGTCTGTCTTGCGTTATTTGCTACTAATGCTAACAAGTTTCTAGAAGGTTGATAACTACGTGTCTCAGTTGTTGTTCAAAAGAACACCGGGGCACATTATCAAGAAAGGCGATAAAATTGTCACCGCTTTAGCGGCAGAAAACTGCCGCTAAAACGGCGATAATGGGCTTGATAATATGCTCTATGGAATTCCAATTGAAGTCCATGTTAGATGTGAAGGACATCTAACATGGGCTTCAATTGGAATTCCATTATCGCAGTTTTAGCGGCAGTTTTCTGCTGCTAAAGCGGCGATAATTTTATCACCTGTCTTGATAATATGCCCCACCTTCTCTCAGATTGAAAATAAGTGAAAGAGCGTCACTCTCTGGTAATTGTTTATTCTGAGAGCTTCTATAACAGTGGAATGATGTTATAAAAGCCGAGCACAAAGCGAGAAGGCGAGACCTTCTTGTCAGATGACACTGGGATATGCTGCAAATAATAATATCACCAGTCCTTACTGAAACTTACTGGGGAGGCCCTTACCTTCAACTCTCTGCTGGTTGAACTTTTAACATTGACTGAATCCTTAGTGCCTGGCGGTCTAGAACCGAACTCTGCATTTCTAAAACAATCTAGTAAACATCAGCTTCTATGACATAACATGTGTATTTGTAAAAAGCGCACGTTCACCCCGAACGGGGTATCTTGGCGCTGAATAACAGATGTTTATTATTACCAAACTCAATGGTACTCATTTTATCGACCTCTGATGGATGAAAGGCTGAGTGGCCCCGCCGTGATTTGAACCAGTGTCCATGAGGTTGAACACAGGCCCCTGCAGTGGATGCATTAGTCCACTGAGCCACCAGACCCAGTTCAGTCACCGGTTCTATCACCCTAGCAGCTTCGCAGTCTGTCTGCCAAAGCGCAAATGTCCCGAGAACTTCCTGGGATCCCTTTGAGAGTGTACAGCCCAAAATGAAAACAAATAGAAGACAAAACTCGTTGAAGTTTAGGGTGTCTTTGCAGCTTGTTGCCTCAGTCTCAGCATACTGCTGCCTGCGGTACTTGACTGCTAGAGCCTGATGCAACTGTGACTCAATCTTATGACATCTGCTAAAGAAGAAAACATTAAATTGTTCAGGCTGTGTGTGCCTTCTTTCAAAGGCACGTGTTCTACCAGTTCCAAATGTACTAAGATTTTGACAAATAATGGAATATACAATGTACTGTTTGTATATTCAATTATTTTTCAAAATCTCAGGCACATGCCCAAAATTGAAGAAATTAACTCAAGGCTTAGCCAGATCACGGTCAGGCAACCCTTGGCAAATGCTTCTTTTCGTAGACTTATGTTTAACATCTGTGCTTTTAAAACATCCTGGCTAGCACGAGATCATCTCATCCCTTTTGGGATGTCTTGAAAGTTTCTCCGACATAGATAAGGAGATCAACTTCAACCAACTGATGGGCAGGTTCCTGGAGCAGAGTGGGTGGAAGGATAGATAATTATAAAAAGAATGAAACTTCGGTCACCAAATGGCAGAAGGATGCCTGGGCTGCAGGGGCTATTGATTATGTGCAGGAAGGGGTTCAATCTTTAAAGGCGATTTTCTGTTTCTATGTGTTCTAGATCACAGAATCGCCAACACTGCTGCAGTGTTCCTCAGGAATCAACTCTAGCTCCCCCTCTATTCAAAGTGCACATAGAAACTTTTGGCCTGGAGCTAATCATGCTCCAGTGAGTAGATGTTCCCAACTTTACACCAAAATATCAAACCCAGCTTGAAGAACCGGGTTATTTAAGACCCGGCGGCGCCAGGGGCACGCCCAAAGTCTTCGGGTTCACCTGTCTTAGAATACAGAGACACGGGACTCTTCTTGGTGACGTCAAAGATCGAATTTATTGACTGCAGCCAGTAACAGAAGTCCTAGAAATCATCACGGTATGAGTTCTCAGGAGACTGCTCACCTTTACAAAGCAAGTCATCCCTTTTTCTGCCAAAAATCACATTCCAGACAGAACACCTAATATTTACAAACTGTCCAATCACATGTATCCACACCAAAAGTATCGCATGACGGTAAAACCCACTTTTCAGTTGTCCGGCCCATGATCAATCATCGGACAAACCCAACATTCTTCTCTAGACAGGCCGAATGAACCCATAATAAAAGAGGCCACAACCCATATCATAAATAGACCATAAAGAAAGAAACAGAAACAGGTAACAGTAGGATAAGGCATATTTGTATGTAGTAAAACTTTACGATGCCCTGCGCTCTGATTTTAGTTTTGATCAGCTAGCAGGCAAGAACTGGCTCAGCAAGGTCGGCTTCAGGCAACGAGGTCAATTCACTTCGGGTCATGTAGAAGTCAGCACAAACCCCAGCAAAAGGGCACAAGTCTTAAAGGCTCATTCAGCCGCAGTCATCGGCCTATGTGAGGGCAACCACAAAATGGCTGCCTTATACAGAATGATAACTATGGTTCGGAGCAGAATCTTCAAATACACTGTGAATCCTTGTGTGTAACATGGCGAAAACACTCGTACTTGCCGAACTCATCAGTTACGGTTCATTGTTACCAAAATCGTAACGGAACCATGACATTTAAAACACGGATTCAGAATTCACGGAACCTTAGACCCTCCTTTTGCCCTTACATAGACAATTACTCAGTGTATATCTGAGTCGATGTCAATTCTCATCAGATCACCGAGGTGCTGTTGAAGCATTATCTTGTTTCTCTGTGTATCTCTCGGGACAGGCGGTCCCCTGACACACGTAGTAGCACAAAGGCCACATATGGCAGGACCGCACTGTACACAAAGGCAACACGAGAAAAAAAACGCTAGAGCCGAACCAATGATCATCAGAAGCTTCCATCCCCAAACGGCTAATAGTCCCCCAAACCATCCAGTTAACGATCAATCTCCTTTGTCCACATGTATAGACTCGGAGATCTTATGTAACTTGGAAATGGCCTCGTATACTGTCGGAGCATTATCTGGGATAAAAACGCAGCAACTCGATTGGATCAATTTACATACTCCACCTCGATCTGCGAGTATGACATCTAAAACCATACGATTCTGTAACGTCATAAGGCGATCCGCTTGAAGCTCAGCTGTCAGATTACTAAGGGCACCGGCAGTTTCGTTTATGGTGGATTCAACCACTCTCGTCAATTGCCGTAAGCCTCTACTGTTAGCCCTAGGTCCCCAAAACGGCAAGAAACCCTTAAAGAAGTCTCCCACTTCCTGTCCAGCGGTATCTTCCCGATCGAAAACACCTCTGACAACTCTTGTCTTGTGGTAATCTGCGGCAGCAGTATACGTAGGAGGCAACAAGTATCCAACATAACACGTTCCTGAAAAATCAGGGGGCAACCATGTAAATGTTCTGTTGTAACAAACAAAATACGTACCCTTAGCTGCCAAAAACGGCGGGGAAGATTGAGACGTAAAAAACATACGTCTGAGTACAAACACTCTTCCCCAGCTGAGTTTTCGGATTATTGCCATTACCTTGCAGACAAAATTGACCTCGGTGGGGTACGACCCAAATCGGAGGTGACCTCTTTCGTTTCTGCCTTTCACTCAGACTAACACTGTATCCTGTCGTGTTCCATCCAACATAAGCCGATAACTCTTCCTTGGGAATAGTCCTGTACGTATCGATATCTCTGCTCATATTCATAACTCCCTTCACCAAGGCTTGATTACTCAAGTTATCTCTCATGGAATGCAGAGGATAGACTTCCAGGGCATAAATGAACATCGTCTGAAAAGCCCATAGCGACCCATTCTGACTAAACGGTAGGATCAGATAGGGAACAACTCTATCTGTAGTATGTGGCATAAGACCACACACCCAACAATTAGTAATGTTCACTACCAACTGATGTTGGTGCAGGAGCTGTATGAATGTGTTATGTACAAACTCTGACCTTCTAATCTGCTCGTGTTCGGGTAAGATATGAAAAGAATGCAAAGAAGTAGTAGTAGGAAAGGTCGTAGGTTGAGAAACAGGTGCAGAAGTCAATTGAGTAGAAAAGACAATCCAACCCACCAAAGTCAACGTCATGCTAAAAAACATCAGAATACATGTAATCAGAAAGTACTTGTTATGCATTATTTTACATAGTTTCATCCTAAAGTTCATTTTCTCAGCAGCTCTCTCGATCCCAAAAAACTCCATCCTCTAACTGGGCTGTTCGCGGCGGTTGGTTTTCTTCTGCTAAGGAGTGCGTCTGTCAGCCCAGGGAACGCCCTAAGACCAACCAGGACCGTCGACCTTGTGTCTACACGGCTGCAATCCCAAGTCTTTACACCGCGACCCTACAGCTGAACCCGGATGGCGGTTGGAAAAAAGGAAAAAAAGATCAAAACAGTTTTTTGGCTGAGAGAGTGCAGTTCTAAAATCAAAAAGGAATTATTTGCTCTTTATTAGTCCATTATTTCTAGGTCGTAGATTATAACGGTTTTTACCAAGCTCTGTCTGGTTCTGAAATAGCAGTTCAGGCTCGGTGGTGTCCAATCTCAAAGATGAAGGCACAGCTGCTTGTAAGACATCATCGTCTTCTTTATCAGTCCCTCTCCATACTAACTCAGCGCCGCTGAACGGTGTGAACTTTGGCAACCGTTCGGTCTCGGTGTCTGCAATAGTACGGCAGAGGTAAAGGTACCCTCTTACAGTGTACGCCGTGGATCCAATTTTTCTTCCCAAAGACTTTCACAGATGTTCTTGTAGACAGCAACACCTGATGAGGGCCCGTCCATCGGGGCTGGTCGTTCTTGGTCCGTTGAAAATTTTTCACGAGAACCCAGTCACCAGGATTGATGGTGTGACCTGGGTCCACAGAGGCTGGTGACAGGTTATCGTGAACCTGTTGATGCAAGACACGCAATTTAGCCGTCAGGTCATACAAATAGTCCACCAACACAGGATAGTCAATATCACTAAATTTTGTTGGTCTCGGCACTCCCCACACATTTGCCGGTCGACCAAAGACAATTTCATACGGACTAAGTCCGATTCGGGAATGCACTGTAGTTCTAGTTGACAAAAGTGCCAATGGCAAAGCATCGGGCCATTGGAGACCAGAACTCTCCTCAATTTTGGCTAACTTCAGCTTCAAAGTGCCATTGTAACATTCCACTAATCCAGCTGATTGGGGATGATTCGCAGCATGGAATTTTTGTCTTATGCCCAAACCCTCACACACTCTCTTCATGATCTTCCCCACGAACTCACTTCCATTATCACTCCATACCATTCTTGGCAACCCAAACCTAGGGAAATATTCTTTGAGGAGGACTTTAGCTGTGGACGAGGCAGTATTATCTTTTAGGGGGTATGCCTCTACCCATCTAGAAAAGGCACAAACAACTACAAGGACGTATTTCAGATTGTTGCATCTTTCCATGTGCATAAAATCCAATTGCAGAACCTCGAACGGATACGTCGGAGGTGCAAATTGACCAGCAGGAGTTGGAGTTCCCTTACCTGGATTATACACGAAACTCACCATACAATTCTTGACCACATTCTCAGCACATTTAGGAATTCCAGCATTCTGCCATACTGGAGCCAACAATTTACAAATTCCTTTCGCACTAATGTGAGACAACCCATGTGCCATCGTTGTAGAAACTAAATGGGGGGCACTACCAACCAGAATATAAGATCCTTAAGTATTGCCCGGCGGTGTCGCCTCTTGAACCCACAAAGAAGTTAAACTATTGAAGAGGCAGGCGCTGGAGACTGGAAGGCAGGAAACAAGGATTTTATTCTCTCCGGAGGAGAACACAACGAAACGGACAGAAGGTATCGTTCTGAGGTGCTCTAACTGCATCCCTGAGGCCTGGCCTCTTATACACACGTTTATCTGTTTATTGCATGTAACACATTTTCGTCGATACTTTGATGTACGGAAAGACATCCTTAGAATCCCCCCCTTCCCAGCCCGTTCCCACGCAAGATTACAGTGGAAGTCCCCGCCCCGTTCACAACAGGTGATGATCATCGCGCAGCTGGATATTCCGCCGATCCACGGAGTGTGTGGGTTTCGATCGGATCTCGTGGGATGGGGGGGGGCTTTGATCATCTCGGGGGTCCTTTGAGGAGGGAAGCTTTCTATTGTACGGGGAGGGGCAAGGGATTGGTATCGGCAGAGCTGGGTGTCGGTCTGGGAACGGGGAAGACAGACGGGCACACGGGAAAAAGGGGTTTGCATCAAAGGGCCGGGGATCATAAATGGGAAGAAGGGAGGTGTCGCGCTGGGAACAGGATGAGGGCCTGGGGCAGAGCAGCGCCGAAGAGGGGTTTTATGATTCGCAGCAGGTGCAAGCAGGGGGTTGCCAGCGAAGCTAGGAGGGAGAGAGAGGCGCGCTGGCTCTCGGCGAGAGCAGGGAAGCCATGGTGCCCAAAATGGCGGCTGTTTTGCGCGCTAATAAGGTTTAAGGAGAGCAAGAGGGCGCCGATAATGTTGACGGTTTCAGCCCAACTTTCAACAGTCCTCCCTTTTCAACATATCTAGCCACCTTGCTTTACTCAATGTCAATTTTCATCAAATTCCTAACTTCGGTATCATACAATGCTCTCATATGTTCGCTTCCAATGTCCACAGTTTTGGGAAAAATACAACTCGTACATAAAGAACACATAGGTGGCAAACATTGAATTCCTAAGCATAGGCCACATATTACAACTACGGGAATCAGGATAATGGTGAGCAGTCTCCAGCCCCAGCTTTTGACGGTGTCCCAGAACCAACCACCAAGCGACCATTCTTCTTGCTCTTGGTGAACTTCCGAAGAGAGTCTGTGAAGATGTTCGATGGCTTTGTACACTGAGGGTGAGTTGTCCGGTATGTATGTACAACAGCTGGACCCAATAATGCGGCAAGCTCCTCCACGGTCCGCCAGAACCACATCTAGAACGAGGCGGTTCTGCAGAGCCACCAAACGGACCGCTTGGAGCTCGGCAGTGTTGTTGGCAAAGATGCCCGCTGTGATGTTCATGGTTGTCTCGACCGCCTGAGTCAAATGTCGGATGGCACGGCTGTTTGCCATCGGGCCCCAGAGGGGGACGAGTCCTTTCATAGCATCGAGGAACTGCGCCCCTGTTGAGTCGGCTTGTTCAATGTCTTTGGCTCGTTTTTGCCGGTGGTGATTCGCTGGGGCTACATAAGTCGGAGGAAGGACGAAGGAGATGTAGCAAGTGCCCCCCCAGCCTTTGGGGAGCCAGGTGTAGGCCTTCGTGCCGCAGATGAAGTACATGTTTGGGGATGACACAAAGGAAGGTGGATCCGTGGAGTCCAAAGTTCTGGTAAAGCGGCAAGCGCTGCGACCCACCAGCTGTGTCCCAAGTCCTTCTACACACATGTGGCCTGTGACGTTGATGACCGTCAGGGCCACAGTCAGAGTGGCAGCCGTTCGTTTCCGCAGATAGGAGAAGGTGGGTCTGGTTGGATTGTTGAACACCTGCATTTCGATTCGTTCTTTAGTCGGAATGTCCATTTGGTTCGAGTCGCTGGGGGTCAGCGGGCAGAAGTGTGTCTTTGTCTTGTTTCGCCCGGCCCCGTGAGAAGAATGTGCTGCAGTTCTGCTGGAGGTGGCATTGCCCGTATAGCTTTCTTGCAGGAGGATCAGCCAAGCAAGGCAGGAGCCGTGGACAGAGAAGGGTGAAGGGATGAATGGTATTGAATGTCCAGCGGCATGGGGTAGCAACCCACAGATCCAGCAGTTGGTGGTATTGGTGGCAAGATTGTGCTGGTGAAGTAGCTGCACGAAAGAGTTGTTCCAAAACTCCTTTCGTCTCTCTCTTAGTTGAGGAGAGAGCGAAATTAGATAATGTTCCTTCATGGTGGTAGGCTGAGCAGTGGTTAGGAATGTTTCGTGAGCAGGTGCATGTTCTTCCATAATCCAGAGCGTAGTCATGAGGAGAAAACAGAGGAGGATTACGATGAAGAGTGCAATTGT
Source organism: Lissotriton helveticus (assembly GCF_964261635.1). Classification (NCBI taxonomy): domain Eukaryota; kingdom Metazoa; phylum Chordata; class Amphibia; order Caudata; family Salamandridae; genus Lissotriton; species Lissotriton helveticus. The sequence goes on from NC_136058.1 coordinate 265,590,301, forward strand.
CTTTGAGCTATGGAGTCTGTCTATTCTCGGATTTCTGTAGTGGGTATTTCCTGCTGTCTCCGTCGGCTTCTTATTTGGCGCTTCCATCATCTTCTTATCTGGCGCTTCCATCATCTTCGTCTTCAAGGTGCTCGGTAGTGGGCAGGACCACAGACTTAGTTTTAGCTTCTCTCCAGGTAACCCTTGGTAGTTTGGGTCACCGTTCTGAGATCCTTTAACTTAGTCCGTGGCCTACTTAGCCGAAGCTCCCTCCTTTCGACGCAGGAAATACCCTTCTCGAGATGGCACAGTGGGATCAGGATGTTTTGAAAGTTCAAGTGTCTCAGTATCAGGGTAGCAGTTCAACGATGGTCGGTCCTGGTTCAGGAGCTCTTCTTGGGTGCTGACGGTGGCTGTCGTGGCCAGGGCTGGAGAGACCCTTTTGCAGTGATGAGCGTGCAGCCAGTGTTTCTTCCCCTCCACTCGAAGTGCGGTCCGAGTGGTGATCAGCACTTGCCAGGGGCCCGTCCACCGGGGTTCCAAACTCTTTGATCGCTGAAAATTTCGGATCAGCACGAAGTCCCCCGGCTGGATGGCGTGACCCGGACCCCTGGAAGCATCGGGGATGGCCTGCTGCACCTGCTGATGAAGGACAGACAAAGTTTCAGTCAATTTGTACAGATAATCAGACATTAGGACATCCGGAACGTCATGAATGGAAGTTGGTTTCGGGGCAGACCAGACGCTCATGGGTCGACCGAAGACAACTTCATAAGGGGTTAAGTGATGTCGGGTGGGGGTAGAGCGCATCGATAGCAATGCCAATGGGAGGGCGTCTGGCCATTTCAGGCCCGTCGTAGCCACTATTTTGGCCAGTTTAAGCTTTAGTGTGGCATTGTGTCGTTCGACAAGCCCAGCAGATTGAGGGTGGAAGACTGCGTGGAATTTCTGTTTAATACCCAGCCCATTTAGGATGAGCTGGATAACGTTGGCTACAAAGTGGGGGCCATTATCACTCCATAAAACACGGCAGAGGCCATAACGGGGGAAAAACTCCTTTAACAGAACCTTTGCAGTGGCCATAGCGGTGTTGTCACGGGTTGGATATGCTTCCACCCACTTGCTAAATGCGCACACCACGACTAGTACATATTTCAGGCCTTGGCATCTGTCTAGCTGGATGTAGTCCATCTGCAGGACTTCAAATGGGTGGTTTGGGACCCCAAATCCCCCCCGGGGTACTACAGTTCCTTTCCCGGGGTTGTGTTGCAGGCATATTAAGCATTGTTGGACCAGGCGTTTGGCGGAATCTGGGATCTTGTCATTGTGCCAAACCCTGGAGACAAGTTCGATCATGGGGGCTGATCCTATGTGGGCAGGGGAGTGTGCCATGGTTAATATGGGAATCAAGTACGAATCAGGTAGCAACCATCTGTTCGTGTCTTTTGTCCGCCAGCAGCCTTCATCGTCTTTCAATCCCACCCGTGTCCATTCAGTCAATTCGTGTTGTGTGCTAGTCGTTTGTATGTCTCTAATTGTGTCCTTGGCGTCAGTCCAGTTTTCTGCTTGTGACCTGGTCACGTACATATGTGTTGTCGTTCTATTTTCAGCTGTCGTTCGGGCGGTGATGTCGGCTAGTGCATTTCCCTGTCCAATAATGTCTGTTACTTTCTTGTGTGCCTGGCATTTGATAACGGCAAGTTTGTTGGGGAGGAGGACAGCTTCGATTAAGGCGGAGACTAAATCCCCGTGCAAAATGGGTGTGCCGTGTGAGGTCAAGTATCCTCTCTCCCTCCAGAGGAGCCCAAAATGGTGAACCACCCCGAAGGCATACTGGCTGTCGGTGTAAATGTTCGCTGTGGTTCCTGTTGCCAGGATGCAAGCTCGCGTCAAAGCAATCAGTTCCGCTGCCTGGGCAGATCGCTGGGCGATGCGGGCTGTTTCTACTACAGTTCGGGCCGTGGTGACTGCATAGGCAGCGGAAGTGGTACCATCGGGGAGTTTGATGCAAGAACCGTCCACCCACAGCTCCCCGTCGGGGTCAGGGAAAGCCGTGTCTCTGAGATCGACCCTACTCCTGGTCTGTTCGTCCGTAAGAGTCACGCAGTCATGTACGGGGTGCACATTGGGATCGTTCTCTGGCAAGGGTAACAGAGTTGCTGGGTTCAATGTGGTGCATCTTTTCAGGGTGATATGGGGGGCAAGCAAGGTCAGTTCGTATCCAGTCAGTCGTGCACTCGTCAGATGTTGCGTCTTGGTTTGGTTCAGGAGGGTGTCGACTGCATGGGGTACCAGTACCGTGAGGGAATTCGAGAGTACAATCCCCTCACTCTGTCGGATAGAGACTGCAGCAGCAGCTACAGCTCGAAGGCAGGCAGGCAAGGCTCTGGCGACAGGGTCAAGAGTGGCAGAGAAGTAAGCGCACGGTCGTTGCTTAGGGCCGATGGCCTGGGTCAGGACAGATAAAGCGCACCCCTCCCTTTCGTGAGTGTAAAGGGAGAAGGGCTTTCTGTAATCAGGGGTACCCAGGACAGGGGCTGAGCAAAGAGCATCTCGCAGTTCTGTGAAGGAAGTTTGACACTCGGGAGTCCAAGGGAGTGGGAAAGGGACGTCTTTGTTTAGCAGAGAAAGCAGTGGTTTTACAACGAGGCTGAAGTTTGGTAACCATTGTCGGCAGAAGGAGGTGAGGCCTAATAGGGAGCGAACCTGCTTCTGGGTTTTAGGGACAGGGGTATCTAGAATGGTTTGGATTCGATCAGGGGTGAGTTTTCTTCCATCTTTGGACAAAAGGTGGCCTAGGTAAGTGACCTGGGGTAGGCAGAATTGCAACTTCTTCTTGGAGACCTTGTGGCCATTTTCCGCAAGGAAGTGCAAGAGTTGAATGGTGGCGGTAACCGCTAGAGGGGTGGTGTCGGCTGCCAAAAGGATGTCATCGACATATTGTACCAACACCACCCCGTCGGGTAACTGGACTTGGTCTAGTTGTCTTTTGAGGGCCTGGCTGTAGATGCTAGGGCTTTCCGTGTAGCCTTGAGGAGCTTGGCAAAACCTATATGAGCGGGCTTTTAGGGTAAAGCCGAAGAGATATCGGCTGTCCGGGTGGATGGGGATGGAGAAGAATGCGTTCTTGAGGTCGATGACGGAAAAGGTGGTGGCAGTGGATGGAATCAAGGTCAGGATGGTGGTGATGTCTGAGACCACGGGGTACTGGGGTACCACCACTTTGTTGATCTCTCGGAGGTCGATGATGAAACGGTATGCTTTCTCATCTCCCTCTCCCTGCTTCTTGATAATGGGCAAGATAGGGCTGTTGCAAACGTTGCTAACCACTTCCTCTACCACTCCTGCGTCTATCAGTGACTGGATAATCATTACCAATGCCTTCTCGCCCTCTGGCGATATCCGATATTGTGGGAGTTTTGGGAGTGTTGCGTCTGGTCGGACAGTAATGTGCACTGGGTCAATTAACATACGCCCTACGTCCGAATCCGCTTTGGCCCACAGATACGGAGGTAGAGTGTCAAGCAGGGACGCGTCAACGTCGGTGATGGAAAACATGTGTCGGGGGGAACAATGTCTAAGCAGAACGGGGTTGTCGTAAAGAAACACTCGAACTCCATCTTGAGAACACCTAATCGTCGCTCGGAAGTGTTTCAGTAAGTCAAGTCCCATAATGGCGTCAGGGCTATTGGAGGAAAGCAAGAACGTGGTGTCGGTGGTGTTGTTTTCTACGTCAAAGAGAATCGGGGCAGACAAAGGGTTGGTGGAGGGCGTTCCATCGAAACCTGTCGATGTTATGAGTGAGCCAGACAAGGGTGCCCTTGGAATCAGTCGTTTAGATAACGCACTACGTGTTGCGCCAGTGTCTACCAGAAATGGAGACTTGGTACCCAGGACCTTAGCAGTGACATAAGGGCCCTGCTGGTCAACATAGAGCTCGACTGGATCCCTCCCTCGCCCTTGGCTGTCCTATGCGAAGGTGTGAGTGTCGTCATAGTCAGATTGTTGATATTGGTTCTGCCTGGGTCGATCGAACGTATTTGGTCTGCTTGATCTGTCATTAGTCGCGTCATTTGGGGGCCCTCGTTGTTGTCCCCTAGGTCTCGGTCCGTTTGTTACATCCCTGGGGTCTTTGCTTCTGATCATTTCCAGAAGAACTGGGCACTGGGATTTCCAATGGCCAGTCCCTTTGCAGAAAGCGCACTGGTCTTCTCTAAGGTCTGTGCGTCCACTGTAGGAAGTCAGAGTGCGGTCCTGGGGAAATGTAGTCTTAGGGACGTTTGTCTGGTAGTTTCCTCGGTATTGGTCTCGTCCTATAGTCACCCCCTGCAGTTTGGCAATCATCACCCTCTCTTTTAAGTCTTTCTTCTTTTTCTCTGTCGCCCTATCGTTTTCATTTTTCTGATGCTCATAATATTGGGCCATTTGGAGAATCGCTGTAGGTTTGGAGGCTGCCCAACTACTCTCGCTGGCCGGTAGTTTCTGGGAGATTTCCGATGATAGGCCCTTAACATAATTCTGGACAAACAGATGGTGTCCGGTTGCAGTGGTCATGTCCTGGCCGCTGTAATCGGAGAACACCGTTTCAAACCGGGAGAAGTATTCCGATACATCCTCCTGGGGTTTTTGGCGACAGGCTGTTACTATCGACCAGTCCACTTTCTTTTCTGGGATTAGGGTTTTTAATTTCTCTACGATTTTATCTGGGAGGTCTAGAATGGATTTCAACGGCTTTTGTCCTGGTCCCCGTTGTTTGTCCAGGTCATCGAGTTGTGACCAGGTATGTCCAAACAGCTCAAGGTGGTCGACTTTCCGGATTTGCTTCCACACATCAGCTGGTAGACATAACCCGAAGAACAAGTCGATGTCAGCCAGGGTCATGATCGTTGAACCCAGGGCTGTACCCAATTCAGTATAGAAGGCAGTGGGGTTTTTACGTAGGTCGGGTAGAGATTTCCGGAATGTCAGTATCTTTTGCCGGTCCCACGGCTGGTAGACCCAATTGTACACTACCCTTCCCTTCGCATCTTGGTTGTTTGCATCATCGTGAGTCCCTGTACCCCGAGGAGGAACCCAGTAAGGGGCAGCCTCACGTATCGGCATCATGGTGTTAGATTGCTCGGTTGGTGGTTCAGTCACTACGGGGGCTGCGGATTTAGCTCCCGGTTTTCGTTCAGTGAGGTGGCGGAAAACCTCAAGCGTACGCGTAAGGAGGTCCGACACATCACACTCGCCCTCATCCCCGATATCGACCTTCCGGTATAGAGTCCTTAGACTCTCGGGACCTTTGTCTCGATATCGGTCCTCGTATGCATTCAAGACATGATAACACAGTCGTACGGTAAAATGTCGTCTGTGACTCCCTATATACGAGCTGAACATATCTGCGATGTACTCTTCATCATCCTTCCTTTCTACCAGTGTCCTTGCTATTTTGTCGATCCCCGCTCGCTCATCTTTGTCTAGCCTGTTTGTTCTTGCAGGGCCAGCCCCTCGAGTCTCATGGTCGTCTAACGTTGTTGTTGGTGCGGGTTTTAATACAAGGGGTTCGGCTGGCACAGAGGCCATTGGGGCCGACGCTGTGGCGGTACCTTCGTTTGTACCTGGGGGTGGCGCGTGCTGCGCCAAGGGTTGAGAAGGGGCATATGGAGGGGGCATGTAGATGATAGGAGGACCTAACAGCAGGTCCTCATTGGCTTGTCGTTTCGAGGGTAAATCAGGGTAGAGCATGGAGGGGGTTCTAACCGGACACTGGCTTGGCGTTTCCATTTCTAGTTTCTGTTTAGCTTTCTCTCTTTCTTTTATCTCCTTTTTTAGTCTCTGAGCAGCTAGGTGGGCTGCTTTTTGCAGCTCTTTTTCCAACCTACTCTCAGTTTTCTTTTTACGTTGTTCAGTTTCTTTTCGCCACATGCCGAAGCTGTCAAGCATAGTAGGTGTTGTCTTGTTTTTACCCAGGGCAGTTTCTAGCGTTTTTATTTTATCATCATCGAAGGATCCTATCAGGGGCCATTGACTTTCTTGACCCTTTTTTGTATATTTATGCCATAGTTTACTATAGGCTATAGCGGTCAATCCATGCTTCATGAACATGTCCTTATTAGGGGTGCCTTCCAGTGGGGCTGGATGGTCCATCTCTAATAGGCGGTCCGGGCTAAACAGGCTACTAATCAGTGGGGAGAAGACAGACATGACGGCTCGTAACGAGGGACTAAAAAGTCAGCACTGCCTATCTTATCACTAGGTGCAAAGACTGGACAGAATATTTCTATTCTACGTTGTTTGCAGGCAGTGAATACCTCATGGATCAAGATAACAAAAGACCAATAAATAACAATGGGGAGAATGAGTAGGTCCGCAAAGATCTGCATTACCTACCCTTTTCACTATCTGCAAAAAGGGTGGTCTCTTCCCTGTTTGCAGACAGGGAATCTCCAGGAAACAATAGTTTGCGAACAACAGTTCAGTTTCAAGTGATTATTGAGTGGGGGAGAAAAAATAAGCACGGCTTCTGCCCTACCTATCCTCCACTGCTTGCAAAGAGAGAGCCCGTTGTTTCTCCGTTTGCAGACAGTGAATCCCTCATAGATCAAAATGACAAAAAGACCAATAAATAACAATGGGGAGAATGAGTAGGTCCGCAAAGATCTGCGTTACCTACCCTTTTCACTATCTGCAAAAAGGGTGGTCTCTTCCCTGTTTGCAGACAGGGAATCTCCAGGAAACAATAGTTTTGGGAACAACAGTTCAGTTTCAAGTGATTATTGAGTGGGGGAGAAAAATAAGCACGGCTGCCGCCCTACCTATCCTCCACTGCTTGCAAAGAGAGAGCCTGTTGTTTCTCCGTTTGCAGACAGTGAATCTCCAAATAAATAAAAAGAGCAATACTAGTATTTTTTAACAAACAAGCAATCAAGCAATTTTTTCGCAACTTGTCGTGGTGACACGACCTTACCCGGACCGCATGGACAGTTTCCTGTCTTCCGAATCCAGCGCCCGATCGTCCTCTCTTCTTCGTTATCCTCGCGGCACTCCTGATGGTTCCCAGTCAGGACCGTAGATCACTCGAGAGAGGTCTGTTCGGAACCAGTGAAGTTCGGATGATCGGCTGTCAGACGAGGGTCTATCGGACAGACGCGTTCCCGATCGTTGCAGTCGTTCACTTTGTCGTCAGGACCTCTCCCACTGGATCCATGGGTCGCTGATGGGCCCCACGCTTGGGACGCCAATTGTAGAAACTAAATGGGGGGCACTACCAACCAGAATATAAGATCCTTAAGTATTGCCCGGCGGTGTCGCCTCTTGAACCCACAAAGAAGTTAAACTATTGAAGAGGCAGGCGCTGGAGACTGGAAGGCAGGAAACAAGGATTTTATTCTCTCCGGAGGAGAACACAACGAAACGGACAGAAGGTATCGTTCTGAGGTGCTCTAACTGCATCCCTGAGGCCTGGCCTCTTATACACACGTTTATCTGTTTATTGCATGTAACACATTTTCGTCGATACTTTGATGTACGGAAAGACATCCTTAGAATCCCCCCCTTCCCAGCCCGTTCCCACGCAAGATTACAGTGGAAGTCCCCGCCCCGTTCACAACAGGTGATGATCATCGCGCAGCTGGATATTCCGCCGATCCACGGAGTGTGTGGGTTTCGATCGGATCTCGTGGGATGGGGGGGGGCTTTGATCATCTCGGGGGTCCTTTGAGGAGGGAAGCTTTCTATTGTACGGGGAGGGGCAAGGGATTGGTATCGGCAGAGCTGGGTGTCGGTCTGGGAACGGGGAAGACAGACGGGCACACGGGAAAAAGGGGTTTGCATCAAAGGGCCGGGGATCATAAATGGGAAGAAGGGAGGTGTCGCGCTGGGAACAGGATGAGGGCCTGGGGCAGAGCAGCGCCGAAGAGGGGTTTTATGATTCGCAGCAGGTGCAAGCAGGGGGTTGCCAGCGAAGCTAGGAGGGAGAGAGAGGCGCGCTGGCTCTCGGCGAGAGCAGGGAAGCCATGGTGCCCAAAATGGCGGCTGTTTTGCGCGCTAATAAGGTTTAAGGAGAGCAAGAGGGCGCCGATAATGTTGACGGTTTCAGCCCAACTTTCAACATCGTAACCACCGCAAGCACATATGCATCCGGCAACATCCATCTTTGGTGTTCTGATAACTCAACCCAACAACCAGTCGAATCCAATCTACCCGTAGTTTCTCTCCACACACTCTTTTCACTTTCAGTGGCTTCAGCCTGGATTGATTTCACACTCTCAATCGTATCTTCACACATTCCAGCTGCACCAATCCATCTCGCAGGGCCTGCAACATACATTCGACTCATCACATTTCTCGCTGTTTCTTTCGTGACTTCATCCGCAAACGCATTACCACGACCAACATCATCCGTAACCTTCCGGTGAGCACTACACTTCACAATTGCAACTTGCTTCAGCAAAGTAAGTGACTCCAGAAGCTCATTCACCAACTGCCCGTGTTGGATCTTAGTCCCATGCGATGTGAGAAATCCTCTTTCTTTCCACAGGCATCCAAAACTGTGTGCTACACCAAACGCGTACTGACTATCGGTATACACATTCACTCTCTTTCCCTCAGATAAAATACATGCTCTCGTTAATGCAATCAACTCTGCTGCTTGCGCCGAATTATAGCTCACTCGTGCAGTTTCAACGATAGTACATAATGTCGTCACGGCATATGCTGCGGTCGTATCATCATTTGGGAGCTTGCAGCATGACCCATCAACCCATAGCGTACCATCAGGATCTGAAAGAGGAGTATCTTTTAAATCGACTCTCCCCTTCGTTTCTTCCTCCGTCCTAAGAAAACAATCATGCTGTTCCTGACCATCTGTGTCCACAGAAATCGGCAACAATGTCGCTGGATTCAATACATTACACCGCTTGATGTGTATATTGTGAGAAGTTGGCCTGATATATAATGTTCACTATTCTAGTGAGCACTTTGTATCAGTCCAAACAACCCTTATTGATGATTGGTTGTAAGTCAACCTTATAGACCAGCTATCCTAGTAGCATGGATACGAGCAGTCTAAGGCTAAGACTCTAGAGGGCGTGTTAAGCCAGCTGTTTTACCATCACATTACCCCTTGAACACCAAGTGAAAGGACACCACACAAGTTGTTATGAAAATAAACAGATATTTATTTATAACAAGACTACCCTGAACTCTTTATGAGTCAGGGAGCTAAGCACACAACAAAACTCTTACGAAAATACTTTAAGTCGCACAATTTACACAAATGCCCTAGGGGCACGAAAAACCATATACTCAGTAAGTGGAATGCGAACTTGCTAGCAGGTAAGTAATACTTTTCTAGACTCAGGAATCGCTAGGCCTACAATTCTAAACACTGGGATTAGATGCAGGAGGCCTGTGGACGTCGTGTGCAGAGTGGGAACTCTCACGCGTAAGGCGGGAAAAAGTCTATGGAGGCTAGCAGTTGCAAAGTTACTGTTCTCGGGCGAACCCGACTAGGTGGGTCAAAAACAAGAGTGGATCCGAACACAAGGAGTGTTGGACTATGCTGGAGCACCGGAGTACTCGGTTTACCTAGCCCAGGGGCTGAGGCTGCATAGGGTTGAAGTCACGTCGGAAACCCTCGTTGATGAACCAGGAGCCTGAAGTGGAAGTTGCTGGCAGGCGGATCAGGGAAGAGGAAGACCTGAAAGCAGAGGGGACCAAGTTCTGAATCACTAGCCAGTGATTAGATGGGCACCAGAGTGGCACCGGGCGAAGTCACCTCGACCAGGTGAGTGGGCGCTGCTGGGCTCTGCAGTCTCTAGGACCAGGAGGCGTTGTCGGCGACCAGGATGGAGGTGCGAGCTGTCCCACGAAGGTCTCTGCTGTCGACGTCGCTGGACCCAGGATTGGGGCAACAAGTCTTGGCAAATGCAAGGCCCACGCGGTGGACCTAAAATGGCGTCTTGAGTGGACCAGGAGGGTCCAGGGTGCTCCTCTGTTGGAGGGGAGCAAGGGCTAGTCTGGAGCAACCAGACCAGCAGTAGTTGTCGTCGTGGAGCGTCGTGAAGGGGTCACTAGCCAACGGGCAAGTGACCTGGACAACGCGGTGGGCAGCAAAGAGCAGAAGGGCCCCACGCAGATATCGTGGATGCAGGGGGGCTGAACTTCGTTGCTGGAGCTGCTCAGGGTCGGGGCTTCTCTTACCCCAAAGCACTCAGTCGAGGGTCACTCGGGAGTCGTGCTGGACAAGCGTCGTGCAGTTCTGAAGATGGCCGGTCCCTCGAGGTCTCGTCGCACCCACGGGTCATAGCTGGGCTGATGATGTGGGTTGAGGTCAGAGGTGCCAGGGAAGCCGGTTCTCGTCGTGCTGGAGCAGTCTTGATCCGAAGGAGAGACTGGCAACAAACCGCGATACTTGGTTGGTGCCTGCTGCTGCAGGGTGACTACTCCTTAGTCACAAGGGAGAAATCTTGAGAAGAGTCTTGAGTTCCTTTTTGTAGAAAGTAGTTTCAGGATTCAAAGATGATCTGATTTGGAAGGGGGCCAGTTCCTACCTTTATCCTGAAAAAGGGGGCTGGCACGCGACTAGGCCCTGCCCTATGGGTGGGACCAGGAGGGGGGTGGTTACACCCCTCTCCTTTGGTGGGCTTTCCCCAGGCCAGGGGCTGGAGTGCCCCTGGAACTGGTTTCAGCCGGCCTATGCACAGTGAGCACCGGGGTGCCACTTGCAGTCACCTTCCTCTAAAGCCCTGCCTACCTAGGATACACAAAATCCTGTCTGGGACGGTGCTGGCACCGCCCCTGACAGGAAACCCTTTGTCCTTGCCTCCTGCTCTGGGAGGACTCCCAGCAGCAGGAGGGCAGACTTGTGTCTCGGTGGCAGCATCCATTTTGTGGAGCTAAGGCTATGTCTGACTTTAACCGGGGTTACAGGTTACATACATGTCGTGTCCCTCTAGAAGGGTGGAATGCTAACCCCGTCGCCAGAATTTGCGAGGGGTTAGTATTCCAATTCGTATGACACCTTACTCGACATGTTTTGATAAAGCGATACCAGAGTTGGCATATAACCGCGAGGATTATAATGCACTTAAGAGTATATGGTATGCGTTATCATGGAACAGCTATTAGGACTTGGTTCCGCAAGCTGCAAACGGGCTCAGCTCATGCCAGAGCACCATCTCACATGATTCCAAGCACTCTGCCTTCAGGATTGTTAAGGCCTGCCATAGGAGTGACTGATAGGAATACATGTGTCCATTTTAGGGTTAGATATAGGTATACTATATCTAAAGCAAAGGGTGATTACACCACCTTGCCCCAGCTGTCGTGCAGCCAGTTGTGTCAGATTTGGATGGCCAGCCAGGGGTGGCATAATACATGCTGCAGCCCCTGGTAGGCCCTGGGTACACCTATGCCCTGGGTACCTAAGGTACACTGTACAGGGACTGATAAGGTGACTCAGTATCCAATTAGATATGTACCTAAGGTACATGGAATCCATTTTACAGAGAGAGCAGTAGGCCTGGGGCCCTGAATAGCAGGGTCCCAGGTCAACTAAGTCAGAAAACCAGCAAAACACCAGGCAAAAAGTTGGGGGCAACCATAGTCAGGGATCTACCTTCCTACATATATGACTAGCCAAAAGCGTCAACTCATAGCCCGACAATCTCGCACTAGTAAGGTGCTGAGTCTTGGTTCTATTTAACAAAGTATCCACTGCATATGGAACCAACACAACCAACGTGTTATCCATCACCAATCCAGCAGACTGTCGGATAGAAACAGCCGCTGCCACTGTAGCTCTTAAGCAACTTGGCAATGCTCTAGCTACCGGATCTAAAGTCGACGAGAAATACGCACATGGACGCTCCTTATCACCGAATTGTTGAGTCAAAACTGACAATGCACAACCCTCTCTCTCGTGGACGTAGAGTGTAAAAGGCTTACTGTGGTCAGGAGTACCCAACACTGGAGCAGAACACAACGCATCACGCAATTCAGAAAAACTTTTCTGACAATCGTCAGACCAAGGAAGAGGGTTCGGTATATCCTTACAAGTCAATTCCAACAGAGGTTTTGCCAACAAAGAAAAGTTCGGAATCCACTGTCTACAATACGACGTGATACCCAGAAAAGCACGTACCTCTCTCTGCGTACTTGGCACAGTCATTTGAGCAATTGCTTGAATTCGTTCTGGGGTCAAGCTTCTTCCCTCCTTCGATAAGAGATGACCTAAGTAGGTCACCTCTTGGTGGCAATACTGCAACTTTGGAGGTGACACTTTATGATGCAAGTCAGACAAATGTCGTAACAAAGAAAGAGTAGCTCCTTTACAAGTTTCTTCCTCATCAGCAGTCACTAATAAATCGTCAACATACTGAATAAGAGCAGTACCAGCAGGCAGCACAAGAGTATCAAGCTGAGTTTTCAAAGCCTGGCTATAAATGGAAGGACTTTCGCAGTAGCCTTGAGGAGCGCGTTTAAACCGGAAGCTTCGGCCTCCTAAAGAGAAGCCAAAAATATCTCTACTCTCCTCAGCAATTGGAATACTGAAGAAAGCATTCTTCAGATCTATAACCGAAAACCAGGCAGCCGAAGCAGGAATCATAGTCAGCAAAGCAGTAATGTCCGGAACAACAGGAAATTGTGGCACAACAATCTTATTAACCTCTCGAAGGTCGATCACAAACCTGTAGACAGGTGGCTGAGAAGAGTCAGTGCGCTTCAGGACAGGCAAAACGGGACTGTTACACACATTACCTCTCGTTTCTTCAATCACACCTTTCTCAACTAAATCATAAATGATTGCTAAAAGCGCTCTTTCACCATCGCTAAAAATCCTGTATTGGGGGATGCGTGGCAATTTAACATTCGCTTTAAGCGTTACAACGTAAGGTGGAATCTCCAAAAGACCCACATCATTAGGACCAGTAGCCCAAAGAGTATCAGGGAGAGAACGCAATTCCGGTGGAAGCCAATCTTTAGACAAATACATCGGAGAGATCACTTTCTTACCCAATGTAAGCTGTACTCCTGAAGGAGAACAATGCAATGTTGCATTCAACCTTTTCAACAAATCCAAATCTAACAAATTCTCACCACAACCTGTCGTTAAAATGAGAGGTGCTTCCAATTCACAAGGCCCTATAGAAAGAGACAAGGGACTAGAAACTGGATTACGAACTGGGGCGCCAGAGAATCCTACCGAAACATTCGTTAAGCCAGACAAAGGTGAGCCAGGGAGTTTAGAGTGCATGATAGAACTCTTCGCTGCACCGGTATCCAAAAGAAAAGGCGCTACCACACCTGATGTAACTACTGCAACATAAGGACCACTCTGATCTACTGGAACCGACACTACTCCCTCTCTTTGTCCATGGCTGTCCTAGCAATCATTATAGTTAGCATTCTCACTCGCAACATAATAGTCATCAGCATAGTACTGAGTCGACTGACCAGACGCAATTTTCTGTTGATCAAAACAATTCATAGAATTTTGTGGGGGAAAGGAACGTTCTCCACGTCCTCTACCCCTAAACACTTGCTGAAAACCACCACGACCTCTTGGGGCCGGCATACCAATCGTGCGCTGTCATAAAACAGGGCACTCTTTTTTATAATGACCTTCCTCCCTGCAATACGCGCACTGATTCAAGCCCAAAGGTGGTCTTGGAGGAAAATACCCAGCCGTCTGTTGCGGTCTCTGAAACAATGGAGGTTGCTGAAACTGTGGGCGTTGCTGTGACTCTTGCTGATTCGAGCGAGGCGGATACGCCTGCTGCAAAAGAACCTTTGTCTTTAAGTCTTTCGTCTTTTTCTCTACTCTTTCTTTCTCGTCCTTATCCCTATTCTCGTAGTACTGTGCGGTCGCCAATATCTGGACCGACGAGGAAACAGCCCAAGAACTCTCAGAATCTTTCAACTTATTACAAAGTTCAGGAAGTAAGTTGAAGACAAACTTATCTACGAACAATCTTTGCCCACCTTCCGTACTCATACCCCGACCACTATGGTCTATAAATGTCTCTTCAAATCTAGTGAAGAAATCAGATACACTTTCATCCTTCTTCTGCTTACATGCTGCTAACTTGTCTCAATTTACTCGTAACGCTGGCATCATCGTTTTCATAAGATCTATAAATCTGCCAGGTAGATCTGCCACTAGAGGCTCAGGCTTAGAACCACCAACTTGTCTAGCGTCCGCAGCAGCAATATTGACCCATGAGTCACCTAATTCAATTGCGCGATCCTCATGACGAATCTTTGCCCATAGAGGTTGAGGTACTACATTACCCAACAGCATGTCTATATCTGCCAAAATCATGATGCATGCGTCAACTGTCTGGGACAATTCTTTGTAATAGCCAGCTGGATTCTTACGGGGATCAGGTAGAGATTGTTTAAGGGCTAAAACTTCTACTCTCTTCCATGGCACATGTACCCATACTCTCTGAAAATGAGGCAGAACAGGCGGATTAGCGTTTGCGTCCCGTTCTCTCCAAACTGGGGGAACCTCTCTCATTGGATATTGTCGTACTTTTCTCCTAACTGCGGAATCAGGCTCAAACAGTCGCTGAGAAGGGAAATCGCTCCTAAACGCAAGAACCATCGCACCCGCATCCTCAATCCCGGAACCCACTATCGTCCCTTTCGCAAACTCAGACTGGACATTTAGCAACTCTACCGGGACTGAACCCAAATCATTATCTGCCCATTCCTCACGGAGGAAAGTACACATTACATCAAACACATATCTCTGCTTGGGTGCTTCCCACTGCAGGAAGACATCCATAACCAACTCTAAATTATACCTCGAAACATTCGAAATCCACCTGCGAACCAGGAGATCCAACACTGTCCTCTCTTCGGGACTAGGTAACTGACTACGCAGTTGTTTACGCGCAGAAACGGAGGTCATACTCGACGACCCAAAGAAAGGAGACAAAAGACCAGTAACAGTTTTGGTCATTCTTTGTCGAGCAGAAGGAGAAGCTGTCATAAAGACGGGAGACAAAGTATTTTGAGGTGATAGAAACATAGCAGTAGTAGGAAGAGAAATCGAAGGTACAGGAGAGTAAGATGAAGAAGTTTGAGGCAGAACTGATAGCAAAGTCGGCGGCCCCAGAGGAGGCTGCACCGTAGGAGGAGAAACTAACTGAGGAGGGGCTGGCGGTTGAGCAGGACCAGGAGGCGGAACAACTGGAGGTGGAGGAGGTGCCGTAGCGTTCTGTGCATAAGGGGGTGGTAACCTCAATAGATGCGACATTAAAGGGTCCTATTCAGGGTCCTTTGTTGCCTTCTCAAGAATAGGTGGCAATGCTGGGTAACATATATCAATAGCCATATTATGTTGCCTATCTGATACATCAATTGCTTTATCTTCTTTGTCTTCTTTAAACTGCCTGGCAGCTTGCATTATCAACAACCCCTTTTCTCTCTTATCTTTTTTAGCTTGTTTGATTTCTCGTTGTCTGGCTTCTTTACGCCAAAGGCGAAAGGAGTCAAACATTGCCGGGCGGGCTTTCTTTCTAAACAATTTCGTTTCTAAGTTATCCAAAATCTCAGTATCAAAACTACCATATTGGGGCCATCGTAAAACCCCATCTTTTCTGGTATAGCGGACCCATACTTCATTGAACGTAATGGGGCCCACGCCGTGTTTAGAATAAAGTCCATAAGTCGGCGTTCCAACTGGAGGTATCGGGCATGAATCCTCCAATCGGGAATCCTTGTTACAACCACAACAGAATATTCTCCTAATTTTGCTAAGACTAGGCATCTTCGCTCACTAATCTAGCTTCAAACTTTAAGGGATTATCTGCAACGATAGTCTCGCAAATATACGAGTCCCTCGGCTTTGGAAATTGCAATACCCAAATCAAAGACCCAAAGAAAAACTAAGTATTCAAAGAACCAAAAAACAAAGAACAACAAAGAAGTGGGAGCGACCCACGTATACTTAACTAAGGTATCAGTCACGTCACCAGAAGACCCGTCTATCGTCTTGCCTTACAAAGCTGCACAAAGGGGGTCCAAGACAGGGCGGCAGTCAGGGCAGCGGTCCTTCGTAGCCGTCTAGAAAGCGGGAAACCTCGCAGAGAAGACCTTCAGTCCACGTTCGACATACCGGGGTCGATGGAGTGGGGGCCCTCTTCCGGAATTTCCTCACGAAGCTCCTCATGATCTTCAGGCTTGGACCGGTACCGATTGATGTCGCCCCGCGTTGGGCGCCAACTGAAGAACCGGGGGGCATATTAGCAAGGGCAATGTTGCTGCTTTAGCGGCACTTTCCGCCGCTAAAGCGCCATTATTATTATCGCCTGATTAAGAAGCTGTTAGTGACAGCTTACTAGCAATAGCACCTGTGTCCTTCCCGCTTTGCATGTCAGCGATAATCATCGCTAATGACATGCAAAGTGGGCGTACCTCACCTAATCCTGAATGAAATCCCTCGCCACCACAACATCGCCCTGATAACAACGCAACAACAAAAGCTGCAGTGCCCACGTTTATTAACACCTGCTCCAGACCTGACTTAGCTATGCTAACAATGGGAGGTGGATTAACATGTAAAATCCACACTCGCCTATCAGATATGATTACCGTAGCGCACTGCCGTTATCGCAGCTTTTCCTGCACAGATGCGCAGATGCTCAGATGCGGGATATCGCCATCTATCGCTGGAATATACATTGCCATTGTGCATTCCAGCGTTGATAATACAACGCTGAAACATCGATGTACTCCAGCGATAGACAGCGATAATGCACGATTTGCGATAATTAGCACAGGTCCTTGCTGATAAGCCCCCGGGTTATTTAAGACCCGGCGGCGCCAGGGGCACGCCCAAAGTCTTCGGGTTCACCTGTCTTAGAATACAGAGACACAGGACGCTTCTTGGTAACGTCAAAGATCGAATTTATTGACTGCAGCCAGAAACAGAAGTCCTAGAAATCATCACGGTATGAGTTCTCAGGAGACTGCTCACCTTTACAAAGCAAGTCATCCCTTTTTATGCCAAAAATCACATTCCAGACAGAACACCTAATATTTACAAACTGTCCAATCACATGTATCCACAGCAAAAGTATCGCATGCCGGTAAAACCCACTTTTCAGTTGTCCGGCCCATGATCAATCATCGGACAAACCCAACATTCTTCTCTTGACAGGCCGAATGAACCCATAATAAAAGAGGCCACAACCCATATCATAAATAGACCATAAAGAAAGAAACAGAAACAGGTAACAGTAGGATAAGGCATATTTGTGTGTAGTAAAACTTTACGATGCCCTGCGCTCTGATTTTAGTTTTGATCAGCTAGCGGGCAAGAACTGGCTCAGCAAGGTCGGCTTCAGGCAACGAGGTCAATTCACTTCGGGTCATTTAGAAGTCAGCACAAACCCCAGCAAAAGGGCACGAGTCTTAAAGGCTCATTCAGCCGCAGTCATCGGCCTATGTGAGGGCAACCACAAAATGGCTGCCTTATACAGAATGATAACTATGATTCGGAGCAGAATCTTGAAATACACTGCGAATCCTTGTGTGTAACATGGCGAAAACACTCGTACTTGCCGAACTCATCAGTTACGGTTCATTGTTACCAAAATCGTAACGGAACCATGACATTTAAAACACGGGTTCAGAATTTACGGAACCTCAAGCTGACACCGAGACCCTGAAAACATTTTGGGAAACACCTCAAATTAAATGAACACATTTTCTGTTGAACTTAACCGCATTACACGCTGTTCCTCCTCACACTCACAACCTCACTTCCTTATGAGAACTAGCTTTGCACCTTAAAACTTGGGTTTACCCCCAACAGCATAATCCATGGGTTTCATGTTAGACCAAAATATCTCCATGCCGAGTCATCGCCATGCTAATGAAAACAGCAGAATTCTACCCCCCCCCCCTCCAAAAGAAGCTCAGCCCATCCACCCTGCTGGAAGATTTCAGGTCTACTGCACAGCCATTGGACATCTCACACCAGGTTCAAGCCTTACCTCATCCCTCCCAAAAATGCTCTAGCCCCATCCGGAGGGATCTCACATGCAGCTCCACAGAGTGGACGTGTCTCCATCTCGAGACACGTCCACTGGTTCCTATTGGAGGTCAGAATCAAATTCATGAGAGTCTTCTTACTCCCAAAGCCATTGACTTGGGACGCACCAACTTTTTAAAAGAAACCCCAAAACCGGAGGGCAAAGAATCACCAGGTAAAAATCTTGCCTAAAGCTGGTAATCCTCAAAATAGGGAAGACATTAACACTGAACCAAGCCTTCTCATATGTGGCATATTACCAACAAGTAGCGATAATTATCACTAAATATTCTTAGCGACGATTTTTTTATCGGTGCCTATCGCTGGATATGTTAGCGGAGAAAACATGCTATTAGCAACGTTTTTCTCCATTGTGCTAAAATATCCAGCAATAGCGGCGAAATGCGTGAATATCGCTGAGAATACAGTGATATTCACGCATTAGCGACGAAATGCTCTTAGCCATGTTATCCACCTCCCATTGGATAACATGGCTAAGAACTGGTCTGAGCAGGCGTTGGTTTTTGGCGATAGCGGGAATATTTCCATCGCTACGGCGGCCTTGCTAATAGGCGATAGCGACGTTAGCGACTGCTTTCAGTTGCTAACAGGTTGGGTACGCCCACTTGCATGTCATTAGCGATAAATATCGCTAACATGCAAAGCGGGCCTCAAACCGCTCGCTATCGCCTAAAAGCTGTCGCTAACAACAGTTAGCGACAGCTTGCTAATAGAGCGATAGAATTATCGCCGTTTAGCGGCCGGAAACGGCCGCTAAACCGGCGATAATTGCCTATCGTCACCCTTGGTAATATGCCCCATACTTCCTGAAGATATAAAATGAAAAAATTCCTGCTCCCTTTGTTGAAAAACCAGAGGACTTACCCATTCAAAACCAACTCTCCCTGATCCTTGGTAATATTTATTTGGCGGTCTTTCTCGTTCTCCTGTCACTGGGCCCGATTCACAGAATGAATTTAAGACTCAATCCCAAACTTACAACTATTTTGGTATTCACAGAATTAACTTACTACTTTTGGTATTCACAGAAGTTAGGATTTTGTCTTAAGTTTGTCTTAAGACAGACTTAAGACAGACTTAAGACAAAATCCTAACTTCTGTGAATACCAAAAGTAGTGAGTGCATTCTGTAAATACCAAAATAGTAGTGAGTTTAGGATTGAGTCTTAAGTTCATTCTGTGAATCGGGCCCATAGTCTCCCCAACTTGCTGTTACTTTAGCTCAGTAAGGTTGGTTACCTAATTCCTGTTCTTCATTGTTTTTCTTGAGATCTTTAAAGTCCTCTTCTGCTCGTGTGGCACCTTCTCGTTATATACATATGTGTAATAAATATCTAAAATAAAAACTTGAAAAATTCAAAGGGTTTATGGTAATTGAAACATTGCTTAATGGCACCTGC
The DNA here is from genome assembly GCF_964261635.1 of Lissotriton helveticus. NCBI lineage: Eukaryota > Metazoa > Chordata > Amphibia > Caudata > Salamandridae > Lissotriton > Lissotriton helveticus. Next base: position 265,609,734 of record NC_136058.1, read on the forward strand.
TGCCTTTTATGGGTGCTTGTTCGAATGTGGGTTAAAAACTGGGGAGCATCTCTCAAGAAAAAGGAATTAATGCCCATTACAATTATGGATGGATCAGGCCCATGCATCTTGGAACCTAAGTTGGAAGCAGACCAGAGTAAGGTTCATTCATCATCACATGCAGATCCCCTACTGCTGATTATCTGACTTAACACTAATGTAGGAGTTGTGCCGAGGTGTGGGAGGACACAGGGATATCAACATGTCTTGCTGTTCTCTAGTCTCTAGGTATCTGATGTGGGTGTTGTGCCCAGGCATTGGTGGGCACCAGGAGCACATATGTCTTGCTTCTCTGGTGTCAGGGGAACCTCACATAGTAATTGTGCCCGGGTACCAGGACAGCATAAGAAAGGACCTTTGTCTTGTTGCTCTGGTGGCTAGGGGCTCCTACTGTAGATGTTGTGACCAGGTACCGATGGACACAAGGAAAGTCCCTTGCCTTTCTTCTCAGGGTCTAGAGACACACAGTGTAGGAGTTGTGCCCAGGTGTGAAATAGGCACAAGGACAGACTCTTGCATTTCTTCTCAGGTTGTAGTGGTGCATGATGTAGGTGTTGTAACCTGGTCATATGTCTGCAGTAGCAAACATTCTTGTCTTTCTGCTTAGGTGTCTAGTGCCCTGTTGACTCTGCATTTCAGTTTGGTCTCCGGTGGACTCCTGACACACCCATGCTCTCCAGGAGAGATACAGACCTGCAGCGTGACATCCATCTCATCAACACTGAGGCTAGGGGTCTTGCAACCCTCTAACTGCTATCTGTTATTACTGCTCCTAATGTTCCCTGTTAAAGGAAGTGGCAGAGGTAGATTAATTTATTTACCCCAGCTCACTAAAACTCTGGTTGGGTCGCGAACATTAGAACACTTGCACCCTAATTCCACAGTTAAAGATTCCCCACTTAATTACATCACGTACAATCACTGTTCCTCAAATTTAGGGCATTTAGAGTTTGGGGAGCAAGAGGAACAGCATAAATTAATGGTGCCCCCATCCCACCAAACTTGAAAATGTTCTAATCTATTGAGTGTTGGGTTTCCAATGGTTGAGCCTTCTCCTGCACCACTACCGGACACCTACCCAGTAGCTCTACCACCAGAGGGCAGTCAGGTCATAATGGAACTCTCCCTGCCCTATTTACGGTGGGACAGCCATCAGTACATTTTTGGGCCCAGCATCGTGTTCCCATTCAAGGAAATTGATCAATGGCTCGAACATGCATGAAGCAAACTCCCCACTCGTTGGAGCCTTTGAGTTATTGTTTTTAAATAACCTATTCCAGCTGTGGGAGTTTATTATTAAAGAAAAAAAAACCTTGAGTGGGTGCATCAAATATGTTACCCTACCTGCACATCTTCACTGCCTTCAGTGGGGCTAGTGCAGATGGCCTGAAGACAGAGAGATGCTCGTCTAATGGGAGGGGATTTCTAAGTATGACAGGTAGGGTGACCGATTGTGTGTAATTTTCACGGACTATCTAAGAATTCACACTAGTGTCCTTTGTCGGTGATGAATATTTCAACAGACAGCATTCGTCTGGAATTTTAGCATTTGCGCTAAAAGATCGTAATTTTAGCATTTGAGCTAAATTACCTTTTTTTAAATGCAAATGTCTCAGCTGAAGTGGAAGTTCTCCTGTGCTATGTCCCTGTGGTAGGGGCAGATACATAAACAAACAAGCATTTGCAATGCAATAGATCTCGCATATACGAAACTCTCGTAAATGTGACACCTGTTGCATTGCAAATGCTTGTTTGTAAAAGCCCCCATGTGGTGCTTTTCCTTTAATGTCGGCCATGTCCTCTTTCTTACACGAGCCGTGTCTAAAGAAAGGGGTGCGGCTGCTGCAGCGCGACTCCAGAAATCATTTCTAATTAACACTCACCATTACCCTGAAGCTTTAAAACACACAAATCATGCATCAGTGGGGCCCATAACACTGCGCATTTACCCTGTTCACTTACACTCGGCTTCAAGGCTCTGGTGAAATGCAATAGAGAAACGCTGTAACATTTAGGTGGAGCGTCTAAACCTATTTAACTATTCATTATTTACACCTGCAGATATAAAACATTTTTACCATGGTTTTATTCAGACTTAAATTATTCAGACACACCACCATAAAGGCAATGGATCTACTAGAATGAAAATTAGGCCTAGGAAGAATTCAAAGACCAGCTCTTACTTCTTCATTTATATAATTTTTATTCAAAGCAAAACTTTATCATGTCTGACATTTAGGCATTAGTGAATCTTTATTCAGTAAAATCTTAAACTTTATTTCAAAATGATCATTTTTTATTTAGAGCTCAAGATAATCGCTTTATTTTAGGAAACAGTTAAAGATTAGCAAAGAACAGATAGTTTCAATTTCATTCTCTCCTAACATCCCTAATTAACGCCCTCATCTTATCCTTCAGTCCTGCAAAGCAAATACGTAAAGAAAACATTAGGGTTCTTACATCCAGGAATCGGTCAGCAATCGGGCAGCATCTCCGATAGAAATTGAAAAGGCGATCCCAACTAGACAAAACCAGGGGGTTTTATACCCTATTTCTCCAACTTAATCTATCTAAATTGTATCTAACATCTCTTATTCAAAATTTCATTGGACAAATTCGGGGTGGGTGAGCATCATCTCACCCTTACGACATCATTTTCTCGATGGTTCAGTAAGGAACAAATGCCTAGATGCATAAAACGGAATTGCATTCGCAAACGGTGCGAATCGCTTTTTTCGGCCGTTTACGAATGCAATTGACTAATTTGGAATGCATCATGCATTTCGCAATTTTAGGAATCGCAACCATGTTGCGATTTCTAAAATTGCGTTTGCATTTAAGAAATCGCAATTAGAGATTTCTTAAATGCAATGCATGATTATTTTTAATTTGCGAATTCGCAGTTTGGAAGGGGTAAAATAGCATGAAATTGAACTTCATGCTAATTTACCTAAAACAATCAAATATGCACCAATTGCATTTTTGGAAGTTTAAATTTACATTAAATTGGATTAAAAGTTACGTTTCAGGGGTGCAAGGAGGGGTTCTTTGGACCCCCCCCTGCACCCTTGAAATTGCATTCACATTTTGCGAATCGCAATTTGAAATTCGCAAAATGTGATTGCCTTCCCATTCATTCCTATGGGCCTTTTGGCCCATAGGAATCAATGGGAAGGCTTTTCCTTAATTGCGATTCGCAAATTGAGAATCGCAATTAAGGAAAAATACCGATTCGCAAAAATAATTGCGAATTGTTCATGCATTTCCGTTTGTGATTTCTAAATTGCGATTCCTTAATTTTCGCAATTTAGGAATCGCAAAAGGCAACAATGATGCATCTACCCAAAAGAGTCTTTGTTTAGGACAGTCTTTGGCCTAGCCATTTCTTTGAGTGGCAACATCAAGCAAAATTCTCATGATCTCAATGTTCAGTCGCCCAGGTTTGGCACCCATCCTAGGTTACGGGCCACATCAGCCTTGAACCTCCTCGAGCACAGGCAGTTCACTCTGACTTGCAGGTTTTGGCGCGCCTGCGCATTTCAGCTCTTGCTCACAGTTTACCCCAGAAGCCATCTTTGCTCAGGCCTCAGAGGCCACTTTTGAAACTAACGTGAAAACAAACATAGATTTATGTTAATTATTGAATTTAAACCCATTCTGTTTACCTCCCACCTAACTAATGTTTCCCAGTTAGTTGTTACCTAGCAAATAAGCCACATAAATGCATTTTATACTTACATATTCTACCTCTCCACCACATAAATGAATGCAATAAGCACATTTAAATTGCGTTTTGATTATTTTCCAAGCTGTGCATTAATTCACAACACAATAACAATACATATTAGCTGGGTTTATTTGCATCATGCAAGCAAGTTAGTTCTCCCCGTGTGTAATAATAAAAATAATGTGTGCACTTTACTCTATGGTTGGTTAATTTAGTAAAACATGCAATCAGTAAATATTAATGTTATGGGACATTAACTTTACGAGGGGTACACAAAATATTGCGTTTGCCACCTCGCTCCATCAATTCCCTCATCTGGTGATTCCATCACCAAATAACCCTCAAAATTTTGAAAAATTTAGCAGAACATGTTTCAACTTCTTTTTGTTAATGTCATGTATACTTTTGTCTCTTTCTCTTTTGAATTCTTAAAAACCTTTTCTTTTATTTCCTCCATTTCTATCTCATTCTTTTCTCTCATTCTTGCCAATCGTTCTTCATTCCTTTTCCTTCTCAAGTTTCTAAAATCTCTTCTACCTTTGTATATACAGTATAACCTTATCATAAGAACTACTACCACTAAGACTGTTATTGGTATTAGTATTTTACCTATAATTGTACTACCTATTTCTTGAAACCAATGCTTAATTGCTGGGAAAGTTTTACCCAGTCTTTCAAGGACGCCTTCAACCTCCAGTGGTTCAATTTCTTTATGCAAATCTGTAATATTTATAATATACTTTTCAATGTTTTGACTTTTATCTGGAATATAAGTACAACAATGTTGAACTTTCAATATTCCACAGACTCCTCCCTCTTTTGCTAAAATTATATTAAGGGCAAGTCTATTTTGCATAACCATAGCTCTCATAGCAACCATTTCAGTATCTACCATTAGGAATCCTCCTGCTGTATCTGTTGATAATTTATCAACTATTGTGGACAATTTTCTGATTCTATTTGCATTAAACGGAATTTGCTCCAAATACATCACCTATTATTTCTAACACAGTCTCTCTTCTTTTTCTACTTAAAACTTTACCTATCTCATGCTTTCCATTAGTACCTCTATCTACATGGAAAATTTTAGGAAAGACCAAACCCACATAACATGTCCCATACCAATGGTCTGGCAGTCTATAATAGGCTCTATTCCCACATATAAAATAAATTCCAAGGAAAACAGGATCATTTCCTCCTTTAAATCCCCAACCCCCTATAATTCTATAGGTATCTTCACATTGACTTGCACCCACAAAATAATTGTCATACATTGAATTGTCTCTCCTAATACAACATTTTCCCAACATTGTTGCGTCTATATTGATTGCTACATTCACATTTATATCCTCAATGTTCTCATCATCAAATGTGTAATATTTCGATTTTGCATGCTACATTTTCTCCTTTTGTTTGTAAGCAATTCTCCTTTCCTCAACCATGTTTAAGAATGCCTTCTCTTCAACTCTCATTTTACATGTCAAATTATTATTAAATGCATGTTCATGTGTTAACCCATCTACTTCTAAGAAATATTCTCCCATCACTTCCGCATGTTTTCTTTTATTCAGTGTATTGTCAATCTTTAATTTCGCAAATATTTCATCTACATTGGAGTAATGATACTCCAGTTTCCCAGTCTTATAAAACAAACTTGCAATGACACTACAAGTTACTGACAACTTGAAATACTACTGAGGCGGAAGCCGGTAGTCACTTGCTTTTAAAATTTTATTTTTGTGTATATTGTGTGATTTTAAAACCTTTTGCACTGTGTAAATACCTTGGCCCTACCTGTGCTTCAGCTCAGCGGCAGACAGCTTGTCGCTTCGCTCGTAGAGCACATCGTGTCCTGACGCCATTCCTGGTCGCCGCCAGACACGCCCACCGCGCCTGGTCACGCCCCCCCCCGCCCAATTGGTATAAATTACGCGCCAAAGCGCCAGCGCTCATTGACAACTTGAAATACTACTGAGGCGGAAGCCGGTAGTCACTTGTTTTTAAAATTGTATTTTTGTGTATATTGTGTGATTTTAAAACCTTTTGCACTGTGTAAATACCTTGGCCCTACCTGTGCTTCAGCTCAGCGGCAGACAGCTTGTCGCTTCGCTCGTAGAGCACATCGCGTCTTGACGCCATTCCTGGTCGCCGCCAGACACGCCCACCGCGCCTGGCCACGCCCCCCCCGCCCAATTGGTATAAATTACGCGCCAAAGCGCCAGCGCTCATTGACAACTTGAAATACTACTGAGGCGGAAGCCGGTAGTCACTTGCTTTTAAAATTGTATTTTTGTGTATATTGTGTGATTTTAAAACCTTTTGCACTGTGTAAATACCTTGGCCCTACCTGTGCTTCAGCTCAGCGGCAGACAGCTTGTCGCTTCGCTCGTAGAGCACATCGCGTCCTGACGCCATTCCTGGTCGCCGCCAGACACGCCCACCGCACCTGGCCACGCCCCCCCCCCCGCCCAATTGGTATAAATTACGCGCCAAAGCGCCAGCGCTCATTGACAACTTGAAATACTACTGAGGCGGAAGCCGGTAGTCACTTGTTTTTAAAATTGTATTTTTGTGTATATTGTGTGATTTTAAAACCTTTTGCACTGTGTAAATACCTTGGCCCTACCTGTGCTTCAGCTCAGCGGCAGACAGCTTGTCGCTTCGCTCGTAGAGCACATCGCGTCCTGACGCCATTCCTGGTCGCCGCCAGACACGCCCACCGCGCCTGGCCACGCCCTCCCCCCCACGTACCGACACCGTCTATAAATCATGAGCCTCTGTCGGAAGCGCAGCGGACGAGCGCAGCGGGCGCGACGAATGCGCGCCGAAGGCGCGCATAAGGCAAGCTCGTCTGCGCTCGTCCGCGCCTCGGCAGTGATCGCAGCGATCCCCGATGCTCCTGCCCTCTCACCCACTACCAGCCTTCCGTATCTGACACGTGAGTCTCTACTCTTTCTTAGTCAAGTCAAGTCAAGTCATAAAATTTGTATAGCGCACTACATACCCAGAGGGTTTCAAGGCGCTTAGGAAGGGGAGGAGGATTATTTGTCAAATATCCACGTTTTAAGCTGCTTTCTGAACGCTAGGTGATTCTGGGTGAGGCGAAGGTAAGCGGGGAGTGAGTTCCATGTTTTGGCAGCCAGGTATGAAAAGGATCTGCCTCCCATGGTGGTCTTGTTGATGCGAGGTACAGTGGCGAAGGCTTGGCTGGAAGAGCGAAGTTGGCGGGAGGGGGTGTAGAAGGACAGTCGGGAGTTGAGGCAATCTGGTCCGATGTCGTAGAGTGATTTGTGTGCGTGGGTAAGCAGTCGGAAAGTGATCCTCTTATTGACGGGCAGCCAGTGGAGGTCTTTAAGGTGACCAGAGATGTGTTCGTTGCGTGGGATGTCTAATATGAGCCTGGCTGAGGCGTTTTGGATTCGTTGTAGTTTCTTCTGGAGTTTAGCGGTGGTACCTGCGTAGAGGGTGTTTCCGTAGTCCAGTCGGCTCGTGATTAGAGCGTGGGTGACTGTTTTCCTTGTTTCGGAGGGGATCCAGCGAAATGTTTTTCTGAGCATGCGAAGAATGTTAAAGCAGGAAGAGGATACGGCGCTGACTTGTCTGTTCATTGAGAGTGAAGAATCCAGGATGACGCCAAGGTTCCGTGCGTGGTCTGTCGGGATGGGTGCTTTTCCGAGGGCTTCCGGCCACCAGGAGTCGTCCCATGCAGATGGGGATGTACCTAAGATGAGGACTTCTGTTTTGTCTGAGTTCAGTTTCAGACGGCTTTGTTTCATCCAATCGGCGACTTCTTTCATTCCTTCGTGTAGGTTAGTTTTGGCGGTGCTGGGGTCCTTGGTGAGAGAAAGGATCAGTTGAGTGTCATCCGCGTAAGAGATGATGTTGAGGTTGTGATGGCGTGCGATGGCCGCGAGGGGGCTCATATATACGTTGAAGAGGGTGGGACTGAGAGAGGATCCTTGAGGTACGCCGCAGATGATTTCAGAGGCCTCGGACTTGAATGGTGGGAGGCGGACCTTCTGGGTTCTTCCGGTGAGGAACGAGGTGATCCATTCCAGTGCTTTTCCTTGGATTCCGATGTTTCTGAGGCGTTGTAAAAGGGTGCTGTGGCAGACTGTGTCGAAGGCTGCAGAGAGGTCGAGGAGGATGAGGGCGACTGTGTCTCCATTGTCCAGTAGAGTTCGAATGTCGTCTGTTGCTGCGATGAGGGCGGTCTCAGTGCTGTGTTTGGCTCGGAAGCCAGATTGTGAGGGGTCGAGTGATTTGTTGGCTTCGAGGAAGGCGGCGAGCTGGTTGTTGACAGCTTTCTCGATGACTTTGGCCGGGAATGGGAGAAGCGAGATGGGGCGGTAGTTTTTGAGTTCGGTGGGGTCTGCTGTTGGTTTTTTCAGAAGGGCGGTGAGTTCAGCGTGTTTCCAGTCTTCCGGGAAGGTAGCGGAGTTGAAGGAGCAGTTGATGACGTCTCGGAGGTGCGGAGCTATGACGGAGTCTGCTTTGTTGAAGATGTGGTGAGGGCATGGGTCTGTGGGGGATCCAGAGTGGATGGAATTCATCAGGCGGATGGTGTCCTCAGTGGAGATTGGGTTCCAGGCGTTAAGGGTGTTTACGGGGGGAAGATGGTCAGCAGATGGTAGGGTGGGTTGGCTTCCGGGTTGGTTGTCAAAGCTGTTGTGGATGTCAGCAATCTTGTTGTGGAAAAAAGAGGCTAGGGAGTCGCAGAGGGTTTGAGAGGGGGTGATGTCGTTGGAATTGGCCGAGGGGTTGGAAAATTCCTTGACGATGTTGAAAAGTTCCTTGCTGTTGTGGGTGTTGTTGTCAAGTCGATCCTTGAATGCTGTTTTCTTGGCTTTTCTGATCAGTTGGTGGTGAGTACGGGTGGCGCTTTTGAAGGCGTCCTTGTTGCTGGTGGATGAGTCTTTTTTCCAGGCCTTTTCAAGGGAGCGGCATAGTTTCTTGGACTTCTTGAGATCATCGTTGAACCATGAGGCCTTCTTGTTGCCAAGTTTGTGTTGACGTTTTTTCAGTGGTGCTAGGGTGTCGGCGGTGTTGGATAACCAAAGGGTGAGGTTGGAGGCGGCTTCGTTGGCGTTAGAGGAGAGGGCTGGGGAGGTTTGAAGGAGCGATGTGGAGATCTGTTCTGTGGTGATTTTGTTCCAGTTTCTTTGTAGAGTTGGTTGGAGGTGGATGATGGGTTTCGGCTTGTTGTAGGTGAAGTGAACACAGCTGTGGTCAGTCCAGAGGAGATCCGTAGTGTGGCTGAAGGAGACATGGTTGCTGGAGGTGAAGATGGGGTCGAGAGTGTGACCTGCGATGTGGGTGGGGGCAGTGACCAGTTGTTTAAGTCCGAGGTTGGAGAGGTTGTCTAAGAGGGTGGCGGTGTTGCGGTCGTTGATGTTTTCAAGGTGGAAGTTGAGGTCTCCCAGAAGGATGTAGTCTTTGGAGGGGAGCGCGTGTGGGGTGATGAAGTCCGTGATGTCTTCACTGAATTTTGCGCGGGGTCCTGGTGGCCTGTAGAGGAGGGTGCCTCTAAGAGTTGTCTTGGGGTCGGTGTGGATCTGGAAGTGAAGGTGTTCGGAGTTAGCGAGGTTGGCGTCAGAGCTGGTTGAGATGCGGATGGATTTCTTATGGACGATAGCGATTCCTCCTCCTGTATGGTCGGTGCGGTCCTTGCGTGTGATCTTATAGTCATCAGGGATAGAGATGGCGATGTCAGGGGCGGAGGAAGCGTTCATCCATGTTTCCGTTAGGAAGGCGACGTCTGGAGAGATGGCGTCTAGTAGGTTCCAAAGGTCGATGGCGTGCCTGTGGACCGAGCGAGTGTTGAGAAGGATGCATTGTAGGTGGTTGGGGTCGGGAATCTGTGGTGTGGTCGTAGCGGAGATGTTATCGGTGCCGCTAAATTTGCAGGAGTAGCAGGAGAACGGTCCATGGGTGCGACCAGGAGCGGCTTGGACGCAGGTGGGGGCGCGACCGGGGTTAAGGGCTAGGAGGGTGGCGGCAGCGTAGGTAATGCGAGAGGGCTGGACAGCGCGCGGGGCAGGGGGTATGGCGCTGGGCGCGGTCCAGGCGCGGACGGGCGTAGACGGGCTTACCTTTGGCGCACCTTCGGCGCGGATTGGGCGCGGTCGCTGCGCGTGAACGCTGCGCGCGGGAACTACTGTCATATATGGATGGTGGAGGGGGAGGGGCGAGGGCGGCTCAGCTGGGAGGCGGGGCGGGTTCACTGTGAGCACAACAACAAGTAAAATGGCAGCGGAGCGCTGGGGGATAAACAGACGCGCAAACAGATACAATACAATGGCAGATAAAGTACAAAGCAAAACAGAGCTAAAGCTGCTTATTTAAATTATACAGAGCACAAAGCGGCAAGCGAGGGCAGAAGGCAGATTGCAGGCAACGATACCAAACGCTGGGGAGCGACCACTCGGCTCGAGAGCTGAGAGCGAGTCACAGCGCTTAGAGGAGATCGAGCGCTGGAAGTAGTTTGTGGGAGGGCGGCTCAGCTGGGAGGTGGGGCGGGTTCACTGTGAGCACAACAACAAGTAAAATGGCAGCGGAGCGCTGGGGGATAAACAGACGCGCAAACAGATACAATACAATGGCAGATAAAGTACAAAGCAAAACAGAGCTAAAGCTGCTTATTTAAATTATACAGAGCACAAAGCGGCAAGCGAGGGCAGAAGGCAGATTGCAGGCAACGATACCAAACGCTGGGGAGCGACCACTCGGCTCGAGAGCGAGTCACAGCGCTTAGAGGAGATCGAGCGCTGGAAGTAGTTTGTGGGAGGGCGGCTCAGCTGGGAGGCGGGGCGGGTTCACTGTGAGCACAACAACAAGTAAAATGGCAGCGGAGCGCTGGGGGATAAACAGACGCGCAAACAGATACAATACAATGGCAGATAAAGTACAAAGCAAAACAGAGCTAAAGCTGCTTATTTAAATTATACAGAGCACAAAGCGGCAAGCGAGGGCAGAAGGCAGATTGCAGGCAACGATACCAAACGCTGGGGAGCGACCACTCGGCTCGAGAGCTGAGAGCGAGTCACAGCGCTTAGAGGAGATCGAGCGCTGGAAGTAGTTTGTGGGAGGGCGGCTCAGCTGGGAGGCGGGGCGGGTTCACTGTGAGCACAACAACAAGTAAAATGGCAGCGGAGCGCTGGGGGATAAACAGACGCGCAAACAGATACAATACAATGGCAGATAAAGTACAAAGCAAAACAGAGCTAAAGCTGCTTATTTAAATTATACAGAGCACAAAGCGGCAAGCGAGGACAGAAGGCAGATTGCAGGCAACGATACCAAACGCTGGGGAGCGACCACTCGGCTCGAGAGCTGAGAGCGAGTCACAGCGCTTAGAGGAGATCGAGCGCTGGAAGTAGTTTGTGGGAGGGCGGCTCAGCTGGGAGGCGGGGCGGGTTCACTGTGAGCACAACAACAAGTAAAATGGCAGCGGAGCGCTGGGGGATAAACAGACGCGCAAACAGATACAATACAATGGCAGATAAAGTACAAAGCAAAACAGAGCTAAAGCTGCTTATTTAAATTATACAGAGCACAAAGCGGCAAGCGAGGGCAGAAGGCAGATTGCAGGCAACGATACCAAACGCTGGGGAGCGACCACTCGGCTCGAGAGCTGAGAGCGAGTCACAGCGCTTAGAGGAGATCGAGCGCTGGAAGTAGTTTGTGGGAGGGCGGCTCAGCTGGGAGGCGGGGCGGGTTCACTGTGAGCACAACAACAAGTAAAATGGCAGCGGAGCGCTGGGGGATAAACAGACGCGCAAACAGATACAATACAATGGCAGATAAAGTACAAAGCAAAACAGAGCTAAAGCTGCTTATTTAAATTATACAGAGCACAAAGCGGCAAGCGAGGGCAGAAGGCAGATTGCAGGCAACGATACCAAACGCTGGGGAGCGACCACTCGGCTCGAGAGCTGAGAGCGAGACTTTGCTCATGAAGGCCAACTCTCTTTCGCAGACACTGCCTTTCCTTTATATGATTTTGCTTGTAAAGGTCTATTGATGGGCGGCCTGCTGAATGTCAGGTCACTGCCTAAACACGCCAACGAAATCTCTCAGCTTATTGAGAATCACCACCTTGACGTATTGTTCATGACTGAGACCTGGACCCACTCCGATTGTAATATAGATCTAGAATGGGCATGTCCACAAGATTTTAAAATCTTGCATCTCCCTAGACCCAAGGGTCGGGGTGGTGGAGTTGGCATAATTTACAGAGCCTCCTGGTCCATAAAAACACTTGCCATGGACCCAGTGGCTGGTACGGAAATACTTGGTCTTTTGATCAACTGTCTCTCCGGAACAACCTTTACGGCTGTAATATGTTACCGCCCGCCGGGAGCTTTTAATTCCGCACAGCAGCAGTCGCTCCTTATGACCCTTACCAATATGGCCACTTCCCACAACAAGTTGATTGTTCTGGGTGAATTTAACCTCTGGCCCAACGGCAGTCTGGACTCTGCTCTAAACAATCTCTTACTCTCCTGCGAAGGCATGGGACTCTCTCAACTGGTCAGGAAACCCACACACTCGGCTGGAAATCAGCTTGACCTAATTTTTTCCTCCCCCCAGTTAGTTTTCCTGAGCGACATCCTGCCTATGTGCTGGACCGACCATGCGCTTATCAAATTTCACATAGCCAGCGGCAGAGCCAACAAACCGTCACTCAGTGCCGCACCTGACCATCTGTATAGAGATTGGAAAGCCTTAGATAAACGGAGACTGGCCGGCCCCGTATTCGAGGTGGAAGACAGCTTTTCCACCGCCCGGTCGGTGGAGGACAACTACATGTCCTTCTGCACTAAGATCACCAATACCTCAGAACGTCTCGTCCCTCTGAAAAAATGCAAACCAAGGAGAAGAGCAGCCGCCACTTGGTTTAACGACTCACTGAGAGCCCTTAAGCTGGCCTGCAGACAATCAGAGACAAAATGGAGGCAAGGTTATCTTGACTCCAACAAAACTCTCTGGAAAGACAACCTTCGGGCGTATAAAACTGCCATTGTCCAAGAAAAGGCCAATTACTACTGTTCTACTATTACCAACGCCACCAACAGTTCAAAAAGTATTTTTCAAATACTTAGAAACCTAACTCACCCAGACTGTGCCACGTCGACGCAGCCTCCTACCCAAGCCCTTTGCGATAATCTGGCAACTTTTTTCATTAATAAAATCAATATCATTATTCAAAACTTGAAGACCCCCCCATTACTGGGAGATGCCAACACTCAGGGAGCCAGCACTGGCCCTTATGACGTGTCACCTCGCTCCTCCAGCTCTACGGCTAGACTGCGAGATTTTTCTAAGATCTCTGAACCCGAGTTTGAAAAGCTGGCACTCGGAATCACCTCGGGTTCCCCGCTCGACCCTCTGCCTCCAAAAATTTGGAAAAGCTCTGGAACAGAACTTTTTGGCATCTTGCGCCAAATTTGTAACCAATCTCTACTATGTGGTTACGTTCCAACTCCATGGAAACAGGCGCTGGTCACTCCGCTCTTGAAGAAACCCTCTCTGAGCCCAGATTGTCTCTCTAACTATCGACCCATCTCCCTACTGCCTTTCCCTGTGAAGGTAGTGGAACGTTGGGTCAGTTCCTGCCTTTCCATTCATCTTGAGCAGAACAACCTTCTAGACGATCTACAGTTCGGTTTCCGCCCTGCCCACGGCACCGAAACCGCGGTTTTAACAGCCATGGAGGATCTTCGCATGCGTGCAGACAGGGGCCAGCCAGTAGTACTAATACTGCTGGACCTGTCTGCCGCATTCGATACGGTCAACCATAGGACGCTGTTGCTGAGACTCAGGGAAGCTGGTGTGGAAGGCACAGCTTTACTTTGGTTCCACTCTTACCTACAGGACAGGAGACAGGCTGTCTCCCTCCCCCCATTCCAATCCGCCTTCTCTTCGGTGCCACAGGGAGTTCCCCAGGGATCTTCCATTAGTCCCATCCTTTTTAATGTGTATCTTAAACCACTGATCACATTAATTAAGTCATTCGGGTTAAAAACAATTAATTACGCAGACGACACCCAGCTCATTCTCTCCTGGGAAGGAGAAGACTCTATCCCTCTGACCTCCTTTCATGAGTGTCTTAGAGAAACGGCTGGATGGCTCCATAGGAACTCCCTTCAATTTAACGCCTCCAAAACAGAGGTTCTGTTTTGTGCTGGCACTACTTTACCTCGCCAGTTCCCGAATGACTTCTGGCCTCCTGAGACAAGGGAGAAACCTAAACCTGTCTCCTCGGTCCGCAACCTGGGGGTCATGCTCAACAACAAACTGAGTATGGAAACCCAGGTGGCAAAAACAGTGGGGATCTGCACGGTTTTGCTACGCTCCCTGCGAAAAATCATGCCACTTCTCCCTGCACAAGCCCGGGCGTTGGTAGTCAGGTGTACGATTCTGAGTCGCCTTGACTACTGCAACGCCCTGCTCCTTGAATCCCCTGCTACGTTACTGGACCGGCTGCAATGAATTCAATCAGCCGCGGCCAAGCTGGCTCTGGGCTGGTCGAGAAGGTCCTCGGCCACAGCGGCACTGGCCGAACTGCACTGGCTACCCCTAAAGCAGCGGGTGGCTTTCAAGTCCCTTTGCATCGTATTCAAGGCTCTGCATGGACTCGGGCCCAGGCCCCTGCAAGCCCTGTTTCTGTGGTATACTCCTACCAGAGATCTGCGATCATCCTCGGCCTATCTGGTAAGGGTGCCCAGATACAACAAAGCCAGAACTGGGGGTAGATCCTTCAGGGTCGCAGCTGCCAAATTGTGGAACAGCCTGCCCATTGACATACGCCAGATCCCTCACCTGCTTCCATTCAGGAAGTGCATTAAGACCTGGCTTTTCCCCTAGACCTCCCCGCCTTTACATACTTCGGTATCTTCTTCAGTAAAGTATTTCCAGCGCCAGGAAGCCTGCAAGGTATCAGCTGCGCTATATAAATAATTAAAATAAAATAAAATAAATACTCCATATGTAAGAGGAAGGTGGTGATAGGTCACCCCTTCTGACACTGATGCTGGCAACTTTACACAAACATAACAGTCATCAACATTCATTGTTTTGATGTACTCCAGCAATAACTTTGAAAAGGTATTTTTAGTGTAGTCACTAATAGACCTATCTTGATGCAACTCTGGCTTGTACACATAAGTCTCATGCACTTTTTCTTTCTCATTTGGCTTACTTGAACTCACATTAGGTTTTAATTTTGTTAAATTAGTTTGGAAAGGAATCACAATAGCTAAACTATCCATAATATAGTCATCAACCCATGCATATAGTAAAAACACCTGCACCATTTTCTAAAAATAGAACATTTCGTTCTGTGATTATTCATTGTCATTTTCCCTAACACCGTTTCTTCGACCTTGTGTCACCTATAGATTTCACACCACTTAGCACTCTAACAAGTTTTCTTCGACCTTGTGTCAATTTTGTATTTTAAATAATGCTATAATTAGATTTTCTAACAAGTTTTCTTCGACCTTGTGTCAACTCCGACCTCCTCTATATTTACAAAAACAGTCTCACAGGACTTCAGACTTTTTACTTTAATATCATATACTTTGAACACTTATCTTTTCCCTTAGATAACCTTTTGACTCACTTTTCCCAATTGATTTTGGGTCATACAGATTTTCTTGACTGCTATTTACTTCAACAATTGGTGGAAGAACAATATATGTCCACTCAGGTGACTTGTACCTCTGATTTGGACGTCTTACTCTTTTAGGCCTTTGGATAATCTCTATTTTCTTTCCCAATGTTTCTTTCTGGCTAGAGATCTCATTCACTTGGTCTTCCTGCTCTTTTGCTTTGTTTACTATTTTGAATTTTAATCCTCCAGCTCCTTTAGGCCAATTGTCTCCTTTGCAGACTTTCTTAGTCTTCGGCTCTACAGTGTTATGCTCCACTCTCCAAGCTCTTTTTCTTGTGCTTTTTCTTAATGGAGTCTCATCTTTACTGTCATCAGTTTCACTTTCAGTTTCTTCTACTGTATCATTTATTATGATTTTCACAATATCTTTGTCTTCATCAGTTTTAGTTTTCTTTACTGTTAATCTGTCAGGAACTCTTTCATAACTGGTACTTGGAGTCTCATCCTTGTCGTGAGTTACTTCCTCTTCCCCAGTGTCAGGATTTCCGTTCCTACTTCCAGAGTTCTCAGTTTGCGTTTCAGTTTTCTCATTTTCAACAGCTCTCTCTTTACTTTCTTTTGCGTCTTTACTGGTGGTTGTCTTTATCGATTCTCGATCTTCAGATTGATCTTCTGAATCTGGTATTTCAACAATCTCCCTTTTACCTTCACCTTCAGACGCAGAACTGGCTTCTGATACTTCCAGATGTCGACGTTCTTGTCGATCTTCAGTATCAGGATCCTTTTCTGGTTCACCTTCAGAATCAGAGTCAGTTTTACTTTCACCGTCTCAAGGGTATTCGGGTTAAGGCACACGGATGGTGTGACTAGCATGAACCCACCTTTTCAGTCCAGCACACTTAACTGCAGTAGTACTGACCAAGATCACTTGACGTGGTTTTTGCCACCTTGGTACCAAACAATTCCTTCTGCGATGAACTTTCACGCGTACCTAGTCCCCAGGGACTAGATCATGAGCTGGAGTTTTCTGTTTGGTATTTGATTCACTTCCCACCTGGTGAAGCACAGACGTTACTACATCAGATACATTTTTGCAGTAATCCAGAATGATGTCATCATTTATAGTTAGTAACTTATTAACTGGTACATAAGCCTGTCTCATCACCCTTCCCATCAAGATTTCGTGAGGACTTAATCCAGTTTTTCTGTCAGGTATTCTTCTTGATGTCATTAACACAAGTGGCAAAGCATCTGGCCACTTCATTCCTGTTGCCAAACACATTTTTGCAATTCTATTTTTGATTGTTCCATTCACCTGTTCAACTACTCCTGAAGTCACAGGTCTATATGCACAATGTAGTCTTTGGCGAATGTCCAGAGCTTCACAAATCATCTGCATTAAATCATTTTGAAAATGCGGGCCTCTGTCCGATTCAATCGTGACCGGGAACCCGAAACGTGGTATTATCTCACGCAAGAACAGTTTAGCAACAGTTATTCCATCATTTCTTCTCGTGGGGAAAGCTTCTACCCATCGAGAGAACACACAGATTATCACAAGAACATATCTGAGTCTGTTGCATGGAGGTAATTCAACAAAATCCATCTGAACTCTTATAAATGGGCCACCCTCCCGTCCTATGGTTCCCAAACTTACAACAGTTTTTCTGTTTGGATTAAATTGCTGGCAGACCAAACATCTCTGACACAAACTTTCAGCAATCATTTTAAACTTTGGATTATACCAAGTCTGCCTAAAGAGACGAATCATAGCGTCTCTGCCAATATGTGCTTGACCATGGTACATTCGGGCCATATCTGAAATCATGCTATCGGGCATTACTGGTCTTTCATCTTTGTAAACCCAGATTTCATCTTCCTCCATTTGTCTGCAACCTGATTTTAACCAAATATCTTTGTCTTCTGTTCCTGCCTCTTCTTGCATCTGCTTCACTTCCTGCCAACTTTCCACTACAGTGGTTAGCATTAAAGGACTTGGAAAATGTTCTTCAGTTTTCTCCAGATTGATTGAAATTTGATTTTTGGCGCAATGCTTTGCAATTGCATCAGCATAACTGTTTCCTCTGGTGATATAATCCTCACCTTTCTTATGGGCAGAACATTTTACCAAAGCCAATTTTTCAGGCAACTGCATCACATCAATCAATGTCTTTACAAACTCTGCATTCCGAATGGGTGTTCCTGCGGAGGTCAAATAACCTCTTTGAGACCAAAGCTGTCCATAAACATGAACAACTCCATAACCATATTGACTATCAGTCACTATGGTTACTTTCACCTCTTTTCCCAACTCACATGCTCGTATCAAAGCAATCAACTCCGCTATTTGAGCAGAATGAATTCCTTTCAGACAAGATGCTTCCAACACTTCTGCCACTGTACAAACAGCATATGCAGCACTTAGAACACCACTCTCTGGGGCAGATTTATGAAGGCCTTGCGCCGCCGGTGCGTCACTTTTTCCCATGTTAAAAATGACGCACCGGCGGCGCAAGGCCTTCATAAATCTGCCCCTCTGTTCTCAAGCATGATCCATCCACAAACATTACAAAATCTGATTCGAGCAAAGGTTCATCTTTAATGTCTGGACGAGGCATTGTGCAATACTCCAGAACATCCAAACACTTGTGATCAAGCTCACCTTTCACTTCTGCCTCAACCATATCAGGTAACAATGTTGATGGGTTGACATTCACACATCTTGCAATTGTCACATTTTCAGCTCCCAAAATTATTTTCTCATAACGTGTCATCCTGCTGTTAGTCATGTACTGAGTCTTTGCTCTTGTGAGGAGAATCTCCACTGAATGAGGTACATAGACTCTTACAGGAAATCCCATCACAATTCCTTCACTTTGCTCCAGACTTACACTGGTTGCTGCTACTGCTTTCAGACAACCTGGCAAAGCCTTTGCAACAGGGTCCAAAACAGCTGAGAAATACGCAATTGTTTTTCTCATTCTTCCATGCCTCTGAATTAATACTGACAGAGCACATCCTTCTCGCTCACTACAGTACAGTTCAAATTCTTTTTCATAATCAGGCATTCCCAAAGCTGGTGCTTCACACAATTTAGTTTTGAGCTGTTCGAATGCTTCCATCTCTGTTTTCGTCAAAATAATTGGGTCTCTGATGTCTGCCTTTGCCAGTCTCTGCAATGGTTTTGCAATCAATGAAAATACACTTATCCACTGTGTGACGGGGCGTAATGCCACTGTGAGGACTACAGTGAGGAACATGATGCTTCACGAGACTGGTGGTCAGCTGTTCCCTTGTCGCCTCTTTCTCTTTACGTTCGACAGCCTACCTCCCCTTATCCGGAGGAGCGGCCACTTGCAGACACTGAGCACCGTTGGGGATACGAGGTTGAAAAAGGACAAGGCGCCTTTGATTCCGCCCTTGAGGACGACAAGACTCCGCCCATCTGGAGCGTCACGGAGCCAAAAGGAGGAGGACCCCGGAAGACATCGGACGGCGTTTCCCTGGAGGAAGAAGGCGTTACAGAGTGGAGAGCGAGAGCTGAACCGAAGAGTTGCGAATAAGACACCCCGACGAGCCCAGCTGTGGACATCAAGCCAGGAGGCCAACGTCTCGGTGATTCGCCCCGCCACGTTCCCCCGGGAGGAGCGTGGCTAACAAAGGTACGGGGCAGAGTGGTGGGCTGGGTAGGTCGAAGTGGTCAGCCTATCGAAAAACAGCCAGTGTGTACATAAGTGTATAGACTCCTTGTACCTTTCCCCTCACGAGCACGAAAGGCACAGTATAGTCGATTGTATATACACTCCGCACTTGGTTTCCCTCACTCCCGGCCCCTGAACGTCCTACGCTGGACATCCAAGTGATTGCTTTTCTTTCTTCTTCCTTTACGGTCCCGACCCATACTGAGGACACCACCTGTGAAGGACATTGCTGAAACCTCCGGTCTGGCGGACACTACACCCCTGCGTGGCCGAACCACCCTGGAACTCGCAGTGTTCCCCAAGGGCGTAAGAACGGAGCCGGACGAGTTTGCAAGACTTAGACTCTCTAGTAGAAGAAGAAAAGCGTACATGAAAATAAAACCTTCCTTGAAATCACTACTACAAGTGTCAGGCTCAGTCCCTTCTACACCTCCTGCTCCCGGTCCGGTACAATTGGTGTCAGAAGTGGGATTAACATCTCAGTCCGTCTGTGATCCTGAGATGGACGCCCTCATACAACATCTCGTAAAGGGGCAGGAGAAACTGGAATGGGCGGTGGAGCGTCAGCTCTCCTCGGCGCAAGCAGACCGGGACTTATTCAAAAACACCATCACTGCCCAGCTGGAAAGCATGCAGAAAAACATAACGCCCCCAACCGGCTCTGTTCCTGTAGAGAGCAGGATACATGTTCCCAACCCCTCGGGGATTGCCCTGCAGAAATACGTACAGGGGGAAGACCCTGACGCATTCCTTATGAATTTTGAACGGGCAGCTAGAGCGCTCGGATGGCCGGAGGAGAAGTAGCCCTTTTTTCTAGCCCCCTTGTTGACTGGCGAGGCGCAATTTGCTTATCAGGTGGCCAACCCTATAGGCAATGCTCCATACCACCTGATCAAGAATGTGATACTGGATCACTTGGGGTTAGACCCTGAAGCGTATCGAGTTCGTTTCAGAAAGGAAAAGGGGTCACCTGGTGAGAATCCGAAAACCCTTTTCTTCAGACTCAAAATGATGGCCGACAAGTGGCTGAAGCCTGAGTCCAGCACGAAAGAAGACGTCCTGGCCAAAATCTACCTGGAGCAGTTCATGGAGGCCCTTCCGTATGGGTCTCAAAGATGGCTGAGGCAACACTCAGGTCTCACGGTAGAACAGGCCATTGAAATGGCAGCCAATTAGGCTCGAGCTCAACCTCGTGGCTCGGGATGGGAACAAGAGAGACATACCAAGAGTATACCACCGGCCAAACCAGAGAAGAAAACGAAAATGATAACGGAACAGTTCAGACCCAGACAGTTTAGAATGGAATCCCCTATGTTACGTGGGCCCCAATGTTTCGAGTGTGGCGAGTGGGGCCCCATCGCCCGCTTATGTCCTAGAAAACACCCAACAAAAGATCCAATGGAAGTGGGCTATCTACCCAAAACAGTTCTATACTCCGCAGAGATGGGAACCTCATTTTACGTGAGTATGAGGTTAAATGACCATGTAGTGAAAGCCCTTTTAGATTCTGGGTGCAGACAGTCAGTGATCCAAGCACGCCTCGTCCACCCCAGTCAGTATGTTCCCGATACCCTGGTTCACATCCGCTGCGTCCAATGGGACATCAAGCCATATCCCTTAGCCCACGTTGCTATACGCCCAAAGGACAAACCAGCATGTATAGTAAAAGTAGGAGTAGTGGACTCCCTTCCAGAGGACATGATTCTAGGGATAGACAATCCCGAGTTCCTTGCCCTGTTCCGGAAGACTCTATTCGAACGCCCCCTGACTGTAGAGGGCCCCAAGTCAGCACTCATAACCCCTGAACCATGGATATTGGATCGCAGCTTTAGATTCGCCCAAGCAGAAGACAGAACTCTATACAATGCCTGGGAAGCCGCTCATGCTGCAAGACGCACCAAACCCATCCTTTCCCAGGTTCGTCATACAGAAAGATCTCCTATATAGGGAGGCGGATCCGGGAAAAAGCCTTCAGCTCCTGGTGCCCTTCTCCTTCCGTGAGCAAGTCCTGTTCTTTGCTCATGCTCATCTGACAGCCGGACATGATGGCAAAGAAAAATCACTGAGAGCATCGTGCGGCATTTCTATTGGCCAGGCATCTACAGGGATGTGCAGGAGTACTGTCAGAAGTGCGAAATCTGCCAGCAAAAGAACACACACAGACCCCCAGCTGCGCCATTACACCCAATTCCCATTATCGGTGTACCCTTCAAGAGGGTAGAGATGGATTTAATCGGACCCCTACCTAAGTCGTCTAAGGGTCATCAATACGCTCTCGTTATTGTAGACTACACTACGAGATTTATAGAGGCTTTTCCCTTAAGGGCTCCCACCACCGCAAACGTGGCAGAGAAGTTTGTAGAACTGTTCGCCCGGGTAGGGTTTCCTAAAGAGGTCTTAACAGACCAGGGGACTCCCTTTACGTCACGCATGATGAGGGAGGTCTGCAAATCCCTGAACATTCGACATTTGAAAACATCGGTCTACCATCCACAGACCGATGGTCTTGTCGAGAGGTACAACCAGACGTTGAAATCCACTCTAAAGAAGATGCTGTCCACAGAAGGACCGGCTTGGGACCGCTTGCTTCCGTTAGCTTTATACGTTCTCAGGGCTCAAAAACAGAGCAGTATGGGCTGCTCAGCTTTTGAGCTCCTGTACGGACGTGTCCCATGGTCATTGTTGGAGATGACTAAAGGCAAATAACAGAAGTCCCTCCAGGAATATACGCTGCAATTGAGATCAAAACTGGGAAAGCTGCGAAACCTTGCATACACCAACCTGGAACAACAAAGACAAAAACAGAAAAAGTACTAATTTCTAATTTCTAATTTAAAACATTTGTAGAGCGCAGCATATACCGTACGGTTTCTTGGCGCTAGTAGTTCGTTTGACTCCTGAAGAAGATGAGACCGGTCTTGGGTGGGGAGGGGCATTATACAGGAAAGGCTTGTTTGAAGAGAAAGGTTTTTAAGTCCTTGCGGAACGAAAGATAATGGGTAGAATAACGGAGGTGATCGGGGAGGGAATTCCAAAATGTGGGGGCAAGGGTGGCAAAATTGGTTCCGCCCCATTTTTTACGTTTAAAACGTGGGGTTAGGAGGAGGGATTTAGAGGAAGAACGAAGCTCTCTAGAAGGAACATATTCCTTTAGTAATGAGGCAATAAAGGCTGGAGCAGTGCCTTGTCGGGCCTGAAAGACCATGCACCCGATCTTGAACAGGGAACGTTCTTTGACCGGGAGCCAGTGGAGCTCTTTGAGGAGGGGTGTGGAATGGTGGTACCGTGGGAGACCATAGACCAGACTGCCTGGTTCTGGACCAACTGGAGTCTCCGCAGGCTGTATAATGGGATGCCGCTGTAAATGGCATTAGCGTAATCTAGCCTAGAGATGACCAGTGCAGCCATGATCATCTTAAGTGCCTGTGGGGAAAAAAAACGGGAGACGGAGCGGATAGTGCGAAGGGTGAGGAAGCAGGAAGATACAACGGTGCTAATTTGTGAGTGGAGGGTGAGCTGGTTGTTGATTTTGACCCCCAGTGTTTTGACTGTGGGTGACGGAGAGGGGGGGGGACCAAGAGAGGGTGGCCAGAAATGAGAGTTCCACGGACTGGACGAACCACCGGTGAGAACCAGCTCGGTTTTGTCTGGGTTCAATTTCAGCTGGTTGTGGTTCATCCAGTCCCGGATGAAGGTCAAAGTCGACTGAAAGTTAGAAACAGAAGAAGGGGAAGTAGACAGATCGAAGATGAGCTGGAGGTCATCCGCGTAGTTATACACGGTGACCTCCAGCTGCTGAAGAGCAAAGATAAGAGGAGAAATGTAAAGATTAAACAATAAGGGGGAAAGAGAGGATCCCTGAGGGACACCACAAGTGACAGGGATGGGAGTGGACGTGAAGTCACCCGACCGAACCGCCTGGGTGCGGTCCCTCAGGAATGAGGACAGCCAGAGCAGGGCTGAGCCCTCGATTCCCGCCGCCCTGACACGGGACAACAAGATGGTATGGTCAACCGTGTCAAAGGCGGCGGAGAGATCGAGAAGCACCAGCGCCTGGTGTTTGTTGTTGTCCAAGCCCATCCTGAGGGTGTCCAGTACTGATACCACGACTGATTCGGTCGAGTGTCTGGGACGGAAGCCGGCCTGGCGGGAAGCCAACCCACCGTTGGCCTCTACGTGGGCGCTGAGGACCGCGGTGGCATGGCGTTCCAGCACCTTACTCAGGTAGGGCAGCAGGGAGATGGGGCTATGACCAAGGAACCAAACTGAGAAGACTCAAAATCGGGGAATGGGCACTGGTGCTCCTACCGTCTATTTCCAACAAAAACGAATGGATGGGACCCTATAAAGTGATTGAGACTATAGGGAACACCATGTATAGACTTCGTCTTTCCCCATCTAAAACCCAAAGCTACCACATCAACTTATTGAAAAAGTGGATTGGTCCGGTTCCGAGCAGTACCAACCTGGTGCTCCCTACGATGCCCGAAAAGACGTCAACGATAGAACACCTCGTCTTAAACCAAGATCTTACCGATCAGATGAAGAAGGACCTGCATGACGTCATACAACCCTTGTCCGACATCTTTTCTGACTTCCCAGAGAAGACAACCTTGGTGGAACATTGCATTGAAACGACCCCAGGAAAGATAGTGAAGCAAAGGCCGTATAGGATCCCTGCGTCCAGACGAGGAGCCGTGAGAAAGGAGGTACTAGATATGCTGAAACTGGGTGTGATCCGGACGTCCAGAAGTAGTTGGGCCTCCCCGATCGTGATGGTCCCTAAACCCGATGGATCCAAGAGATTTTGTATGGATTTTAGGGCCCTTAATGCCATCTCTACATTTGATGCATACCCCATACCCCGTGTCGACGAGTTGGTGGAGAAACTAGGGGACGCTGTCTTCATCACCACCCTTGATCTCACCAAGGGGTATTGGCAGGTGCCCCTCCGTGAAGAAGACCGAAAGAAGACCGCCTTCGTCACCGATGACGGACTGTACGAGTTCACGGTTCTTCCTTTCGGATTACACGGGGCACCTGCCACCTTTCAGCGCCTTATGAATCACATGTTGAAACCCTATCCATCGTTTAGTTCGGCCTACTTAGACGACATCGTGATTTACAGCAAAACGTGGGAGGAGCACTTGAGGCACCTACACACCATTCTGTCAGCACTACAACGAGCAGGATTACACGTCAACTCCAGGAAATCCCGTGCAGCCTTCACCAGGGTCAACTACTTGGAATATGTCCTGGGGGAAGGTACCATTGCACCGCAAGCGGAGAAGGGGAAATCCATTCGGAACACATGTTTTCCGAGCAACAAAAGAGAACTACGAGCCTTCCTGGGGCTGGTTGGCTATTACAGGCGGTTCATTCCTAAATTTGCTGAGGTTGCCGCCCCCCTCACGGACCTCATACGGAAAGATGTCAGACCTAAGGAAATACAGAACCCCTCTCGGGAAGCCCAAGACGCCTTTGAAGGGTTGAAACACATCATAACAACCGCCCCGGTCTTAGAGTCTCCCAATTTCGTTAAAACATTCATACTTGCCACGGACGATTCAGACATAGGCATAGGGGCTGTGCTGTCACAGGTGGGCAACAATGGTGTAGAGCATCCCATTCTATATACCAGCCGTAAGCTGTTCCCCAGAGAGTGTAGATATTCCACTGTGGAACGTGAGTGCCTGGCCATTAAATGGGCTATTGACAAGTTACACTATTATTTGGATGGGAAAGCATTTATCCTACAAACTAATCATGCTCCATTGAAGTGGATGTACCAGAACCGAACTTTGAATGCCAGAGTGCTCCAATGGTTCCTATCCCTCCAGCCATACTCCTTTTCTGTGCAACATAAAAAGGGCACGGAAAACGGGAATGCGGACTATCTCTCCAGGGTCTTTCCTCTCCCCGATCGGGAGATTCCAGGGGGGGAGGTGTGTGACGGGGCGGGACGCCACTGTGAGGACTACAGTGAGGAACATGATGCTTCACGAGACTGGTGGTCAGCTGTTCCCTTGTCACCCCTTTCTCTTTCCGTTCAACAGCCTACCTCCCCTTATCCGGAGGAGTGGCCACTTGCAGACACTGAGCACCATTGGGGATACGAGGACGAAAAAGGACAAGGCGCCTTTAATTCCGCCCTTGAGGACGACGAGACTCCGCCCATCTGGAGCGTCACAGAGCCAAAAGGAGGAGGACCCCGGAAGACATCGGACGGCATTTCCCCGGAGGAAAAAAGCGTTACAGAGTGGAGAGCGAGAGCTGAACCGAAGAGTTGCGAAGAAGACACCCCGACGAGCCCAGCTGTGGACATCAAGCCAGGAGGCCAACGTCTCGGTGAATGGCCCCGCCACGTTCCCGCGGGATGAGCGTGGCTAACAAAGGTACGGGGCAGAGTGGCGGGCTGGGTAGGTCGAAGTGGTCAGCCTATCGATTAACAGCCAGTGTGTACATAAGTGTATAGACTCCTTGTACCTTTCCCCTCACGAGCACGAAAGGCACAGTATAGTCGATTGAAAATACACTCCGCACTTGGATTCCCTCACTCCCGGCCCCTGAACGTCCTACGCTGGACATCCGAGTGATTGCTTTTCTTTCTTCTTCCTTTACGGTCCCGACCCATACTGAGGACACCACCTGTGAAGGACATTGCTGAAACCTCCGATCTGGCAGACACTACACCCCTGCGTGGCCGAACCACCCTGGAACTCCCAGTGTTCCCCAAGGGCGTAAGAACGGAGCCGGACGAGTTTGCAATACTTAGATTCTCTAGTAGAAGAAGAAAAGCGTACATGAAAATAAAACCTTCCTTGAAATCACTACTACAAGTGTCAGACTCAGTCCCTTCTACACCTCCTGCTCCCGGTCCGGTACACACTGTCTGCAGTAACCCACCATTCCTAGGAACATTCTTACCTGTCTTTGAGTTTTAGGGGGCTGCATTCCTTGTATCATTTTAATTCTCTCAATTGTGACCTGTCTGATTCCTTTTGCAATCTTGTGGCCTAAATACTGTACTAAACTGCAATTTTGATGGAGAGACATGGGGCCCGATTCGCAGAATGAACTTAAGACTCAATCCTAAACTTACTACTATTTTGGTATTCACAGAATGCACTTACTACTTTTGGCATTCACAGAATGAATTTACTACTTTTGGTATTCAAAGAAGTTAGGATTTTGTCTTAAGACAAACTTAAGACAGACTTAAGACAGACTTAATACAGACTTAAGACAGACTTAAGACAAAATCCTAACTTAAGTCTGTCTTAAGTTTGTCTTAAGTCTGTCTTAAGACAAACTTAAGACAAAATCCTAAATTCTGTGAATATCAAAAGTAGTAAGTTCATTCTGTGAATACCAAAAGTAGTAAGTGCATTCTGTGAATGCCAAAAGTAGTAAGTGCATTCTGTGAATGCCAAAAGTAGTAAGTGCATTCTGTGAATACCAAAATAGTAGTAAGTTTAGGATTGAGTCTTAAGTTCATTCTGTGAATCGGGCCCTTTATGTCCTTCCTCAGCCAAATGATTCAATAATGGCACTGTATCAGCTATACAGGCATCTTTTGTTTTTGATGCTACCAAAGATCATCAATATACTGTACTAACACAGATTCTCCAGGCATGCTCAAATTTTCCAACAATTTCTTTAGCAGCTGATTAAAAATCGATGGACTCTCAGTGTACCCTTGTGGAATTCTACACCATGCTAGTATACGATTTTGGAAACGAAACGCAAAAATTGGTTGGATTTCTGCATGCAATGGAACAGTAAAGAACGCATTGCACAAATCAATCACTGTGTACCATTCTGCATCATGCGGTATTTGGTACAATATCACTGCTGGATTCGGGACAATTGGACAACATGGGACAACAATTTTATTGACTTTTCTCAGGTCCTGCACAATTCTAAATGTTCCGTTTGGCTTCTTCAATCCCATAATTGGCGAATTACAAGGACTACTCTTAATTTCTCTTAAAATTCCCTGCTCAATAATTTTGTCGATCACTGGAGTAATTCCTTCAACTACTTCGGCAGTCATTTTATACTGCGGTATATTCGGATAACTTACACCTTCTTTTATGGATACTTTCACAGGATCAACTCCTTTCATCAAACCTATATCTTTTCCAGTGAAACCCCATACAATTTCTTTCACTGCCTCTTTCAGTGCAACAGGAATTTTCTCTTTATCAAAAACAGGAAACAGTTTGTTGTGTTCTGCCTCAATCATGAGCATTGTCAGTTTGCATAAACTATCTTCATCTGAAGTCTGCAATTCTATGCCATCTGGTGAACAGTATATGGCACAGTTCATTTTACACAATATATCCCTGCCTAACAAATTAACAGGACTACTGTCACACACCACAAACTGATGCATATCTTTATATGTCCCAATCTCAATTTCAACTGGTTTTGTCAAAGGAGTATTGATTTGTCTGTTAGCTACACCTACGACCTGGATTGTCTCACCCGAGAGAGCAAGATTTTGAATTTCCACTGATCTAACAGTAGAACGGGTAGCACCAGTGTCCACTAGAAAAGTTATTTCCACATCATTCACCTTTCCGCTCACAAATGGACCTGACTGATCTACCTCAAGAGTGGCTCCAAGCACACACTCTTCTTCCTCCCTCAGGCACCGTCAGAAACTTTCATCCGGCTCACTGCCATTCTCTTCTTGCAACCAATATTGGGGACTCGCATTTACTCTTTGCGGTCTTTTTACCTGCTCACCACCACTAAATCCTGTCTCTGCACTGTATCTCTGTTGATTCCCACTGTATGGCAGTGGCGGTTGCGGCACCTGACTTTGCTGATTTGCTAGCTGCTGTTGCTGCGTTTGCTGCTGATTTACCTCAAACTGCACCTGCGGATTCAATGATGTATGTTCCCCATTAACTCTAGGTGGACATTTACACTCTCGTTTCCAATGCCCTATCTGGCCGCAGTTGAAACATGGCATTTTCTTTTTCAATTCATCAATATTCCCCACCAATTTAGGTTTACCTTTAACCCACCTTGACTCCCAGCATTCTTATTCTCCATCTGTGCTACTTGTTGTTCAGCTACTTTTACTTGTGCCCACGTGGCTTTCTCTTTCAGCTTCTTTTGTTTTGCATCAATCTCCTCACTACAATATTTTGCTTGTCTCAGAACCTTATCTACTGAACTCAACTGCCAATCCATCATGCTATGTCTAATCATGTCTGAGATTTCTGGTATCAATCCATATACGAATCTATAAACAAAGTGACTCATATCTTTCTCATTTAATTCCTCATAACTACTGTACTGTTTGAAAACAAACAACAGCCTTTCATAAAATGAATGCACAGTTTCTTTCGGCTCTTGTGCTGTTCTGTCTATCTTTACCCAATCAGGTATTTTGGTTTTCAACCATACTATCACTTGCTCATATTTCCTCATCACGTCTGGTGAAGGAGCTCCCGTTTTCTCATCTCTGGGATACTCCTCCCTAGGTCAATCCACAGATATATTACATTCGGTCCATAAATCTGTTGGTACCACTATGTCAAATAATCCATCTAAATCAATCCACAGTACTTTTGACACCTTTACAAATCTGTCAACTTGTCGATACCATTCTACTGGCTTCTCTCTCAATCTGGGGAAATCATTCGTAAATGACAATATATCTTGTCTGCTCCAAGGCACATGTACATATCCTCCTCCAGGAATTTCTGTCATAGGGAATTCAGTTGCCACTTTTCCCTTTTCTCTAATGGGGAAGGCTAAAGTAGATTTGTCACTATTTTCTTCTTTCTTCTTTGCCCACTTGACTCTCATTTACCTACATCACCCCATTTGCGCAACAACACAATCAAATCTTTTATCTGAACTTGTCTTCCTGCAGTGTTCATATTTTCAATGTCTCTTTCTGCAAAATCTACTCGATAAGATTTCTGCAATGACTTTATTTTGGAAAAGTCTATTCCACATTCACTTGCCACTTCTTCTAATTGATCGTACATTGTCTTTGCTGTCCATGTTATGCTTTTACATAAAAACATGAGCTCATCATCCTGATAAGTTTTCAATCTGTCTGTTCCAATTATTCCAATTATTATTCTTCCATATCTACTTTTAATTTAGACACATCCAACACTTTTAATTCCTGCTCTTTTAATTTTAATGATTTTATCCATTCACTTAACTCTTTTTCTGATGGTCCCATGGGTGTCTGTGTTAAATCTATTTTATCTGCACTTTTCTCTTGAGTAGCAGAATCAGATTCTGCTCCTGTTGGGTATCCGCATGACAAATTTTGATTAAAAGTTAACTCGGGTGGATTTACACTTATATTCTGCCTTATTTCTGATAGATCAAGACAAGTACTCTCTTTTGCTCTTTGTAAACTTTGTTGTAATGGAATGGTTATCCTAGGCTCTTTTATTTTCTGATCTTCGAATACCGGTATCACATGTCCTATTGTTACTGGTACAGTTACAGCTTCCATATTCCTAGTAAGGTTCTGAATCAATTCCTGTGCAGAACGCTCATAATCAGACATATTTGGCTGTTCATTACCTTGTCTTTCCGCACTTAGTACAATTCTGTGCGAATCATTACTTTGTACAGGAGTTACTGTAATTCTAGCTTCTCCTATCGGTGTACTCGGGACATATCTTGTTTCTACTCTTTCAGGAAAATCTCTAAAATTTGATGGTTGTCTTGGCGATTCATTAACTCTTTCTTGTGCCATCGGGGTGTTTGGGGTAGTCCATAAAGAACTTGGCTGATATGCGGGTGGTCTCCTATTTAATATTTCTTCTAAAACAGCATCCTCTGATTTGCTTTCACCATAGCCTTGATTTCCCACTTCTGTATTCTTTTTTTTTTCCGTACTCTTTCGTCCCTCATATTCTTCAACCAATCTAACGGGATACATGCCATCGCACATACTTCCATCCATCCATCTTCGCATTCTAGACTCATGTGTTTCTCCCCATAAATCTCTGCCTCTACCTCTTGGTCTAAGATGCCTACTCAACCTCTCACTTTCCATTTGATGCATCTCATCTTCCCACTCAACTAACGCCTCAAATTGAGTTGGTCTGGGTCTCGGTTCAAGTTTCATCATTTTGTCTCTCAAATTTATCAGAATAGCTAAATCAAATGATCCTCCTTCCGGGAAAGCTAACACACCATCATCCTTGGTATAATGTACCCAATTTTCCAACCAAACACACGTATGGTAACCATATTTCGTCAACATATAGGAAGCAGGCGTTTTCGGTGAAGGAAGTATTTTTCCCTCTCTCGTAACTACCTCTTTGTCTTTTACGAACATGTTTTTCAGCTTTTTAAACCATGAAGATTTCTTCCTGTCATCATCATAATAGTAGTATGACATTTTCGGTAAACTTTCCTGCTTTCAAAAGATCGCGTACTATTCTAGTGTTGATTCCGTAACACCAACCTATCACAGCGCGGTTCGCACTAATGCACCAGTTAGAACACGATACGTCAGTATAGTGCTTAACCAATAGCCTTTGCTGCTTTCTGTGATGAACCAATCAACTCCTACTCTGTCTCGGTCACGTCGACCAATCCCAGCGCGACACTTTTGACGCCACCAGCGCTCCGGCTTCTGCAGCGCCGACTGACCCCTCCCTTACAGGGTTTTTTCAAGAAGCCGTATTTACAAGATATTTTACAAAATCAGTTAGTAACTTACACAAAACAAATCCACTAATCAGTTTCGCTAATAAAGTGATAGAGTTTTCAATCGCACAAGTATTCTGTAACCGGAGTAGACAACACTTATCTCCTCAGAATTCTTAGACCCGCCGATAAAGCAACACTACTGGCTTTACCCTTCTATCAGGCAATAACGATCTTGCTTCTCCAGGAAAGCACATACAGAGAACTTTTTCACCTCCTCAGAGACAATCCCAGAGTTTCACTTGAACGCTTGTTGCAATATCATTTACACACGTTCATACGGAGAACCCTATTCATATATACATGAACTCTGTGTTACCAGTAGGCAGCGCGTCCACTAACCCACCACAGAATTCCTCTTTTGTTAGCAAAAGAGAGACGCCACTCCCTTTACCCTTCAATCAAGCTCGGGTTAAGACCTATTACTCTCCCAGCAGTAAGTTTTAGTCGGGAAGCACAGAATGATCCCTATACTTGAAGGCTGAAATTTCATAGACTGTCCTCACTATACATTTATCCTTTCACACCTAAGGTCCCTAAACAGTGATAGGCGCCGATACCACTGCAGTATTTGGCAATACTCCTTTTTTGAAACAGACTAATTCACTGTGCGACTACCTTGCCACACTTCCCCCACCTGCAGACGGAGGCACTGACTTCACCCTACTCTATGAAGCCTTTCCAGGACTACATGTAACGTAATACAAACTCAACAGATGTTAGTCATAATTCTGTACATCAACCTCTATATAGTACTTTACCATAACCCTAGCTAACTTCCTTAGTAACCACTACTCTGCTACCAAGTAAATACTGCTACAGCGCGACTCCAGAAATCAGTTCTAATTAACACTCACCATAAAACACAGAAATCATGCATCAGTGGGGCCCATAAAACTGCGCATTTACCCTGTTCACTTACACTCGGCTTCAAGGCTCTGGTGAAACGCAACAGAGAAACGCTGTAACATTTAGGTGGAGCGTCTAAACCTATTTAACTATTCATTATTTACACCTGCAGATTTAAAACATTTTTACCATGGTTTTATTCATACTTAAATTATTCAGACACACCACCATAATGGCAATGGCTCTACTAGAATGAAAATTAGGCGTAGGAAGAATTCAAAGACCAGCTCTTACTTCTTCATTTATCTAATTTTTATTCAAAGCAAAACTTTATCATTTCTGACATTTAGGCATTAGTGAATCTTTATTCAGTAAAATCTTAAACTTTATTTCAAAATGATCATTTTTTATTTAGAGCTCAAGATAATCTCTTTATTTTAGGAAACAGTTAAAGATTGGCAAAGAACAGATAGTTCCAATTTCATTCTCTCCTAACATCCCTAACTAACGCCCTCATCTTATCCTTCAGTCCTGCAAAGCAAACAAGTAAAGAAAACATTAGGGTTCTTACATCCAGGAATCGGTCAGCAATCGGGCAGCATCTCCGATAGAAATTGAAAAGGCGACCCCAACTAGACAAAACCAGGGGGTTTTGTACCCTATTTCTCCAACTTAATCTATCTAAATTGTATCTAACATCTCTTATTCAAAATTTCATTGGACAAATTCGGGGTGGGTGAGCATCATCTCAGCCTTACAACATCATTTTCTCGATGGTTCAGTAAGGAACAAAGAGGCATATTATCAAGGGGGTTTATCTCCGCTTTTTTGGCTTTAAAAGCCAAGAAAGCGGAGATAAAATTATCTCCCTATTACCTAGCTGTCGCTAACACCAGTTAGCGACAGCTAGTAGGAGATAGCGACCATCTTGGGCCCCACTTTGCATGTCAGTGATATTTATCACTAATGACATGCAAAGTGGGCGTGCCAAGATGTTAGCGACTGGAAACAGTCGCTAACATTGCTATCTCCTATTACCAACTTTTGGAGATATTCGCGCTAAGCGCGAATATCTCCAAAAGCTAACACCTGCCCTGAGCAGTTCTTAGCCATGTTATCCAATGGGAGGTGGATAACATGGCTAAGAGCATTAGCTCGGTAATGCATGAATATCGCTGACTTTTCAGCGATATTCATGCATTGCGGCCGTTTTTTATCGCATTTGCGATAAACCTTGGTAATACCAAGGTTTATCTGCGATAAAAATCGCCGCAGCTCAGCGGTAAAATGTTGTCTCTAACCAAGCAATAGCGATAATTATCGACAGTCTTTGGCCTAGCCATTTCCTTGAGTGGCAACATCAACCAAAATTCTCATGATCTCAACGTTCAGTCGCCCAGGTTTGGCACCCATCCTAGGTTCCGGGCCACATCAGCCTTGAACCTCCTCGGGCACAGGCAGTTCACTCTGACTTGCAGGTTTTGGCGCGCCTGCGCATTTCAGCTCTTGCTCACAGTTTACCCCAGAAGCCATTTTGCTCAGGCCTCGGAGGCCACTTTTGAAACTATCGTGAAAACAAACACAGATTTATGTTAATTATTGAATTTAAACCCATTCTGTTTACCTCCCACCTAACTAAAGTTTCCCAGTTAGTTGTTACCTAGCAAATAAGCCACATAAATGCATTTTATACTTACATTTCGACCTCTCTACCACATAAATGAATACAATAAGCACATTTAAATTGCGTTTTAATTATTTTCCAAGCTGTGCATTAATTCACAACACAATAACAATACATATTAGCTGGGTTTATTTGCATCATGCAAGCAAGTTAGTTCTCCCCGTGTGTAATAATAAAAATAATGTGTACACTTTACTCTATGGTTGGTTAATTTCGTAAAACATGCAATCAGTAAATATTAATGTTATGGGACATTAACTTTACGAGAGGTACACAAAATTTTGCGTTTGCCACCTCGCTCCCTCACGGCCACCATTAAAGTGAAAGCGCGGCATGGGTCGCTTTTACAAAAAGAAGCATTTGTTTGTCAACTTGACAAACAAATGCTTTTTTTGTAAAAGCGCACCATGCCGCGGTTTCACTTTAATGGTGATAGCGCCCCTTTCCTTAGATGTGTCCACCATTAAAGTGAAAATGTGGCATGCCACAGTTGAAAAAAGAAGTTAATAAATGCAACAAAAAAAATGCAGCCTCACTCGGTGCCTCAAATAAACAAAAGGCATGGACGCCACTGTATTAGCTGCCATGATATGAAAAAGAAAAAAAATTTAAAGCAATGGGGGAGAGAGTGTCCTGCCTGCCACAGCAGGAAAGAGAAAACCATTTAAGCAAATAGTGCTCGGAGGCTGTAATCAAAGCCTACCAAGTAACAACACATGTAACAGGGGCTGTCCTCATGAGAGGTTACAAAATGAGACAAGGTGGTACTAAGGAGGGACTACTAAGCCTATTGACCAATGAAAAGCAACAGTTTCCAAATGACAATGACACAAGCCAATGAAAAATATAGGCAAAAAGTGGGCGGAGCTTCTAGTTCATACCTGAATACAGCATGCCTCGTAGAGCAGCTCAACCTAAAAACAAGCCTTCTTGCCAGGGTGCCATAAACATAGATCTGTGCTGTTGATTAATCTGTAAATGTAAAGGCTGCCTGGGAGCCGTTAAAGGTGGTGTTAATTGATGAAGACACTTTAAGCTTCCTGAAGACAAAGATTGTTTTTAAGAGATATTGTAGAGGGTGCTCCAAGCTGAGTTCTGAAATGCGTGGACGATTGTAAAACTCCATATTACTAAAATGTACACTTTGAAAACACTTTTTTCTTTGCAACCTACATTTATGTCCACATTTTTGTGGCAGCCTATCATATACTGTATGGAATGCAAATATAAAATAATGACTTACACATTCACAGCACTTTCTGTGACGTGCAGGAACCTCCTAGCACTAAAAATACACAATTCACTATTCCCAGCTGAACCAAACAGAATTCAGGGGCATATTACCAACAACTAGCGATAATTTTTGTCTCTAACTTGTTTAGAGACAAAAATTATCACCGCACATCGGCGATTTTTATCGCAGATAAACCTTGCTATTAGCAAGGTTTATCGCAAATGCGATAAAAAACGCCCGCAATGCATGAATATCGCTGAAAAGTCAGCGATATTCATGCATTATCGAGCAAATGCTCTTAGCCATGTTATCCACCTCCCATTGGATAACATGGCTAAGAACTGC
Source organism: Lissotriton helveticus (assembly GCF_964261635.1). Taxonomy (NCBI): domain Eukaryota; kingdom Metazoa; phylum Chordata; class Amphibia; order Caudata; family Salamandridae; genus Lissotriton; species Lissotriton helveticus. The sequence goes on from NC_136058.1 coordinate 265,644,636, forward strand.
TCAGGGCAGGTGTTAGCTTTTGGAGATATTCGCGCTTAGCGCAAATATCTCCAAAAGTTGGTAATAGGAGATAGCGATGTTAGCGACTGTTTCCAGTCGCTAACATCTTGGCACGCCCACTTTGCATATCATTAGTGATAAATATCACTGACATGCAAAGTGGGGCCCATGATGGTCGCTATCTCCTATTAGCTGTCGCTAACTGGTGTTAGCGACAGCTTGGTAATAGGGAGATAATTTTATCTCCGCTTTCTTGGCTTTTAAAGCCAAAAAAGCGGAGATAAAACCCCTTGATAATATACCCCTCAGTTCTATGGGCTTCTATTTGCACACACTTACATCTGCAGTAATTACATTAATCAACAAAGGGTTTGGAATATAAAACAGTGCATTTCTCACTATTTTATTTAAACTTGTATTTACGGTGTGCATTATTTTATATGCAGTTACCTGATAGTGAAAGATCAAAAAATAGTCACTGAATATTTTGCTCATTTTAGCTACGCCTTTGATTCCGCCTCCATGCTCACTGACTACATCCCCATTGCACTCAGGATCACAGTATCCATACTTTTTGTAATGCCCTTAAAGCCAGTGATGTTAGCATATGTTGTCCCGCAGTACCTCACCTTCACTATGTACGTTTTTTCTTATAGACATTTCAAATTAACCTGTGATCTGTATTTACTTAACACAGTGTACTATTCATCTGACAGAATTGTATAAAAACACTGTCCTCTGGTGCTAAAGGAGATCCATAAAAAGAAAGTAATCTAGTCAGTTGTTTAATTGCACTAAGTGTGACCAGGAAACATGTGTTTAAATCCAGGCTCACCCGCATGACTAAATTGTGTGACTTAAGTCAAATCAAGCTACTTCATGTGTCTAGTTTACTTGATGGTGACCTCTGAGAGTACCTTCAAGTAATTCAGTTCAAGATGGATGCTGTGTAAAAGCCTCATCCATATATGCTTGAATGTTCCTCCATCCATAAAAATAATATTGGCCATGACATGGGGGGTACCTGACAATGTGTACACTTTGTTCACCCATCGCTTTCTTTGTTAGGAGGGAGGGTTAATAATAAATGTTCTAAAATTCATGCTTTAAAACTTTCAATTCAAATGAATGTCAATGCAATGTTGTGATCTAATATACTAAATTGAAACACTTCGATTTTTTAAAACAACACTTTCTACATTTTAAAGTCTTTATCATGTCCTTATATTTTGTTCGCTGTGTATTATGTATTCCAAATATTTTTAAGGTTCTGCATGCACTTAGGGATGACCCAGACCACTGGTGTAGACATGGCTCAACTGCAGAGCCATGTTAAGATATGGACAGAGTGAGCAATTGCCCAGGGTCCACAATTCCTAGGGGCCGACCCCTATCCGCTTTCCACAAGTACCACCAATGGACCATCGCAGAGGAGTTTGCCAGGGTGGGAGGGTGCTGCTTATTCACCCACCTGACAGTGCCTCTTCTGTTTCAAGCCTCTCTGCTAAGACTACTCTCCAGGTACGCAATGCTTTCCAGTACTCATGGAGGGCCTATCTGATTTTAGAAATTGTCCCACCTCGTTCTTTTCTTTCCCATTTATCCGGTTCTTAGCAATGACCCTTTGACTCATTTGCTGCGGGTCTCCCATCCGATCTGGACTTCATCCTGCTCTTTAATTCTCTCTCTGGTGGTCGGGCTCCAAGTCCCGAGATAAATATAGAGTTCCTGACACACACTCTAATGCGGCCGTCGAGCCTTAATGGTGCTGTGAGACTTCAGAGAAGTTGTGGGTACCTCACATACTGCCATTTGGTGTGAGACTGTCACACACACCATCTGGTCTGCTGTATAATTTTTTAGGTTTGACGTCTAGTGGAGGGTCAATTGAACAAGATGTGCTTGCTCAATTTGCCTAAACTAGCAGAAGGTAAAAAACGTCACTTACCTTAATGTTTCCCAAACTGTATGCCCTGCATATTGAAATGTTTAGGAACATAATCAAAATGCTGCAGTTGCTTTCTCTCGATGAAAGACTATGGGGCAGATTTACAAGACACTTGGACACATTTACGCCGCCGTTGCGTCACTTCTCTGACGCAGTGCCGCGTAAACCATGCGCCATGTTGCACCGTACTTACAACGTGACGCATCTAGGGAGATGCGTCACGTTGTAATGCCCTGCACCACATTAAACCTGCGTCAGGTTTAATGTATGCAGGATGGGCGTTCCATCGGAAAAAGCCTCGGAAAAGTGACACAGTGAAATCTACAAGATTTCACTGAGTCACTTTCCCGACGCCGTTGCCTCAAAACCCTGAGCCTGCTTGAAGCAGACGTAAGGCGTGATGCAGCATGTTAGGTATGGGCCGCCCCTGAGCATTGCTGGATTTGTGTCGCACTTGTGACACAGCTTCAGCAACGCGCTGCCCTTACGCCATCAATTGCATCACGCATCTGTTTATCCTTGCGCCACGATGTGCCGCATTGTAAATGCGGCGCATCTGTGGTGGCACCAGGGTAAACTTGCGTGGCGCATCTTACCTGGCGCATCTCTGCTGATATGCAGGAATGCGCCAGTCCTTGTAAATCTGCCACCGGGTATATTTGTGAAGGAGCGATGCCCTGGCAGCGTTCTTAAGGGTATCTGTTGGACCTGCCCCTCTTTGGCAGGTTCACCCCGAAACTTTTTTGTTTTTTCCTAGCCTGTTTCTGTGACCTGGTGTTGGTGATTTTAGGTCTCTGCGCACTTTTTCACTGGCACAGTGTAAAGTGCGTGAGCTCTCTGTGTATGTGTGATGAGTGACCTGCCCTCCCATAGGAATGCATGGGGAATCTGTGTGACCATGGTAGTTCCTGATGTGTTTGGTATGTGCGAACTCGTGAGGTTGAATGCTGCGTAATGATGTATGCGGCATGGATGTGTCTAGTGCGGAAGTGCCACTTCTAGACATGTGTGTGCATGTGTAGTGAGTCTGCTGGCAGTGATTGGCTGGAGCCTGGCCCCAGGAGTGCCTGGGCCTGCTTGTGGATTGACTGTCTGGTTTGAGGATGACAGGGGCTGGGGAGCCCCCAGGAGGTTGTCTGAGTCAGCCCTTGGTTGAATGATTGCATCTGCAACTAGAGTGGTGGGAGGAGATAGCACCTCGGAGTGAATAGGGCTGTGCCTGCCTGCCACAATGCTGGCTCCACCTCCTGCTGGGCGGCTGTCGCCTCTGCCCCTCGCACTGAAAGGAGTTCCCTATAATCAGTTCTAGCTGGTTCTCACACTGCCTGCACCCTTGAGACAAAGGATTTTATAGTATAAAAAGGGGCTGTGTCCCCTTACAAAATGTTCTTGTTCTTAACTTGAATCCTGCCAGGGGCGTGCTGCTGCTTGGGCTCAGGGGAAGGCTTGCCTCCCTGGGCCCTGCCCAGCCCCTGGACACCTGATGGACTTTCCTGTTCTGGGAGCTGCTGGGCTCCACCTTATGTCCTGGACTGCTGAGGTCCTGGACTCCTGAGGGACTTTGCTGCTTTATTTTGGGCATCTCGCGCTTTGGAGTGCTTTATTTCTCCCCCAGCGCTTGAGAGCGCTTTATTTTTGCTTATAGCGCTGAGAGCGCTTTACTTTGCCCCTATGCACTTAGTAGCGCTTTTATTTCGTTTTAATTCCCGAGGGTGCCCACCGCTCCTTTTCTGCCATATAAGATCACCGCCATCGGCCCGAGTCATTGCCGGAGCGGCCGCACTGTGATTGGCTCACTCCGGGGGGCTTGACTGGAGAGGCCGCGCTGTGATTGGTGCAGTGCTGGAGGCTGCACCGATGAGCCGCGCTGGGATTGGCCAGCGCTCGGGGAGAGTGGAGAGGAAGATGGCGCCTGCCGCTGTAGGGCTCCCGTGACCAAGGGGGAGCCCCGCACCCTGAGATAGGCGGCTGGAGGTACCGGCGGGGCTCCGTTCCCGAAGAGGAGCCCCGCGCTGTGAGAGAAGCCTCGCCCGCTGCACCAGCGCTGCCCAGAGGAGCCCCCGCTACAGGAAGCCGGTGAGTGGGGCAGCAGAGGAGAAAAGAGGGGTGCCGGGACACATTGTCGGTGTCCGCCCCCCCCTCTAGCAGCGCGATCTCGTGCTCATTGTGCTGGTGAAGCCACGAGGGCTTCAGGGGGCATTGTGATATTCAGAGCCCGTCGAGGCTCCAACGCGGGGGCACTTTGTTACTGCTTTGAGTCCACGAGGGACTCCAACGACGCCCGCATCCTTGGTGATTGGAGCCCCGAGGCTCCTGGGGCCAGTTTGTGTAATTAGAGCCTGAGAGGCTCACAGTTGTTTCCGAGTCCCCCGTGAGGGATGTTAGGGTCAGGGGCTAGTCCTCTCTTTGTGACCATGTACTGACATCACATGACCTGTGGGCAGTGGGATAAATGTTGGTCCTACCTTTGTCTCATTGCTTGATATTGCCATTGTATGGATTCTGGTATCCTGCTCTCCTGGTCGCTGTTTGCTGGCTGGAAGTTACCTGCTGTTTTGGATATTTTTCCACTCCTTCTCACGGGCTCGTGAGAGGAGTTTTTTTGGTCCCTGCCTTCGCCCTCCCCCCCTTTGCTTGTATCTCCATTCCCTTCTGTAGTTAGTTAGTTTCCCGTCCCGGTTTTTGTATTATCCTTTTCCCCCCTTGCCCTTCTCCTAGCGTTCGTTATTGGTGTTCGGGGGCTCCCGTTCGCCAGGTATTGTTGTTACTTAAGTGCCCTTGTGTTTGTATAGGACGCTAGGAGTTTTCATAGCGTGTGGTTTGTTTCCAGCGCGTCTTCACTTAGACGCCGCTCCACATCGTTTAGGCGGAAGTGACGTTTTCGGGTCGTTCCGCGAAGGGCTCAGTTCACGAACGCTGGGATTCTCGGTGTTCCCGAGTGCCTGCAATCAGTTCCTGTTCCCCTTTTTAGGAAACGAAGGTTTTTTTTTTTGCATAAGACATAGTTTGTCACAGTCCTTTTTCCCCTTGTACACTTATAACGAAAACTTGAAAACGAAGGTCATAGTATAAATGAGCTCCTGATTGGCCGGTCGATTCAAGAGTTGCTATCTTGAATTGCCTACTTGTTTTTTTGTGTGCCCAGTGCCTTCACGAAGCAAAGCCTGCGCTGCCCACTGGTAAGAGAATTTGTGAATGTTGTGGCAGGACATGGTCACGGGGTTTGGGATAGTGCAGTGTGAAGCTTATACTTATGAGGGGTGTGTTGTTTTTCTGTTTTATATAGGTGCAGAAGCGTGGAGGAGGGAGCTGTGTCCTATCGTTATATAAGGGTGGAAGACCTGGTGTGTCCTCAATTACCACCCTCTTTTCAGGTTCATTGGCTCACTCATAGTGTGATCTTGTGAGTGGCCAGTGGGCAGGGGAAGGGGACTGGTGCATGCTTCATTCCTGCAGTGCTTGGGCTGGGTGGAATCCAACAGAATATCAAGCCCACGATAAATAGCACTGCCCGGACAAGTATGGATGAGGACGGGAACCCAATGGGTGGGGGTACGGGTAGTCCCTCATTGCAGGACATAATGGGGGCCGTACAGACGTTACAGGCACAGGTACAGGATTTACAGCAGGAGAACGTGGGTCTGAAACAGGAGTTAGTAGCTGTAAGGGCCAGAGAGCAGCTGCAACATAGGGGAACGGGTCCGGTTATACAGCCTGCCACCTTTCAGTATGGCGGTGGGGCGGGACAAAGTGCTGTTGGTGGTAGCAATCCTATAGCAGTAACAGTGACATCTCCAGTGGCAGTTCCGTTGGCCCCCCCTGAGAGGTTTACCGGGGATAGTGACAAATTTGGGATGTTCATGAACCAGTGTCAGCTACACCTTATGTGTAGACCGAGTGCCTTCCCCGATGACTCTGCGAAAGTCGCCTTCACGATATCTTATTTGGCTGGTAGCGCTGCCCAGTGGTCCATACCTTTGGTGGAAAGTGATGATCAGGTGCTGTATAACTATTCGGCATTTAAGGAATTGATGCGGGGGTTGTTCGCCAAGCATGCGTTCATGCAGGCGAGCGATGCAGAGCTCCTGAAGCTACGGCAGGGCAGGCAGGATTTATTGTCCTATATAGCCTCCTTTAATCGATTGATATCCGAGAGTCACTGGCCAATTGAAAAAAGGACGTCCCTGTTTTATCAGGGTCTATGTGAGGAACTAAAAGATATAGTATCACAGGTGGTGAATCCACCTGAGGACTGTGCGGCGTTTATCGACCTTGTAGTTAAGTTAAACCATCGGGTGTCTGAGCGACGTGGAGAACGCAGTAGGTTTCAGGCTTCCCGGGGTGGATATGTGAAAGCTGAGGCAAAGCCAGTTGGGGAGAGCAAGACAGCGCCCGAGCCCATGGAAATAGGAGGGGTGAGGGGACCTTTGACCCCGGAGGAGAAAAAGAGGAGGAGAGAGAAAAACCTATGTCTATACTGTGGACAGGGAGGTCATTTTGCACGGGAATGTCCTGTGAAACCATCAGGTGTAGGGTTTGGCAAAAAGGTAGCCTGTATACAGGTGGGCAGTCATATGAGCAAAGAACGGAATAAACAGTATGAGGTTGTTGGAGCCTTAGACCAAGTCCCAAGGCATTTTGTTATCAATGCCCATTTGTTACTTTCGTTACAAAACCATGTTCCTGTGTCGGTGTTGCTGGACTCCGGTGCTACGGGAAACTTCATGGATATCTCTATGGCTGAGAAACTGAAGATTCCTTGTCAGCTGAAAGAACAACCGGAGCCAGTGAGGGCTATTGATGGGACTGAGCTCACTTCTGGCTGCATCACTCGTCAGACCGCTCCCTTACGCTTATTGTGTGAGAATGGGCATTCTGAACAGGTGATTTTTGATCTGATTGATGCCCCCTCTTTTGGTTTGGTATTAGGGGTTCCGTGGTTGCAGAAGCACAACCCTAAGATTGACTGGGTCCAGAGACTGGTGACTTTGGATTCCGTGCACTGCCTGAAGGAGTGTTATAGGGTGGCTGGGGAGCAGATTAATCCTTTGTCTTGTGCTGTGACTGATGTGAGATCTGTCCCGCCACAGTATTCTGCCTTTGAGGATGTCTTTGACAAAGGATGTGCTCAGGGTCTTCCTCCGCACCGGTCTTACGACTGTAAGATCGATTTGGTGCCAGGGGTTCCGCTGCCATGCAGCCGTGTTTATGCACTGTCAGAACCCGAAGAGATACATCTGAAAGAATACATCGATGAGATGTTGCGGTTGGGTTTCATTCGTCCCTCCTCTTCGCCTGTGTCATCGGCCATATTTTTTATTCCGATGAAGGATGGGACGTTAAGGGCTTGTGTGGATTATAGAACGTTGAATATGGCTACCGTAAAGAACAGGTACCCTCTTCCACTCATCTCTGTGTTATTGGACCAGCTCCGCAAAGCAACGGTGTTTACCAAACTAGATTTGCGGGGCGCCTACCATCTTATTCGGGTTCGACTCGGAGATGAGTGGAAGACGGCATTTAAAACCAGGTACGGCCTGTTCGAGTACACTGTAATGCCGTTTGGCTTATGTAATGCGCCAGCGGCATTTCAGTTTTTTATCAACGAGGTCCTCAGCAGATATTTAGACCGGACGGTTATCGTCTATTTGGACGATATTCTTGTCTACTCGGAGATCAGGGCAGAGCACACTGAACACGTGTTACAGACATTACAGGAACATAAACTATACGCTAAGTTGGAGAAGTGTCAGTTTAGTACCCCTGAGGTGGAGTTCTTGGGGTTTGTTATCTCAGCGGGGGGCATTCGAATGGACCCAAAGAAGATCCAGGCCATTGAGACCTGGCCTGTACCGACTAGCGTGAAGCAGATCCAGGTGCTCCTGGGTTTCGCCAATTTTTATCGGCGGTTTATATCACATTTCTCCGATATCGTGGCACCGATGACCCGCCTTCTGAGGAAGGGTGTCCCCTTTGATTGGACCAGTGAGGCTCAGGATGCGTTTCGATTACTGCTGAAGCAGTTCACCACGGCCCCTGTGTTGGTGCATCCTGAACCTGCCCTGCCGTTTTTTGTCGAGACCGACGCTTCAATGTGTGCTGTTGGTGGGGTGTTATCCCAACGTGACGAAGCCACCGGTCACATGCACCCCATCGCCTTTTTCTCTAAAACCTTGTTGCCGGCGGAACGGAACTATACTGTGGCAGAACGGGAATTGTTGGCTGTAAAATTGGCTATCGAAGAGTGGCGCCACTATTTATGGGGCGCTAGGCATGTTATTACCATCTATACTGACCACAAGAACCTAGAATTTTTCCGTTCCGCTAGAGCGTTGACGCCCCGACAGATGCGGTGGGTCCTATTCTTTAACGAATATAACTTTGTCATCACCTATAGACCTGCGGCTCAGCAGATTAAATCTGATCCTCTTTCTCGGATCCATGTTGATCCCATGGAAGAAGGAGCCTTGAGTGACGGCAGGTCTATGATAAAAGGGGAAAGAATAGTGGGGGCTTTGACTATGGATGACTTTCCCGCATTTGTGAGAGAGCAGCTGAACCAGTTGGATCTGGCTCCTTGGTTGTCGCTGCCCCAGGTGACAGCAAAGGAGGGGTTGTTGTTCCATGAGACTGAATTGTTTATTCCCCCTTGTTTGAGGGACACGGTTTTGGAGGGGTGTCATTCTTTCGCATTGGTGGCGCACCCAGGGATGCGGAAAACAAAGGACTTGTGTATGAGGTGGTTTTGGTGGGAGTCCATGTCCAAAGACATTCAGGAATATGTGAGGGCTTGTCCTATTTGTGCCATCAGCAAGCCTTTGCATTGTAAGCCCTCGGGGCTCCTGCATCCCTTGGAGGTACCTCCTTCTCCTTGGCACACTATAATTATGGATTTTGTGACCGATTTACCATCTATTTCCGGTTACTCCGCCATACTTGTAGTGGTGGATTTATTCACCAAAATGGCGCATTTTGTCCCGCTTCCTAAACTCCCTACGGCAAAAGAGATGGCGGTGGTTTTTTTGTCCTCAGTCGTTCGGTTACACGGGTTGCCGGCTGCGATTGTATCTGACAGGGGGGCGCAGTTCGTGTCTCATTTTTGGACTGAGCTGTGTTTGGTACTGAAGACGGAGATGCGATTGTCTTCGGCTTACCATCCTCAGTCTGATGGTCAGACCCAGCGAACCAATCAGACAATGGAGCAATATCTGAGGTGTCTGGTCTCTTCTTTGTCCTGCGATTGGGTGACTACTCTACCCATAGCGGAGTTTGCCTATAACAACAGTTTGCATTCCGCTCTGGGTATGTCCCGTTTCTATTGTTCACTTGGGTACCATCCTAGGGCAGTGGCTATACAACCCACGGGACGCGTACCAGCCATTGATGATGTGTGTCGGCGATTGAGGGACATCTGGGGTTTGGCCAGGGACAGTTTAATTGATGCCAAGGCTGCTATGAAGGTACAGGCGGATAAACATCGTGTCCCGGCTCCCTCATATAAGGTGGGGAATCTAGTGTGGTTGGTGTATCGTAATCTGAGGTTACAGGGGTCACGCAAATTGCAGCCTCGGTTTGTGGGTCCTTTTCCAGTAACTCGGGTTATCAATCCGGTGGCTATGAGGCTCAGGTTACCACAAGAGTACGGGGTGCATCCCGTGTTTCACACATCATTGTTGAAACCCTATATACCCTCGGTTCAGGTGTTGCCCCCTCCTCCCCCTGTGCTAGTTGATGGCCAGGTGGAATTCGAGGTCCAGGCCATCCTAGATTCCAAGCGGGTTTGGGGTCGTCTTTTCTATCTGGTGGATTGGAGGGGATACACACGGGAGGACAGGACTTGGGAGCCAGCATGGGGGGTGCATGCACCACGTCTGGTTCGTTTGTTCCATAGGCAACATCCCTTGAAACCCCGCCCGGTGGGGAGGATCGTTGGGGGGGGGGTACTGTTAGGGTCAGGGGCTAGTCCTCTCTTTGTGACCATGTACTGACATCACATGACCTGTGGGCAGTGGGATAAATGTTGGTCCTACCTTTGTCTCATTGCTTGATATTGCCATTGTATGGATTCTGGTATCCTGCTCTCCTGGTCGCTGTTTGCTGGCTGGAAGTTACCTGCTGTTTTGGATATTTTTCCACTCCTCCTCACGGGCTCGTGAGAGGAGTTTTTTGGTCCCTGCCTTCGCCCTCCCCCCCCTTTGCTTGTATCTCCATTCCCTTCTGTAGTTAGTTAGTTTCCCGTCCCGGTTTTCATATTATCCTTTTCCCCCCTTGCCCTTCTCCCAGCATTCGTTATTGGTGTTCGGGGGCTCCAGTTCGCCAGGTATTGTTGTTACTTAAGTGCCCTTGTGTTTGTATAGGACGCTAGGAGTTTTCATAGCGTGTGGTTTGTTTCCAGCGCGTCTTCACTTAGACGCCGCTCCACATCGTTTAGGCGGAAGTGACGTTTTCGGGTCGTTCCGCGAAGGGCTCAGTTCACGAACGCTGGGATACTCGGTGTTCCCGAGTGCCTGCAATCAGTTCCTGTTCCCCTTTTTAGGAAACGAAGGTTTTTTTTTTGGCATAAGACATCGTTTGTCACAGTCCTTTTTCCCCTTGTACACTTATAACGAAAACTTGAAAACGAAGGTCATAGTATAAATGAGCTCCTGATTGGCCGGTCGATTCAAGAGTTGCTATCTTGAATTGCCTACTTGTTTTTTTTGTGTGCCCAGTGCATTCACGAAGCAAAGCCTGCGCTGCCCACTGGTAAGAGAATTTGTGAATGTTGTGGCAGGACATGGTCACGGGGTTTGGGATAGTGCAGTGTGAAGCTTATACTTATGAGGGGTGTGTTGTTTTTCTGTTTTATATAGGTGCAGAAGCGTGGAGGAGGGAGCTGTGTCCTATCGTTATATAAGGGTGGAAGACCTGGTGTGTCCTCAATTACCACCCTCTTTTCAGGTTCATTGGCTCACTCATAGTGTGATCTTGTGAGTGGCCAGTGGGCAGGGGAAGGGGACTGGTGCATGCTTCGTTCCTGCAGTGCTTGGGCTGGGTGGAATCCAACAAGGGACTCCAACGTTCCGGGCATTGTGTTTGAGCCCCGAGAGGCTCCCGCCCATATTTGATTTACGAGCCCAGCGAGGCTCGAGGTGCCATTGTTTTCAGAGCCTGAGGGCTCCATGGGGCATATTTGTTTTAGAGCCTGTGTGGCTCCAATGTTCTGCGCAGTGTTGTGTCAGAGCCTGTGTGGCTCCAACGATTGGGCGCAGTTCTGTTCTAGGGTCAGTGAGGACCCTGTCGCAGTTTTGATTCCCAGCTGCCCAGCAATTAGTGGACAGCTGCACCGTTTAGGCGCTTGGGATTGTCTACAGCTGCCCAGCACTTTGTGGGCAGCTGCCACGTTTAGGCCCCTGACATTGGGACACAGGGCGTCCTAGCCCCATCAAGGCCAGTTGGCCTAGGGACTGCCACAGGTGGTGGCTTATGTAAGTTTTTGCGCAATTGTGTGGTTTTTCCTTACACCTCTGAATGTTTTTAGGCATCATGTGTTTTTGCACTATTGAGTTGTGTTCTGGCACCTCTGAATGTTTTTATGCATCATGTGTCTTCCTTTTCTAACACCGCTGAATGTATTTTTATGCATCATGTGTTTTCCTTCCCTGCACCTCTGAATGTGTTTTGATGCATCATGTGCCTTGTTCTTACACCGCTGAATGTTGTGATGCATCATGTGTAATGTGTTCTTGCTTATACCCCTAAGTGTATTTTATTCTTAGGTGGTTGTGTTTTGCCTAGTATAGTTATACTAGAGAGGTTATGTGTCCATGCGTGATCTAGGCCTATGGTTATTAGTATTGCGTAGTGTGTACCTACCTTTACCAGTAGTTACTGGTTGTGACCTATAATTGTTCTTTTGTGTTACACTTATTCTAAGTTCTAAAAGTGCCATATCTAAAAGTGTTGATTCTGACAGTGGCCCATGTGGCCCTGTCCTGTAAATAATCCCTTGTGAATATTGCCCGTGCCAGTTGGCACAATGTACATGTGTGATTTCTATCTGATGTGTTTTGACAATACAGAAGTTATTTTTATATAACCTTGTGTGGAATTCCTTTTGTGGTGTGCCTAGGATGTTGTTGCTGTTGTGTGCTGGCGCAAATGCTTTACACATTGCCTCCGGGATAAGCCTGTCTGCTCGTGCCAAGCTACCAAGGGGGTGAGCAGGGGTTAACTTGGCGTGTGACTCCCTTGCCCTGACTAGAATGGTGGTTTCTGCCTGGCTTTGGCGTCAGCCTTAGCCTGCCAGAAATCCCAGTTCTAACAGTATCAATTTACTATTAAACAAGGACATAATGCAACATCTGAATGTAGCACCCCTAACGGGAATCTCATACACAGCACACTGAATATGCAGTGCACTACAAAAGTAAATAAACAAATGCATTGATAAAACAGTGGGTTTATCCTTTTGTCCTAAATGTTGACCCTTTGACCTGAATTTTTTACAGTCCCGTCCTGAATTTGACCCCATGCCAGGGGTCACACTAATGGCAGGTAGTCTTATGCGAGGGTGGAGGAGATGATGGTTTCTGTTGACCTGGTCGCCGGAGGGATACTTCGCCATACTTTAAATGAGCCAAGATATCTGGACAGGATTCCAGTAGTAGCCTAGGTACTGACAGACTCCTATACTTTCCCGACATTATGCGTGCATCGCAGTGCACGCAACGAAATTCGTTTTATTTATTTATATGTTTACTTACCAGTAAAGCTCCATAATCCATACATTACTACACCCCACCCTGACCCTCCCCACGTCACCGCCCGGCAGGTACTCCCACTACCGGCCGCGGCTGTATGCGTGTGCCAGGAAGTACCAGCAGCGGCAGCAGCATTCAGGGTCATGCAGACCTAGGGCGACCAGGAGTCCCGGATTTGCCCAGACGGTCCTGGTTTTTCACCTGCTGTCCCAGCAGATTTCAGTAAATGTGGCTCCTGTCCCGGTTTTTAGAGAGGGTCGACAGAAAACGGCGAGATTGTTTTTTTATGTTTTACAAAGCAGGGATTGTTACCAGTTGTTTCAAGATAGCAATTTAATTAACAGGCAAGCTTCTGTGTTCAAAAAATGCATTTTATGTTTGTTCCAACTGCATCTTCTTTAATTCTCTGCTGCGGAGCGCTGTCATTCTGGGTAGGCCTGGGCAGTAAATTCCGTTCCGCTCGTGGAATTTGCGGAATTTCGCGTTCCGTGGAGAACGCAAAATTGCCTAAAATTCTGCGTTCTACGACTTCGCGAAATTTTTTGCTTGTTCGTGTTCTCAAATGCGTGTTCGTGAGATATTTCCCACCGTGCACGCAAACAGCAATTGCAAACAGTAAAAGAGCATAGCAAACAAGCAATTCAACATGTTCGCGGAGATTTTTTACCGTTTCGCGGATATTTGTGTCGCGCGATTACGTACATTTCGCCCACTCCTAATTCTGGGCACTTGCGTGAAGTAAAACGGTAGTCCTTCTTCTATTTTCGTGAAATGTCCCGGGTTTTTTGGCTTTACAATTCCGGTCACCCTATGCAGACCTCACTGTATGTTGATCGCTGACACTTTGCAGGATGTCCACCAATCAGCCACCAGGGATCAGGGCTTCTGCTCTTTAGCCAGCTAAGCCAGGCTTGCACCGGTTGAAATGCAGCTGGAAGGTTGTGTAGCCTTGTGCTAATGACTGTCCATCCAATCAGGGCCGGATTGAACTAAAAGCTGCGCGGTATAATGACTTGTAATCGTGCATTAGGAAGAAAAAGTGCCAATGTTACATCCAATCATTTGTTGTTCAGCGGTGTATGGATTTTTCTTCCTCCTGCAAATGGGAGTAATTAGCATACTGCCACATTAGCAACAGTCTCCATAGGGAGATCCTTGTTTACCTTCGCCGTGTTTTGCTATTTGTTGTGTTTTTTTGTTTAAATCTGTGAACTGCGGCCTTCGGGCAGAGGAGGGAGGACTGGGCTGGTTGGTTCAAGGCTTCCCATTCATACTCACGACTGAGTTTTGGTACTGTTGGTGGAAGGGCTGGCCCTAGGGTTATCCAGCTGCAGGTCTGCCCAGTCAGTGGGTGCAGTGCAAAGACTGAGTGGTCTCTCTTACCTTTACGTCAAACACGTGATGTTAAATACAGGGATGTGCTAGAAACTATGTGGCTTAATGATGAGCCTCTGCGTCACTTTAGTGCCGCCGGTGCGTCACAGGTTAAAAAATGTGACACGTTGCGTCATATTTACAAAGTGACACATCTAGGTAGATGCGTCACTTTGTAAACCCCTGTGCCACATTATACCTGCACCAGGTATAATGTATGCAGGGTGGGCGTTTTGACGCAAGTAAGGGCCATAGAAGTGACGCAGTGAAATCAATGAGATTTCACAGCGTCACTTCTAGGAAACAAATGCATCAATATGTTACGCCTGCCTCACAGCGGGCGTAAGACTGACGCAAGCACATTTGAAATGAGACTTGCTCATGTGTAATGACCCATTGCTGGAGTTGCGTCACTTTTGTGACACACTCCAGCAATGCGTCATTTTTGCGCCTACAGATATGTCAGAAATACTGACGTATTTGTAACTCTATGCGACATGATGCATCATACTGTAAATATGACGCATCCAGCATGTAGCAAGGAGGGCGCAATGAAAAGTGAGGCATCGCTGTTTTCACGCAGCGATGCGTCACTTTTCATAAATGAGGCCCCATGTACTCATATTCGGGAATTCACTTTATTTTTTTAAACGTGAAAAAGAGCAAAAGAGTTTAAGAGCAAGAAATCGTTCATTACCTCCTCGTCCTTCTTGCTGGATGCAGTCCTTACGCATGAGTTAGCTCTCCTTTCTAGCACAAACAATTCCCTAGCTGAAACCCAAAAAGTTCCCCCAAGATGGCCCTCGTTGTCCAGGAGCCAACACAAAAGGTGGGAACTAACGAACCACTTCCTGGAACATACCACACCAAAAAGACAACAGTAAAACATGAAATAGTCAACCGCCATGCCCATATTCAAGACTGCATCCAGGAAGACCAGGACTCGGGGTAATGAAGATTACCGATAAGTAACCAGGGCATTCCACGCGTGGCAGCAGGAGGGCAGCTTGACAGCAGTCCCCCAGCCCGGCAGTCATACTGGCTACAAGATCCCCACCGGCAACCCTGCGATTGGGCGTGACTGCTGCTGATGACCTGATCCTCGACCCTCAACTGGCAGTGACTGCCTTCTGCTTCCTCCTATACCTCTCACCTGTGTAGGTAGGGTTGCAACGGCTGTCCTCGAGATATCTGGAGTTGGAGATCTCACCTGTGCCACCTTCTGCTGCAGGTAATTCGAAAGACAGCATGGCTGCAAGGGTGAAATTGGCCACATTCAGGAAACTTTTGTTTTCAGTTTCCTAAACACGCAGGACTACTCAGGCGTAGCTGAAACCACTGTCCATCTCTGGTTAGCTTGTTTGTATGGAAACTGTGCCCAGTTATGTTCTTACATGCCTTTCCGTCAGTCATTCAAACCATGGTTTATTGTGTTAATGTGCATATCGGTGCCACTCACTCAGCTATCAGGAGAACGTGTATCATCACTACATGTATAACCACTGCATCTTCAGCATTTGCAATGTCACTAACATGTTGTCATAAAAATTCATCAGTATTCCCTAATTTAAATGTGTCATATTGTCAATGATTTTACATCAGCAGATTGCTAACCTTAACTCTAGACCCAATCCATAAACCTGACCTTAATCATATCCTCGTTGAACCCGTACTGATAAACACAATCACTAACCCTAACCATAACTTGCAACTCCTAACCTGAACTAGCCAACCCCTCTGTGCAGGAAACATCCTAAACCAAGATGCATGAGCAACGACTCACCTGAACAACGAGGAGAGAACAACGAAGACTGCTCAACAACGAATGCCGGAACCACGACGGACGGAACCACGACTTGACGGCCACGTCACTTCTCTCCGCTGTCTTCCGCCTACCATCCCCTTACGATCAATACGATTGGGCTTTGTTGGAGTGATACATCACTCATCTCTGCCCAATCAGAAAATGTATCTTGCGATAGGTTGAGAAAAAAAAGTAAACATTAGAATCGTTTCGTATGCACCCTGGCTGGCGTAAAAGGTAGGTCATTTCTTAAAATGAATACTAAAACAACAAGCATTTACAATGCAACGGTCTCGCCTTTGCAAAAGTTAGAGCGATTGGCATTGTAAATGTCAAACTTTTCATTTATGCGTTGGTTTTGAAAACGGATAAATAAATGGCATTGTCATTTACAATGCCAATAGCTTAATCTCTCGGAAATGCGAGACCTATTGCATTGCATTTCGCTGCCTGTGCAAGAAAAGTGTGGGGTGCAGGACGAGATCCGACAGGATGCATGCATATTCCGCTAACAAGAAAAGCAATAGTGCTGGGGTTTGACTTCACTAAGTGTGAGGGGGTAGAGGAAGAGGTGCGGGTATCCTCCACGGGAGTGTGGTGGGGGGGGTGGTAATTGGGCAGTTATCAGTTTCTGGACTTTCTGGGATATATGCCATTCTAAAGGAGGCCCAGATGTTAAATGTCAAAGCCTGCCTGGGCCGTGACCGCCTTATTCAGCTGTTGGGGGTCTGACACCCCCCTACGCCATGGCATGGTGTTCTCTCGACCAACAGGTGGAAACTGGGAGGAGTGGTTCATGAGCTGGGGTGGGAGGGTGTCAGGCCTTCTCTGCCAGGGCCTCTCTTAGCTGTGACCTCCTTGTCCAGGGAGCACGTGCGCTCTCAGGCCCCCTCCTCCGGCGGTGAAGGGGGAGCCGAGGCCTTTCCGCTGCCTCAGACCTGCAGGAAGGCAGCTGCTCCCACCAGCTGCATGGGAGATGTTTTCAGATTTCTGAAGTCTGTGGCCTTGTGCCCGGGAAAGGCTCTCTTTGAGTAGAGAGACCAGGAGACTGTTGGAGGGAAGTGCGCTGCCGAAGTGGGTCTGAGGTAGCCACCGTGAGTGAAGATGGGGCGAGGAAGAGAACTCACGATGAAGGGCGGCAGCCGCGGGTGACATGTTCGCTGGATCAGGGGAACCCACGGGGCTGTCTCTCTCACACTGCTGTCTCTCTCACACCATGCTCTCCCTAGAACACACACACTGCTGTCTCTCTCACACTGCTGTCTCTCTCACACTGCTGTCTCTCTCACACACACTGCTGTCTCTCTCACACACACTGCTGTTTCTCACACACTGTTGTCTTTCTTACACACAATGCTGTCTCACAATGCTGTCTCTCATGCACACTGCTGTCTCTCACACTGCAGGTGCGTGTTGTGGGTTTCCAGCGAGTACACATTTTTTTACTGTACGCCCACTTTTCCCACCCAGAAAAAAAGGTGTAGTCCTGTCAAAATATCCAACCTTTTCCAGTGTGGAAAGAGAACACTGTGGAGCTATCAAATACCATCAAACATGCATTGGTAGATATTTACAGATTCACAGTGCGTTCCAACCCTGGAAATATTGCTTTCCAACCTCTGTACATAGATTTCTGAAAAATGGCGAAACACTAACATCTAACCCTTGATACAATGATCCCTAGTGTAATCTGAGAGGTATTATCAGAGCTCCGATACAATATGAACGCAGCCGTAATTTGTCACCTCGGTAGATTGTACGAAAGGTATAAGTGGATTTATTTTATAAGGACACAGAGTTTTGAAGTATTGTGACCCTTTAACCAGCAGATATTTAATAAAATTCCACACCATTGGATGGGGTACGGTTTGCTCGCCATGCACTGTTGATGGAGGTTTTGCCAGGCTTGATCGGCTAGCGGGGGCTGTTTGTGGAGAGTTGGGAGGGAAGTGGAGGTTTCAGCGAGCGGGTTTGCGGCTCCAATTTGGATGAGTGACGGAAGTGGGGAGGATCACATGGCTCGGGAGCAGGGGGAGGCGCCTGTAGGGGGGAATTGTGTCCCAGACGGCAGGAGTTTCAATGGCAGTATAGGAATGCTGGCGGGCGAGGGGGGGGGGTCGGGCGGTCAGGAGCACGTAGGGGATGAGTGGGTGGTGGAACTATTGAGGCAGTAAATAAAGAGGTACACGCAGACAGATCTATCAAGTCTGAGGCCCGTGCTCTTTATGCAGTGTTGATGGAGGTTTTGCCGGGCTCGATCGGCTAGTGTGGGCTGTTTGTGGAGGGTTGGGAGGGATGCTGAGGTTTCAGCGAGCGGGTTTGGGGCTCCAATTTGGTTGAGTGAGGGAAGTGGGGAGGGTCGCATGGCTCGGGAGCAGGGGGAGGCGCCCGGATAGGACACACAGACAGACATACATACACTCCCGCAATAAACTTGAGCATCACGTGTACTAATTTCAGGACAAGTCACACCGACTAAAATTACAAAACGGCGATAAGTGTGTTCTCTTAGATGAATACAGGGGTATGAAATGTGCGTTGCTGAGGCTGCATCTTCCCTCCCGCATACATGCGAATCCGATGAAGGGAACGCCAGAGCGGCTGGGGCCTGTGCGCTGTGCATGCCCTGTGCATTATTCAACACACCAGGTGAGCCTACTCTGGTGCCCTCTGGACGAGCCTCCACCCACAGCCAGCAATCACCTGGACGGGGGCTGTGTGCTTCAGAGACAACAATACTAAAACAAATTTCCAGGTGTCTGTGTGAATAGCTCCGGGAGGGGGTGCAGGAACGGAGACATGGACAGCGGGATGAGGGGCAGGAACGGAGACACGGACAGCGGGAGGGGGGCGGGAACAAAGACACGGACAGCGGAAAGGGGGGCGGGAACAAAGACACGGACAGCGGAAAGGGGGGTGGGAACAAAGACACGGACAGCGGAAAGGGGGGTGGGAACAAAGACACGGACATCGGAAAGGGGGGCGGGAACAAAGACACGGACAGCGGAAAGGGGGGCGGGAACAAAGACACGGACAGCGGAAAGGGGGGCGGGAACAAAGACACGGACAGCGGAAAGGGGGGTGGGAACAAAGACACGGACATCGGAAAGGGGGGCGGGAACAAAGACACGGACAGCGGAAAGGGGGCGGGAACAAAGACACCGACAGCGGGAGGGGGGGACGGGAACAAAGACACGGACAGCGGGAGGGGGGCAGGATACAACCACGCGGGGGTCTTCAGAGGGGACCGGGAGCGGCAACAGAGACGTTACCAATGACGAAAAAACAGCGCTGTAAAGAAAAAAAAAGTAAACGCCCCCCCTCCGAATGACGAACAAAAAAGGGCGGGCTTAAAAAAAAGCAAGAAATGCCCACGAATCTGCTCCAGCCCCGAGTGACACACATCTCTTCCAATGGCTAGCCTCCATTTACGAAGCTAGCCAATGGAAGAGAGAGGCGGGTTATAGCCCCACTGTTGAAGTCATTAAATCTTCGGCTCCGCCCCCACTACTTCGCAGTGCGACGGTAGCCTCGACCTAAAAAGTCCTAACCAGAAAAAATATATATATTACTAAATTCAAGCTGAACCTACTCATTTATAACCCACAGACAACCCAAATCAAAACTTCACAGTTAAAGAGCTAGTATGGGACCATGATCCATTGCAATAGTGCTATATATGCCTTATTACAAATGGGACAGCACTCAAAAGATGGTTTCAAGTCGATAACAGAGATCCAGTTTTAAAAAATCATACTTCTAGGAACCTTGCCATCACTGTGCAGGCTCAAAGCAAATAGAACGAGGAGTAACGTGGGCTTATATATACCAGAATTGAAAGAAAAACACAAGTACCCCCAACCCTCCTCCAATTGCCTGTAGTCCTTGGCACATAACTGGGCTCATAACATGAGGCAAGATAATTGATTTTTCCTCCAAGAGCTCATTCACTTGTGATCCTAAATACCTTGGCTGAATGCATATTTAGCAACCCTTAAAAACAAGTAGTGGAATAACGTGTGAAATTTAAAGAGCAACTGTAGAGAGACTGAAATTATCATACTATTGATAACCCTAACACAATCCTACTCGAATCTCTCACAGTGATCCTTCTTGCACCCCGACAACGCATGCAGTTCAATCTTACACAGGCCTAAGCCCAAGTCCACAGTACAAAGATTAGAGAGCGAGGATTTGAGGCATTCATGCTACTACATTTAAAATTAAAATAAAACACCTACTATACACTGCCATGCAGACATTTAATATAACAAAACCGTTCCAATGAAGACAATTGTAGAGACATGAAAAGTTCAGAGGCCAGCGGCGTTATACCAACCAATCAACCGAAAATCAGTACGAACTATGCATGCCATAGGATTAACAGGATCTTTGCAGCAGTTAAAAAGTCGGTGTATATATTAATTTTGTACGCCCGTAACAAATGGATCTAGTGATTAAGCAAGGTATTAAGGAATAACGCCCTTTTGTTCAACAAAGCCATTAAAACTGCGACTGATGCTCAAGTGAAATCGGATCGATCACACAATAAAGGGACCTGCGAAGCCGCCAGCATAATGTAAGTTACAAAAAAATGAGAACCTCACTTCCTCATCCTCGATACAGCTAAGCTCTGCGTTCCATAACACCATAGCCCCACCTTGGTAGTCCTCGCGCATGACGTGGAAGCACTTCTCGCACAGGCTTAAAGCAAAGAAAACACATTTAACACACACCACTAGCCTGTATGTAACACGTGCGGATAATCCTCAGCGCCCAGCGTAATGGTAGTAAGAGCTATACAAAAAGTATAATACAATGCAATACATATTCTGTCTGTATGCGTAAAAAAAGCCTCAAACCTTTTCCTAACTAAAGAGCTGCGTGAAAATACGTAGAGCAGAAACTTCTGCCAAGAAAATAGATACAGGGGAAGGGTACAGAGGGGAGAGGGACTGCTAACAAACTGAAGCGGGTACTAGTGACACCTACACGGAACGGACGGGGATGCCTTAGAGACAGAGTCGGATTTCATTTTTGGAGGGGGTTAGCGAGGACCGTTTCCTTTTAGGGTAATTTTATGCAGAAACAATGATCGGTTTGATAATTATAGTCCAAATAAGTAGCAGACACAGAACTCGCGTGGAGTCGATGGGAAAGCCTGATAGGTGCTCCCAATAGTTGCAGCACGGCTTGGGGGCAGGTAAACAGTCCCCGCCCGCAGGTGCCGGGCTCGCCCTGTCACACCCCAGGCAGGAGCTGTCATCCAGCGGGCTGGCCTGGGAACACACTGGGCCGCCCCTGGAGGGGCACTGACAGTTGGCGCATTGCCAAAGTGAGGGGTCGCCAGAGCCCGCCGCCCTAACTTAAAGTAAACATTGAAAGCACATAGAATGCTCTCGGGGACAAACTTCACTTTGCAAACCCACAGGCCGAGGTCAGCTGCAAGTACAGGTCTGTGCAGCCCATATTCTGTGCCGGGCACCCCTTGGCTCCACCACTGAGATATGCACTCCACCCGGTCACTTACCAGCAGACAGTCGGTGTTGACTTGGCTGACAGGGTCCCGCAGCATTCGACTTTTTGGGGTGTGGGATGCACACCATTTTCACATGATTCCTCTAATCTTGTCCATTATTCAAACAGAGTGCGTGCTGATTGGTGAGTGCCCTGCCCAAATGGCACCTGGATAAGAACATTCTTCAAAAGTGGGGCGACATCTCGCCCCAACCAACCGCACAGCTGAATTGCGCCATTGTGGCGATCATATATATATTCCATATTTGTCCATGTAAACATATTAATCCAAACATATGATTCCCTAGTTTCAACTTTTTCAATTTGATATACATCCACACGTAGAATGGAATGCCAATTTTCCGTTTTCTTATGTTCTAGGTGGGCCATCAGAACCTCTTCCAAAAACATGAATGAATCAAATTCATCGAAGACAGTATTTTATTGTATAAAAAACCCAATGCATTTCGGGCTAAAGCTGCCCTTCATCAGGGGTCACTGTAATCAGAAGCACAACAATACCCATTATCACTTAAAGCCATCATTACATGCAGCGCAGGCGCGCAACACCCATTGGGCTCACGGGGCTTCAGCCCCCCCCCCCCCCCCCCCCCGTCGTGTGTGTCAGCCCAGGCTGACACAGCTTTGCGGGCTGGCGATGATCGAATTGCAGCCGCACCCGAGTACTTAACAGGTCTTTAAAAGACCATTAAGACCATTTACTTGTAAATTAGGCTTTTGTTATGTTGTCACCCCTTCTTACAGCCACTCTGTCTATGGTTGTTTGAATTAGCTCCCTCCCGAAATATTGTTCAGCCCCCCCCCCCCCGAAATTTGGCTCTAGTTGCCCTCCTGATGTAGCGTAACATTACTAGTCAAAGGTGATAGTTTATTTTTTCTGAAACTACATTGCCAAGTACTATGCGTGTCTGATCCCTTTACAAATCCCTCACAAAGTAATCTAATGATCTCAACCAGCAAATCCTGTAAGCCACGTGAACTGTTCCCCCAGTATATTTAGTGTATTTAAAGTGACTCCCTTTTGTACCCACGGGACAATCTTCTGTCTAATTAAGGAGCCGTGTTTTAAACAGGTCCTTCCTCATGTGGCTCATACTCCTTCGCCCTGAATGATTCTAGCTGCTATCTCCCTTTTCCTTGCGTGCCCTAACCACCTTCTACTTTCTACCCACCTCGCTTAACCTTCCTTTCCCCTCGCATGTAACCCAAGTTTCGTTATTTCTCACCTCACACTCCCTCCTTCACTCGTACACATCACCACGCTATAGCGTGCTAATCCCTCCCTGCTTGGCTCACTCCGTACATTCCCCATATCTCCCAGTCACTCCTTCAATTAAACATCCCATCTATACCCTCCAACTACCTTTCATTTGTTATCTCCTCTAATGCGCACCTTATGCTCCAAACATCACTTCAACCTTCAGCCACATTCCGTACCTGCCATGAATATTTAAAAGCGGCCTTCATCATCTCCCGTCGGCCTGGGCTTTCGCTCCCCACACAGCTGAACTCAACATGCAATCATTCCCTCCCTTCCTCGACCTTTATTTGATTACATGCTCCCTTTCTACATTGCTCCCGATTGGTGCACACTTCTCACGTTTCTGCCGTCATTATTGCAGCGTTGCACAATTTAAATGCAAAAAAACATCATTTCCCGTTATGCACCTCAATGATAGACGAAAACCTTAACTACGTGCCACTTCATCACAGCTTATAAATAAAAATTATCATAACCTTAACCTCATCATCCGGCGAATACGCAATGTGAAAAAAATCAGCGCACAGACCCACCCACCCCAACCTACCCTCCCCCCACCCCCAACACCGAACTAACGGCTGCCACAGCCACACGAGATTCATTCATCATTCATCATGTTCATGAGGCGCGACCGCAACACACTTCGTGCTGAGAGTAGTGGATGACTGGATTGGGAATTGGGAAGGGGACAGCAATGACGGGGACAGAGACCAGACACTTGAGTGGGAGTGGGACCTGGACGTGTCACTTGGCCTGGGACTCTGTGCACTGCCGGCTGCTGCGCAGCATTATTATCTGTGTGATTGCTGTATTATTTATTAGGCCTGCCTGCTTAGAGATTCATCATTCATGAATCTCTAACTCCTCTTGGCTCAGCCAGGGCCCAGGGAAGGCAGTGTCACTAGCACATTTCATGTGAACAAAGGTTAACCTGCGTTGTGTAACTTGTGTGGGGTCTGCGCATTACATTGCGAATAAGGGTTGGGCAGCAATGGGCGACAGAGGACGTGCAGCAGTGTTTGTAAGGTATGATGCAGCGAGGGTGGGGGGGGGCCTGGCAGAGCCACCTGCCAAGGCACACACAACAGTGGGGTACACCAACCCCGGCGATGAAGAAGCGAAGCAAGGAGGGGCCGCCAGTGTGCCAGTCCTGTTGCTGGAACCCCACCAAGCCGAGCCAGGAGGAGTCTCTATGGTCTGCACAAGTAAGGGGAGGAGCAGGCACTCAAAGCAATGTTTGCAGGTTCCCGGTATCAGAACTGGAGCAGGGCTAGTCAGAGGGCACCCGCCCAGAGGCCTAAGAGCCAAGCAAATGGCCGGTTTTCCTTGTTAAAAAAAAATACATTTTCCTGTAACTATGGTGTTATTGTCGTTCCCTAGAGCTGCAACATGCAGGGAAGGGCGGCTCCACAACAGCAAGTTATCCCCCTGGCCGCCGAAGAAGCACTCTCAGCACCATCAGCAGATCTAGGGAAGGCCCGACCACCCCAGGGCTGAGACAGCCGCCGTCAGTCATCGCTCCGGCCAGGCAAGACAAGGGCCACAGTTGCATCCACCGTGCCCTGAGCCAGCTCAGATAGGCCCACAAATGCAGCAGACACTGCTGCTCAGGGAGCGGCAGGAACACGGCCATAGCGCAGCAGGTCCGAGGAGACCACCAACCAGTGCAGACGCAAGTTCTTACAGGCAGGCTGCCCACCACTGGGCCAACGAGCACCTGTGGG
Organism: Lissotriton helveticus; assembly: GCF_964261635.1. Taxonomy (NCBI): domain Eukaryota; kingdom Metazoa; phylum Chordata; class Amphibia; order Caudata; family Salamandridae; genus Lissotriton; species Lissotriton helveticus. The sequence continues at coordinate 265,669,027 of NC_136058.1, forward strand.
CCTACACTTACCACAGCCACCTCCGGCACCTCCGTCCCACCCACAACCGAAGATGGCAGTCCGAAGATGGCAGTCCAGGCAAGCCCGTGGGAGGTGGGGGTGGGGGTGGGAGGGGGGGTCACATGACTCACAGCAGGCCCCACTCCTCACTCGGGCTAAATTGCGGCCCCCTGTAGTGGCGCGCCTCCAAAGCTGTACCAGGCTGTGCGGCTTGAGGGCACAGGTCAGGCTGATGCTGAGACTCAAAGGCACGCCCGCCCATGGCTGCAGTAACACACTTCTCGAACTGGCTGGGAGTGGGATAGCAGTGCACCATGGCTGGGAGTGGGACAAGAGATGGCCGGCCGCTGGGGACAGGGACGGGGACCAGTTGAGTGGGAGTCGGGACGTGACTGAGTGGGAGTCGGGACGTGGGTGGGTGCCGTGGGACTCGGAAACTCTCTGCACTGCCAACTGCGCAGCTTTATTTAATTGTAACTGTCTGGACTGGAGAAATTCAGATTTAGGGCTTGCATTTTGCTTAGGCCTGCCAGGAGGCCCCGTCTCACCTGGTGCAGCTGTTGCCAGACCCTGGCTAACTCAAGGCGCTTACAACGTCGTCCGCCCGGCGGTACTACCAGTGAGTGTCATGAAGTGAACGGCCGTTGACGACGATAACTGGGTGCGGGCGCGGCAGTGGTGGAGCGGGTATGCTGGGGCATGGCACTCACTAATGCGAATGCGTGCACAATGAAAACTGCCACAACAATCTAAATAAATCTGCGCAGTGCGGCGTGCGCACAGCCCTAGCCCCCGAGAATTAAATCCAGCCCTCCCTGCCCAACAGTGTTCCCCTCCACTACACTGTGATTGATCAACACACATTCGAGCCGCGAGAAGTTGGCCGCGAGCAGTACCAGTAAGTGAGATGGAAACCGACAATCCATGATCCATTCATAAGTGAACTGTAAGATGACGGTTTTAAGCGACTGACACTGTGCAAACTGCAGAGTGCTCAGTGCAGTCAGAGTCTCCAGAATCGGACCGGAGGAGAAGTGAGTTTAGTCCCGTAGCGATAAGCAACTAAAAAGCTAAGACGTAATATAAAACAAATCCATTACGTGCACAGTGCACCAGAGTGTGTAGACCCGGCCCTGATAATTAGGTGCCGGTGCTTAGCACGGCAAGCACCGGCACAAGGAGCCTCACCAACCGACAAACACGTCCGCCTTCCTGTTGAAACACACGGGAAAGAAAGGGCCACGGCGCGCTCTGCGCATGCACGACCGACTTGGCGGACGCCCAGATCCAGGTTCGCTCGCCTCCGGCTCTGGGAGAGGCTCGTGCTCGACCGGCTGTCTGCTTAGTGGAGTGGGCGCAGAAAGCAGGAAGCGCGCACTGAACTTGAAGCTGTGTCCGGGTGGTCTATTCTATTGGGAAACAAGCCATGAGCGTGCACGCTCCCGAACTTCCGGTTTCGGGATGTGCACGCTCACGGCTGTCTTGAGGCGGGAGCGGTGTCAGCAGGAGTGGCGGCAGGTGGCAGCAGAAGTCAGGAGTGGCGGCTAAGGCCGCTGATGCGGTAAGTGGGGCATAGTGGGGGGGGACGTGTGTGTGTATGTGTGTCTGTGTGACTGTCTGTGTGACTGTGTGTGTGCGCGTGCGTGTGTGCGTGCGTCTGTCTGCACGTCTGTCTGTGTGTGTGTGTATGCGTGTGCTCGTGTCTTCAGCTGGCCTGCATAAGCGCGTTCACAGACCAGAAACGCCGCGCGTTCCCTGACCTGTCTCCCTTCAGAGCCAACTCCATGACAATAGGTCGAGAGAGCTCGACCTAAAAAAGCATTGGAAATGCAATAGGTCTCGCATTAGGAAAGTTTGATTTTTTTTATTTATGTGTTGGTTTTGAAAATAGCAAAATTAATAGCTTTGTCAGTTACAATGTCAATAGTTTTAACTTTCGCAAATGTGACACCTATAGCATTTGTAATGCAATGTGTGTTGTATTTACGTGACTTAGATGTATTGATATTACAAATAACAATGGCTTTTAATTTTGTAAATAATTACTTAAATAAAATGTATTGTAATTTATAATGGCAATAGCTTAAACGATTGTAAATAACTTTTGTGAAGATTATGTTCAGTGTATTTTATTGTGACGAAAATCCAAGAACATTGCATTTGCACCTACACACACACAAAGCCACACACACACACACACACACACACACACATATAGATGTGGTGGTGGTGGATCTGGGGGATATGGTGGTGGTGGATGTGGTGGTGGTGGTGGTGATGGTGGATGTGGTGGTGATGGGGTGGATGTGGGGGTGGATGTGGTGGTGGATGTGGGGGTGGATGTGGGGGTGGTGGTGGATGTGGATGTGGTGGTGGTGGATGTGGTGGAGGTGGTGGATGTGGTGGTGGTGGATGTGGTGGTGGATGTGGTGGAGGTGGTGGATGTGGTGGTGGTGGATGTGGTGGTGGATGTGGTGGTGGAAGTGATGGTGGTGGGTGTGGTGGAAGTGGTGGTGGTGGATGCGGTGGTGGATGAGGTGGTGGATGTGGTGGTGGATGTGGTGGTGGTGGATGCGGTGGTGGATGAGGTGGTGGATGTGGATGTGGTGGTGGATGCGGTGGTGGTGGTGGATGTGGTGGGGGTGGATGCGGTGGTGGTGGATGTGTTGGATGTGGTGGTGGATGTGGTGGTGGAAGCGGTGGATGTGGTGGTGGACGTGGTGGTGGGTGTGGCGGTGGATGTGGTAGGTGTGGTGGATGTGGTGGTGGATGCAGTGGTGGTGGATGCAGTGGTGGTGGATGCAGTGGTGGTGGATGCAGTGGTGGTGGATGCAGTGGATGTGGTGGTGGTGGATGTGGTGGATGTGGTGGTGGTGGATGTGGCAGTGGATGTGGTGGTGAATGTGGTGGTGGATGTGGTGGTGGATGCGGTGGTGGATGCGGTGGTGGATGTGGTGGTGATGGATGCGGTGGATGTGGTGGTGGTGGATGTGGTGGTGGTGGATGTGGTGGTGGATGTGGATGTGGTGGATGTGTTGGTGGTGGATGTGGTGGTGGATGTGATGGTGGATGTGGTGGTGGATGCGGTGGTGGATGTGGTGGTGGTGGATGCGGTGGATGTGGTGGTGGAAGTGGTGGTGGATGTGTTGGATGTGGTGGTGGATGTGGTGGTGGATGTGATGGATGTGGTGGTGGTGGATGCGGTGGATGTGGTGGTGGATGTGGTGGTGGATGTGGTGGTGGATGCGGTGGTGGATGCGGTGGTGGTGCATGTGGTGGATGTGGTGGTGGTGGATGTGGCGGCAGTGGATGTCATGGTGGATGTGGAGGTGATGGTGGATGTGGTGGTGGATGTGGTGGTGATGGTGGATGTGCTGGTGGATGCGGTGGATGTGGTGGTGGATGTGGTGGTGGTGGATGCGGTGGTGGTGGATGCGGTGGTGGATGTAGTGGTGGTGGGTGTGGTGGATGTGGTGGTGGGTGTGGTGGATGTGGTGGTGGTGGATGTGGTGGTGGATGTGGCGGTGGATGTGGCGGTGGATGTGATGGATGTAGTGGTGGATGTGGTGGTGGATGTGGTGATGGATGTGGTGGTGGATGTGGTGATGGATGTGCTGGTGGATGCGGTGGATGTGGTGGTGGATGTGGTGGTGGTGGATGCGGTGGTGGTGGATGCGGTGGTGGATGTGGTGGTGGTGGATGTGGTGGTGGATGAAGCCGGGATGCTCAGACAGACCGGGCACTGAGCGCGCAGCGCAACAACAAGCACTTAAGGCCTACTTCCTCAAGAGACAGCTTAATGCAGCACCACACCGTGTCTGCAGCTTTCCATTAAAGCTGTTTAATAGTCTTCCCTTGCAGTAAGTGAACCTCGTTTCAAGGACGCGTGGCGTGGTAGTGCGCTATTTGAAGCACACAGGCACTTCAGCAAATTTATTGCATTCATATTCCCTTTTATTTGTAGCAGAGGCCGCCTAATGTCCGTCGCTGCGGTGTGCTGTGTCGCAGCCTTGTTTACGCTGCTGCAGTAATTCAAGCTAATTTATGCCGGTAGGATAGCTAGCGCCATGATTTTGCACGATCGCGGCTGAGACATGCGGTGGTCTCCGTGTCACAAGTTCCTTAGTGTAAGGACATAGACGGCCCACCAGCCTTTCAACACTCAGAGGTGGCTAGATCGGGTAATATTACATTAGGAAACATTAGCGCATGCCCTTTGCAGCGCTTAGAAATGGCACGGACGCGATCTAAAGCGCTACATAAAAAAACAAGATATCCATGTGCGTGATTCACAAATAAAAATCTTTGCACTGACTTCCATCTGCCTCGGTATGTATTATTATTCTCTACTACACACAGAAAAGGAAATGGCTACTTGCAAAGGAAGCTTTCAGTGTACAGATCGCTTTATACCGCATTCTTCCAGGCGGTGTCACCGTGGATATACTTCAAGAGTACCTGTAATAAAGGCAGGAAAGGGAAGTGTAGTAGGAAAACAAGGAGAAACACGAGAGACGGCCTGCGGCCGTCAAAGTGAAAGTGGGGGAGGAGAAATGCGACACGGCGGGAGGGGGGCGGAGCGGGGAGAGCGGCATGAGGGTGTGAAGCAGCCGGGGCCTTTGAAGTGAAGCTAAGCTTCACTTCAAAGGTGTGGGATGAGTGCGGCTGAGGGAACAGACGGCGATTTGATGATGTGCACGCGCATTTTAGGTCAATGCGCTTGCGCATTGACCTAAAAGCCACGGGCACAGCACCAAATCGCCACAGTTAGGTAAACTTTGTTTAAAGCCCTATAGTCTCGCTTCTCTCAATGCGCATGCGCATTGATAGGTCACGAGACCTAAAAATGACTAAAAAAAGGAATTTCGTTGATAAGGAAGTCGTAAAAAAAAAGTAGTTGTAAAGAATAGATCGTTGTTAAGACTTTTGTGGTTTAGGAGGTCGTGGTTCAGGCAGTCGTGCTTCAGGCAGTAGTAATTGAGTCATAGAACCCCTCTGTGCATTTCTCTGTTCACGTTGACCCCCAGGCCTCTGGCCATATGCAGTGGGCTAGTCGCAGTGCCTGATCTTCACCCAGGCCCTCCACCCAACTCTTGGTGGGTAGTCATTACGAACAGTTAATCGCCTTTGGCCATATGCAACAGGTTTGGCACAGCTCACTGCTGATGCCGTTCAGCCATGCATGACCGGGTTTGGCATAGACCCTGGCCTCAGGCCTAAGGGCCCAACTCTCTGTGGGCTGCCACTTCTTGCAGCCCATGGTCTTTGGCAGTGCACAGAGGGGATTGACGCAAGCCCTGGCCATGAGTCAGGCCTGCTCCCAGCCCTCTGTGGACTGCCAACCCAGGGTGCACACAGGCTTCAGTCATGCACAGCAGGGTTTGCTGCAGGTCCTGGCCTCCAACATAACACAGCCGGCCAAGCCTTTTTACACAGTCTTGGGTCGTCCGCAGCAGGGTTGACTTTCGGCCAATCCCTGCACCCAACTCTCTGTGGGTTTCAAACCCCTACTGCACCCGATCTTCATTCATGTGATGCAGGGGCTTGACCGCAGGGCCTCAACTACGGCCCTGTTCCCACTCCCCATGGGTAGTCGTTGGTCAAGCACAGCATTAGTGGACAAGGGGTCTGATTTAGATTTTTAGACTATATCTATATATATACATATCTATCTATCTATCTATCTATCTATCTATCTATCTATCTATCTATCTATCTATCTATCTATCTATCTATCTATCTATATATATATATATATATATATATTTATATATATATATACTTATATATATATATACATATTACCTACTGGCGGTCGCCAGTAGGTATATATAGTTAGGATTTTTTCTCTATGGGTTTTTTGAAAATTCTATGTCTAATAACTTTGGCGTTTGTGGACGGAATTGGCTGAAATTTTCAGGAAAATGGCACATTTTGTTTCTGAGCAGCCCTTGAAAATTTGGGGGGGGTTCGTCCAGTGGGGGCCGAGAAAAAAGGGGGGTCCCAAAACGTGTTTTTAACATTGAGTTTTCCATAGGGCGGTTGGCCTCACTTTTAGCCCGAACGGCTGAATGGATTTGCACGAAACTTGGCAAAATTGTAGGGACTGGTAGCCCGATGTGCCTTTTGTAGGTCTCAATATATGTGCTCCAGTGGATTTTGAGAAATTAACGTTTAAAAAAAGATATATATCTGTAACAGCGGACCAGTTAGCGCACTGGTTTGCGGACTTTTCGCGCAACGGAGCTTTGTGAAGCGAAGCTGATTGGTTCTCTGGCGTCTGTCAACATTCCAAAAAGTCCGTAGCGGCCGCCATCTTGTCTCTCGGTAGGATCGAGAGACAAGAGGAGGCCAAAGCGAAGGGGCAAATGACCATAAGGGGGAATAGTAGATCCTCGCTGACCCCCTAGGTTTGATGTGGAGGTTTTAAAAGGGCCCCGCGGGGCAAAAAAAAAAAATTATAATAATAATCTTACGGCTGAATGGATTTGCACGAAACTTGGCAAAATTGTAGGGACTGGTAGCCCGATGTGCCTTTGCTAGGTCTCAATATATGTGCTTCAGTGGATTTTGAGAAATTAACGTTCAAAAAAAGATATATATCTGTAACAGCGGACCGCTTCGCGTACTTTTCGCGTTACGGAGCTTTGCGAAGCGAAGCTGATTGGCTCTCCGGTGTCTGTAAACATTCCAAACAGTCCGTAGCGGCCGCCATCTTGTCTCTCGGTAGGATCGAGAGACAAGAGGAGGCCAAAGCGAAGGGGCAAATGACCATAAGGGGGCATAGTAGATCCTCGCTGATCCCCTAGGTTTGATGTGGAGGTTTTAAAAGGGCCCCGCGGGGCAAAAAAAATAAATAATAATAATAATCGAACGGCTGAATGGATTTGCACGAAACTTGGTAAAATATTAGGGACTGGTAGCCCGATGTGCCTTTGCTAGGTCTCAATATATGTGCTTCAGTGCATTTTGAGAAATTAACGTTCAAAAACAAGATATATATCTGTAACAGCGCTCCGCTTCGCGGAGATAAAATTATATCTGTATTACGTAGCTGTTGCTAACACCAGCTAGCGACGGCTAGTAGGAGATAGCGACCATCTTGGGCCCCACTTTGCATGTGAGTGATATTTATCACTAATGACATGCAAAGTGGGCATGCCAAGATGTTAGCGACTGGAAACAGTCGCTAACATCGCTATCTCCTATTATCAACTTTTGGAAATATTCGAGATAAGCGCGAATATCTCCAAAAAGTAACAGCTGCCCTGAGCAGTTCTTAGCCATGTTATCCAATGGGAGGTGGATAACATGGCTAAGAGCATTAGCTCGGTAATGCATGAATATCGCGGAGTTTTCAGCGATATTAATGCATTGCGCTCGTTTTTTATCGTATTTGCGATAAACCTTGATAATAGCAAGGTTTATCTGCGATAATTTCTGACGGTAAAAAAATCTTTGCAATGCATCGTTAGGGATAAATATCGCTTAACTTTGGTAATATGCCCCAACGTCTGTTAACGTTCGATTCGAAGGAAATCAGGAATTGTTGAAAAACATTGTGTGCGCCATCTTGTCTTTTTTCAAATGCCACACTTTTGTCGTGCACGGCAGCCATTTTAGATGCCTTGACCAGATCCACTCTGTGCACGCTGTCGATCCTTAGCATGGCTCCCCACCCTCGCAAGCATCTCCCCCAGGCAGTGGTCACCCCCGCTCTCTGTTTTATGCATGGGTAATAAACCTCCCCCTATCTGCGCTGTTCTTCCCTGAGAATCACACCCTGTGCCCGCCCGACACCTCCCTTTCGCCCTATTCACTACCGCACCCTCTGACACTCCTTTTCCTCTGTGTCCGATTGTCCAGGCCGGTCCTAGGCTATCAGCTAGCCCTGCAGATGTAGTTTATGGCCACAGCTGTAAAGAATCACCCGTCTTCAAAGGAGTTATAGTAGATCAAGGCCCACACTCGATGAGATCCGTCACAGCAGAAGCGTTGCTATTATCTGAAAACCATCCTGTATTGTGATTGGGGAGGGGACCGAGCGTGAAGCGGAAGATTCCAGGGATGACTCTTTGTACATCAAAGTTTTTACAATTATGTGTCACATTAAAAATATATAGCACTCCGACAAAGTAGTAAGATTATAAAACTTTAATAATTTATAAATATATACAAGAAAACAAAAATAGTAATAACATATAAACATTTTTAGAGAAAAACAACGAAGTAGCGGTCGGCTGTGCGAATAGTCCCAACGCAGCACAACGTCCAGATTTCCGGCGTGGGGCGTCGCGGGGGGTGGGTGATCAGTAGCAAACTGTTGTGCGAATAGTTCCAAGGCAGCAGAACGCGCCGAAATCTAGATGACACAAAAGTGATGTCTAGTAAGTTGCCACCCAGCAAATAACGGCGTGGGGCGTCGCGGGGGGTGGGTCATCAGTAGCAAACTGTTGTGCGAATAGTTCCAAGGCAGCAGAACGATGGCACCAAGGTGATGTCCAGTAAGTTGCCGCACTGGTTTTGGTATCCTACAATGCTGCTCCGAATAACGGCGTGGAGCGCCCCGGGGGAGGCGGCGTGAACGGGCCTCTCCAGGTGGAGTCTCGTCTGTTGTAGTGGGGCGCCCCTTTACCGTTTCAGTTGCCATTGCGTCCGCTTTTGGTCCACTGTGTCAAAATCCGCCATTCAGCTGAGTTGCGCCCACTCTTGCGGTGCAGCGATAGGCGGCTGTCACAGGACTCTCAAAATGGCGGCAGGCTGTTTCCTTTTTGGGCCTGGTCCACTGAAATGGCCCTGGGACACCTTGGAAATCGGACGCTTGTCTGCTAGGTCTTGGACCCCATTCTCGAAAGCGTCCCCTCCGCCTTGAGAATTCATCAAAAGTTTTGGGGGCCCCGACTCCTGCAGGCTTCTGGTGGGGAGCGGCTGCCATGATTGCTCGCGGAATGACCACGACGGAGCTACGAGATGGTGGTGCTCTCATGGTGACGCCAGCTTCAGTCTGAAACATCCAGAAACAAGGTGGGGCTTTCATCGTTTGGGGGAAAAAAAAAGTTTTCATCCAATGAAAAGTGTTGTTTTTAGGTCATATGATCAAGCCTTCCATCATTAGGAAACCAAAAGTAAAATGAACCAATGAAAAGTTTTATAAACAAGTCACATGACCTGTTATGCGGCAAAGGGTATAAAATGCGGAGAAAATACGTTGGCACGTGAGGCGGCGTCAGTAGCGGACCGATGTGCGAATAGGCCGAAGGCAACACAACGCGCCAAGATCCGGATGGCATCGAGGTGGTGTCATAGTTGAGAGTTCTGAGCAGCGGTTGTAACACTGTCTGAAGCTTATTTGCAGCTGCTGCAGCTTCACTACGCGCCAAGATCCGGATGGCACCGAGGTGGTGTGTAGGAAGTTGCCGCACTGGTGTGGCCATCCTACAATGCTGAAAGTCGGCGTGGGGCGCCCCGTTGGCCTGTGAGTTTGCGTCAGTAGCGGACCGATGTGCGAATAGGCCGAAGGCAGCACAACGCGCCAAGATCCGGATGGCACCGAGGTGGTGTCTAGTAAGTTGTCGCACTTCTGTGGCCATCCTACAATGTTGAAAGTCGGCGTGGGGCGCCCCGTTGGCCTGTGAGATGGTGTCAGTAGCGGACTGATGTGTGAATGGGGCCAAAGGCAGCGCAACAATATTTTCTACTATATTTCCGGTGTAGAAGAGACCACAAGGCGCTGAGATGCCAAGATCCGGATGGCACCGAGGTGGTGTGTAGCAAGTTGCCGCACTGGTGTGGCCATCCTACAATGCTGAAAGTCGGCGTGGGGCGCCCCGTTGGCCTGTGAGATGGCGTCAGTAGCGGACCGATGTGCGAATAGGCCGAAGGCAGCACAACAATATTTTCTGACTGACACCACAAGGCGCTGAGATGCCAAGATCCGGATGGCACCGAGGTGATGTCTAAGTTGCGGACTGATGTGCGAATGGGGCCAAAGGCAGCGTAACAATATTTTTTGTATGGAAGATACCACTAGGCGTTGAGATGCCAAGATTCGGATGGCACTGAGGTGATGTCTAGCAAGTTGGTGTGGTCATCCTACAATGCTGAAACTCGGCGTGGGTCACCCCATTAGCCTGTGAGATGGCGTCAGTAGCGGACCGATGTGCGAATAGGCCGAAGGCAGCACAACGCGCCAAGATCCGGATGTCACCGTGGTGGTTTCATAGTTGAGAGGCACTTCATCTGCAGTGAGGCGCCGAGATCCGGATGGCACCGAGGTGATGTCTAGCAAGTTGCTGTACTGGTGTGGTCATCCTACAATGCTGAAACTCGGCGTGGGTCGCCCCATTAGCCTGTGAGATGGCGTCAGTAGCGGACCGATGTGCGAATAGGCCGAAGGCAGCACAACGCGCCAAGATCCGGATGTCACCGTGGTGGTTTCATAGTTGAGAGGCACTTCATCTGCAGTGGGGCGCCGAGATCCGGATGGCACCGAGGTGATGTCTAGCAAGTTGCTGTACTTGTGTGGTCATCCTACAATGCTGAAACTCGGCGTGGGTCGCCCCATTAGCCTGTGAGATGGCGTCAGTAGCGGACCGATGTGCGAATAGGCCGAAGGCAGCACAACGCGCCAAGATCCGGATGTCACCGTGGTGGTTTCATAGTTGAGAGGCACTTCATCTGCAGTGGGGCGCCGAGATCCGGATGGCACCGAGGTGATGTCTAGCAAGTTGCTGTACTTGTGTGGTCATCCTACAATGCTGAAACTCGGCGTGGGTCGCCCCATTAGCCTGTGAGATGGCGTCAGTAGCGGACCGATGTGCGAATAGGCCGAAGGCAGCACAACGCGCCAAGATCCGGATGTCACCGTGGTGGTTTCATAGTTGAGAGGCACTTCATCTGCAGTGGGGCGCCGAGATCCGGATGGCACCGAGGTGATGTCTAGCAAGTTGCTGTACTTGTGTGGTCATCCTACAATGCTGAAACTCGGCGTGGGTCGCCCCATTAGCCTGTGAGATAGCTGTTCTTTGGATTTGGGCCTGGCTCGTCTGCTGTAGTGGGGCGCCCCTTTACCGTTTCAGTTGCCATTCAGCTGAGTTTCGGCTGCTCTTGATGCTACAGCGACAGGCGGCTGCAACAGGACTCTCAAAATGGCGGCCTGTTCTTTGGATTTGGGCCTGGTCCACTAAAATGGCCCTGGGACACCTTAGAACTCGGACGCTCGATTTTTTTTTCCTTTCCTGTACATGCAAAAAAAGGTAAATGCCCGGTACGTTACACGCTTCATCTGCCACGATGAACTCTCCAGAGGAACCGAAAAAAAATATAGTTGTGGTAACTATACCATGCATCGTCATATGGAGAGGTGGCACCAATTAATTATAGTGCTGCATAAAAGAGAGATTTGGAGGAGAACCCCTGACCTGCTAGTACATTCATCAAAGAAGTGGCACTGAGAGCTTCAGAGGCAAGGGAAACGGTCCCAAATATTTAGAAGAACTTTGGAAAGATTAAAATGACATGTTTAGATTGTGGCAAATTAATTTCATGTGGACAGATGAGTGTTACTCTAATAAATACAGCATATGAACATCATCATAGTCGATGGTTGGTAGAGACATTTTGACTATATCCTGGACCTGCCCGTCCTCGCCCAAAATGGCGCCAGAATAAATGGGACTCGTAACTCCTTGTTGTGTACTGGTTGCAGAACCTTGAAATCACGAGATACGTATGCAGTTTTGAAGCAAATGGCGGGCGGGGACGAGAATTGATTGAATATTTCGACATCCCTATTGATATTAAGTTCTGATGTGTTATTGATTACTGTACTGTTGAAAGTTCGAATTAACGTCACCCATGGTACTTGCCCGCAAATGTATATCTAGATAATTTTATTGTAACTGGCCCTGTCGTATTTTAATTATAAAATGTACGTCCACCGATTCCGTAACTGTTAGACACCTTAGTTCTTGCAACGTAATGGCCCGCCCGTTACGTTCCTCTACAGTGTAAATGTCTATTCATCATATACGATTACAGTTTGCTCCGTGGCCGGCCCACGTGGTTATAGGCTCGTATTTGTATAATGAAATTTTCACAATAAAGGTTTTTAAAAGAAAACATGGTAGTAGTATATACATTGGTAAAGTTTTTAATAATAGTCACTGTTTTAGAATCATTAAAAGGCAAGTGAAATAAAGCAGACCAATTACATGAAGGGTAAAAGGTATAATACGAAGGAACGCAGTAAAGATAAATGGTCAAGGGCTGTTGTGTTTTCTATTCCTGCAACATAAAGTGATCGATAAGAATCTCATATTCAGGCGTATCGACGACTAAGACAGCAGGTCGACCCTCTTTTGCTCAACGGCTCCGTCATGGGACGAAGAAACGCTCTTTTTCTCGAAAAAAGAATATATTTTACTTGCAGGACAGTTGTAAAATTTCCGGGAAAGTACATTAGCCTGGAACATTATAACATATATTTAAGAAAAAATAATGTTCGGAAGTAATGAAAAGCGTAATTTTTAGGTCATATGACCAAGCCTTTCATCATTACAATAAGAAAAGTAAAATGAACCAATGAAAAGTTTTATTAACAAGTCACATGACTTGTTATGCTTACGTTACGCGCTGCGCGCCCCGGATGACTTCCGGATGCGCTAACGCGGCGCGTCATATGACGCATTACGCGACAACGCAGGTACAGAATATAGTCAAAATGTCTCCACCAACCAGCGGTCGGAACACAACCCCTTTCAGCAGGCTAAATAGTTCTGTTAAATGACAACAGAAGGGACAGGCAACAAGAACCATCAGTCAAAGAGGGGAGGGCTAGTTCTTCTCTACCGGGTTACATTGGGGCGCTACCGGAACTGATCGAATTGGTAGTCTACAGTGTTTCTGGATGTTTCAGACTGAAGCTGGGGTTAGCATGAGAGCAGCACCATTTCGTAGCTCCGTCGTGGTCATTCCGCAACCAATCATGGCAGCCGTTCTTTATCGTTATTTTGGGCGGGGTGGGTGGCGGAGCCGAGCTGTTTTGCAGCCATCATTGTGTGGAGTTCAGTTCATCTCACTAGTTTTGTATTTGTCATGAGGGGTTGTTCCTAATGTTTCTATTTTAGCGAGGTCAAAAAGAGATCCCATTAGTGGCCTACTGATTTTGCTCGATTCCTTTTCTTTTTTTTTACACGATTTTTCGTTATCTGCAAAGACTAAACAGAGTATTGCGACTCTGTGTTTGTTTGTAAATAGAGAATGAACCAAAGAGAACTAATTCTAAAACAGTAAATACTTGGATAACAATGAATCAAATGGAGAGAGAAGCAGGCACGACGGATTACAATGGGGGCAAAGACCTGCGTTAACTACCTTTCACTATCTGCAAAGAGAGAGTACTCCTAATAGAAATGAGGGGGGGGGGCACCATTCAAAGCAGATCAGTGTGCATAAACACGAAAATGTTTTCACTTACCACGTACTTGACATTCGACAGCTTATGATATTTGCTATTAAAAAACCATTGAAATTCACTGAAAAAACCATAGGTTATAGACCATATATAGTTAGGAATTAGCATTTACAAAACCTTGAAAATTCACTGAAAAAACCATAGGTTATAGACCATATATAGTTAGGAATTAGCATTTAAAAAACCTTATTTTACTCACACAAAACCATTGAAATTCTATATATAGTTAGTTGCACTAACTATATATCGCGCACCTGCAATCCACTGCTGATGATGTCACATATTACATCATTCATGACATGGTCAGTGACATCACTGATGACATCACTGATGACATCTCAAATGACATCACTGATGACATCACTGATGACAACATCCAGTGACTGTATGTTTCTGTAAAGTTAAAATGTGTCTTACATATTGAAGAATGAGTGGAAGTATAAGTGTCTGGACAAAGGATTTAGTAGGTGCATGACTGAATGCATGAGTGAGTGATTAAATGTGTCTCACTGAGTGCATGGGTTAGTGACTAAAGTGTCTTAATTTGTGCATCATTATGTCTGTTGTTCTGTAAACTGCTGCATGTTTTGATCAGTAGCTATATGATTAACTATATGGGTTACTGATTGATTGTCCAAGTATTTGTATGGGAGACTGAGTGTGTGTGTGGCTGGCTGGGAGGTGTGTGACTCTGTGCAGATCAATGTGTACTTGTATCAATGATTGTATAACAAGGTAAGTATGTGTTAGTATATGTTTGAAAATGTAAGGTGCTCTATGTTTAACTGTATAGACAAGAAAATGGAAGTGTCATTGATTCTTTACAGGACTGACTAGGTGTGTGAGTAACTCCATGGATGAGTGGCAGACTGTGAGTGTCTGTATAGGTGTATGAGTGCATATGATAGTGTTGTAAAGATGAGTGATTGTATGTATGAATGATAGTATGGGTGAATGAGTGAAGGTGTGTGTAGACGTAGGAATCAGTGAGTGCGTATGTAGTAACTAGTATTGGTGTGTCAATGGTTTCAAAAATTATATTCTGTATTTAACACTGGGTGAAACAGAGGTTATATTAAAATGTGAGGAGATGCATTGTATTGTCACATGAATGATATCATCAGTGATGTGGTCATTGATGTCAAATGAGATGTCATCAGTGATGTCATCAGTGATGTCATTTGAGATGTCATCAGTGATGTCATCAGTGATGTCACTGACCATGTCATGAATGATGTAATATGTGACATCATCAGCAGTGGATTGCAGGTGCGCGATATATAGTTAGTGCAACTAACTATATATGGAATTTCAATGGTTTTGTGTGAGTAAAATAAGGTTTTTTAAATGCTAATTCCTAACTATATATGGTCTATAACCTATGGTTTTTTCAGTGAATATATATATATATATATATTGCAATATATATATTTTTACTTAAAAAACACAGGTTTCAGGGATGTTATAGTTAGTTGGACTTTTCACTCTTTAAAACTGGAGAAATTTGGCTGTTATAGTTAGTTAAGCTAACTATAACTCGCACCCCCGTAATGCACTACTGATGACTTCACATATTATATCACTCATGATATGACATCACCGATGACATCACTGATGACATGTCAAATAACATCACTGATGACATCATCCAGAAGCTGGGTGATTTTTAAAAGTTTAAGAATGTCATATATATATATACGCAAAGGTGTATTGAAGAATGAGTGGGTGTATGAGTGTCTGAATGGATGATTTAGTGGGTGCGTGACTGACTGTATAAGTGAGTGATTAAACGTGTCTTAGTGAATGCATGGGTGAATGACTAATCTGTGTGAATGTCTGTATCAGTCTGTCAGTTGCTGTGTAAGTCGCTGCATGAGTTGATGAGTATCTACATGAGTGTCTATATGGGTTAATGATTGGTTGTCTGAGTACCTGTATGGGTGCCTGAGTGTCTGTGTGGGTGGGTGGAGGGGTGAAACTTTCCACATGGATGTGTGAGTGGGTGATTCAGTGGGTGTATGAGTTTATGAGGGTGTCTGCGAGGGGTTGTATGGGTGAGTGAGTGTGCATATGGCTGTGTTGGTGAGTGAATGGATGTCTCAGTGGTATATGTGTGAGTAACTACATATGTGAGAGGCAGTATATGGAGTGTTGGAGTATATACCTGAGTATATGTGAGAGTGAGTGATTGTGAGAGGGGCTGTATGGATGAGTGTGTGCTTATGTCAGTGATTGTATAAGAGAGTAAGTATGTGTTAGTATGAATACGTTAAGTGGTGTGTGTATTGCTGTATTGGTGAGTAAATGGCAGTGTGATTGAGTCTTGGGTGACTGACTAGTGGTGTGAGTATCTCTGTGGGTGAGTGGCAGTATGTGAGTGTGTGTATGGGTATTTGAGTGCATATATCAGAGGCTGTATTTATGAGTGACTGTTTGTATGAGTGACTGTATCAGTGAGTGACTGGATGTGTGTTGACCTATGAATCAGTGAGTGGGTATGTATTAACTAGTATTGGTGTGTCTATGGTTTCGAGAATGGTTGTCTGTATTTCAGAGTGGGTGTACGTGTTATGCGCGCCAGCCACGAGCGCACCGTCATTGCGGCCAGAGAGTCCTTGCTGGCCCTGACTAGCGTCACTGCTAGGGAACTACAACTCCCATGGGACCTTTTGCGTCACGTACGATGCAGCAGAGGTGGCCCATAAGGAAGCCGCGGAACCCGGCACTGCGTCAGTAATTCTTCCTGCATAGACCCTGCTGTGATTAGGAGGTTTGGGAAGGAGAGGTCCGGTAAGGGTGCATACTCACCAACTCTTGCTCCCCGTTTCTTTGTTCTGGCGATACCTCCTCCATTGGTGAGCAGCTGCTCGTGCGGAGGAGGATTGACGCCTGAGTCATTTCGACCGGCATTGTCAGCCAGCAGTAAAGTACATCCTCCGTTGGTGAGCTTCCTGCTCGAGCAGAGGACGTGGCAGAGATGAGTAGTGCCTTTGCCTGGTATTGTCGGTCGGGGGCATTAGGATGGACAGTGTCCCTCATGAAGCCCGTGTGGCTCCTAAGTTGATTTACCTTGTACAAAGCACTGTTAACTCATTCCTTTCTGGGACGGCTAATCCTTACTTAGTTTTCGCTGGATACTAATAACATTGTTTACATGTGCACATAGTTCCTATGGACCTTGCTCAGTTGGTGAAGTAACCTATGTTGCAAGCTAATTCATGTTAAGGTGTTTCCAAATCATTGTTGCTGAGAAGCTTATGTATTGGTACTCGGTTGATTTTCATGTAGTGGGGTGGCTCTATTTTAACAGGAGTACTAGGAGTGGTATGGGACTACGCTCTATCCCTGTGATGAGAACTGGAGTTTAGGAAAGGGTGGGTCTATAGCAAATTGTTATTAACCCTTTGGGTGCTGGTGATGGAACCACTCCGTCACCAGCCATGGACGGGCTGTGCTAATGACGGAGTGGTTCCGTCACGGCCCCGCCGCCACGCCTGCGCGGCAGCGATTTCACGCCTGCGCTGAGCGTTCTATTGAGCGGGCGGGGCCGTGACGGAACCACTCCGTCACAAGCACAGCGCGCCCGAGGCTCGTGACAGAGTGATTCCGTCACAAGCATGGCGGCACCACGCGGCCCCCCTCCCCCCAAGCGCTGCGACAAAATTACCGCTGCAGCCAAGGGGTTAAGTAACATTGGTGTCGTAACCCTGCTTCCCACTGTAAGGGGGAATGCTGAATGTGTATTTTCTTTCCTGTTTTATACTCACTACAGCTATAGGACAACCCATGGTGTTACCATACCGAAGGTACATCATGTATTGAAGTCCCTTTTTCTACATGTGTCGTTCTTTTATGTTACAGGTATAGGAAGAGGCTTTATGTTTACAGATGTTGACAGTTGGTGTGCTATGACATTATCTATAGGAAATATATGATTGTGTTTGTTGTTTCAGATCTCCCTCCCTGCTGTTCCCTTCCTTTCCTTCCCCCGCTTGATCCTTCCACTGACCTGTGCCATTACAGCTAATAAGGCTTGGTTAGATCGAGAGGTGGACCATTCTGAGCATCAAACCGACCCTGAGGACCAACAACATAACAGGTTATATCAGGGTGTGAGGAATTGCATCAGATATTAAGTGGATGGTGTTGTCATTTGAGATGTCATCAGTGATGTCATCAGAGATGCCACTGACCATGTCATGAGTGATGTAATATGTGACGTCATCAGCAGTGCATTGCGGGGACGTTAGTTATAGTTAGCTCAACTAACTATAATGGCTGAATTTCTCTGGTTTTGTACAAGTGAAATGTCCAACTAACTATAACGTTCCTGAAACTTGCGTTTTTTTCAGTGAATATATATATATATAGTTATATATATATATATATATATATATATATATATATATATATATATATATATATATATATATATATATGTATATATATATATATATATATATATATATATAACTATATATATATATAGTCTATAAATCTAAATCAGACCCCTAGTGCACTAATGCTGTGCTTGATGAACGATGACGCATGGGGGGAGGCAATAGGGCCGTAGTCGTAGAAAGGAAGTGAGATCTATGCCTCCCTTGTGCCATCAACCTAACCTCCACTGAGGGCATGGTCCATACTCTGATGACGGTTCCATGATGAAATATCGATTACTAAAACATCGACCTACAAAAATATCGCCACAAATACATCGTCTACAAAAATATTGTAACCATATACTTAAACAAGGATTTACACAAATATCGATATTTTTTTATCGACTACTCTCATATTGTTAACAATTATATCGACTACATAAATATCGACTACTACATTATCGACAATATTAAAAATAACATTACCTTCTACACTAATATCGACAACACTAATATCGACTACCTTTCTACTCATATTAATATAAATAAAATATTGTCATTTTCTTTATAACCTTATATACACATTACCTTTCTGTTATTCACTTTTTCATAGTTATTTAAATTCAAAAATAGCTTTTCTAACATATATGTATATACAATATGTATTATTTATTTATATATAATAAGAAAAAATAAATTAGTAATATAAACTATGTATGACGTTACAACACATACTTTTACAACGCATACCTTTACAACGAAATTTTTACAACGCAAAAACCATTACAACGCATGTATTTACAACGCATATTTTTACAACACAGGTACCTTTACAACGCATACCATTACAACGTAAGTATTAGTAAATATATAATAATTTTTTTAATATAAATTAATTAAAATGAATAGATTTTAATTAAATTTAATTTAATTTCATTTAATTTCATTTAATGTATTTAATTAATATATTAAAAAAAAATTACCCTGTACCCCTGTACCCCAAAAACACAAAACTGAGCCTGAACAATAAAAATACCCATTTACCCAAAAACTAAAAACTGACCCTGACCCCTTAAAATACCCCTTTACCCAAAAATTAAAACTGACCCTGAACCCTAAAAATACCCCTTTACCCAAAAACTGACCCTGAACCCTAAAAATTCCCCTTTACCCAAAAACTGAAAACGGACCCTGAACCCTAACAATACCCCTTTTCCCAAAAACACAAAACTGACCCTGAACCCTAAAAATACCCCTCTACCCATAAACTGAAAACTGACCCTGAACCCTAAAAATACCCCTTTACCCAAAAACTGAAAACTGACCCTGAACCCTAAAAATACCCCTTTACCTAAAAACTGAAAACTGACCCTGAACCCTAAAAATACCCCTTTACCCACAAACTGAAAACCGACCCTGAACCCTAAAAATACCCCTTTACCCAAAAACTGAAAACGGACCCTGAACCCTAACAATACCCCTTTTCCCAAAAAAACTAAACTGACCCTGAACCCTAAAAATACCCCTCTACCCAAAAACTGAAAACTGACCCTGAACCCTAAAAATACCCCTTTACCCAAAAACTGACCCTGAACCCTAAAAATTCCCCTTTACCCAAAAACCGAAAACGGACCCTGAACCCTAACAATACCCCTTTTCCCAAAAACACAAAACTGACCCTGAACCCTAAAAATACCCCTCTACCCAAAAACTGAAAACTGACCCTGAACCCTAAAAATACCCCTTTACCCAAAAACTGAAAACTGACCCTGAACCCTAAAAATACCCCTTTACCTAAAAACTGAAAACTGACCCTGAACCCTAAAAATACCCCTTTACCCAAAAACTGAAAACTGACCCTGAACCCTAAAAATACCCCTTTACCCAAAAACTGAAAACTGACCCTGAACTCTAAAAATTCCCCTTTACCCAAAAACTGAAAACTGACCCTGAACTCTAAAAATACCCCTTTACCCAAAAACTGAAAACTGATCCTGAACCCTAAAAATACCCCTTTACCCAAAAACGTAAAACTCACCCTGAACCCTAAAAATACCCCTTTACCCAAAAACTGAAAACTGACCCTGAACCCTAAAAATACCCCTTTACCCAAAAACTGAAAACTGACCCTGAACCCTAAAAATACCCCTTTACCCAAAAACTGAAAACTGACCCTGAACTCTAAAAATTCCCCTTTAACCAAAAACTGAAAACTGACCCTGAACTCTAAAAATACCCCTTTACCCAAAAACTGAAAACTGATCCTGAACCCTAAAAATACCCCTTTACCCAAAAACGTAAAACTCACCCTGAACCCTAAAAATACCCCTTTACCCAAAAACTGAAAACTGACCCTGAACCCTAAAAATACCCCTTTACCCAAAAACTGAAAACTGACCCTGAACCCTAAAAATACCCCTTTACCCAAAAACTGAAAACGGACCCTGAACCCTAAAAATACCCCTTTTCCCAAAAACACAAAACTGACCCTGAACCCTAAAAATACCCCTTTACCCTAAAAGCCAAAACTGACCCTGAACCCTAAAAATATCCCTTAAAAAACCCCAAACATATTACATTTTAAATATAATTATATACTTACGTTGTAATGATATGCGTTGTAAAGGTACCTACGTTGTAAAAACATGCCTTGTAAATACATGCATTGTAATGGTTTTTGCATTGTAAAAGTTTGGTTGTAATGGTAGTAAGTTGTAAAAGTTGCGTTGTAAAGGTTGTATACCAATATAAACATTGCCAAACACTATCATACACTCTTATCGGATTACTTTAAATCACATTTCACTAATTTTAACATTGTAATAAATATTTACCATTAAAAGAAAACACATATAATACATTTGGTAATAAATATCGAAAACTATTATTGATGCTACTAACTCTTTACAAAATAACGGCTTTCAAATTCAAACTAATGTTGTCAGCCAATGAATTTAAATTATATTTAATTGAACCAATCAAATATAACCATTAGTTAACTCACTACTATAAATACAATTACAAACTTAACTTAAATTACCATTTTTTTGCCAAACTTGGAGGGAAACGGTTACCTTGCTGAAAAGAAGAGAATACACACCTACTACAACGACTACAACACAGCATACTACAACTCAAGTAAGTCAAGTCCCATTTCATTTATCATACAAACCTGTCGAAATGTAGCTAAACTCCCTAAACTAAAATGGTCTTTATATTTGTTTAAATATAACTACAACATCCTATCAACAACCACCACAAGATAATAATTAAATGAAATTATGAACTGCCTTATCCATGTCTACTTAGAAAACTTTTAAATAATTTTAAAAAGTTGCAAAGTAAAGTTGCAAAAGACTTGATATGTTATTACCTACTAATATATCCTAATACAATAAATAACACAAATTAACTTTCTTTTACAGAATATACAAACTTCATCTACCAATCTACAACTAAACTAACAACATCTTCTACTACATTAAGTAAGTATACCCACTATGTCTATTAATCATGAGAAAGACAAAATAAACAACTATAAAACTAAATAATTTTTTGTACTATTCTTTACCACAACTACAGAACATTAAAGAGTGAAAATCTACATATAAGAACAGAAAACGTAAAATTAGCAGGAAAACAACATTGTAAGTATGTTTTTGCACTTTTTCCTTTTAACGTACACATCTCAAGAAATGTTTTTCACTTTTACTAAAAAAACATATATATGTCTTCACAGATCTACCTTAGACATGGCAACAGGAGCTACTTTTATTACTTCTCAAAAAGGGAAAATAATGCTGAGCTACATGGGTTACACCTACACCCAAGAAAGAATAAAAGGGAATAAAACTTAATGGAAATGTAGTAAATATTACTCAACTGCATGCTATGGTAGAGCACAGACTGTTGATAACACTGTTGTAAATGTACATGAGCATAACCACCCACCCAATGTAACAGAAGTCGAAGTAAGAGAAGCACTAGAGACATTGAGAGAAGCTAGTACAGCTCCCAAGAAACAAGCACCACTATTTTGAAAAATGTTTTAAGCAAGGTGCCAGAACATGTCACAGGACAGTTACCTTCAATACCCAACTTGAAAAGATTAATTGCTAAAACAAAACGAGATTCTGATCCAACTCCACCAGCACCTGAAACTTTTCAAGACATTAAAATATATCCTGAATATACTATTACACACAATGAAGATAAATTCTTAATGTATGATAACCACAGTCATGATAAAAGAATTTTACTTTTTGCAACAAATAGCAATTTGCAAAAACTAAAATCGTGTGAAACCTGGATGATGGACGGAACTTTTAAAGTATGTCCCAAACCTTTCTATCAACTTTACACCATCCATGGTGAATACCAAGAAACAAATATCCCTTTAATTTATACACTGCTGCCAAATAAAACAAATGCTACCTACGTAGAAATTTTAACAACTATCAAAGATTTTACTGATAATTACTATCCACAAAGAATAATAATAGACTTTGAAATAGCCATGATTCAAGCTATACTTAAAATATATCCTCACACATCTATACAAGGGTGTTATTATCACTACAACCAAAGTATATGGAGGCACTTACAAAAATCTACTTTAAGCATTGAATATTCAACAAACAGTAACTTTGCTTATCAGATTAAAAAGTTAATAGCATTGGCAATTGTACCAACAACAGAAGTTGCTAACTATTACAATTTACTACTTGACTGCCCTTTCTACCGCACCAATGAAAAAAAATTAACTCCCTTCTTAGACTATTTTGAAGATACCTGGGTGGGGAGATTACATCGTTCTGGCCACCGCAGACAACCTAAATTCCAAATTCCATGGTGGAATGTGTATGCTAGTACTATGGCACAGAAAGCCAAAACTAACAACGCGGTCGAAGGATGGCATAATGCCTTCCAAGCCACAATAGGAAGAACACAACCCACACTTCATAAACTAATCCAAAGCATCAAAAAAGAGCAAAGCTACCAAGAACTAAGAATAGAGCAATCTCTATCTAAAATCGGCCCTAAACTAAGTAAACAAACATTAAATATGTACGAATACCTACAGCAAAAAATAAGAATGTACCCAAGTATCGAAGGTCTTGAATACTTAGAACTAATAGCCAAATCTATCCTTTAACAAGCAACACATAAAAACATTTCAAACAATAAATAAAACAATTTTTTTTAATCTAGTTAAATTATGTCATGTAAAAATAAATGTAATCTATTATTACAAGACATAATAAAACGACATTTAAAAAAATTGCACAATATAGCACAATCCACCCAAACAAAAATATAATAATAACTTTACTGTTCTGCAGCTGTAGAATGTGTTCCAAGAACATGGTTTCAAAACGATTAGAACCAAAATCAATCCACATGTTTTAAAAAAATCCCCACAAAATGCCAAATATACAACTGTTTTATAAGGGTCCCAGTAGCAAGACTCTGGAGAACGGAACCATAAAAAACCCGAAAAATAATCACGAGAAAAACTCTCCAAAATCCCGAAAAATCAAGAAATGTAGTGAAACATTTACTTGTATTTTACAAAAAATACGAGATAAAATCCATCTGCTCACCAAAACGAACACCTGTAAATAAATACAAACAAAACCCACCCACAATAAATACGAAAGCCAGAAAGCCTAAACATAACATATAAAACATAGGAAAACACCTGAACTAATTCATTTACACAATACATAAACCTTAATTTCATAAGAAATATCTAAGAAAGTACGTTATCAATAACGACCTTAAATAACACATATTTTTCACCTAAACTGTAAAGTACAACACATAGCAACACGTACACACTACAACTAGCTCTATAATGTATTAAAATGTAGTTAAAATTAATGTAAAATAAACTTACATTCACCAACACGAAGCAGCTCCCAGCCGCGAGGTTCCGTTTTCTGAAATGACCCAAACAACGATGTAGATAGACTAAAAAGTGAAGTTCAAAAAACAAAATGGCAGCACAATAAAAATAAAAATAGGACTAAATCCCCATTATTAAAAATAAACAATAGAGATGAATAGCAATTTATTTTCCATGTTTTGTAATAATTTACTTATTGTTTGTAAATAAACATATGATTAATGTAAAATATACAATAATAAATATAATATATTTATATATTAATTAATTATTGTATATTAAAAATATGTATTTGATTGTTAAAAAATATTTTTTATATGTATAAAACTGAGCACTATTTTATGTACATACTTTAGAAAAATACAATTACATGTCAATTAATTAACATATTAAATTTTAAAAAAGAAAAATTAAAATTTAATATACTAATTAATGTAATATAACAATGTATATATGACTAAAATTGCAATGTAAAATGTAAACAAATAATTGAAAAAGGTGTATGAAAATTATGTAAATGTTTGCATCAACAAATGAAAGTATGAATAAAAAAAATGTGTACAAAACTATATTACTATTGTACTTAATAAATGTTGACACTTGTGATATGTATGTAAAAATGTAGAAAATATTCATATTTTTTTATTTATAAAAATAATATTACAACATTATATATAATAATAATTCTAAAAATTAAAAAAAATTTGTTTTAATTTTTTTATAAATAAAAAAATATAAAACATAACTCATAGAAAATACTTAACAGTAAGCAACAATAAATAACTATTTTAACTCCAATCATACATAAGTCAGATAAAGTGCTGGACAGGAAACCATAATAAATAACTATTCTAACTCCAATCCTACATAAGTCAGGGAAACTGCTGGACAGTGAACCATAATATTTGTGATATTATAACACATAAACATCACTTTATATATATTAATAACAACTCTTATCTATTATACTACAAAATAGACTATTAAATTACAATCACAAAATATGTTTTTTTGAACATAACAATAACAATTTTTTTTCACCAAAATTTAAATTTCAAATTTCGAATTTTTTATAAATGTTTACATAATTTTCACAATTTTATAATTTTTAACCCAAACTTTGTTTTAAATTTTTTCGAATCATTCTTAGCATATATTATACGAAATACACAAACATAAAATATTACACACTTCACTTAATTTAATATAATTTAAAAATTAATTTTCTAATTTCAAATTTAACATTTCAAAATGAAATATTGAAATTTCAAATTTCGAATTGTTTAAAAATTTTTACATAATTTTCACAATTTTATAATTTTTAACCGAAAGGTTGTTTTTGTGTTTTTCTAATCATTCTTAGCATATATTATAACAAATACACAAACATAAAATATTACACACTTGACTTATTTTAATAGAATTTAAAAATCAAATTTCTAAATTCAAATTTCAAATTTCAAATTTAAATATTGAAATTTCAAATTTCGTATTTTTTATAGCAATTGAATTTTTTAATAAACACTATATAAATAAAACCCACACTTAATTACAAAATTATTATATAATACATTCAATTTCAATTAAATATAATATTTTTTTGTATTTCAATTTATAATTTTTTTAAATTAAATTTAAATTTTATGAAACATATTTTAATATACTACCCACCCTTATCCCCTATATCACCAACAACCCGCTACTAAATCTTTTTAAAAACCCATTAAATAAATAATTCTGTTATTTAAATTAAATTTCAAATTTCGCAATTCAAAATAAAAAATAAATTAAAAATTTCGAATTTTTTACCATTCTATACATATTATTTACACTACTTTTTTAAATTACTACCCACCCTTATCCCCTATATTACCAATAACCCGCTCCTAAAATATTTACAAACATTTAATTTTTTTTACATTTTGATCCCTATAATAATAAAAATAGACATTTAATTAATAATATTTAAACATAAAACACATTTTTCTACACTTATATAACACATTCAATTATTTTGTCGATATTATATTCAACGATTTTTCTCTAAACGATATTCTATACAACGATATTTTATTTTGACGATATTTTTGTCATTATACAAAATCGATATTTACAACAACGATATTTACATCAACGATATTTTTTAAATTCGATATTCTTACCTCGATATTTATGCTAGTCGATATTATCCCGTCGATATTCCTGCTTTATACCCTGATGACAGGTGCATTAATGTGGCAACCATTGCAACGAGCAACCTAGGCAAGCTGCAGTGTTGATTTCACTGTCTATATTGCGCTCTTTAAGCGATCGAATACCGGACAGGAGGTACCGGGAACTGGGACGGTACTAGAGGTGTTGCAGGGTATGCTGTCTTGGTTGCCGTGGATAGCGGGGCACTGAGTGAACCGGAGGACTTGTGTACGCGGCGCTTTCAGCTGGGGCGCACTTACCTGTGCTCTCCAAAGCCAGTAACTCCCAGCCACAGACAAGGAGGCAACATCAAGCATGGAGCAGATTCCCTCTTTCCGCGCACCTGATCCAAACATGGCGGCTGCAGCACAAAGGCGGACCAACCCCAGTCACAGAGACCCAGGAGGCACTAGATAAGTGGGAGGTCAAAAGCCAGGGACCTCTGGGTCCTCAGAGGAACAGAGTGAAGACCCAGCCGAACTTTGGACATAGTTCTCCTCGTCTCTACCCCTACCTCTGTTCCCTTACCTCTCCCCTCTTCCTCCCATGCCACATTCGTCTTGTATCATGTACCTTTGTAACATTGCTATTTGTTGGTCTTTTCTGAGTATGCATCACTATGCCCCAGTAACTGTTTGTAACCATGTAACTGTTACCAAACTACCTACCCCCTACCCCTCCCCCCTCTACTCCTCTCCACTTTCCTGCTACTGACCTCTGCCCCCACCTGTTCCTGGCCCTAGTCCCCACCCTGTTACCCTGTGAATTTTCCCTTGTCATTTGAGATCTAGCTATTTTGTCTGATGCCGGATGGAGCTAGCTGGTTTAGCTATAGGGGAGACAGGTCAGGGATTCCCTCCTTGGACGTCACCTACCCAGTCAGTCTTTAGCCAGACTTCCATTCGTCTCCCCTCTTGGTCTCTTCCCCTATCCTCCCTCTCTCACCTGCCATGTCCCCTCACCTCTACGCTCCATTTATTTTGCCCTCCATGTTCTTTAAATGTTTCCCATTAAGACCTAGATACTTGGCCAGAGCCCGATGGAGATACCTGATAGCTATAGAGGAGGTTTTGGGACTTCCCCCTCGACCGTCACCTACCCAGCCGGACTTTGGGCAGAGTTTCCTTCGTCTTTATGCCGTATCTCCCTCCCACCCCTTTACCCTTACCCCCTTCCCCTCTATACTTCACTTATCTCGTTTTCTATGCTCTTGTAATTGTTTGTCTAGCAACTGATGTAAATTAGAACTGATGTAATCTTGTAATTTTGTGGAACCTCATGTAAAGCGCTCTGATACCTCCGGGTCTAGCCAGCGCTATATAAAACTCTTAAAATAAATAAATAAATACATAAAATAATGTGCGTGCTTAATTCCACTGACTATCTGTTTCATGATCACAACACATAGTTATTCTTGTCAGGTACCTGAGTTACCTGGCGCTTTATGGCCCAATCTGTTTTTACAGCATTAATTTTCAATAGATGCCCAGTTACATAACCAAGCCTCCTCGCACGCAGCTGTAACTAGTGGCAGCCGATATGTCAGGCGCCCCTTCCGTCATGATGTCCTTGTGTCTCTTACAGGTCCTGACAGCATCCGAGGCGTTTTCTCCCTGCAATGAAATTTCACGAGGCCAGTGATGCGAGGATAAATGCAGGCGCTGTGTCCTTTCGATCAATGCGCGTATCTCCCAGGATTGGAAGCCATATGCCTTATTGATTATGCCTTAAAAATGTCCAACTTCATTTTTTGTCTGCCAGCTCGCCTTACACGACCCTCGCAGGATGGCCGTAACTTTTAACTGAGCGAGGCTTCGATGTTTAGTGTCCATTGATGCAGCAGGTGCAGTGGCACCAGGGCCCAGAGGTCGGAGGGGCACACTGTACCTGTTTAAAGCAGTGGCGTAACACAGTACCCCGCAGACCCCACGGTGCGAAGGCCCCCCAGGCTCCAAGGGGGCCCCCCTCGGCACAGTATTCTGGCAGAAAGCTCCTGATTGAGTCTGGAGGGGCCCCTCCACATACCTTGCAGTGTAGACCCCTCAAGTTTTGTTACACCAGTGGCTTAAAGCTGAATTTCACAGATCAAACAGCGGCCGGAGGTGAGATAGGGGGGGCATTTCCTCTCTTACACTAGGACCCATGACACACTGGCTACCCACTGTGCATTATATACACAACTGGTTGAGAGGCTCCAGCACAAATTTCTTAGGGACAGATGTATTAAGCTTTTTTGCGTTTGTAAATGGGCAGATTCACAGAATCCGCCCCTTTGCAAATGCAAAAATTGCTTTTCCGATGAAGCAAACCTAATTTTGTGATTCGGTAACCTGCTACCACATGGCAAAATGGGTTTCCAATTCAGTATTTAGGAAATGGCGTGTTTAGGGCATCCCTTACTAATTCCGAATCGCATCGGTATGTATGAATGTTTTGTCACCATAATTGAGGTTGCAAAACATTCACATTTTACCACCTACTTCCCCTTTGTTATTTTTTTTTTATGTAAAACTATTTTTGAGACCAGTCAGTGGTCCCACGGACCACTGCCTCCTCAAAAATGAAGAGAAAACTTTTCATTTTTCGTTTTGTAAAGCATCTCATTTTCCTATAAGGAAAATATGCTGCTTTACAAAAAAAAGATTGCTTTATTTAAAAGCAATCACGGACATGGTGGTCTTGCTGATCTCAGCAGGCCACCATTCACATGATTTTTGAAATTTCTAGAGGGTCGCAAATTGCGACCTATCTAATTAACATTCATGAGGTAGGTCATTTGCGACCCCCTAGGAATCACAAAAGGATTACTATACACATTCATATATTGTATTTTGCGATTCCCTAATTGTGAATCCTTGTGATTCGCAATTAGGGAATCGCAAAATGCTATCTTGATACATCTGGCCCTTACTATCTTGAAGGTTACATGTTTGAGTCCTGGAAACTCCAATGAGTAACAGCGCGCGAGCAGACTAATGACAAACACCCATATTGTAAACATTGGACTATTCACTTTTTAGGCGCTCATTACGAGTGACGCTATTCCACCTGGGTCCGTAAGCGTGGGTAGAATTTCACCACTAACCATTTAGAGTCCCGATGTCTCTAGGCCTGGTAACTCTCCGCCCTCAGGTCCTTCCTTGCATCTTAAAAAAACAAACACTGGCAAAGCCAATAGGGTTGGCATTCGGTGCTATCTTTTGGCTTCATCAACTCTTTCGTTTTGTTTTGTGATGGTTTTTGTAAAACATTGGGGCATATTACCAACGATTAGCGATATTTACCGCTAACGATGCTTAGCAACGAATTTTTTAACGCTAAGCATCGCCGGAAATTATCGCAGAGATAACTTGCTATTAGCAAGGTTTATATCAGAAGTGATAAAAATCCTCGCGCTAACTGCCAAATGAAAGATTATCACTGGAAAACCAACGATAATCTCTCGTAGTTTGGCGTTAGCTTGATGATAGGGGCTCACAAACTTAGCCATGATATCCACCTTCCATAGGATATCATGGCTAAGTCAGGAAAATACCAGGTGTAAAAAAAGCAGTGCTAACCGCGGTTAGCGCTGCTTTTTTTTATCACTAACAGGGTTAGCGAAATCCTTGATAATAGGAGAAATGTAGCTTAACAACATTTCTCCTATTATTTTTCTTTAGAACGCCCGCATCTCATTAGAGATGCTAGGGGAAGCGTAGAGAAAAAGGGTGCTAACATGCGAATTTGCGTGTTAGCACCCAGTTGCTGATAGGGAGATAATTTTATCTCCGCTTTCTTGGCTTTTAAAACCAAAAAAGCGGAGATAAATCCCTTGATAATATGCCCCATTGTTTTTGAGAATATCAAAATAAACATTGGCTAAAAGCTAAAATATTCTTTTGGCCTGACAAAGCACATTTTGCCATGGTACTGAAGGGAAATACTTGGTGTGAGTGTGCTGTTAGTAAAAGAAAAGAATCCTGTCACTCACAGTGAGGTTAAACATGGTTGATGTGGGCTGATCCATGCTGTATGCTGTAGTGGGTGGACAAAACATGTGAATAACACAAAACTGACCAGTGGATAAAGAGAGCCCCAATAAATAAGTAAAACAAAAAAAATACCTATATATATATTCACTGAAAAAACCAAAGGGTAAAGATACATTATAGTTCGGTGAATTTATTGGTGACAACATTACCATTTTGAACTAAAAAAAAGGCACAGAAATTCACCATGCGCCCTGTAATGCACTGCTTATGATCTCACATATTGCATCACTCACGACGTTCCATGACATAATTTTTAACATCACTGATAACATCTCGGCCGCATTTGACATCGTCTGCCACCACACCCTACGCACATGCCAACAAGATGCAGGAATACGCAACAAAACTCTGGACTAGACCACCTCCTTCCTCACCGACAGAACCCAGAGGGTCTGCCTCCCCCTTTCCGTTTTGAAGCCACCAAGATCATCTGCGGCGTGCCCCAAGGATCATACCTCAGACCTACCCTTTTCAATGTCTACATGGCTCCGCCTGCCAACATCATCCGCTCGCACAACCTCAATATCGTCTCCTATGCCGACGAAACTCAACTGATCTTCTCACTCACCAAAAACCCCGCCACCACCAAAACCAACCTCTACGAAGGAATGAAGGCCGTCGCCAGCTGGATGCAGACCAGCTGCCTGAAATTTAACTCAGACAAGACAGAGGTCCTCATCCTCGGATCCACTCCCTCCACCTGGGGCAACTCCTGGTAGCCAGCTGCCCTGGGAGCCGCACCCACTTCCACCGACCACGCACGTAACCTGGGGTTCATCCTGGACTCATCACTCTCTATGACCCATTAAGTCAACGCAGTCTCCTCCTCCTGCTTCAACACCCTCTGCATGCTCTGCACGATCTACAGATGGATCCCCACTGGAACCAGAAGGATGGTCACACAGGCCCTCATCATCAGCAGGCTGGACTACGGCAACGCCCTTTACGCAGGAACCACAGCCAAACTCCAGAAGAGACTCCAACGTATTCAGAACACCTCCGCACGCCTCACCCTCGACATACCCCACCACACTCACACCACTACCCACCTGAAAGACCTGCACTGGCTCCCAGTCAACAAGAGGATCACCTTCAAGCTCCTCACCCATGCCCACAAAGCACTACACAATGCCGGTCCAGCGTACCTCAACAAACGTCTCACATTCTACACCCCGAACCGCCAGCTGCGCTTCACCAACCTCGCCCTTGCCACCATCCCACGCATCCACAGGACCTCCGCCGGCAGCAGATCCTTCTCCTACATTGCCGCTAAGACATGGAACCCCTCCCCACATAGCTGCGACAAACCCAAGACCTACTGACCCTCAGGTGACTCCTCAAGACCTAGATGTTCGAGCAGTAGCTGCACCCCCCCGCTCAGTGCCTTGAGACCTCTACGGGTGACTAATGCGCTCTACAAATGTTTGATTGATTGATTGATAAAATCTCAATTTACATCATTGATGACATCACTGATGACATCATCCAATGAGTGTGTTCGTTTTAGTTTGTTTTATAGTGTACATAGTGAAGGGTAGCTACAATATACATTTCCTACCTAATATTGTACAGCCCATGTCCAGTTTGTGGGTGTTAGTGTTTACAAAATGCATTTCCTTCTAATCCATCATAGGTGTGTAGAGGTATTGAACATATATATGTTTACATTGAAGAGTAACCCTGTGTGCAGGTGACAGCTGACAACTTGTGTCCAGCATGTTTCAAACAAGTTTTTAGGCTCTGCAGAAAAAGGTTGCAACAGGGCAAAGATTCTAAATAAAACATACTAAGGGGAATATTATCAAGAACGTGTGATAACCATCGCAAAAGTAACTTAACGCAACTACGCATATCGCAGTCTATCTCGAGAAAACAACACTGTCTTAGCGTCCAATTCCCAACTCGGCGGCACCATGTGATAGGAGCATGATAACGCGCCAAATGACTGTGCAAAATTCAACGCGACTAACAAAAAATGCGAAACACGAACGCCAAAAAAGTTGCAATGCCCCAAAGTACGATACCACTATCAACAATAACCAGCCCTGCAATACCCATGCGTCATGTGGGAAAAAGCACTATAAAAGCCAAAACAAAAAACACGCCAAAACCAATTCAACAGCGTAGCACCATGGATGCACCCGGACCGAGTTCATAGGAGAAGCCGAACCCCACAAGCCCCACGGTGGACCAACATGGAACCCCGTGTTCGGGGAAGATGAAGAGGAAGACAGGGTTCAGTCTGCAGGAAGACCAGATCATCGTCACGGAGGTGATAGAACACTACCAACAACTGTTCGTCACCTCCACTGCAGCCCTGGCAACACAAACGGAAACATAGCAGACCATCGTCAATAACGTCACTGCAGTGGGAGTGGGAGTGGCAAGGAGGTCCATGGAGGAGGTCAAGAGGCGCTGGCATGATGTGCAAAGGTAGATCAAACAGAAACTTGCCACCAACAGGAAGGCAGCAACGGTGACTAGAGGTGGAACGCCTGCGCCACAGGACGAGCTGTATGAGCTGGAGGAAATGGTGGCCACAGTCACCAGTGTGGAGACAGTGGCGGGACTCGGGGGCCTGGTCACAGCATGATATGACCTGACCCAACAGCAACAGAGTGAGTGACGACCAGGGACTGGGGGGACGGGGTAAGATGGGTACAATGGCACACATGCACAATCATGTGAAGCACATTGCACATGCACAATGACAGTGGAACATGTCCCTGATACCCTTGGCACAGTACAGCACGCATAGAAACACCAAGTAGGCCCCCGTCCACCATGTGCACATATGGGTCCCCTCCGAATAACCAACAGCACTACCAATCCATGAACATGTGATGAAACCAGAAAAGCAGCGGATGTGTGTCCCACACTGACGAAGCAAGTGACACTGCATGACCAATAGCATGGCAGCAGCCTAAATAAATGAACTTGTACACAAATCGACATGGAGGTGGCCCAGTGTTGATCACATCCGTAAAGGAGCAGGTCACACTCTGACACATCCATGTGTACCTACAACCCATGCCATCTAATACAAGCAGAAGAAATACAATGCACAAGGCCACAAAATCTCTGCAAGAGCACAAATGACCCAAGTCACAAACATTTCACCCCCTGAAAAGCACACAATTCAAAGGCACACCACCTCAAAGGTACAAGGGTCCACGAAATCAGAGCTGCAGGGCCGACTCCCCCACAATGCAGCACAGACACATAGCAACCACAGAACATCCCCAATTACGGCAATGTGGGACAAAGTGCAACACCTACACCACAGGACAGAGGACACAACAGGTTCTGCTTGTGCGTAGTAACTGGCCTCTCACATATGGATTTGCCTGACACTGTGTGATGACAATGTACGGGTACTACCACACATCTGTCATGTACTCAGAAAACCCACTGTCTGCCATAAAATAGCCAGCTCCACCAAATGCAGTCTGCATGTAAACATCTGCAAAGCGGCAACATACATGGGAACCTCTGTTAAAATGCATCTCCCCTTTACATTGCAGGGGGACAAACAACGCTTATTGCAGAGCAGACCACAAATCCCATCAGTGATGATGAAGAGGACAACCTGTACATCTGTTCAGACACCCTCCAACGGCTAATGGACAGCCTCTGCACCCTACCCCCAGGAGAAGGGCATCCCAGCTGCCTCGAGGTGACCCCACCCCCTGCACAGACTACACAGCAGGAAACACACACCGCCACAACTGTCTCCCAGTACCCACGACCAACACATGGAAATCCAACGCCGTGTGTTGGCTTGCCAGGTGGAGTTGGCTGATCAGATGGGGTGGGTTTCGAGCTCGTGGCAGCCAAACTCGATGCCATAAGTGGGTGTCTGAGTCCCATCAGGGACCACTTACAGTCCCTAACGGACACACACTGTCCGCACCATGCTCCACGACAATCCTTGGCTGACATCGCTGGGGTCATCTCTCGGATGCAAGAAATGTCTAGCCAGACAGGTACCAGCAATGATAGTACATAGTTGGCACAGATGCACATTACAATTGAGACCATGTAGCAGATGCAGGCTGGAAGTATGGCTGCCATGGCTGAACACCAGCGAGATGTAGCTGGGATCTTCCATGCCTTGCAGTTTATCATCCTGCCACTGCTGCCACTGAGCTAGGCCCAGATGTCTGCATCGGGAACTACGACACACACCTCTCCGACCCCTGATCTGTCAGTGGCACACAGTGATGCAGCCCTATCACCATTGCACCCTGATGTGTAAGTGGCACCCAGTGATGCTCTTTAACAAAGATAGGAGTACAAAGTTCCTTGGTGATGTGGTAATCACACACAAAATGTCATAGCTAGTGAAGTCTGACAATGTATTACAGGGGGTCAAGGAGGGGAATTCCTCCTTTTGGAACTGGGGCTCTCACACACGCAGCAAGCTGTAGATGTGTATTAGTGATTTTTATAACAGGTGAGGGAATCCTCTCTTGCAAAGGCTTTATTCTGTGAGGGACCCTGCCTGAGTAAAATGATGCGGGATGGGTAGCTTGTATTGTTCTTAATGTGACAAACTGCATACTCTACTCCCAGATGGTCGACATGTTTCTCGCCCTAAACTAGTCATGCAATGATCAAGTGGCAATTCTTCAGGACCGTGAAATCATAATAAATTAATAAAAATCTATCTACAAGCGGGTGGTAAGGTGCTCTGCTACCTGCCGCTGGCTATACCCTAGGAAGTTGTCCATTAGGGGAATCAGGCAACCTATTAAGGTCTAGTATGAGGCCTCATCAGGTGCAGTGGATTTGAACACCCAAAGGTGGTGTCTCTGTTCCGCGTTGGGAACCCGTCTGCCGACCTACCCTGCTCTGAGTGATGCAGCCATTACCCCACCACACACACCGGACACACCGGACACTGATGAAGTATCAGAGGACTAAGATGTGGATGGTAATAAGTATGTGAGGAAGGAGGAGGAGCCAAGATGGCGATCGGGATGGCTGCATAACCGCTTGGCTCCGTGAGCCCTCCCGCCCCGCACATATATCCTGGCGATAAACCTGGGCAGTTTTTGCTAATTTAAGTAGGTGAAGGGAAGCGTTCACTTACCATCTGCTTTTGAGGCTCCACCGTGCAGTAGACCCAAAGATGTGTCTCCGTCTCTTTGGCGGCCTTCGAGGTGCTGCGGCCGGGATCTCGAGTGAGGGGAGTGTCCGGCCGTGATTGCATCACCAGCGGCCTCTGGTCGCGATGGGAAGCCGGTCGGAGAGAACCTGAGATCTGCGAGCCGGAAGAGATGATACCAACCCACCCCCAATAGTGGGTTGCCCTGCGGGAGGTGCAAAATAGCCGGGACGGAGAGAGTCCATGATGCCCAGTTCCCCATCGGTGTGATACCTGGTTATATTAACAGCCCTCCCTGGGAACCGGTGGGTGACTCCCGGGCAGCAGGGAGCTTGTTTAGCCTTTCGGTGACTCTCCTTTCTGCTGCCTGCCCTGACTATTGAGATCTCGCTGTGAATCCTGCTGATACCGGGGGTCGGGCCCGCTCCTGAGGTGCGGTGGTGGGGAAAGAGTACGTGACGGCTGAAATGGCGGATGATGCTTTCCCGTGCACCCCTCACCCGGGCAGAGAAACCGGTGCGCAAGAGAACCCCGGGGTCTGGCTATGTGAGAAACCGCCCACGCCCAAACATATACTGGCTGCACTAACAACCCTGCAGACAGCCCTGATCCGGGAGGCCCGAGATTTGGGACAAAGGATGACCGCCATTGTTGTCCCGCCATCTTGTACCGGCACGGATCGCTCTCAAGGAGGCGCCGCTGTGTCTGCCTCTGCTTCGTCGACGTCTTCCCCGGATGAGTCTAGCTTCTTAGAGACGTGGATAGATTTGGTTCATGAGCCTACTGTGGATGCATCTGTGGCGCATGTGATTGTCTCACCGGGGCCTTTCTCTGATCGGCAAGTGGAGGAACAGCATTGTTACACGGCTTGGGCGGCTCCGTCGGGGTTTTGGCGCTTCCCGCTTCGTGTGTTTCCCTTTCCGTGTCTGGCGGGACTGTGTTCGGACTCTAGACTGTTGGCGGTGTTGACATTGTTCCACTCAGACTTCCGCCATGCATCTTCGGCGACATTTCAGTGGCTGGGGTCCTATGGAGCGGCGACACTGCCTGATCCTTCCGGTGTAATCGGACCCTTTGTGCTACTTTGTATCCCGTTTGAGGGATGGTTTAACGTTGGTACTATTGACAACCGTGGCCAGGGGTGAATTCGATTGGAACATGGAGGGACTCATGGCTGGTTGATGGTGATTTGAGGGGCGCTTAGCGGGGCTGTCATTGATTGCGTTCTATGTGATTGCTGCTACCTGTACTTCTTTTACCATTACTGTTTATACGATTTTTGCACGTGGAGGTGGGAGGGGCCGGATGACCGGATCGAGGACCCTCCTCCTATATTTTTTCTCTTCTTTTTCTCTTTTTCTTCTCTGTATTTCGGGTCTCTTATTTAGGGCGACAGGCACGCTGCTGGGGGGGTAGGCCGTAGCCTTTTGCAGGGGTGCAGGGTTGAGGGTTGGGGGATGGGTTTGTTATTTTGTTCTATCTTGTTTCTATGGCCCTTTGCCCTTTTCCTTTTTCGATGTCGTCGTCTTCCATGTCTCCCATATTGTGTTTCGCCTTGAGGGGTGGGGCTAGTTCGCCATGCTTGCTTGGTGTCTATTGCATCTATCCTGATTCATATACCCCCTCCCCCATCCTTTTCATCTATGTACATCACTGGCGTAAAATCCTTGCTTTAGTTAGCTGTATTAGGGGTGTATGTGATTATGCGACATTGATTCTTATTTTATTTTCCGTTATTACAAAATGAACCGTCTCAGATCCTTGTTATCGCATGGTACCTTAATTGTATGATATATCCTGGATGCTACTCAGCTCTTGACCTCCGGACCGCTGTATGTTTTTCTAATACATTATTTATTAATCGATTTGAATAGCGGCCGGCCGGACTGGTTGTAGGCCCATGTTTGTATCTCCGTATCATGTCAATAAAGGTTCTTAAAAAAAAGTATGTGAGGAAGAAGGTAGTAGCCTCCATCACCGCCATATGACCTGTCCCTGCCTGGTTCTGCCCTATGCATCATGCCCTGGGACAACACCTTCCACTGACCCCAGAACACTCAGCGACATACACCTGGACCCCGACATCTACTGGCATATCTTCACTGGTGGAAAATAACAGAACAGAACACTCCTGCAACAGACTGTACTCTCCCTCTCCCAAATCACTTACCAATCCCCAGCGGACTATGGTTGACCCACCACTGGGCTCCCATGTAATGTGGGCTTGGCATGGCCATGTACAGCTCCAGCTCTGGAATGCACCAGAATGTGAATAAAACATTCAAAATCACAGATGTGTCATGACTATGTTCACTCAAGTGTGAAACTATGTATGTATGTATGGACAATAATTGCACAAGAAGGTACACCCTTGTAAATGAAATCAATGCACATGTTGAACCCTGAGCCGCATGGCCAGTTGGATGTCTGTGAAGGTGAGTACTAGCTGTGGCCTTGTTGCACATTAACGAAAATCTCGCAACCCCCCAACGTAGGCACACGTCCATGTACTGAATAAGGCTGTGTGAGGAATGACCAAATCGGTAGCAGGCCAGAAGTGGTGTCCTACATCCCATGCCACCAGAATTTCATGTTGCATACCTCCTCACATACATCTGTGTGGACTCAATCTGTTTTGATTCATAGAATTGCTCCACATGGTCAGAGGTTGGACACCATACTCACATTGCTGGAGACACATAAGTGCACTGGCCTGCCAGAAACTATCGCCAACCCAGTGTTTGGCTCACAGAGGTGGAGCAGGCAAAAGGGACCCACCCACATTGTACAGGCGTCACTTAGTCCCTCCCTGTGTGGGGACGATGCTCATTGTGGCACACGATTTGTACATCTAATCAACACTCATCACATTTGGACAGTAGTAAAGTTGCGGAGACTTTATTGGCATGTGCGTGTCAGTACAGACAAGACAAGGGCCACAACATGCAGGGACATGCTTGAGACACTTACACGCAGCATGGGAACATGTTGAGGTGCAAGACATGGTGGTGCAAAAATGTACACAAATCGTTACGGATGGCAACGGTCTCAGCCCACCTTGCCTTGCTGGACTAGTCATGTGATGTTTGGCGTCTGCCCATTGCCCTGTCTCAGGGGACACGACTCACAACCCATGGGGATCTGCATAGTGCTGTGCCACCGGACTGCGCCAACTGTCTGCACTGCTGACAGTGATCAGGTGGGAGGGTCTGACAAGGTCACATGCCGTGCTACATTGCCATGTGTGTACTCCCCCCGCCAGTATGTCCGATTTGTGAACATTGCCAAACGACGCTGTGCTGCTCCGACCATGGAAGTGCCTCACCTTGCGGAGGAGTGTGTACACACGAGTAGTTCTTCGCACATGCATTCATGAGTCCAGACGTAGGCAGACCTGTCCACTGTTGTAGTGGAATATGTGAGCATTCCCCACAATGCAACAAGGTGTTGGGACCTCTGCTGTGGTTGACAATCCGATGTGGCTGCAGGAACGTAGTAACTCATCCATGAATGCCACCGCAGCTTCATGGGCAATGTGTTCCAATAGTACGTCATTGTCGGGTTCAAGGAATACCAGGGTGACCCAATCCATTAACTGGTCCAGGCAGATGTGCCCAGTCCATCCGGTTTCCCAATCTGCAGCACAGCCCAATAGGGTAGCGCCTCGATATGGTCACTGCACACGAGGAGTTGTGCAATCTCCCATGCACAACTGCCGCACATACACCAAAGCACGGCTATACCGGTGACACTCCTGTTCATGGGCCAACAGGGGGTGAGGTTCTGTGATTCTCGAACCGGACTCCATTTTGTTTGCGTTGTTCGTGACGCCATTTTGTGTTGCCCTCACGTAGGCCGTGGAGGTAACCGAACGAACAAAGTTGCATGGGCTTCGTTGTTCATGTACGTATTAACTAGGCCTTTTCTGACTTGCGGGTGAACTGCAAAGACGCTAACCCCGTCACCTGAAACTGACCTTTTGCGAAGCCAATTTCTTTAGCTGATCGTTGTCTGAAATTGCCAATCAATGTTCAGGAGATTGTTAACTTTAGTTTCCTTACACATATCTTATCCTATTCAGCATCTTAACTGTTCCTTTTCCTTACGACTTTTCATTACATGGGTAGTGCTTTCAATTATGAGTTTGTCCGGCTTGTGGAAATCAAATTTGGGACATTCCTAATAATTAACTTGTGGGTTGGTACAATGTAAATTGAGCTTTTTGGAATGTAATAATGTGTGGGAAAATGTATTTCATTCGTCAGTATTTGCCGTAGTGGGTGTGCATTTGTAATGAGTAAATTACGGATAAAAAGAGATGTCTTGCTCTACGAAAATTGAGCAGTTTCCTGAGTTGTACACCGTGGTGTATTGCTGTGATTACTGTTACTAGCTGCAGCTAATAAATTTGATCTCTGATGCCACCTAGAAGTATTCCGTGTCTCTGTGTACCCAGACAGGGGAATCCGAAGACTTCGGGCGTGTCCCTGGCGCCGCTGGGTTCGAAAAACCCGGTTCTTCAGGGGCGCACTATCAGGTCATAAACCTTCATGGGGCACTCGAATGTGCATGATCAACAGGGGAACCAGGGCTGGATACAGGTGACGTAAGTCAGAAACTCAGACGGAAACTGATTTGCAACACTGCCATTGGCACAGATCCCAACAGGTGCAGCATTTGTGCACAGTACAGTTCCACGTGACAGGGGTTGGGCATGTGCCTGGGAATGCCTGCCATTGCGTTTGTTGGTCTCGTAGCACAGGCACTCCTCAGACCGACGGCAGTTTCGTGGACGATATGCCACAGCTCTGGGCAATGGGTCGTATGTCTGTGCAACATTTGGACGTATGGGTAGTTTTTGACCAATGTGTCAAGGGTATCCCTTGCAGGTGTAGGTCGTGAGGGGACAAGTGTGTTCGTGGTGTGGAAGTCGTCAGAGGCTGGTTTGGTATCTCACGCAGGGTGTGCCAGCCGCCTTCAGGACCAGGGTCGGAGGGCCGGTTGGCCTTCCGCCTTGTGTGTATGGACAATGGAGCTTTCACTCCTAATTTTAGTCTTACTACTGCGTGCATGTGGGAGATGTGATGGGCCTTCGCGCTGACTTTGATACCATGCCTGTGATTTGGGGTGCACGAATTTCGAGACACACAAAGTTGTTGCCATGTTTGCATGGGCCAGGGGCACGATTGGCATTGTGCTCCTTATTCAGTCTCTCTCTTTCTCTCTCTCCCTGTCCTTTGCTGAGTGCCTGACACACCTTCTTATCTTGGGTATTGTCTTGCAGGCTGTGACTCACAGATTGTCCAGGGATGCCCCACCATGACTCTTCAGAATAGTTGTTTGGAGACAAATTAGTATGTGCCATTTTGTTTGGTCTTTCATGGTGCATGAACGACTCAGGATTTCTGTACTCACATTTGTGTTGATTGCTGCAATTGTGCGACATCAGGTGGGTGCTTTTTTCTATGTTTTCGGGGCGTTAATGTGCAGTGTCTTGGTCCAGTGGTGGAGGTGTCCCCGGGGTGGGTGCCCTGGGGTGGGTGGTCCTGGGAGTGGTGGCGGTGGGTGTCTGGCCCGCATGATCAGTGGATCCATGGCATCTGTTCTTCATGTGTGGCTGTGAGCTGGGCTTTCTTTTGTAGTGCAGCCTGTAGTCTGACTTTGCACCAGGTCAGAGCAGGTGTTAGTTTCCAGCTGCTAACGCACCTTATAGCATGTTTTGTGTTCTTATTGCCGATCTGGCTGATCGTTGAGAATGTTGGGGAGTGGTGTTGTTGCCGCTTTTGGCACAGGAATGCCTACTCTGCATCCTCACTGGTGGCCCGTCCAATCCTTGGTCCTCTGTCCACTGGCCCCTCTCTTTTGGTCCTCCACCTTCCCCGGTTCCCTCTGTTCGGACCTTGGGCATCAAGGTCAGCAATGATCTCTCGATGCACGAGCACATTAGTTCTGTTGTATCCTCTTGCTTTCTTTCCCTCCGCCTCATCCGTAAGATTTCCCGTTTTTTTTCTGTTGATGCCCTCAAAGTTATCATCTCTGCCCTTATTACATCCCGCCTGGATTATGGTAATGGCCTGTATGTAGGCATTCCGGCCTACGAGACTCGTCGTCTCCAGGCCATCCAGAACCAGGCGGCCCGTCTTGTCCTTCGTCTCCCGAAGTTCTCCCACATCACTCCCGCCCTAAAAACCCTTCACTGGCTTCCCGTTCAGTTCAGGTCCCAGTTCAAACTTGCCTGCCTGGCCTTTCGGGCACAGGCCCGGTCCGCCCCTCTCTTTATCAACTCTCTGATCTCTTCCCACGCCCCTCCCCGCTCCCTCCGATCTTCCTCCCTTTCTCTCCTTCACGTTCCCCGCTTCCGTAAGTCCCGCACAGGGGGCACCCGCTTCTCTGTGCGTGCTCCGCAGATCTGGAACTCTCTTCCCCTCCCTATCCGCTCAATTCCCATCTTCTCTCACTTTCGGAAAGCCCTCAAAACTTTTTTCTTTCTTCAGGCTTTCCCGGGCTAAAACTCTCCCGCACCTGTTAGGCAGTTACTGATGTGTTCCTCAGCGCCAGGAAGCCGCTTGGCCACAGAGCGCTTTATAAGTTTCTTTTTCATTTCATTTCATTTCATTTCATTAGCGATAGTTGCGGAGGTCATCTGTGGCAATGTTTTTTGCGGCTGCTGTCACAGGTAAACTGGTGCTATGGGCTGTTAGCACCAACTTGTGAATTGGGTGATAAAGTTATCATGACTTTGGCTGCGATAAAGTGCTGTTAACTTGGCGATAGTTCCTTGAGAATATGTCCCTAAGTATTGTAAACAGCCTTGAGTTATTAGACAGAATTATCTAAGCATGACAATTTCTACGAAACTTAGAAGACTGTGTGCACCAAGTATTAAGCTATGTACATGTGCTTGTTTTGCTTCAGAAGATTGTCTATCTGTAAAGGTTTCACCACAGTATGAAGGCTGCAGGTAGTATAATCTTTAGAACCTTAAGATGTTGCTTTTTTAAGTGAATAGTGTTTTTTTTGCCAAGTGTTGCATAGAGTCTAGAATGTTCTTAGTAGGTACTTTTTAATACTCTGTAGTGTATTTCTCATGAGAGTTTCACTGTCTACAAACAGTGTGGAACAGTGTACACTCTCCCAATAGAGTAAATACTGTTCACAGTACCCACTTCTTTTCTCATATCAACTTAATTTCTCAAGGTATGTTCGGTGACTGTCAGAGTTTTAATACAGATAAAAGCTGTCCATAGCAGGGCATTCAATTTGGAACACACATTTAGTACCTGAACAGTTGTATACAGATTGAACACAGTGGGCCTGATTCACAGAACTAACTTAAGACAAAATCCTAAACTTACTACCGTTTTGATATTCACAGAAGGCACTTACTCATTTTGATATTCACAGAAGGCACTTACTCATTTCGGTATTCACAGAAGTTAGGATTCCTAACTTTAGGACTCCTAAATGCCTTCTGTGAATACCAAAAGTCTTAAAATCAGGATTTTTCTCAATTTAGTAGTAGTAAAGTTAGGACTCCTAACTTTAGGACTCCTAAACTCAGAAAATTCCTAATTTTAAGACTTTCGGTATTCACAGAAGGCATTTAGGAGTCCTAAAGTTAGGAGTCCTAACTTTACTACTACTAAATTGAGAAAAATCCTAATTTTAAGACTTTCAGTATTCACAGAAGGGATTTAGGAGTCCTAAAGTAAGGAGTCCTAACTTTACTACAACTAAATTGAGAAACATCCCAATTTTAAGACTTTCGGTATTCACAGAATGCATTTAGGAGTCCTAAAGTTAGGAGCCCTAACTTCTGTGAATACCGAAATGAGTAAGTGTCTTCTGTGAATACCAAAATGAGTAAGTGCCTTCTGTGAATAAGAAAATGGTAGTAAGTTTAGGATTTTGTCTTAAGTTAGTTCTGTTATTCGGGCCCAGTATGCAGTGAGGGTTTCCATATATCTGTGGTTGATTATTAATGTGAACTAAGCTACCTTTGAAGTGAATGGGATAGGGTTAATGTGGTACATAACTTGTGATTTCTACTCCTAAGGGAGTTGTTTCTGTGATGGTTTAAATCATGCCTTATATTCCTGTACGCTATTTTGTACTTACTTTCAGAGCTCTAATGCTATACCCGTTTAAAGAGCAATGTGCACAAAAAAAACACGGATGATGTTATCAATTATGTCATTTGAGATGTCTTCAGAGGGTTGTATGGCATTACAACGCAGGCTTTTACCCCGCATGCCATTACAACGCAGTTTTTACAATGCAAGTCGTTACAACGACTTGCGTTGGGGGGCGCCGGATAGTGTATTAGTTTAATTTTCTATTCCAACTCCAGCCCACGTTGACAGTAGGGAAGGTGTTGAATAGATAATTAAACTATTCCCTATCCTACAACGCCCTCCAGTGCAAGACGTTGTAACGACTTGCGTTGTAATAGCAGCGTTGTAATAGCAGTGCGGGGTAATGCCCGCGTTGTTATGGATGTTTCCCCTTCAGAGATGTCATAAATGACGTCATAGATAGGCCTGGGTGGTAAATTCTGTTCTGCTTAAGGAATTTGGGTAATTTGGGTAATTTCGCGTTCCGCAGAGAACGTGGAATTGCCAAAAATTCTGCGATCCACCGCTTTGCGGAATTTTTTGCTTGTTCGCACTTACAAAATGCGTGTTCGCAAGATTTTTCTCCCTGAGCACGCGAACAGCGTTCACGAACAGGAAAAAAGCATCGCAAACGGGAGGAACAAGCAATTCCGCTTGTTTGCTGAACTTTTGCGTGCTCGTGGAGATTTTGTACCATTTTGCGGAGCTCTGCGTAGCGCGACTACGCAAATTCCGCCCACCCCATAGTCAGAGACCATATCATGAAGGATGTAATATGTGAGGTC
This sequence comes from Lissotriton helveticus, assembly GCF_964261635.1. Classification (NCBI taxonomy): domain Eukaryota; kingdom Metazoa; phylum Chordata; class Amphibia; order Caudata; family Salamandridae; genus Lissotriton; species Lissotriton helveticus. The sequence goes on from NC_136058.1 coordinate 265,713,027, forward strand.
ATAAGCAGTGCTTGGCAGGGCCACAGTAATAGTTTGAACTGCTAACTATAACTGGTAAATTGCGGTGTTTTTTTTAGTTCGAAACATTAATGTTGTGACTGACAAATTCACCTAACTATAACTTTACTTTAACCTTTTTTTTTCAATTAATTTTTAAGTTGTGTTTTTAAAAAACAAAACAGATCTTTTTATCACACTTAACTATAACGTTACTTTAAAGTATTGTGCGTCCGGTTATATTTTATTACCTCACATAAAGCTAACCCTATGCAGCACACGGCCTTTGGCAATGAAACATATCAAAAGTCAGCTCCCAGTAGACGGTAGCATTTTTAAAGCTCCTGTCCACTAGGTGTGGATTTGGTGGTTTGCTCCTGCGTGGTGGGAGATTAAAAAATGCTCCAGCCAAGGAGGAACAAACACAGGGTTCCCTGCCCACGCCGGTGTGTGCAGGGAAACTGCCATGTCCCGGGGGCAGGTTGGGTGGGCTCTCCGGGACATAGCTATTGAGCTGACCCTGGGGAATGGGGTCACCAGTGCTATTAAAGGCTCAAGGCCCAATTCACAGAACTAATTTAAGACAAAATCCTAAACAATTCCTAAACAAGTCCTAAAGTCCTAAAGTTAGGAGTCCTAACTTTACCACTACTAAACTGAGAAAATTCCTGATTTTAAGACTTTTGGTATTCACAGAAGGCATTTAGGAGTCCTAAAGTTAGGACTCCTAACTTCTGAGAATAGCAAAATGAGTAAGTGCCTTCTGTGAATATCAAAATGGTAGTAAGTTTAGGATTTTGTCTTAAGTTAGTTCTGTGAATCGGGCCCTCAGAGAGGGAGGGCACGCAGCCCTGCTCCCCTAAAGCAATCAGCGACGGGATTGGGCTCCCCAGGGCCTTTAATGGCTCAGGGAGGAAGGCTGTGCTGCCTCCACTCCATTTTAAGTAATTTCTGCCCAGGAGGGATAGGAGCCTCCAGGACCTCTGCAGGCCCAGGAAGGAGGGCCGTGTGTCCCCACTTCCCTTATTTGTAAATTTTGGCCCATGGTGTGGGCTCCCCCAGTCATTTACGTGGAAAGGGAGGGACCGTGTGGCCTCTCTCCCCTTTTTTCGTGATTTCAGCCCTGGGAATGGGCTCCCTAGGGCCTTTCATGGCTTATGAAAGAGGGCCCATTGCCCCCTCCCCTTTTTGAAAACGGCCCTGGGCTCCCAGGGCTTATAGTTAATTAATGCAGCCTGGCCGCCATTTTCTGCTTTTTCCAATCCCACTGGAGTTTCACTGGATTGCTGCATTTTTTGCTGTTTTTTTTATTGTAGCCCCAGGGGAGTCCTTTGTGTCCACTGCCACAGTGCCCAGGGGGGTCCATGTAACCCTACCTTTCCCCCTTATATTATTTTTCTTTTTTCTTTAGGACAGCAGACTAAGTCCTCGAGTCCTCTAATGGCTGCCAGCTACATTTTTTTCATGTTGCTGGCTGCCAATCAAAGTGCTCGCTCTCATGAAAGTCTGACTTCCATGGTTTTAAATTGCCGCTTCCGCGAAAGTCTCTTGAGCCTCTCGCAGACCAAACCATCCAGATATACAATTATATTTTGCTCTAAATTGCTCAAAAACATATTGATCTGATTTACACCAAATCACAAAAAAGTGTTTCCTGCCAAATTTGGTGTAATTCCGTTCAGCGTTTTTTGCTGTAACCCACCTTAAAGAAGTCCCTGAAAAATGCATGGGGATTTTGTGTTTTGAGACCCTTTTTTTCTTGGCCCCGCTTGACAGATTATCTGGAAACTTTCTATGCAAAAACTATTTAAAAAGTAGCACATATTTGTAAAGTTTTGTGGAGATTTGTCAAACTGTGCCAAAGTTATTAGCAACACAAAAACACTTTTCCAGTGGAACCGCTAACCTAACTATAACTACCCAGTGGCAACCGCCACTAGGTAATATATAAATATATGTAAAATCATAATGTCTTGTCTTGTGTCAGACCTAATAATAATGCCTAGCCTTTTGATATCCTTCCCAATACCACTCTGTTTCCCCCCAAGGCCTCCCCCCAGTAGCACTTGCTGCTTTTACTGTCTCAGTGAATGGGAGGAGTCACTCTGCTCAGCAGCAGGTGTCATTGTCCTATTTACAGGGATTCTAAAGAGTACATTGTCAATAAAGCTGCTTTCTTCACCTCCCTGCAGACCCAGGAGAGGCAGGGGGTGGCAGCAGAATATTGTGCAGCAAAGCACCCCCTCTCTTTCCCTTCAGTCTATGCAATTCAATGAATTGGCGAGACAGCAAACAAGAGGCAGCACTGAAGTCCATATCACTCCTGCACCCCTTTGGTTTGTGGAGAGTGGGAGAAATTAAAAAAGTTTGGAAGGGGCAGTGTTGCACAATTCACTTCTTTTCTGTAACCATTGAATCTGTGGAGATCTCAATGGAGGCTAGTAGATGAAGCAGCAGAAGTCACCTGTCTCCCTTTTCCATTAAGACTGTGGAGTCCCACAGCAGGATTTGAAGCAAGTTGCTGTCTCTGTGGTGTCACACCAACTAACAACCAGTCCCCTCGCAGCAGTTTACAACCGCTGATGGAAATTTTTGCTTTGTAAAATATCTTCTTATATTGTATGTATGTATGTGGTTAATGCAAACCTAGCTAAAAAGGCATCAGCGCACAATAGAGGGTCAAAGACAAGTATAAAGTCAATGAGCGATAGGAGAAGTAGGTGAGTCGTGGACGGTTAATGCATGGTGATGTAAAGAGCTGTTCTTTAAAGAGGTTAGTCTTCAACTCTTTTCTAATTTGGAGCAGTGTTGGGAAGGTCCTAATGGATATGGGAACGTTGCTCTAGATCTTAGGTGAGTAGACGGAATAGGCTTTCGGTCCTGTTTTTTTTTCTTGGTTACATATTTTAGTCCACAGCCTGACCGCGGGTGCATCTAAGGCCACCAAGGATGTTATGTTATGTTATGTGATATTGATTTGTATAGCACACTAATCACCCGAGAGGGTATACAGGCACTTGGGAAGGTGTGTAGGTGTGAGGTACCTAAGGAGCTTATACAAAGAGCCAGATTTTCAACTTCTTGCAGAACTCTAGAAGTGAGGAGGAGGCTCTAATATGTTGAGGGAGAACGTTCCATGTCTTGGGTGCAATGTATGAGAACGAGTAGCCCCCAGTTTTGCTTTTATATATGCGGGGAATGTTTGCAAGTGAGAGTGAGGTAGAGCATAGGTGTCTCGTCGGTTGGTGAAAATATATGCGACTGTTCAGACATTCTGGTCCTGTGTTGTGTAGGGCTTTCTATGTGTGCTTGAGAAGTTTGAATTGGCTGCACTTGAGAATGGGGGGCCAGTGTAGCTTCTTGAGGTGTGTGTGATGTAGGTGTGGCATGGGAGGTCCAATATGAGTCTTGCAGCAGTGTTCTGGATGGTCTGAAGTCTGTGTAGGAGTTGTTTGGAGATTTTGGCATAGAGAGTGTTTCCATAGTCTAGTGTGCTGGTGATGAGTGCTTGCGTGACAATCATTCTGGTGTTCTCAAGCAACCAAGATCTTTTGTAGTGAGGGTAGGAAGTGGAAGTAGGAGGTGCACACTGCATTGACTTGAGCCATCATGTTCAGCTTGTCATCTAAGATGATCCCTAGGTTTCTTGCGTGGTCTGGGGTGTTGGTACTAGCTCCGACGGTCACCAGGTGGAGTCCCATGGGTAGGTCTTGTTGCCGAAGACCCGTAATTCTGTCTTGTTGGAGTTGAGCTGCCGGCAGTTGGTTTGTATCCAGTCTGCTTCCACGGTCATGCAGTTGGTGAAGTTGGTCCTGATGGTGGTTATCTTGTTCGTCAGGGAGAAAGAGAGTTGGATGTCATTAGCGTACGAAATGACGGTGATGTCTTGCGATCGGATGATGTTGGCAAGCGATATCATGTATATGTTGAAAGGGTGGGGCTGAGGGATGATCCATGTGGGCCTCCCCATAATAATCTCTTGGTCCCTGATGTTTAGGGTGACAGCCTGACCCTTTGGATTCTACCTGTGAGGAAGGAGTAGATCAATTTAAGAGCATATCCTTGTATGCCAATCGCATAGAGTCTTATGATGAGGGTGTAATGGGAGATAGTGCTGAAGGCTGTGGAGAGGTCAAGCAGGATAAGGGCGCTGTTTCTCCTCAGTCCAAAATTATTCAACTGTCGTCAGTAGGAATACATTAGGATAGAATGAATACCAAAGAAAAAGAAATGCACATTCCAATGTTCAAATACATGTCTTGTTTACTAAACAAGGTTACAAGCTCAAGTTGGTGGAATGGTAAAAGAATGACCTGAGAGAAGAAAGACAGCTTTCTTCTCATTCTCTGGAGTCAACAAGCTTAACTCCCACTCACACAAAAGAATGTCACAAGCAGCATTTCATCACCGAACCAACAACCAGGCTGGGCAGTAGTATCCAGAAAATGAAGTTCACAGAAGAAGCAAGTCTCATAGAGAGTAATTCATGCTGCTGCCATGTCTGTAGCCCAGCAGGTGGCTCCAGTGTGGAGTTTGAGTCTGCCAGGAACTGCAGTCTCTGATTAGGCCGGGAGAGATAACTTCCTTTATATCTCTGCTAGTTCAGCATCCCAGTTACACTGCATGTTGCAATGATAGATTGACATGAATAGCCAATCCTGCAGTTTTTGTAAAGTGTAATCAACTAAATGATTGATTGAGTCCTGGAGAGTGAGATAGAGATAGTAGGGCCCCTTATATCGGGGGGGGGGGGTGCTGGCTGATTCCCCCAGGGTGAGCACCATTACCAGGAAGGAAAGAGGCGTGAACTGTAGGCAGGGTACCTTTTGAAATCTGTAGTTCTTCATTTCCCACATCCAGTCTCAGGCGATAGAGTGCCTGTGCTTGGGTGTTTTTATTTAAAATATTTTATTAGCACAAACCCAGACAAAGGGGAGCGGAGCTCTTTACAGATAACACAAGAGAATAGACCCACATAGTCAGGAAGAAGGAGAAAGCAAGAGAGACAGTTAACCAGGAAGGTATGGTCTGAAGAGGGGAACTTTCAGATTCTTTCAGAACGTGATGAGATTGGGATTCAGACATGTGTGATCGTGAGTGGAGTGCCACCATCCAGGAGCTAGGCCAAGGTAGGCTTATTTTGAAGTGGTGTCCCTTTCAAATCCAGGGATTTCCAGAATTCTACAGCTTCTGTATTTTGGACCTTATCATTCAGGTAGGATGGTAAGCAGCTGAGGACTGCTTTGTTTGTTATACATGCTGCTACCTTGAACTCTGTTTTAGCTTACGGTAGTGGTGTTAGATCTGGGGCAGCACCCAGAGAGAGGCCATAGATGTCCCTGCCCAGGTTTCCTTGTTATTCTTGGGGACCCAGGGTAGCTTTGTGACCTCTCAGTGAATCAAAGAGCAACCTTTCAGGTGTACAGGGGGATTCTCTCTCCCATCTTGAATGTGCCCCACCCAGCTCATAGGAATGCAGCGATACACAAATACTGCTCTACTCCTCTTGGGCTTCCCAAAATGGAACCCAGGGTTCCTCCATGTAATGTAACATTGCAGGCATACTTGCTCACACGCCACTGTTCAGTACTGTTACCTCCATGCACTGTGCCCTCACAGACATACAATCAGCACACTTATTTGCTCTCTGCACTGTTCACTGCTGTAGCCTTTCTGTATTGTGCCATGGTGTGCTTCTTGCAAACACACACACTGTCAGCACACACATTCAACATGCACGCTGTGCAACACTTTACCCTTCATGTAGCACACATATACCCAGCACATGCTTTCACTGCACATGCACTACACAGCAGTATATCTCTCATGTAATGTAGTCCTCGCAAGTATACATTCATCCACTACATGCACTCGCCATGCATGTACTGCATAGAACTGCTCTATCCCTCTATTTTACCCTTCCCAGGTACACATGCATCCACCCCAGTGTCACCACTCCTGCGCTGCACAGCACTTTACATCTAGCTGATGTAGGCCAAATGTGAGTTAAGCTCACAGCAGAGGGGCTTAAAAAGTGATTGAGCCAGTAGCCCTCACTCCAGTAAAACAGGTTAAAAAAGGACGTTTACTCTTTCTGATCACTACACGGTGTGCTGCCACCACCACGCTTGTGCTGCTTAACTCCTAGTGAAGGAAGTAGCCTTCCACCACTATGAGAGTTACGCTTTGGGAGCCCCTCCTCGTTCAACAATACCCCAATGCATGAGACAGGCCCACGTAAGCACTAAAAGAACCCTGCTAAAAACAAAAGGTCAGTGTAAATATTACGGCGATAACACACTCCAGGGCACATTAAGGTTTAGCATCACAGGGGATATAAGGTGAACCTGTGTACATAAGTAGAAGACAGTGGTAAAAAAAACATACGAATTACATGATGAACATGAGACATGATATGATTGTTTATATGGACGTATTAGAACTAACAGGAAATATGAAATAGTAAAAGTACCTGTGTTGTGTTTAATAATGTATGATACCGATAATGACATATGACACTGTTTTCAGATATAAAGAAGTCCCCTGATGAAGGGCTATATGCTTGAAATGCATTGGGCAAATGACGAATTGTTGAATATGAAATGAAATATTCATGAGAAAGTTCGGAAGAAAATTAAAAATCTTTGTTACCAATAAATACATAATGAAATCATGAAACCATTTGAATATATGGATTAATCATTGATGAAAAAGAAAGGAGTGCAAGGTTGGAATGTATCTTGTGTCACAGGATCCATACTTTCGATTCAACAGGCCCATGTAATGGCACACTGGCATGATCTGTGTTTGCCTATGACAACAAAAATCATCATTAGGGGTCCAGACAACAGTGCTGTTGGGCACTCAGGGCAGGGTACACGTCGATTACCACGCAAATGACTTCTCCGTCCCAACAGATGGATAAAAGGAGTACCAGATTTAATCAATAGTAAACGAGCGGAGTGCGACTTTTGGTGAAGCAGGCACAATGCACCAGGGCTCAATGGAATGATGGACTTACAGCACCCTGATCATGGTTGTGTTTCCTTCCCCATCATGCATGTGGAGCCATGTTCCTTGCTTGCTCCATCATAAGTACAGAAGCACTGAGCCAGTGACGCATAGGCTATTCATCTATGTTGTTTAGCAGCTTCTATGGGTTGCAATTGCAGATGACTCAGTGTGACACGACTGTACATTGCTGGACTTTCCTTTAAGTACTGCATGCATTCTGGGAGATGTAGTCAACCTTACTGATTGGATGAAGACATCCAAAAACAATGATTTGTAATATAAAAAAATGAAAAAGAAATGCTCAGGACTGGAAGTTATTGTCACCGGTGAATAGGAGTTATGTATCACTTTATGGTGTCAATATATTTCCATAGTGTCATTACATATTGCTGCTGGCAACGCGGATGAGCTCCAGAAAGTACAATTAACGTGTTTAAACTAGTTGCCAAGCGTAGCCTGTCCGGAGACACTGCTGCCTCAACTCCTCAATGAAGCTATTTATTTTATTTTTTTATTTTATTTACTCATTTATAGAGCGCGAACAAATCATCCCCGAGGGGTACACTTGGCGCTTCGAGAAATGGGTACTCCTAGGCAAGGATCACCTAGAACAGCCAGGTCTTTAGCAGTTTCTTAAAACTGGATAGCTCAGCACAGGCCCGAATGTTTTGCAGTAGATTGTTCCAGTAGCAGGGAGCCAGATGGGAGAAGGCTCTTCCCCCCCATCTTGGCCCTGTTTATTCTTTGAATGCGCAAGAAATTACCGTTGCAAACACTTCTCCAGGACCTCGTAAAAAGATGGCGGAGAAGATGGTGCAATATTAGTGTCTGTTGTCTATCTGGGTGAAAAGGATATGTGAAGTCACTTCCTGCTCCTCTAGGAGTTTTTTGCAGTGGAGACAATGATTTAAAAAATCACCAAAGGTCACGCAATTCCCACAGCTAGCATTCAGGTAGGCTACTAGATGACTTCATCGCTTTACATGCCCTACATTCCGTCAAGGTTTTCGTTCTAAACAGCATTCATTGCCCGGCTGAACTTTATTTGGTGCACAGCTATCATCAGTACAAGTGTGTGGGGTCCACAGGTGAGTGAGGGTCGGCCCTCGGCACCCTAAGTAAGGTTCACATTAGGTTCGCTACCAGGGGAGCGGGGGAGACCCGTAGCACCCTAGTGATGCCTCTGGTACCCCTAATGACACCAGGGCCAGCTTTAGGGCGGTACAACCGATGCGGCCGCACCGGGTGTTGACCTGGAAAGGAGGGGGGGGGGGGCTGTGTTTAGCAATAAAGTACGATTTAAAAGCTCCTGCTGCAGGGTTCCTTGTGCGTCCAGCTTTCAGGCAGCAATAAAAATGTCATAAGACCTCTGGTGATTAATGTTCCTGCTGGAGAGAGAGTTAGGAGTTTTGTCTAGAGGCAGTTTTGACTCGCCATAAAGTAGCGCAGAGGGTTAATATCCCTGCTGCAAGGAACAGATCTGTACTTTATATGGATAGCTGATTGGATTTGTTACAGTAAGCCTTTACCAGCGCTTTAAAACAAATTATATGTATTTAAGAGAGGGGCTATGGAGAGACGAGGAGCACTTTTGCCTGGGTGGTAGTGAGGGAATCTGAAGAGGCATAAGGTGGGATGGGCACCAAAAAAGATTGTCGCTCTAAGCGCCACCAGCACTAAAGCCGGCCCTGAATGACACTGCATCATCAAGTAGTAACGCTGAAGAATGACAGAATGCGTAGCCTATACCGGAGAGGTGTGCAGTGGAAAAGGAAGCACCATTTCCAGGTCGCTGCGTGCTAGACAGTAAGCATAGTTGCAAACATTTGAAAAATGTTTCAAAGGGGAACGGTTTCTGCAACGATATTACCCTACAGTCCCGTTTTAGGTCTCGCCTAGCGTTGCAGCGCATGCGCTGAACGCTCTGCGACATCTATTGTCGTCGGGTTGCTTTCGGAAGCGAAGTCGAAGCTCCGCTCATGCTTTTCATTGGCACGCGTCATAAACGCTCGCTTTTGATTTGGAGTGAGGTTTGTTTGTTCACTTCCTGTCTCCTTTTCGGCTCGCCCACCCGGACTGGATATTTTGCTCGCACACAGTGTCTCTTTTGCTTGCGCTCGGCGTCTCTTTCGCCTTGTTTTTAAATGATCAAACCCTGCCCTCCAAGTACCCGTCTGAAGACGCGCCCGCTGCCAATGTCACTAGCCTGGGACAAGGGACAGGATATGCATAATTCCTGTCAATTTCATGCACAGGGGCCAGTCATTATCATAGCGCCCGCTTAATTTACTTTAATAAAAGTATTTCACTTGTATTTTCTGCGCACCGTGTGCGCCTTCAGTTTCATTTTTGTTTACGCCAGTCATTATTGTACCGCCCACCTAATTTTAATAAAAGTATTTCACTTGTATTTTCTGAGTACCGTGTGCGCCTTCAGTTTAATTTTTGTTTACATGACCACTCACGGGATGCTGTCCTTGAGCAATGGAGGACGCTTTCCCTTCTGTATCTGTGCGCTGTGCGTGCTTTCACTTTCCTTTTTGTTCAACAGTGCCGGCCAACACCACCACACCACTCCCGGGACGCTGCGTTTGAGCAATGGCGGCCGCACAGAGGCGCAGGACGCATGGACTCATTGAACCCAGATGCAGCAGATCTTCATGTGTGCGCAGGCTAGTATGGTCTCTTTATTTCAAAGTACACTCTTGGCATGAGTGACTGTACTCTGGGCTTGCCCCAGGCTCTCGGGGCAGTAGGATTGGGAGAGGCTGCAGAAATCGCATCTCTGCTGCATGAAGAAATTAGTGTGACATACATACATACATATATACAAATACATTTGTAAAGCGCGCTACATACCCGTGAGGGTCTCAAGGTGCTGGGGGTGGGGGGGGCTGCTACTGATCGAAGAGCCATGTCTTGAGAAGTCTACTGAAGGCCAGCAGGTCCTGGGTCTGTCGTAGGTTGGTGGGGAGAGTGTTCCAGGTCTTGGCGGCGAGGTAGGTGAAGGATCTGCCGCCGGCGGTGGTTTTCCGGATGTGAGGAACTGTGGCGAGGGCGAGGTTGGCAGAGCGGAGGCTGCGGGTGGGGGTGTAGAAGCTGAGTCGGTCGTTGAGGTATCATGGTCCGGCATTGTGGAGGGCCTTGTGTGCGTGGGTGAGGAGTTTGAAGGTGATCCTCTTGTCAACTGGGAGCCAGTGCAGGTCTCTCAGGTGGGGTGTGATGTGGCTGCGTCGTGGGACGTCGAGGATCAGTCGTGCCGCGGCGTTCTGGATGCGTTGCAGCCGCCTCAGGAGCTTGGTTGTTGTTCCTGCGTACATGGCGTTCCCGTAGTCCAGTCTGCTGGTGACGAGGGCATGGGTGACGGTCTTTCTCGTGTCGGAGGGGATCCATTTGAAGATCCTGCGGAGCATACGGAGAATGTTGAAGCAGGACGTGGGACTGCGTTGACTTGTTTGGTCATGGAGAGGGCAGAGTTTAGGATGATCCCCAGGTTGCGTGCGTGGTCGGTGGGTTCTGGGGCTGTTCCTAGTGATGTTGGCCACCAGGAGTCGTCCCAGGCTGGAGCCGAGGATGAGGACCTCTGTCTTGTCTGAATTCAGCTAGTGTGAGGAAAATCCCAGGACGTCTAATGTACACTGTAAACAATCGGGATGGATCAACAATCAAGCAGGAAAAATCAAACATGTAAATCTATCTATATAAAATATATATCTTTAATAAATTTTGATTTAAAAACAACAACATATAGTGTATGACAACAAGGTCAGCCCATATGTTTGGAGTAGAAAATAATTCAAATGCAAACAGTTCAATTAATCAAAACAACATAAAATTACAAGAACAATATATAAAATTCATATATGAAAAAGCATGTAATACATCAAATATTAAAAAGGAGAACATAAGAACTCGACGCGCGTTTCGGCAGCGAACCGCCTTCTTCAGGAGACAAAGGATCAATCCTCAAATTTAGAAATACTGCGAGGGCAGCAGGATGGTGCTGTTCCAACGCTCGTTGTATATATATCTCTGACCTCCACATAGAAAATGGGACAGCCGTTACTCAAATTTAAAAATACTGTGTGGGCAGCAGGGTGGTGCTGTTCCAACGCTCGTTGTACATATATCTCTGACCTCCACATAGAAAATGGAAAAGCCGTTTCTTAAATTAAAAACCAATACGCGGGCAGCAGCGTAGTGCTGTTCGAACGTTCGTGTTATATAGAAATTCCGACCTCCACGTAAAATAAGAATCAGCCGTCTCTTAAAGAAGTAGACGACAGGCGGACAGCAGGATGGTGCTGCTCCGACGCTCGTGTGTTGGGAACCACGTCTCCACGAAAAAAACCCTGAATTCAGCTTCATTCTGCTGTGCTTCATCCATTCGGCGACGGCCTTCATTCCTCCGTGGAGGTTGGCTTTGGCGGTGTGGGGGTCTTCGGTAAGGGGTTTGATCAGCTGGGTGTTGTCGGCGTAGGAGATGATGTTGAGGTTATGTTGTCGTGCAACGCGGGCGAGTGATGCCATGTAGATGTTGAACAGCGTTGGGCTGAGGGAGGATCCCTGTGGGACACCGCAGATGACCTCGGTGGTCTTGGAGCGGAAGGGTGGGAGACGGACACTCTGGGTTCTGCCAGAGAGGAAGGATGTGGTCCATGCTAGGGCCTTCTCTTGGATTCCGGCGCCATGGAGCCGTGCTATTAGGGTGCGGTGGCAGACCGTGTCGAAGGCTGCTGATAGGTCCAGAAGGATGAGGGCGGCTGTTTCTCCTTTGTCCATTGAAGAACTGTAGTCTTCATTCTCAGGGAATACTTACTAATACAAAAAAGAACTTGGCACAGAAGCTGAAAATATGAAAAGACATCTTTATTAAATTTAATAAGTGAGGCCACGTCACACAGAAGCCGTAGCAACTGAATGAGGTAGTCTGAGGAATACAGAAAACAGAGGCCTTTTATATGCTTAGGGTTACAAACTTCAGCATACAAGTAAGGGGCAGTCCTAGCTTTTGCAAGCATGCAAAATGCCTAACATTCCTTCTTACACAAGCCGGGACAAACCCATAATAAAAGGACCACAACCCATATCATAAACAGACCATAAAAGAAGGAACAGAAAACAGATAAGAAGCAGGATAAGGGGTGGGTGTGTGCATATCAAACTCTACAATGTCCTGTGCTTTGGTCCTCAATCTTGATCAGCTAAAGGGCAGGAACTGGTTTAACAAGGTCAGCTTCAGGCAACAGGGTCAGTTCACTCAGGTCAAACAGGAGTCAGCATGAACTCGAGCTAAGGTGTACATGTCCTCAAAAGACTATTTCAGCCACAATCATGGCCTATGTGAGGGCAACCACAAAATGGCTGCCATACACAAAATGGAACCCACGGGTTCAGAATTCACAGAACCTCAGACCCTCCTTTTGCCCTTACATAGGCAATCACTCAGTCTGTGTCTGAATCGATGTCAATATTATCCGTTATTTCCTTCACTAAGGCATTATTACTCTAGTTATCTTTCATGGAACGCAAGGGATAGACTTCGTTGGCATAAATAAACATCGTCTGATATGCCTACACAGACCCATTGTAACTAAATGACAGAACCAAATAGGGAATACCTCTATCTGTAGTATGTGGCATAAGACCACACACCTAACAATTAGTGGTGTTCATTACTAACTGGTGTTGATGCAGAAGCTGTACAAAGGAATTATTAGTAAACTCTGACCTCCTAACCAGTTCATGTTCAGGTAAAGTATGGAAAGAATGCGAAGAAGTAGTAATAGGAAGAGACATAGGTTGGGAGGTGGGTACAGATGTCAGTTGGGTAGCAAAAACAATCCAACCCACAAAAGACAACGTCATGCTTAAAAATACTAGAAAACATGTTATTAAGAACATATGGACAACAGGAGGAAATAATGACCACTATTACAAATAAAATTATCATTTTTCACAACTCTAAGCAGAAAGCAAATCCTAAAATTATCTAGTAACATTTTTTATGACTCCTATGCATTTCAGTAACTTATTATATGTTCAGGTGAAACAGTGGTGATCCTTATTAATGCTCTCATATGAAAAGGGATACTCTTCCACAGAGAATGGACTTTATTCTGCTTTTACTAAACAGAATACTACATGTGTTGTTTTCTTCCGCATGGGCCTCTTCATTCAGGTCTCTCATGAAAATGGTCCTTCTCAGTATCCGTTGGAGTGCCCTCCTGGCAAACACTCGCAGCTTATTTGAAAGTCTCAATGTCTCAAGGCAGTGCACCAATATCTCTCCTCTGCGGCAGGCACTACAGATAGTGTGCTCTCCATTGATCACGGGCACAGATCATCTCATGCAGACCCAAGTACTATTAATCAGGAAAGAGCAACAAGCTTTCATACTCAGCAACACTTTCAGACTCCAACACTCGCTTTTCAGTGTCAGAGGATGCTCGGGCTGCTCTTCCATTTAATCATAGGTACCACAATGTAGGTCCTTTTTCCAATCCTGGATCCCCTGGTGCACTGCCATTCCGTTGGAGCAAAGGAAAGGGGGGGGGGTGTGGCCAAAACTCAGGCAAAGGGGCTCAATGGACTGCCTACTGTCAGAGGTTACCAGCACATGACAGATGAAAAACTAAAGCCTCGAAGCAACAAGGATCCTTCTCTTTTGCTCTTTTGCACTGAAAACTGGGTCTGTGATGTCCAATGCCGTCTGATGGAGCAAGTACGATGCTTTGGAGATATCATGGATGGTGCTCTGGCGATCACTGTCCAGCCTTGCTGCTTTTCTGGGTGCTGAGACTGTCACTGATGGGAATTAGCTTTTCATCAAAGGTCCGCAGGTTATTATGACTTAATCCCGCAGAACCTAGTGACGTAGGAAATGGGACACATTTGTTATTTTCTTTCAATTTAGTACAAAAACAGTTTGTTTTTAACAAGAGGATTGCAAGCAGGTGGCCTGCAATCTGCGAGGGAGTGGCCATACGCCATGAGACAATTCTGGTCTAGAACACACTGTCATTCTCATAGAATACAAAGACAAAGGAAATAAGCAAAACAGTGCCTCAAATTTCTTCAATTGGGTTTCCATGTGAGAGCATATCCTCTACCATCTAAGGGTAGATAACTATATGAGAATTTTATCTAAATGGATGTCCTCACACATAGTGACTTAGTCTAATGGGGTAAACACATTTTTTCTCTCAATGATTAAGTCTAGGTGTTCCTAAATTCCTTATCTAGAACATCTAAAAAAAAAATCGCATAATACAGATTATCAGGGACATGAAGTAGGCCTAAAGAAAATTCTTTAAAAAACCAGTCTGGTCATACAAAAGGGAATTATACATAATATAGGGGTTTCTGGTACATTACTGTAATCTGGAAGTGTCAACCTAATACAATAATAATAAAAGAAGGCTAACTGGTGAAAGGAATATGGAAAAGGGAAAATGGGACTAGGACACAGCTAAAATCCCCAATTACTAGGCACGATGCAACATCAATCAGGGGAGAAGTGACAAAAGAAAAATCTATAGGAAGAACAAGAAATGTCTTGGGTGATAGTCAGGCATGTGACACAACACCAAGAGTGGGGGTGATAGATAAAAATCAAAATAGTTCACCAACGTTAGCTCTACCGCTGGCCGCTACACCATATACGGTAATCTCAGCTAATGTTCCAGTTCCTTTTTCAGGGAAAAAAATTAAACCTTGTTTCCTTTATGGTACAAGGCCATACACTATTCAGGAAGCAGAACAAAACTGACTAAAGTAATATAAAAATTAGGTCACCATGCACAAAAGTCACAGATCTATAATTTATACTTACGTCCAATTCAGGATACATAAATTTAGGGCTGCCTGTTCCTTAAGGGGAGGGGCAGTACGTGACTAACAGCATGTGACACACTTTGATTCTGTATATCTCTTTTTTATTTTCCTTCAAATACCATTAAAGCCAAATTTGACATACACTGATGAAGTGTTGTCTGTCTTTCTGTGAAATTTAGTGTCAAAGCAAATCTACCCAACTGTTTGCAGGATACACATCGTCATGTATATCCCTTCACAACACAGGTAAACTTGTAATAGTATCATAAGCAGCAACATAAAACAAAAAACATGCAAAAAAAAACGCACAAAACGGACATGTCAAGCCATCAGATATACTTGCTGTATATCAAGCACAAAAAGCATAGACAAAACAATAGCATATATAAATGAGCGGTGACGCATAACACCGTGTCAGGTTTAAAATCCTTACCCTCCTTTTTGACAGTAGATCACCAATTAGTGGATATCTGCTGTCAAATACAACTTTCAGACACACAGAACTAGCAAGAACAATTCATAATAGAACCAAATACACAAACATGAAAAACGCATGGACATTTCTTTCCAAAGGAGTTACGCAAAAACACATCTCATTTCAACCAACCAAACTCACGTGTCTTGTCAGCCTTAAAATCACCCAGAACAATCCATGGATGATCTGTGGGCAGAAGCAAAAAAAAGAAATACACAACACACAAAAGAGAGACATTTCTCATAACAAACAGACATCAATTATAACTTTTAATCAGAAGACAAAACATAATACACATGAACAGACACAAAAATAAATTTCCATTACTTAACTGTTACCATCTTGTCAGTCAGCTTGCAACATTAAGCCATTTTAACTTTCCAAAAGTAAAATTCTTTCACTGACACTCCATGTTATCTTTGGGCCACAATTTCCACTGTAAAAAATAATTCTTAATTGGAAAATCGTTCTCACTTAGGCATGTAGCCTTCAAACTTTCAATAAAAAGCTTTGTCTTATTTTCTGTCTAAGACTTAATGCAATGCTTCATTTTCGGTCAAATAAAAGCAACTAGCAGACATTATTTTTTAGAGGCAGAGATACAAATATATCATTTCTGCAGAGCGTTTAGCATGTGTTGGGACTTTCAAAGAAACCTTTTTCATATTTTCCCTTTGGAATTAAGTTCTTTAATTTTGTGGAGAAACCAGAAACCCTTCCTTTTAGAGGCCTGTTTAGCAAGGTCATTCTGCATTTCACAGAGACAAGGCCCTAATTTAAAGGTCACAAATTTCAACATGACAGCCTCCTTCCATTCTTTGCAGGGAAACTAAAGATAACACCTCAGCGCGACTTGAGCCAGCCTATGCAGCTGTCCTAGCCCCCAGCTTCTGCTCACTAAGAAGTTTGTCAAAGACAAAAGGCCTTCCGGATTCCTCCTGACCTGCAATAATTCACTCTATTTAAAACACATGTTATATATATCACTCCTGTTAGGGGCTATAATTTATTTCTATACTTATATTATTAAAACATTTACTGTGAATAATTAGCAGAACATAATAACACACATACCAGTTTTTAGAACAAATGCTTGTTTGCAATGGTACTCATTTCATCAACCTTAAATAGATGAAGGTCTCAGTTAGGTCCAGCCAAAGTTAAAAACCTTCAACCCTGATATTAAACTCAAACCTCTGCACCAGGCACATTGGCTCACTGAGCCATTAAACGCAACGCCAAATGGGAACAACCTGCAAATTTGTGTTTTATACCTAAATGTATGCATTTACTGAAGCCTAAGGCACTTTAAAGCTATTTTAAATGGCAAAAATACCCAAATTCAACGTTTTTTTTTAATTTGTTTTTATTGCAGAGTTAGAGACATGACCTCAAAATTAGACCAACCATTACACTTATGACATCACGAAGTTGAAAGCAAAGCAAATACACTACACAACCATTTAGCCCACATCCCGGAGGCTGGGCGGCGCACCAAAAGTACTGTGCTCCAGGTGATGTCTCAGTGTATGCCCTGCTCGGGCTCCCGGTCGGTTACATCATGTTGTATCCGCTTTTACTCCCTAAAGCCCACCCCCCTTAGCACCATCAGAACCCAGAATACGCCCTGGGCGCCAACATCAGCTCTCGACCACATCCTAACAGGCCCAGTTGATTCCTCTGAACTACGATTCCGTGCCTAACTACCCTATCAAGAACATCCCCCCCTTCCCCCCCCCCCCACAACTGCCGCTGATTCGGGTACTGATAAGCCTTGCAAACACCAGAGTACACCCCCTATAGGATCCATTCACAATCGTGTAATCCACATGGAACCCAACTATCCCAGCTCTTCCTCTTCATCCTCCGTCATATAATCCCGCAATGCCTGGACCACCATCTCCCACGCCCTAGCCAACTCCAAACACTTCTCATTGCCAGTCCCAGTGGCCTGCCGCATTCTGATAGCACTTTCGCAGTTTGACCACTTCAACAGCTCATTCATCCATCTTCTCACTGACGGACCATCCTTAGCCTTCCAGTGCCAAGTTATCTCTCTTTGAGCCAGCATGATACCCAGGTCTATAAAGTTACTAGTAATTTTTGTCCTCTTGGTATGGGGAAACCAGAGGAGCAGACATGCTGCCATATCAAAGTCCACCTCCCTATCCGTGACTGAATTCAGGAGTTCCCCCACCGCCAGCCAGTACGCCCCTAACTTCGGGCAGTTCCATAGCATATGATCCAGATCTACCTCGGGCTCCAAGCACCTCGGGCACACCGCATCGAGCACCTGGAAATACCGTCTCACCCTCTCGGGAGTCATGTATGCCCTATGGATAATGAAAAAATGCACCAGTTGGAAGCGCGCGTTCCTCGTACCCTTCCACGTCCTTCGCAACACTTGGCTCCAAACCGTGTCCGGTATGGGCTTGCCGACGCTGACCTCCCACCACGACTTCAATGCTAGCAGTGGCTCCAGTCCCTCACTCCGCAGTCGAGTATGGAGACAAGTCACCGCTTTAACAGTGCCCGCCGCCATCACCACATATTGGCATGCCATGGTCACCTCTGGTTCCTCCAACCCTTTCCTCCAATATCTCTGCATCGCTGCCACCACCGCTGCATGCAGCAGGAAAGTCCCATCCGGTAGACCAAATTGTTCTTGTAACGTCTGATAGGGGGCCAACATTCCATCAACATACAGATCCCCCACTACCTGCAGTCCCAGCTCCTCCAATGCCAATAATTGGGACCAATCGCCCCCATGAGGCAGCGCGGTCAGCATTCCCAGCGGTATCTCCGGTGTATATGGGCGGTCCCTTTTCGCTCTTTTTAAGCTCCTATGCCAACATAGTTTAAGCGTTCTTTCTTCTATTGTAAGCTCTCTCATGTCTAGTTTCTGTTGCATTATTATGTATGACAACACACACCTCTGGGTGCCTATCCCCCGGTCATGCTCAGGGCCCCTGAATTCTCTGGCAACATTTTGCGTCAATATCTGAAGTTGTGCCGCCAGGTAATATAATTCAAAGTCAGGAACGGCCACCCCTCCCTCAGACTTAGGTCTAGTCAGGGTGCCCAATGCCACCCTGCGCTGCCCATGTCCCCAAAGGAAGCCAATCACCAGTGACTTCAGATCTTTAAAAATCCGCTGCGGGATCCATATCGGTAGCGTCCGGAAATAGTAGAGCAGCCGCGGGAGTGCCACCATCTTCAACAATGCCACTCGTCCCAAGACTGATAACGGAAGGGAGGCCCAAAATTCCATGCAGCCCTTCAGCCCACGAATACACCGCCCCACGTTCCCCTCCAGGAGGTCCACAGCCTCATGATAAATGCGCACCCCCAGGTAGGTGAAACTGGAGGACTCCCACATCACCTCTCTCGTCAGTGGTGGACTGGGCGCACCTTTCCGCAAAGGAAATACACAGGTCTTGGTCCAGTTCACCCGGAGGCCTGATAGTTGCCCAAATCTACCCAGCATATCCACTGCTCC
Organism: Lissotriton helveticus; assembly: GCF_964261635.1. NCBI lineage: Eukaryota > Metazoa > Chordata > Amphibia > Caudata > Salamandridae > Lissotriton > Lissotriton helveticus. The sequence continues at coordinate 265,731,848 of NC_136058.1, forward strand.
CTCCAGCGATTGCACTGGGTCCGCTAGATACAATAACAAATCATCGGCATACAGCGATATGTAGTGTGACTCCGGCCCCTGCGCTATCCCATTGTACATGGTGCCCGACCGCGCCTGCGCTGCCAGTGGCTCCACCGCTAAAGCGAACAGCAGAGGGGATAATGAGCAGCCCTGCCTCGTCCCCCTACACACTGGATAGGCCGAAGACACAATAGGCCCCAGCCGTACTCGCGCCTTCGCCGACGAGTAAAGCACCCTCGTCCATCTCCGAAAGCCTTCACCTACCCCAAATTTCAGCAATACTCCATCCAGATATTCCCACTCAAGGCTATCAAAAGCCTTTTCAATATCAACCGCCAATACCACAGGGTCAAGAACCGACGCCCCAGCACCATCCATGATTCGGATCAGACGACGTATGTTCATCGAGGTATTCCTAGTCGGGATAAATCCCGCCTGATCCCTATGTACCAATGCGGTCATGTGCGGCAGCAACCTGGCGGCTAGGATGCGACTCAAAATCTTGTAATCCACTGTCAACATAGACAATGGACGATAAGATGTCACGTCCAATGCATCTCTGCCCGGCTTCAGCAGCGGCACCACCAGTGCCTCCCTCATTGATTCAGGCAAGCACCCCATCCTCTTCGCTTCCGAGTACACCACCAGCAATCTAGGCAATAAGATATCAACAAATTTGGCATAAAATTCTACCGGTAGCCCGTCCACCCCTGGGGTTTTGTTTCGTGCCATATGTTTAATCGCCCCTCTTATCTCTGTCAATGTTATGGGACCCCCCAGTTCTTTCGCCTCTTCGCTATCCAACCCCGGGAGCGAAATCGGATCCAGGTAGTCGCCTATCTCCGAGACCTCTGCCTCTAGGTGGCTTTCATACAGGCCCGTATAATAGGATTGAAATCGCGCCAGTACTGCTGATTGAGAATAGACCACTTCCCCATCTTCCTTTCGTATACTCATGACCAGGCACCCCCTAGGCTCCGGATCAGCTAGTTTGGCCAAGAGCGTACCCACTTTATCACGTTCCTCATGCACCTTAGTAACATACGACTTATAATCATAGCACCGCAGCCGCTCCGTCTCAGTCGCCACCGCTTCTTTAGCCCGCATCAGTTGTTCTTGCAAGTCCGGCCGCTCAGGCCTTCGTTGTTCCAGCTCTCTCACCACCTCCTCTGCCCCCGCAAGATCGTTCAAAACTGTCTTCCTCTCATTCGAAAATCTGCCCATGCATAACCCTCTCACCACCACTTTCATCGCATCCCACTCCACTGACCTGGTCGAGGCCGAGCCTCCATTCTCCTCAAAATAACAGTCAATGCCCTGTCGAACCGTGTCGCTAAACACCAGATCTCCCAGTGTATCAGGCCGCAGCCGCCATGATGGAACCGCTGATCTCGCCTGCTGCCACTGCATTGATATCAATAAAGGGTTATGATCCGAAATGGTCCTGGCTAAATATTCAGACTGAATTACTGCCGCCGCTAGGGGGCCACTGCACAGCACAGAATCCAGTCTAACATGCAAGTCATGAAGTGTGGAAAAGTAGGAGTAATCCCTGATCTCAGGATGCTGTTCCCTCCACACATCCAGCAATCCCCACCTCTCCTGCCATTCCTTCCTGTGGGTCGCTAGCCTGCGCACCGGGGAATCAACCAATGGCGGATGCGACCTATCCAGCTGCACATCCGTGATTGAATTAAAATCTCCTGCTAGTAAGAGAGGGCCCGCCAAGAAGTAGGCCAGCGAGCTTGACAAACCCTCAAAGAAGTGGGCCTGATCAGAGTTGGGGGCATAGATATTGCACAGGACCACCTCTCTGCCACAAAGTCGCCCCTCAACCGCTACATATCTGCCCTCAGGATCAATTCGCTGACTCGTCATTTGGAACGGCGTGCCCGCTCTTATCCAGATCAACACCCCTCTTGCGAAAGCTGAGGACATCATGCCAAAAACCTGCCCTCGCCACCTCTTCTGTAATGCCCCGCACTCTTTCTTGGATAAATGGGTTTCCTGAAGCATTGCTATCTGTACCCCCCGCCTCACTAAGTAGGCATGCACCTTATGACGTTTCACCATTGTACGTAGTCCTCGGACATTCCATGTGATACATTTCAAATTAGGTAACGTCCCCATGTTTCACCGTTCCGCACAATGGCACTAGGCAACAATATTTCCCCGAACTGCAGCAGTTGTATATCCCCTTCAAAACATCCCAAACAACACCCCAAACCCCTCTCCCCAGGACAGGACCTAATAACCCAGCTTCAGCCCCGTTCCAAACCACCAACACTCCACACATTGTTCTAACCTGTGGTCGCCACCACAGAAGGCCTTAAGGGCCTCGAGAGGTCAATGGAGCGCCGACCAGGGGTAGGCGGAGCCCCAACCCTACGCCCATGGTCCCATACTGCTTGTGCAGCCCCATACCTGGTAGTCCAATAAATGTCCGGAGAGTCTGTACCAGCAGATACCTCAAGATTGTCCAGCGTCCTCAAGCCTCACTCGTTGAACACACCATCTGAGGTTTGCGGTGTGACCGCCGGACCCCTTACACTCCCCGCTTCTGAGTGGTCGCCTCCGGACTTCTCCTCCTCCTCCTCCGATTCCGATCCTCCAGACGTCCTCTCCTGTTGTGAACCTGTGATGTTCGCCGTCGCAGCCAGCGCTCCCCTCCTGTCCGCCGCCATTTGCGCCTCCAGCTCGGCCTTTTTAATCTTGTTCCGGGAGCGGATACGCTGTGATTTTCTGATCCGTACCGGTCGAGGCCGCTCCCTCCCGCTTTTGTGTGCACGATCAGTCCCTGCACGATACAGTTCAAGCCACGACCAAGCCTCATCAGGAGTCAGAAAGAATTGGGTCTTATCGTCAATGATCACTCTCAGTTTCGCAGGAAAGAGCAAAGAGTACTGGATCCCTTCCTCTCTCAGTTCCTTTTTCACTGACAAAAAGGATGCTCTACTTCTCTGAACTTCCTGAGTGTAGTCCGGAAAGACTGTGACTTTGCTGTTGTCCACTTGGAAGGGGCCCTGGGATCGTGCCCTCTGTATCAACAGGTCGCGGTCCTTATAGTGCAGCAATTTGACCACCATCGGCCGAGGCGGTCGGCCCTCCAGGGGTGGTCTGGCGGGAACCCTGTGCGCTCTTTCCAGGGAAAAGAAGGGAGACAACCCCTCCGGCGCCACCACCGTCTTGAACCAGTTCTCCATGTAGGACACAGCGTCCCCTTTTTCAATTTTTTCTGGAAGGCCTACAACCCTCACGTTATTCCTCCGGTTGCGACTTTCCGCATCCTCCGCTCGTCGCTCCAGAATCGCCAGACGGTCGAGGATATTCGTCAATTTATGTTCTGCAGTCACCACCGCCGGTTTCAGCTCCTGGAGCAGTTGTTCATTCGTTTTCACTCTATCCGAGAGTTTGGCGTGGTCCGCCCTCAGTAGTCCCAGTCCCGTAGCTACCTGCGCAATATCCTGGCGCAGCGATTCCTTTGTCGCAGTGATCGCCTCCAGGATGGTGTCAAGGCGCTGGTTCAGCCTTTGTTCCTGCAGTGAGGCTCCCTGTGGGGCAGGATTACCGTCTTCCTGGGCCAGAGCGAACGCATCTTCTCGCCCCTGTTGCTCATTCGGGGCAGCGCCCTGAGCAGCCATCCTGGGCGCGATACGCGGAGCACTCGGGCCGCTGCCGAGGGCCACTCCAGGTCACCGCAGTCACAGCACAGGCCCTCTGGTCCCGGAGCCCCTCTCAGGTCACTAAATCACGAAGTATACAGTGTTCGGCAACCAAAATCACGGCCCCATCATGCCCCCACAGCACTCTTAGGCGTCCTTCTGCTCGCAGCTCATTCTCGCTGGGCTATGGCCGGGGGTCGCCTGGGGCCACCAGCGCTCCGCACGTCCAGGATAGTAAACCCTCAATACTCCGCCAGAAGGGCGGCGGGCGCCATCCAGGGCCAATAACGCCCGCCGCTCCAACCAGCACCCCGCAGGCACCAGGGCCGCCGTCGCGGCTCTCCCACCTCACTCGCCCAGTCTCCGCACTACGCGAGCTCCAAACGGGCACCCAGGATGATCCTACCAGCTCCAGTCGCTCTGGTGGGGGCACAAGAACCGGAAGGGCCCAAGTCCAGGCACTCTCTCGCGGCCGCTGCGCAGGCCGACACCCCTTCGCTGCTCCTCACCTTCGGGCGGCTGATCTCTCCGTGGCAAGCCCCCTGCAGTGCAGCCCCACCGGCCCCTCGGGCAAGAAGCCACCATCAGACGCCTATGTCTCTGCCCAGGAACAGCCCGCTGCCCTCCGAGCCTTCTCGTCGGGGAGCGAGGAAACGGGAGGGGGAGGGGCGCCGCACTCCCCGTGTCGCGGGGTGCCAATAGCCCGCCGTACCTCACCGCACGTAGCCCCCGTCCGGACCCCGCTCCGCTCACCCCGCTAGGCAGCCTCCGATGATCCAGCGCAGAGCAGGGGCACAGCTCTCAGTGCCTCCGAGCTCCGCTCGCCGCCATTTTCCCTTTGTCTGCAGTCCGGTCCCTCCGATCACCGAGGTCCGGTCCGCTCGCCGCGATTAAGGTCCCGCTGGAGTCCAAACTCTCCCCTCCGACCTAACAGCACCTCATCCGGCAGATACTTGCCTCCAAGGGCACTAAAGGGCAGGATTTCAGGATATTTGGTGAGACTCGGCGCGGAGCTGCAGGCTCACACAGCCATCCCGGTCAGCGCCTAAGCCACGCCCCCATACCCAAATTCGACTTTGATATTTAGGGCACTTAAAAATAAATATCCTATAAGTATGTTACATATTAATCATCCTCGAAATGTTCTTTATACATTACAGATATTAGACATTAGACATATCTCGTAAATCCGTAGAAAAATAACTTTTTACGCCTGCGCTAAGTGAGATGTCATATGCTAATGTCCTCATTATGCAGTGCAACACAACTCAAATTAAATTATAATGCTAGGAGGTCACAGTATGAGCATTAAGCTTCATGAATAGTAAAAAACGAATTTTGTAGCACTTATTTTTAATTATTATTTTTCATGATTTAATAATTATTTTTAATAAACCCAATCATTTTGGCTAATTTCACATATAAAAGCAAGCTGCATCCCTTATTTCAGACATAAACAGAAAGGGGTGAAACACTCAGGACACACAATACGGAGCGCTTTAGCCATGCATTTCGTGAATAGCGCCAACGCTATTCACTTACAGAAATTGCACTAATTGGAAAACCACATAGACATTTAAACACACATTTAACCCACAAACCAATACTCAGAACAAAAACAAAGGACTGCCCACAGACTGTACTTAAACCAAACCATTTGTAAATACTAGTTGTAAGTCATAAATATTTACAAGAAACGCTTTTCAATTGTGTTTCAAAAGACTGCAAAAACAGCCCAACAGACTGATGTATGTCCAAGAAGCGAAAACACACTCAATTAACTAGCTTTGGCTAGCAGAACACCAAAGAATCGCTCTGCATATCTTCCTTCATAACATTGCGCAGAACAAAGGATCCTTATATGTATTATGTCATATTTTAATTCCCTGGGGATACAAAATCACCAAGGAAGAAATATGTTTGTATACTTAAACCTATTTAAGTATTCCTTCTAGGAGAGCCGGCTAATTAATTTCACATCACACTGTGGTACCTTCCAAATAAAGCCACACATTCTTATGTGAGCTTTTAAACAGGCATGCCAAAAATATTGCAAAATATACAATATTATAATCAATGTAGTGCTTAATGTACTTTTCGTACGTGCACCGTTCAACTAAACCAAATAGAGAAAATTCTCCTCATTACCTGTTCTACACAAATTGCAATTCGCATATACAAACCTATACAAATCCAAAGTTGGCCAACACAAATTCCAAAGTTCCAAAGTTACAGTCCTAAATTTGCTAAGACCAGGCATTTTATAGCTCACTAATCTAGCTTTAAAGGGGTTATCAAAAACGATATATTCGCAAATATGCAATAACCAAATCAAAACCAAGAAACCAAACAAAGTCGTGAGAGCGACCCACTTGTACTTCTTATTCTTACTAATCCAAAAGGTTATCCAAATTCTAACTGTCAAGTTCTACATGACCTAACAGTCTTTTTTAGAATACTCACGCCAAAAAGGTTCTCAGTCAGGAGTGACATCATGTGGAGGATCAAAATCAGGAAGAGCAGAAATATACTGGGCTGCAAAGACAGAGAATCTCCAGAATCCTTGTGCACAAAGTAGCAGAGTCCCATCCTCTCCTCCTCAGTAGATTTCAGTCTCCTGACAAGATCACTCCTTCAGAAAGTCACTTCTCTGATGAAGCCCCACATTGGGCGCCATTTGAAGAACTGTAGTCTTCATTCTCAGGGAATACTTACTAATAAAAAAAAGTACTTGGCACAGAAGCTGAAAATATGAAAAGACATCTTTATTAAATTTAATAAGTGAGGCCACATCACACAGAAGCCGTAGCAACTGAATGAGGTAGTCTGAGGAATACAGAAAACAGAGGCCTTTTATATGCTTAGGGTTACAAACGTCAGCATACAAGTAAGGGGCAGTTCTAGCTTTTGCAAGCATGCAAAATGCCTAACATTTCTTCTTACACAAGCTGGGACAAACCCATAATAAAAGGACCACAACCCATATCATAAACAGACCATAAAAGAAGGAACAGAAAACAGATAAGAAGCAGGATAAGGGGTGTGTGTGTGCATACCAAACTCTACACTGTCCTGTGCTTTGGTCCTCAATCTTGATCAGCTAAAGGGCAGGAACTGGTTTAACAAGGTCAGCTTCAGGCAACAGGGTCAGTTCACTCAGGGGTGATCATGAACTCGAGCTAAGGTGTACATGTCCTCAAAAGACTATTTCAGCCACAATCATGGCCTATGTGAGGGCAACCACAAAATGGCTGCCAAACACAAAATGGAACCCACGGGTTCAGAATTCACAGAACCTCACCATCAGGATCCGGATGTCGTCGGTGGCGGCGATGAGGGCGGTCTCGGTGCTGTGGCTGCTGTGGAAGCCGGACTGGGATGGGTCCAGGATGTTGTTGTCTTCGAGGTAGCGGGTCAGCTGTCTGTTGACAATCTTCTCCGTGACTTTCCCCGGGAAGGGGAGCAGGGAGATGGGCCGGAAGTTCTTGAGGTACTTGGGGGTCTGCCTTGGGTTTCTTCAGTAGGGCGTTGATCTCGGCGTGCTTCTAGCTCTCTGGGAAGGTTGCTGCCTCGAAGGAGGTGTTGATTGTTTTCTGGAGATGGGGTGCGATGGCTGCACTGGCTTTGTTGAAAACGTGGTGAGGGCATTGGTCGGATGGGGATCCGGAGTGGATGGAGTTCATTGTCTTGATGGTGTCTTCGTCGCTGACCTTGGACCAGGAGGTCAGGCGACTGGTGCGGGTGAAGGTCGCAGGGGTGGTGGTCTCGGTGGTGGATGTGGGGGTGTTGGAGTTGAAGCTGTCGTGGTTGTCGGTGATCTTGCGGTGAAAGAAGGTGGCCAGTAGGTCGCACAGGTCTTGTGAAGGTAGGATGTCGTTGGTGTTGGAGCTGGGGTTGGAGAGTTCTTTCACGATGCTGAAGATTTCTTTGGAGTTGTGTGCGTTGTTGTCTAGGCGGTCCTTGAAAGCGGTCCTCTTGGCGGTCCTGATGAGTTGGCGGTGTCTGCGAGTGGCGTTCCTGTGGGCTGTATGGGTGTCTGTAATGTAATGTAATGTAATGTAATGTATGTATACTTGTAAAGCGCACTGTTACCTCGTTACGTGGTGTCCTGGCGCTGTATACCGCTGGGGAACCCGTCCTGGCTTTCCCTGTGAGAGGGCACCCAAGGTGAAGCCAGGCATCCCCGGCGTTGCTGGGGCCGTTGTGGAGATTAAGCAAGCTATTGCCCAGAGTTGCAGAGTGGGACCCATGCTTAGCGAGGCACCTAAGCGAGAATTATCGAGTCCCCGGACATTGACCCAAGACCCTGCCGCGTCGGGAATTGAACCCTGGTCCCGGGCTGACCTCTGCTTCAGGGTCTGCCGCTTCTAACCAGTGAGCCACACTTCTCCACTTGTCTGGTGTCTGGTGTACGGTCGCGGAGCCATTTATTCTCCAGCTTCCGACAGGTGTGCTTGGAGGTCCGGAGGTCTTCGGTGAACCATGCGGCTTTCTTGTTGGTGTGATTGGTTGCGGAGGTCTTGAGTGGGGCGAGGGTGTCGGCGCAGTCGTTGATCCACTGTTTGAGGTTGATGGCAGCGGTGTTGGGGTCGGTGGGGTTGGCGGGTGGTCTCAGGGCGAGGGTGGTGGTCAGTTGGTCCTTGGTGACTTTGCCCCAGCAGCGACGTGGCAACTGTTGGGTGCGGTGGTGTGTGGTGGGTTTCCTGAAGGTGAAGTGGACACATCCACGGTCGGTCCAGTGGGGTTCGGTGGTGTGGTTGAAGGAGTTGTGGGGGCTTGCCGAGAAGATGGGGTCCAGCGTGTGTCCGGCGGCGTGGGTGGGTGTCGTCACGAGCTGTTTGAGTCCGAGGTTGGCGAGGTTGGCGATCAGTGCCGAGGAGTTGGCATCGTTGTTGTTCTTGAGGTAGAAGTTCAAGTCCCCGAGGAGGATGTAGTCCATGGAGGCGAGGGCGTGGGTGCTGATGAGGTCGGCGATGGAGTCGCTGAACTGTGGTCGTGGTACGGGTGGTCTGTTGACGAGTGTTCCTCTGAGGGTGGTGTTGGGGTCGGTGTGGATCTGGAAGTGCATGTGCTCAGCGGAGGTGAGGGTGTCGTCGGTGTTGGTCGAGATTCTGAGGGTGTTTTTGTGGATGATGGCGATCCCCCCTCCCACTCCGTTGGTGCGTCCTCTGCGGGAGATCTTGTACCCCTCTGGGATGGCTATGGCTATGGCGATGTCTGGTGCCGAGGTGGCATTCAGCCAGGTCTCCGTCAGGAAGGGGACGTCGGGGGTGGTTGAGTCTAGCAGGTCCCAGAGTTCGATGGCGTGCTTGCGAGCGGAGCGGGTGTTGAGGAGGATGCATCTCAGGTGGTTTGGTTCTCTGGTTGATGGTTTGGCGGGCCGGATGCTGATGAAGCTGCAGTTCCGGCAGGAGAAGGGCCCTTGGGTTTGCTTCGGGGTGGCCTGGTAGCAGGAGTGGTCTCGTCCAGTGTTGAGTGCGTGGAGGGTGCTGGAATCGTAGAGCAGTCTGGTGTCGTGGCGACTTCAGGGTCCAGAGGTTCTGGCACTGGGCGCGGTCCAGGCGCGGACGTGCGTAGAAGGGCTTGCCTTTGGCGCGCCTTCGGATCGCAATCGGCACACCCGCTGCGCATGTCCGCTGCACGGTCAGGCAGTGGTCGCCATTTAGGCGGGGAGGGAGGAGGAGCGGCAGAGGCGGGGCGGCGAGGGGGGGTGGCCGCGAGGGAAGCGGTGGGAAAACAATGACACAAAAGGCAAGAGGGGGTGTGGGGGGTGGGGAGGGTGGCGGAGGGCTGAAAACCGCAGAGATAAGCAGGCAAAAATACAAGTGGCAAGTTTACAGCAGTGATTAAGAAAAGCAAGCGTCAGAATAAACCGCAGTCAGAGTGCTGGTCGAGGCACAGGAGGCTTGAACCCTGTTGGTGGCAGTAGCGGGAGAGAGCGCAAACAGAGGGAGGTGTTGGCGGCAGGGGGAGCGACCCGGCCCTTGGACACCCCACATGTCTGCGTTATGAGTGAGAATCCTAAAACCCACAGCTGTACCAACCCACACCCAAACCCAGTGCGTTGTTTTTGTGCACCTAATAAGACCTAAAATTAATGAGAAAAGTACCACAAAACGCAGCTAAGTAAAGGGACTTTCACAATACACTCCATTCAGCCACGTATGCCCCTCTGTCTGCCCCCCCTCTCCCTTAAGAAGCATACTCTCCATGGAAAAAATGGCTCCACGGCATCAAACCCAAAACCTTGCACCACTTGCTGCCTTGACATCCGACAAACCCCGATGCTGCCGCCACGGTGGTGGTATCTTGTCAAAATAGGAAGAGTTAACCCATGCGTACCACACTTGGAAATTGAGAAGCCATCAAAATGTCCTACTTAGAGCCATTAAAAGAAGCATCTGCAATACAATAGATCTCGCATTTGCAATAATTTAAGCTATTGGCTCTATAAATGACAATACCTTTTATTTATGTGTTTAAGTGCATGTTTACGCACTGCTTGTAGGTTTTCAAAACACATAAATAAAAGGCATTGTCATTTACCGTGCCAATAGTTCAAACTCTTGCAAACGCGAGACCTATTGCATAGCAAATGCTTGTTTTTGTTGCAGGGACAGTCCCGGCAAGTTGGCCGGCACTGCCCCTGCACAGCCGCGGCCGGTAGTGGGAGTACCAGACGGGCAGTGACATGGGGAGGGGGAGGGGCAGGGTGAGGGGGTAGTAATGTATGGATTACGGAGCTTAACAGGTAAGTAAACATATAAATAAATTAAACAAATTTTGTTGCACGCACTGCATCGCATTTGATGATGCAGTGCAAGCAACAAAATTAGTTTTATTTATTTATATGTTTACTTACCTGTTAAACTCCGTAGTCCATACATTACCATCCCCCACCCTGCCCTTCCCCCTCCCCACCCTGCAAAAAAACGGGACAGTTCGCAACTATGAGTAAGCTGCCCCTGGAGAGGTAAGCCCCAGAAGGGGAACAGGGTTCGACCCGGAAGTAGGATTGGCATTGGCCAGTGTGCCCTTCTGGCGTTTTCCCGTTGGGTCTGCTGTCACTCAGAGCTAGGGTGACCAACCGTCCATAAATTTCACGGTCCGCCTACAGACATCATACTAAAATCGAAATAGGAAATTTCAGTGAGGAATGCTGTTTCCCATGCGAGAGGCCCCATGAGTATATAGGATTTCACTCAGGCCTCTCCCTCGTATCTTTTTAATCTGTAGAGGTTGCCTGCAGCCGCCCCTCCCGGACTTTGTGCTGACTGTGGACTGGCCCATTGTCATTCTGAGACTGCAGCTGATTAGCACTTTAGAATGACAATGGGCCAAATTGTAGTGACAGCATGTGGTGTGCCTTCTCCTGCATCGGACTAGTGCAAAGCATTCTGCTTTTGTCTTGGCGCCATGCTGGAGAAAATAAAAATAAAATAACTAACAGCGTTTTCACTGTACATTTAAAAGACAGATTTCAACAAACAAATAAAACATACTATTTATTAATGTTTATTACCAGCACAAATATTGATTGCAGAAAGAGCCCGATGTCGCTTTGCAAAGCTGCTGGCATACTGAAAAACTGTGAAGTGCACTATTGGCTCAACCTTATAGAAACATATTTTGACTTGTATTTATTTTGGTTGTCTATTTACTTATTTATTATTGTGCCACCTCCTCTAATATGTCTGTAAAACTTATGTTTTGTCCCAAATTTTTGTCCTGAATTTTGACCTTCTGTCCTGAATGTTTGTCCTGAATTTTGACCCTTTGTCCTGAATTTTTACACTGACCCTCCTGAATTTGCACCCATGCCAGTTGGTAACCCTACTCAGAGCGGGACCGGATGCTATGACAGGCCCAATACCCCAATTCTAGTAGCAGAGTGCTACTGCGTGTGGGGCTGCTTTGGAATATTTTTGCTGTATTGGTTTTGGTTTCCATTCCAGCATCTGGTGACAACCTCGCCCAGAAGTCGTGCCCCACCCACCATCCTCTGGGGCACCACCGGCCCGGCCAGTCCATCAGTCTCCTCAAAGCTGTCACTGAAAATAAGGGCGTTGTCAAAATAGCAATCATGTCTCTTGCTCACAAATGTGTGTCACACCACCGTCCTGCTGCTCAAGTAACTGGTAAAAGTCCCAAATTTCTGAAGTGGGAATTCACAGAGTCAAAAATCTAAAATGAAAATAAAAGCGGCTTACACGGGAAACTCCCGCGAAATATTAGTTGCAGCCGGATCATTTGGGATTCCCCTGCTCTTGCGAGCGGAATTTTAAATAAAGTTTACCTACGCTCTGGGGACGACGCATATCTTCATGAGCCCGGCTGGCCTTGAGGGTGGAATCTGGTCTGTGTGGTGTGGCGTAAGACCCTGCCGCCCCACATTTAAACCACTTGGAACCATATGAACTCCCCACAAAGTAGTATCCGGACTTATTATTCCTGAATGAACCGTCTGTGGGCATTCTTATGTCGATTTGTATAGCGCATTAATCACCCCAGACGGTATCCAGGCGCTCAATCAGTAGTGTTCATGTTATCGACTTGGCAATGATGAAGTGCGTGGTCATCCCTGCCGGAATTCAGTGATATGTCCTTTGAAGTTATATCCATCACTCTATCTCAGAGACAATAACCGGTGTTATTCTACCAGTACTGTGTGTGTGTGGGGGGGATTGGGTAGAAAGTCCTAATAACAGACTGACCGGAAAGGGGTGTGATTGTAGAGTGCTTCGCTGTGGGCTGAGTGGGGCCTGAGGAAGAAGTTGCCTGCGATCAGACCAGAAATTAAGGGGCAGATTTACAATAACTGGCGCATCCCTGCAGATCAGCAGGGATGCGCCAGTTAATTTGCGTGACGTCAGGAACCCCTTGCGCCACTATGGATGCGCCGCATAAAAAATGCAGCGCACCGTGGCGCAAAGGAGAGACAGATGCGTGATGCACCTGTCAGCGTAAAGGTGACGCAGTGTTGGAGTCGTGTCGCAAGCGCGACGCAACTTCAGCACTGCTCAGGGGCGGCCCATACCCATAGTGCTCCGTCACTCCTTACACCTGCTACAAGCAGGCGTAAGGTTTTGACGCTGCGGGGACGTAAAAGTAACTCAGTGAAATAGCTGACATTTTGCACAAAGGAATGACTACAGCTCATAACCATTACTAATTTTGCAACGCACATTTTTATTTCAGTAATCACACTGGGCCTCATTTATGAAAAGTGACGCATCGCTGCGTGAAAACAGCGATGCGTCACTTTTCACTGCACTCTCCTTCCGACACCAATGATGCGTCATATTTACAGTATGACGCATCATGGCGCAAGGAGTTACAGAAACGTCCGTATTTCTGACGTATCTGTATGGCGCAAAAGTGACGCATTGCTGGAGTGTTTCACAAAAGTGACACAACTCCAGCAATCTGTCCTATCACATGGGGCAAGCCCCATGTGAAAGGGCCTGCGTCAGTCTTACGCCTGCTGTGAGGCAGGCGTAAGAAATTGACGCATTTGTGTCCTAGAAGTGGCGCAGTGAAATCTTATAGATTTCACTGCGTCACTTCTATGACCCTTTCTTGCGTCAGAACGCCCCCCCTGTATACATTATACCTGGCGTAGGTATAATGTGGCGCAGGGGTTTACAAAGTGACGCATCTACCTAGATGCGTCACTTTGTAAATATGGTGCAACAAGGCACATTTTTTACGCTGCTGGTGCGTCACAAAAAGTGACGCACCGGCGGCATAAAAGTGGCGCGCGGCCTCATAAATGAGGCCCACTGTTTCCATTGCAAAGGGGGAGTGGCATCAGTGACACACAAGACCTCTCTGAGGCCCTTCCGGAGCCCCACCAGGGCGACCCAGTGACTAACCTACCATGGCTGGTTTGAGTCACGGTGGCCAGGCCAGCACTACTCCAGCACTGCCTCCATCTGAACCATTCGGTAGTGCTGGAGCGGCTGGCTGCTCTGGCACTGCTGTGGTCAGATTTTGATTTAGATCAGGGTCGGAAAGGCCTTCTGTTCTACCGGGCATTTCCCCAGCGGGCTGGAGCCCTCGGTGAGGTTTTGAAAGCCCATGGCCCCTCCTGCTGCCTCTGTCCCTTTCTTCAGCTCCCCGAGGTTAATTGTAGCAGGCACAGGAAGGCTACAAGAGAGAGCAGCAAAGAAAGGGGGGTGGGGGGGCAAAGAGAAAGTGATCAAAGAGGGAGGAGAGAGTAGCACCGATGGGAAGAGTGAGACTGTGCAAGGAAACAAAGGGAGAAGGACTGGTTTGAGCAGGGGCGACTCTAGGCTCATGGTGTCCCTGGGCAGGGAGGGTAGGTAGGGGGCCCCGGAAGAGGGGGTCCGGGCGGGGCGGAGCACGGAGACCAGTGAAGGGGGTGGGTCAAGGTGTTTGAAAGTGGAACAGAGCCAGAGGCCACCAAATCCCTGCCAGGGGCCGCCACGCAAATATGTATCCATCCTCAGAGGATTATTATATTAAGGCTATATATTGGCGTGTTGGCCCATGGGGTTTGGTGGCCCTGTGCAGGTGCACAGCTTGCACATGTCTAAGGCCGCCCCTGGTTTGAGCATGTTTGCCAGGGCTGCTTTTGATACACCAGTCTGATTTAGATTTAGAAGCCCAGCAAACATAAATAGGGACTTCAAGTAATTATATGCTGTGAAGTAATTGTTCCAATCTTGTTTTTCATTGAAAGTTTGCATCTTTTATTTATTTTCTGTTATATATATATTTCTTTATATTTATGAACATGATGTTTTCCTATTATTGGGCTGATTTGTTGAAGTTATTTAATGTGTAGGTGCTTCTGAAATGTTCTTATAAAGAAATGTCATATAAAAAAAAGTTACTGACACCAAACATGGCGCAAGAGCCCATATCTGCACAAATGTGGGACACTGCTAATTTTTTTTTTTTAAAATGGCAAAATGTGATTTGTGTGCTGGTGGTTTTATAATGCTGAGGAAATCTAGTGGAGCATAGTTGAAGCGCTGCATTTACGAACTAGTCAGTGAAAGGGACAGAAAAGTAGAGACGGCACAGGCGGTTGCACTGGGCAGCACCAGCTGTGGGCGGCACTGGCGGTGAACACCCAAGACATCTTCCGGCCCGGCACTTCATTTTTAGGTCGAGCCTATAGCAGCGCGTAATGCGCTGCAATAGGAAAACAGACTCTTGGAGCTCCCCACAACTACTCACACGCTTCTGTGTGTGTTTTTTTTTGGCTGACAGCCTATTGGCCTTTGCGTGCGTCTTTCTAAGAAAGACAGCAAGCAATTGGGCAAAGTTGGGTGCATGTCCCGCCTATGCCCTGCCCACGGCCTATTGCTTGCGGTTACCCACACAGGCACCATCTGTTTTGAATTATCGTGCCCAGAGGCGTGCGTGATAATTCAAAACAGATGTCTCGCTGTGGTGCACGCACCACTCGCGTGCTTGTTTTGGCTGTCGGCGCCTCATGTTTCCCCGCTGCTCGACTTTTTTGGCGCTCACAGTCAATCAATCAATCATGGCATTTGTAAAGTGCACTAAATACCCGTGATGGTCTCAAGGCGGGGGGGAAACTGCTACTGTTCGAAGAGCCAGGTCTTGAGAAGTCTTCTGAAGGTCAGAAGGTCTTCGGTCTGCCGTAGGCGGATGGGGAGGGTGTTCCATGTCTTGGCGGCGAGGTGGGAGAGTGATCTGCCGCCGGTGGTCACTCTTCGGATGCGGGGGACAGTGGCGAGGGCGCGGTCTGCAGTGTGGAGCTGGCGGGTGGGGGAGTAGAGGATGAGTCGGCTGTTGAGGTACGCTGGTCCGGTGTTGTGGAGTGCCTTGTGTGCGTGGGTGAGGAGTTTGAAGGTTATCCTCTTGTTGACAGGGAGCCAGTGCAGGTCTCTCAGATGGGGTGTGATGTGGCTGTGGTGAGGGATGTCGAGGTTTAGACGTGCGGAGGCGTTCTGGAAGAGTTGGTGCCGTTTCAGGAGTTTGGCCGTGGCTCCTGGGTAGATGGCGTTTCCGTAGTCCAGTCTACTGCTGACTAGGGCCTGGGTGACCATCCTTCTCATTTCAGTGGGGATCCACTTGAAGATCCTGGAAGCATGAAGAGGGTGTTGAAGCAGGAGGAGGAGACGGCGTTGACCTGCTTCGTCATGGATAGGGTACAGTCGAGCATGACCTCTAGGTTGCGTGCGTGGTCGGTGGGTGCTGGGGGTGCTCCTAGTGCAGTCGGCCACCAGGAGTCGTCCCAGGCCGAGGGGGTGGATCCGAGGATGAGGACCTCTGTCTTGTCCGAGTTCAGCTTCAGTCGGCTGTTCCTTATCCAGTCGGCCACGGCCTTCATTCCTTTGTGGAGGTTGGTTTTGGCGGTGTGGGGGTCCTTGGTGAGGGAGAGGATCAGCTGGGTGTCATCAACATAGGAGATGATATTGAGGTCATGCCGTCGTGCAACGTAGGCGAGCGGTGCCATGTAGACGTTGAACAGCGTTGGGCTGAGAGATGAGCCTTGGGGTACGCTGCAGATGATCCTGGTGGCTTCTGTGCGGAAGGGGGGAAGCTCTGTGTTCTGCCGGAGAGGAAGGATGAGGTCCAGTCCAAGGCCTTCTCTGGGATTCCGGCGTCGTAGAGGCGTGTTCGTAGTGTGCGGTGCCAGACCGTGTCGAAGGCGGCTGACAGTTCCAGGAGGATGAGGATTGTGGTTTCTCCATTGTCTAGCAGGGTCCTGATGTAATCGGTGGTGGCGATGAGGGCAGTTTCGGTGCTGTGGTTGCTGCGGAACCCAGACTGGGATGGGTCCAGGATGCTCTTCTCCTCGGGGAAGCTGGTCGTTGTTTGTTGACAGCCTTTTTGATGACCTTTGCCGGGAACGGGAGTAGGGAGATGGGTCGTAAGTTCTTGAGGTCCTTGGGGTCCACCTTGGGTTTCTTGAGTAAGGCGTTGATCTCTGCGTGCTTCCAGCTCTCCAGGAAGGTCGCAGTCTCGAAGGAAGCAGAATATCTGCTTCCATACTGCCCCGCTCTCCGCATGCGCCACTCGGGTTGAATTGACGCAAAGCGCTATGGATGGCTTAAAAAATCTGAATTAGAGGTTTGCGTCACACATGTACCAAGTTGCATGGTGCAAACTTGACACATCCCTCTCATAAGTGAGGCTCTTAATATTGCACACAACTGTATTTTTTCTCTTGAGTGCCACTACTGAAATAATGGCTGCGACTGTAAATAGGGCAAGTTTTTACCCTTTGTGCAGTTGATTTTCAAGAACTGCTTTACTTTGTGAATTTTAATAAAGATGGAAGTATGTTTCCTATCCTTGGCTTTCCTTGTACAATCTATTGTTTACTGATACTGTAATTAACTGGATCGGGTCTAGGTGAAACAAACACTACAGTTCCCCGAATACATTTATTTGTTAAATATATTTTTTAACCATGGGAGTATTTGGTTTCCACCCCAAGTCTCTCTTTAGCTTCTCCCTTCTACCACTTGTGCTAAGAGCTTTGAAGCAGTATCTGGGCAGCATCAGTCCTGGAACAAAAAAACAAAAAAATTAAAAAGTTATCAGAAAACTGAAGATCATGTAGTTCTGTTGACCCTCCTGAATGAATGAATGAATGAAAATAATTTATAACGCGCAAAACAATAACCCGAAGGTATCAAGGCGCCTAACAATAAAATCAGAAAATAAAACCATTCATCCACTACACATAAGCTTGCAGAAAGAGGCGAGTTTTAAGTGCACCACGAAATGCCTGTAAAGTGGGTAGGGACCTAAGGTCGAGAGGGAGTTCATTCCACCATTTGGGGGCAAGGGTGGAAAAAGCCCTGCCACCCCATTTGGCTTTTCTTATACGAGGGGCTGACAGAAGCAGTTTCCCGGAGGAACGCAAGTTCCTTCCAGGGATGTAGTTGGAAACGATGGAGCTTACTCCCAGGTCACTGTTATTTGTGATGGCTCTATATGTCATACACAGGACCTTGAACCGTACACGGTGTTCTACCGGAAGCCAGTGCAATGTTTTCCTGGCTAACGTAGCCGATGTACGTCTGGGGGCATCCAGGACAAATCTTGCCGTGGCGTTTTGGACCACCTGTAAGCGCTGCAGCAGGCTCTTATTCAGCCCCGCATACAGCGCATTACAGTAGTCTAGCCGCGAGCCTATTAGAGCCACAGCTACCTGCTTTCTGGATTGGAGCGAAAGATATTTCCTGATCCTCCGCAGGGTGTGTATTAGGCCCCAACAGGTGGAGATGGTTCTGCTCACCTGTCCATTCATGTCCAGAGCTGGATCAATCATCACCCCCAAGTTCTTGGCCGAAATGGTGGGGGAAGGACAAGCTCCAAGTGAGTTAGGCCACCAACTATCTGACCAGATGTTGTTGTTCCCTCCAAACACCATTACCTCAGTCTTCTCTCCATTCAGTTTAAGGGAGTTCTGAATCATCCAGTGACCAACCGCCTCCATACAAGATCTAAACTTGGAGGCGGTCTGCACATCTGAATGGGAGAGAGAGACGAGGATTTGGGTGTCATCAGCGTAGGAAACTACCTCCATCCCGAAAGATCTTATAAGTCTGGCCAGTGGGGTCACATAGATGTTAAATAGGGTCGGACTAAGAGCCGACCCTTGAGGGACCCCACATAGCACAGGTCGGGATGGAGATAGAAACTCACCCAGTTTGACTCTTTGCTCCCTCCCAGCAAGGAAGGAGGTCAGTAGATCCAAAGCAGCCCCCCCCACGTCCCTCAGACGAGATGTAAGTACTGAGGGAGAGAGGGTGTCGAAGGCCGCAGTCAGATCCAAAAGGACCAGGAGGGTGGTCTGACCCCCGTCCACTGTCCTACGGATGTTATCGAGGACAATGGTGAGGGCCGACTCGGTACTATGTTCCCTCCTGAATCCATGCTGAGAGGAGTCCAAACAGCCCGAACATTCCACGAAGGCCGCAAGGTGCTTGTTCAGATGAACTTCAAGCATCTTAGCCGGAGCGGGGAGCAGCGAAATTGGGCGGAAGTTTTTTAAGACCTCCGGGTCAAGGGAGGCCTTTTTTAGCAGTGGTTTTACCACTGCCTTCTTCCACTCCAACGGGAAGACACCATTTCTTATAGCTAGATTCATTATCTCCAGCAGCGGTGGTAAAAGGGTCTCCCGACACTGCTTAATGATTTTTAGTGGGCAAGTATCCATAGGAGAACCGGATTTGATTTTATTAGTCAAGAATTCAAGATCCTCAAGAATAAGAGGTGGAAAAGAATCCAAGGAACCCAATGAGGAGGAGTCAGTGGTTGGCGTGTTTATCTCAGCCGTGACAGTAGACACACTGATGCAGGCTCTTTGTTTTTCAAGAGCTAGGTGGATGTCCTCTATCTTCGTGTGGAAAAAAGAGGCAATCCTGTCGCATAAGTCCTGCGAAGGTACGACAGGGTCAGGGGCCTGTAAATTGACGAGGGAATCAACAATTTTAAAAAGCTCCTTCGGTGAGGAAAGTGAGGCTGTCAGGGTCACAAAGTAATCCTGTTTAGCCTGCACAATCTCAGCCTTATATTTCTTAATAAGGAGTTTGTGGGCCTCCTTATTTTTAAGGTCCCAGCTGGAGTGCCACAGCCTCTCCTTCCTCCTTACCTCTTGTCTGAGAAGCCTGAGGGAGTCGGAGAACCACGGGGCGGATGGTTTCTTCCTAGCTCGACGGCGGGTCAGTGTAGGGGCCAGTTCATTCAGAGCCTCAGTGATAACATACTCAAAATGACCAACTGCGGTCTGTACATTATCCATGCCGGTGGTAGAAAGGTTAACAGCCCAGGGCTCAAACGAGTGACTGTGAATATTCCTGAAGTTTCTCGCCGTTTCCACAACGTGATTTCCCTTTTTGCCTCCTTCCTCCCCATCATACTGCAGGTGAAATGGTACTGCAAGATGGTCAGACCAGGACAAGTGCAGTGGATCCTTCGTGGTAAGGCGGACGTCATTTGAAAAAATTCCATCCAACAAATGGCCCGCCCGATGAGTAGCCCCTTGGACTAACTGCACAAGTCCACAGGACGCCAGCCCTTCAGTAAGATTTAAAGTATCGGAAACATCATGTCGTTCTAGGTGATAATTAAAATCGCCAAGGATGGTAAAATTCTCCCGACCAAAGTATGGTTCCAGAACCTGCAGGAGACTGGAAATAAACTTCATGACATCAACATCTCAGCAAATTGCCAATAAAATATGGTATTCAAATGGAGGAACCAAAGGTGATGGATGGAATGCTTGGATTATTCTCAGCCACTGGTAATCATTCCAGCCACATCCCAATCCATCTTTTTCGCCCGCCATGCCATCTCAGTTTGGACACAGCCATTTGCAAATCAGTCTTGACCCTGTTCTTCATGGGAACAGTCCAGCCCGAACTGCCAGGCGATGTCCTACCTGAACCTGAACACAAGAAACCCAGGACCGGTTTTGCCCCTGTTATGGGCTCTTTAGCACGGTATAGCTTGGTTGCAGTGCTACAGTGAGCACAGGAACCACGTCTAGGCACACTTGGCCGATAAATGCAAGCACAACAAGGTGATGGATGGAATGCTTGAATTAGTCAAGACTGAGTCAAGGCTAATTTGTACATGGTTGTGTCCAAGCTGAGGGGGCATGGTTAGTGAAAATCGATGGATTGGGATGTAGCCCGAGCGATTGTCAATGGCTGAGATGAATTCAAGTCAAGAAAAAAGGCAACTTATTAATCCCTTGCGAGCTTGGGTATCAACAGAGAAAAAGGTCAATGGTCAACAAGGCATTCAGTCAATAAAAAATATTTGTGAACGGTTTACTTGAATTATGTGTCCAAACGGTGACAGTAGGAACTAAATTAAAAGTAAAACAGAGCTGTAAATATAGATGCTAGAGGAATTAATCCAACAAAACAGGGGCACAGAACATTAAGATTCAATACAACGCCTTTTGTTCAATATATATAATTTGGGGGTACAAATTACTTAGGGCTAGATGTAGATGGCTAAATAACGGTCGGTAAAGCCGAAATTCTGTAAATTTCAGCGTTACCGACCGGTATTTATCCCTGTGCGATGTAGGTATTACCGAATGCCATCGGTAATAATGAATCGGTAAATTAAAGGGAAACAGTTACCGATTCCTTATTTACTGATCGGTCAACACCGAAACCTCAAAATACTGAATCGGTAAATAACGAATCGGTAAAAATTCGGTAATGCGATGTAGCAAAATTCGGTAATACCGAATTTGTCCAAATTCGGTATTAAAGAATCGGTAATTACCACTAACCCAGAGCAGGTGGTAATCAGGTGCAGTGCATAAAAACAGCCCCAAAATGCAACAGTGTGAACACAATGGCGGCCCTCTACGTCATAGCAAGGCGCCTACATTTGCAAGCAGCAGGACTAAGGGTTTGGAGACGGGAAGTGCGTGTGTACAGACTGCGCGTCACACTGTTCCAAATAACTGAGCCAGAAATACATGACAGGTACAGGCTACACCCACACACCTTCCCTGACCTGATACGGGACCTGCAACCAAACCTGGAGCATCAGACACCAAAGGCGCACGCAATACCCACCCATGTACAGGTACTCTGTTGCCTGTACCTCCTGGCCTCAGGAAGTTACCAGAGTGTGATAGCCGCAGCAGGTGGTGTGTCACAGAGCTGCCTGTCCCGTTTCTTCAACTCCTTTCTGGACGCCATGATGCAGAGAATGCATCACTACATACGCTTCCCAAGCACACAGGCGGACCTGCAGAAGACCAAGCTGGATTTCTACAAAAAGGCACAGTTCCCACATGTAATAGGCTGCATCGATGGGACCCACATACCAATCTGCCCACTTGCAGCTACAGAATACATATACCGCAACCGCAAATCCACTCACTCCATCAACGTGCAGGTGATATGTGATGCAAACTTCATCATTACTGACATTGTGGCCAAATTCCCAGGGAGTACCCACAACTCCTACATATTCAGGAACAGTGGGATCTATATACGTCTGGCTGCGGGTGAATTCGGAGAAGGATACCTACTTGGTAAATCAATGTGACACACCCTGATGTATACCTTGGATTAACGTATTGGTGACCCAAATTAATGGCACTTTCTTTCCCATTTAGGTCATTCATACTAACTCCATATCTCAACCCATCCACCCAAAAGGAGAGGAGATACAATGTGGCACATAAAAGCATGTGCAACGTTGTGGAGTGCACCTTTGGACTGCTAAAAAGCAGGTTCCGTTGCCTCCACAAAAGTGGAGGTGCACGTCAGTACCGCCCCTTCATCTGCTGCAAGCAACATGTTCAATACTGCATAACCTTGCCACAAAGAAAGGAACAGCAGTGGAACTAACTGACTCTGAGGACGAGGGTGAGGACAATCCACTGCCAGAGCCCTGCGCAGCTGGTGTGGCAGCAGCACTGGATGGGAGACACAGACTGAGATAACACGCAACTATTTCTGAGTGAGTAAGGAGACATAGCCAGTTACTGTATTTGCATGATGGTGTTCAATGACCAGTGTACACCACCAAGATCTGAAACAGTCTCCATACACCCATGGGTTACATCACCCATTAATGTACAACAATGGCTGGCTCTATTTTTTGCGCCCACGCACTGCACTGCCACGTTCCTTGGCCCCACTGTCTGCACTGCCAGTATGTTCCTGGGCAGCGCTGTGGCGTTCGCTGTGCCTCCTGGTCTTGGTGGGAGAGGGCGCAATGCTACTACGGCTAGTAGCCTCCTCACTGTGCCCCCCCTCTGCTGTAGTGGCCACCTTCTCTGTTTGCAGCAGTTCAAGTGCTGAGGTCATTGTGACCATCCCCCTAGCCACATCCCTACTACAGTGTGCCATCTCCTCCTGCATGGCAATAGAGCATCTGCACATGAGGGAGGTAGCAGTGGACTGGCGGTTCACCACCTAGGTGTATGCACCCAGTCTCTGCCTCTCCCTGTGCCTAGACAGGCGGTCCTCCTCAAACTTGCTGCAGAGCTGCCTCACAGCCGCCGCCACGTCACTCATGCCCTCAGACATGGTGTTGTTAATTGCACTGATGCCCATTTCGATGCGATGCATGTGCGCATTCATGTGTGACATCTCCCGCTGCCCTGACCGCATCGCTCTTCATTGCAGGCGCTGGACCTTCGGCATGTTGCCTTCCAGCCCAGCGAACACACTGTCACCTTGGCCCGGGATTGGAGGACTGGCTGCCCTTGCCCTGCGGCGCCTGTAGTATGTGTGGGCGCGCTCTGATGGTGACTCTGATCTTTCCCTGATGCCTTCCTCAGCCACTGTTGACTGTTGGCCCCCTGTGCTTTCCTCCTCGGACACCTCCATCTGCTGTAGGGTGGCCACGGCATGCCTCCTGCCTGACTGTGGTAGTGGTGTTGATTGTGGCAGTGGTGATGGTGTTGTTGGTGATGGCAGCGTGGTCTGGAGCTGTGGTGATGGTGGGAATGGAGACGTTGGTGGTGGTGGGTTGCCTGCCCTGCAGGCAACTGCTTTTCCTCCTGTTGTCTCCCCTCCGGCCTGGGTGCCTTCCCTCTGCTCTCCTCTGCTGCACTGCGAGATGGCTCGCCTGTAAAGACAGAATGTAGATATACTCACTTATCTGGCAGCATTTGCATTGCATTAAACATTATGCCTGCCAATCACACTGACTGTCCTCTGCTTGCTAATTGCTGTCACACCCCTATGGGTTTGCTAGACTGTCTGTTCTGAACATGTGTTACTTATGACTACATCACCCATAATGCATTGCAAGTTATGAGTGAAACATGGACTGGAGTGGGAGTACCTATGCCTCTCTGGGGATTGGGTTTGGGGAGGGGAGTGCACAGCATGCTGTGCATGAAGCTTACCTTGTTTGCTGGCAGCTCTGGCAGAGCTGTCTGCATCACAGATCCCACTCGCACTCTCCGGCTGATGTGTGGACTCCACCATGAGCTCCAGGGCTGTTGGTGCAGGTGCTCTGCTCCTCCCTCCACCAGTTTTGCTAGCCTGCCTCTGCCTCTCCGCCCATCCTCGCCTTTGCAGTCTTCCTCAGGTCATACCACCTTTTCTTTATGTCCTCAATGGAGCGCTGGGTGACCCCAATGACATTAATCTTGCTCTGAATCGCAAGCCAGATCTGTCTCTTCTGCGATTCTGGCACATGGAAGGACTGCTTGCCAAACAGCTTCTTGTGGTCCTTGGTGACTTCTCCAATGAGGACCTCCAGCTACTTTTCACTAAACTTCTGTTTTCGTTTTCTTTCAGCTCCCTCCTTCTCTCTCTCCTGGTTTGCCATTTTGCTAGTTTTTATTTTTTTGCAAAGAGAGGCTGTATTGCTCCTGGCTCCTCTGCTCAGCTACCTGCCTCACAGTCAGCTCCAGGTGCAGTGCAGCTGCCTGGGTGTGGCCACTTCCTATTTGGGAGGTATTTGGGATGCACAGGATTGGCTGATTCAACAAATTCCGAATTTTTAAATTACCGAATCGGTCTTTACCGATTTGGTATTGGATTCGGTATTTAAGAATCGGTATTGGGGTTTCGGTAATTTTTTTTTACCGAATCGCTATTTTTTACCGAATAATAAAGATTCGGTCATTTTTAACTAATCTTTACGTACATTGGAGATACCGATTCCTTAATACCGAATCGGTAAAATTCGGTATTAAGGAATCAATATTTCACGTTTACCTACATCTAGCCCTCAATTCCATACAAACATTAAGCTTGCAAATTAGATCAGATTTTATGTCTATATGGTAAGATCAAAGATTAATGTATGTAGAGTCTACTATGATTGATATCAATGTCTTTACACCATAAAGATTGAGCAATTAACTGGTGAAGACCCAGTAGATTCAAGTAGAAAGAGTTGGACTTGGCGAGACTAATTCAAGTCTTCCATTCCGTCCATTACCTTGTTGTTGTTGCAGTTGCTGCCCATTCGTCCGATGACACGCAGAGCTCCCAAATTATCTCCTCCTTCAACATTTGCATTCAACCCTGCATTAAGAAACTTGCAGAAAGAAATGCAGGATTTTAGATTATGCTGATGAATTTCAGATGACCAACTTCATTTTAGGAATATGATGTAATTCATTAGTGATTGGGTGAGGCAAAATTACTTTAAATTAAATGCAGATAAAATGGAAATTGTAGTGTTAGGTCAAAATCTTTCTTTGCGGATATACTCCTTTGGTCTGTTGAAATGGGCATGCTCCCCACCCTAAAACCATTGGTAAAAAGCCTAGGAGTATGTAAAAGCTATATCAAGAGATTACAGCTGGTTTAAGATATAACATCCATGTTGGTTTTCAGAATCCCTTGAAAAAAACAAATCACTCCCTATCTGAAGAACCTTCACTGGGTGCCATTTAGTTTTATAGTCTGCTGCCAAATTTTTAAGTCCCCTGGGAAGGATGGCCACAGGGTTACTGAAGGATCAAACCTGAGGGTATTCCCCCACAGGGACTCTTCGACCTTCATCTAAGAATACATTGGTAGTGCCTAGATTCAAGAAAACCAGCGGAGGAGGGCATAGCTTCGCTGTGCTGGCACCCAAAGAGTGGAATGCCCTTCCTAGAATTTGCTTGATTACTAATTTGGTCCATTTTAGAAAAGCACTAAAGACTTAGGGGCATATCATCAAGCCCCGGAGATAAAATTATCGCCGCTTTAGCATCCGCTTTTGGACAAAAAGCGGCAATAAATTTTTCGCCTAATCATCAAGGTCACGCTCTCCCGTGAATCCTTGCATTATCGTCCTTTCCCCCAACGCCCATCTTTGCATCTCTAATGAGATGCAAAGTGGGCGTCCCTGCCCTGACATAACTGGAGAAATGTCGCTAAGCGACATTTCTCCAATTATCAATGGGCACGCTAACCTGCAGAGTGACAAGCAAAGTAGCGATAACCTCGGTTATCGCTACTTTCCTAACGCCTGCTTCAAAACTGACTTAGCAATGATATCCTATGTAAGGTGGATATCATGGCTAAGTATGTCTTGCCCTATCAGCAAGCTATCGCCAAACCTTGTGCGATTATCGCTGTATTTCCAGCAATAATCGCACAATTGGCAGCTTGCGCTCTGAATTTTATCACTTTGGAGATAAGCGTTGCTGATAGCACACTATCTCCGCAAAAAAATTCAGAGTTGGCCAGCGATAATTATCCTCGCGCTAAGAGCGCTGAGCGATAATTATCGCCTGGCCTTGATGATATTCCCCCCGGCTTTTAGGCAGGCTTTCGATAAACAGCTATAGGATTCCCTCTTGTTTGCTACTTCTCAATCTGTCAGCACCAGGGATACCATTCGAGTGAACCTTGCACTCTGGAACTAGCACCCAACATAACATAATACAAAAACTAATAAAACCGACAAACACTTACATTATAAGATGCCTATAAAACTAGGACCCCCATCCAACAAACAATGAAACCAATTAAATGATGCATAAAAGGTTAAATGAAAAGACTGTTGTCATGTCTCTGTGTTTCCTTTGTGCCTAACCTCCTCCTCTCCAATTGTGGATCCTTGCTGCCTTCACCTCCCTTCAGCCAAGCCAAGCTTAACGAGGACACAAGAAGTCACCTGGCTATTTACAGAATTCGGAATATCTAGCCAGAATCCTCAAATCCCTCTCTGCAGTGTCAAGATTTCTGATTGGCTACAAAATCTAAGTTGGAGAATCAATCTTTTGAATTGGTTAACAGTCTTGACAGAATCATTGGAAGAGATTCTAGCACTTCTGAGTTAATGATCACGTCCAACGTGATTGACTACCCAGTATGGAAATCTTCCAGTGAGAAGTTGTTTCCCTGGGCTGGAGTCACTGTCCTACATGTTCTCTTTAACCCTGGGCATAGTTTGAGCAATAGCACTACACATAGCTGCACGTAGTATACTTTGAACTTTGCATAGTGCACAAACTGCATAGCTAACTCCCATGTGTACTTTTCTGCACAGTTCAAAAATTGCAAATGGCATCTTGCACAGTGCCAAGAATGATAAATCAACTATATTCTAAGCAGTGAGAGAGGTGATGATTTTGGGATCCTCCCTAACCTAGGGAGAGAACCAAGCAGATGCCTTGAAAACAAAAAACACATCTTATTGAACGGTGGTGGTCCCATCCTCTTAGGACCACCCCAAGCACAGTTATTAGCAAAAAAACATTATCAACCAAAGGCCCTTCAAAGCATTATGAGACAAGATTAGCAGTGGGCAGTGAATATTATAGTATCCAATATCAAAATAATTCTACAAAGAGCTGCAGTTCAACTAGTGGTTACTAGGGGGCATATTACCAACGATTAGCGATATTTATCGCAAACTAGGCTTAGCAACACATTTTTTATCGCTAAGCATCACCGGAAAATATCGCTGAGATAACGTGCTATTAGCAATGTTTATCTCCAAAGCGATAAATTTTCCGGCGATAGCGTGAATATCGCTGAGAATACAGCGATATTCACGCATTAGCAACAAAATGCTCTTAGCCATGATATCCACCTCCCATTGGATAACATGGCTAAGAACTGGTCTGAGCAGGCGTTAGTTTTTGGAGATATTCGCGCTTAGCGCAAATATTTCCAACGCTACGCCTGCCTTGTTAATAGGTGATAGCGACGTTATCGACTGCTTTCAGTCGCTAACGGGTTGGGTACGCCCACTTTGCATGTCATTATGGATAAACATCGCTGACATGCAGAGCGGGCCCCAAACCGCTCGCTATCGCCTAAAAGCTGTCGCTAACATCAGTTAGCGACAGCTTGCTAATAGGGCAATAGAATTATCGCCGCTTAGCGGCCGAAAACGGACGCTAAACCGGCGATAATTGCCTATCGCCACCCTTGGTAATATGCCCCTGAATGCTAAGAATGTGGCGCTATAAATTATTTATAAAGTGAAACTGAAAGGGAATTTCCAAGGGCAAAATATGTTTTCTACATGTTGAAATAGCCAGGTCTTTTCTAAATGGGATGGATGAGGTTGATGGATGATAAGTGGGCTATCATCAGTCTTCATTATTTTGCTCCTTATGGAGATTGATTGAGGGTTGTTTACCTACCCCAATGGGAATAGGCACACATCCATCGGCGATAATTGTCTATCGCCCCCCCCTTGGTAATATGCCCCTAGATGTCCCTCACGTGTCAAATGCCAATGCATTGAAATTATTCTTACATCAAGCTGCAGTTCCACTAGTCGTTATTAGATGTCCCTCACGAGTCAAATGCAAAAGCTTCATGAAAGGGTCTTTCAATGCTTTTGTATTTGACTCGTGAGGGTCATCTAGTAACGACAAGTGGAACTGCAGCTTGATGTAAGAATAATTTCAATGACTTTGCATTTGACTCGTGAGGGACATCTAGTAACGACTAGTTGAACTGCAGCTCTTTGTAGAAATATTTTGCTATTGGATACTATAACATTCACTGGCCACTGCTAATCTCGTCCCATAATGCTTTGCAGGGCCTTTGGTCATGATTGTTTTTTGCGAATAACTGTGCTTGGGGTGGTCCTAAGAGTATGGGACCACCACCGAAGTTCATCAAGATGTGCTTTTTGTTTATGATTTTTGTGTTCAATGCATCTGCTTGGTCCTCCCCCGAGGTTAGGGGGACCCCAAAATCATCACCTCTCTCATTGCCTAATATTTTCATTACAAAAGTTCACTTTTGTGAATTGGTTATATGCTTTTTATCATGTAAAATTGCTTTATCAAAGCATCTGAGGATGTTGCTTATTTAGCTGCTATGTGATTAAGCACAGTTTTTATACTGTGCTATGTGCAATTTGCGGAGTGCGCATTAGTACAAACTACGTATCCTCTGTTAGCGTAGCATAGTATTATGCCCAGGGTTACTCTTAACATCACTTCCTTACAAGGGTTCTGCTCCCTGAATACTAGCTCTTCTTGGTAGGGGAACAGTGCTTTCAGTGTGATGGTATGGGCACCGCTCTTTCAGCGCTCAGACTTTCAAAGAAGGAGCATAGACCGACAGAACGAGGATAGCTTTCCAGTGAAACATTATTCAACGCCACGTCTCTCAGTCTTCTGTGCATTGCTCCCTCTTTCACTGGGAATGAGAGAGCAGCCATGGTTCGTCGTTTTACAAGAAAGGCTTAACATCTCCCCGGCCCATCATCTGACTCTGTCCTGGCTGAGCTCCCTTCTATTTCTGGAACCGAGCTGGTGAGATCATGCTGCCCTTGGCAGTTCACAGAGAACACAACCTGGCAGTCTTCGCCATCTCCTCCTCTCAGCGCCTTATCTTGCCAAGTGGATAAGAAAGGGCAGCAGAAACTTCAGGCTCTTCAAGAAAGCCCTTTGTTCAGTTGAAGGAGCAGTAAATCCTCCAGTCTCTTTTTTAATCCTGTTTAATAATAAGCATTCGGCCATTAAGGTGCCACATTATGGACTTCGTAACAGGCTCAAACTTGAGTTTGATCCAAGAAGGTGGGAAGAGAGAATACATACACATCAATGAGAATTTCATATTAAACAGCCATTGGCAGAGCAAATCTTGGGTCTTTTGTAAAATGAAAAAGCTTTCTTAGCCTTCAGTGAGAAACACAGAGGGGTACCATATTGGTAGAAGCGGTGCCAACTATCTTAGAATACAGAATAGCATTTCTAAAGAGCTCTTGGAGAATGGGAGGGCAGGATAGTGTTGGTGTTATGGAGTCGCCGAGGTGAAAAGAGGGCAATGTTGGCAAGACCGATGGAGGTTTCGGGTGAGGATTACAGGGAATCACAGGAAAGAAGGGGCAGGCATAGAGATGGCTTTGAGAGTGACAGGGAGGTGTAGACGACAGCAATAGCACTAGGGAGGACAAGGTTGTATTAGTGGGTGAATTGGCAGTATAGGGTCCTGGCAATGAGGGCCACAGGGGCTTAGGGGAGTGCATCGGGGCATGGAAAGCGAGAAGCAGCAATGTACACAGGGCCAGATTTATTTATACCTGACGCAAGGCAAAGTGTTGGACTTGGCTCTCTTTGCAGGGTCACCCCCAAACTATTTTGCCTCCACCCATCCTATTTTCTGAATTTCATTTTTTGTTGGCATTAGGACTCTGTGCCCGTTGCCACTAATAACCAGTGCTAACATGTTTGTGCTCTCTCTTTTAAACATGGTAAAATTGGCTTACACCCAATTGCCACATTTCATTTACTTATAAGTCCCTAGTAGCGTGTTACGGCATGTACCCAGGGCCTGTAAATTAAATAAGACCAGTGAGCCAGCATCACTTATTGTGCCAACCACTTAAGTAACCCTTTAGAATATGTCTCAAGCCTGTCACTGCAGCCTGTGTGTAGCTTAAACTGCAAACTGGACCTGGCAAACCATTATGCCAGGCTTAAACCTCCCTTTTAAATATATAAACGTCACCCGTAAGATAGGCCCAACACATTTTAATAAAAAGCATTACATAAACATTTAAGTTTTACTTGTCCTGGTAGTGAAAAACTCCTACATTTGTTTTTTACTACTGTGATACCTTCCTCTCCCATAGGATAAGATGGGGGTGCTTTACTACATTTAATAAGTGATAACATTTGTTTGGGAACAGATAGACATATCATGTTTGGTCTCCAAAGAATTCTAATTTTAAATCCTCTTTAATGTTAAAGTCAGATTTTGTCACAATTCTGAAAATGCCTCTTTTAGAAAGTTGGCATTTTCTTGTCCTAACCATTTGGTGCCTGCAGACCTTGTCCTGGGTCACATTACTGTGATTGGTGGGGCAGTTGTCCTTTGTGTATTCCTCCCAGACAGGGCGACCCTGCCAAGATGGAAGGGGAAGAGTTGTTCCCTGCCTCACTTACATTTCAAAGAAGCTGCCTCAGAACACTCCCACAGAATTTCACATTAGCTTTTTGTCACCACAGACCCCTTGGAGCCTGGGCAGAAGGAAGGACATTCCATAACCATCTGTGTGAGGAAAACTCCAGCAGTTTCTTCCACTTCAAAGCTGTCACCAGGTATAAAAATGGGACCCTCTGACCCACTCTTCAGTACACTCCTGGACCCTTGGAAGTCTACAGAAGGATTGCCTTGTATTCCAGAGGACTGCTTTGTTACTTGAGGCCTGCCTTGTTTCTCAGGGGACTGCCCTTCTGCTTGAGGCCACCCTTTTCCCCCAGTTGACTGCCCTGCTGCTACCAGAGGACTGCCCTGCTGCTTGAGAGACCTGACCTGTTCTTCAGAGGACTTCCCTGCTGCTTGTTGCCTGCCTTGCTGCTTGAAGAGGAGAGTGCCATCTCCTTGAACCCAGGACTACTAGAATGACTCCTAGGGTGAGTTGTCTGGACCTGCAACTGGATCTGTCTGGACTTGCCTGGGCCCTGTGGGCCTATGCTGAAGTGACTTTGTGAGCCCCAAGATGTGGCTGAGCAAGTCCTGGACCATTGGCTGGCATCACTTGAGCGCCTCCTGTGAAATCCTGAAGTTTTGAATTCTGTGCACTAGACTTTGAGAAGGTAACTTTTCAGCAGGTCCATGTATCTGGCCCACACTCCATCACAGTTGGGTCTGACTTGTGACTTTGTCCCGGTCTAGCACAACCAGATACTCATGGTTAGTATTTTCTGTTTCTTGGCGCTATTTTACTTAAATCTTTAAAACTGAATATCTTAAATTCTAATTATTCAACTTTTGTTGTTTTGGTCTCATTTTATTTATTACATTATACTCTATATTTCTAAACTGGTGTGGGATTTTTCTTGTGTTGTGTTTTCACTTTATGACTGTTTGTGTGCTGCATAAATACTTTACACATTGCCTCTAAACCTGACTGCTTTTGTGACCAGCTACCAAAGGGTTAAGCACAGGATAATTTAGTGACCTTAATAGTTCACCCTGACAAGAATTGTGGTTGTTGATTGAGAAGGGTTTTCACCCCCCCTCCATCAAAAACACAATTTCTTACACAGAGGAACAACCAAAGTTGCTGTGCTGCCCTGCGTCAAAGGGAAGAAGAAAATATATGCCATATCTACTAAGACATGGTTCACTGTTTCTTTCACCCAGCGCTGGCACACTGTTGGAGGCCATGCATCAACGTGCACACCCTTGCGTCATAGTGCAAGGCTATGAGCATTCCCTAAAGCATACGTTTTTTACTGAAAGGAGAGCCGTACATTACAAAAACAACCCTCTAATACTTTTCCTGGTTAGGTACTACACAATGCAGCATGCATGCAAAGTTGGAAAAATAAGGAAAAATAATTTAAAACTAAAACTACTCAACAAAATAAAACCCTCCATCCCTCCCAAGTACGTCAAACAGGCCACACAATCCCTGGTTCTGTTAGACTATGGGAATGCAACCCTCACACGCACAGCAAAATCTCACTTAGCTCCCCTCAGATCTACTCTAAATGCAGCTGCCAGGATGATCACCGGAGTAAAGAAATACGACCACATCTCTCCCTCTCTTAGAGAGCTAAAATGGCTCCCGATTGAAATGCGTTCCAGCTTCAGAACTGCTTGTCTTACACACAAAGCTCTTCACAATTGTAAACCTGCCTACTTGGCTTCCAAACTTAACAAGGCAGACCAGACATGGAATCTCAGGAGTACAAACACCCTACTTCTCATTCCCCTGAAAACTCGCAAACAAAAAAACCTTATCACGTTCCTTCTCTGGAAATGTGCCAAACATTTGGAACTCCATCCCAGTCCACATCAGGACTAACCCCTCCTTAATAAACTTCAAAAGTGAGCTCGAAGACCTTTTCCTCAACCAAACCCATTCGAATAGATAGCTGCCGCCTAAAGAGACAGAGGGGCATATTACCAACAAGTAGCGATATTTATCGCTAAATAGGCTTAGCGACGATTTTTTTATCGCTGGGCATCGCCGAAATTTATCGCTGAGATAATGTGCTATTAGCAACGTTTATCTCCAAAGCGATACATTTTCCGGCGACAGCGGCGAAATGCGTGAATATCGCTGAGAATACAGCAAAATTCACGCATTAGCGACGAAATGCTCTTAGCCATGTTATCCACCTCCCATTGGATAACATGGCTAAGAACTGGTCTGGGCAGGTGTTAGTATTTGGAGATATTCGCGCTTAGCGCGAATATTTCCATCGCTACGCCTGCCTTGCTAATAGGCGATAGCGATGTTAGCGACTGTTTTCAGTCGCTAACAGTTTGGGGATGCCCACTTTGCATGTCATTAGCGATAAATATCGCTAACATGCAAAGCGGGCCCCAAACCGCTCGCTAGCACCTAAAAGCTGTCGCTAACTGCTGCTAGCGACAACATGCTAATAGGGCAATAGAATTATCGCCGCTTAGCGGCCAAAAACGGCTGCTAAAGCGCCGAAAATTCCCTATCGCCACCCTTGATAATATGCCCCAGAGTCCCTCTATCACAGGAAAGTTGCCCATCACAGAATATAGAAGCTTCGATAAGAAGGCATCTACATCACCCGCCTTTTGACTCTCTTCTTACCCCCCCCAACCCTGTAAAGGATTGGACACGTGACAATGTTGTGTGCTGATATACTTTGTTTTCGACTGCATCACGATAAATATGTAAGCGGATACCTTCGGGTCTGGCCCGCGCTATATAAAACTCTTAAATAATAAATAATTAAAAGAATTCTCCTCATTACTCCTGCCTCAAGGAGGTGTAATGTTTTGGCGCAAATCCCTGTCTACAAATGTTAGTAGATATTGATTTGCATCACAACCCATGCGTGGATGCCTGAGAATGCCCATGGACCACCCATGTAACACTTCTTTGATGCAAAGTAGCTCATAGCACAGCTTTGCCTTACTTTGGGATACTTTTTTGGTAAATCTCACCCTAGCACTCTCCACCTGATCTGCATAATAAAACTGCCATATAACCAGGGCAAAGCGCTAGGTCTTCAGTCATAAGGAGGCATGAGGCCATAGGGTGAAGGGAAGTGAAGAAACGGAAGGACACAATCATAGTGACGTGATGGAGGTGAGGAGGGGGGCACAGCGGATTCACAAACACAGAGGCGTGGGTTACATAGACTCCAGCACAAACAGGCACTGTTAACAAATTTTTTTAAAGCCAATTGGTCTGTGCTGTTTTTGGCTCTGGATGCGTGCCCCTTTTGTATGCAAGTCGAGACATAAGGGGCGAATCTCCATCACTCATGATGACTGACACTCCAAACACAATTGATCGTTCTATATGTTGATCCAAAATATGAATGATAACTCCAACAAGCAATACCTGAAGGGGGCTAACCAGTTGCCCTCACTCTACCTATCCACCTATGCTGTCCTCTAGGCTGATCCAAAATCGGAATGCCACATCTGGCAAGTACTGGCTGAGAGAACTGACATGAATAAATCACTGCATCAGTCCTTTATCCAAAGCAAAATATAGCTATAACAATTTTATTGACAAAATGTAGATAGTCTTCTCACTATCTTGAACAGTAGGAACAAGATTTTGCAATGAAGGCCTTGTGTCACATTGAGAAACCCAACCCAAACTGTCCACATAAAAACAAGTCATTTAAATACCTACAGTGGCATGAGCAAACACCGATCCACCGCATAAGAATAGGACTGCTGTTGTACAAAGAGGTCAGAACTTATCAAGGTCTGACTGCTGGACTTCAACGAACAGGTGCGCCCTACCACCCTTGTGGAATTTGTTGAGGACGGCTGCGTATGCATAGGTAAAACTAAACTCTAATCTGCCTAGGCAAGTGAGACACACTTATTAAACCACCCACCATTCTTGTGACATCACATGGAGAGCAATCGCTCTTTGCACTGAAGGTTTTACATAGCTAATTTCAGTTTGCTTATGTGTGACATTAGAGTGCACTGAGTGTGTTACTGTGAGTGTTAGAAATGGGGGTCTCTAGTTGGCAAGGGCTTGCAACTTTGTCCAAGTAGGGACCCTTCTTCCTAGTCAGGATAAGGGAGTTACACTCCTAAAATAACCCCTGCTCACCCCCTTGGTAGCTTGGCAAGAGCAGTCAGGCTAATCTTAGAGGCAGTGTGTAAAGCATTTGCACATAACCAACAGTAATACAGTGTAAGCACTACAAAAGTGCTTACAAAAGTGGGTAAATGGATGACCCAAAATTGTTTAAAACTCAATTCTGGTAAGACAGAAGACATTCTGTTTGGCAATGACCCCAAGTTCTGGACCCCAAGTTGGTGGCCTGACTCACTGGGGTTGCTTCCGATCCCCACAAGGAAAGTAAAGAACTTGGGTGTCCTGATTAATGACAAACTCAACTTTAAGGTCTAGGTCAATGCAGTGGTCTCGGCGACCACATTTGCGCTTAGAACATGCAAGAAAATTTTGCAGTTTCTACCCAAGGAAAACCAACGTACAGTTGTGACGGCACTAACTATGTCGCGGTTGGACTATTGCAACAGCCTTTACCTAAATATTCAGGAACGATTAATGCATAATCTCCAACTTTTACAAAATTTGCCGCCAGATTGCTCACAGGTACGGCCAAATATGCTTCGATCTCCGGAGAGATCAGAAGACTTCATTGGCTGCCCGTTAAGAAACGGGTGCAGTTCAAATCAATTACAAAGCGCTTCATGGTACCGGGCCAGAACATTTGAAGCAACAGTTTCAGTGGTATGTCCCCAACAGACCACTATGGTCTTTGGGAGCAAAATTGGTAACGGAACCTATCTCTAAAAAGGCTAGCTGGGGAGGTAGGAGTTTCATAGCTGGTGCAGCTAAAGCTTGGAATTCTCTACCACTTCATCTTAGAAACAGTCCTGATTTACTGGCATTCAGGAAAGCCTTAAAGACTTGGCTGTTTGGCGCATAACTCCGGGCTCTTTATCTATATCTCGCTGGGTTACATATAGACAGCACCAGGACACCTTCGGGTAGCAGTTTGAGCTTTAAAAATATTTTAACATAACATATTTTAACAAAAGGACACCACACCAGTTTAGAACAATAGCCAGTATTTTTATATACAAGGCCAAAAACAATAAGAATCCACAATACAGTACTTAAAAATCTACAGTTATCAAAATACGCTTTAAAAACAGTTCCTTGATGTCGATAGCTCCGTCCGGGGCTATCACGATGTCGTGAGCAAACAAATCCAAACAGATCAGGCTGGTCGCGGTGTCGTGGACCAGCTACAGTGTCGGGAAAACCCACAAACAGCACCTGTTAGAGATGCAGGGCGCTGAGGCCCTTGAAGTCACTAGCGTTGCAGGTCGAGCTCCTTTATTTTGGGGTCAGGAACGTTCGGGGTCGGCAGGTGTGGCGTGCTGCGGTGCGAAGTACAGCGGTGCGGCGTGCGGTGCCCTCAGGTCGCGGTGCGAGCAGCGGCTTGGTGGCAGCATCAGATGGCGGCATCGGTGAGACCAGGGTCACGAGGTGAAGACGGTGCTCATCGCGGGGCTGGAAGGTCACGGTGCAAACAGTGTCCTCGTCGTTGCTGAAGCGCTGTCGTCGGCTGACGAACGGGAGTCAATGGTGCCGGTGTTGGTAGGCCAATGCTGCGGTGCGGGATGAGGGCGGTGTGTCTTTACGAGTGGTGCCCTCAATTTTGGCTTGGAGCGTCAGGGAGGCCAAGGCGTTGTCGTGAATAGAGGCGTTGTCGTGAATCGAGGCGGTGCAGAGTGCAGTGCCCACAGGTCACGTTACGAGCAGCGGCTTGGTGGAGGCATCAGCGGGCATCATCGGTGAGACCAGGGTCGCGGTGCGGCGGTGCCCTCCGTGGTGCCTTCAGGACAAGGAGTAGGCAACGGCGTCGTAGACGTCATCGGGTTGCTTTTCTTCTGTTGCAGCACAAAACACACAGTCCCCAGTGTTGAGGGCAGAAGAGCTTGAAGTCTTCTGAACACAGAGCAAGCTGTACCTCAAGCCTTTGGAGAAACTCACAAAACTAGATTGCAGAAAGTTCAGTCCAGTCCTTTCACTGCCCAAGACAGAAGCAGCCACTGCAGGCCAACACAGAAAAGCACACAGCATAGTGTGAAACATCCTTTACCACGCAACTTTTACCACGCAGTGCCTTTACAACGCAGGTTTTACAACGAAAACCATTACAACGCATTGCACTGGGGGGCGCTCTAGGATAGGGAATAGTTTTAATTTACTATCCAACACCTTCCCTACTATCCACGGTGACTGGAGTTAGAATAGTAAATTAAACTATTCACTATCCAGCACCCCCCAAAGCAATGCGTTGTAAAGGCTTGCGTTGTAAAACTTGCGTTGTAACAGCATGCGTGGTAAAAGCATGCGTTGTAACAACGTACATCCCAGCATAGTGGTAGTTCCTCCTCACAGCTTCTCCAGCTCTTCTTCCTGGCAGTCTTCTTGATCCAAAAGAGTTCTAAGGTTCAGGGGTCCGGGCCCTAGTATTTGAATCCAAAAACCCTTTGATCCTCGAGGCAGAGGGTGTCTGTGCCCAGCCAGAACCAGTTCTGCCTTCTCTGATGTGATTTCCCAGCAGGGGGTGTAGACAGCATTGTCAGAGGCAGACCAGAGCCTTTTGAGGTGCAAGGAAATCTCCTCCCTCTTCCCCCTTCGCAGCCCTGGTTTGTTCAGCCATTTCCTGACCTACCTAGACTATGGAGAGCCACCCTTGCTTCCTGGCCATCTGTCATCCAAACCCCAGACAGGCAATCCACATTCCAGTAGAGGCACACAGGATGACTGAGCAAGAAAATACCTATTTCCTAAAAGTGGTATTTTCAAACACAGAATGTAAAAATCACTTTTCTAAAAGATGTATCGTTAGATTCTGAGTTCAGGCATACTACATTTTATTTTTCCACTCAGTTCCCAGGGCCAGTTATGTTTATAAGATGTTATAAACAAACTTCCCATTCTGTCCTATGGGGAACAGGTAGCCTTGCAATAGTGAAAAACGAAATGGGCTGTAATTCACTATCAGGACATGCCACACACACCAGGGCATGTCCTACCTTTCACATACACTGCACCCTGCCCACAGGGGTTCTTTGGGTCTACCTTAGGAGTGCCTAACGTGTAATAAAAGGGAAGGTTAGGGACTGGACAGTGTGTGCACAGGCCAAGTCGATATGACAGTTACAAACTGCGCGCAGACTCTGCAATGGCAGGTCTGAGGTACCTTTTCCGGGCTACTCACGTGGGTGGCACAATCCGTGCTGCAGGCCCACATATTTGATTCCCAGGCCCTGGCACACTTAGTGCACTTTATTAGGGGCTGACAAGAAAACCTAACAGCCAATCAGGGAAACACCAATCCATAACATACTTTATCACAGGAGCACTTGCACTTTACCACTGATCAACAGTGCGAAAACTGCGCAGAAGCACTACGCCAGCAAAAACAGAGTCAAAACCAGGAGGGCAGAAATCAAAAACTTGGGGAAACATGCCAAAAGATGCTAAGGCTAACAGTGAGAAGAATAAAGAATAAGGACCGTGTAATGTTATAAATCACAGAAATAGCTCAATGTTTGTGCAATACAGTGGTCTATAATATGCTTTAAAGCAGGTGCAATGCTACTAAAGTCGTTATGCTTTCTTACAAAACTATTACCCTTTTATAACATGATCTATGCAGAAACATTATCATAGGGACAAGGGAAGTAACTGCTGGTAGAGGTTCTGCAAAAGCAGAACCATGGCCCTCTTTCTGCAAGAGAAACACATTTGTATTATGCTGAACTGCTTCTTATGTTCAACAGTCAGGACTGTGGGCTACAAAATTGCTAGATTAGGCCTTAGTCCTCATCAGAAAAGGGTCCTTCAAGAGTGGTGCTTTCTTACTGTTGGAAAACAGACGAGACTGTACCCTCTTATTTGTAAAGATACATAGAGAAGCAATATCTTAATCTCTCACTGTCCATATCAGAATATCATGGCTAGAGAACAGTTTCAAGAAGGCAGACCTGTCAATCTACAACAAAATCTACAACAAAATTTCACCTGTGAAGAAGGGGTGTAGCTTTGGAGGATGAGGCCTCTTAAGAGGCACTCTGCCCTCCACAAATCCCACCAACCACCCTCCCAAACATAACACAAAGGGGATTATTTTTTGACCCTTGCATCACTTTTGCGCCGCCAGTGTGCCACTTTTTGGGATGCACCGGAGGTGTAAAAAATGCACCATGTTGCACCATATTTCCAAAATGACGCATCTAGGTAGGGACCCTGGGCCTCATTTATGAAAAGTGACGCATCGCTGCGTGAAAACAGCGATGCGTCACTTTTCATTGCACCATCCTTGCGACATGCTGGATGCGTCATATTTACAGTACTATGATGCATCATGTCGCAAGGAGTTACAGAAACGTCAGTATTTCTGATGTATCTGTAGGTGCAAAAATTATGCATTGTTGGAGTGTGTCATGAAAGTGACGCAACTCCATCAATGGGTCATTTCACATGGCAAGTCCCATTTTGAAATGTGGCTGCATCAGTCTTACGCCTGCTGTGAGGCAGGCGTAAAATATGGATGCATTTTCGTCCTAGAAGTGGCACAGTGAAATCTCATGGATTTCACTGCATCACTTCTACCAGGCTTATTTGCGTCAGAACGTCCACCCTGCATACATTATACCTGGCGCAGGTATAATGTGGCGCAGTGGTTTACAAAGTGACGCATCTACCTAGATGCGTCACTTGGTAAATATGATGCAACTTGGCGCTATTTTTATCCTGCTGGTGCGTCACAAAAAGTGACACACCTGCAGCGTAAAAGTGACGCAAGGGCTCATAGATCAGCCCCCCTGACTTTACAGGAACTTGCTTACTCTAACCTGCAGTGCCAAGACACCTTCGGGTATTCGTGCGCTTAATACATTTATTAAAATAACATAACATAACTTGGTAAACCCCTGCGCCACATTATACCTGCACCAGGTATAAGGTATGCAGGAGGGCGTTCCGACGCAAGAAAGGGTTGTAGAAGTGCCACTTCTAGGACACAAATGCGTTAATATCATACGCCTGCCTCATGGCAGGTGTAAGACTGATGCAGGCACATTCAACATGGGACTTGCCAATGTGTAATGACCCATTGCTGGAGATGCGTCCCTTTTGTGGGAGGTCCTCACTGGGCTGGAAGGTATCATCAACATCACTGGTGATATCTTAATTCATGCCTATTCGTATGAAGAACTCTCATGTTCACTGAGAGGTCCCTTCCACTGGATCCACCGGATCAACCTGAATAGGAAAAAAATGTATTCCTCAGACAAGAAATAAGGGGCATATTATCAACAAATAGCTATATTTATCGCTAAGTAGGCTTAGCGGCAATTTTTTTATCGCCGCGCATCACCGGATTTTATCGCTGAGATAACGTGCTATTAGCAACGTTTATCTCAAAAGCGATAAAATTCCCGGCGATAGCGGCAAAATCCATGAATATCGCTGAGAATACATCGATATTCACCCATTATCGCTAACAGGGTCTTAGCCATTATATCCACCTCCCATTGGATATAATAGCTAAGAACTGGTCTGAGCAGGCATTAGTTTTGGAGATATTCGCGCTTAGCGTGAATATTTCCATCGCTACGCCTGTGTTGGTAATAGGCAATAGCGATGTTAGCGACTGCTTTCAGTCGCTAACAGGTTGGGTACGCCCACTTTGCATGTAATTAGCGATAAATATCGCTGACATGAAAAGCGGGCCCCAAACCGCTCCCTATCGCCTACAAGCTGTCGCTAACTGCTGTTAGCGACAGTTGCTAATAGGGCAATAGAATTATCGCCGCTTAGCGACTGAAAATGGCCGCTAAAGCGGCGATAATTCCATATCGCCCCCCTTGATAATATGCCTCTCAGTTTCTTCGGCTACAAGTTCTCCTGCAGTGGCGTGGCGCCAAACTCAGCCAAGGTGGCCTACATAAAGGCTGCACCCTCTCCAGAGTCAGTAACTGAAGTGAGGGGCTTCTTATGTATTGTGAACTACTGCAGAAGGTTTATTCACATCTTCAGAACCGTCACTGGCCCTCTCAGAGATTTCACCAAGACTTCATCCCAATGGCAATGGGGCCTGGGCAACAACTCGCCTACCTTGCCACGAAGGAACCACTGTCAGAAGCCATAGACTTAAAATACTTTAACCCGGCAAAGGACACTGAGTTAGCTGTCTATGCCAGCCACAGGAGACTTGTTGCCACCCACTCACAGCTACATCCTTGTGGAGAGTCGGCTCCAATTGCCTTTACAAGTAGGGCATTGACTTGCACTTAGCAGCGTTATACCCATAACAAGAAGGAAGCCATAGAGGTACAATGAGGGTACCACAACTTCCATTTGTATTAATATGAACACCCATGCTTAACTAAGTGGTACATGGCGTGGAGTTCAGACCACCAATAATTGCCCCTTCTCACCAGAAAGTAAGGGTAGTGTCTGCAAAAAGGTGAGCTGGGCAAAGAAGGGGGCTACCTGACCTCATGATGGTGCCTTTTCCTGGCTGGCTATTATCCAACACATATGGCCTGATTACGATATAAATCGGAAAGCCTCCGACAGCAGGTGTTGTATGAAGGACGAGGTCAAGAAACAGGTAACTTGTTGGTAGTCTTCTTTATTAAAGGATAATGTAGACACCCACGGAGAACGCCGCCGCTCAACTCCAGGACTCCAGGCAACTGACTTTCGTTGTCTAGAGTACTGGAATCGAACGGAGCGACAAGAACACAGAACCCCATTAAAAGAATACAAAAGAGATGTGTCCTCGTGCTGAGTACAGCATGAGAGCACAACAACAATATATTACAACTTCTCCCCCTTCACAATGTTTTTTTTTTTAATGAGATACTCATAATTAAAGAAGAAAGCAGAGAACAGGAAAATAAATAACATTTCAACCCAAAACATAATCATTGAATCTAACAGGTAATTTTCTGCATCGGACAGAAGATCCAGTAGTTTGATGAAGAACTTCCTCACCAACTTCAGAAGAAATGGAAGGTGAAGAAGAAACTGTCTGAGGATCTGTCTGACTGGAAAAAGAACACAACGTGGAGGGAATGTCAGAAAAAGGAACATCTAACCAAAAAGACCATTCACATTGATCAAATTGTTCTTTTGACAAATTTAGCAAAGAGCGTGCTTGAGAATTAGTTAAAAGAACTAAAGCTCTCTTGTTCCACCACCCCCTACTGCCAAGTAAAGCGGATGCTTTACTGACAGATGTTACTTGAACAGGAGTGGAGAACTTAGAAAGTCCTTTTGAAACTTTCTTTGGGTTTTTAATAAGAACCCAATCACCAATTTTTAAATCAACTGAACTGAAACATTTTCCAAAATCATGTTTGTCTCTCATGACATTTTGTTTTTGTACAACTCTATTTGACAAATTAACATCGTGAGACTTATTACTTTCTGATACACTGTCACTGAGATTAACTTTGATATTCTTTTGAGATAACCATTTGGGACACAACTTGGTATGAACATTCCTATTCCTTAATAAAGAAAAAGGAGACACTCTAGTGGTACTATGAGGAGAGATGTTATACGACCAAAACTTATCCTCAACAAAGCCTTTAACATCACAATGAGAAGAAAGGGCTGTCTGAACAGCGTCTTTGACAAGTCTATTAGCACGCTCTACCAAACCATTGGAAGAGGGTGAGTAAAGAGCAACTTTAAAATGGACGACATCATGTTCAACCAAAAATGAAGTAAATTTCTCAGAGACAAAATGAGAGCCATTATCTGAAACAACAACAGATGGGCAACCTTCAATCATAAACAAATTTTTGAAAAATTTTATGGCATTTGCAGAAGTTGGTGAGTCACAAAACATGTGATACACCCACTTTGAGTGATAGTCGATCAATAAAATGACGTACTTCATCTCATGAGAAAGCACTTCAAATGGGCCAGAAAAATCTATACTGACTTTTTCCCATGGCTTATCTGGAAAAGGAACAGGATGGAGAGGAGTGTTCATGAGTTTCCATTTTTTATCTGAAAGTAAACACTCATTGCAAGAATCTATAAAAAAACTTTACCTGAGACTCGATGGAAGGCCACCAGTAATGAGATTTGATGAGTTGAGACGTTTTTGTGATACCTAGATGACCTTGATGTGCGAATTTAAGGTATCAGATATCAGGTCTGATATCTGAGGGAGGAACAAAAAGATCATGTCTCATTATCAAATTATTTACCAATGACAGTTCAGAAGAGACCATGGCAAACGCTTTTAATCCATTGGACAATTTCCTGTTTTCAGGCCAACCTTTAGAAATATATTGTGCTACTAGTTTTAAGTCATAATCTTTATCATAAGCTTTAGACCAAGATTCTTCTGTAATACAGGGACACAATTTAGTAGCATCAAGAGTGGCAACCACACATTCAACATCATCAATTTCCTCAAAATTTGATGAATCATCAAGTGCCATGCGAGATAAACAGTCAGCTCGAAAAATTTTACCTCCAGATATGTGTTTAATGTTAAAGTGAAACTCATGTAATTTCGACAACAGCCTGACAAGTCTTGACGAGGCTTTCCCTAAACCATCTCCATTAAGAAGCTGAGTGAGAGGCTTATGGTCAGTGAATAAATCTAATTCACGCCCCATATATAGTTCTTGAATTTTTCAATGGCCCATACGCAAGCCAATGACTCTCGCTCAATAGTGCTTTAGTGTGTTTCTGAATCTTTAAGTCTCCTGGAAGAAAAAGCAATTGTGTGTTCTTGCCCTGATACCCACTGTCCTAATACAGCACCTAAGCCAGTCAGACTAGCATCAACCATTAAAAAACATTTTGCAGAATCATGAAAGGGTTGTAAAGCAGGGGCATTAACAATCATGTTTTTAATTCGAACAAACGATGTGTCAACCTCATCTGACCATTCAAATTTTGAACCTTTGCGTAAAAGGGAACGGAGTGGTTCTACATTTAGGGCATAGCCTTTTACAAAACGGGCATAATACTCCGCCAAACCAAGAAAAGAGCGAAGGGCATCTTTGTCTTTAGGAGGGGAGGCATGAGAAATAGCCTCAATAAGAGAGGACTTGGATTTTATACCTTCAGAAGTCAATGTATGACCTAAGTAATCTAAAGATTGAGAACCAAATTTACATTTATCAGCTCTGACTGTCATGCCCGAGTCGTTGAGCTTACTCAACACAGAAGTCAGATGTGATAAATGAGATTCCCAATCAGGAGAAAAAACGAAAATGTCATCTTGATAGGCCTGCACGCCAGGCATGGATTGAAAAAGATGATCCATAATCTTTTGAAAGACACTGGCTGCAGAAGCCAGACCAAAAGGAAGTTTTAAGTATTTGAAAACTCCAAATGGGGTAATAAATGTGGTAAGATCTTGGGAAGCCTTGGTGAGAGGAACTTGATGGTATGCCGAACGTAAATCAATTAAAGAAAAATATTTTGCCCCGCCCAATTTGGCAAGAAGGTCTTGAATTTTGGGGAGGGGGTGGCAGTCAACTAAAATATTTGTATTTATTGTGCGTAAATCGGCACATAGCCTGACCTCGCCAGGCTATGTGCCGATACGTACGATAACGATAGGCGAAACCCATTCAGATGAATCTGAAGATGCAATAATGCCATCATTTTTAAGAGAAGAGAGAACAGATTTAAGTTCATCCCTCGCGCTGATGGGAACTGGCCGAACTTTATGAACCATGGGTTGAGCACATGTTTTCAATTTGATTTCATGTTGAAAACCTTTTACAGTACCTGGTTGATTAGAAAAAACTTTTGGAAATGTATCTACAATTTGTTTAATATCAGACTCGTGATCATTGACAACGAGACATTCAGACACAAAAGATGGAGCAGGAGAATAATCCTCAGGAGGATCACCAACTCTTATCGGATTATCAGAACCAGGCACCAAATACAGACCCATCTTGGCGAGATCTTGCCACCCAACTATATTGCGACCTTTGACAGCCACATAAATCTTAGTAACAATTGATCTCCCCAAGCATTCTAATCTGTAGTTGAAATACCCAAGCATGATAATGTTGGATTCACCGAATGCTTTGGGACTGACATCCGATTCAATCAAAGAAATGGAGTTGTTCCATTTCTCATGAAACACTATGTCAGACAAAATAGTTATTGGAGATCCAGAATCTGCCATTACTAGAATTTCTATATCACCAAAAAGTGCTGTACAGAATGGACCTTTAACTAATTTAGGTGCATGGATATAATTGCACTGAATAGAAACAACCATGTCTTGAAATTCATCTATGCAAT
Source organism: Lissotriton helveticus (assembly GCF_964261635.1). Lineage (NCBI taxonomy): Eukaryota > Metazoa > Chordata > Amphibia > Caudata > Salamandridae > Lissotriton > Lissotriton helveticus. Next base: position 265,776,727 of record NC_136058.1, read on the forward strand.
CATCAATTTCAGGACATTCAATGTTGTTAATAGAAGGCCTGAGAGGTTTTTTAACAGATCGACACAGACCCTGAAAATGTCCTAATTATTTGCACAAAACACATCTTTTGCCAAGTGCCGGACAAGTGGGACTGTGACCAAGATGAGATTTTGAACCGCACCTGTAACAAAAGGGGTTAGGTCTCCTGGGCATTTGCTTAAAAGATCTGTTTACATTAACAGCATTAACAGAATTGGAATTATCATGAGATGCTGATTGAAAAGGAATGCAAGGTTGGTCTTTTTGAAGAGCGTTAGATGTTGTAATAGATCTCTCAATGCTCTTTGCAATGTCAATGGTTTCTTGAAGCGTTGTTTTTTTACAACTCAATAAGCGTTGCTGAATTTTCTTTGAATAGCAAGAAAAAACAAATTGATCCCGGATATATATGTCAGCATTTGATTCAAACTCGCATGTTGAAGCCAAAATCCTCAATTGAGCAATATATTCCTAAATGGATTCGTCTTCACGCTGTTTCCTTTTAAAGAAATTATGTCTTTCCAGCATCTCATTAGGTTCTTCACCATAATGCCTTGCAAGGCGAGACAATGCTTCTTTATATTCATCCCAATGATCACCTGCACCACCAGTGGGAATTGGAGATCTTGGTAGATTTTCAAAAACATTCTGTGCAGCAACTCCTAAACAGCCATATAATATGGCAACTTTTCTTTCAGGGGTAAATTTTACAGCGTCAATTGCCACAATATGATTGGCAAAGGCTCTAACCCATTGACGCCATGGAATGGCTGGTTTGCCAGGAAGCTGAAGAAAAGGTGGAGGTTGTGCAAACTGCTGTGAAGAAGCCATTAATAATCAAGTTGATTCTTCAGATTGAGAATATCAGAAAAGTAAATGTTAAATAAACAATTTAAATAGCAACAATAATGCGTAAGACTGTATGACAGTTTTAAAGAAGTCACATGTATGTGCAGAATAAACTGTGTGAGTTAAACGGAGCTGACGTCTTTGAAGACAAGCGAGAAACACTCTAAACTGCGTAGGTTGCTGGAATTGTGTGCAAAGAGAATTCTAGTCTGCGCAGACTGGGTACTCACGGCCTTGGTGACGATGCCTGCTTGGAACTCTGGGAGCGATGTTGGTCCGTTTAGTATGTCGATTATAAAATATTCGACATGTCCGCTGGAATTGGGAAAGTTGAGACTTAAGAGGTGTCTTGTGACTCCCAAGAGTGAAGATGAAGCAGGCTGTCATTCGTGGAGCAGGCAGGGAATGAGGGTTTGCCGAGGATCTTTCCGGTGGGTGTCTTGAGGAGATTCTGGACCCGCTGTCGCCAAATGTTGTATGAAGGACGAGGTCAAGAAACAGGTAACTTGTTGGTAGTCTTCTTTATTAAAGGATAATGTAGACACCCACGGAGAACGCCGCCGCTCAACTCCAGGACTCCAGGCAACTGACTTTCGTTGTCTAGAGTACTGGAATCGAACGGAGCGACAAGAACACAGAACCCCATTAAAAGAATACAAAAGAGATGTGTCCTCGTGCTGAGTACAGCACGAGAGCACAACAACAATATATTACAGCAGGTCAAAGGCTTTCCGACTTACATCGTTGGTTTCAAACCCGACAACCTTATTATAATGAAGGCTGTCGGATTCGAAACTGCCCAATCAAACCGACTGGCTTCCGACGGACTGAAGGAACCCATCAGCCAGTCGGAGGCCACTCATAATGCCCTTTGAATGGTGTTTACACCATGGAACTATGATTTTGGTTTCCGACAGGCTTTTTATGATGGGCTTTCTGACACGAAAAGACTGTCGGAAAGCAACTTTGGGGGGACCCTAGCAGGGCCCCCTTGCCACAGAGGCCTCTGGTGGGAAGCGTCTGGTTGGAGGCCTGAACGGGCACCATGCACCCTTGTTAATCCTTGCACTGCATGGCAGGCACTGTCCGTTGGAGGCCTGAGGGGCACAAGAGCCCCCTTGTTAATCTCTGCACCGCGTGGCAGGCACCGTGCAAGGATTAAGAAAAACACCCATTTCTCTATGGGAGCTTGTGCTACGGCTGGTTTGCAGAGTGTGTGACCGCACCATGTGCGGTCGCATCCTAATAATGCAGTCGGGCCATCCAACCGGAGGTCTCTCGGTCCAGATTTTGCGATGTCGTCCGCCCGACATCGTAACAAGGGCCATAGTATGACTCCTGTCATTAGTCTTACCCAACGAGGCTGGCTGTTAAGTGAGACAGAGGCCTACACCACAAAACACACCATGCTCGGACACCAATACTTACGGAGACACACTTACTGGCTTCATGCAACCTGTTCTATGTGGGCAGGCCATGGCTGAGCAACCTACCTAATATTGTATTGTATTGTTTTGTAATTGCATTTATATAGCGCTTACTAACCCTGACGAGGCGTTGAAGCGCTTTTTCGGTGAGTAGCATGCTACTCCGGAAACCATAGTAATTAATTCAATAGGAGCCAGCACAAGAACAGCAGCATCCATTCCCTGAGAGCATCACTGAGCCAGTCACCCCAGATTGGCTGCTGATAACCAGCCCTAGAGGGTGTTGGCAGGAAAACAGATCAAAATATTGCTCCTGCCCGGAGGGAGCAACATTTGTAGCATCTCCCTGCAGGTAGGAGCAGTGCCGGCTCCGCAGCATGAGGGGTGCCGGCGGGCGGTGGGGGTCAAATAAGTGTATGATGGGTTCCCTAGGTGGGCACTAGAGCACCAACCTTTAATAGTGCAGGCCCTGTGGGATGGGGTCTCTGGGGTCAGTAAAGGCTCGGGGACTGGGGCCTAAGTCCCCTTTAATTTTAGTAGTGGCTCCGGGGGAATGGAGTTCCCAGATCTAACAAGGCTTGTGGAGGGGGGGCATTAAATATATAGATAGATAGATAGATATAGTTATAAGTATCAGTTATTACAATGAAAAATGCATAGTAAAGTGCAACTATGTAATACAACGCATGGCATGCATTGTACAGAGAGGTGTGGAAAATGCATGTGTAGTAACAATTGGTATTCATCTCTCATCTCCCCAAGATTTTCACAGATCATGGTTTCAGTCAGTAGAACACAAACAAATTAAAAAATAAAATATGAATTGGCTTTGGTACTGAGGAAAGGCAACTACTATAGGCTTTGCCGAGTTTCATCACCTCGCAGACATGGTCATAAATCACGCCTTTATGCCATATAAGGTGCAGAGTAACTCGAGGGTATAGTTAAGGCCATGCCCTACTGGTTTTGCTGACAGGCATATTATACAATGTATAGTCAAACAACCAGGACTGTTTGCACTACCAACCACAATGCCTTGGCTTTAGGCAATGTCATGCAGGTATTGTGGTAGGAAGTACAGCAAGCTGGGCACAGCTGCTTACCCATGCCATGTGAACTCTACCCGCAAGTCTTGGGCAAGTACCATAGACAGGTGACCTGGCCAAAGGGCCTACCCACAGACTATGCCTTGTGCATGGATCCAATAGGCCATGACTACAGACAATGTTGTGCAGGTATGTCAGGCTTTACTACAGCTCATGGTGGTGTCCCATGTCCATAGAACAAGGCAGTAGACCATTCATTTTGAGTAGTGAAAACAGCACTTTGAAGGCTGTGTAACATAGCTAAAAGCCATTTCCCAGGTGCAGTTGTTACAGGGAATGGCTGCAGTTTATGCCTATAATGCAGTTACTGAAGGCAGAGGTCCTCCACAAGGCACTGGTATACACAGTACCCACACATCATTCATAAAGACGATAATGTGTGGATCCTGTGGGCAGTAGCACTGAGTGCAGTAATCCATGCAGAAACCCGAAATCCAATACCTGCCACCAAACAGGTGACCCCCTGGCCATCCAAGTCACCTTCCTGAGAAAGTGAATATGTTGAGGACCCCAAACAGTAGAAATCTAGTGCATCAGTGGAGCACTGCTGCCCTGTCTGTCTAGACCTGCCTTATGCAAATCAGTAATGGTCCTGCAATTCAGGGGAACAGTCCATGATGAACTCTCAGTCAAGGCCCCTTCACGAGGAAACACATGCAACCCCAGACTGGTTTTGGCCTTATTAGGTGGTGAGGTAAAGATTAAATCATGTCGCACAGCAAGCAAGGGTCCCACGTACCAACAATGGTCAAAGGTTTACTTTACCCAAATTTCTCAAAGGAGAAAGAGACACACGTCTGCAAGAACACATGTAGGACATTATGATCCACACACCCAAACTGTCTGTGGTCAACTGGATTGAATTTGTACTAATTTCAAATTATGTCACATTTGAAGATAACATGTACCTTTAAATAATAAGAACTGTAGTGGGGACACAAATGGTACCACAGCATGCAAATCAAGAATAAACTGGAAACGAAGAATTGCTCCATTTACCATTGCCAACACTTTACATATCTTCACTAAAATCAACGCAATGTCCTTTATTTGGATTTCTGGATTACAGAGAATCTCAGATCAGTGCTGAGAAAGCTTCAATGCATTTAGTCCAGACTTCATATTCAAACCAACCTTGTTCTCCCTGAATGTGCACACTTTCTGCACGAAAAATTATGACTTTATTTACAGTCATTTACAAACATTTCATATGATACATTTAAATAGCCTTAGATACATCACCTGTCAAACCAATATGAACATTTAAGACAGTGAGTTCAGACTTCGTATAACACAGGCACCGACACAGGAATGTGAATAGTCACATAGTGGACAGAACTGTGAGATGCTTAGGCTAATGTCTCTCTGATTGCCACAGAGACCCACTACGAGAATTAATTTGCAAGATTGGTAGTTAATCACAGCCAATTCTCCAGGAACATAAAAGACTGAAAGAAATCCACCCAAAAACTGTTCTGCTAACATCCAACAAATCTCAACAAAAAGATGGCAAGAAGGTAATGCCCAACCATGCCAGAGATTCTGGTATACAATGGAAGACTTCGGTCATGCAACACATTGCACACAGCAGATATGATCCATAGACCAAACACAAATCACCACTAGTGTGCTATGCTTTGGAGCTAGGCTGACAGTGCCACTTCATGGTACAGCAAGGCTCCTCATGTTTCAGTCCAGGGATTTATACCCACAGTATAGGCAACATCTAAAGATATGACTCAAATGGGGCCAATAATATTAGGGGTGGGTGTAACTCATGTAAATACATGTAACGTAATCATGTGGAATTGGCCAAAAATTCGGCGAGATTACGCTGAATTATGGATTTAGCACTAGCTTCTTTGCACAAAAATGCCCCCTTGCGTCTAAAATGGAAACTAAGGGTAGGATGTTCCCAAAATATGGGGCATATTAGCAAGGAACCTCGTTAAAATTATCGCCGTTTTATCGGCAGGAAACTGCCGATAAAACGGCGATAATGGGTTTGCTAATATGCGTTATAGAATTCCTATAGATTCTCAGGTTAGATGTGCTGCACATCTAACCTGGGATTCTATAGGAATTCTATAACGCATATTAGCAAGCCCATTATCGCCGTTTTATCAGCAGTTTCCTGCCGATAAAACGGCGATAATTTTAACGAGGTTCCTTGCTAATATGCCCCATACTTCCAGCATTTAGCTCTAGTTTCTTAGCATATAATGGACCCTCTCATCCAAAATGGACGCAAGCATGCATTTTGCGCCACGAAAATAACGCTAAACGCAATAGAACATAAACAGCTGCTTGCACTGGCTAAATGTGCTAAATACGTGTGAGGGCATCATTGTGTTATTATGGGTAATTCTCCATCAAGCAGCAGTGTCTCCTGTTGCTCCCCCTCCCCCACCAGCACCCTCAAAAATTTGAAAAATAAAATGTTCATAAAACAGGTTTAAACCCATTTTAATATCATTTTTTTTCAACGTGACTGTATGCCTGTCTTGGGGGTGGGACAGGTGGTGACAGTACTAGAGGGGGAGTGGTGAGCACTGTTATCGCAGGACGACCAAACCGTCATGCGCACTGAAGCTCTCTCCAACCAGAGCAGCGTTGTAAGGTTGGAGAGAGCAGGCACAGGCTTCCAGTCTATCTGGGAGCGCAAATTCACAGCGCTCAAGCCAGTCCTGGAACTGCTCTCATGAATGACAGCAGCTTCAGGATTGGCCGCAGGGCATTTTAGAAGAACCTGCCAGCAGTGGAGAACAGCAGAAGAGTGCAATGCTGGAGGGCAGCAGGTAAGTTCTTTTTTAGTTTTTTTTAGTTTTCTCAGTTGTAACCCATACATCCCCCGACCCCGCCCGCCCCGCCTCTTTTCCCTGACAAGAGCCACTCCTGCCATCAAGGAGTAACATGGAATTACGAAAATTACTCTGATTACTCTGGCGTAATTGAAATGCCGACCAGCCCTAAATCAAAATAGAACACCTTTCAGGTACAACATGCACTGATTAAACCTACCCATATATAGGTGATGAATGTCCTAATCACAAACATGCTGAATCTCTACGTGCATAGACTACATAAGGTGTATGTATGCTTTAATGTGTATTATTCTAATATGGCTGTTTATCTGAACCTACATACGAGTGCCTTACGACTTCCATACACATTAGTAAAACTGTGGATTTCAATGGAGCATTCACACTCGACCTTTTTTCCTACAGTGTAGATATTTTCACTCTGCCCATCTCCTCTTGCAAACCCTGGCGCAGATTCCTGCTGTATTCAAGTTACCTCGTAAATTAACCATTTTAGCGTGATCGATATATCTGTTTCATCAAGGACATTACATCACAAATAAACAATTTGTGCAGCACCTGGACCATCAAAGAACACGGATGGCAGCGTGACACAGAGCCTTAAATTGCACCCTTCACCAGCTATTTATCAGCACTAATCTCACTGTGTCATTTTATTTAGTTTGCCATCTGGCACTGTGAGACGTGTGAAGAATGATAGCTGTTGCCATGCGAGCTGTGACGTCACTGCGCGACGTTCTGCTGCTGCAGCTGCAGAGAGAAGGGTTTGGGATGGGCGTAAAGTTTGACCTGGTTGGCATCCCCTGGGCGGGCTCCAATCCTGCCTGGCAACACTGCTGCCTTTTACTGAAATACTGGCGTCGTTTTCAAAGCCATGTTTTGCGTTTTTGAATTTTATTGGTGTGATGGAGTCTCAGTGTGTGAGTTTCAAAGCAGTCTATTCTTTTGAAGTTCCAACCTTGGCTGACTTTATATTTTTAATGCTGTTTATGTAAATGTGTCAAACTGATTCTTTCTATTAAAAATGTTCCCATCTGTGATGTTTTAATCGTGCAAATAAATTACGAATTCCGCGCTGTAAGTTTCCAGGCACCAACAATTGAAGCTGAATTTAAATGTGTAGCAAGCAGCCACAGAAAAGAACCCAGGCTCTTGAATTTCCTGGTGCCATTTTTGAGTCGATCACCCAGGCCAGGTTTTTTTCTACTTTGCGTTCTGGGACTTGTAGTACTGATTTTATAAAGGCATATATAGAACTGCAAGTCCCAGAAGGCAAAGCAAAAATCAGACTGAACGACCAATTCAGGGATATGCCTGGGAAACTTGATTAACACCACACTTAGGGAATCCTTTACACCATGTGCAATCTATTAAAATATGATATACATGATTGTAGTGCGGTTAGCACTCTAGTGGACGCACGCACGCATCCATGCATCCGCAGGCCAGGCGTGGCCTGCGGGGATCAATAAAAGGAAGGCGTGTGCTCGGACACGTCACTTCCGACTGGGACGAGTGTGTGGCTCACTGGCTGGCGCTGCGCGTCCCAACCCCTGCGCAAGCGGCCACCTGTGCCTGGCAAGGCCCACACACCCCCACACAACATTGGCGACGAGGGGAGGGGGCCCAACCCTCGCCCGTACGCCGTGCCCTGAGCGGAGCAGTCTGCTCACCCCCGCGGTGCATACCGCGTGTATCCTAGCGCACTGTCCTGTGTCCCGGGAGCCGGCGTGCTCTTTCCTGCATGCCCTTTGCCTGCTACGGGGCGCCGATCATCCGCCCTCGCTGCCCTGCCCTGGGGGAAGTGCCCTGCGAGTGTGCCTGCAGCCTACACCGGCGACCGCCGCTGAAGCTAAGCGGAGCGGTCCGACGAGGCACACGTGGTGCCGACTACCACGCATCTCGCGTGGTACGCGAGGACGCCGCCCTGGGCCTTTTCCCACGCATTTGGGGTGAGAAAACGACGGGAATCGCCAGAAGAAGGGCTATCCACTACCCTGCCTTGCTCCTACTGCACAAGTGGGCCTACTGCTGCCCCTGCTGTCGGTGCCTGCCTGATGGGAAGTCCCTAGTGCCACAGTAACCACCCCTCACCCACGGACCACGTGGCACACGACTCTGGACGACAAGTGGAGAGACACCCTGCCAAGGTACTTTCTTGCTGCAAACTGTGGGAGAGCTGGGGTGATTTGGAACTCTACTGTAATAATCCCTGTGCACCGCCACCATGGGGGATGGAGACGCTGTGGTCCCCATCATCAACATCCCATTCCAGCATGCTGCTGCCGGGGTGCTGCCGCCATTCAGTGAGGCGAGCGATCCGCCTACTGCCTCGCCCCGCTGGAAAATCTGGCTAGAGAGGCTCGAGAACTACTTTGTAGTCACAAGGGAGACGGATGACGCGGTGAAACGATCGCTGCTTCTCCACTACGCTGGGGACGAGGTCTTCAGGCTCTTCAAACACCTGCCTATCCCGACGGGGGCGACCACGTATGCTGACGCTGTCACCGCCCTGAACAACCACTTTGACCCTCAACTAAATGTAGACTTCGAGGTCTTCAAGCTAGGGCAAGCCCGCCAGCGTGAGGGTGAGTCCATGGACCAATTCTACACCCGAGTCCGGGAGCTGGCTAGCTCCACGGACGAAGACCAGCCAAAGGCCATACGACGCCAGCTAATACAAGGGTGCCGAGATAAGACTTTGAGGGGCCACATCTTGAGAAAACCAGGAATATCGCTGGAAAACATCCTCATTCTGGCTAGATCACACGAACTCTCTGATGCCAGGGCAACAGCCATGGAGCAGGCTCTACACAAAACTCCCGCCAAAACAGAAACCGTCAAGGCTGAGCGTGCTGACGCAGTACGCCCACGACCACGTGGCCAAGGGAAAAAGGGATTCCGAAGAGACGCACCGCAAAGCCGCTGCGGATACTGCGGACATGAACCACATGCAGCTAAAGACTGCCCAGCCCAAGGGCAAACCTGCGGGAACTGCGGAATTCCCAACCACTTTGCGTCAGTCTGCCGCCGGAAGAGCCAACCCCGGAATGCCAAGAAGTCATGGACACCTACCAAAGCTGTCCGCCAACTATCACTCACCGATCCACCCCCAGAGAGAACGGACAAGTTCCTGCCAACGACCTATGATGAGTCGGATTCGGAAGACGAAGAGGTGTATGTAATCTCTTTTGCCAGAGAACTCAAACTCAGACGTCGACCACAGCCAACGTGTATTGTACAGGTGGGAGAGACCGAGGTAAAAGCAGTCATTGACACGGGCGCCACCGTCAATGTCATGGGACTGCAAGAATTTAACAAGCTACGCCCTCGTCCGGAGGTCCTGCGCTCCAAGACCAGAATATTCGCCTACGGAGCAGACACTCCCCTCCCTCTGAAGGGAAAAATCGTAACACCCATACGAGCTGACGAGAATGAAGTGACCGCAACGATACACATCATCGACCGGGAGGCCGACACATTGCTGAGCAGCCACACGGCGGAGGACTTGAAGTTGATCGCCTTCGCTAACCGCATCCGGAACCACCAGGTGGAGGAACTACTGGAGCGCTTCCCTGAACTGTTCAAGGGCCTGGGGTGCATCAAATGTGATCCGATAAAGCTCCACATCGACAAGTCCGTCATCCCTACAGCCCTACGCCATCGGCGAATACCATTCCACCTGCGGCCGCTAGTGGAAAAAGAACTCGAAAAACTAGAAAATATGGGGGTCATCGAGAAGGTAACGGGACCCACCCCCTGGGTCTCCCCCATGGTCATAGTCGAAAAACCCAAGCAACCGGGCGAGATCCGACTATGCATCGATATGAGGCTACCGAATACCGCAATCAGAAGGGAGAGGCACTTAACACCCACGATGGATGACATCATAGCTGATGTGAATGGATCGAGATGGTTCTCGAAAATCGACCTCAATGCGGGCTACCACCAACTGCCCCTCGCTGAAGAAAGTCGCTTCATCACAACATTCAGCACCCACCTTGGCCTCCGGCGGTACAAACGTCTCAACTTCGGTATATCTTCGGCAGCGGAGGTGTTCCAGAACACCATCAGGGAGCTACTGTCAGGACTGCCGGGGGTGATCAATGTAAGCGACGATATCCTCATCCATTCCGCCACTGCATCCGAACACTATAAACAGCTGCGAGATATGTTAAAAAGACTAAGTGCGCATGGAGCAACTCTCCATAAAGAAAAATGTCAATTTTTCCAATCATCGATCGAATTCTTTGGTTACGTGTTCAACCAGGAAGGGGTCCAAATTGATCCAAGGAAGTCAAAATCTATCAAAGACGCCTCAGCACCGAAATCTCCAACGGAGGTGAGGAGCTTCCTCGGGATGGCCACGTACTGTGGTCGCTTCATACCGGGACTGGCAACCCGCAGCGAGCCCCTCCGAGCTCTAACGAAGACGGATGCTACCTGGACGTGGGGCCCAAAGGAGCACGATGCCTTTCAGAGCATAAAAGACGCACTCCTTGAAAACGCAACACTCTCGTACTTTGACCCGGCCAAGCGGACCGAGGTCATCGTGGACGCAAGCCCAGTGGGTCTAGGAGCCGTCCTGACACAAGAACATGAACCAGGGAAATGGACGGCTCTGGCGTTTGCCAGCAAGGCGCTAACCCCGACCGAGACCAGATACGCACAGATAGAGCGAGAGGCCCTAGCCATCAAGTGGGCCTGCAGCCACTTTCACCTTTATCTACAGGGACAATCGTTTGTGATGGTCACAGATCATCAACCCTTAGTGCCGCTCTTCAAGGGCACTGCTCCCCATCCGCCGCCACGCATTGAGAGGTGGGTGATCCAGCTGCAAACATACGACATGGAAGTAGTATACAGACTGGGAGCCAAAAACCCAGCCGACTACCTATCGCGCCACCCAATACCCCAAGAGCCAGCAGCTGCTGATGGAGAGTGCGAAGAATATGTCCAGTGGGTAGCACTCACTTCCTGCCCCCAATGCATGACCATCGATGAGATCAAGGAGGCGACAGTGGACGATAATCCATACATGAGGTCACTGCAGGCAGTACAAGAAGGATCCTGGACCGACTACTTACACCCCCCCAACACTTGGACAGCATCGGATAAAGAAGCCCTCACGAAGTTTTGGCACATCCGTCACGAGCTCAGCGCCACGGAAGAGGGTGTACTGTTGAGAGGGACACGCCTAGTGATACCAAAACGCCTCAGACACCGAGCTACCCAGCTCGCACATGGGGGCCACCAGGGTGCCACGAAAATGAAGGCGCGCATGCGGGAGAAGGTGTGGTTCCCCGAACTGGAAAACACGGTGGAAGAGTATGTCAAGAATTGCATGTCCTGCCAGCTGACCAGCGATCCTGAAAGGCCGGTCCCCATAATCACTGAAGAAGCATGCACGACCCCGTGGTCAAAGGTCAGCGTCGACTTTGGAAGTTTCCCTGGAGAGGGCCACACCCTGGTAGTCATTGACTCGTACTCCAAATACCCCATTGTGGAAAGAGTGCCATCCACGGCATTTACACATGTGGGGCCAGCGTTAGAAAAAATTTTCTCCCTGTTTGGACTGCCTGGCGAGATCAAAAGTGACAATGGGCCACCATTCCAGGGAACGGAGTTTGCCACATTCTTGAAAACCAGAGGCATCGCTCACCGGCGCATCACTCCCCAGTGGCCACAAGCTAATGGAGAGGCAGAAAGATTCATGCGGACTCTCAACAAAATGTTCAGGATTGCAGTGGTAGAGGAAGCCGACCCGGAGCAAAGACTGCATGAGTTCTTGAGAGAATATCGAGGAACGCCCCACTGCACTACTCGGAAAAGCCCATGGTCCTTAATGTTTCAAGGTCAACGCAGAGACCTCCTCCCCACTTCCCCAGTACCGATACTGGTGAGGGACGACATGAGGGAGGTTCAAGAACGCCGGCGCAGGAACAACATGCGAGCGAGCCGCCGGCGCAGAGCGACACCAAAACAACTACACCGAGGAGATCAAGTTGTCATCAGAAACAGACGCCCAGGAGGGAAATTTCAAACATACTATGAACCAGGCCCGTGGACTGTAACCAACACGAAGGGGACTATGGTGACTGCCAGCAGGGAGGGAGAAGAAGTCTCGAGGAACACCTCATGGTTTAAGACGGTCCCTCTTAGCTCAAGCATGGACACCGAAGACACAGATGGAACCAACGAGCCACCACGGGCAGTGGCACAAGAAGAAGAGGGCAGCTCAGTACGAGTCACCCGAGAGCCGGAGCCAGAGCCGGGGGCGGGAGCATCAATCTTGGGCACCCCCACCCGGAATCCATCACGGGGGGGAGAACGAGGGCAAGGCCGCACCCCTCGATACAGTCTGAGGCCCAATCCCCGCCCAAGTCAAAGACTCAACGACTACGCCTGCCAGCTGAGACCCTGAAGCCGTCATCAAGAGGGACACGCAAGTACAGAGTGCCTGATTTCATTCAGTGTGACATTGTGAACAGTTTGGTTTGAGCATTTTCGAATTTTTGTATAGTTGGATAGAGATGTAGTGCGGTTAGCACTCTAGTGGACGCACGCACGCATCCATGCATCCGCAGGCCAGGCGTGGCCTGCGGGGATCAATAAAAGGAAGGCGTGTGCTCGGACACGTCACTTCCGACTGGGACGAGTGTGTGGCTCACTGGCTGGCGCTGCGCGTCCCAACCCCTGCGCAAGCGGCCACCTGTGCCTGGCAAGGCCCACACACCCCCACACAACAATGATTATCAAATATTTTTCCTATTTTCGCCCAATGTTAACTTTGCTGATATTACTGCTTTGTCTGACATCTCATAGTAGGGCTATACTGTGCACCAGTACCATCAGCTAAGAATGGAATGGAGAAAGGAGATTATCTACTACGTGTAACTTTGCCAAATGTATGGATGTGATGATTTATGACCAGCTGATGGTCAACAGCTAGCATATATAGCAAAAGTTGAACATTTATGAGGCATAGGAAACCCCACACTTGATGAAGTCATCAAATCTACCAAGGTCATTGAATAGTCTCATCGGTGTGTGAGGTACATGTTTAAGAAACCTCAGGAAAACCTGGATAGGTAGGTATGCTGTGTGGTCACTAAACAAGGAAAGACAGGGTTGAACAAGCTCAGTAAAAACTTAAGAAAAAATATCTTGTTTCAGATGCAGCAGTTTGTCACAAATTGCTTAGTTCAAAAACTGCTCAGCCTTAGGCAAGGAATCTAATAGCGGTGGACGTGCAAGGCGTTTTAATCAAGTGTGCAAGGAAGGCCATCACATAAAAAGACCTTGAGTAGCACAGATTTAATCTGACATGCATTATAAGAAACAGGAAACAGCAGACCTTGAGCAAGGATCCATTGGTCCAAGAGGTGATAGACAAGCACAGACAACAGGTTGATAAACCTCCGGTCTGCACGTTGAATGTGTTTGCAATTGAATTGGAGGTTATGGTGGACTCTGGGTCACAGTAAGCTATAATCACCGCAAGAAATTTATTCTGAAGTTTGCATCTATAGTTGGAACATTGATAAAACCAGATATAAGATCTGGGGCTTTAATGGGAGATCAGTTGAGTTCAGTGAATTTTTCTGAGAGTTCAGTGGATTCTTCTGAGTCACTGCCCAATTTAAGGGCAGAAGTGTTGATACTAACATCAACAATCTATGTGACTCTCAAGGGTGTTTGTGTCCTTGGATGGAAGGACCAAAGACTGCTACAAATTGTTTTAAACTTTAATGCATCTGATCCAGTGTTGGCTATCCAGGAGGATGATAATGCTGTTATTACTATTGGGAATCTCCCTAAAACTATCAGTGAAGAACTTGGAAAACTGTTGGTATTCAAACCCACATTAAATTGAAAGATGGACATTTACAAGTGAGGCAGAAGTTGAGGGGAGTTCCTTTATGTGTAAGAAAGGAAATGCAAAATCTGTTGCATGATCGCCTGATCAAGGAATAATAGAAAAAACATTCATCTGAATGGTGTAAGGAACATTCTGAAGAGAAAAAAAAATGTGACCCTACTTTTATGTGTTGACTTAAATGCCTTTTCGAAAAATGTGGTATTTGTTGAGGGAGTACTAGCCTTCCTCAAGCAACAACCACAATCTTTGTCAGAGTGAACCACCAAAGTCACTTAATTAACCTGTGCTTAACCCTCTGGTAACTTGGGCAAAAGCAGTCGGGATTAAACAAGATTCAATGTATTAAGTATTTATGCAGCTCACAGATAGTAATAAAGTGAAAGCACTGCTAAAGAAAAATCACACACCATTTTTGAAACATAGAGTACATTTCAATAAATAAAATGAGACCAAAACAACAAAAATCCAATCAGTGCAGCCAGAGATATGCAAGATTTTAGATACATATAGGCCACAAAGTACCACTCGCGTTTATCTGGTTATGCTAGATGGAGAAAAAGCCACAAGTTCTAGCCAACCATGATGGAACACAACCAGGTACAGGGGCAAGGTGAGTATCGCTTAAAAAGTTCCCTTTTCAAAGTCTGGTGCAAATAATCCAGTTTGCGTGGATCAGGGAAAGTGTCACAGATGGTCGTCGCTGTATCGTGAAGGGCTAGCCAGGCATCGCAGATGGTCACCACTGTAGCACAAACATCCTCTCAGGCATCACAGGTGCTCATTACTGCAGCTTCACGTTGGCAGTCACCGCAGACTGTCGATGCAGTCAAGTGAATTGGATATCTTGTGTTCCTTGTTAGCGCTGGTGGTCGCTGCAGTGAAAAGAGTCGGATACACCAGAGTTACACTCTGGCGATCATCACGGGTGGTGAGATCTTTGCTCGAAACAAACGTCGATTCGCAGTCACAAAGAGCCCACAACTTTCAGTATTTCTCTTTTTCTTCACAGGATGAGCTCAACTGATGCCAGCCAATGGTCCAGTACCTGAGGTGGCACCTCCAGAGGACCAGGAACTCACTCTAGCAGAGGCCAGGCAGGTCCTGTGAAGGTCAGCTGGGCAGTTGTAGGTAGCTTGTTGTGTTCCTGTAACTCAGAACAGAAGGTCAGCCATCTTACCCTTGGACTCACTCTGCCTGGGATGAAGGGAACATGTCCATTCTTCCTTTTCAGAAAGCATGCAGGCCTCAAGCAGCAGGATAGTTCTCTGGCAGCAGGTCAGTCCTTCTTCTGTAATTTCCACAGGTCCAGAAGTGTATTGAAGAGTTGGTCTGAGAGTCCAATATTTATTCCTGGTACCAGGTTTAAAGTAGGAGAAACTTCTAGACTTCCACCCCACCCCTCCCACCCCACATCTGGTTCTGGAATGTCCTTCCCCTCCCTGGTCTCAAGATGTCTGGGGTGACAAAAGGCTTGTGTGAAGTTCTTTGTAGGTGCAGGAGGCAACCCCTATTGAAGTGGAAGTATGGTAGGTGACAACTTTTCCCCCACCCATCCTGTCAGGAGGCGCAGCTTGCCAGCACCCAGCCACCCTTTGTGACACTGTCTGGGGAGAATACACAAAGGCCTACTGCCAACTATACCTAGTCAAGTGACCCAGGACACAGACTGCAGGCACCAAATAATGAGGACAAGGAATGGCAACCTTCTAAAAGTGGTAGTTTTAGAAATTTGAATTAGAACTTGACTTTACCATGAAAGAGGATTTTAAAGAACCATTCTTTAGGGAACAAACATAACATTTCTACCTGTTCCCAGGCAAATGTTATCACTTATTAAATGTAATAAGGTAACCAAATGTTATCCTATGACAAAGGTATGCTTTGCAGCAGAGGAGAAAAACGAATTTAAGATGTTTTCACTACCAGGGCACGTAAAACTCAATAGTACATGTCCAACTTTTTAAATAAAATGCACCCTGCCCTATGGGCTCTTTTGGGCCTACCCTGGGGCGGCTTATATGCATTTAAAAAGAAAGTTTAGGTCAGCCAAACAATTTGCTAGGTCAAAATGGCAATTTAAAACTGCACTCAGGCTGCAATGGCTGGCCTGAGACATGTTTTAAAAGGCTACTTAAGAGAGTGGCACAACAAGGTCTGCAGGCTCATTAGTAGTTTTTAATTTACATGCCCTGGGTACAAGTAGTACCAGGTTACTAGAGACTTATAAGTAAATTAAATGTGCCAAATGGGTGTGAGCCAATTTGACTATGTTTAAAGGAGTGAGCAAAAGCGCTTTAGTACTGATTAGCAGGTAAGTATGTAAAGGGCACAGAGTCCTAAAAGCCAATGAAAATGAGTTCAGAAAATAGGAGTGAAGGGAAAAGTTTTCGGGATGACCCTGCAGAGAGGGCCAAGTCCAACAGCCCTCAATGCAAACATCTTCACCAACAGGCATC
Organism: Lissotriton helveticus; assembly: GCF_964261635.1. Taxonomy (NCBI): domain Eukaryota; kingdom Metazoa; phylum Chordata; class Amphibia; order Caudata; family Salamandridae; genus Lissotriton; species Lissotriton helveticus. The sequence continues at coordinate 265,793,288 of NC_136058.1, forward strand.
CGTTACCTAACGTGAATGAGCTAATTTCAATTATCAATGGGGCTACAGTATTTTCTAATCTGGATTTATGACAAGCCTACCATCAAACCGAATTAACTGAGAAATCGAGACCATTAACTGCATTCATCCCTCGGCTTGGTATGTTTCAGTATAAGAGAATGCCATTCGGCCTAGCCTCTGCCTCATCCGTTTTCTAGAGAGCCATGTATCATATTTTCAAGGACCTGGAGTACTTCCAGGATGGCATTCTGGTCTTTTCAATGGCTACACAGCAACATCTTGAGAATTTACGTGTGGTTTGCTCGCAATTGGCTTAACATTTTCACCTGCCAAGTGCAAGTTGATTAATGACCAAGTGGAGTTTCTGGGTCACAAGCTTACAGCAGACAGAGTTGTACCCAAGAAGTCCTTACAGTCTACTGTCAATCAAGCTCAATGCCCAACTTCCAAGGATTAATTACTATAATTTTGTGGATTTTGCCAATATTATTCATGCTTCTTCTAACATTTTGCTACAGTCTTGGAAGCCTTGAGACATTAACTATGAAAGAATCAGATATATGTGTGAGGAAAGGACCAAGAACCATCTTTCAACTTGATAAAGCAAAACATAACTAATGCGACCATTCACAGTTGGAAAAGAATGCACCATAACTGTGGACACCAGTGCATATGGACGAGGGGCTGTTCTGTCTCAGCAACCAGGACACAATCAATGACACTATGCTGTCATTGAGTGGGATCAGCTGGATTGCATGGGACATTAAACCATTTAGGCATTTTATTTGGGGAAGCACGTTCAAGTTTCAGATGGACTACAAACTCCTTGTTTATATATTATGCCCATGTGATGGGTTGAATTCTACAGCACGAATTTCCATATTAAGTTTGAAAATGCAAAAATATTGCTTTACAGTGTTGCATGCCCTAGGCAAAAGCAACAAGTGGACAGATTTTTTGTCACGGTCCCCTTGACAGGAGTTTCGTTGTGGTGAGTAGAGTGAGGAGGATGAACTGGATGTGGCTGCAAATGTGGGTGAAGTCTGTACCTTGCAAAATGTGCTGTTAACTGAAGAGATGTGGTTCTGTGAGGACGCCAACGATGAGACTTTGTGCAAGGCACAGGAAGACACTTATTCAGGTAGGACAGCAGTTATGCAGTTGCATGGTGAACTACACTCTTTTCCTCCGGTTATAGGTGAATTACGCGTAACTAATGACATACTATTTACAAATGACAAATGTGTCCCATTTATAAAACATAAAGAAAATTTCAATGAAGGCCTGCCACCAAGGTCACATGGGAATGCCAGCCGTGAAAAACATGTTGAAAGCAATATTTTGGTGGCCTGGTATCGACAGTGAAGCGGACCAGTATGTTCCAAATTGTGTAAAATGTTCCAATCGTGATGCATAAGGTTCCTTGGCCACAGCTACCATGGCAAAAACTAGCCTTTGACATTGCAGGTGCGTACTTAAGATTGGCAGGCACTATGCAGGATGCCATTGTCATTGTAGATTATTTTTCTGAGTGGCCTGAAATCATGTTTGTTGAAAGGCTCACTACAGAAAAAGTTATACATTTTCTGAAAGAGAAATTCAGCAGAGAAGGTTTCCCAGAAACCATTGTTACCAACAATGGCATATAATTACCTCCAGGGAAATTACATGTTTCTCTGATTCGCATAATATCAAATACACATTGCACAGCAGTGTACCACCTGCAAACTAACGGATTGGTTGAGAGATTTAAACATTATCTTAAATATAACATGTAACATGGGCTTGCAAAACAAGATGTCTCCTCAAAACCGTATAAGGAAAAGATTGTGGGCTTTCTGCATAAATACACACTTCACTACTGGATACTGTCCATTTCAGTTGCTAAGAGGAAGACTCCCTTCATCCAACATATCCCCCATGATGGTTGCTTAAAAGCTGCCCACCAAACAGAGTTTGAGTGTTATGTTATGTTATGTTATTTGTTTTTTGTACCGCGCACAGCTGCCCCAGCAAAGGGGCGTCCTGGCGCCTTGATGTGATGATGTGGATTATGAACGTGGCAGGGGAAATGTATCAAGGAAACAGGCCTTAACCTAGAAAAGATATGATCTTATTCACAGGGTCTAACCACATGATATTTCTGGTGGGGAGGGGGAAGGGGGTGTGTGAGGAGTGGCATCAGGTTGCCTGTGAAAGTGGAAAAGGGTAAATCTTGGTTTTCTAAGACAACTAAGGTAGTAAAACTAAATAAAAGAAGTGTCATTTCAAAGGATGGCATCAGAAATTTTCCCAAATGTGTAAAAGAAAGTTGGTGTCCTAATGAGGAGTATGATGCAAAGGATGATGATCAATCTTTCTCCCATGACTTTGAGTTGCCTGTGTCGCTCATGCACTGTTCCAGTTCTACCGATAACATTGACACAATAATTAGATCACAGCTCATTGAGAGTCATGCTGGCCCTATTCCTTTATAAACTACTGAAGTGGAAGGATCCATTGTTAATAGTGACAAAGTGTCAACCAGGTCAAGAACACTTTCATGGAGGGTTCTCTAGGAATAAACTGTTTTTGTGTTCCTTTAAGGTGAACAATGTGTTATATTGAAATGCTACAGACCGCTCATTTTATTGCTGTTTACTTTAATATCTTCGCATTTTTTAGAAATTCATTATAATGTTCATTGTTCGCAGTTAAGTGCTTCCCGTTTGGGATGGAGAGATGGTACATTCCATGGAAAGTTGAGAGTGGGTGGGCAGTTGGTGTGAGGGAATCGGGATTGGGGATAAGGAGGCTGAGCTGGATCTATGTCAAATAATTTTTTCATGTTACTTACCTCTCTTTCCTTGCGTTGGTACACAAAATTATTCTTTTTAGAATCTATAGCTCAAATGAAGAGTTTGAATGGGTCTGAGATGGACTCAATGTCTTGTTGATCTGGCTAATTGCTTTGCACCACTGACTGTGAGGAGCCAGGATGTCCAGAGCAGTCGTCCTTGTTCAACCTTTGACCCTGCTCGCAGGGCCTGCCCGCTCCACCCACCGCATGATGGCCCCCCGTGTGTCTCCAGGACCTCACCGCCGCTTCCACCTGTCTGACGCTGCTCCTGCGCCCTAAGTTTTCTGGGTTTTGCTGTTCTGTGCCCCTTGCGTTTGTTTGTGCCCACTGTTGTTCTGCCTGTATCTTGTTTCATTTTTTGCTCTGCCCGTGAATGTTTTCCCGCTTTGTGCCACCCCGCTCCCCGCCGCTACTCCCCGGCAGCCCGCCCCTTTTCCTTCTGTACCCGCTTCCCCGACGCCCATTCGCCGCCCTGCTCCCGCCTCCCAGCTGCTCCTTCCTTCCACTTCGCCATATATGGAGGAGACTGCGCGGATGCGCAACAGACGCGCACAGCGGACGCGCCAAAGGCAAGCCTGTCTGCGCCCGTCTGTGCCTGGACCGCACCCAGCGCCAGAACCCCTGGACCCCGCGCCCCCCACTACCCCAGACTGCACTACGACTCCTGCACCCTCCGCCCCCTCAACACCAGACGAGCCCACCCCTGCTACCGGGCCACCCCGAAACGCACCCAAGGACCCTTCACCTGCCGCAACTGCAGCTACACCAGCATCCAGCCCACAAAAACACCAGCCAAAGAACTCAACCACCTCTGCTGCATTCTCCTCAACACCGCTCCGCTCGCAAGCATGCCATCGAACTCTGGGACCTCCTAGACTCCACCGCCCCCGACGTCGCCTTCCTGACGGAGATCTGGCTGAACGCCACCTCGACACGAGATATCGCCATTGCCATCCCATAGGGCTACACGATCTCCCGCGGAGACCGCGACAACGGAGTAGGAGGGGGAATCGCGATCGTCCACAAAGACTACATCAGAATCTCAACTAACACCGACGACACCCACACCACTGCCGAGCACATGCACTTCCAGATTCACACCGACCCCAACACGACCCTCAGAGGAACTCTCATCTACAGACCTCCCGGACCCCGACCACAGTTCAGCGACACCATCGCCTACCTCATCAGCACCCACGCCCTCGCCTCCACGGACTACATCCTCCTCGGGGACCTGAACTTCCACCTCGAGAACAACAACAACGCCAACTCCACCACCCTGATCGACAACCTCGCCAACCTCGGACTCAAACAGCTCGTGACGACACCCACCCACGCCGCCAGACACACACTGGGCCCCATCTTCTCTGCAAGCCCCCACGTCTCCTTCAACCACACCACCGAACCCCACTGGACCGACCACAGATGTGTCCACTTCACCTTCAGGAAACCCACCACACACCACCGCACCCAACAGCTGCCACGCCGCTGCTGGGGCAAGGTCACCGAGGACCAACTGACAACCACCCTCGCCAGGAGACCACCCACTGACCCCACCGACCCAGACACCGCCGCGACCAACCTCACACAGTGGATCAACGACTGCGCCAACACCCTCGCCCCTCTCAAGATCTCCACAGCCAACCACACCAACAACAAAGCCACCTGGTTCACCGAAGACCTCCGGACCTCCAAACACACCTGTCGGAAGCTGGAAAAGAAATGGCTCCACGACCGAACACCAGACAGCCACACAGCCCTTAAGAGCACCACCCGCAGACACCACCAACTCATCAGGACCGCTAAGAGGACCGCCTTCAAGAACCGCCTAGACAACAACGTACACAACACCAAATAGCTCTTCAGCATCGTGAAAGAACTCTCCAACCCCAGCTCCAACATCAATGACATCCCACCATCACAAGACCTGTGCGACTCCCTGGCCACCTTCTTTCACCGCAAGATCACCGACATCCACGACAGCTTCACCCCGCACCCACCGCTGAGTTCACCGCCCCTGCGACTACCACCCGCACCAGCCGCCTGACCACTTGGTCTAGCATCAGTGACGAAGACACCATCAAAACCATGAACTCCATCCACTCCGGATCCCCATCGGACCCCTGCCCTCACCACGTCTTCAACAAGGCCAGCACCACCATCGCGCCCCACCTCCGGAAAACTGGAAGCATGCCGAGATCAACGCCCTTCTGAAGAAGCCCAAAGCGGACCCCAAGGACCTCAAGAACTTCCGGCCCATTTCCCTGCTCCCGTTCCCGGCGAAAGTAACAGAGAAGATCGTCAACAAACAGCTAACCCGCTACTTTGAAGACAACAATATCCTGGACCCCTCCCAATCCGGTTTTCGCAGCAACCACAGCACCGAGACCGTCCTCATCGCCGCCACTGACGACATCAGGACCTTGATTGACAAAGGAGAAACAGCCGCCCTCATTCTCCAGGACTTATAAGCAGCCTTGACACAGTCTGCCACCGCACCCTATCAACAGGCCTCCAGGACGTCGGCATTCAAGAGAAGGCCCTGGCCTGGACCACATCCTTCCTCTCCGGCAGAACCCAGAGCGTCCACCTCCCAACCTTTCGCTCAAGAACCACCGAGATCATCTGCGGCGTTCAACAGGGATCCTCCCTCAGCCCGACGCTGTTCAATATCTACATGGCTCCTCTCGCCCACGTCGCACGACAACATAACCTCAACATCATCCCCTACGGCGACGACACCCAGCTAATCATATCCCTCACCAAAGACCCCCACACCGCTAAAGCCAACCTCCACAGAGGAATGAGGGCCGTAGCCGACTGGATGAAGGACAGCATACTGAACCTGAACTCAGACAAGACGGAGGTCCTCATCCTCGGACCCACCCCATCAGCCTGGGACGACTTCTGGTGGCCCACATCACTAGGCACAGCCCCAGAACCCACGGACCACGCACGCAACCTGGGGGTCATCCTCGACTCCACCCTCTCCATGACCAGGCAAGTCAACGCCTTCTCCGCGTCCTGCTTCAACACCCTCCGAATGCTCTGCAGAATCTTAAAATGGATCCCTATCGACATGAGAAAGACCGTCACCCAGGCCCTCGTCACCAGTCGACTCGACTACGGGAACGCCCTCTACTCAGGAACAACAAACAAGCTCCTGAGACGACTACAACGAGTCCAGAACGCATCAGCTCGACAAATCCTTGACGTCCCCCGCCGCAGCCACATCACACCCCACCTGAGAGGCCTGCACTGGCTCCCCGTCAACAAGAGGATCACATTCAAGCTCCTCATCCACGCGCACAAAGCACTTCACAACACCGGACCTACCTACCTCAACAACCGACTCAGCTTCCACACCCCCACCCGAAGCCTCTGCTCAGCCAACCTCGCCCTCGCCACAGTCCCTCGTATCCGGAAAGCCACAGCCGGCGGAAGATCCTTCTCTTACCTCGCCGCCAAGACCTGGAACACTCTCCCAACCAACCTACGACAGACTCAGGACCTACTGGCCTTCAGAAGACTCCTCAAGACCTGGATCTCTGATCAGTAGCCCCCCACAGACTTGTGGGAGGTGGCTGTACAACATCTGGTGGATGTGGATTTAAAGAAACAAATGATCTGTGGGGTCCTTCTGCCCTTGTGGATACTGTGGGGCAGCTTTACAAGAAACTGACGTATCTGTAGAGATGTGTTAGTTTCCCTTCACCTTCTTGTGAAACCCTTGTGCCGCCATGGATACACCGTATTTACAAAACGGCGCAAGGATTGACAGATGCGTCAGAAATTCTGAAGCATCCGTTGGGGCAAAAATTGCAGGAGCCATGTCGCAAGCACCACGCAACTCCAGCAATGTATGGGGAGGCCTACACTTATTGTACTGTGTCACTTCTTACAACTGCTCCAAGCAGTAATAAGGTTTTGAAGCAGTGGCATCCTAGAAGTGGCGTAGTGAAATCTTGTGGATTTTACTGCGTCACTTCTACAAGGCTTTGCTGCGAACATTATACCTGATGCAGGTATAATGTCGCACAGGGCTTTACAAGGTGACACATCTCCCTAGATGCGTCACGTTGTAAAAGGGCCGCAATGTGGTGCATTGTTGATGCCGCAGCTGCGTCACAAAATGTGACGCAACGGAGGTGCAAATGTGATACAAGGGGCTTGTAAATTTGCCCATGTGTCTAGTGCGCAGGGTGCAGAACCAGGTTGTGCCTGAGGTAGTGAGCAGAAACCATTCTGTGTCATTGCTGTCTGCTGTTTGACATGTGACAGAACCACAGAAATGTTGACATTACAAATGTGAGTGCAAGTTGAGGGTCTTGTTGGAAGAGGCAGTGACTACTGCGTAACAGATGGAGGTCTCACAGGGTACAGCTTTCTTTGCTTATTGGTGACCCTTGCATTGGGTCATTGTGGATGCAGGGGCATAGCTGGTTTGAAGGCGTCTCATCACTAGCAGCCTGATTCATCAATCTCCCGTTTTGCGAGCCCCTAATAGCGATTCATAACGAATCGCTATTAAGGACTTGCAAAACGGGATTCATGTAGGAATTGCATAAAGAAATGCGATTCCTACACATTCCTTATTTGCGATTAGCAAATTGCTAATCGCAAATAAGGAATAACTCCCCATTCATTCCTATGGGCCAAAAGGCCCATAGGAATGAATGGGGAGTATTCCTTTTTTGCGATTAGCAATTAGCTAATCGCAAATAAGATAGCGATTTAAAGGGTGCCAGGGGTGTCCAAAGGACACCCTGTATCACCCCTTAAATGCAAATTGAAACAGGTGTTGCGCACACACATGTCCAAAGGACATGTGTGTGTGCAACATGCAACTTAGAAAAATGCTTTTAAAAGCATTTTTCAGTTTTCGCTATTTACCATGAGGTTTGACCTCGCGGTAAATAGCGGGCCGAAATTGCGAATTCGCAATTTTTAAATGGATGATGAATTGCATTTAAGGAATCTCAAATAGAGATTCCTTAAATGTAATTTCTCGCAAAATAGCGAAATCGCTATTACCGATTTTTGCATTTGGGATGATGAATCCCAAATGCAAAAATAGCGCTCGCAAAGGGCCAGATTCTCAGAATCTGGCCCTTTGCGAGCCGATTTCGGTTTGATGAATGAGCCTGCAAGTCTCTTTGCTGCAAGTGAGTCCACATAACTAGCACCACTAGTGGTGATGCCTGCCTGAATCAAAGTAGGTTGGGTTTGATGGCATTCAAAAAGAAGAACGAGGAGGAGTTCTTCAGGCTGTGTGCTTACTGAGCAGAAGGGACCCAATGCGAGAGCCCTACCTCTACAGTAGATCCTGGGGTAAGAGCTCGCAAATATTGCTCTGCTTGAATAATGCTCAGAACACTGACGTCTATGGGAAGACCAACATTACTGAGGCACCGAAGAACGCAGAGGAGAAACAAGAGGGTTTTATGTAACAGGATCTTGAAGGATCTTGAAGGATCTTGAAGGCAGAGTAGGTGTTGACTAGCTTAAATGCCAAAAATAGAGTGACTAAATCCTCATGGTTGAGGGATCATATCAGCTTTGAAAGACTCGAAAAACGTTAAGAACGTGCAAATATACTGAATTGTGAACATGTCTCTGATGTATTCGATTTTGGACAATTTGAAAAGTGGATCCCAGCTCAGGGTGTTTGGTGTACCCTAATGAATTGGAACTGCATCTTCAGTGTAGTGGTGGTGAAAATGCTGGGCGATATGTTAGAGTCTTGGTAGGAGACTGAATTACATTGAATGCCTAAAACATACAAGTTTCCCCTGAGGAATTGATGGGGCTGAGATGGTGTCTTCAATTCTAATGAGCACAAGTAAGGGTGGTACTAGAAGCAGTGCACAGTTGTGATGTTGTAAAGCCGTTGCCTCTAGCTACATTTGTGTCAATAGCTAGGAAAGTGTACTGATGCAAATCGAGAAAGGACTGAATGCTAAGAATGTGGAGGCATCAATTATTTATTTAGTGAACCTGAAAGGGAATTTCCAAGGGCAAAATATGTTTTCTACAGGCTGAAATAGCCAGGACTTTTCTAAATGGGATGGATGAGGTTGAAGGATGATAAGTGGGCTAGGATCAATCTTCGTTCTTTTGCTCCTTCTGGAAATTGATTGAGGGTTGTTTATCTACTCCAATGGGAATGGGAACAAATCTCATTGAGGAAGCAGGACGTGCAGAGATTAGGAGAGCTGCATGAGTGTCAGATTTTTTTCCTTCATTTTTATGCTGTATGAATGGTCCTGAGATGGACTCAATGTCTTGTTGATCTGGCTAATTGCTTTGCACTACTGACTGTGAGGAGCCAGGATGTCCAGAGTAGCCCTGGACCATGTCACAGGCTTGTGGGAGGTGGATGTGGCTTTAAAGGAACAAATGATCTGTGGGGTCCTTCTGTCCTTGTGGATACTGTAGGGCAGATTTACAAGAAACTGACACATCTATAGAGATGCGTCAGTTTCCCTGCGCCTTCTTGCGAAACCCTTGTGCCACCGTGGATGTGCCGTATTTACAATACGGCACACCATGGCGCAAGGATTGACAGATGCGTCAGAAATTCTGATGCATCTGTCGGCGCAACAGTCACGCATTGCTAGAGTTGTGTCGCAAGCACGACGCAACTCCAGCAATGCATGGGAGGCCTACACTTATCGTACTGTGTCACTTCCTACAACTGCTCCAAGCAAACAGACATTTTGATATTACAAATTTGAGTGCAAGTTGAGGGGCATGTTGGAAGAGACAGTGACTACTGGGCAACAGATGGAGGTCTCACAGTGGTACAGCTTTCTTTGCTTATTGGTGGCCCTTGAATTGGGTCATTGTGGATGCAGGGGCATAGCTGGTTTGAAGGCGTCTCATCACTAGGTCTATTTGCTGCAAGTGAGTCCACATAACTGGCACCACTAGTGGTAATGCCTGGCTGAATCAAAGTAGGTTGGGTTTGATGGCATTCGAAAAGAAGAACGAGGAGGAGTTCTTCAGGCTGCGTGCTTACTGAGCAGAAGGGACACAAGGAGAGAGACCTACCTCTACAGTAGATCCTGGGGTAAGAGCTAGCAAATATTGCTCTGCTCGAATAATGCTCAGAACACTGACGTCTATGGGAAGACCAACACTACTGAGGCAGCGAAGAGCGCAGAGGAGAAACGAGAGGGTTTTAAGTAATAGAATCTTGAAGGATCTTGAAGGCAGAGTAGGTGTTGGCTAGCTTAACTGCCAAAAATAGAGTGGCTAAAGCCTCATGGTTGAGGGATCAGATCAGCTTTGAAAGACTCGAAAAACGTTAAGAACGTGCAAATATACTGAATTGTGAACATGGCTCTGAGGTATTCGATTTTTCGACAATTTGAAAAGTGGATCCCAGCTAAGGTGGCCCGATACACAGAACTAACTTAAGACAAAATCCTAAACTTACTACCATATTCGTATTCACGGAAGACACTTACTCATTTTGGTATTCACAGAAGACACTTACTCATTTCGGTATTCACAGAAGTTAGGAGTCCTAAAGTTAGGAGTCCTAACTTTACTACTACTAAATTGAGAAAAATCCTAATTTTAAGACTTTCGGTATTCACAGAAGGCGTTTCGGAGTCCTAAAGTTAGGAGTCCTAGCTTTACTACTACTAAATTGAAAAAAATCCTAACTTCAAGACTTTCGGTATTCACAGAAGGCATTTAGGAGTCCTAAAGTTAGGACTCCTAACTTCTGAGAATACCGAAATGAGCAAGTGCCTTCTGTGAATACCAAAATGAGTAAGTGCCTTCTGTGAATACCAAAATGGTAGTAACTTTAGGATTTTGTCTTAAGTTAGTTCTGTGAATCGGGCCCAGGGTGCCTGGTGTACCCTAATGACTTGGAATTGCATCTTCAGTGTAGTGGTGGTGAAAATGCTGGGCGATTTGTTAGAGTCTCAGTAGGAGAATATTTACATAGAATTTCGAAAACATACAGGTTGCCCCTGAGGAATTGATGGGGCTGAGATGGTGTCTTCAATTCTAATGAGCACAAGTAAGGGTGGTACTAGAAGCAGTGCACAATCGTGATGTTGTGAAGCAGTTGCCTCTTCCTAGATTTGTGTCAATGGCTAGGGAAAGTGTACTGATCCGACTGAATGCTAAGAATGTGGAGGCATAAATTATTAAGTGAACCTGAAAGGGAATTTCCAAGGGTAAAATATGCTTTCTACAGGTTGAAATATCCAGGTCTTTTCTAAATGGGATGGATGAGGTTGAAAGGTGATAAGTGGGCTATAATCAATCTTCATTCTCTTGCTCCTTCTGTAGCTCCTTCTGGAGATTGATTGAGGGTTGTTTATCTACCCCAATAGGAATGGGAACAGATCTCATTGAGGAAGCAGGACGTGCAGATATTAGGAGAGCTGCATGAGTGTCAGATTTTTTTCCTTCATTTTTATGCTGTACCTCTTTGTTCTCCCACTCTCTACTTTCAGCTTCTTGTAAGTCACTTAGGGGCATATTATCAAAGACAGGCGATACATTATCGCCGCTTTTATCGGCAGGAAACTGCCGATAAAGCGGTGATAATGGCCTTGATAATATGCTCTATGAATTCCAATCGAAGCCCATGTTAGATGTGTTCACTAACATGGGCTTCGATTGGAATTCATAGAGCATATTATCAAGGCCATTATCGCCGCTTTATTGGCAGTTTCCTGCCGATAAAAGCGGCGATAATGTATCGCCTGTCCTTGATAATATGCCCCTTAATCCTTATGCATATATTGTCCTTATTTGATGCACATACTATTAAATAAAGATAGAGCGTCAGAGAGATTCAGTGGGACATTAGGGAACAATTGTGTTGCTGAATATGTGAGTAAGCTGTACATTCACTTTTGGTGCTTCATATAGAAATCTAAATTGAAAACATAAAGCATTGTTGGAACTTGGTGTTATATATAATGACTGTGTCACACTGTGTATGGGCGGGAATGTCTCCTGCAAGGAATATGGGTGTGTACACTTGCCCTAAGTGCTCTATTTCAGGCAGGTGAAATTAGTATCCTGACGTATTTATTTGGCCCTGAAGGTCACAATAAATCTGCATTATCTCAGAGTGCTTGGTCTATCCTTAACCAAGAGGGGTGCATGACCTATCCTGAGACCTGAAGGGGGTGCACCAAGTGTGCCCTCAAAGCTGAGTACTGTCTCTGTCCAAGGTATATCCCATAAGGTGGCGGTTTCAAAGTATCATGTTTTGTAATTTGTACCTTTCTCCCTTTGTCAGTGAAAGTGTTTTGTAATTAAGTGAGGCACATACTAAGTGACATGCATATTCATTAAAACGCAAGCTACTGGTAGGAAGCCTGCAAGTCAACTGACAGTACAGAATCTCAATTTACATTCAAACTAAATAGAATGAGAATATAATAGGAATCATCCCATAACATCTCTTGTTTTATATAGCAGGATGGAACACTGGTCTACTGGCCACTCTTCTGTTAGGTTCTGCTGTTGTAGAAAACACAGAAACTAGTGCTGAAATTCCATGTGCATGTTGAGTGTTTGTGGGGCTACAGAGAGCATGTGATACACATATGATAGTACGAGAGAGAGAGAGAGAGAGAGAGAGAGAGAGAGAGAGAGTGTGTGTGTGTTTCTCTCAAAGTCTGAGTAGTGAAGCTTGTGGGATCCATTTTTAATGCAACTAGTAGCAGTGTGGTGGCAGAAGATGGAGGGGGGTGATGGCATACCCAGACAGTCCAGGTGTATTGCCTGGATGGTGAATACTCAGACACAGTGAAGTGAGGAGAATGGAGGTCTTTAGAAATTCCCTGGAGACTATTTTAACACGAGCATCTGCATGCTTTTTTCTGAGCACTGGTAGATGGTAGGACTACTGCTTCTGTTTTTCAAGATGAGGAAGATTCTAGGCAGGGCTGGTCATTTTGTCTGTCTCTGATTACTACTAAAGGAAGGCTGATGACAGTCAATTGCAGATATCTCACACTTCATTGTGTCAGTGTTAGGAGTACGTCTGATACTTTACTTACATGCTTGTGCCTACTCCTGGGGTATATGCCATACACCAGGGGTCTCCAGCCACCTCTGTTCTGGGCTTTTCTTTTAACACCTTCGCTACGGCGGCTATTCCGCCGCAGCGCTAAGGGGGCGGGGGCCGCGCGTCGCGCCCATGCTGGTGACGGAACCGCTCCGTCACCAGCCTCTGTTGAGCTGTGCTCATGACAGAGCAGTTCCGTCATGGCCCCGCCCGCTCAATAGAACGCGCCGCACAGGCAAGAAATCAGCGCCGCGCAGGCGCGTCGGGCGGGCAATGACGGAACCGCTCCGTCATCACCACAGCGCTACCGCGGCTGATGACGGAGCGGTTCCGACATCAGTGGTTAATCTAACTCCAGGGGTAGCCCATCTCTTTGTAGTCAGTCTTGAGGCCTCAGCGCCAGGCGTTTTTTGGCCTCCCTCTTCTGGTTTTCCCTTGAAGGTTCCAGGTCAGGGCTTGCCTGGTGATGTCTGATGCGGGCTTTCGGAGGATGTGACCTAATCAGCCTCAGCCTCTTCTCATGATTTCTTCATGAGGAGGGAGTTGGAAAGTATGCTGCCATAGGTTGTTGTTGCTGATGGTGTTTGGCTAGCAGATTAGGAAGATGTTATTGAGGCAGGTATTGATGAAGATCTGGACTCTGTTAATGGTGGGCACTGTTGTCCTGAAAGTTTCAGCTTCATACAGAAGGACGGATTTTATGTTGGTGTTAAAAAGCCTGATCTGGGTTTGCAGTGTTAGGTTAGGAGTTTAATACCACAGAATTCCGCTGACTTACATAAAGGCTCTGTGAGATTCCGCGGAGATCCGCTCATCTCTAATTATGTGTGCTGGCACGCGCGTAACCGAATATGTGTGTAATTCAATTTGTGTGTTGCAATGCACACTCTGTGCCATTTAAAATTCCAAGTCTCACAAGGGGGCTGCAGAAAAAATGAGAACCAGCTGCAACAGGTGTACATAATATACAAAATGCAAAGTTATTGCTAGCATGTGCACCCAAAACAGCCGCCTGCCCGCTCTTCTCGATCTGCTGCACCTCTCGTCACATGGCCCCAGCACACTGCTGCATTCTGCCGCCCCGCCCTACCCCCTGGTAACATATTCAGAAACATGTCACAAGTAAGTTGTTTCGCCTTCAGAACTGGATGAATTACATAGTAATGGGCTAATACTAATAAACTGATATTCCAACACGTGCCTATCAGCCTAAGAGAGTTAGATTTGAAGCTGCAGCTCCCCCACTCCCCGACACATCCCATTCCATAACAAAACATGAACATCCAGCTGTTAACGCCTCCACAAAATCTTATTTGGCACCCTGCTTCAAGCTGGATTTCACCCTCTATGACAGGTAATCGGTGCTACAATTCAGATTCAGGTCAAGTGTCGTCATCTCATCATCCACTGCATGTTTGGGAAAGGTCCGAGCTGGATTCTTCAGGAGACAGTACTCACTTTTTTTTAGCCCAGCCGGTGCCCAACAGCAAGGCTGCCAGCAGCAGTGGGCAGACTCGGCTCAGCCATCCCCGAAATGGGTGCCCTGGTGACAGCAGCCTGCAGTCCGCATGCATGGTGCCAGGTTTTGTTGTGGCCGCGGCTGCTGGTGTCTCTCCGGACTCCCTACCCTCTACCGCCACTTACGGGCTGGAGGGAGAGGAGCCGGTGTTATGGGATTCAAAAGTTCAGTAGCCCCTGGGGCAGTGAGGGCTCCTCTTGCTACGGAATGTTGTGTTGTATTGCGCCCCTGCATGCCCGCCTGCCTTGGCCCCTCTGCTCGGCTCTCTGCTTCTCCTTCAGTTGCTGCTTGGGCCACTTTCAAGTTTCAATCTCAGTTTCCAACTTCTGCTTCCCTCTGATTTTACCCACCCCTGTAACATCTTCCACTCAGACTGCTAAGCATGCATTCCCTTGCCCTCCCCTGTCCTTGTCTAAATCTCAGCCTTGCAGTCCTGGTAATTCCACCAGTGGAGCGGTGTGGCAGAATTTATTAGTAATTCCACATTACAAGAGTGATGCTGATTTACTCAATTTCTCCAATTCCACTGGCGGAATGAAAAATTCCGCCCACCCCTATAGCAGGGCCCAGTCCATGTTCAGTTGCCACTGGTCAGCTGGGTACTTCCGGAAAAACGCCTCTTACAGTTTGTTGTCTCCCTGTAGCCACATAGGAGGTCAGCCAAGTGACCAATGCCGTTCACTTACTTGTCCTTGGTAGAAGAGGGGGTAGGTTGCATCCTTCAGGGCTTTCTCAGGTCACAGACAGCAGGTACAGTCCTCTTCCGAGGGTCAAGGAAGTGTTTTGAAGTGGGTGCCTGAAGGTGTCACATTTATACCTTGCACTAGCTAGTGGGTGAGAATGACTCCTGGGCATGCCCCAACCAATGGAGTAAACGGTTCTAGGGGTAACCCTATCCACATTTTCAGCAGCTCTTATTTGCCTCACCACAAACAGGCCAAAAGACGGCGAAATCCTTCGGCCACACTAAACTTGTGCTCTCCGGGCTGAGTGTGTGTGGGGAGTATACTACGGTAATTCTAATATCCTCCCACGTCTAACTCTAAAATCCAGTTTGAGGTAGGCACTGTACCCACAACAAACCTAGGGACACAAGTCTGGTATGACAAAAGCAAATGAACAGTGGATACACAAGTATTATCTCGGCATCCTGTTCTCTCCCTTTCAACTGTGTCCCAGGTGTACCATGTAGATCAACAGACCTGTCAAGCAGGATTTGAATAGGAGTGGGAGGAACATGTGGAGTTTTACTCCGCGGAATTCCACAGTTACATACAAATGGTGCGAGATTCTGCAGCGTTCCACCCGTTGGCCCAGCTGCGTTTCACTGTACCTCAACGCGTGTCGCCAAGCCATGAATAACAGTCGCAATTAAAGATCCTGATGCGAAACTGAGTGAGGCCTGGGAGAGCTAAGCCCAAATTACTGAATTTGCCTTCTCCTTTTATCCCCTTTCTCATAAGCGGTAAGGTTATGGTCAGGGTACAACATGGAAAATAGGCGTTAGTTTTAGGACAGGTTTCTGGTAGCTGCGGCAGCCCAGAGAAAGAAGAATTGATGCTTGTAATCTGTTAGAAAGGGAGGGTTTTACTGACCAGGAATATATTGACTGCACATACCTCATATTTTAGTTTTAGCAAAAGTCACAGACGAGCAAAATTAAAATGCATTATTAAAAATCCCGGCCAGAAGGAAGACTTCCGCTTTTCTTGAATCTGCAATCATCAGTTACCAGCGAACAGTTGAGAGTAATGGTAAAACCTAATTTTAAAACATCTGCCTTTCCCTGCTAGCGCCATTCTACCCTACTCACAATCCACCGGGCGTATCCTGACCCAACAGTAACATAGGTGACGTGTGCACGACCTAGTGCCCTTTGTAACCTGCCGTAAAGCAATGCATCACCTAAGGAGCCCAGTGTCTGTGCCATGTAATAAAAATATATGATAATTAATGTAAAATAGAATAACTCCAGTGGAAAGATTAAATCGTGATAGTGCCAACAAGCCTCTAATGTGAACTGTCCCTCAAGGAGAGTAGCTGGACCAGGTTGTTTGGGGACATCCAAGCACGAATAGCATTCGCAGATGTTACCTTCAGTACCCTGTAGGAAAAAGCATTCTGAGACAGCAATTCTTGGCATCGTTTTCAGCTCCCCAGTGGCTACTCTGGAAAAGCTCTTTACCAAGGGGAATACAAGGGATCACAGATATATGTTTTAGATTTTCACTCAGCCACACTCCACAGCGTAGCAATAGCGTGCTTCTCCATAAGATAATGCACTTCGGCGCCTCGCAGCAGATCACGAAGCGCTACACAACTTCAATGACGATATAATACAATACCCCTTCTTAACTGTCAAGCCAAAAGGTCCAGGGAGAGTGCAAAGGGATCCTGGTCTCAGAATCCTGGTGGTTGATGTGCTGGTTCTCCCCACAGCGCACAGGAGGGTTGCAGTCGGCTGGCAGAGCCATATTCAATACATCCCGGTGGGGCAGAAAGGGAGGCAGTAGCAACGGTATGAGTGAAAGCAAGCTTTTCTCTCAGTTGCCAGCCTCAGGTGGTAGAAATAGAAAAAGGACAACCCAGCAGGCCTCTCTCACAACAGCACACAAGCCAGTTATTTCTGTCATGGAAGATCCTGCTAGTACAACTTGGTACAGGTCTTCTTCACAATAAATTGTACATTTTTGCCCTGGGCCATTATATACAATATGTATTTCACAAACAAACATACTAATAGTACAATAAAAATCATAGGGTACTTTTTCATTATATAAAGAGAGTCTGATCAGTTTATAGCATTGTTCAAGTATTTTTCCACTACGAATGCTACTTTGATTTTATCAATATTTGAAATGATTTTTCTGGATTGTTCGTGCATTTGCATCCCCACTTTGCCCATTCACCGGTTGCTGAAACCATACTGAATTTCGAATAGTTAGGAAAGTCATAATAGCTGCCATGTTCTCAAATACCTGACAGTAAATAGTAATACATAGAGAGCGGTTGCCTTTATTGTCCTTGTTTTGTTTTTACTGCTCTTCATTCCCAAGCAGAGGTCACTGAATCACTACCCTTACCTGCTACCCTCCTGTTGGTCTCCTCCATCACGAGTACTGCGCCTGACTTAATCTCACAACGCTCCAGATGCTCGCCCCCAGAGAATGAAAGTGGTTTGTTTTTAGGGGTGGGTGCTGGTAAACTCCGCCACGTGTCGGTTGGCAGAGTTTTTGCCGGACTCCGCAATCCAAGCAGAGCGCGGAGTGGCAAAACTCTGCAAACTCCACCAGCGGAGCAGAGTTTGTCACCCACTCCTAGATTTGAAACTGTAGCATTAAAAAAGATGCCCACAGCCCCCACCCTGCATATTCTGTGGGGTTCAGAGGAGTCATCTCTGCACATTCAGGTCAGCCTATAGTTTTCTCATGTCAGGCATGTCACACCTTTTTCACACCTATTAAGGCCTGAGCACAGGCTGAGAACTGACACAGAAATAAGCTAATTTGCCTTCTGACAGATCAAAATGGTAAAGGGTAACTTTCAAAAAGTTACTTTTCCTTAATTATTTATTAAAAGTCCGACATCAATGTTGAATTAGATTTTAAATAACTACTAAAAATAGTTACTTATTTAATTTTGCTAGCTAGCCTCATTCTTGAGATACAGTATTAGTATTTTAATCTGTTCACTGGTATTCTCCAAGAGACAACTAGGCCTACTACAGTGAAAATGGCTTTTAGGGGAGGAGCCAGGCTGGCGACCGAGATGGCTGCATAGACGCTCGGCTCCGTGAGCCTTCTCACCCCGCGCATACATCCTGGCAACTATCCTGAGCCGTCATGGCATATTTAAGTAGGCGAAGGACAACTTTCACTGACCGTTTGCTCCTGAGGCTTTTCCGTGTGGCAGACCCGAGGAAATATCCCCGACTGTTTTGCGGCCTTCACAGAGCTGGGACCGGGGTGTCGAGTGAGGAGAGTAGTCAGCCGCGACTGCGACAACAGCGGCCTCTGGTGGAGGTGAGGAGTCGGCCGGAGGGCACCGGAGATCTGTTGGGCCGATGGCGACAGTGCCGACCCAGTCCATCTAGCGGAGTGCCTTGTGGGATGTGCGGTACAGCAGGGTCGAGGGGAGTGCACGATACTTGGCCCCCTTTCCAGTGTTGTGTCCGGGCATGACTAATGACTTCTCCCGGAATCGGCGGGCGGCTCCCAGGGAGCGGCGGAGATTTTGTTTAGCCTTTTGGTGACCCTTCGCTGGGAAGCCTGCCTTGACTTTCGGGGTCCTCGTGGTGAATCCTGTTGCGCCCTGGTCTGGGGCCCGGTCCCGAGGTGCGGTGGAGAAGGACGAGGCCGGATCAGCTAAGATGGCGGATGGCACCCTCTTACGCAGACCACATCCAGGCAGAGAAGCTGCTGTACGGGAGAGTCCTGGGGTCTGGCGACACGAGACAGAGCCCACGTCCAGAGATATACTGGCTGCGCTAACAACCCTGCATACGACCCTGATCCGGGACGCCCGGGATCTGGGAAGAAGGATGGCCGCCATTGTTGTCCCACCGTTCCACACGGGCATAGTTCGATCTCAAGTAAGCGCCGATGTGCCCGCCTCTGCATCAGTGAGGAGTGCTCCAGCTACGCCTATGTTCGTGGAGACGCTGGAAGACCCGGTTCATGAGATCGCTTTGGGCAGATCTGTTGTACATGTGAGTGACTCGTCGGGGCACATATCTAATCGGTGGCTGGGGAAACAACGTCGATCTATGGTTTGGGCTGCCCCGGCGGCGTTTCAGCGCTTACCGGATGGTGTGACTCTCTTCTGGCTGGTGAGACTGTGTTCGGACTGGAGGATGTTTTCGGGGTCGATGCTGACACAGACGGATTTCCGCCATACATATTCGGCTGGGTATTGGTGGCTGAAGTCCCATGGAGTAACAGCTCTGCCCGGTCCGCCCGGACCACTTGGACCCTCCACGCTGCTCTGTATGCCGATTGATATGTGGACGTATGTTGGTACTGCTGATAGAAAAGGCCAGGGGTGAGACCGTCTAGGACATGGTGGAACTTATTGTTGGCTGACGGTGATTTGGGGGACACTCGGCGGGGATGTTATTGATTGTGCTATCGGTGATTAATGTTTTCCATGGCTATTCTGATCTTGCTTTTAGGATGTTTACTGCGCGCGGTGGGGGGGGGGGGGGGCCGGGTGGCCAGATCGATGGCCCTTCCCCACATTTTTCCTCTTTTTCTTCTTTTTTCTCTTTTTCTATATTTCGGGTCTCTCATTTAGGGCGACAGGCACGCTGCTGGGGGGGAATAGGCCGTAGCCTTCTGCAGGCATGCATGGTGGGAGGTAGTGGGATGGGGTTTGTTAATTTGTCCTTTCTTTGTTTCTATGGCCCTTTGTCTTTCTTCCTTTTTGGTGTCGTCGTTTTTCATGTTTCCTACAGTATGTTTCGTTTTGAGGGGTGGGGTGCAGCTTTGCTACGCAACGTGTTTGTTTTTAAATTTATCCTGCTCGTATGCCTTACCCCCAATACTTCAAACGTATTTGCACTGTTTGCGGATTTCCTGCTTCATGCTTGCTATTGTGGGACCATGTATGACCGTATGGCATTGATTCTGAGTTTTTCTTTATTGTAAAATGAACCTTCTCGAATCCTGAATCTTGCACAGTACGCTTGAATACAAGTTATATCCTGGACACTTATTAGACCCCGATTTTCGGGCTGCTGTATTTTTCTGCATTGATTTGCTGTACTTACGACTTGACTAGCGGCCGGCCGGGGTGGTTGTAGGCCCATGCTTGTATTTACTTGAAGTAACAATAAAGGTTCTCAAAAAAAAAGGAAAAAAAATGGCTTTTAGGGCTGTAGGGACATGGGAATACTAACTTTTTACATATCCCACTTTTAAATACCAATCACCATACCTTATGGGCTACAAGGCTTACATAGGGGTGACTTATCAATATTTCAGAGGGAGATCTGTAGCTGTGTAAAAGGGTTATTTTGACAAGTTACAGTGCATGTTTACACTACAAAGGTCAGGCTACAGAGGATAGGCCTGAAGCCATGTTTGCACTGCCACTATAGTGGATGGCACAACAGGTGCTGCAGGCCACTAGTGGCATTTAACTTCCAGACTCTGAGTGCACTCTCCAGACCCTCGGTGCGCAACACTATATTCTAGGGATGTATAGGCAAGTTAAATATGACAATTAGGAATATGCCATTTCAACAATGTTTAAATATGAGGGAGTACATGCCATACTGGTTATCTTGGGTAAAGTGCACAGAGTTCTAAAGTCAGCAAAGATTATAAATCTGGTGTTACCATGCCTAAACTGTGGTAAAGTGCACAGAGTTCCAAAGCCAGCAATAAGTATAAATCTGGGGTGACCATGCCTATACTGGGTTAAAGTGCACAGAGTTCTAAAGCCAGCAAAGATTATAATTCTCAGGTGACCATGCCTATACTGAGGTAGAGTGCACAGAGTTCTAAAGCCAGCAAAGATTATAAATCTGGGGTGACCATGCCTATACTGGGGTAGAGTGCACAGAGTTCTAAAGCCAGCAAAAATTATAAATCGTGGTGGCCATGCCCATATCTGGGATTTGAGAATCTACAGCAGGATTTGTAGAATCCAGGATCGAGGGCCTACTGCAGGATTCAAAAGTCTTGCTGTCTCTAAAAGCCACACTTGGGACGTGGCCAGGTGCTTGGCTTTCCTCCTTCTTTATGAAAGGAAGAGTCTGTTGTAGCTCTGCTCTTCACCTGTATTCCTCTGCTTGGGTTGAGCTTTTCACTATTTTCTTGGCTCTCTCGTCTCAAAATTATTTCAAGCCAAACAATGAGAACAGTTTTATTCTGCAGCTATTTTTGTCAATTCCTCTACAAAGTCACCTCAAAGCATTTCCTTGCATCCTTGTAATTATTTGATCTCTCCTAGTGCTAACTTCAGATGTCTCAAGTTAGTGATAGCTAGGGAAAGTAAGATTTTACTGGTTTGTGCTGTGGTACCCCTGATGGGAGCCTGTGGTGTCCCCTGTCCTTACACACTGGGAATCTGTCACACCCTCAGTTGTTCTGTAACTACTGTCTCCTGGGCCTTATGTGCAGATCCTGTGAAAAACGTTGTTTCTCAACAGAGCTTATATTGTGGAGCATCAACGACTATATGGTACCAGAGCAAGACCAGTCTCAAAACGATTCATTTATAACTAGCAAGATTAAATTCCTGTGCCATTGATACGTTGAATGTTTACCACAGTGCATCAGTTACAAGAGTAAATCTTGTTCATGTTCCATGTCCTGTAGAATGTTCCCATTCATGCGAAATCCAAGTAAATGAAATAACCATGTGTATTTTAAGTTGATAGAAGAGTAACAGTAATCTTGTACTGTTTACTATCAAAAAGTCATCACTTGTGAGAAACTGCAGAAAATATGAGATGCGCTGTGTGTCTACAGTATGGCAATGTCTCTTATGACCCTTCTCTCCTATCCCCATCTCCCTTTTAGTCTCTTCAGCATCAGCGCTGAGCACAGTCTTGGGTGTGTTCAGGACTGGTGATGGGGAAGGAGTCTGGTAGATTCCTTTGGTACGCAGCAAAATTCGGACCTCCAAGTTAGTGGTGATCTGAACAGAGTGTGCCTGGCCCTGCAGGAGGAGAGACTGTCAGGTAGGGGAGCATGTACCCCATATGAGGAGCCCCAAGATGAAGTTGATGGTTCTAAAAGAGCAAATCAGGATTGACCTCTGAAGCAGTTGCCCGGTCTCCGCACAGTTCTTGAGGAGTTGTAAAAAAGACTGTGCCAGAGTGTGTCGTTCGGTGCCATGGGCGGAGTGACTGGTACGGCCATTGCTGATAACGAGAATTATCACTGCCAAAGCAGGATGCCGCAACTGCCCCCAAACACAACAAAGATTGACCGAAGACCACTGCAAATGATGACTAGTGCCCCCGCAAATGAGTACCCACCAAAGTAAGTTGTGTGAAAATTAGCCTACTTGCGGCAGTGATCTACAAATAAATTCGTTCAGGAGGGCAAAAACACTAACCACACCCATTTCACATCCTAAATAGTGGATAGTCTCACCAACTGATGAACCCAGGGCTTAGCTGTACTTATGGACACGAGAGAGATTGAGGCACACAAGCAAATGCGGCCCGCCCGTTTCAGGCTTCTTCATACAAATCGGCTAAACACATTGAACTTAGTCACACACTTAACTCAGGATAACTTTTGAGTGATCTACACCTGAGGCTAATCCTTGCCTGAACCATAGAATAGTGGAGACTGTATTAGCAGAATCTAAATCATAGTGGGGGGGTGGAAGCGATTGTTACTGGTGAAAGAAGGGGAAGTGTCCCTCACGGCTAAAGCACAGCTATGACCACCCACTATGGCATATATATTTATTGGATTGTGTAGTATTTATTTCTGCTGTGAAGTTAAAACTACTTTCTTCCAGATAACGATAAGCACTGAGCTATACATTACATTACTGTGCTTGTTGTTTGATTGTTGAGTTTTGAGCGCTTGTCTCTCATACAAATTCCCAGAGAGGCCTGTGACTGCTCGCTATCGCTACCATGAGAGTAAAGTGTGGAAAGGGTTGTACTTAGCTCATTTTGCACAGCCGTAGCAGGACGGACGCCAGGACATCATCCTTAAATGACCTCAACCACCACAAGTGAGGATCTAGAGCCCTTCTCCGCCCTGGCGGGGTCTGACAGGTTGTATCTGAGTTCCAACCCCATGGCCACCTCCTGGAGTAAGTCTTAGCTATACAACAAGCTACTTTCAGAAAGACAAGTTTATCAAAGGTGATAAGATTGGAAGGCAGTATTAATTCAGACCTCAGGCCATCAGTACCAATACCAGCCGTTGATACTGCTCACTAACTACTCGCTTCTCTGAGAAAAGATTTCACAAATAAAAAAAACGATTGAAAAGTACATTTTAGAAGAGCAGCTATAATCAGCAATAGTCTAAATATAAAGGAAAGCTGCCAGAGAAAAAATCATAGGCCTCGCCAAATGAAATAGAGCACACTTGCCACGTTCCAACAGAGACAGCTAAGCGCAGGCAACAACTCGTCGCGAACATGTGGATTTCCTGGGAGACAGTGCGAACTCCCTGAGTAGAATGGAATATTTCCAATATGTCCTCGTCAGAGCACAGTGGAGGGAGATTCTCGTTGGCCACAAGATGCCCGATATACTGTGTGGGTCGAGTAAGATATTGCTAGTCTGATATGGAAGCACACCTGTTGAGGTCAATGTTTTGCGTTCAGGCAGGGCACTGGGCTGAATGTATACTGCAGTCAGAAACCAGACAGGTGTGACATTGTGAAGGGGTCTCTAAGGCACAGCCCCAGGGGCTGCACAAGGACAGAGATGCTAGGATGGCCTTCCTTTGTGCAAAGAACCATCATTCTGTGCTTCATGCATGTGTCCTTCTGGATGCAGCCAATCTCCATGCACAGGACATACTTGTGGTGAAGAAAGAGGCCCCAGTTAAAGGGGACTGAGTCGATTTTCACAATTACTAGAATTCTCGCCAGTGTTAAGGTAAAAGACCTGTGCTCTGCACTGGGATCTCCGTGTCACCACCCGTCAGTCTTCTCAAAATCTAATGAGGTAGTACTGGTCCCACTTGGTACAATTGGCAGCTGTGCGCTTCCACCACCAGCCTAAAAGAGCCCTTCTCTGCTCTTCTAAGTAACACAAATCCACAAAGAACTCCTCCAGTGGCTCACAAATGGATCCACTGACCGAAATCATAGGATGACCCAAAACCTTTATTGAATAGGCCGCCTGCCATAGCTGTTCGCACAGTACAAGGACTTTTGTCCCTCCACTATTCACATTTTTTGTATTCCTGAGTTTTGTGGGCTTTGTGTGTGGCTCCTTTGCATTACTGACCAATACATTAAAAACCACTCTGAGACACCCTGAGACCAACAGGCTTGTTTGGGTCTGGCTCTAATTCAAGGGCCCAATCAAACTCTTTATTCCACTCTAAATGTCCACATTTTCTTCTCCCAGAGCTCCTCACACCTTCCCCAGAGAAAAGAAATGGCGCGTGGGCACGGGGCCTCGGCCGCAGGTACCCGGGGCGCTCTGCCGCTTTAAGACCTTGGAGGCTCGCTCCAGGGATGCGGTAGCGGGGTGTCGTGCTGCCGGCTGATGAGCCTCGACGTCTGAGCAGACTGATCCACACGGGCCCTGACAGCTGCGGAGGCATATCAGCCGCCCATGAAAGCCAGGGAGAGATTAAAGAGATAGAGGATTAATAATCCAATCAGGGGTTGCCTGGCACTGGAAATAAACCGCGGCCCCGGCGACTGATCAGCTTGCGGCGCGCGAGCCGGTGATGTCATGGCCGCGCGCTTGGCGGGGCATTAGGGCGGCGCCCCCCGCTGCTCCAAGACGTCGCCCCCCCTCTGCCTCGCTGCGCACCCAGGTTCCTGCTGCCACATCGCATTTCTGGATTGGAAGCACCGGGGCGGATAACAAGTGGCTGGCCGGGGAGGCTTTACAGAGGGGATTAAACTTTTTTTTTTTGCAAGTAATATATATTGATTTTCATTTGCGCACTGTTAAACATAGCCTCCCCCCCACCCCGGCCCTCTCTCAGTTGGATTCACTGACCCAATTCTCAGACACCTGTTAAACTTAATCGTCTCAATTTTTGGTTAGAGGTTCAATGTGGGTTTTATTAAAGACCGAAGTGGTTTTTTTTGTTTCTGAATAAGAACACTGTGGATTAAAATGAGACGGCAGGCGCATGCAACTGGCACTGAGGAACATTTAGCAGAAATCCATGTCTTAAAGGGTGTCACATTCTACAGTCTCAAGCATTTGATGGAACCTTACGCTCCCTGCAGAGGGAATATTTAGTCTCGGGTGTGAAGGAAAGTTCCTCGGCTTTGTCTCTTTAACTTTCTTGCTGGCCTCGACCCCAAGTAAAGGTCACTGCCTGCTACTGTCCTTTCATTTATTGTGCGATGCTTGGGTGATGTGCAGAGGCAGCCTCCCCAAGATGGCGGCAGCCACAGGATACTCTCGTGCCTCTCTTTTCTGGATTCAAGGGAGTCCAGAATTTACTTGGACTAGAAGTTGGTTGTAGAGTATGAAAGTCAGATTGTTCTCAGATATTTTTGAGACATATTTATGGAGGGTGCTTTAAATGGGCAGGTGCTGTCTGGAACTGGGTACCTGCACTTCTTTAATTTTAAAAGGAGAAGACTTGCACCTCTCAGAAGATGTCCAGTGCTTTTAATGAGAAGGTACTGGCTCTTCTCAGTAGTAAACAGGTACTGGGGGATAATGAGCACCTGCCCTTGTATGTTTCCATGTCAAGCACTGTTTATGGATAACTGTATTAGATGCTAACCTTGTGCACCACTCACCTAAGTAAGACTTGCCTGTTTTCCCTTCAACCAGATGTGTTGCCTCCTGGGTGCTGGGAGACAAAGAGAGAACACTGACCTTATCATTTCTTTAAAAATCAAATCAATTTATATATTGGTTTTTGTTTTAAAAAGGCTACAAACAACTACAGTTAGCAGACACATCTCATGAAACAAAGACAGTGAACTCATTGTGACCAAGGGGCATATTAACAACAAACGGCGATAGATATCTTAAAGCGCGCTTAGTGCTTTAATATTTATCGCCACCTATCCCTGGAATTTATCGACATACTTGCGCTGTATTTACAACACATAGCGCAATGGCAATATAAATTCCAGCGATAGCAGGGTAATTGCCGTTTTGCATGGAACATTGCTGGCGATTTGCTTGTTGATACAACCATGTGGTCATAACACAACAATCCACCCCCCCATGTTAGGTAAGGGTTAGTCATGATTTTAGCAGACATTAGGTATTGGCGAAAACAGCAGTTTTCGCCCAAAACTAACGTCTGCTAAAATGCGTGGGCCACCTTGTAAATATCGCGATGTGCACATCAGCGATATTTACAAGGTTGTACTGCACAGTGACGCCCACTTTGCATCTCATTAGAGATGCAAAGGGAGACGTCGGAAAAAAGGGTGCTAACATGCGCTAATGCATGTTAGCATCCTCTTGTAAATAGGGCGATATTTTTATCTCCGCTTTTTGGCTTTAAAAGCCAAAAAAGCGGAGATATGGCCCTTCTAAATATGCCCCCATATTTGCAACAGTATAGTTACAGGCAGTTAAAACCGACATACATCATGTGAATGGCGGGATTGAGGCATTTTGAGGTGTTGGGTAGGATGTATCTTGCCCTTGCTCTTAATGTGGTGTTGTTGGGGTAATTCATTATATCAGGATGTTAGGGGGCAGTATCTTGCAGAGGCATGATATCCTCCCTCGCTGCACGTCCTTATTTGGAGTGCATTGCCATATATATCTCAAATGGTGCCATATGTCCCTTGGTCGACTAGCTGCCGGCATCACGAGCCAGTACTCAGTCAGCTGTTCCTGACAATACACCACGTTGTTAAGTCAGCGGTCAATAAGGGGTGCAGCAGCTCATCCCAAATGCATGACTATATGACTCTTTTGCCATCAGTAGTATAAGTGCTGTCAGTTTGTGAGTGATGTTCGGGATACCTTTAATTTACCTCAACAG
Source organism: Lissotriton helveticus (assembly GCF_964261635.1). NCBI lineage: Eukaryota > Metazoa > Chordata > Amphibia > Caudata > Salamandridae > Lissotriton > Lissotriton helveticus. Next base: position 265,820,335 of record NC_136058.1, read on the forward strand.
GGCCACAATGGGTGATCTGGGTATCATGGCGTCCTTTATTTCGTCTATTTTTATAAATTCGCAAATCCAGAATTTGGCTATTTTCAGACACTGCTAGGCAATATGTAGGAAATCAGGGCCCTCGACAGCACAGTGCTCACTACAAGTACTGCTGGTCAGGACCATTTTGGACAGCTGGAGGGCCGTAAGATACAACCTCTGAAAAAACTTAACAAGCATGAGACGGAGTCTATAGGTTGGGAAGAGTGCTCCAGTTTGGGAGCGACAGTAGGTCCACTGACTGTCTGAGAAGTCGACAGCCAGGTCACACTGCCAGTCTATGCGTGCCTTGGGGTTAACAACTGGATCCTTACTCTGCATACTGAAGTAGAGTCTGGTTATCAGCCTTTAAGAAGAGGGCATCATCAGGAAACAGTCCAGCGCGTAGAGTCCAGTCAGCTCCCAGGGAAAGGTGAGGTATGCTTGTCTGCAAGCACTGCAAAGCCGATAATAAAAGAAGACATCAAGTGGCGTGCAGGGAGCGACTGTCTGTTGGTCCCTCAGTTCAAGAAATGATTCCTTGAATATTGTCGCCTAGTTTCTTCAGCTGCAGACTGTGCGGCTGTTGGCAGGACAGTTCCTCCAGTGGAGGGGTTATGGTTGGATGCCTTTCCAGTGTAAGTGCTGGCAAATAGAGTACGGAGAGGCAGGCTGTACATCAGAAACCATCCCAGGCCAGGTGGTGCTTTGCACTGTACCAATCTCACAGCAGATGTAAGACTGACGCAGGCCCTTTCACATGGATGTATGTCATCATAACGCATGCTTTTACTACGCATGCCTTTACAACGCAGGTTTTACAACGCAAGTCGTTACAACGACTTGCGTTGGGGGGGCGCTGGATAGTGGAATAGTTTAATTTACTATTCCAACTCCAGTCCCCGTGGATAGTAGGGAAGGTTTTAGATAGTAAATTAAACTATTCCATATCCTGCAGCGCCCCCCAGCGCAATTCGTTGTAAAACCTGCATTGTGTAAAGGTACTGCGTAGTGAAAGTTGTGTCGTAAAGGATGTTTTCCCTTTCAAATGGGGCATGCCCCATGTGCAAGGATACATTGCTGGAGTTGCGTCACTTTTGTGACACACTCCAGCAATGCATCACTTTTGTGCCATACAGATACGTCAGAAATACTGACGTATCTGTAACTCCTTGCGCCATGATGCGTCATACTGTAAATATGACGCATCATTGGTGTCGCAAGGAGGGTGCAGTGAAAAGTGACGCCTCGCTGTTTTCACGCAGCGATGCGTCACTTTTCATAAATGAGGCCCTTTTGTGCCTCTCTTTTCTAGATTCAACGAAGTCCAGAATTTACTTGGACTAGAAGTTGGTTGCAAAGTATGAAAGTCAGATTGTTCTCAGATATTTTTGAGACATATTTATGGAGGGTGCTTTAAATGGGCAGGTGCTGTCTGGAACTGGGTACCTGCACTTCTTTAATTTTAAAAGGAGAAGACTTGCACCTCTCAGAAGATGTCCAGTGCTTTTAATGAGAAGGTACTGGCTCTTCTCAGTAGTAAACAGGTACTGGGGGATAATGAGCACCTGCCCTTGTATGTTTCCATGTCAAGCACTGTTTATGGATAACTGTATTAGATGCTAACCTTGTGCACCACTCACCTAAGTAAGACTTGCCTGGTTTCCCTTCAACCAGATGTGTTGCCTGCTGGGTGCTGGGAGACAAAGAGAGAACACGGATCTTATAAAACATTTTTTAATCACTTTATTTATTGGTTTTTGTTTTAAAAAGGCTATAAACAACTACAGTTAGCAGACACATCTCATGAAAGAAAGACGGTGAACTCAGTGTGAACAAGGGGCATATTAACAACAAACGGCGATAGATATCGCAAAGCGCGCTTAGCGCTTTAATATTTATCGCCGCCTATCGCTGGAATTTATCGCCATGCTTGCGCTGTATTTACAACACATAGCGCAATGGCAATATAAATTTCAGCTATAGCGGGGTAATGGCCATTTTGCATGGAACATTGCTGGCGATGTGCTTGTTGATACGACCGTGTGGTCGTAACACAACAATCCACCCCCCATGTTAGGTATGGGTTAGTCATGATTTTAGCAGACATTAGTTATTGACGAAAACAGCAGTTTTCGGCCAAAACTAACGTCTGCTAAAATGCGTGGGCCACCTTGTAAATATCGCGATGTGCACATCAGCGATATTTACAAGGGTGTACTGCACAGTGACGCCCACTTTGCATCTCATTAGAGATGCAAAGGGAGGCATTGGAAAAAAGGGTGCTAACATGCGCTAATGCATGTTAGCATCCTCCTGTAAATAGGGCGATATTTTTATCTCCGCTTTTTGGCTTTAAAAGCCAAAAAAGCGGCGATATGGCCCTTCTAAATATGCCTCCATATTTGCAACAGTATAGTTACAGGCAGTTAAAACCAACATACATCATGTGAATGGCGGGATTGAGGCATTTTGAGGTGTTGGGTATGATGTATCTTGCCCTTGCTCTTCATGTGGAGTTGCTGGGGTAATTCACTATATCAGGATGTTATGGGGGCAGTATCTTGCAGATGCATGATATCCTCCCTCTCTGCACGTCCTCATTCGGAGCGCATTGCTATATATATCTCAAATGGTGCCATATATCCCTTGGTCGACTAGCTGTCGGCATCACGAGCCAGTACTCAGTCAGCTGTTTCTGACAATACACCACGTTGTTAAGTCAGCGGTCAATAAGGGGTGCAGCAGCTCATCACAAATGCATGAATATGGGCCATATGTATCAAGACCGAATGGGTTTGCAAGCGCCGAAATTCGCAGAATTTCGGCGTTTGCGAACTCATTTTCGCAAAATGGTATGTATCAAAGAATTTGGGTGCAAAATAAGGAGTCGCAATTCCTTATTTTGCGATTGCATTTAAGGAATCGCAACTTTTGCGATTCCTTAAATGCAATGTATTAAGCAAAATAAAATTCCAAAATGCCCTTAAGGAATCGCAAATTACCACCAACTTCTAGTTGGTGGTAAGTTGCGATTTCCTTGAAAAATGCACATTTCAGCATTTTTCAAAGTGCCAAGTGACGCACATACATGCCCTTAGGGCATGTATGTGCACCACATGTGCACCCATGCTTATTTTAGGGGTGCAACAGGGTGTACTTTGGACACCCCTGCAACCTTGAAATTATTCACAATTTGCGATTAGCAAATTGAGAAACGCAAATTGAGAGACAATTCCCATTCCTTCCTATGGGCCTCCTGGCCCATAGAAATGAATGGGAATGTATTCCTTAATTGCGAATTCTCAATTTGCGAATTCGCAATTAAGGAATATCAATAAATCGCTAAAAAATTGTGGTTTTCTTGATACATACCATTTTGCGATTCTGAAATAGCGATTTCTTAAAAATCGCTATTACAGAATCGCAAATTGGTAACCTTGATACATATGGCCCTATGTGACTCTTTTGCCATCAGTAGCATAAGCGCTGTCAGTTTCTGAGTGATGTTCGGGATACCTTTAATGTAGCCCAACAGGGCCACAATGGGTGATTTGGGTATCATGGCGTCCTTTATTTCTTCTATTTTTATAAATACGCAAATCCAGAATTTGGCTATTTTCAGACACTGCTAGGCAAGATGTAGGAAATCAGGGCCCTCGACAGCACAGTGCTCACTACAAGTACTGCTGGTCAGGACCATTTTGGACAGCTGGAGGGCCGTAAGATACAACCTCTGAAAAAACTTAACAAGCATGAGACGGAGTCTATAGGTTGGGAAGAGTGCTCCAGTTTGGGAGCGACAGTAGGTCCACTGACTGTCTGAGAAGTCGACAGCCAGGTCACACTGCCAGTCTATGCGTGCCTTGGGGTTAACAACTGGATCCTTACTCTGCATACTGAAGTAGAGTCTGGTTATCAGCCTTTAAGAAGAGGGCATCATCAGGAAACAGTCCAGCGCGTAGAGTCCAGTCAGCTCCCAGGGAAAGGTGAGGTATGCTTGTCTGCAAGCACTGCAAAGCCGATAATAAAAGAAGACATCAAGTGGCGTGCAGGGAGCGACTGTCTGTTGGTCCCTCAGTTCAAGAAATGATTCCTTGAATATTGTCGCCTAGTGTCTTCAGCTGCAGACTGTGCGGCTGTTGGCAGGACAGTTCCTCCAGTGGAGGGGTTATGGTTGGATGCCTTTCCAGTGTAAGTGCTGGCAAATAGAGTACGGAGAGGCAGGCTGTACATCAGAAACCATCCCAGGCCAGGTTGTGTTTGCACTGTTTCAATCTCGTCCCTAGGTCTTATTGGGGCTGAGCAGATTGTAGTGAGCAGGGTGCTTTGTTATCAAACTCAACTGCTACATGCAGTGCAAAGGGCTCCGGGAGTAGCCACTGGTGCAAGATTTGGGCCTGCGCACAGTGATAGTGGAGTTCCATGTTTGGGGTGCATAGGCCACCCTGGTCAAACAGCAAAGTCAGTATCTTCCATGCTAAGTGTGGCTGTCTGCCTCTCTATGTTAGTGCCATCCGGAGGGACCATAAGCATACGATAAAGGCCCTAGCCAGTGGTATGGGGAGGTTGATGAAGACACACAGAAACTTTGGGCCCGATTCACAGAACTAACTTAAGACAAAATCCTAAACTTACTACCATTTTGGTATTCACAGAAGGCGCTTACTCATTTTGGTATTCACAGAAGTTAGGAGTCCTAACTTTAGGACTCCTAAATGCCTTCTGTGAATACCGAAAGTCTTAAAGTTAGAATTTTTCTCAACTTTACTACTACTAAACTGAGAAAAATCCTAATTTTAAGACTTTCGGTATTCACAGAAGGCATTTAGGAGTCCTAAAGTTAGGAGTCCTAACTTTACTACAACTAAACTGAGAAAAATCCTAATTTTAAGACTTTCGGTATTCACAGAAGGCATTTAGGAGTCCTAAAGTTAGGACTCCTAACTTCTGTGAATACCGAAATGAGTAAGTGTCTTCTGTGAATACCAAAATGAGTAAGTGTCTTCTGTGAATATCAAAATGAGTAAGTGTCTTCTGTGAATACGAAAATTGTAGTAAGTTTAGGATCTTGTCTTAAGTTAGTTCTGTGAATCGGGCCCTTTGTCAGGATCATTATTTTGGCAATAGCTCTACTTCTAGCTATGGTCAGGGGTAACCAAATCCAGCGTAGGATTCGCACTTCCAGCCAGGAGATTCCACAGTCGTAATTCTCTTGCCACAATTCCCTCAGATCTCTGCTGATCCAAACTCCCATGTGCTTGACCACAGAGCTGGCCCATCGTAGCGACAAGTCTGTGTTCAATTTCAATGTGACCGCTGTTAAGGGAAAGATGAAAGATTTAGCCCAATTTATATTGATACCAGCCATATCACTAAACTGGAGAAATTCACCCAGAATAGGGGCAAGATGGATCTCAGGGTTTCGTACGTATAGTTCGACATCATTGGCATACATTGAGACCACTAGCCTGCGTGAAGAGAAGCTGAGTGCGCTCGGCATGATGCTTTCGGGGACGGGCTGCCAAGGTTTCCATGGCTATTGCAAGGAGCACCGGGGACAGTGGGCAGCCTTGTAGCATGCCCCTGCTAATCGGAAATGCGGGTAAGATTGCACAGTTTAACCAGAAGCATGCAGTTGGTTGAGCATAAAGCAGCCAAATCCACTGGAGGAAGTCAGAACTAAGGCCAGTGTGATGCAGTAGATAGAAATGGTACAGCCCTTCCAGAGAATCAATGGTCCTAGTGGCATTGAGGAAAACAGCTGTGGCTGGCAGCTTGGGCTACAGAGAGTAAAGCAGCACGAATAAAGGGGCATATTAGCAAGAACCTTGTTAAAATTATCGTCGTTTTAGCTGCAGGAAACTGCCGCTAAAACGGCGATAATGGGCTTTCTAATATGTGTTATAGAATTCCAATAGAAGCCCAGGTTAGATGTGCAGGACATCTAACCTGGGCTTCTATTGGAATTCTATAACACATATAGCCCATTATCGCCGTTTTAGCTGCAGTTTCCTGCCGCTAAAACTGCGATAATTTTAACGAGGTTCCTGCTAATATGCCCCAAGTGCGCATGTTGAACACAGTGGACCTCCCCAGCACAAATCCAGATTGAGCCGGCTGAACAATAGTGGGGAGGAGCAGAAGTAGCATATCTGCTATGAGTCTGGCCAGGATTGTATTATCAACATTAATCATAGACAATGGTCTATATGAGTCACAATGAGAGGGAGGTTTTTGAGTTTGAGTACAGTTACTATGAGCACTTCCTTCAGTATCAGAGGAAGAATGCCAGTAGACCTGGCCTTCTCATACATGGATTGCAGATGTGGGGCCAGAAGCTCAGCATATTCTTTGTAAAACTAGCCACCTAGACCAGGAGCTTTCTTGCTAGGCATGATCCAGATTGGGCGGACAATGTCCTCAGAATCAAATGCATGTCAAGATATTGTCTGTTGGTATCATCTAGACGTAGCAGCTGGATTGAGTCAAAGTATTCCGCTACCGCAATAGGGGCTACGCTGTGGTTAGATTCATATAACTGGGAGTAAACTGAAACATCGCATGCATAATTTCACCAGTAGTGTGACAACAATGTTGCTCATCATCTAGGAGCTCAATGACATAATAGATATTTTGATTGTCTTGGAGTAGGGATGCAAGAGTTTTGCTGGCTCTCTCCCCCTATCCGTATCGCCTTAGTCTGCTTGTGCAGATAATCGTTTTCTCTCTCTCATTATAGTCAGATCGTTTCCTACGGATCTGGGCTAGTACCCGTGTGTCATTGGTGGTGAAATAGCTAGTCTCCATGTCCCACAGTCCCAATTACAAGCGGGCAATACAAGTCCCCAGATCTTGCATTACACCTGTTTGCTTCCGCATGCATGCTCAGTGTATGTAGTTCATGAAGGCTTCCCATAGCAATCCAGGGGGTTTAATGGATCCAGTATTGCTAGCGAAAAACTCAGTTGTGTTAACTCTAATTTCGGACTGTAAAATGGAATCTCTGAGTGAAATTGGCTGAAGTACCCATATGAAGGCACGTCTACCCGTCTCCGCCTGGTCGAGATCTAATGCTATTGGTGCATAATCTGAGAGTGGGAGAGGTAAGTGATTTACAGCCTTATTCATCAACGGGCTGTTTTGCGAGCCCCTAATAGCGATTCATAGCGAATCGCTATTAAGGACTCGCAAAACGGTATTCATGTAGGAATTGCTAAATAAATAGCGATTCCTACACATTCCTTATTTGCGAGTAGCAAATTGCTAATCGCAAATAAGGAATAACTCCCCATTCATTCCTATGGGCCCCATAGGAATGAATGGGGAGTATTCCTTATTTGCGATTAGCAATTAGCTAATCGCAAATAAGATAGCGATTTAAAGGGTGCCAGGGGTGTCCAAATGACACCCTGTAGCACCCCTTAAATGCAAATTGAAACAGGTGTTGCGCACACACATGTCCAAAGGACATGTGTGTGTGCAACATGCAACTTAGAAAAATGCTTTTAAAAGCATTTTTCTAAGTTTTTGCTATTTACCGAGAGGTCTGACCTCTCGGTAAATAGCGGCCCAAAATTGCATTTTCGCAATTTTAAAATGCTTCATGAATTGCATTTAAGGAATCTCAAATAGAGATTCCTTAAATTCAATTCTTCGCAAATGTGCGAATTCTTAAATAGCGAATTTTGCATTTGGGATGATGAATCCCAAATGCAAAAATTGCACTCGCAAAAGGCAAGATTCTGAGAATCTTGCCCTTTGCGAGTGCAATTTAGCTTGATGAATCAGGCGGTTACTCCTCTGCCCCAGGCAGTAGCATCCTTTGAGACCAACCAGTAATCAATGTGAGGTCATGCATTGTGAGGTGTTGAGATACACATGTTCAGGCTTAAAAGTGTGTATTTGTGCAGCGGCTCCCTGCACCCTGTCTAAAATGTATCTAGCACGGGATCTAAAGTCACATTAAAGTCACCCATCCATCAGATGACTGTTGAGGAGACCAGGCTCAGGATTTTGTGCCAGACTGAGAGAAAGAAATCAGGACAGTCATAACATAACATGTCTATTTGTAAAGTGCATGTTCACCCGGAGGCATCTTGGCGCTGAATAACAGATGTTTATTGTTACCCAACTCAATGGTACTCATTTTATTGACCTCAGATGGATGAAAGGCTGAGTGGACCCACCGGGATTTGAACCTGTGGCCATGAGGTCAAACACAGGCCCCTGCAGTGGAAGCATTAGTCCACTGAGCCACCAGACCCAGTCAGTGTTGGGACTATACATGCATACTAGTGCAATCACCTTGGCTTCTAGAATGCCATTTAGAATAACATAGCATACCTCAAGGTCGATGATTTTGTTGAGTGTATGCCGTCTTATCCCTTTCTGGATTACAATAGCAACTCTCGGGGCATAGGCCAAGTACGTGGCAACATGCGCCTTATGGATTCAGCCCACTCATAACTTGGCCCGGAGGCGTGTCGAGAGGTAGAGTTCCAGGAGGAAGCCAATATCTACCTTATACCAGTATTGCTAGCAAATAGATCTGCCTAACTTTGTTCCCTATGCCCCAAACATTCCAGGACTTCGACAGAACACCAGTCATTCACTCCCTACCTTAACAGGGGTCCGGGTGTCCCACTTAGATGGTTGTTGATGCCAACCCAGCATTTCCCACCATGCGTATAAGAGTATTTAATGTAATGGAGCCTGTTTGTAGCGGTGTCTATGGTGTTTCGACCTTGCCTCTTGGTTAAAAGGTCATCATCAGTACTCAACTACTTGTAGGACACCTGGAACAAGCCAGATATATGAGAATTGTTTACTATGCACATATTACCAGAGAGGCAAGTACCAGGGAAGGATCAGAGGCTCGCCTCTTGGAATGTTGCAGTCTTGTCTGCAAAATTCTCAGGCAAAAATTGGATCTTGTCTTTTAACATCATCTGTCTACAGGAGACGTGGGAAGTAAAGAATATTTTCTTCCTGATCGGGTATAAAACCCTTTTTGCCCTGCAGTGGGGTATAGGGTTGGGAGGGCGAGGGAGGGGGGGCTAAATATTTTTGGGGCTCTCAAGCTCTGTGGCTCCATTAAGGATCTGAAGAGGGACTCACTTGTGTTTCAGGGTCTTAAATTACTTGTAGGGAGATATTTTTCCCTGCTCTTGATTAAGTTTAACAATACAAAAAGGGGGTTACAAGGGGCCTCAAACTTCACGGCCTTAAGCAGTGCCATTGATGCATTACCTGGGGGGGGGGAGGGCGGCTCATTCAGGAGAAGCTCATCCTGGCAGGGAAATTTGTCATTTGTGTTTAAACCTTTTAAATCCTACACACATCAAACCTGGCAGCCCGATTATAGAGGTCCTCCATATGGAGCACATAGCTGAACTGAACAGTTTTTTATTTATTCATAATCTGGTTTTTACCTTAGATAAGCTGACTAGCCCGGCAGACCACCAACTCCCCCCACATTCAAAGGGAGGGGTAGTACATCCATTATTGATTTTATTTGTGTCTCAGCTTCCCTGAGATGGGCTTCTGTTACTTTTAACATCACCCCCAGCCCCTTAGTGCCCATAATCCATTGTCCTTGGCACTCAAGAGGGTGGGGTGCGTAATGGGGTGCTTTAGTAAGCCGTTAGGATCATTTTACCCTATCGATCAGGGGAGGCGATTGATGTGGTCACAGGTAGACTCCAAGGCTTTTAATCGCTCACTTTTTTCAGCATGCCAGCAGGAGATAATTACCTGCTTGGACATTTTAGTGTTGGGGGAGAGATTCAAAGTTCCTTCGTTTTAATCGCCCTGAAGGTCTCAAGCATGCTAAAAGTCTCCTCATTCGGGTCCCGGTCTGAAAACCCTAAATGGTTTGATGGTGAGTGCTCACAGGTCCTCCGCCAACTGAAGAAAGCCCCGAAGCAGTCTCCTCGTGACAGAGAGTGGGTGGCAAATTGTCGCTTAGATTATAAGGGTGGTCTGTATAATGGAGGCAATCTCTACAGAAGCAGGCATGGGATGAGTTCATTAAAGAAGCTAGTGAGATGAGGGACAGCACACTTTTTTGGAAGCCCATAAACAGGCCTTGCTTTTCGGAGTCTATAAGGCCAACGTTATGCCATCATATCACTCCACACCAGTGGGCCGAACACTTTAAGGGCATGAATAATTTTGGCCTGAACGAAGGGACAGTGACCAAGGCAGAACTGATATCATGGAACACCAATGTTACTTTTTCTTTGGAGGAAGTCTGTCAGGGCATCCAAGCACTGTCCCGGAATATGGCCCCAGTGCCCGATTGGATTCCCCCGGACCGTTTTTGGGGTAATGATGTGGTCTGGGGTCCAGTCTTGACCTTGGTGCTAAATGCATCGGTAAGGGAAGGGATTTTGTCATCTTGGTCTTCTGCCTCTATAATACCGGTTTTCAAGAAGGGTGAAAAGGACAACCCACAGTGTTACCGCCCCATTTCCCTTATCAATGCAATCGTCAAGGTCCTTAGTAGGGTATTACTGGCTAGACTTTCATCATAGGCAGACACAAACAAGATAATAACAGCGGTGCAGTTTGGTTTCCGCTCGGGCAAACCACCTGAGAAATGTCTTAACCTCTATTTACTAGTTAATAAATGCACGGTAGCTCAACCTGGGGCTCTGTTTTTAGCATTCATGGACCTCACGTCCACTTTTGATCGGGTGAACCGAAAGAAGCTGTGGGACTTGTTTATCTCCTTGGGTGTTTACCCGAACAATGTAATTTTATTGATGAACCTCCATGCCCATACCACGGCAGCAGTTATATACTTCCGGGGGCGTGCCTTCTAGAACATTTTAACTGCACAAGGTGTGTTCATCAAGGGTGTATACTTGCGCCCTTTTTGTTCACCATTTATATCAATGGCCTTGACGATGCTCTTGTCTCATTACAGTCTCACTGCTCAGAGTTGGTGAGTAATTATTGTCAGTTTTATTGTACGCAAACAATGAAGTGCTTATGTAGCGCACAGCAATGGGTCGAAGGTTTTACTAGATGTGTTTGTCTCTTTTATGGACAGATTGGACCTGGCAGTCAACTTCACAACATCTTACGTTTTGAAAGTAGGTCTTGGTCGACTAGATCCAAAACGTTTAAGGCGGGTGCCATATTCTAGCAAAGGTTCCGGCTTTCTCATACCTGGAAACAATTTTTGACGCTAAACTGAATTGGAAACCCTTGATAGAGGGAAAGCTTAGCGACATGAACAAATCAATAGGGCCATAGCTAGCTATGGACAGAGACTGGGATCGTGGTTGCCACTCGCCAAGCGTGCTCTTAAAGCTTTATCAGTCTAAATATATCTGTAAGGTTTTATATGGCAGCGAAGTCTGGGGGTACACTACGGTGCATAAGTTACAGCTCATCCAAAACAAATTCTTGAGACGAATTATGGACGTCCCCCAGAGAACCCCCTCGTTCGCTGTACATGAAGAGCTTGGAGTAAATCACATTGCCGATCTGGTGGCAGTGGAACCTCTGTTGTGCTGGGTGGAGATATGGTCCAGGGAGGGTGCTGAGCTCAATCGCCTGATTGTGTCAGATGGCATTAGACCATGCTCACAAAATTCCCAGGCGTCCTTCAGCAGCCTAGGCAGGGCAGACATCTTTTACAATCATGATTATTTGAGTTTCAAGAGCTCAACAACGTAAAGGATCTGTTTTTAAAGCACCCCACTGTGCACCATGAAAATATTGAGCTCTTGAAGCCTTCAGTGAGGGGGCATCTTCTGCTGAAATCTGTGCAGGGTATGGAGGTTACCTTTCCATCCTCACTAGTGAAAAAGATATGTTTCTGGTGGCCCGTTTGAGGATTAACCAGCTAGACCATCTCTTGGTTCACCCCAACCCTTTTCCCCATCCACTCATCCCTCCTTCACCTGCTACATTCATTCAAATCTGAGAGGGCCCTGTGGCTGCAGCTGTAGGTCCCCACAGGATACCCTACACTTCGTTTTTGTATGTAAATATTTTAGCCACCCTAGTAAGCACTTTCTTCAGCCCCTTCTGAAAGATCTAAATTCTAAGCAAACCCGAGCGGTGCTCATGTACTTGCAGCTCTTGCCCAATGAGTATACCCTCTTTGTAATAACAAATTTCCTGTGGGCTGCCTATAGGTCATGGCAATCGAGACCCTATAGATTAGTTCATGAATTTATCCCTCTGCATTTTGTTTTTAATTGGATTTAATTATAAGTTTTATTGTTAATTATTTATGGAATCGTAATAAATGTATTTGTAGAATGACTTTATCTTATCTTACGGTTGTGATTGCATTTCATTCATTCATTCAGTCCAGGCTCAGGATCGTGTGCCAGAATGAGAGGAAGAATTCAGGCCAGTCAGTGATGGGACTATACATGCAAACTAGCATAATCCCCTAGGCTTCTAGAATGCCATTTAGACTAATGTAGCGTTCCTCGAGGTCTATGATTTCCTTGAGTGTATTCCATCTCATTCCTTTCTGGATTACAATAGAAACTCCCTGGGCGTAGGCCAAGTACGTGGCAACGTCCACCTTACCGTTCGAGCCCGCTCATAATCCAGCCCGGATGTGTGTTCAGAGGTAGAGTTCCAAGAGGAATCCAATATCTACCTTGTACCATCTAAAATGGGCGAAGATCGGCCTAATTCTGCGTGGAACCCCTATGCAACAAACATTCATTGACTTCAACAGAACCCAAGTTATCCATTCCTTACCTTAACAGGGGCCAGGTGTCCCACCTAGATAGTTGTTGATGCCAACCCAGCATTTTCCACCATGAGTATATGAGCATTTCGTGTAATGGAGCCTGTTTGTAGCTGTGTCTATGATGTTTCGACCTTATCTCTTGGTTAAAAGGTCTTCACCAGTACTCAAATACTTGTAGGACACATGGAAAAAGCCAGATATATGAGAATTAAGTAATATGCACTTAGTACCGGAGAGGTTTGTACCAGGAATATTTATGAACATCACTTACTTAAAGGGGTGGTTGCCCATCCTTAAAGGTACGTATACCAATCAAGAGCAAGGACATGATCCCAAAGTGCCATGCACCTGTGAAGTTACAAAGGTTAGAGATCCTGAGGCAAGATGTAAAAAAGATGTGTAGGAAACATTAGAAAAGTTTCCCGCGATGTGCAAATACTCCTAAGTGTGAAAATGAACAGTGATACTTACAATAATTTCCCTTCCGTAGTCAGAATCTGCTAATGGGAAAAAATAAACAGTTGGTTCTCATCGGATCTGGTACTACTCAGACGACAGTAGACATTGTTACAATCAATAAATAAACTTACCAAGACCTTCCTGCAGGGATGGATTGGGATTGAAAATCGGCCTGGACAAGCAAAAAAAAAATCGGCCCACATTTGCATAATGCCTTTCCTCAAATGACTGCTTCAGCATAATCTTATAAAAAAAAAGTAAAAAAGCGGGGGGTGGTTAAAAAAAATGTACACATTAGTTTACACTGCTGAAATACTTCAACTCAGGCCCCCTGCCCCCGCTCAGTATGTGCACAAGTTAATGGGCCTGCCAGCAAGACAAAGGGAGTAATACCTCTCCTTGTTGCTAAACAGGAGGTAACGAGCGCCCATCTGCCTATAGAAGGGCCACCCAGACTGACACCCACTGGGCCGCTGGCTGTTCGAACAATAAAGACAGCGCCCAAATCGGCCCCCGGACTGCTCAAAAAAGTAGCCCACAGCAGGAACCCGGACACCGGCCCCTCGGGCATTGCCCGAATGCCCGCGTTACCAATCCGACGCTGCCTTCCTGTGTATGTATAAGAGCAAGATTGTGTAAACCAAAGATACGCGGGTAGCTGCTCCAAGCTTTCACCATCAAATAAATCGTCCATGAGCGTCTTGAAATCACAAAAGCACAGAGCCCCCAGCCGGGCAAAACAATTCACCTGCAGGTGTCCAGCGGGAATCTATCTCGTTAGGGAAGAGCACATAGAAAAACACCGGTCTGCGGTATTTCTCACTTTGACAGAAGCGAGGGACCTTCGGAAGCTCGAGCGGGTGCCACGCGGTGCCGACGTCAGAGAAATCTGGGTCAGGAACTGCAGGGCGTGGCGCACCGTCACGGTCAGGTGGGAATCTTTCAGATGTATGCAGTGTCCGTCATTTGTTTCCGACATGGCCTACTGTCCCAAGGGTACCACACTTACTAAAAAAGGTCAATTGGCTATAGAAAACCAATTAGAGCAAGTCAACAGCTGACCCATTAGGAGAAAAAGAATGAATCTTTTAACCAAAATTGTTCACTATATACAATTTTTAAGGGAGAAAAACAGCGAATAAATGCATCTGTGTTAAGTTGTGACACAGATACACTGCAAGGATTCTGGTCAGTACAAACATTGATGAAGTATGAACAGAGAAACACATATATTTACAGCAACTACTTTTCATGTTATCACAAACCTGCCACCAAGTTCAACCACAAGGATGACAATCTATGCAATAATACACCTGCCATAATATTAGATTCTATGAATAATTCTAGCAACCAAAATATGGTCACTGTACGCTATAGAAGAAATACTCGTGTGACCACTGAAATGCAAGGGACTAGGTCAGTATAATCACAAATGAAATACAAGTAAAGTAACACAAATATTTACTAGAATAACTTTTCATGTGACTTCAAAATTGAATCCTTGTGTAGTGGTCCACCTGCCATGATAGTAAGTCCTATGTTGACCTGATAGCTATACATGACAATAAGGTGCAGTTCCAGTTGTATGAGAAGAAACATAATACTCTCCAGTAATCGTATACCACTCTTCCATGGTATTGGGTCCCATCTCAACTGAGTTGATAGAAGATCCATTTGCGCTCAATCTTCTATAACAGCTGTTGCAAGTCTCCTCCTTTGAGTGTTTTTTTTCAATCACTCAGTTACTTGCCACCACAGGTCCTCTTCGATGTTCCCCTTTTCCAGGAAAGTGTGTCACCAATGGTGCAGCGGTACCCTGGCAGCAGAACCTACTTCTAAATTGGCCAAATCTCAACTTTGTAGTTTGTGTGGTCTGTCCCATATAAAAGAGTTCACAAACACACCATATACTGTCAGCCACATTAGTGGAATGACAATCCAAAAAGAATTAAAAACCTTGCTTTATGTTGGTATGAATAAAGGTTTTGGTATTAAATGTTTATTGGCGTGCCACACAATCGCCACATTTTAAATTCCTATTTATTGCTCGTAGCCCTAGTGCCATAATTGTGCTTCTTTTTACTATGACTTTATATTCACCAGCATGTACACTGTGGTCCTTGATGTTTTGACCATGCTATAGGGAAACATAATTAGGTCCAATGCAACGTTACCTGTTCTCAGTATATTCCAACGTTTTTAATAATTTTCACAACTTTATATGTGAACTGAAGGTCATGACACACCTGCTTGTCTTATTCCTTTTGTGGCTTGGGGATAAAAAATCCTTTCTTGTTGAGACTCACAAACGTATTATCACTGCTTTAGCAGTTTTGGTTGGGTAACCTCTGGCTTATAGGAATTGTTGTACGATAGTTGTCCCTTCAATGTCATTGTTTTTAAAGGTATATTTACATCAAAGTATTAAAAACAATCCAAAGAGAAGGCCATCTCTTAGGGCGCTGGAATTGAAACTCTGGTAGCGCAGAGTAGTGCTGAGCTTTCGATCCACTCTTTCAATAGTAAGATCCAAAGAGTGAATAGTGATATTACTGTTGTTGTAGGTAAATGTAACAGTTTATTGGATAGCATTCAAATGATTCACAAAATATGTCAGCGTGTGTGAGGGAACTTTCTAGATAAAGAATATATAATCAGTGTACCTCTTGCAAAAAGGATGTGGTCTTAAAAAGGACTGCCATTGTAAAAACAAAATGCTTTTCAAACTTTTCCACAAAGAGATTTGCTAGATCTGGAGCATAATTTGCCCCCATAGATGTCCCCATACATTTTTTTTGTAATGATGCTCACTAAATAAAAAGTAATTCCTAGTAAGGCCTATATCCAGGAGGGACGTAATGAAGGTTGTTGGCACTCTTATAGGAAGTGGTCTGGTATTCAGAACATCATCAATGACCATCATCCCTTCGTTCTGAGGGATATTTGGTTACAGGGATTGAATACCCATTGCTACAAATGCTTTTATTTCATTATCAAATGAAAGGTCGTCAATGAGGATGATCATGTGTGAACCACCCTTGACAAAGCTTACTGTTTGGGGGGGACTCGGGGGCATATTATCAAGCAGGGCGATAGGCAATTATCACCGCTTTAGCGTCTGTTTTCGGCCGCTAAGCGGCGATAATTCTATCGCCCTATTAGCAAGCTGTCGTGAACTGATGTTAGTGACAGCTTTTAGGTGATAGCGAACGGTTTGGGGCCCGCTATGCATGTCAGCGATGCTTATCGCTAATGACATGCAAAGTGGGCGTCCCCATCCAGTTAGCGACTGAAAGCAGTCGCTAACGTCGCTATCGCCTATTAGCAAGGCAGGCGTAGCGATGGAAATATTTGCGCTAAGCGCGAATATCTCCAAATACTAACACCTGCCCAGACCAATTCTTAGCCATGTTATCCAATGGGAGGTGGATAACATGGCTAAGAGCATTTTGTCACTAATGCGTGAATATCGCTGTATTCTCAGCGATATTCACGCATTTCGCCGCTATCGCTGGATGTTGTAGCACAATGGAGAAAAACGTTGCTAATAGCATGTTTTCTCCACTAACATATCCAGCGATGGCAGCGATAAAAAAAAATGAGCTAAGCGCATTTTGCGATGAATATCGCTAATCCTTGGTAATATGCCCCACAGTCCTTTATGAAAAGATGTATTCGCCAACGGTGGGATTTGTAGATATTTTAGGACCCTGTAGAGCCCGTGGAGTACTAGTGTCCTGGGTATTTTCTTACTGAGAAAAGAAACTCTTTCAGACTTAGGAAACCAAAGCCTTTTGCTTCAAAAGTGACCTCAGGGGTAGAGGTCTGAGGGTACGATCTGCATAGGAAAAGGTCCCAAAGATCAAGTGTTGCACTAGCTCTATCAGTGAATGAATATATATATTAAACTAAATGGAGAAGAGGCAAAACCCTGGACTATCCACAGTTCGGGTTAGCATGAGCCAACCTTAACAGGTGCAGGGAAACTACCTGGGAAGTTCCCAAAAAAAAGGGCGGGAGTCAGCTGAGGTCTACACCTATCAGCCGTGATGTAACAAGAACATCGGTAGAATGTTAGGCAAGATGGCTGGAGGATTGGCTAGTGCCTCAGGCATAATGGGAAGTCCCTTAGCACAATGAGGAGTGCCATTAATAGGATAACCAGCACCGTGGCATATTGAGCAGTTTTACCAGCAGGACGAGATGGAGACTAATAAAAGAGTTATTAAAGCTGTGGGAGATAATTTTGCTTTGTGCCTTAATTTTGCTCACTGCCTGATTTCTGATCCTACGTTTTTGCCAGAGAGCAATCGGACTCCTTGAGAGTGCTATGAGGAGTGTGAAATCGAGTGCACTGTGTTTTCATCCAATTTCACTTTTTTAGTCCAATAAAAATTGTGTTTTGGCTTGTGCTTTCTTCCAGTTCAAATCCCCTCATGTATTACCTAGAGGAATTTAAAGAGGTAAATAAGCCAGGAAGGGGAACTGCTGATAATTTTAACATTTAGTAAAACTGAAATTGAATGTTATTGCTCATTCTGAAACATACCACTGATAATCGGGGGTTAAACCTAACCAGTGTAGTACCTTGTGTAGGAGAGTAGGATCTGCTTCTTATAGTTTCCCCCACTTTTTGCTAATGTTTCACTGTTTTCAACTTAGTCTGGCTGGGATCCTGCTATACAGGACCCCAGCCTAGCTCCTTTCTCTTATAAACTGATTGCATGTACTTTAGGTACACTCCAGATTGGATTCTGCGTACCTTTATAAGTCCCTGGTATATGGTATACTATAAACCGAGGGCATAGGTACCCCAGTGGCCTCCCAGAGGCGGTAGCATGTATTATGCCACCCCTAAGAGGCCACTCACATTGACACCACAGGTCTGCTACTGCAACCTGTGTAAGGTGGTGCATGCACTCCTTACGTAGATATAGGCTCACTATATCTACCTTATCACTGCACATATAAACCTATCAGTCAACCCTATGGTAGGCCTTATCAATCCTGAAGGCAGGGTACTGGGTTTTATGTGAGAGTGTGCCCATGCATGAGCAGGGGCCCTCTGTAGCATTCGGAATCTATTCTCCGGGGTTGTTCTGTGATGCAGTCAACCAAATACTCTTAGGTGCATTATAACCTCGCGGTAAATGCTAACTTTAAAACAGCTGCATGGAAACATGTCGTGTTTGGTGTCACACACCTTGGAATCATACCTCCACACCAGTAACTGGCGGGGAGGTATGATTCGACCCTCCTAGAGGGAGAAATATGAAAACACCGGTACACCCAGAGCCAGCTTTCTCAACCCTGGCATCACAAGACGGCTGCTGCCAGCCACAGACACAAGTATTCCCTCCTGCTGCTGGACGAAACTCCAGCAGGGGGAAGGCTGGGCAATAGGTTTCCTGTCACAGGGAGGTGTAACCACCTCCCAGACACGCTTTAGTGTATTGGGGCTGGGCGGGTGCACTCCATGAGTACTTTGATGTCTGCACTGGGGGCACATTTGGTGTCCCTGTGCATAGTCCAGCTCAAACCGGTTGCAGGGGCTATCAGCCCCTGCTCGGGCGCGAAACTGGACAAAGGATATGGGTGTAGCCACCCCTCTGTCCTGACCCTCCCATAGGTGGGTCTCCAGAGTTTGCCCCACCCCTTTGTTGGGTATAAAGTAGGAACCCCTGGCTACAGGACTTTAGATTTACCTGGATGAAACTCTGCTACAGAAACCAAGTACTTTGACGATCTACACTGCGCTAGATGACTGAAGAATCTCCCTTGGAGTAAAGGAGTTACTCCCCTCCTAACCAGGCACCAAAGACGTATCTGACCGGTTTGCAACTCCGAAGCTCCTGAGGACTCCCATGACTTTTGCAACACAGGAGGTGGGTTTCCAAGTGTCCCCGAGGTCGACTAGTGTGCTCGGCAAACCTGCGACCCGTATCCCTCGTGGGGACCTTGCAACCCGAACCCCTGGGTACCGTGTCCATTTGCAGAAGCATCTCCTTTCCGGCAACCCCATGAAGCTGTGCTTTGGGCTACTTGTAGTCCAGACCCTGAGCAGTAATTCTACCAAAGATTACCGGCCTACACTCCACGAGTGTTCCGTGGCCTGTATTTTGTGATTCCTCTGGAGGTCCCTTCGCGATCCCTGGTCAGTTGGCCTGTGGGTCCCTGTGAAGGCAACTGTAACTTTCAGTGGGCTTACCTGGTTGCTCCAAATATGCCCTGACTCTCCATCACTTGGGGAGTCCCCAGGATCTTGCTGGTCCTCATCGAAGCATCTTTTCTCTGACCGCAAGGGTTGCAATGGCCAAGGCTTGTTGGTGTTCAATCCGGACACTGACCCCCAGCACTCGACCTCCGTCGTGGGACAGCTTGCCTATGGACTTGGTCATCATCGACGTCTACTGGTCCCCGTGGCTGCAGAGTCAAGCTTCTCCTCTTCTCACCAGAAACACCCGACATTGGTGGGCATTCGTCTACCGAGCCCCTGGTCACTGGCAAGTGACCCAGACTCTGTCCCCTCTGCTTTCAGGTTCTTCTCAGCTTCGATCCAGGCTTGGATCACACCGGACACTTTTCCTCTTCACAGCAGCAGCACTTTGCAGCATCTCGCCATTGAAAACGATGAAGATTCCCAACACCATTTGACACCCTGGGTTAGGTAACATGAGTACTTCGGTGCTAACATGGGTGCTGGCCTTAGAACCTTCTAAGTCTGAAAGGGCTTGCTCAAAGTCCTCTCCTAAGTGTCCTTAAACTTTAAAATTCCAACTGTGAATTTCCCATAGGATTGTAGGGAGATCGCAGCTGTGTTCTCACACTGCACACGTCACCCATGGGTCCCCTGTGTCACTACCTTGGTTGATTCCCTGGGGTCCCAGGGATTTTACGTGCTCTAGGCACTGTGTCTTGTCAAGTCATGGTTGTTATACCACTTTCTTAGTATATGGTTCGGTCTCCCCCTGGAGCCCGCTGTGTATTGTACTATTTACTGTCGTTGTAGTTCTGTAATATTGTGTGCTTTGTTCTCTAATCTCATAAAGAGGTTAGTAGAGAGTGTTTAGTAATAAATACAAATATTTTATATATACCTTGTGTGGTTCTCCTTTCATTTGGTCATTCAGAAGTTTATAGACTGGTAAAACAAGCTGCTTTACATTCTTTTGAGACTTAGCCTGAAGGAAAAGGTTTAATATGGTGGCGGTGTCTATCAGACACCGCCAGCCATATTAGCATTAGCATTTTCAATGCCTTTCGGAAAGGCGTGCGGAGACACCCTGCGGGGGCCCGTTGCGGGCCCCCAGGGACTCCGGGGGTGTAGGGGGTGCACATGGGGGGTACCTATGGTACCCCCCAGCATTGCAAAGTACAACGTGGCAGGCACCGCGCGGTGCCTGTCACGTTGTGCTTTGTAATGTACAACATGTATCTTTAGCATTGCGGCGGGCGGTGCTTTTAAGCACCGCCCGCCGCAATGCTAAAGATACAGCGCCCGCCACTGTGGCGCGCGCATCCTAATACCCCCAATGGGACCCCCGCCCTTATGGCGGGAGGTCCCTACACACGACAGGATGACGGGCGGACAAAGTCCGCCAGTCATCCTAATGAGCCCCTAAGAGAATAAACAAATCCCTGTATATTAGATAGCCTGCTGTTGTACATTGAATGGTAGTAGCAAAGAGACTATGTAGAACTAATAATTCCTTTTGGAATTTTTCAAAAGCTGAATTGCTTCTTCACATATGTTTTTACTAGATAATTCAGACTATTTTGTGAAATAGAAATTCTAATGATTTTTTGTTATAGCAGGTCGGTCCCTGCCACGAGTCTGGCCAACGATGACTAGGAAGTGTGCTGAAAGAGTTTATGCCATGGGACCACTGGTGGGATTTGTGGGGTGCTTGGAAGACATACTTTGAGGCCTCTCTTTTGAACAATATTGAATGTATTACCCATCTTCAGCTAATTGGTTCCCTTGTGATGACAAACAATATTGAATTATACATTAAACTTTCAGAAACGGCGTAAAAAAAACAGTTGAAAGCCCCAGCTGCCCAGAGACTGGCAGCCAGATAGCAACAAAAGAAAGCTTAAATAAACACAGATAAAACTTTTTGTTTTGTGCTTGGATCCAAATTTTTTTCTTGCAATATTTTATGTGGAATTTAGTGTCAAATTCACCTGTTTCTACTTTTGCAGGACAGGCACGTCAACAGTGACATGTGGATGTTTACTGAACTTGTGCATAATATTAAAGCGTGACATATGCACTTAGAAATTGACATTGTAGATATAATTGTCTGGTATAACTAATCACAAATGAGTCCGAGTGGCATTCTCACTGTAACAGTGTATAAAGCAGTGCTTCAGGGATCTTCAGAATTCCATTAAGGGAAATTTCATAACTTTGTACTTGATTCTCTTCCTCTGCTTTGTCACCTACAGTTCTCTATACAGTAAACTCCGACCCCGTTGAGTAAGAGAAATGGGAGGGGGTGGGAGACAGGAGGTGGACATAGAGGCATAGGGAATGGTAAATTGAGACAGGTGAAGCAGAAGTTGAAGGGGGTAGTGATAAGGAAGATGGTAAGTGGAGATAGAAGGTAAACAGAGAAAAGTGAGCTAGTTAGAAAGGAAAGGAGAAGTAAATTAGGGAGAGGCAGGTAAAGAGAAGTAAAGGGGGACTGGTAAGGTACAAGTGTGAGGTGTAGAGGCTCAGAAAGAAACAAGTAAGGAGATGTAGCAAGGCAGAAAATGGTGGGGTGCACCGAGGGGTGAGCTAGAGAGAGAGGTGAGGTAAGAAGAGAGGTGTGAAAGAGGTAGAGGTAGAGGTAGGTAGAAAGGTGAGTTGGAGATTGAAGTATAGAAAGTGAGAGAGAAGGACATGCTAGGCAAGAAGAGGCAGGCGTGGAGAAAAAAGTAGCAGAATAGGCAGTGAGGCAGAGGTAACAGATAGAAAGAGGTATGGGGAGGTGAAGGTGGAGGGGTAAAAAAATCAATGACTTCAGAGAGATGGAGTGAGAGGGAGTGGTGAACTAAACAAAAGAGGTAGAGCACATGGAGGGGAAATACAGAGAGATAAGACAGAATAGAGCAATAAGGTGCAGAGAGAGGTGTGAGCTAGACGGACGGTTGAGGTAGAGAGCGGGTAGAGATGTATAGATGAAAAGTTGCACATAGAGAGGGGGGAGAGGTGAAGTCATCATATAAAGGTAAAGAGCTGGAGAGAGAGAGGTGCTTTGAGAGAAAAGTGAGTTAGAGAGACGTGAGATAAAAAGGGAGTAAGTAAAAACAGATGAAGTTCCAGGTAGAGATGGGGTTAGGAGAGGGGGAGTGACGTAAGGAGAAAGAGGTCAATGATGTCACAGCCTGCACTCCCCTCTCAGAGAGCCGCCACTGAATTTAAAGCGCCTTCCAAGGGATCTACGCGCCTTCAGTGCCCTACTGCATCGCCGCTGTACTGAAGGTACTGAACTGTGCTGGCTCAATTGTTTGTTGCACCCGCTTTGCCAAGTTTT
The DNA here is from genome assembly GCF_964261635.1 of Lissotriton helveticus. Taxonomy (NCBI): domain Eukaryota; kingdom Metazoa; phylum Chordata; class Amphibia; order Caudata; family Salamandridae; genus Lissotriton; species Lissotriton helveticus. The sequence goes on from NC_136058.1 coordinate 265,843,066, forward strand.
CAAGAAACAACCCCTCAAAGTTTGAGTTTGTTTCCTGAAAAGCAAATACATTGGCCTTGATACACAGGGAGTAGTCTCCGGCTTGTATTCATAGTTCTTGTTTTATGTAGCGCTCCCTAATTATGTTATCAAGACCAATAAATGACAATTGTTACTGTCACCCAATTTAATTATTCTCAATTTCTCAACCTCAAATGGGCGGGAGGGCTGACTCAGTCTGTGATTCAAACGAGCTGAGTCATCCTACAAGCATGTATAGCCATTCATGTCCAGGAGTGATTCCCTGATACACCCACAGTCCTGCACATCAAGACATCATGTTCTGTTCTCACACACAAAGATAAAAGTAGCAGATAAGGACCCACAATACACAGCTAATGGGCCCATGCCATTTACCCTGCTACTTCAGAGATTATACTTAAGCTCGGTCTTTGTGCTTATCAGTATATTGTATGTACAGATGGTGTTTGCTGCCGTATTTGGCAGCGGGTGAGACCTGTGGTTTGCACACCACGTCAGAATGGGGAGTAACATGTGGTATTGAGTTATTCTCCATTCAGAGGCGCACAACTCAATTGGGTGCCAATTTGGCACCCAGCAATTTGTGCCCCCATGGCTATTGCAAATTATTATATGATTTTTGTTGGCAGGACTTTCGCCTGCCTGTTCTCCATCTTTCTGTAGCACAGCCTACGCTACTCTGTCACTGGCACTGCCTTTACGCGTGCTCCATGGTTATACTACTGATAGTGGTACAGGTAAAAAGATTCAGTGATAAGACCAGACCTGGCAGAGGAATCAATTCTCCGTCCTCATGGTCCTTCAAATCTCACATCCCTTTTCTCTGAATGCATCTTCTCAGCACACAACCCAAAGTCATCACCCTAGTATATGTATATTTTTTTGCAGATTCATATAGCGCAAACTCGACCCAACGGTATTGGAGCGCTTTACATGAGCACCAGTTACGTTACACGAGGACACATTCATTTATATTTTTTGTAGGCACGGGAAGATTAAGTGATTTGCCCAGAATCTCAGGACGGGAAGATTAAGTGATTTGCCCAGAATCTCAGGATGTGGAGTCTACCCCGAGGCTCGAACCTTGGTTTCCCAGATCCGAAGTCGACAGTCTAGCCGTAAGACCACATCCTCTCCCCATTACACACACAGTACCAAGGCTCATTAGAAGTCAAATACTAATAGGAATTACTGCATCGCCTATGTCATTCTACAAGGTATATCACAAAATAAAATGATGGACAGAATGATGAAACTTTTCAAACCCTCAGTCCGAGTCACAGATCTGGGTTTAACCCATCGATATTTTGCTCGCTACTTCACCCCAGTTTGGACCCAGCCATAAGCAAATAAGTCTTGACCCAGCTCCCCATGGGAACAGCCCAGCCGGACTGCTAAGCCAGGGCCTCCCTGGACCGGACACGAGCATCCTGGGACCGGTTTCAGAGTATTACCCCTCATCAGGCAGCCTAGCTTGAATCCAGTGGCGCAGCAAGCAAGGGGCCCACGTCTTGGCAAAAGCGATGGATTAAAACTAGATCTTTGTGACTGGGGTGAATGCTGGCATTGTTCAGCATTCCATCCATCATTTGTTCTTTTTGCTTCACAAGGTATGCCAGTTTTACCGGCTTGCAATGATGCATAGGGAACATACCAATACCACACCATGAGGGTTTTTCCTGAGGAAAAATATGATTACCTTCTGATTTTCCATACTTAGTATACCAACGCTGTCGGACTTCCTGCACTTGATTGCCACAGGCTTTCCCTCTGTATGATAAGTTCACCCCATGTAAATGTTTTCCTGGAAAATGTGTACTGAAAAAATTCTCAGATATGCTGTAATTTCGCACATCTTGAAGTGCGAGCTCGGGCATAAAACCCTGTTTGTATTTCAATCAGCATTGTCAGGGCACTCAGAAGGAGGCCCTCATACTACCAGGAGCTCCTGGTAGTATGAGGGCCTCCTACAATTCGGATCACTGATATTGTGTGGACAGAATATTGTGTCAAAAATATCGAGGACCAAACTATCGAGAAGGTAAGTGCAAATAGGTAAGTACAGATTTACTATTCTTAACTTCACATCTACATACCTTGAAGATATATATATTGTCATGGTGGTTATATGTGGAGGTATATATTGTGAAACTTTACTTGTATAGAAACTTACCTTCTCACTATTTTTGTTCTTGATAGTCTTGACACGATATTTCGTCCTACGATAATTTTAGTTCTAATATTTTGTGTAGACACCCTACCACTCATATCCCAAATAACGCCGCTACTATCACCATATGACTGCCACAGATGCTGATTCCATCAAGTCTAAACTCCTCTAACTCTGTGCACAGTCAGAGATGCGGGAACAATTGTTAGAGTGGGGGTGCCGGCCAGTGTCATCACCTCACTAAAGGCACAGGGGATATGTGTCAGTCTGTCTTTGAAAACAACAAATATGCAAGCAGAAAGGCCTTTTCTTGTCCATTCTCCATCTAAACTCGTTCTGGTTTTATAAGGCTGTTTCAGCACCTCCCGCACCCTACTTCCAGTGGCACTGTCAATGCAGTGGGTGGTGGGTTCATTGAATTCCACATGCACTTGATTCAGCTGATGAGGGACACAGCAAGGGTTATGGCTCTTGTGCACTATTGTGCACGGTTATGCACTACTACTGCTGCTGTCACCTCAAATCAGGAGCCATCCTGCCAGAGGGCATCCATGACCTCTTGCCAGAGCAATTTCTATCACCTTTTCATGAGATCATCCTAAAGTGGAGACATATCAAGCTAGCTAGTGTAATATTCTGTTTATTACCCCCCTTCATTGTAGGGCAGGACCATGATTTGGGAGAGGCCAAGCCTTGAGTGAGTCTTGATGCCTCTTGCCTGCTTCAACAATAGTAATAAACAGTGTATTATACTCTGCAGAGCAGCATTAGTGGTTTATGCCATGGCATTTTCCTAATGTATTCATTAAAAAAAAGGTTTAGCAAAAACCAGGGTGCACGCGTTCAATGTTGGGCAGTAAGGTAAAATCAAATTGAAGAGACATCCAGATTATCAGGAGAGTTGTTTCCGCGAATAAAGCAATTGTAACATGCAATCTGTGAGTCACCAATAATTATTTTCTCATATGCATTTCCTGTTACTGTGATACTACACTGGATTTAGGCATTTGCACTTCAGTAATAAATGTGTGAATTCGCTTTTATAACTACCTTTTTTCTAATTAACATGGGCTTCTATTAAAGAAAACTGAAAAAACACTGACATTCGCAAGTTAGGGTAGGGAGCAGAATCCATTAACTGGCACAACAGCTATTCCAACCATAACTCACATGCCAAAGGCAATGCTCACAACCTCGCCCATAAATAAAGAGATCCAATTACAAATGTTGTAATGATTACATATCAAATTACCCTTACAACTCTGACAGACACAACTATAAATATAGTATCATTAATTGGTTTGATTTGATTATGTGTTGTTGTTTAATTACATTCCACACTTAAGTGCTGTTATTTGTTGGTATAAATTGTATGATGTCATAAGCATTGCATTTGGTGTGTGAGTTATTGTTTGCATAGTTATTGTGTGAGTCAACGCTTGTGCTCCTAACCATAACTCGTGATTTTTGGTTCCCGGTTTTAATGCAACCATAGCTACAAATTGACTGTGACCCTGATTATGAGTTGGTCCGTATGTTCCCTTCATCCATGTTAAATTTCAGCAGGTCAAACCTGTTGAAATGTAACAGGGAAAAACCATACAGTATTTACTGCATAATATGGATTTTGGTGTTTTAAACACCAACATTTTCATGTCATTCCCCACCAAATAGTAATAGTTGGTATTTATTGCACCTGATAAATAATGTACCCTGTGTTATTGTTATTTATACAGTGCAATAAATAACACATAAATTCGTAATCAAGGCCCTTGTTTTTTAGGTGAATTTCTGAGGTTTTGTTAACTTACTTTAAGGTGTTATAACTTTTTTCTGTTTTTGTTTTTTAGTTTTTGATCATGATACACATCCAGAAGTTCCCTTCACCCAACCCTCCATCAGCAGCTAACCCTCACTGTACAAGACTAAGGGCCTCATTTATGAAAAGTTACGCATCGCTGCGTGAAAAGAGCGCTGCGTCACTTTTCACTGCGCCCTCCTTGCGACACCAATGATGCGTCATATTTACAGTATGACACATCATTGCGCAAGGAGTTACAGATACGTCAGCATTTCTGACGTATCTGTAGGCGCAAAAATGACGCATTGCTGGAGTGTGTCACAAAAGTTACGCAACTCCAGCAATGGGTCATTACACATCAGCAAGTCCTATGTGAAATGTGCCTGCGTCAGTCTTACGCCTGCCATCAGGCAGGCTTAAGATATTGACGCATTCGCGTCTTAGAAGTGGCACAGTGAAATCTCATAGATTTCCCTGCGTCACTTCTACGAGGCTTACTTGCGTCAGAACGCCCATCCTGCATACATTATACCTGGCGCAGGTATAATGTGGTGCAGGGGTTTACAAAGTGACACATCTACTTAGATGCGTCACTTTGTAAATATGAGGCCACATGGTGCATGTTTTACAATGCCGATGTGTGACAAAAAGTGACGCACAGGCGACATAAAAGTGATGCAAGGGCTCATAAATAAGCCCCTGAATGCTTTGCACGGCAGTAAGGTCCAGGGACTGCTCCCACCTTGCCATGTGCAGGATTCACACCACCCGCGTCACTGACCAAGCACAACAGTAGTGAACTGCGTACTCTCTTTCTATTTTTTACAGGATTTGCAAATCCTATGTTGGATTTGCCAATCTGGGTCCAAGAGACCCAGGATGGGTTAAGGATTCCCAAAATCTAACATCTAATTTGCAAATCACACAATAAAAATAATTTGTTGGTAGTTACTTTATTGCGTGGGTGGTCCTTTAGGGCACCTTACAAGACCCTACGGGTAAGGGTAGGTTCACCCTGCCCCTTCACAAACGTTTTCTTTTACTTTTTCCCCAGCACAATGTTCTGTGCACTGTGTTCGGTAATGTCAGCTGTCACAGAAAAGTTTGGGAGGGAGGGGTGGGGGGGGGGGGGTGAGCAGACCAACAACTCAGATGTGTGTGAAAAAGGCCGCTTTATTGAAACAGGTGCACATTAACAAATGTAAACCTCGGCAAAAGGAAAAAGCCTTACAAAACTATACCTCACTAAATAAAACATTTCCTTCACCCCCAATCACCGCCCCCACCACTAACGAGCCATTGGCCCCGCCCCCATCCATACATTACAACTTCACAAAATATAAACAATGCAAATCCCAGCATAATCATTACAACTTATCAACTCCTACCAACCATTACACGAAAAAAAAAACGGTTTGCCCCTCCACAAATCATGGTCCCCTCGCCTATGTAACCACACAACAACTTATCCTGCCCAACTACCCCTGATGCTGCCACAACTAAGCAAATTACAACAAAAATCCTGCCAAACCTGGCAAAAACACCAGTAACCCCCGCACTGCACCTGTTCCAAGCGACAATATAACAAAAATTACAACCCCATGTCCACCTGTTCCAACAAAAACCACCAAAATGAAACAAGCATTAGAAATGCAATAGGTCTCAGATTTATTTCAGTTAGAGGTAATGGCATTGTAAATGGCAATGTGTTTATCCATGTCTTATGGAGTGTATGCATGTGGTGTGTAGTAGAAATATGTGGGTTGTATTGGAATAGTATCAATGGTGGCATGCTGCGCTTTAGATGAATATGTTTAAAAGTAAAGTGCACCATACTGCGATTGGTACAATAGTTTTTTGTGGATGCGTTAACAATTGATGTGTGCACTGATGGCTGTTGGTGTGTGTGCCTGTGGAAATTGTTCACTGATGGCTGGTGGTGTGTGTGCTTGGTGGAAGCGTGCACTGCTGACTGGAGGTGTGTGTGCCTGGTGGAAGCGTGCACTGACGGCTGGTGGTGTGTGTGCTTGGTAAAAGCGTGCACAGATGGCTGGTGGTGTGTGTGCCTGGTGAAAGCGTGCACTGGCGGCTGGTGGTGAGTGCGCCTGGTAAAAGTGTGCACTGACGGCTGGTGGTGAGTGCGCCTGGTAAAAGCATGCACTGACGGCTGGTGTTGTGTGTGCTTGGTGCGGTGAAAGCGTGCACTGATGCCTGGTGGTGTTTGTGCCTGGTGAAAGCGTGCATTGACGGCTGGTGGTGTGTGGTTGTGTGTATGGTTGTGTGTGTGGTGGTTGTGTGTGTGGTGGTTGTGTGTGTGGTGGTGAGTGTGTGGTGGTGAGTGTGTGTGTGTAAGTTTGCACTGAGTGTGTGGTGGTGAGTGTGTAGTGGTGAGTGTGTGTGGTGGTGAGTGGTGGTGAGTGTGTGGTGGTGAGAGACTGGTGTGTGTGTGGTGTGTGGTGTGTGTGTGTGTGGTGTGTGTGTGGTGTGTGTGTGGTCTTATGTGTGTGGTCTTATGTATGTGTGTGTGTTGGACTTAGTTCAAGTGTTCGTATCCTGCACACTCACACACTGGCCCTACACACTCACACACTGCTCACCTTGCACACTCACACTGTTCACCCTGCACACTCACACACTGTTCATCCTGCACACTCACACACTGTTCACCCTGCACACTCACACACTGTTCACCCTGCACACTCACACACTGTTCACCCTGCACACTCACACACTGCAGTCACTGTCACTCCGCAGTCACTATCCCTCTGCAGTCACTCTGCAGTCACACTCACTCTGCAGTCACTCTGCAGTCACTCTGCAGTCACACACACTCTGCAGTCACTCTCCACTCACACTCACTCTGCAGTCACTCTGCAGTCACTCTGAAGTCACACTCACTCTGCAGTCACTCTGCAGTCACACTCACTATGCAGTCACTCTGCACTCGCACTCACTCTGCACTCACTCAGCAGCTGCACTCACTCTGCACTCACTCGGCAGCTGCACTCACTCTACACTAACTCTGCACTCACACTCACTCTGCACTCACTCTGCACTCACACTCACTCTGCACTCACTCTGCACTCACACTCACTCTGCACTCACTCTGCACCTGCACTCACTCTGCACTCACTCTCACTCTGCACTCACTCTCACTCTGCACTCACTCTGCACTCACTCTCACTTTGCACTCATTCTGCACTCACTTTGCACTCTACACTCACTCTCACTCTGCACTCACTCTGCGCTCGCTCTGCACTCACTCTGCGCTCACTCTGCACTCACTCACACTCTGCAGCACTCACTCACACTCTGCAGCATTCACTCACACTCTGCAGCACTCACTCTCACTCTGCACACACTCTGCACTCACTCACACTGTGCAGCACTCACTCACACTCTGCAGCACTCACTCTCACTCTGCACTCACTCTGCACTCTGCACTCGTGAAAACGTACATGCATAACCCTTAGGCAACAACGGCTTTACTTATTACCTTTGCACTTTTAATGTCTATTGCTATGTCTATTGCATATATTTGTTCCCCTAAAAATGTGAAAAAAGAAACGCTGGCCTGCCAACGCCAGACGTTTTGCTAGTGGATGGATGGATGGATGGATTGATTGTTGGTGCTGGTGGATGGGTGGATGGGTGGATTGATTGTTGGAGCTGGTGGATGGATGGATGGATTGATTGTTGGGGCTGGTGGATGGGTGGATGGATGGATGGATTGATTGATTGTTGGGGCTGGTGGATGGGTGGGTGGATGGATGGATTGATTGTTGGAGCTGGTGGATGGATGGATGGATGGATTGATTGTTGGGGCTGGTGGATGGGTGGATGGGTGGATGGATGGATGGATGGATTGATTGTTGGAGCTGCTGGATGGATGGATGGATTGATTGTTGGGGCTGGTGGATGGGTGGGTGGATGGATGGATTGATTTTTGGGGATGGTGGATGGGTGGATGGATGGATTGATTGTTGGAGCTGGTGGATGGATGGATGGATTGATTGTTGGAGCTGGTGAATGGATGGATGGATTGATTGTTGGGGCTGGTGGATGGGTGGGTGGATGGATGGATTGATTGTTGGGGTTGGTGGGTGGATGAGTTTGGTGAAACTTTGTGTGGATGAATACAAACAACATCTTTTTGATTTTGCTAACCGGAGAGATTAACTGACATACAACACTCAGTAGGTTGACCCGTTGCAAGACTGACAGGTTTTGGTAAAAGATTTGAACGATAGCTCCATTGAAAGACGTCGCTGGGTACCGGAGGTTAAATGGAGGGGGTGGTGAATAGATCAAAATTTACGACGATTACTTAATCTATAAATAGACCAATCAACACCGAAAACCGTTTTTGAGCGCTAGATTGAAAGCGCTGAACCGAGGGTCTTCGTTGCGCTGTGACAGGGCGTGGACACCAACGCCCAGGGCCGGTGCCCGCCAAGCTGTGCTCGCCAGTTTAAGCCCCTCCTCGGTTTGTGTTCTTTTCATAATAAGAAGAGGCAGTCGGAGCGAGGGGGCGACGGCCCAGGGCAGGAGGCTGACAGGAGGAAAGCGAAAGGGACAGCGACAGGGGCAGAGGGACATGAGACTGACGGTGGTGCGAGAGAGAGCAAGGAAGACACAGAAGAGAAGAAATCATAGAAGGGAGAGGGCGCGAAAAAGAGGCAGACAGAGTGAAGGGTAGGTAGAGAGGCTCATAGAAGGAAGGGGAAGAGACGGTGTGAGGAACAACAACAGAGATAGGAGCGGAGAAAGCGAAAGAGACAGATGGAGGAATTGACTGGATATAGAGGCTGACTACAAGTGACAGGGGGAGAAGAGACTGCCATTGTAGAAAGAGTGAGTCACGTGGGTGGGGTTGAGACAGGAGCGACAGGGAGGGCAGAAGACTGTCACTTAAGTAACAGCTCGACAGGAACATCTAGCGAAGGGGTGCTTTTGTTGAATATTAGATTATGAAGTGAACATTACCGGCGCCATCTTGTCCCACTTAGGCCCCCTTTTTGCGAGCACGTAAACAGCAGCCATTTTAAAACTATGGCCACTCTCGTAACATTGCGGATCGCCTGCACGTCTCTCCGACCTTGCGATCATCCCCCGCGCTGACAACCCCCAAGCACATGTTAGAATCATAAAACATCCTCAGTGTGACCCAACCCCGGAGCCACATCCCGTGCTGAACCCACATACCCTTTCATCCCTTTCACACAAACGGGCCCTTCGATAACCCCCTTCTTCCGTGCCCGATTGTCCGAGCTGATCCCAGGCCATCACCTAGCCCTGCGGATGCAGTTTATTGTCCCCTACAGTAGAAACTCGCCTGTCTTCAAAGGGGCTGAGATTAATCAATGTCCTCACACCACAAGATCCGACCGATCGCACATATTTCTGTTCCCAGCAGAATGTCCAGCTGCGCGATAGCCATCACCTGCTGAGATTGGGGTGGGGACTTCTACTGTAGATACATGGGAACGGGCCTGAAGCGGGGATTCCGAGGACGTCTTTCCGAATATCAAAGTATTGTTAAGAATGTGTTGTATGCAATAAAGCAATAAACCTGTGTATAAGAGGCCAGGCCTCAGAGATGCGGTTAGAGCACCTCGAGACGATACCCTGCCTGTCCGATCTGACGTGTTCTGCTCCGGAGAGAATTAAACCCTGTTTCCTGCTTTCCAATTTCCAGCGCCTGCCTCTTTATTTGATAATCATCGAATGGTTTAGAGGCGAATAACGCCAAGCAGTGTTAGAAAAGGTCGTCCTTAGAAACTGCTTTTCCACAATAGGCGTCCCAAACGTGGGGCCCATCAGCGACACGTGGATCCAGCGGGAGAGGTCCTGATGACGGAGTGAACGACTGCAACGATCGGTAAGAGCTCACGCCCGATAGACCCTCGTCTGGCGGACGATGATCCGAACTTCACTGGTTCCGAACAGACCTCTCTCGAGTGATCTACGGTCCTGACTGGGAACCCTCAGGAGTGCCGCGGCGATAACGGAGAATAGAGGACGATCGGTCGCTGGAAGTGGAAGACGAGAAGCTGTCCATACGGTCTGGGTAAGGTCGTGCAGCACGACTCTTTTTGTTTGATTGATTGTTTGAAAATACTAGTTAAAGAGTTATTGTTTGAATCACTTAACCCCGGTTGTTAAACGAGATTGGTTCTTTTTGAGACATTCTCTGCCTACAAACGGTGAAGAATAGGAATATTCTCTCTCCCTTTGCAGATAGTGAAGGATAGGTAGCGCGGACTTTTTGTCCATATCGGTAAGGGCTGATAATACGCCGCGCCTATCTTCTCCCCACTGATTGTTTGGTTCTATTGGTTCTCTTGAGATATTCCCTATTTGCAAATAACGTAGAATAGAAATATTCTGTCTAGTCTTTGCAAGTAGCGAAGGATAGGTAGTGCGGACCTTTGTCCACCATTGTTTGAAATCTTCTTTTTGACCGCTATACGTCATGCCTATCTTCTCCCCACTGATTGGTAGTTGGTTTAGCCCGGACCGTTTATTAGAGGTAGATCATCCAGCTCCACTGGAGGGCACCCCTAATAAGGACATGTTCATGAAATATGGATTAGTCGCCGTAGCCTATAGTAAGTTATGGCATAAAAATACCAAGAAAGATCGAGAAAGTCCGTGGCCACTGATAGGATCTTTTGATATAAATAAAATAGAAGCACTAGAAATAGCCCTTCGTAAACATAAAACGACGCCAACCATGCTTGATAGTCTTGGCATGTGGCGCAAAGAAGCAAGGCAACGTAAAAAGAGAGACGAAGCAAAGACAGATAAAGAGCTACGAAAGGCAGCTCACCTAGCTGGTAAAAAGCTAGAGGAAGAGATCAAAGAAAGAGAGAGAATTAAGAAAGAACGAGAGTCCGAGACATCGGGCCAATGCCCTGTTAGAACACCCCCTGTGCTCTACCCCGAGCTACCCTCAAAGCAAAAGGCAAACGATGAGTTACTCCTAGGCCCCCAATCATCTATATGCCCCCTCCATATGCCCCCTCCCATCCTATAGCACAGCACCAACAAACCCCGATCCATATTGAAGGTAGTGCCAGGGCCTCGGTACCCACGGCCTCCGCGCTGACCGAGCCTCTCGTACTAAAAACCGCATCAACGGAAGCTTCAAACAAGCCTGAAGTCATAGGAAAAGAGATTACGAGAACGAACCGCTTGAACAGCCATGAACGAGCAGGTATTGACAAAATCATAAAAACGTTAATAGAACGAAAGGAAACGGAGGAATACATTTCGGACTTGTACAACTCATATACCAGCAGCCATAGACGACACTTTGTTGTACGTTTTTGCTACCACACCCTCACAGCCTATGAGGAGAGATACCAAAACAAAAGACCTGAACGCCTTGCAGACTTGTACAGGAAGGTAGACATAGGAGATGAGAGCGAGTGTGATGTGACGGAACTCTTCTCGCATACGCTTGAAGTCTTCCGCCACCTTACTGAACAAGAACCGATAACTAAGAACACAACTCCTGTAACGACCGAACCCCCAATGGAGAAAGTTGATACCATGATGCCAATGAAGGAAGCCGCTCCGTACTGAGTCCCCCCACGAGGTCAGGGCACTAATGATGACATTAACCATCAGGACGCAAAGGGAAGGGTGGTTTATAACTGGGTATACCAGCCTTGGGATCGACAAGACATCTTGACATTCCGAAAATCCTTACCGGATTTGCAGAAGAACCCCACAGCCTTTTATACAGAACTAGGCACGGCCCTAGGTTCGACAATCATGACCTTAGCAGACATCGACTTGTTTTTCGGGTTATGTCTACCAGCTGATGTGTGGAAGCAAATCCGGAAAGTCGACCACCTTGAGCTGTTTGGACATACCTGGATACAACTCGATGGCATAGATAAACAACGAGATCCCGGGCAGAAACCCTTAAAAGCTATCTTAGAACTTCCAGACAAAATCGTTCAAAAATTAAAGACACTAATCCCCGAGAAAAAGGTAGACTGGTCGATCGTAACGGCTTGCCGTCAGAAACCCCAAGAAGATGTCTCAGAATACTTTTCTCGATTCGAGACGGTGTTTTCTGACTATAGTGGTCAGGACATGACCACTGCAACCGGACATCACCTGTTTGTCCAAAATTATGTTAAAGGTCTGTTGCAGGAGGTCTCACAGAAACTACAGACCAGCGAGAGTAGTTGGGCGGCCTCTAAACCCGCGGCTATCCTTCAGATGGCCCAGTACTATGAGCATCAAAAGAATGAAAATGATAGGGCAACGGAGAAAAAGAAGAAACACCTCAAAGAAAGGGTTATGATTGCACAGTTGCAGGGAGTGACTATAGGAAAGGAACCCTACAAAGGAAACTACCAGCCGAATGTCCCTAGAAACCCGCCTCCTAGAGATAATGCACCCACATCCTTACTTAAGCGAAAACCAGTGTGCGTTCTGTAAAGGACTCGGACATTGGAAATTCCAGTGCCCGATTCTGCTAGAAATGATCAGAAATAAGGAGACGAGGGACTCAGTGAACGGACCGAGAAATAGAGGACGTGGACGAGGGTACACAAATGACAATAGCGACGAAAGGCCCGGTAAAAAGGAACACATTTGACCATCCCCGACAGAACCAGTGCCAACAGTCTGATTACGACAACACGTACGACTTTGCATAGGACTGCCAAAGGCAAGGGAGGGATCCAGTCGAGCTCTATGTTGACCAGCAAGGCCCTTATGTCACCGCTAAGGTCCTAGACACGAAGTCTCCATTTTTGGTAGGCACAGGAGCAACACGTAGTGCTTTATCTAAACGACTGATCCCAAGGGCACCCTTGTCTGGCTCACGTGTAACATCGATAGGTTTTGATGGAACGCCCTCCACTAATCCCTTGTCCACTCCAATCCCTTTCGCCTTGGAAAACAAAACCACTGACACGACATTTCTACTTTCCTCCAACACCCCTGATGCCATTATGGGTCTTGACCTGTTGAAACATTTCCAAGCCACCATCAGATGTTCCCCGGACGGAGTCCGAGTCATTTTATACGACAACCCCAATCAGCCCAGACCTTGTCCCACACGACACATGTTCTCTGTCACTGACACCGACATGTCGTTGCTCGACACCTTACCCCCGTACTTATGGGCAAAGACCGACTCAGACGTAGGACGGATGATGATCGACCCTGTGCATATAACTGTACGACAGAACGCAACACTCCCAAAACTCCCTCAATATAGGATATCACCCGAAGGCGAGAAGGCATTGGTAGAGATCATTCAATCCTTAGTAGATGCAGGAGTGGTAGAAGAGGTGGTCAGCAACGTTTGTAACAGCCTTATCTTGCCGATTATCAAGAAGCAAGGAGAGGGAGATGAGAAAGCGTACCGCTTCATCATCGACCTGCGGGAGGTTTATAAAGTAGTTGTGCCGCAATACCCCGTGGTCTCCGACATCACCACCATTCTGACCCTGATCCCGTCCACTGCCACCACTTTCACTGTCATTGATCTAAAAAACGCCTTCTTCTCTATCCCTATCCATCCAGACAGCCGCTACCTTTTCGGATTTACCCTAAAATCCCGCTCGTATAGATTTTGTTGAGTACCCCAAGGCTACACTGAAAGTCCCAGCATCTATAGCCAGGCCCTCAAGAGACAGCTAGACGCAGTCCAGTTGCCGGATGGAGTGGTGTTGATACAATATGTGGATGACATCCTCCTAGAAGCCGACACCACTCCACTTGCAGTCACAGCCACCATCCAGCTCCTACATTTCCTTGCAGAGAATGGTCACAAGGTCTCCAAGAAGAAATTACAGTTCTGCCAGCCCCAAGTAACATATCTAGGCCACCTCTTCTCCAAAGAAGGGAGGAAACTTATGCCCGACAGAATTCAGACCATTTTGGAAACTCCCGTCCCTAAAACCCAGAAGCAAGTCCGCTCTCTGGTAGGCCTCACCTCATTCTGTCGACAGTGGTTGCCAAACTTCAGCCTCATTATTAAGCCATTACTTTCCCTCCTGGCCAAAGATGTTCCCTTCCCACTCCCTTGGACCCCCGAAAGCCAATCTTCCTTCAAAGAATTACGAGATGCCCTTTGTTCAGCTCCCGTTCTAGGAACCCCAGACTATTCCAAGCCTTTTTCCCTTTATACTCACGAAAGGGAGGGATGCGCTTTATCTGTCCTAACACAATCCATTGGCTTCAAACAACGCCCTTGTGCCTACTTCTCTGCCACTCTTGACCCTGTAGCCAGAGCTCTGCCTGCCTGCCTTCGAGCCGTAGCTGCCGCTGCTGTCTCCATACGACAGAGTGAAGGAATTGTACTTTCTAATTCCCTCACCGTGCTAGTACCCCATTCCGTTGATACCCTTCTGAACCAGACCAGAACCCAACATCTGACTAGCGCACGACTGACTGGGTACGAACTGACTTTACTGGCACCCCACATAACTTTGAAAAGATGCACCACTCTGAATCCAGCAACCTTGCTACCCTTACCCGAGAATTACCCCAATGTCGCTCCCCTCCATGACTGTGTGACCCTCACTGACGAACAGACTAGGAGCAGAGTAGACCTCCGAGATACTGCTTTCCCAGAGCCTGATGGTGAACTGTGGGTAGATGGTTCCACTTCCGCCGCATACGCCGTTACCACGGCCCGAACTGTTGTTGAGACAGCTCGTATCGCACAACGATTTGCACAAGCAGCAGAACTGATTGCCCTCACACGAGCCTGCATCCTAGCAGCAGGGACGACCGCTAACATATACACAGACAGCCAGTATGCCTTCGGGGTTGTTCATCACTTTGGGCTCCTTTGGAAGGAGAGGGGATTCCTGACCTCACATGGCACACCGATCCTACATCGAGACCTAGTCTCTGCCCTGACCGAAGCAGTCCTCCTCCCCAAACAACTAGCTGTAATCAAGTGCCAGGCACACAAGAAAGTCACAGACATTGTAGGACAGGGGAATGCACTAGCCGACATCACTGCCCGAACCACAGCTGAAGATAGGACGACAACCCGCATATACGTAACCAGGTCTCAAGCAGAAAAATGGAAAGACGCTAGAGAGACTATAAAGGACATTCAAATGACTAGCACACCACAGGAGCTGACTGAATGGGCACGGGTGGGACTAAAAGACGATGAAGGCTGCTGGCGGACGAAAGACGCAAACAAATGGCTGCTACCCAATTCCTATCTGATCCCTATACTGACCATGGCACACTCCCCTGCACACATAGGATCTGCCCCATGACTGAGCTCGTTTCTAGAGTTTGGCACAATAAAAAAATAACCGACGCAGCAAAATGCCTGGTTCAACAATGCCTGATATGTCTACAACACAACCCGGGGAAAGGAACTGTAGTACCCCGGAGGGTTTGGGGTCCCCGACCATCCCTTCGAAGTCCTTCAAATGGACTACATTCAGCTAGACAGGTGCCATAGTCTGAAATATGTGCTTGTCATTGTGTGTGCGTTCAGCAAATGGGTGGAAGCCTACCCCACTAGAGACAACACCGCCATCACTACTACCAAGGTGTTGTTGAAGGAATTCTTCCCACGCTACGGCCTTTGTCGGATTTTGTGGAGCAACAACGGCCCCCACTTCGTAGCCGAAGTTATCCAACTCATATTGAAAGGGTTGGGTGTAAAACAAAAATTTCATGCGGTCTTCCACCCCCAATCTGCAGGCTTAGTAGAATGACATAACGCCACACTGAAACTCAAACTAGCAAATATAGTTGCCACCACAGGACTGAAATGGCCAGACGCCCTCCCACTGGCATTGCTATCGATGCGCTCCACTCCTACCAAGCAGCACCTAACCCCGTATGAAGTGGTTTTTGGCCGGCCCATGAACATCTGGACCGCGCCGAAGCCAGCATCCATCCATGATGTCCTGAACATCCTGATGTCTGATTATCTGCATAACTTGACAAAAACACTAACTGTTATTCACCAACAGGTGCAGCAAGCCATCCCAGACACATCCAGGAGAGTTCGTGTTGATTAGAAATTTCCAAAGGACGAAGAGTCTGGAACCCAGGTGGACGGGCCCCTGGCAAGTCTTGATCACCACCCGAACTGCACTCCAAGTGGAAGGGAAACGAAATTGGCTACATGCACATCATTGCAAAAGAATATCACCGACTTTGACAACAAATGAAGATGTGGACACCCAAGTAGAGCTCCTGAGCAAAGACAGACCAGCCCTGAGTTGCTACCCTGACACAGAGACACTCGAATTGGCAAAGTCTCCCGATCCCACTGTGCCATCCAGGGAAGGGTACCACTTACGACGAAAGGAGAGGGCTCCGGCAAAGCAGGCCACTAACTGAGTCAACAGTCTCAGAGCGGTAGCTAACACTACAAAGGCTACCAGGAAAGACGCCAGACGAAGTACGTGGTTCTGCCCCCTACCGGGCTCTCTTGAAGGTGATGGAAGCTCCCGGCATGAAGATGATGGAATCAACCGAACGTCCGAAGATCCAATGTAAGAGTCCCAAGACTGAAAAGCTGCATTAAGCAAAGACAATTGCCCTCTTCTTTTCTTTTCTCTTCTGCCTCCTCCTCATGGCCACCTTCTGGATTGTGGAAGAAAGCATTCCTGCCCGTAAGACTTTGATACCCACTGTGCAACCCACCACCAAAAGAGAACACTATCTCATTTCACTTCCACCCCAGCTCCGAGAAAGACGCAAGGAGTTCTGGAACATTTCCTTTGTACAATTACTACACCAGCACAACCTCGCTGCCAACGCCACCAACTGCTGGATCTGTGGGCTACTGCCTCATGCAACTGAACATTCTATCCCCTTCATCCCTTCGCCTTTCTCCATTCATGGGTCCTGCCTTGCCTGGCTGATACTCTTGCAAGAGAGTTATAAGGACAATGCAACTGCTGGCGAAACCATTTCACACTTCTACGATGGGTTCTGGCTGGGAAAAACCGAAAAGACTTCCACTCCCTTTTGCCCTCAGACCTCAAACACAAGGCTTCAAATGGACATCCCGGAGAAGGAACGGCTCCAGATACAGGTATTCAATAATCCAGCCAGACCCACTTTTTCATACCTACGCAAACGGACTGCTGCAACTCTGACTGTGGCCCTGTCTGTGGTAAATGTCTCCGGCCTTGTCTGCATCGAGGGCCTTGGGACAAAAATTGTGGGCCACAGCTCCTGCCCCATAAAAAGGACACTGAATACTGCCGACCCCCCTTCATTTGTAGCGTCTCCCAACATGTATTTCGTCTGCGGCACTAAAGCCTACACCTGGGTCCCTAAAGGCCGGGGGGGGAGCTTGCTACATCTCCTTTGTCCCCCCCACCTATGTGGCTCCGGCAGCCTACCACAGGCAGAGGCGCTCATTGGATACAGAACGAGCGGATTCCACCTCTTCGCAGTTCCTTGATGCTGCGAAGGGACTCATTCCTTTCTGGGGCCCGATGTCAAACAGTCGAGCCATCCGTCATCTAACCCAAGCAGTCGAAACAGCTTTGAACATCACGGCCGGCATCCTCGCTAACAATACAGCTGAGCTACAGGCGGTCCGCCTCGTGGCTTTGCAGAACCGCCTTGTGCTCGACGTGGTACTGGCGGACCGCGGAGGAGCATGCCTCATCATCCGTGCCAGCTGTTGCACCTTTGTCCCAGACTATTCGCCTTCTGTCTACAAAGCAATAGAACACCTCCACAGACTATCTTCGGAAATCCACCAGGAGCAAGATGGCTGGACACTCGGAGGCTGGTTCTGGACTACTTTGAAAGACTGGGGCTGGAAATTATTGATAATAATATTGGTGCCAATTTTTGTATTATGTGGGTGTTGCCTGGGGATACAATGCATACCGCCCTTGTGCTCTCTTTTTGCGAATACGATATGCCCTAAGACTTTGGACAATAAGTTTGAACATATGAAAGCATTGTACGAGACAGAGATCCACCACATAATGAACATTGACATAAACTAGCAAGATGTTGGGGTATGTTCAAAAGGGCACACTGTTGAATATTAGATTACGAAGTGAACATTACCGGCGCCATCTTGTCCTACGTAGGCCCCCTTTTTGCGAGCGCGTAAACAGCAGCCATTTTAAGACTATGGCCACTCTCGTAACATTGCGGATCGCCTGCACGTCTCTCCGACCTTGCAATCATCCCCCGCGTTGACAACCCCCAAGCACATGTTAGAATCATAAAACATCCTCAGTGCGACCCAACCCCGGAGCCACATCCCGTGCTGAACCCACATACCCTTTCATCCCTTTCACACAAACGGGCCCTTTGATAACCCCCTTCCTCCTTGCCCGATTGTCCGAGCTGATCCCAGGCCATCACCTAGCCCTGTGGATGCAGTTTATTGCCCCCTACAGTAGAAACTCGCCTCTCTTCAAAGGGGCTGAGATTAATCAATGTCCTCACACCACAATATCCGACCGATTGCACATATTTCTGTTCCCAGCGAGATGTCCAGCTGCGCGATAGCCATCACCTGCTGAGATTGGGGTGGGGACTTCTACTGTAGATACATGTGGGAACGGGCCTGAAGCGGGGATTCCGAGGACGTCTTTCCGAATATCAAAGTATTGTTAAGAATGTGTTGTATGCAATAAAGCAATAAACCTGTGTATAAGAGGCCAGGCCTCAGAGATGCGGTTAGAGCTCCTCGAGACAATACCCTGCCTGTCCGATCTGACGTGTTCTGCTCCGGAGAGAAGTAAAACCTGTTTCCTGCTTTCCAATTTCCAGCGCCTGCCTCTTTATTTGATAATCATCGAATGGTTTAGAGGCGAATAACACCAAGCAGTGTTAGAAAAGGTTGTCCTTAGAAACTGCATTTCCACACTTTTTGCCACATTGCGAACACTCATGCCTAAATCTACAGTATTCTCTGGTGCATGCACCCTTATTGAAGTCCCAACATGCTCCAGTGCCAGACTGTGTGGGCGTCATAGAGCCCACCCCTCCCCGGGTGGGCTTTCCCTGAAAGGGCCGGTAGACTAAGGGCAAACCACTGGCTGTAAAAATTGTTTTCCCCCCAGCTGACTCTCCCATCGTGTACTGCCAAAGATCAGTGTCCAACTCACCCCACTTTGCCTCAGGGTCCCAGGCCATACGGGCCCTCCTCATCATATTGGGCCCAAGCAAACCCACGCCCTGTTATCTGCGCTTTTCTAATGACATCCATATATCTAAAAATGGAAACACATCGCTCTGGGAACTTTTCACAATAGACACTGGCATATATCAAATATGCCGCCGTCCAATTTTAAATTGTTAATGGTACCTTCGGCCGCTTAGCCACCTCGTACTCTTCCTCCTTTGAACCCTCCTTTGAACGCACTTCCCTATGTAATAGTTTCAGAATTTCAACATACTCACCTTTCCAAATCCTTTCTTTTGTGGATAACATCAACTGTGCCCCCAGTGGCTTTGTTACCCCCATGTAAGGAAGCTTTTTAATTTTTAATTCTTTACTGTGCAAGGGTTCAGTGACAACTTCAACTACTTCTTTGTTATTACCACTCTCCACTTTAGTGTCCGACACAGCCTCCCCCTCCCTCGTACCTACCCCTTGATCCTTAATATAACGACCTTTAGACAATTTACCATCGCCAGCTGCTTCACACCCTGTCCCCACAGACACCATGTTTGGTTTGGCCCGTGGTACAAAAGTCTCAACTGGCACTAACAAGGGGGGCTGACCCGGCATCGACCGCCAATCCATATGTTTCACGGTATCCACCATCCGAGGAGCCCTCACCGAGGGGCCGCGCTCTCTTCTTGGTGCTGACTCCACAGCCTTCTTGGGCCAAACTACTGTTGGTGCCTGTAACAAACTACGAGAAACGTGAGAAGATGCCCCCCCGACTTCAATGTCACGCAACTCCCCTTCCTCAGGGCTGTCCTCGTCATAATCCAAAACCAAAGGCTCCTCCATCTGTGAAGGGCCAGACAACACCATCCTACTATGGGCCTTACCGGACCCTTCAATACCAGCATGGACCTTACCAGCCCCTTTTAGAACACCCGGCGGGGGAGCCGACTGTACTCGCCGGTACTCCCCAAAACGTTGACCACTCCTATGCGCCGTTGCCGCTGAATCTTCTGTCCGATGTCGTTGGGGCCAGCGAGGTCGCGCTTGACCTTCGTCTGCTGGCCGCGCCGGGATCCCCAACGGTACGGAATGTTCCACGCTAGGCTCCACTCTCCCTTCTCCTCGGCGCCAATGGGCCGCACTACGCCCTACCGAGTCTGCCGCTGCATGCCAATACCTAACCTGTGGAGAAAAAGGCCGGACTGATGTGCCAGGTCCCTCAACACTAAAATCCCCAGCCCCTGCATGTCTACCTGAAACACCTGCACCTGACCATGAACAGTTGACCTGTCCCGCCTGACCACACCCTGCCCCACTCACACCCCGCTCACCAGTAAAATGAGGGGGAGAATCTCCCGCCTCTTCCCCACTACTCCAATCCAACATAGCTTGCACCACCCGAGACGCTGGATCAAGTGCTGGAGCTCCCTGAACCTTACCAACCATAAAATCCGGTCCCTGCCCCACCTTTGCGCCAACTGCCGCACAGTCCCTTAAACCAGAAACCTCCCTAGTGCTTAACAAGCTCTTCTGAGGGGAGAAACCCACCCCCCTCCCCCAACCCAGCATCACGCACCCCCTCTGCCAAGGAAGGAACAACATCCAGCCCCCCCCCAAGAGCGAGCAACCCCCCCTGTGTCCTGCCCCCCCTAAAGCTGGCATCAACCTCTGTGAGCTAGACAAGCCCGCTGAGACATCCTCTCCAGGTGCCCAGGAATGCGAAGGAGGGGGTAAAAGCTCAAACATCTGTGCCCTGCCCTCATAAAGGGGGACCCCCCACCCACCCTCCTGAGTCCATTCCCCCTCCCCCACCGAACCACTATGGACCGAAAGACCTGCCCCCTACTGGAACAAGCAGGAGAGAAAAGAAGGGGCTAAAAGGAACCGGCACCCCCTTCCCCCCAGACCCACCAACTGCCTGCATCTGTGTAGCCCCAGCAACCAACCTGCCTGCCTCCGACAATGAAAGGGGCCTAACCGGAGTAGCAAATTCAGCTCCCCTCCCTTCCTGCAGCCCACAAACCCCTTCATCATGCAGGACTGAGGGCGGCACGACAAAATCCTCCCGCACCTCCTCCTCTAAAGACATTGCCTCCTCCCGCCCACACGCAGGCGAAACAATCTCCCCTTCCACAGACTCAAGCTCCCCCACTACTGCTCTAACCTCAATTCGCTCACTGGTTGCACACCTATAGAATCGTAGGTGCATCTCCCATGGCACCAGTGTATTTGCTGAATCAGCTAACGGTTACTCTTCAAATAATTCAAATCAGTCCTTTACTTGTAAGTTGATAAACTTATATTTCACATTGTTTTAAATTGACACAATGTATTTCCATATCATCATTTGTAGCAATAATAATCCAATGCATTTCGGTGAAACCCTTCACCTTCGTCAGGGATTTTCTACAAACAAAATAAACAGTGTACATTGTAACTCGCTTTAAATCAACAATGGTTTCATTTAGTTCAAGTTATCACATTAGTTACATTTGCTCTTCTGATAATATGTGCTTCCTTTCACATTTAATCTCCCCTTAGTTCATCCTCAAATACATTCTAGTTTCTGTGAAACTAAGACGCTAATCCGCTGCTGCTTAACTATCCGTTAACGCGGTGGTTAGGGACAGCCTAGGTATTCAAGCTACGCTGCTGCGCGATTAAAAAATCACTACCGATCTCCTCGTGCTTTCTGGCGTTCTAAGCTCACCTGGTGCTACTGCAATGGTTTCTTTCCGCTCCTGTCTGCGGGTGGGTCTATAGCGAAATGAGCTCTCGAACTCTGTGTAATAACGCTGACGCTGCGTAAATGACGCATGCGCAGTAAGGGAGTAGATCGATTTTTTTCTTTGTATCTTTATCTGTATCTTTATCAACTACGGGTAGACATAAAGTCAAAAACTCATATATCTGGGTTTATGCGGTATCAATCCTGTTGCATTTGCAATTCTTGGATCGAAAATAATAAACGCGCTCCATGGATCTGACATGTAATGCTAATTTATATGATCGATTATATACATGCTAAATTATAAATAACATACAAACTCTGTACGATCATTTAAACCATTCGGCTTGAGACTGTTCAGATAATAAATCCAGTGATTTTCACGTTTCAACAGGTTCTTTTTGTTCAAAGTTCCTTCTTTTCTTGGTACAATTTCCAAAACGCATGCTCTTAGTTGGTTCAAGTTGTGTCGTTTTTCTTCAAAATGGGTGGCTATTGTGGATTTCGTGGAGTGAGTTCTTATATTGCTCTTGTGTTCTGTCAGTCTTACTTTTAGTTTTCTTTCTGTATGGCCCACGTACACACTTCCACATGGACATTTTAAGAGATAAACCACATTCGTGGTGTCGCAAGTTGCATTAACCCTTAGAGGTATTTTGTTTCCTTTCATAGGGTGACTAATGTTTGGCCCCTTAATGATGTTGTGGCAGTTGGTGCAATTTAAGCACGGTACTGTTCCTCTATATATCTGATGGGGTGTAGTTTGTTTGGGTTGTTTTAACAGATCACTTAAATTTTTGCCTCTAGAGTGAGCAAACAGTGGTTCCTGGTCAAAAATTCCATTGAACTCGCTTTCCATCTTGACTATTTGCCAATTCCTGTAAATAATTCTTTTGAATTGGGAACTCACATTAGAATATTTACTGACACAAGTTATCCTTTGCAATTTGGTGCTAGGCTTGTACGTGAGTAATTCTGATCTGGTTTTCGATTGGGCTCTGGCCTGTGATTTGCGAACCATGTCTTCTGGATAACCTCTATTGATAAATCTTTGTGCCATGTTTTGTAGTTGATCCTGGCATACGTGATCCTCAGAGACCACTCGTTTAACCCTAAGAAATTGGCTATATGGGAGGTGTGCCTTCAAGGTTGGAGGGTGGTGGCTGGAGAAATGTAATAAGTTATTCTTGTCAGTGGGTTTCCGATACAAGTTCGTCGTAATACTGCCATCTTTTAGTGTGATCTCCACATCGAGGTATTGAATGGTGGTGCTGTGAATATTCCATGTGAATTTAATTCTGTCGTTTTTTACATCCAATCTTTTAAGTTGCTGTTCCAAAGATTCTTGGGTCCCTTTCCATATGATGAATATATCATCTATAAAGCGCATGTAAGCTAACAGATGAGTTGCCCATTCCTGGTCGTTGTAAATGTGTTCCTCCTCAAACATTCCCATAAACAAATTTGCATACGCCGGAGCGGCGCAATTTCCCATAGCGGTTCCATTCAGCTGGATATACCAGCGCTTCTCGTAGGTGAAATAACTGTTCATGAGAGTAAATTCCATGAGTTTCAACACAAAAAGTTGTAAGTCTTGTGTGTATGTGCTTTGTAGTAGTGCTTTCTCTATGGCGTCAAGGCCTTCTCTGTGTGGTATTGCCGTATACAATGTTTTTACATCAATTGTCGCCATGATACAATCTTATTCAATTTTGACTGCTTGTAGTTTTATCAAAAAGTCTGTAGTGTCTTTTATATACGAGAGGTTTTTGATGACTAAAGGTTGCAAGTATTTGTCGATGAACTTCCCCACTGGCTCGTGGATGCTCATTTTGGTGGAAACAATGGGTCTGCACGGTGGTTTCTTCGGATCTTTATGTATCTTGGGGACCAAGTATATGGTGGGACTTTTAGGGTTGGATTGCATCAAATATTGTTTGGATTTCTCATTGATCGTTCCCTCTTCAGTGGCTTGTTCCAGTATAGCCTGTAGGGTTTTTCGTATTTCCATAGTGGGATCATAACTAATTTCTAAGTAGGTATTAGTATCTCCTAAATGGGTTTGCATGGCCGCCTCATAGAACTCTTTCTCCATAATTACTGTCGCTCCTCCCTTGTCTGCTTTTTGACAAATTATCTGTGGGTTGTTGGCTATGCTTTCAATGGCTCCAAATTCTTTTTTGGACATGTTTGGGTTTTTTGTCCTCTTGTGCGTGTTAATTTGGTTGATTTCCTGTTTGCATAGGTTTTCAAAGAGATCAATCATCTTGTGCGATATGGGAGGCATATAGGTACTTGGAGTTTTCAATCCTTTTAATTCATCATCTTTAGATATGGTGGGTTCTGTGATGACGTTTTCAAAGAAATGTCTCAATCTCATCTTACGAGTAAGTTTGAAAAGACTGACTTCCAACTCTAATTGATTGGTGTGACTGGTAGGAACACCTTGAAGGCACACCTCCCATATAGCCAATTTCTTAGGGTTAAACGAGTGGTCTCTGAGGATCACGTATGCCAGGATCAACTACAAAACATGGCACAAAGATTTATCAATAGAGGTTATCCAGAAGACATGGTTCGCAAATCACAGGCCAGAGCCCAATCGAAAACCAGATCAGAATTACTCACGTACAAGCCTAGCACCAAATCGCAAAGGATAACTTGTGTCAGTAAATATTCTAATGTGAGTTCCCAATTCAAAAGAATTATTTACAGGAATTGGCAAATAGTCAAGATGGAAAGCGAGTTCAATGGAATTTTTGACCAGGAACCACTGTTTGCTCACTCTAGAGGCAAAAATTTAAGTGATCTGTTAAAACAACCCAAACAAACTACACCCCATCAGATATATAGAGGAACAGTACCGTGCTTAAATTGCACCAACTGCCACAACATCATTAAGGGGCCAAACATTAGTCACCCTATGAAAGGAAACAAAATACCTCTAAGGGTTAATGCAACTTGCGACACCACGAATGTGGTTTATCTCTTAAAATGTCCATGTGGAAGTGTGTACGTGGGCCATACAGAAAGAAAACTAAAAGTAAGACTGACAGAACACAAGAGCAATATAAGAACTCACTCCACGAAATCCACAATAGCCACCCATTTTGAAGAAAAACGACACAACTTGAACCAACTAAGAGCATGCGTTTTGGAAATTGTACCAAGAAAAGAAGGAACTTTGAACAAAAAGAACCTGTTGAAACGTGAAAATCACTGGATTTATTATCTGAACAGTCTCAAGCCGAATGGTTTAAATGATCGTACAGAGTTTGTATGTTATTTATAATTTAGCATGTATATAATCGATCATATAAATTAGCATTACATGTCAGATCCATGGAGCGCGTTTATTATTTTCGATCCAAGAATTGCAAATGCAACAGGATTGATACCGCATAAACCCAGATATATGAGTTTTTGACTTTATGTCTACCCGTAGTTGATAAAGATACAGATAAAGATACAAAGAAAAAAATCGATCTACTCCCTTACTGCGCATGCGTCATTTACGCAGCGTCAGCGTTATTACACAGAGTTCGAGAGCTCATTTCGCTATAGACCCACCCGCAGACAGGAGCGGAAAGAAACCATTGCAGTAGCACCAGGTGAGCTTAGAACGCCAGAAAGCACGAGGAGATCGGTAGTGATTTTTTAATCGCGCAGCAGCGTAGCTTGAATACCTAGGCTGTCCCTAACCACCGCGTTAACGGATAGTTAAGCAGCAGCGGATTAGCGTCTTAGTTTCACAGAAACTAGAATGTATTTGAGGATGAACTAAGGGGAGATTAAATGTGAAAGGAAGCACATATTATCAGAAGAGCAAATGTAACTAATGTGATAACTTGAACTAAATGAAACCATTGTTGATTTAAAGCGAGTTACAATGTACACTGTTTATTTTGTTTGTAGAAAATCCCTGACGAAGGTGAAGGGTTTCACCGAAATGCATTGGATTATTATTGCTACAAATGATGATATGGAAATACATTGTGTCAATTTAAAACAATGTGAAATATAAGTTTATCAACTTACAAGTAAAGGACTGATTTGAATTATTTGAAGAGTAACCGTTAGCTGATTCAGCAAATACACTGGTGCCATGGGAGATGCACCTACGATTCTATAGGTGTGCAACCAGTGAGCATTTATTCATACACTCCAGGAGGGGAGTGGTTCCTATGAGCACAGTATAAACATTTTTTGCACAAACAAGGCGGTGCACACACCCTATATCCATTAAGCTTGAAGCACATCCCCCCACAGGGTGGGTAGCACGCCCGACGAAATTAGCATGCAATATGAAGAGATCACGCACTCTACAGACCAACGAGCAGACACTTTTGCCTACACGGCAGAAGCAAGCGAAAAAATATATTCACTAATACAAGCTGAAACTTCGGAACCAAAAGTCACCAGAAACAAAGAACAACAAATTAAACAACTTATGTACCTCACACGGAGAGAAATTAACCAACGACTCCATGCTAATACCATGATTAAATACCACAAGGCACAACGAATCCCCAGAGGCCTCAGAATAGCCCTTAAACCATCTTTGTGCAAAAATTCTAAACCATTCACCGAAAGGTGGTTCGCTATACTAAACAAATGTAGTTTGGATTTGATTTTACTGATAATAGAGGAATTGGCTAAAATCTTAGAAGAGTTAAAAACAGAGATTGAAACAGTAACGGAAGAACTCAAAAAGGGAGCCACAGAGGAAGAACTACAAAAGATCATTGATGATATTAACACGCAATTGGCAAACCATGTACAGGAAGTCAATGAACGCAAACTAAGAAAATATAGGAGAGACACCTTAGACTATAAATTACAGGAAGTCTATACTTGGGCTGAAGTTTATGCTAAAAGGAGACAAACGAAACAGTACACCTCTCAAACAGACACATCATCCACGGACAGTGAGAGACAGGAACAAAGAAGAGCACCTTCCAAAAACAAACCAACTGACAAACCAACAACATCGGAGCCTTTTTTAGACGTAGGTCCAACAGCACCAGAAGACCCAGGAGGGGACGCAACAAGAACAAAAGAAAAGAGTTCGCCTCAAACAAGGAATACAACCACCAGGAAGGACAGGAAGAAACACCATTGACTACCCAGGATAACTTAGTTCTAAAAATTTCAAATCAGAATCTCACAGAAATACAAACCAATACCTTACAACGAGGATTATCGTTCGTTCCTACCAGTCACACCAATCAATTAGAGTTGGAAGTCAGTCTTTTCAAACTTACTCGTAAGATGAGATTGAGACATTTCTTTGAAAACGTCATCACAGAACCCACCATATCTAAAGATGATGAATTAAAAGGATTGAAAACTCCAAGTACCTATATGCCTCCCATATCGCACAAGATGATTGATCTCTTTGAAAACCTATGCAAACAGGAAATCAACCAAATTAACACGCACAAGAGGACAAAAAACCCAAACATGTCCAAAAAAGAATTTGGAGCCATTGAAAGCATAGCCAACAACCCACAGATAATTTGTCAAAAAGCAGACAAGGGAGGAGCGACAGTAATTATGGAGAAAGAGTTCTATGAGGCGGCCATGCAAACCCATTTAGGAGATACTAATACCTACTTAGAAATTAGTTATGATCCCACTATGGAAATACGAAAAACCCTACAGGCTATACTGGAACAAGCCACTGAAGAGGGAACGATCAATGAGAAATCCAAACAATATTTGATGCAATCCAACCCTAAAAGTCCCACCATATACTTGGTCCCCAAGATACATAAAGATCCGAAGAAACCACCGTGCAGACCCATTGTTTCCACCAAAATGAGCATCCACGAGCCAGTGGGGAAGTTCATCGACAAATACTTGCAACCTTTAGTCATCAAAAACCTCTCGTATATAAAAGACACTACAGACTTTTTGATAAAACTACAAGCAGTCAAAATTGAATAAGATTGTATCATGGCGACAATTGATGTAAAAACATTGTATACGGCAATACCACACAGAGAAGGCCTTGACGCCATAGAGAAAGCACTACTACAAAGCACATACACACAAGACTTACAACTTTTTGTGTTGAAACTCATGGAATTTACTCTCATGAACAGTTATTTCACCTACGAGAAGCGCTGGTATATCCAGCTGAATGGAACCGCTATGGGAAATTGCGCCGCTCCGGCGTATGCAAATTTGTTTATGGGAATGTTTGAGGAGGAACACATTTACAACGACCAGGAATGGGCAACTCATCTGTTAGCTTACATGCGCTTTATAGATGATATATTCATCATATGGAAAGGGACCCAAGAATCTTTGGAACAGCAACTTAAAAGATTGGATGTAAAAAACGACAGAATTAAATTCACATGGAATATTCACAGCACCACCATTCAATACCTCGATGTGGAGATCACACTAAAAGATGGCAGTATTACGACGAACTTGTATCGGAAACCCACTGACAAGAATAACTTATTACATTTCTCCAGCCACCACCCTCCAACCTTGAAGGCACACCTCCCATATAGCCAATTTCTTAGGGTTAAACGAGTGGTCTCTGAGGATCACGTATGCCAGGATCAACTACAAAACATGGCACAAAGATTTATCAATAGAGGTTATCCAGAAGACATGGTTCGCAAATCACAGGCCAGAGCCCAATCGAAAACCAGATCAGAATTACTCACGTACAAGCCTAGCACCAAATCGCAAAGGATAACTTGTGTCAGTAAATATTCTAATGTGAGTTCCCAATTCAAAAGAATTATTTACAGGAATTGGCAAATAGTCAAGATGGAAAGCGAGTTCAATGGAATTTTTGACCAGGAACCACTGTTTGCTCACTCTAGAGGCAAAAATTTAAGTGATCTGTTAAAACAACCCAAACAAACTACACCCCATCAGATATATAGAGGAACAGTACCGTGCTTAAATTGCACCAACTGCCACAACATCATTAAGGGGCCAAACATTAGTCACCCTATGAAAGGAAACAAAATACCTCTAAGGGTTAATGCAACTTGCGACACCACGAATGTGGTTTATCTCTTAAAATGTCCATGTGGAAGTGTGTACGTGGGCCATACAGAAAGAAAACTAAAAGTAAGACTGACAGAACACAAGAGCAATATAAGAACTCACTCCACGAAATCCACAATAGCCACCCATTTTGAAGAAAAACGACACAACTTGAACCAACTAAGAGCATGCGTTTTGGAAATTGTACCAAGAAAAGAAGGAACTTTGAACAAAAAGAACCTGTTGAAACGTGAAAATCACTGGATTTATTATCTGAACAGTCTCAAGCCGAATGGTTTAAATGATCGTACAGAGTTTGTATGTTATTTATAATTTAGCATGTATATAATCGATCATATAAATTAGCATTACATGTCAGATCCATGGAGCGCGTTTATTATTTTCGATCCAAGAATTGCAAATGCAACAGGATTGATACCGCATAAACCCAGATATATGAGTTTTTGACTTTATGTCTACCCGTAGTTGATAAAGATACAGATAAAGATACAAAGAAAAAAATCGATCTACTCCCTTACTGCGCATGCGTCATTTACGCAGCGTCAGCGTTATTACACAGAGTTCGAGAGCTCATTTCGCTATAGACCCACCCGCAGACAGGAGCGGAAAGAAACCATTGCAGTAGCACCAGGTGAGCTTAGAACGCCAGAAAGCACGAGGAGATCGGTAGTGATTTTTTAATCGCGCAGCAGCGTAGCTTGAATACCTAGGCTGTCCCTAACCACCGCGTTAACGGATAGTTAAGCAGCAGCGGATTAGCGTCTTAGTTTCACAGAAACTAGAATGTATTTGAGGATGAACTAAGGGGAGATTAAATGTGAAAGGAAGCACATATTATCAGAAGAGCAAATGTAACTAATGTGATAACTTGGACTAAATGAAACCATTGTTGATTTAAAGCGAGTTACAATGTACACTGTTTATTTTGTTTGTAGAAAATCCCTGACGAAGGTGAAGGGTTTCACCGAAATGCATTGGATTATTATTGCTACAAATGATGATATGGAAATACATTGTGTCAATTTAAAACAATGTGAAATATAAGTTTATCAACTTACAAGTAAAGGACTGATTTGAATTATTTGAAGAGTGACCGTTAGCTGATTCAGCAAATACACTGGTGCCATGGGAGATGCACCTACGATTCTATAGGTGTGCAACCAGTGAGCATTTATTCATACACTCCAGGAGGGGAGTGGTTCCTATGAGCACAGTATAAACATTTTTTGCACAAACAAGGCGGTGCACACACCCTATATCCATTAAGCTAACCTCAATTCGAGCAGCCGCAGAGGCAGAGCGCCTCTTGCCCCCCTGCCTCCCCCTGTGCTTCCCCCGCTGCGCGGGGACAGACACTGCCCTCACTGGAACCGCCGGAGCAGGAAGCAGCTCCGACGGTTCCTTTTCAACAATACCGCCCGCATACAACCCGCCCTGCTCCGTGGGACGCCCGGCCAACAGGCCCGGCTCCCGCACCTTATTTTGACGCAATTTATCCCCTGGGGCCGCCTTCTTGAATCGCGGGCGGCCCCTTTCACTTACCGCTGCCACTCTTACACGCTTATGCGAAACACATGCCGCAACCACTGCCGCTACGCCAGCTGACGCCTGACGGGAAGGCCGCGATGGCCCAGCCACATCGCACATCACCAGGTCTAACCTCTTCACTTCGCTGAGAAGCCTAATAGCTTGAAGCACCCGATAATCTTCAGAGGAAATAGCGCTAGTAATAAAAGCACCACAGCAAAACTACCTACAAGAAAAGACAAAATTCCCCACAGAAAAAATTCTCACACAAACTCTCTCAAAAGCCCCTGGCCATCAGGTCACCGAACCTAAAATGGTGGCCAGGGGGTGGAGACAAAGCAACTTAAACTTGGGCTGGATTTGGGCTATACCTAAAAACCGCCCAAACCCAAAAAACGCGTTGAGGCTAAAAGCCCCCCTCCCCCTATCCACCCCTCCCAAAACGCCCGGGGGGGGGACAAGCCCCCCTTCTGTGAAGGCCTTAAAATAACAGCTGCTTTGGTGATCCCCAGCTGGATTCGCAAATCCAAAATGGAAAAAAGCTCCGTAGTACAATGGTGTGCCTTTATTTTTTTCTGTTGGAGTCTCTGATCGTCCATTTTTCCCAAATCTGTGAATTAACAACCCAGCGGTCTCTTAAATTTAACCACTTCAGTTCCAGACCAGAACACTTTTTGGGCGCTAATTTCCCGATAACCACTGAACAGATTCACACCAAACCAAGTAAAGGAATTTCCATAAGTAAAATTCCATTGACATTCCCAGATTTCTTTATCCAGGAACAAAGGCTGCCATTGAGTACCATCCTGATTCCCTAAATGGCACAAGAGCCCCTACAGCACACCTCGCAACTATACGAAGAGAGAGGTGCGTCCCAGAGATGGAGAAATCCCGTCCCATTGAACGAAAGCAGTGAATTTGCGACCTCGCCGCGCGGCCGGGAGGTGAGCCAAGATGGCGGCGCCCATGAAGCAATAACAAAGCAGGGAAGAAAACCAGGTCGACTGCGTGGACACGACTGCAGCAGAGTGAAATCTTGAGTGCCTCTTCCTCCTCCTCGGCATAAGACCCGTAACCAAGCCCAGGGACTCCCCGAGGCGGAACCGGAGCCGGAGGAGCTGAGTGGAGGCGGACACGGAGTTGCAGAGGACTCCACGTGGCAGGCCCGAGAGCAGAGCCAGTTAGCCACTGGAGACCGTGAGTGGAGCAGAGGAGGAGGCCCGACAATCCCTAGAGAATGCTGCGCTGGCCCTGCGAGGTGAGTGGACCCCAGCAACACCGAGGTGATCAGCAGGGGCAGTAGCTGGCAGCCAAAAAGATGACAGGCGAGGAGGCCCCCCTTCCCCCTCGGTAAGCGCGGACCTGGGGCCTTCGGCGGTCACCCGCAGGAGAGAGCAACTGCACAGCACCAGGTAAGACTGACAGAGACAGGGGCCCCGGCCCACAAGGTGGAGAGCCCTGCATATCCTACCAGCCGGGATGCCCTGGAGGCCCTATGGAAGTGGGCCCTGGCGGGGGAGCCAAGTAGAGAACCCAGAGCCCAGCGAAAGAAACTAGCACCGGGGGATCGAAGGGACAACAAGGCCTCCCCAAGTAAGCGGGGAGTGACTGTCCGGGCATTTGGGCCTGAAAGGGAGCATAGAGGGCTGTTAGTGCCAGCAGGGAGACCCAGCACGGACAAGTGGGCCCGGCTACGCTGTCAAGGCCAGAGAGTGGGCCCAAGGACTGCCAGCATCAAGGCCTCATCCATAGAACGGCAGGGAGACTTCTCCAGTATGCGCAACCTGGGGTACCACACCGGAAGAACGTAGACCCACCAGACTGTGGCCTGAAACACTGAAAAAACCTGCGCAGTATAGAATGGCGCATTGGGCCAGAGCACGGCGGGATCCAGAACCCCATGTCAGATCTGGAGGTGGATGGACCCAGGCCCATAACGAGACACAGGACGTACCAGAGAGGGCGACGAAAAATGGCGGGAAACCGAGCAAGAGGCTGATATGCCTAGCCTGAGTCTGAGTAGGATTACTCGCCGGACTGAAGAGCGCCTCCCAGAAGGGACGACCCCACATGCAAAGAGGGTTACCTGGAGAGTCCCATGAGTGCACGCAGTACTAGAAGTGCAACAGAGCGAGAAGACGCCATCTGGAAGATCTCCAAAAAGAAGGATAGGGAAGATGTCCTGACAGGAAAGTCAATAGAGGAGCGGGGGAAGACCCAAACACAGGCGGACCACCCCAGAGACCCCACGCTGCAAGACATCCTACAGGCTATCACCTCCTCTAGTGAGCGCCTGGAAACCAAAATCGACTCGCTAGGCCTAGACCTGGGCCTGCTCAGGGAAGACCACAAAAAGTTGGCGCACCGCGTCAAGACAAATGAGGGCCAGATATCCAAGACTCTGCCGAACATAGCAATCATGAAGCAGCGAGTAGCAGCGCTTGAGACGAAGGTGCGATCATTGGAATGCAGGGCCGAAGACGCCTAAAATAGGTCGCGCTGAAGCAACCTCAAAATTATAGGCCTGCTGGAGAAAATAGAAGGCCGCAGCATGACTGACTACCTGGAAAAATGGACACCGGAGGAAGTAGCGCCGGATGGCCCATCACATTTCTTTGCCCTGGAGCGGGCACATCGAGTCCCTGCAAAAGCACCTATACCGGGGGCACCACCGCGAGTGATGTTCACAAAGCTCCTCCATTACAGGGACAGAGATCACATCCTTACCCAGGGCGCCTCAGAGGAGACTTAGAGGTGAACAACTCAGTGGTGCAAACCTTCCCAGATTTCTCCCAGGTGCAAAAGCAGAAAGGCTCCTATCAGAATGTGAAGCAGAGGCTGCAAAAACTGAACTACAAATACGCAATGCAGTACCTGGCCATGCTATGAGTCACCACGGAGAGGGGCAAAGAGTTCTTCAGGACCTCGCAGGAGGGATCAGACTGGCTGGAAAGCATGAAGGGATGGAGACACTACGGGCCACGGAGAGGAGAAGAAGATGAGAGAACTGCTCCAGGGGCCGGCTGACCTTGAGGGAGACTCTAGCCCCTATGCAAGAGGAGGCACAGCTTGAGCGCCAAAACGTGATGCAAGTTGTAGCACTGATCAGTGGCAAACAGAGACACCACATGCCTCCTGAGGGCAGTGAGACTGCAGCACAATCTGGCTCCAAGCATGGATCCAGCTACTCCAAGGCACAGAGCGTTGTACTTCCAGACGTAACTCTGCAGACGGCGGGCATCGCCTGTAGGAAGGTGGAATCTGACTGTATGGTTGCTCCAACTTTTCTTCTGGTGTTTTAATGGTTTTTTACTTAGTTTGGCTGGGATCCTGCTATTCAGGACCCCAGCCTAGTTGCTTCCTCTCTAAAAGGATTCCATGTACTGTAGGTACACTCCAGTTTGGATACTGGGGTACCCTTATGAGCCCCTAGTATATGGTACACTAGGTACTCAGGGCATAGGTACCCCAGAGGCCTACCAGGGGTTGAAGCATGTATTATGCCACCCCTGGGCAACCTTCCAAAATGGCACCAGAGGTCTGCTACAGCAGCCTGTGTAAGGTGGTGTATGCACCCCTTACTTAGATATAGGTTCCCTATATCTACCTTATATCACAACACATATAAACCTATCAGTCCCCCCTATAGCAGGCCTTATCAATCCCGAAGGCAGGGTACTGGGTTTGTGTGAGCGGGTGCCCATGCATGAGCAGAGCCCCTTTGCAGCCTTCGGAATCTATTCTCCAGGGTTGTTCTGGAATGCAACCAGATCATATACTCTTAAGTGCATTATAACCTTGCGGTAAATGCTAACTTTGGAATGGCTGCAAGGAAACATGTCGTGTTTGGTGTCAAACACCTTGCATTCATACCCCCGACTAACAGTCCTGGCGGCGGGGTTATGATTCCACCCTTCTAGAGGGAGAAACATGGCCACACCGGTACACCCGGTACCAGTTTAGCAGAACCCTGGCATCACAAAATAGATGCTGCAGCCACAGACACGAGTCTGGCCTCCTGCTGCTGGACGAAACTCAGGCAGGGAAGGCCTGGACAATAGGTTTCCTGTCACAGGGAGGTGTCACCACCTCCCAGACAGGCTTTAGTGTATTGGGGCTGGGTGGGTGCACTCCAAGAGGCTTTGAAGTCAGAACTGGGGCACATTTGGTGTCCCTGTGCATAGCCCTGTTCAAACCTGTTGCAGGGGCTACCAGCCCCTGCTCTGGCGCGAAACTGGACATAGGAAATGGGTGTAGCCATCCCTCTTTCCAAACCCGCCCATAGGTGGGTCCACAGAGTTTGTCCCACCCCTTCCTTGGGTATAAGATAGGAACCCCTGGCAACAGGACTTTAGATTTGCCTGGACAAAACTCTGAAACTGAATCCTGGAATTTCGACGATCTACAAGGCGCTAGATGACTGAAAGGATCTCCTTTGGAGTAAAGGAGTTACTCCCCTGCGTGGCAGGCACCAAAGATGCATCTGACCGGTTGGCATCTCCGAAGCTCCTTCCGGACTCCGTAGAATTTGCAACACAGAAGGTGAGTTCCCAGACTTCCCAGAGGCCGACAGAGTCCCCAGCAAAGCTGAGACCCGTAGCCCTCGTGGGTACCGTGGAACCGGAACCCCTGGACATCGTGCACATTTGCAAGTGCATATGCTTCAAGACGATCCTCGAGGCTGTGCATTGGGTTACTTGTAGCCCAGACCCCCAGCAGCATTTCCACCAAAGATTGCTGGCCTACATTCCACGAGTGTTCTGTGAGCCGGCCCTTTGTGTTTTCTCTTGAGGTACCTTCACGATCCCTGGTCCGTTGACTGATGGGTCCCTGAGAAGGCAACTTTAACTTTTCTTGGGCTTCCCTAATTGCTCCAGATGTGCCCTGACTCTCCACCGCTTGGGGAGTCCCCTGGACCTTGCTGGTCCGCACAAAGCATCTTTTCTCTTTCTGCGTGGGTTGCTGTTGCCAAGGCTTGTTGTGTTTAATCCGAGCACCAATGCCGCAGCTCTCGACATCCTGGGGACAGCTCGAATCCAGCTCCTGGTCATCGTCGATGCCTCCTGGACCGCGTGGCTGCAGAGTCAAGTTTCACCTCTTCGCACCTGACATCGGTGGGCATTCTTCTACCGTGCCCCTGGTCACTGGCAAGTGACCCAGACTCTGTCCCCTCTGCTTTCAAGTTCTTCACATCTTCGATCCCAGCTTGGATCACACCGGACACTTTTCTTCTGCACGGCAGCAGCACTTTGCAGCAGGTCGCCATTGAAAACGACAACGATTCCCGACACCATTTGACACCCATGCACCCGGCTTCCGTGGGTGAGGTAAATCAAGTTCTCCGGTACTCCCGTGGGTGTCGGCCCTAGAACCCCTTAAGTCTAAAGGGGTTTGCTCAAAGTCCTCTCCTAAGTGTCCTTAAACTTTAAAATTACAACTGCGACTTTCCCCATAGAAGCTAACGGAGTTCGCGGCTGTGTTCCCACAATGCACACGTCCCCCGTCGGTCCCCTGTGTCACTACGTTGGGTGGTTCCTTGAGGTCCCAGTGATTCTATGTACTCTAGGCACTGTGTCTAGTCAAGTTGTGGTTCTCATATCACTTCTTTAATATATGGTTTGGTCCCTCCCTGGGGCCCAGTGTATATTGTGCTATTTACTGAAGTTCTATTGCATTTAAATTGTGTACCTAACTCTGTAATCTCATTAAGAGATTACTAAAGAGTGTTTAGTAATAAATACATATATTTTATATATATATATCTTGTGTGGTTCTCCTTTCATTTAGACATTCAAAAGGTTATAATCTGGTAAACCAAGCTGCTTTACACTCCTTCAAGACTTAGCCTGAAAGCTGCTCTCCATAGCTACCACTAGGATAGCTTTCAATAAAGGTTGTCTTTAAACCTATCATCACTAAGGGTTGTTTGGACTGGTGCAAGGTGCCCACTATAAATAGTGGACAGCATATGCCAGGCCAACTTCTCACATCGCCTAGCCAGAGAGAGCAGAGATCTACTGTGAGCAGGTCCTAAGTAATACTGGACACACCCGATCCAGCAATGAGGTACAGGGATTGATAGAGGGAGGGTGCTGTGGGGGGCGTTCCTTTGGGACACCGGAACAGAAAGGCAGCTGCAGAGTCTGGGAGAGCGGCAGACGAGCGGCCTTCCCCCTTGCAATTGACTGATCACTTGCGGACTTATAACTTTAGTTTGGATGGGGGTGATTTCCTGGTTATCCTGGGGAGTGGGAGATGGAGGAAATGTTTAATATTGACAAGGGGGGACACCTTGAGTTGCAGCACACAGGGAACCACGTGGGACCGAGTGGGGAGAGCAGGCATGTGACAGAGCATAAGGAGGGAGGTGGACTGGGCCTGGTAACATCTCATGGCTGACAAGCAACAGTACAAATGCATGACTTGGAATATCGGAGGCATGCACACAATGACGAAACGCCACAAAGTCCTCTCATACATTTGACGGCGGGGATCCCAGATAGCCCTATTGCAAGAGACGCGCCTAACATAGAAGAAGGGCAAGCCTTGCAGAGACGGTGGAGGGGCCAGCTCTTTTACACTACCTACTCGGCATATGCGCGGGGGTCCTAATATGGATCCAAGCAGGTGTTCCATTCTAACTGATGGACTCACTGGTAGACCCAGAGGGTCAGTATGGAGCCATACATGGGCCACTAGAGGCTCGAGAGATAAGCATAATTAGTAACTATACTCCGAATGAGGGACAACCAGCCTTCTTCGCACGACTAAATCACTGTTTGACGCAATACCTGACAGGCACTACCCTAATGGGGGGCGATTTTCAATATTCTGGACAACACGCTCCTAGACAGATCCCACCCTCCACTATGAAATTCCCAAGCAGCGCACGCCTCGCATGCATTCACCACTGGAGACAAAGCTGTGGACTGATAGATGCCTGCAGGACTATACACCCCCAAGATAGGGACTACTCCTAATTTTCTGTGGTCCATGAGGTGCATGCGCGACTAGACACCTTCTTTTGCTCAGCAGACACTCAGCACTATGTTATTGTCGCGGAATACCTTGCACGAAATATATCGGATCAAAACCCACTGGTCCTATCCTTGAAATGGATGCACCCTGTATCAGCGATCCCCACATGGAGGCTCCGCCCAGACACCCTGGAAGACCAGGTCTTTTGGGAAGAGATTAGGGGGGAAATAGCGCACTACTTCGCGGCCAATGCGGGGACGGCCTCTTAGTCGAATGCAGAATGGGACGCCTTCAAGGTGGTCCAGAGGGGCCACTTTATAACGCGTACCATGGGGTTCAGGCGTGTCATCCTGAGAGAAGTGGAGGGGCAGAGGCAACCCTTAGAGGTCTAGAATGCAGATGGCCAAAGCACCCAAAGCTTCAGCCGCCACTCTTAGAGGCCAAGGAGGAAGTGGCAAGGCAGACAGTGAGGCTTAGATGCTTCGACTACAAGGAATTCCTAGAGCACACTCACGCCAAGCGGAACAAATCGGGATCACTCCTGGCATGGCTGGCAAACCTGGTGACCAGGGGTCTGCCGCATATAGAGGGGTCAGACACCATACAGAAGCTGAGATTATTTAAGTCTTTGCCCGTTACTTTGCAAAACAATACAGAAGGTCGCGAGAAAGTGAACCCACAGACGCGAGGGTATACCTTGCGGAACTCCGGATGGCGAGGCTGAACCCTGAAGAGGCGGAAGAGCTGGAAATGGACAACACACAGCAGAAGGTACGAGCCGCCATAAAGGGTATGGCAAGGAACAAAACCCTGGACACAGACGGACTACCGGTTGAGTTCTATGCAGCCTATGTGAAGGAGTTGGCTCCCCGACTGGTCACAATGTACCAGTAGGCCCGGGTAGCGGGCATACTGCTGGAGAGTGCTAGGGAGGTTCTTATTGTCCCGGTGCCCAAGCCTGGGAAAGAACTGCACGACTATCCGGCCTACAGGCACAACATCCCACACCCTGGAGTGACACCGACCAGCAAGCTAACATCGCAGAAGGAAAGTTCCCCCTGCCTCTTAATTCAGTATGGATGCCACTACTGCTCGCCCCTCCAGATTCCCGATGCGCCGAGTCAGAATCTGACAATTTCATCATGCCATGTCAGCAGAAGTCATTCCCTTTCTGCTATCTGCTGGTCAAATTGCATGGATGCTGTGAGTAGCTGTATGTTCAAGCCTTGGTTGCAGCAGGGCTTCATGCTGCTGAGCCCCAGCCCCCATGTAACTTTTTTAAAATAATAATAAAAAATTACATTTCACACCAACATAAATAATGAAATACAACATAACACAATGCAATAAAACAGAAGAATCAAAAATGATATTACAGTAAACGATATTTTAAACGTTGACGTTATTGTAAAAAAAGAAATACGTAAGGTCAAAATATGTGTCCGCCATATTTTTGTAGCCACAATATTTTTTTTATCATGATATTATGCTCAGACTGTATTTTATTTAGGAGAAATGCTCAACACTGTACAGTTGTAGTGTACCTTTTTGTATTTCTGCCAGTGTGAACCATCAGTTGTCTACATTATCATCCAAAAGCATTCGGCATTTCAACCACAGGGCGTGCGGGTACAAGGCGAGAGATCCTCTGCCACATCTCAGATAGCGCCGTGTAGTAACTGAAAGTAACATGGAGTGCTTTAAGCAACCCTGAAATAATAAAATATAGCTGTGCTGGATGTTAAACCTTCTTCTCTCTTGTCAGACCCCGGGGGAGCCATCAGTGGTTTGGGAGGATTGGAGGGAGAGTTTCTGAGACATATTTAGAAGCCATGGGCGGTCGAAACATTTGTCACAAGGAGGAAATATGCCATGCTGAGACTTTGTTTGCTTACTGATGGATGAAAAGTTCCCAAGTGCTTGCTGATACCTGCTCCTGGGGAGCATGAAGACAAAGAAAAC
Organism: Lissotriton helveticus; assembly: GCF_964261635.1. NCBI lineage: Eukaryota > Metazoa > Chordata > Amphibia > Caudata > Salamandridae > Lissotriton > Lissotriton helveticus. The sequence continues at coordinate 265,882,409 of NC_136058.1, forward strand.
GAGCCCATGACAGTACTTTAAAAGCATCGGACAAGCATTATAAGACGAAAAGTGGAGGGTTAAAAAAACACACAGATTTCTGTAGGTTCCAGATGGGTTGGAATCCTGCAGAATATTATGCCGCAGCATTACAGGCAGTAAAAGTTCGATGCGATTTTAGGAGTGTAATGAGGATATTAATAGATAATAATTGATTAAGCACATAAAAAATCCAAAAATTAAAGAATGCCTGCTATCTTTATTTTGGATAAAGTATTTAGAATAAACTATGGGACCTAGGACCTAGGCTGATAATTGTATGAAGGAGCTCTATTGTCAGTAGTTTGTCAGTAGTTTACCTGGCCCTGAATAAGAAGTGCAGGTAGTGAAGTCTGGTCGCAATAGTGAGGTGAAAAAAGAACAAAAGATTGAAACGATTGTAAATAAGAGGGTAAAGAACAAGAAATGACAGCAGAACAGCACCGTGGACACAGGAATCATTCAGCAAATGGTTTGCCTCATCCTGTGCAAAGTAGGGCTGATATCCCACAAATGCAAGTGCAAGGGGCCTGTTTCTTTAGACTTTAGGACTCCTAAATGCCTTCTGTGAATACCAAAAGTCTTAAAATTAGGATTTTTCTCAACTTTACTACTAAATTGAGAAAATTCCTAATTTTAAGACTTTCGGTATTCACAGAAGGCATTTAGGAATCCTAAAGTTAGGAGTCCTAACTTTACTACTACTAAACTGAGAAAATTCCTAATTTTAAGACTTTCGGTATTCACAGAAGGCATTTAGGAGTCCTAAAGTTAGGACTCCTAACTTCTGTGAATACCGAAATGAGTAAGTGCCTTCTGTGAATAGGAAAATGGTAGTAAGTTTAGGATTTTGTCTTAAGTTAGTTTTGTGAATCGGGCCCTGTGTGTTGTGTTCCTGCACCTTGATATGCAACCGAGCGGGTGCTGTAGGTGATTGCTAGAGCAATGTTCCAAATAAAGGACTGAGGGCCAGATGTACGACGCGCTAAATAGCGCTTCGCAAATTGCGAGTCTTTTGCGACTCGCAATTTGTGAAGCGCTATTATGCATTAACAACAGTGTTAATACACTGTTTTGCAATTCCCAATGGGGTCGCAAATAGAGAGGCTCATGAATATTAATGAGCCTCTCGCAATTTGCGACCCCATTGGGAATGGCAGACCCTCCCAGGTATGGTGGCCTGCTGGGCTCAGCAGACCACCATGTCTGGGACTGCTTTTAAATTAAGACAGTTTTTTTTTAAACGCAGCCTGTTTTTCAAAACGGGATGAATTTAAAAAAAGGAAAAAATGAAACGTTTTCGTTTCATTTTTTAAGGGCAGGCAGTGGTCCATGGGACCACTGCCTGTCCTTAGAAAATATTTTCCCCTGCGTTTGCAAAGGGGAAGGGGTCCCCTGGGGATCCCTTCCCTTTTGCGACCTATTACCACCCTTTTGTACAGGGTGGTAATTTGCGAGTGTTTTGCGACCGCAATTGCGGTCACAAAATATTCGTACATTGAATTGCGGATGCAATTAGGAAGGGAACGCCCCTTCCTAATTGCGACTCGCAATTCCTAAATAGCAAGTCGCCAATAAATTGCGAATTGCTATTTAGGAATTGAACATGCCAGCAATGATTTTGCATGCACAAACAGGTTTGCAAACCTCTTTGCGCATGCAAATTCACGTCGTACATCTGGCCTGAATGATGAAAAGCACAGTGTATGTGTGGGACATAGGGTAACATCTGCCAGAGTAGCACTAATTTGGATCACATTTTTCCAGACCATGTGGTACTGACTAATATGGATGGGAGTGTGAATCAACTGATATGTTTTTTCTGATGTATTCAAAAAAGAACTTGGTCAATTGAATGGCTTTGTTCACCACAGTCTCTTAAAGAATGGGAGGACCCCTAAGGAACACAAGGTCTGTAATGTGCTGGTGGTTTTTAGAGATGCTCTGAAGGAGAAATGTGGTTGAGCTCTTTAGCACCCACATACCCTTCAGAATGGATCTACTATATGATACTTGCAAGCAAACCTAGTGGGGTAATATGTATGTGCAAAGAATTGTCAATCAATTAAACAGTATTTGTATAGCGCAACACTGTCACCCCTAGGGGTATCTGGGCACTAAGAGTGTCATGTCTCTATCAAAAGCCAGGTCTTGAGTTTCTTTCTGAAGTCTGCTAGGGAGGGTACTGTTCAGAGGTGATGGGGTAGGTTATTCCAGGTCTTGGAGGTGATGTAAGAGAAGGCACGGCCCCCCAACTGAGGCTGTGATGGACGCAGGGAGTGTGTGCGAGGGCGAACGAAGCGGAGCGCAGATGTCTTACGGGCAGTTGGAAGCTTAGTCAAAAGTTGATGTTTGATGGTCTTTAGTTGTGTAGAGTTTTGTATGTGCATGATGATCTTGAACAGGCTTTGGCTTCTGGATGAGTAGTCAGTGGAGGTTTATGAGATGCGGGCGATGCGGCTCAGTTTGGGGTGATGTTGAGTCTAAATGAGTGCATATAGATAACAATATCCTCCAGGAGATCTATCGCCCAGACTAAGAATAACCATGAATCAATAGGAGAATACTGGAATGGCAACGGGGGTGAACATGGGATAATTTATTGTATCACTATGGTTTGGTCCATAAGTAAATAATTAAATCATTGCATCTGCTCTGTCTTCGGCTGCCCCACTTCTTCAGGTGTTCATACTATAAGTCCACTAAAGATATGTTTTTCACAAAAAAAAAGAGATGGGACAGCAGAAACTGACTTTATCTCATGAGGTTTTAAATAACAAGTGTTCTTATTACCCATCTCAATGGTAATCATTTAATTGCTTCAAAAGGGACGAGTTGTCCTTTTCCAGATTTGAACCTCTGACATCATGCACAGTATAGACATACCTCTACACTCAGAACATTGGTTGGTTATGGTTGAGAATGGCTCATAATACATCATACCTATATTTTACAGCATTCTACAGCCCAATGGTAACCTTTTCAAAGTCTGCAAGATGTTTTAGGTCATCTAACAACCAACCACAACATTTGCAAAACTGAGTGACGTTTTTACACACGTCTCTGCAGCGGAGGTGCCATCCACTGTGTGTTAAACTACCTTTTCCTGAAATCTAGAGGCTAATGTCAAAGACCTTTTGGAACAGAATGAGCAAAACCAGGAAGATTCGCCTTTTTCATTCAGGATTGGAAATCTTGCCCATCTCAGGGTTTCTAGCTTCTTAGTTCCTATTGCTGCATTAAACCTACCCAGACTCGAACTACTTTTGGACTACCTAAGCTCTGGAAATTATTACATTTCAGGACAGGGGCTTAGAAATCAATTGCTCCAAAACAAAATACATGGGGGCAGATTCATGATGACTGGTGCATCCCTGGGGATGCGCCAGTCATCCTGCGCCGCTGCTCCGCCACCCATGGTGCGCCGCATTTATAATGCGGCGCACCATGGGGCAAAAACGGCACAGATGAGTGACGCATCTGTGCCGTAAAGGTGGCGCATTGCTGGAGCTGCGTCGCAAGCGCGACGCAGCTCCAGCAAGGCTCGGGGGTGCCCCATCGCCACAATGCTGCATCAAGACCTACGCCTGCTTCAAGCAGGCGCAGGGTTTTGACGCAGCATTGTCCAGAAAGTGACTGAGTGAAATCTCATAGATTTCACTCAGCCACTTTTAGGAGGCGTTCCTGCACAGGAACGCCCCCCCCTCCCTGCGCCGGAACGCCTCCTTAAGGCGCAGGGCTTTACAACGTGACGCATCTCCTAGATGCGTCACGTTGTAAATAGGTCGCATTGTTTGCGCCACCGTTGCGTCAAATAAAAGGCCTTCATAAATCTGCCCCATGGTGTTTAACCCATACAAATCCATCAAGGGTAAACTGATGTTGGGCTCCCAGGTCTTGGAACAGGTTAAGGTGTTCGACTACTTGGGAGTCGAATCAGTGATAGTCTAGCGTGGACACCCCAATTAGAAAAGAGTGTTCTAACTCTCCAGCATGTAGATTGTGCATTAGCCAGAAGGGTAAAGGGTTCTGCCTTTCGACCCTCCGCTCCAATTCTGGAAATACATAGGGCAAAAGGACTAGGCGCTGCCTTATATGGGGCTGAGCTGTGGGGGCTGGAGAGTGTAAATCAGTTAGAACTTGCTGAGAATAAATTCATAAGGGCGATTCTGGATCTACCAGTGAACACCCCCTAATGCCGCTACGACTTGACCTTGGTCTTAAACCCATTATTTATTTTGCTATTCTCAGTGCACTTTTGTTTTGGGTAAGATTATGAACCAGTAGCACACAGGTCCCAGTAAAAGAGGCCTTGGAAGAGCTACTAATACTACAGAAACAATCAGAACGCCTTCCCTGGTTCCATAAGGTCAAGGATTGGTTTACTACAGTGAGCTCATAGCACACACGGCTGTAAAGGTGCATTACAGTGGACTTATAGCACACGTAGCTGTAAAGGTGCACTATAGTGGACTCATAGCACATGTAGCTGTAAAGGTGCACTATAGTGGACTCATAGCACATGTAGCTGTAAAGGTGCACTATAGTGGACTCATAGCACATGTAGCTGTAAAGGTGCACTATAGTGGACTCATAGCACATGTAGCTGTAAAGGTGCACTATAGTGGACTCATAGCACACATGGCTGTAAAGGCGCACTACAGTAGACTCATACAGAAAGAGAAACAAGGGAAGTCTTACAGTCGGAAGGGACCAAGGTTCGTAGTAATTTTTAGGAGACAGCGGTCCCTTTCAAAGAGAATCAATATAGATAACCACAATACGTAAATCAAGATCGGGTCTATTCATGTCCGGATAGACGGTATCTAGAATTTATATACACACATATAAAGCAAGACAATACACAACTTCCCAGGCATTTGCTTGATTGTCTAGTCCTGATGATGAGCCCATAACCGTTGTTGGGGATCGAAACGTCGTCTACAATTACATCTTAGCTCTAAACTGCAAATTAAGAATTATGTGGAGTATATGATGTTTGTGTTATTGTGACTACTGCTAATTTGTATCTTCACTAAGAGTCCTTTTTAAATCACTTGCCTGTGGTAAGTAAATCGGCTGATTTCCAAATACCCTGTCACGTCCTGCTCACTTACTGTTTGTGTATAAATTGACATAAATAGACCCGATCTTGATTTAAGTATTGTGGTTATCTATATTGATTCTCCTTGAAAGGGATCGCTGTCTCCTAAAAACTACAGTGGACTCATAGCACGCGTAGCTGTAAAGGTGCACAACAGTGAGCTCATAGCATGCGTAGCTGTAAAGGGGCACAACAGTGAGCTCATAGCAGTAAAGGTGCACAACAGTGAGCTCATAGCATGCGTAGCTGTAAAGGGGCACAACAGTGAGCTCATAGCAGTAAAGGTGCACAACAGTGAGCTCATAGCATGCGTAGCTGTAAAGGGGCACAACAGTGAGCTTATAGCAGTAAAGGTGCACAACAGTGAGCTCATAGAACACATGGCTGTGAAGGTGCACTACAGTGGACTCATAGCACACCTAGCTGTAAAGGTGCACTACAGTGAGCTCATAGCACATATAGCTGTAAAGATGCACTACAGTGAGCTCTTAGCACCCGAAGCTGCAGAGGTGCATGGTGAGCTCATAGCACACGCAGCTGTAATGGCACACCATTTTTTTTTTGCAGAGTTTTATACAGCGCGAACTAGACCCGAACCGAATCAGGTATCAGAGCGCTTTACATAGCACCAGTTACGTTACATGAGGACACTTTTTTTTCATTTTTTTAGGCACGGTGAGATTAAGTGATTTGCCCAGAATCACAGGAGGTTTTTGGCGTCGTTACCGAGACTCGAACCTAGATCCCCAGGTCCGAGGTCGAGCGCCTTAGCCGTTAGGCCAACCCCTCTCCCCTATTACCATTACGAGGATACAGCACCTGCAGCTGTAAAGGTGCATTACAGTGAGCTCATAGCACATGCCGCTCTTTTTAACGGATTTCGGCGTGAAAAAAGGTCACATTGGAATCGTTGTCAGGGCCTCTTGGAGTTGAAACGAATTCAGGCGGAAGAAGGGCTTAGTGCGAGTTCGAATGAGATGTGGCATTGCACCCATCGTGCGGATGAGGTCAAAGGTCCCAGCATCCTTCGAAAAAACAACAACGCAAGAACCAGAGAACCACCACTTTTCTGGCAACATACCCAGGATGTGGAACACACTCCCTAGAGACCTCAGATGCAACCCCTCCTTCCCCTGCTTCAAAAGGGACCTGAAACTCCATCTCCTCAACAAATGCTTTACCGACCAATGTCAACTAACCTAGACTTCAATAACCTAGTTGACTACCCTCTCACTTGACCATCAAGGATCGGTGGTTACTTGACTGTGTCAGCGCCTGCGTTTTTCTCCCTCCCCTTCACTGTATGCCTAATTATTATGTTTTGCTTATATATTTTTTTCCTTAGGTCCTGCTATGTAATGCATTCTTATCTCCTGTGTGTATGTAAAGCGCTCTGATACCCACGGGTCAAGCTAGCGCTATATAAAACTTTTAAAATAAAATAAAATAAAAATGTGCACCGTAGGGAGCCTACAACACATGCACCTGTAAAGGTGCACTACAGTGACCTCAAAGCACACTCACCTGTAAAAGTGCACAATAGTGAGTTCACAGGGCCCACAGCTGTAAAAGTGCACAGCAGTAAACACATAAGACAGTGCTGCTGTAAAGGGGAGCTATACTGACCTCATTGCACGCAAAGCCATAAAGGTGCACATAGTGAGGTCATGGGGCAGCGGATGTAGTTGATAGAGCAGGCAGCTGTAATGGGGTGGCACATGAAGATAACAGAGCAGGCAGCTGTAAAGGGGCAGCGCATGGAGTGAACAGAGCAGGCAGCAGGCAGCTGCAAAGGGTTACCACACATACAAAGCACTACACAATACAGGCCCAGCCTACCTGAACAGCCCCGTGCAGTTCCACCAACACTCCAGGTACCTCCGCTAAGCTGGACTCTCACTAACACAGGTCCCACACACACACAAAAGCAGATCAAGAGGTCGAGCCTTCTCATACATCTCTCCTTAACTGTGGAATGCCCTCCTCATCTCTTTTTAGGTCTCCTGGCGTTTAACAGCGCGTCAGCGCTGTGTCCGCCAGGAGATCTTTTGTCAGTGACTATGCTTCCCAGGAGACAGGGCTGGCCGCGCGCATTGCCTCTTCAAGGAGGCTATTTGAGCGGGGCACGCGCTCGCGAACGCGCTCAGCTGCTGTCTCCCGGGAAGCTCTTTCACCAAACACGCATGCGCATACACAGACGCATACACAGACACACACACACACACACACAAGCGCCCATGCACGCACGCACCCACACATACAGAGAACCTACCCCCGCTGTCGCATACACACACGCGTGCACACACACACCCACAAGTGCACCGAGCGCCCCCCCACCCCCACTTACCGCCACTCCGGACTTCAGCCGCCACCGCTCCTCTCCTGGGCAGGCACCTCCTATTCTTTTCATGGCCGATTTCGTCTCACGTTTGGGGTCCTCAAAGTGTGGCAGACCGTTGTGTTTCATGGCCGCCCGCCTCCGCTGGGCCATTTAGTTGTTGTTAGATGTCGCCTGAAAGACCCCTTCATATAGAGTACGCCGTTAAACTGACCTCGTGCGAAGAGGTATTTTTCTCCACCTCCGCCGCACTTCAAGGCGCTACCCTACGACGCCGCTGTGGACCCATGATCTACAGCCCGTGCCTGACGCCGTCACTTGACTCAGGCATTCGCGCAGGACAGCCCTACCGGGAGGCCCTATTTGATCTGTAAATCCCCCCAGTTCCTGTCTGTCGCTCTCATTCGCTCGGTGCGGTAGCAGCGGGGCGGAGCGGCTGCGTCTCGTCCAATTAGTTACCCCCTTCCCCCCCCCACACACAAAGACACCATTAGACCGACCCCCCTCCTTCCCCCTGGATCCGCACCCTACTCGCACCAAGGTACGGGGGCTCCGGGGCCTGCGCAGCTTTTGTGCTGGTGTAGGGGAACGGGTGTTCGGTTCACTTTCTGATGTCTGGGAAGGCTCAGTGCTGCAGGCGGCCGAGCCCCCTCTCGGTACGTCACTGTGCCCCCGCAGGAGGGCCTGACCTCGGACCCCTCAGCCCCTGTGCAGTCCGACTGATGTGACGTCACGGGCCTTGTCTTTTGTTTATGGTCTGCAGGCGTTGCTGGGTATGGCGTCATACGCGTCCCTGGTCTGTGTGCAGGCTGGGAATTCGCTGAGAGGGTCGCAGCTGCGCTCTTGGCTTGTAGAAGGTGACAGTAGCCACGTTGTGACGTCACGGCCCGAGTTCAATGTATGCCGGGAGGGTGCAGTACGACGTCATCCACTGAGTCCGTTCTGGGGGCGGGGGGGACAGGGGTGTTGTGACCTTTAGTAGATGTTCTACTCGAATCTGTGCGGTGCACGAGCCTTGTGTTTTTTCTGCCCTATAGGTGTTGTTTATAGCAAGTAGGTATGACGTGAGAGCCATACCATCCTAACTTCTGTGCATAGTGGGAGGGGACGTGTTGCCTTTTAGCCTGTCAGCACTCGGTGCACGAGTACGCTATGTATAGTGTCTAGCATTCAACACACTGCTTCTGTATGGGCGCAACATGTAGTTTGGAGTTTGCCTTTCAAACTGTCGCAGATCTGTTTCAAAACTTAAAGCCTTGCAGGTAGTTTCAATTACATGGCACAAACCGAGCATAGTGGAACCTAATGGCGTGAGAGTGGTGTTACGTCATTTGCTACTAATGCTTCTCAGAGTTTGTAGTCCAATGCTACGGTAGATCCGCAGGGTCGTGATGCAACATCTAGTTATAATGTTTACTATGTTTTGTAGCGCATCTGTTTAGAACCGTCTCTGACTTCAAATACAATTTGCAGCCTCAGAAAACGCCGCATTGAATTTAATATCAAAGACAAAAGGTACCTTGTGTCATTGTCCTAACAATATATGCAGTTTGTTTTCTCGTCTAGTACATGAGGGGGGCGCAATGCACGCTGCCTGTCAAAACGTACCCCTGGTATTAGTGGGGTTGTCGCACCTCTAATTTGTCAAATGGTCAGCATGCTGTGTATACACTCTATAGTTAATATAGAGTAATCAGTTTCCTCCATCGGCACGGGCAAATTATTAATCTGGATGTGCTCTGCATTTTCCGTAGGTCCGTTTTGAGTAGGGACCGTATTTTAGTGCTCAGAGTTAGGGAAGCATGAGCTTTTCTGGTTTTTAACACAGGCGTTATTTTACGGTGGCACTCTGCTCGCATGCTTCAGATCGCATATGATGTGAACACTTTGGAAGTTCTGTTTACTACACATAATGCAAAAGCAAGAGATCAAGGCTCACCATTTAACTTTTGGCAGCCTAATCTGGACATTCAGTTTTATTTCCAATTTAGTGGCGAACTGAAAGTGAAACTTGTTTTTTGTCTGACTGCTACCTCCCTAGTGCAGCTCTGATGGAAGTGAGTACTAATTGACGAAGACGTTTTTATCATCTTTAGTTCAACACAGAAAGCGCACCCCAATTTCCACTCTCCAGCATACTGAGTGTTGTTTGACTTGTATTACTGTTAGAAGATACACCGTTTGGCCAGGTTTTTTTTTATGCCCGTAACAAGTGTATTATTAGCGGGTTTGTAAAGCGGCTAGAATCGACTCCACATGGGAGTATCTCTGCGCTAAGAATTCTCTTACAGTGGAAGTTGGTAGAAAGCTCTAGTGTTTGTTTATACCGAAATGTTTTACCGATCTGACTCGAAATAAATCCGCTTTATTAACGCATTCATTATTATTCGAGGGATACTGAATGTAATTTGAAACCTCTGGGTGTCTGACTGCGTCTGTTTGTCTATGGTTAGTTGACAGTGTTGGTTCGTCTCTGGGTGTCTGACAGTGTCTGTTTGTCTATGGATAGTTGACAGTGTTGGTTCGTCTCTGGGTGTCTGACAGTGTCTGATTGTCCATGGTTAGTTGACAGTGTTGGTTCGTCTCTGGGTGTCTGACAGTGTCTGTTTGTCTATGTGTATTAGATAGTGATGGTTTATCTCTGAGTAATACAGTGTCTGTCTATGGTTATTTGACAGTGTTGCTTCGTCTCTTGGTGTCTTACAGTGTCTGTCTATGGTTAGTTGACAGTGTTGGTTCGTCTCTGGGTGTCTGACAGTGTCTGTTTGTCTATGGTTAGTTGGCAGTGTTGGTTGTTCTCTGGGTGTCTCTGATAGTGTCTGTTTGTCTATGGTTAGTTGACAGTGTTGGTTGTTCTCTGGGTGTCTCTGATAGTGTCCGTTTGTCTATGGTTTGTTGACAGTGTTGGTTCGTCTCTGTGTCTGACAGTGTCTGATTGTCTTTGCTGAAGTAGATTGTAAAGTTCTTTCAGGAACATCCTCTTGCATTACGACATTGCAGGCAGCAGGCCATGCAGGAGATGGTAGGGAAGTCACATGACACAAATCATCTTTATACAACAATTCAGAGTTTGATAACAAATTAATGTAACACATTGTAATATACAATGCCAATAGCTCAAACTTTAATACTGGGAGACCTATTGCATTGTAAATGCTTGTTGAATTCTGCAGGAGGCTGAAGACCTGCCTCTGTGAGTAAGTCTCCTCGGGGCTAGCCTCGCACACCTGCACAGTGCCAAGATCCTCTCATGGGTGATAGTGTGCTATAAAAGTCCACATAGCATAACATGACGTGAAGAGAGCAGGCAGCTGTGAAATGGCAATATTTGGAATGAACAGAGCAGACAGCTGTAAAGTGGTGCACAGAATGCCTGTAAAATATTCCAAGTGTACTTGCAATCTGGGTAGAGGAAGACTACAGGTAAACAAAGTAGAAGTGGGCGAGCCAACGAAAACTCAAGCCAGGCTCGAGCCTGACCCTGGCTTAGCTCGAGATCTTGTTGAAACTTTGAGCCCATAATGAGCCGAGCTTTCATGTGGCTTATGCCTGCCTCCATCCCCGTACCCTGAGCGTGGCTTTAGGGACAGAGATGTTGTCTTTGGACCTAAGGAACCAACCCGGTTCGAGTCTTGGCATTGGCTCAGTATCCTGTGATTCTAGGCAAATCACTTCAGTTCCCCATCACTACATACAATGTATGGTGACCTTCTGTAATGTAACAGGAGCTTATGCAACGCGCACCAGTACCTTTGGGTCAAGTTGACGCTACATAAAAACTGCCGAAAAGTGCACAAACCGGTAAAAGCAAAAGCCTTAACGTAAGGAATATTACACTTTCATAATCTGGGCCAGTACAGGGTTTACATGACAATGGTCTTACCTATGGGTTTACTAAAGGCTCATATTTAAAAATTATCACTTTTACCAACCACACCAAGCATTGGCATAGCCAATAGGTCTCGTCTTTGGGACCTTATAAGTGTTTAGCCATGCAACAGTTGATGTTATTGCACCAAGGATATGGTGCTGCATAACTAAATACTTAGAAGGTCCCAAAAGTGAGACTTATTGGCTATGCCAATGCTTGTTGGTCTATGATTTACATAGCAGACGTTTTCGGGGCTCGGCTCGTGCACGGGCTCTAAGATCCCAGCTTTCCCCCTTTAATTTGTTGGCTCACCCACCTCTAATACAAAGTGAACAGAAACGTAAGGCATCGTTCAACGAAATTGTTGGACACAACACTTGAAATGTAAATATTCACCCTCTAAAGGTACTGCACGCTTGCTGGGAAGTGCTGGCACCCTTACTTTCAAATGAATTAAGAGCACATACTCAGAAACGTTGACAGTGCCTGCCCTTCAATGACAAACAACGCGTGGCGACCAAAGACACCACGGTGCAAACCCACCTTAGGTAAACACGAAGCACAAAAGTTGTATCTGTCATTGAAGAGAACGAAAAAGCAGTTGCAAACAGTAAGTTCGCTGTTGTCTGACAACCATCTCCCAGGACGTGCACATTGGCACTGCCAGCCAAGCTTAGGTCCCTGGGTGTCACAATGTTTTCGGGGAATCTGTGATCGAGGATTACCTGCGGTTCTTAGAAAGGATGGAGCCCGAGCAGAGTGAAATGTCTGTTTGCGTGTTCTAATAATGGCTGACAGGTCTCGCGAGAGTTCACAGAAAACCCATGGCGGCACGTGGCCCTCTGTTAACACAGGTGCGTGCCCAGGGCCGCTTCCGGGAGCCAGGAGGGCGGTCATGAGCGTGTTTGGGACAGGCACCGCACCCTGCTCTGTGGCAGGTCCCCTTGTCTGGCAGGGAATAGAGTGAGCAATGGTCATGTGGTACTTGTAACAAAGAGACGTCTGAACCTTTTCCTCCTAATTTAGATTTTAGATACCTTTAAATCCATCAAGATAGGTAAAAAGATCATCATTCACCTAGGCCGATCCAAAAACCAGACAGACACCTCACCTAACAGAGAGGAACTGTATACTACTTTCACCTTTACAATCTTCCATTAACGGTAACGCCAGGGCTCGAGTCGCGGTACCACGTGGGTGGACGACGTCCCCCCACTTATTTTACCAGGAGAACAATAACTGGAGCAAATGGAGCCACACATTCACTCTTTGGCCTCTCTGGGGCGAGATCGGAGCTCATTCAGAACGCTGCTTACGCGCTGGCTTCTCTGATGCAATCGCTTCTAAGGGGTGAGTGAGGGGAGGCAATGAGTCTGATGGTGCAAGCCACCTTTCGTGACGTCACTTCCTGTTGTGACATCAGCGTCCCCCCCACTTCTTTTTTTAAGACTTGTACCCTGCACATTACAGTAACGCCATTGAAAAGACGATACTACCCACTACGAATGTGAGTCTCTGGGCATCATATGACTAATCAGCTCTCCACAAGAACGTCCATTCACCAAAATGCCATGGGTAGCGGAAGTGACATCATGTATCGCTTGACACCCATTGACCTCATAGGTTTGAACTCTTGTTTGACGTTTGCCCATCGCGGGCCTTATTTGCTGCTGAACATATGGTTTTCCTTTGCAGCCTGTTACTTTTAATTCAGTTTTCTCTATTCTAAATGCAGGACTACATGCAACATTTTATAGAGACAGAAGAGGTGCTGGAAGCCTGACCTGGGACAGCTGGGAAACGTTGCCATCACCTAGGGAGAGTCGGAGAGATGCTATTTATTAACCATTACTCTCCTCCACCCTCAACTACACCCTAGAAACAGCCCGGAATAGAAGATGCCTCTAGCTCCAGAGGTTGCACTTGAGAAGGTTGTTAGTGGAATGAATTCTTTCAGTTTGGGATTTTAATAAAAATCCAAGGATATTGATCACTTTTTTCCATTTTCTTCTTCAGGCCATTTTGACAACAGGTGGCACACTGTGTTATTGCCTAATAGCCACGATGGGCTGTGTTATGTATCCTGTGTGATATTAATATAATATCTATGGCGTTGCTGCCAGTCATCATGGGCGTAGAACAGTGAGAGGATTCAACTGCATGTCCTTCTGCAAGGGATGAGGCGGGGGGTTCCAGATTGTCCAGATTATTTACTGGTAATCTTCATTACTCTTAGTCCAACTCGTCCTCGACCCAGTCATTACACATGAGGTATATTCGCTGACAGGAAACAAAACAGTAAACGCTTGCAAGCTCCACCCACCCTCCTGCCAAAGGCTATAATACAATAGGCATCGCAAAGCACTTTCTAACATACTAAACACAACAAAAGCCTGACACCTACAGGCTGGGTGAGAAAAAGGAATGGGTTCAGGACGAATAGGACTAAGAGTAATGAGAATTACCGTTAAGTAATCTGGACATTACCTCTATGTCCTTCGTCCTCAACCCAACCCAGTAAAATAATGAGGAACAGTCTAGTGGTGAAATAAAGGAGACTCTGAGACACTTAGTGGGAGAATGCGGGATTAGAGAATATCGGTAAACACATGGAGCTCCAGCTGTGGTTTGTAATAAAAGCAGAGCAATCTGACTGCAGTTATGGGTGAAAGCACGGGGACCCTGGCTGCGTTAGGGATAAAAGTCGAGAGAACCAACTACAGTGGTAAAATATGAATACTTAGCAGCAGTTAGTGATAAAAATCAGGGCGATCCGGCTGCCGATAGTTTTAGAAGACTGGAGGAGTGTAAAAGTGTTGAAAGCAGGGTAGGAGGGAGGCCCGGCAGAAGTGACTGGTTAAAGGAGGGAGGAGAATATAAGTGCATGTTCCAAATGTGACAGGCAGTGGAGGCAGGCGGACCCCGGCAGTCTCCCAAGGCATGTGCGGGGGCTGCGAGGCCTTAGCCCTAGTCAGTGTTTCTGGGAGGACTGATAGCTAGATAAAGAAGATGGACTACCTAACACTCCTTGCTCGCTGTTGCTGGGCGTGAGCATGGTGTTGACCTGGAGTGCATCGCCCCGCCCATCCTCCTAGGAGTGAACATTCACAAATAGAACAACAAACAAGAAAGTGGAAACGAACAAGTTAAAAGAAACGGGTGAAAAGGAATGCAAAACAAGTTTAAAAAACAAGTTAAAACGAGACACGGCCTGGCGGCCGTGAAAGTGAAAGTACGGCCGACCGGCCGTGAATAATTAGGGGAGGAGAAATGCCTGACGCAGAGCGCACGCTGGGGGAAGCTTGTGGGAGGGAGGCTGGTGGCTTTGAAATCGCCCGTTTGGTTAAGCTCTGGTTAAGCCCCTATATCTCTCGCCAGCAATGCGCAAGCACATTAGCAGGCGAGACCTAAAAATAAAAGTACACTGGGAGGCCGTGGGCAGCAACAGCAGGGATGAATAATTAGGGGTGGAGGAGAAATGCGAGACACGGCCTGGCGGCAGTGAAAGTGAATGAACGGCCGGCCAAGGGCAGCAACAGCAGGGGTCAATAATTAGGGGGGAGGAGAAATGCCTGAGGCCGAGCGCACGCTGGGGGAAGCTTCTGTGTCCATACCTGCCAACTTGAACAACAATCACAGATGTGAGGAGGGGGTGGGGCCTTGAAGGGGTGGGTCTCGTGCAGAGACGTGCCTACGAGGCACTTTTGAATCCCAACACCCTCTCAAAAAAACAAAAAAAAGCTTGCTAAAGCTGGTGCGTGTCCTCGGGTGTTTTTCACTCCCCTGCATGGACCTCGGAAATACAAAGCCTCGGAAAACGAGCTGAAACCCCACTTTTTACAGTAAGCTCGTTTTCCTTGTCACTGTGTGATATCGGCTGCTCGTCGGGATACCGTGTGATGGGAGCTGATATGCGTGTTGCAGCGCTTGAGCAGGTTAAACGGCACTTTTGTGTTGAAAATGAGCGTTGTTCGGCCGTTGTGTCCTCGCAAATGACGGAAGATGCAGGCGGACAAGCTTTTTATCTCTCCGGTCGGTGGAAAAGACACAAATTATCACTGCTGGCTGGTCTGTGGCCTGCCTTCTGTCACCTCGGTGGCTCGCCCACTCCACGCCGGTATTGATGCCTAGTATTCTGATCGCTTTAATAACTGACATGGAGGCATGAGTAGCATTGCAGGGGAGGCTGATGCCTAGCAAGGGACTACCCCCTCGGAGCCGGTTACTGTGTGCTACCACCGTGCACCTGATCTGCAGGGAAATCACATCTCACCAATAGACGCGAGCCACTTTAATTTACGGCTCTCAATTGCCATCCACCGGGAATAGGGGAGGGGGTGCCGGTGAGAGCAAGAGTGAGTCGAGAGTGAATTACCAAAGATGTCTTCACCGCTTGCCACCCACCTAAAGTGGATAGTCTTACACTCTAGCTCGAGGTGAACATATATATACGACAAGTGCGTGGACTGCGAAGCGCAGCACACCAACTGGCAGAGCACATCCTGTGTGCCGACTGGAGGGACCGGAGCATCCGCTGCCTCTGACAACCGGCCTAGAAAGTTTCAGAAGTAACAAAAGTTCCTCATCGGATAGTCCATTCATTAAGGTGCGTCCATAAGGTTCGGCGGTCAGAGAGCCAACCGCAGAGGGGATTGGCGAACCTGAAAAGAGAGCAGGCTGTTAGGGATGGTGTTAGGAGTGCCGGGAGGGGGAAGGGGAAGAATGAAGGGGGAAAGGGAGGAGTGATGAGTGGAAGTAAAGAAGAGGAATATGGATGAAGGAGGGAAGAAAGAAAGGATTGAGTAGGGGAAGAAAGAGGTGGAAAAGTGGGAGGGGAAGAGAAACGAAGGGACGAAGCACAGACGATTAATGAGGGGGAATATAGAAGGAAGGGCAGACGGAAGTTAAGAAAAGAGGCCGATTAACGATTAGGATGAAAAGAAAGAAAGCAAAATGAGCGGATTGTAAGGAGTATGAGTGGATGGGGGAGGTTGAGAAGGGGGGTGGAGGCGCGTATTAAAACAAGTTAAAAAAAATAAAAGGAGAAACGCGAGACACGGCCTGGCGGCTGTGAAAGTGAAAGTACGGCCGGCCGGCCGTGAATAATTAGGGGAGGAGAAATGCCTGAGGCAGAGCGCACGCTGGGGGAAGCTTGTGAGAGGGAGGCTGGTGGCTTTGATGCGTGCACGCGCTTTTCACGGGCACTGCATGAAATCGCCCGTTTAGTTAAGCTCTGGTTAAGCCCCTATATCTCTCGCCAGCAATGCGCAAGCGCATTAGCAGGCGAGACCTAAAAATGAGAACAACGCAAAGCAGAAAGTTCCCCCAACCTCCGAGCGAAAGTGATGGCAACCAGGAAACCCACTTTAAAAGACAAGTACTTGACAACAACAGTCAACAAAGGCCCAAAAGGAGAGGACTGGAGAGCACACAGAACCAGAGAAACATCCCAGGCAGGCTCCCCAGAATGGATAACAGGGGAGGAGAGCAGGGCCGGACTGGCTACCGGGCAGTTCGGAATGCTGCTGAGCTGGGGGCTGATTTCGTTGGTGGGGACCTGCGTGTACTAAACAAATTTGTTTTGCTTTCATTATTTTGAAGCACACGCAGGTCTCCATGAACAAAATCAGCCCCCACTGCAATTAAATCAGCCTCCAGCTCGGCAGCATTCCAAACTGCCCGGTAGTCAGTCAGCTCCGTAACAACCGGAACACCAACAGCCCATCTGTAGAGGACTAAAAAGATGGTTCTCGGAAAGCCCGGGCAGCCGCCCGCTGGCCGTTCAGGATAGACAGAGCAAAACCAGTATGGAGCTTGTCTAAAAAGAACTGCAGAGTCTCAGAGATAGAACAAGAAGTAGAGGACAGATCATGAACAGAACACCAGGTGTTGAAAGAAGACCAATGCTTAGAATAGGAAGACAAAGTAGACTTCCTACGAGAGCTCTACATCACTCAAATAATGTGGTCAGGCAAACCCTGCCGACCTAGTGACTGCCGTTCAACCTCCAGACCGCTAAAGTAAGAGGGACAAGGAGGTGAGGAGTGGAAGATCTCAGGGAAGATGGAAACTGTGGCAAGATCCAAGGTGGACCCACCGCGATGCTCAACAACAACAAGAACCAAGACCTCCGGGGCCAGTGAGGCAACACAGCCACCACCTGAGCCCCCACTCTCTGGACTTTCAACAGGAATGCAGAGATGAGGGGAAAGGGAGTAAAGGCATACAACAATCAAGGAGGCTACGTGAGGGACAAGGCTTCTAAACCCCACGCCCCTGCTCTGGAATCCGGGAACAAAAGATAGGCAGGAGAACATCAGTCCTGGAAGCAAACAAGGCCATCTTGGTCATCCTGAACCTCCGGCAAATCAAGCGGAACACCATGGGATGCAGACACAATGTCAGAGAGGAAGGAAACCTGTGACTCAGGGCATCCGCCACCACGTTGTCCGAGCCCGGGATGTACTGAGCCAAAATGGCCTCCTGTAGATGAAGCTCCGTCCAACCCGCAATAGCACAGGCCACAAAATACAAGGACTGACTGTGAGTACTGCCCTGATGATTCACGTAAGCCACAGTCACAGTGTTGTTGGACCTCACCAGGACATTGCAAACCAACAGAGGACCCTGGAACTAAAGAAGGGCCCGTTCTACAGCTGACAGTTCCTTCCAGTAGGAAGATAAGCGGGACTCCGATCTCTGCCAATGAGCCTGCACGGACCACTGACCCAGATTCGCACCCCAACCCAAAGCATTGGAATCCATCATCAGAACCACTGGCGGTGTGGGATGCAACCACATGCCGCAGGAGAGATTGGAAGAGTCCATCCACCACTGCAGGCTGCTCATCACAACCGGAGACACAGGAACTTTCAAGGACAAATCCTGAGCAGGAAAATGAATAAATCGGTGAAGATGCCACAGAAAGGGGCGAAGATGCAACCTGGCCCATGGAACTGTGAACACTGAGGCCGCCATGTGCCCCTGCACCTCCATCCAATGTAGCAGGGAAGCTGAAGTCCGAGACAACAGAGCCCCCAATAACCACTGGAGATGTAGGATCTTGGAGAGAGGCAGAAATAGTTTGCCCAGAACAGAGTCGAAGTCTGCCCCTATAAAGGGCCGCCTGGTGGCAGGATGCAGATGGCATTTCAGAAATTCAAGAGACAGCCATGGCTCTCTAGCATACGGAAGGCCAAATCCAGCTGTTGAGATATCACCGGGTAGAGGGGGCCTGCAAAAGCCAGTCGTCCAGGTAGGGAAACACACCCCCAGGAGGTGAAGGGGAGCCACCATCTTGGTAAAGACCTTGGGCGAGGAATGCAGGCTGAAAGAGAGGGCACAAAACTGCCAATGAAGACCCCACAGGAAAAATCTCAGAAACCTCTGGAACCCTAAAGCCAAGGACACAGGCAGATACGCTCCCTGAATATCCAAGGTAGACATCACCCAGCCGGCCTGATTCAACGGGATCACACGCTGCAGGGTCTCCATCTTGAAGGGTATCTTCTGGACAAACCTGTTCAGGGGCCAGAGGTTGATCACAATCTGGAAGCCTCCTGTTACCCTCGGCACCCGAAAGTTGATTGAATAATTGCCCTAACTCCACTCTGAACGAGGAACAGGGACAATCACTTTCTTCCAAAACAACAGCTGAACCCCATCCAACAGGGCCCACCTCCGCGACACCTCTCTTGGAATCGATGTCCACACCCTGCCAGACGCAGGGGGGACAGGAACTCGATCTGATAAACCCTGGTCCAGGACATTCAGCACCCACTCGTCCATCGCCCTGAGACGCCATGTCACCAGGAAATGGTGCAATCTCCCACCAACCTCTTGCAGAACTCCAGGAAGACCTCTCTGGAAGGCTTCATAGTTAGGAACGCTGATTCCCAGGTCCCGCATCGGGAGGAGGCTTCCTCAGAAATTTCCCCTGAAAACTTTTCCCTGGGCCCTTCTAGTTCTTGAAGAAATACCGCTGCTGACAAGAAGGCTGTCAAAGGACTTAGCCGAGGAATAG
Source organism: Lissotriton helveticus (assembly GCF_964261635.1). Classification (NCBI taxonomy): domain Eukaryota; kingdom Metazoa; phylum Chordata; class Amphibia; order Caudata; family Salamandridae; genus Lissotriton; species Lissotriton helveticus. The sequence continues at coordinate 265,901,763 of NC_136058.1, forward strand.
AATGCCTCCTTATGCCACTGATCATGTCGAAAAGAAAAGGAATGCTTCTGTTCCTTGAACACCTGGTGCAACCTCTCCGCAAGGTCTTTACCAAAAAGACGAGGACCAGTAAACGGTAATCTCAAAGCCATGGACCATTTAGCAGCATCTGTGTTCCAACCTTTCAGCAGCAAATTACGCCTGGCAGGGTTCCAGATTGCTTAGTTGATCCTCTGCCTTGACTCTGCTGGCCATAACTTTTATGCTGCATCGCTTTACCGGAAGTCATGAAATCATTGTTCTGAGAGTGTACAACTACCACATTTTGGCCACATGTGAACCGGACAAGCTTTTGCCATCCAACCAAATGTATAACACAGGCACAGAACATTGCTTGGTGGAAATGGAAACTACTGGCAGAGGGAATAACAGAACTGCTTGAATGCTGCATTGCTGTGTGATTCCATATTGTGTGAGGGGTGGAATACATTTTGGGAAGCCTACACCCAATAAGGGTCGACAGCGCATGTTGTGGGGTGCATCGGTTTCATTTTCATTTTCTGTCTACTTCCCCAGCTCCTACCCCCCTCCCCTAAATCTCTCCCCTTCCCTGTTTTTCCCCTTACGTATTTGTGCTTATTGTATATATAGACCTTACAAGTAACTATGGTGCCATGCTCTAATAACTGTGTAACCTTTGTAACGATGTAACCAGTAACTATGAGCTGATACTCATGTAAAGCGCTCTGATACCTCCGGGTCTAGCCAGCGCTATATAAAACCTTTTAAATAAAATGTATTAATTAATGACATACACTCTGAGTCAACAGCATGAGGTTCCACAGTGTGTTAGTGCGTGAGCACAACGGGATCTGGTTATATCTTTAAGTGTGTGGCACATGCTACACATGTATGAGATGGTAGTGCATTGGTGTTCTGTACCATTCCTTGTTATTCAGGGTATGGGAGAAGAGAGAAGCGCCAGAGCCATAGCGCACAGTTTGCTAAAAAAAAAAAATACCATAGACCATAAACTACAAGGGAGCCAGGTTGATGTTTCCAGTTGCTCCTGGCACTTGTAAGTGAAAACTTTGTGAGTACTACAAATACAAAAGAAGAAAGCAGGGACACAAAAAAAAACCCATCAGAACCAATATAAATAAACACAGCAAGTTAGAAAGAGAACAGTGACTACAGATGTTGTTTTCCTTGATCTTGGATGAAACCACCAGAAAGAAAGTACAATGGCGACTACTTATTCTTTTGTAGCTTATTGTTTAAAAAAAGAAAAACTGAGCTGTTGGAACTGTAAACAATCTAAATGAGTAAAGATAAGACAATGGTGGCTACTTTTTCTGTTTTCACGTTTTATATATTTTTTTAAGTGATTTGTAAGAATTTAGGATAATTCCTATTTTTCAGCGAACAGTTGAACCCCCAGTCACAATGGAAGTAGTAGTACCTTCTGTAGTTTTCCTATAATATCAAGGTGAACCTGCTATCCAATGGAAGACTGGAAGGAGTCCCCTGAAAGCCATCTCTAGGTCCTTGAAGGGACGATGTTGTCACTTAAAGGAACTTAGCGATTTTTACGGTGTAGAAGGGAGAAGAGCCCAGCCCAACATTTACAAATCTCATGCAGAAGAATGACCCAAATAGAAGGTGTGATGGATCAAGAAGAGGGAGAGGTTGATGAATCTGAAAGAGCTACAAGTGCCTTAGAAGAAAATTATGGCAAATGTTTAAATACAGTAGTAGAAAGGCACAGGTCCTTTTCAAGGGAACAAATGCTGGGGGAAATGTTGAACAATATGTGTTGGTGTTACACACTTTGGCTGCTACGTGAAAACCTAAGAGTCTGACCTTTACGAGGACAACATCAGGGGCCAGTTAGTAAACAGTATGACCAACATGAACTTTCAGAAGAACTTACTGAGTGTCAAGAAACCATCACTAGATAAAGCCTAGAGCATAACACAAAGAACTGAAAACACTTCTTAGCATCTCAGGCAGTTGAACCCAGCAGAAGAATCATTTAAGAGAAAGCATGGCGGTAGTTAGTGTGGTGTGCAATAATGCAGGCATGAGGGATAAGAATGGAGGTGGTGTGAATGCCACAAAAGATGAGAGAAGTGAAAAGTCACAATGTTACAAGTGGGGTAGTATAATACATCTGATAATGTCAAATATGTGTCTTGCTATGATGAATAAATGTTATAAATGTGTTAAGATACGCTGGTGTGCAAAAATGAATCATGCTCTAAAAACAAAGGTGTGAACAACGTGCAAGAATGAGAAGCTGGCACAGATGGCGATAACAAGGAAGATGAGGTGTCAGTAATTTCGAGTGAGGTTCTCAAGGAAAGGACAGTGGGGCATATTACCAAGGGCCTTATCGCCGCTTTAGCGGGAATGTTTCCCGCTAAAGCGGCGATCATTTTATCGCCCTATTACCTAGCTGTCGCTAACACCAGTTAGCGACGGCTAATAGTTAATAGCGGGCATTTAGGGGCCCACTTTGCATGTCAGCGATGATTATCGCTAATGACATGCAAAGTGGGCGTGCCAAGATGTTAGCGACTGGAAACAGTCGCTAACATCGCTATCCCCTATTACCATCTTTTGAAAATAATCGCGCTAAGCGCGCTTATCTCCAAAAGCTAACGCCTGCCCAGAGCAGTTCTTATCCATGTTATCCAATGGTAGGTGGATAACATGGCTAAGAGCATTTGCTCGGTAATGCATGAATATCGCTGACTTTTCAGCGATATTCATGCATTTCGGCCGAATTTTATCGCTTAGGAGATAAACCTTGATAATATCAAGGCTCCTAAGCGATAAAAATAGGCGAAGCTCAGCGATATAATTTTGGCCGCTAACCAAGCTTAGCGATAATTATCGCTATAGCTTGGTAATATGCCCCAGTATTCGAAATGAATAATGATTATCATCCACCTACGCCCATTTTGGAAATCGAAGGGTGCCCTGTGAGTTGATTCTTGTTCACCATGTATAAACATGTAGAATAATTATGTTGTTAAACGAAAAAAAAAAAAATCATCTTTGGTCTACATGTACTTGCTTCCATTGTTCATCTATGTACCGTCCATGTTCTTGGATCTGTGTGTCTGTTACTTTTCTCCTGAAAAAGCATATCCAATGCACTACCCTATTTCTCATCCTATACCTCTATCAGTATCTTTAATCTACATATACATATCTCCTTTATGCATATATATACTTTCAATGTACTTATGGATCTATATATTTATCACTTTCTTCCAATTTGGCATTTCCAATGCACTACCCTATTTCTCAATATATCTTCTAGCCCAACGTTCTGAATCGTCTCAAACTACTTTCTGCTACTCTTTCCAATGCACTACCCTATCTCTCACCCTATACATCTATCAATATATCCTCTACATCCGCTCTCTCATTTATCCCAAACCCCATACCACTTTGATCCCCAAAATAACCCTTTTTAAACTCTCTCCGACTCTACCCCTCCTTGCATTATCTGACACCTCTTTTACTACACCGATCACCCAAAACAAACCTCTTTAAACTGTTCCCTATGACTCTTCCCCTCCAAAAACCCTTTTTACTCATCCAAAAGCCTCCTCCTACAGCAATGACCTAAAGAATTAAATAATTTAAAAAACAAGGTCCTTTACTCTTCTATCCCTCCACTATCCTTCCCAATCAAAATAACAGACTAACATGTTCACTTATCAAATTCCATATTCCACTCTACTAACTCACCACTAATCTTTTATGGGTTCCAGAGTAGCGTGCTACACTCCAATAACGCGTTTCAACACCCTATCAGGGTTACAAGCGCTATATTAATGCCAACCTTTTTTCCCCTTTTCTACCCCTCCCCAACCCTTCTCAATCCAAATAACTGACTAACATATCCACCACTCAAATTAATTTCATGTTTCACCATACTAGTTCAACACTAATTCTTATGGGTTCCACAGTAGCGGGCTACTCACCAAAAAAGCGCTTCAAAACCCCTTCAGGGGTAGCCAGCGCTATATAAATACAAACCTCTTTCTATCCCACCACCTACCCTTCTCTATCCAAATAACTGAATAACATATCCACCACTCAAATTACTTCATATTTCACTATACTAATTTTCAACACTAATCCGTTATGGGTTCCGGAGTAGCGTGCTACTCGCCAGAAAAGCGTGTCAACACCCATCAGGGGTAACAGGTGCTATATGAATGCAAATCTTTCTTCCCCTTCTATCCCTCCGCTATCCTTCTCACTCCAAATAATTGACTAATATCCACTACTCAAATTACTTTCATATTTCACCATTCTAATTCACCACTAATCCTTTATGGGTTTCCGGAGTAGCATGCTTCAACACCTATCTTCTATTCTTCTGCTATCCTTCTGAATCCAAATAACTGACTAACCTAGCCACTACTTAAAATGTACTTGCATGTTTCACTATACTAATTCAACACTAATCCTCTATGGGTCCCAGAGTAGCGTGCTACTCTCCGAAAAAAGCGCTTTGACGCCTCGTCTGGGTTGGAAGCTCTATACATATGCAATTACAATTACAATACAATGCAATGTATCCAAACTGATATTAGCACTTACAATAGGTTGGGCAGCATTTTCTTGGAGGAATCAAACGCATGTTCTATACAATATTGTGGGGTGCAGTGTTGTTTCAAGGCCACGATGAAGGCCAAGAGATATGGGATGCATGGAAAAATCTATGTAGTTGGGAAAGGAAAGGTTCTATTTGAATGGAGAGAACAAAGAAGTTTGGGAATGGCTTTAAGCCCAAATGACACTGAACATGTTTTAGTAATGCAGGAGGGTGATAGGGAGAAGTAAAGGAACTTACACAGGTGTTCTATGAGAAGTTGGGGTCGCTAAAGGGATTCACTCATACGGTTAGATTGCGAGAGGATGCATGCTCTAAAGTTCATAATTTCAAATGCTCCTTTGGCCTTAAGGGAACCTTTGAGAAGAGAATTAAAACATTTATATGAATGGTTAATTGAGACCTGAGATACCTTGGAATGGTTGACCATCATTGTAAAAGCATGAAAAGCCAATGGCAATATAAAAATGTGTCAATTTGAGAACACTCATTTGAGTCACTCTTAACAGTTTGGCATCCCTCACACAGTATAATGGAGATATTGGCAATGATTGGTTGGTCGAAGGTTTTTCAACCCTGGTCTTTCAACCCTGGACTGGACACAGAATTCTGTTGCACAATAGTTCTAGAAAGTTAACTTCATTTATAAGACCGGGATGGTGCATCAATTCTTGATAATGCCATTTGGGTTACCATCTGCGTCAGCTGTGTTTCAAAGGGTGATGCACACACTGTTGTAAAGTATTCCCAAGTAAATATTATTTGAAGATGATATTGTAGTTTGTGGAGTCAACAAAAAGGAGCAAAATGAACTTTTGAGATAGGGGATAGGTAAATTGGATGAAGCCGTATTAACCACGTGAACAGAAAAGAGTAAATTTGCATTAGTGGAGACCGAGTATCTGGGGCATTCCATATCAGCAGAAAGTAGTGCGTTCTAAATGTAAGGTAATGGAAAAAACCAAAAGGGCAGCAAGTCCGAGGGACAAAAAACAGTTAGTCACTCCCAATGCTTGGTGAATGCTATTAAAAATTTGTGGAGCATTTCTCAGAGTGAAGAACACTAGTGATGAGGGCTGTTGGAATCAAGCCCTTTCTGAGTGGTCACCCTAAATTGTTTAGCCTTTATAAAGTTTTTACGGAACCATATTTATACTGGCTATAAAAGTGCTTCTGCTCTTCCATTCAAAATGTTAAAATTGGTATATTCCTGGTTGACACATTTAACTTACCTATAAGTCCATAGTTTATGGTATGTAAAGTGTATCCAGGGCCTGTAAGTTAAATATCATCGGTGAGCTTCATCACATATTGTGCCACCCAATGCAGTGACAGGACAAACATGACTACAGGCCTGCCACGTTTAGCACATTGGTGATGGTATTAACTGCAAATTTGACCTGTCAAAATAACCCCTGTTTGAGAGGTCTAAAGCCTCCTTTCATATGTTAATAAGTCAGCGCTAGGTAGGCCTTACTGCCAATTAAGGCAGGATGCATGATATTTAAGAGTAGGACAAGTAAAAGTTAAATGTTAAATATGTCCTTAAAGGGAATAGGTCTGAACGGCTATTTTCACTGCAGCGAGGTTAGCTCTTCAATAGGAAAGCATTGGGATACAATATTAAGCCTAATACATATTACTATCCCTAGGAAACAGCTAGAGAAATATTTCAAGGACTATTTTGAATAGTTAAACAAAATCCAATGTAATGGTAAAGTTAAATTATGTCTAACTCTTACAGAAAAAATACTTTACAAAGGTTACCTTTTGCCTGCCTAAAGCTTCTAAGGTCATTCAGTGCAAACTGTCAAGTGGGAGCTGGTGGTTCCCCTATGATGAGGTGTGAGCTGCTCCCCGGAGCAAACAATAGGCTGATCTGAATAGGCAGGGATGACCCATCTGAACCTGATAGAATATGGAGGGGAGGGTGGCAGCACCATCTTTAACAATACTGTATCAAGTCCTGCTTGAATGTCACATCCTGCCTGACATGTCTGCTGGGTTTTTTCATATGACACTTGGGTCTCACTTCAAAGAGGCCTCCCATATCGCAGGCAAATGTTAGCTGACACAGGGCCCTTCGTTTGTCTGTCATTCAGTCAAGCCCCAATCACAGTAGGACTCTCTTTGACATTACAGCGTCACAGGCTGTTTGGTAAGTCTGCTAGGTTTACATATTACATTTGGGGAACACTTCAAGGGTGGAAAACAGAATACCAAAATACTACTTAATTTGGGCATTTTGAAGATGGACACACTCTTTGGCCTCACTAAGCTTGGACTCTGAGGGCTGGGGTGTATGTGGGGAGTGTACTGTGGTAATCCTGCTGTCCTCCCACATCTAACACAGAAATCCAGTTGTAGGTAGTCTCTGTACCCCCAACAAACTCAGAGAGAGAGAGGTAAGGCGAAATCAAAGCTGAGCTGGCAGCATGGGCAGACTGGGAGCAGCAACCAGCCCTGACAGCTTGCTGCTTGACCGCCCTGAGAGGGGGTGAGGGGGATTAGCCACAAGGAGTTTGTAGGATTAGCCCCACTGAACTGTAAGGGAGACCCAGTACTCATTCCCATCCCATGATCTCATGCCAGGCATACATGTGACATCTACAGGCACACACTTAAGAATACTCCTGGACCTGTGCAAGATTAGAAGAGTACTGAAACTGTTGTCTGCAACCTGAGTAGAGCCTAGAAAACTGGATATGCTCTGACTCTTGTAACCAGAACAAACATGTGGGCTCCAAGAGTCACAATGCTGTTAAAGCTACTGGGACATAACAAGCTACGACAGGCCTTTACCTGCCACTGCTCAGCTGAGCAGCGGCAACTGTACCTGAACTGGACCCTCCTATTGAACTCCGCCTGCCACCCTGTGAGTCTCTATGTGCCTCCCCTGAGATTCTGGGGAGATTTCGAAGTGTACTTCTATTGTGGAGTGGGGCTTAAAGTACTAAAGTGGGAAGGTAAAATCTTTGACCAGGATGAACCTGGTTAGTGTATTTGACCCGTGCTCCATAGCGGTCACCGTCAAGTTGCACCTAGGTCCTGTTCTACTGCATAAATCCTTTAGACATCCTCTCTAGGTTAAGCCTTTCTGATCTGTGTCATAGCAGCAAGGGGGTTGACTCAGGTTAATTTTACAACTTTAAGAGTTCACCCTGACAATGAATTGTGATTATCACTTGAGGTGCTGAACTTCTTACTGAGAGCAAGGCACTGACCAAAGTGCAGCTGGCAACAGAGCTCGAAGGGTTGGGAGTTCCGCTGTTCGAGCATTATTATTTGCCGTGCAGCTTCAGTGCCTCACTTGTTGGTTAGCCGGTCATCACTTAAGTGTGGGGTGCCTAAGGTCATGGGAGGAACAAGGTCAAGACTGATTTGCATATGGCTGGGTCTGAACTGGAGTGGCAAAGTGAGTTTGAGAACGATGATGGATTTAACCCAGATCTAATAGTGACTGGGAGTGAGTGTCTGAAAAGGTTCAGTGCACCGTTCTTCATCCCCTTGTGTTTGCTTTGCCTAGGGTTGACGCCAAGATTGCTGCATCTTGTGCAAGAACTGTTTCTTTCAGGATCGGCATGGCCCGCACTCTCTAATACCCTACTTTGGGTAGCACATGAGTGTAATCGTAGAGCAGCATCAGGACTGCTATTGTATGCTCCAGAGATCACCCTGTGCTCCACCCGTGCCTTCCAAACAAGCATAGGTCAAGAAGGAGTGGCACGTTGGGAATCAGTAGGGATGAGATCCCTGGGTGACTTGCTCCATGAAGGGGTCCTCAGCCCATTCGACCTCCTGACTGAACAAACAGGTCTTCAGGTGGGTCAGTTCTTGACACATAGGCAACTTAGGGGGTGAACTGGAGCGACTATGGGGCATTACTGACATGGAGCCTGCTGTGCACCCCCTGACGCAGATACTCCACACATTGGGCAATGGCGGAGACTGATTTCCTGGCTCACTAAAGCCATCTCTCAATAAACTAAAGACCTGCAGGGAACCCTCTGGCAGACATGGAAATACATCATCAGCCATGCATTGACCCATGAGGTTTGGGACAGGGTGCTGATATACCTGAGGAAGGTCTAACACAACGCCAGTTTTCAATACATATAGTATAACATATTAGATAGGGTCCGATTCACAGAATGAACTTTGGTATTCACAGAATGCACTTACTACTTTTATCATTCACAGAATGCACTTACTACTTTTGGCATTCACAGAATGAACTTACTACTTTTGGTATTCACAGAAGTTAGGATTTTGTCTTAAGTTTGTCTTAAGACAAACTTAAGACAGACTTAGGACAGACTTAAGACAGACTTAAGACAAAATCCTAACTTCTGTGAATACCAAAAGTAGTAAATTCATTCTGTGAATACCAAAAGTAGTAAGTGCATTCTGTGAATGCCAAAAGTAGTAAGTGCATTCTGTGAATACCAAAATAGTAGTAAGTTTAGGATTGATTCTTAAGTTCATTCTGTGAATCGGGCCCATAGAGCCTACTTAACGCCGGCCAAGTTACACAAGATACACACTACAGCATCACCGGAATGCCCTCGCTGTCACACCCCTGAGGCAAACATGGTATATGTTTTGGAGCTGTCCGACAGCTTGCGCTCTCTGGGCAGATGTCTGCACTATCCTTTCATGTGTCACAGGCCGAGAGGATCTGGATTGCATGGCCTGCTGCTTACTCGGTCTCTAGAAATGCCGAAAAGCGGGTGGAGCCTTCAATCGATTCAGTGACCAGTCTGTATTGTTCATAAAGTGGGCAGTGGCAATACATTGAAAAACCCCAACACTACCAAGCATGGCACACTGGTAGGGTGTGACTATCTGTTGGGGTAAGGCAGAGACTGCTGCGCCCCATCGCAAAGGAATAGGGGAATTGAGAATGCGTCCCATTGCCGCTGTATAGGATGAGCTGCTTTCCGCCCTTCAGGGAGCCCCCAGTGGCGATGAGGGCTCTGAATGACTTGACACAGTAAACGCCTTCCTGATAGCCCCTTCCCTTACAAAGGTACACCCCACCTTCCTCCTCCCCCCACAAGTGGATACAACACAGCAGGGGTGATGATGCGCCATTCCTACTGAGCCCACAGGAGCATCACAAAGTGGTCCTAACGTCCCCCACTGCAAGTGGCCTATAGTCAGGACTGCATCATTCAAGTATCAATTGTATCCAATACGGGTTGATAAGCTCATAGATGGGTTTATGTTATAATAGTTATGCACTGCCTTACCATTGTGAACTCCGGGAACAATTGAGGTGGATTTAACACAGCATACCACAGACAATGTACAGGTTTGGTTATGATACTCGTTATGTTTGCTGTAATAAATATTGCCAAAATTCAATAAAGATGGTTAAAAACACTCTTACAGAGTGCAATTGACTCAGCCTTCAATTTGAGAAGATTTGTGTGGGGAAAGATGAGGAGGAATTAGGGGGCATATTACCAAGGGTGGCGATAGGCAATTATCGCCAGTTTAGCGGCCGTTTTCTGCCGCTAAGCGGCGATAATTCTATCGCTCTATTAGCAAGCTGTCGCTAACTGATGTTAGCGACAGCTTTTAGGCGATAGCGAGCGGTTTGGGGCTCGCTTTGCATGTCAGCGATATTGATCGCTAATGACATGCAAAGTGGGCGTACCCAATCTGTTAGCGACAGAAAGCAGTCGCTAACGTCGCTATCGCCTATTAGCAAGGCAGGCGTAGCGATGGAAATATTCCCGCTATCGCCAAAAACTAACGCCTGCTCAGACCAGTTCTTAGCCATGTTATCCGATGGGAGGTGGATAACATGGCTGAGAGCATTTTGTCGCTAATCCGTGAATATCGCTGTATTCTCAGCGATATTCTCACATTTCGCCGCTATCGCTGGATAATTTAGCACAATGGAGAAAAACTTTGCTAATAGCATGTTTTGTCCGCTAACATATCCAGCGATAGGCAGTGATAAATAAATCGTCGCTAAGCCTATTTAGCGATAATTATCGCTACTTGTTGGTAATATGCCCCTCAGTCTTAGGCAGGTTTAGCTTTAGGTGAGAGACTGAAAGCCATGACTGATCAGTTTTAGAGCATTATTTAGATGAAGTATCACATGTAGAGTTGAGATTTTTCGGTAAAGCTGAGGGTCATCTGCATATAGGTGATATGTGATATTGGCTTGCTTAAGTATCAGTGTGAGGGGATAGAGGTTGATTGGCGTGGGTGTAAGAATGGAACCACTTGATTGATTGTGGCAGGGGTTGACAAGGAATTCTTTTGTTTAATTTGTTGGCAGTGATTGTTTAGATATGAGGAGAACCATTTCAGGACTGTGCCACCAATCCCCATACGTGACTTCATGGTGTTGAGAAGAATGTTGTACTTGACTGTGTCAAAGGCTAAAGAAACATCAAGAAAAACAATTATATTATGAATGGGGCTCCCGGTTTTCCGTTTTGATGGATTCTTACAGATAATTACAGACAGAAAACAAAGTGTTGCCTGTCTGTATTTATTTTTAAAGATAGAAAAATGCAGAAAAGTGTGCATCTTGTGGGTGGCTCTCCATGCTGTTTATCGTGATTTCTAGGACAAAAGCTGAGCAGATAAGCAGCATGGGAAGTTAAATATAGGTTGAGATTTCCCTAAATGCAGGTGTATGGTAACATATATTTGTATTATAATGCTCATATTCACCTGAAAGTGTAGTGTTTTGCTATATTTGGCTTCTTTATTTGTCAAAACGCGACAGGCAGCAAAGTATGAGTGCATGTTTATCAGTTAAATAAATGTGGAAATATACCATTTTATGACTCCATATAATCGCAAAACACAAAATAAATATGGATAAATACCAATAAGATGGGCAAAAAATAAATTTGGATAAATACAGACCGAAATGTTAAAAAAAGAAATACCATACAAACCAGGAGCCCTAATTATGAATGGCAGTTTCTGTATTGCACACAGCTCTAAAACTCGACTGAAAATGATCTAGTAAGTCAAAGTCTACAATGTACCGATTAACTTGAGATAATAAGCATTATCTAGTGCTATGGGCAGGAAAAATAGGTTGGTCACAGGACAGAAGTTGTTCAGGTCTTTTGAGTCAGCCCCATTTCTTCTTGAGGAGCAGAGTAGCCTGACCTAATTTGTAGAAGTTTGGAATTGCACCTTGTGACAGAGAGGAGTTGATTATTCAAGTCCAGAGATAAGGAGTGTGATCTCTTTGATTAGGTAGGAAAGGATCACATCCAAGATGTTGGCAGAAGGTTTCATAATGGAGATGATTTTGTTGAGCTCGCCTACACTGACTACCTTGAACTCATTCCAGGTGGCACTGTTTTCCGTTTTGATGTTCATGGACGGGAGTCAACTGGTGGATGTACGTAGATTTATTAGTTATAGACCGCTCTATCCTCTTGATCTTATGTGTGAAGAAGTTAGAGTACTCCTCGGATCGCTCAGGTGAGGAGTCTGTGACAGTCGCATTTGAGGGCTTTGTTTGATGATGCTGAAGAGTTTGGTTGCACCCTTTGTTGCCTTCTCTGCTTGAGATCTAAGGAAGCAGTATTTTACTTTGAAGAAAGGTTTGTTGTGTCTGTTTCTTTTGAATTTCATGATTTTGTTGAGCTCGCCTACACTGACTACCCTGAACTCATTCCAGGTGGCACTGTTTTCCGTTTTGATGTTGATGGACGGGAGTAAACTGGTGGATGTACATATATTTATTAGTTATAGACCGCTCTATCCTCTTAATCTTATGTGTGAAGAAGTTAGAGTACTCCTCGGATTGCTCAGGTGAGGAGTCTGTGACAGTCGCATTTGAGGGCTTTGTTTGATGATGCTGAAGAGTTTGGTTGCACCCTTTGTTGCCTTCTCTGCTTGAGATCTAAGGAAGCAGTATTTTACTTTGAAGAAAGGTTTGTTGTGTCTGTTTCTTTTGAATTTCATGAGAGTTAGGTGGAGGGCCATAAATTTGAGTCTCCATTTTCTTTACATCATTCTGAGCTGTCTCCTAAACTATAGGCAGGAGGGTCTATTTCTTTGCCTGCTGAGTTTCAGTGGTGCCAGCTCGTGGAATATATTGAACATGGTAGTGTTGTAGAAGGTGGTTAAGTCATCCACTGTGTGCAGATGGCTCGTGGTTTGTAGGGGCTAACTGACTTTCAATGAGAGATCATTGGTACTGATTTGTTTGGTGTCTCTGACCCGGCATCTAGGTCTGTTCATTTGTCCTTTGGTTGTAATATTTTTCATAGTTCAGAGTCAATCGGATGACGCAGTGGTCCAACCAGTCTCCTGGTATAATTAATGGATGTATGACATTACAACGCATGCTTTTACCACGTATGCCTTAACAACGCGGTTTTTACAACGCATGCCTTTACAACGCATAGTGCTTTGGGGCGCTGGATAGTGAATAGTTTAATTTACTATTCCAACTCCAGTCCCCGTGGATAGTAGGGAAGGTGTTGGATAGTAAATTAAACCTATTCCCTATCCTAGAGCGCCCCCCAGCGCAATGCGTTGTAATGGTTTGCGTTGTAAAAGTTGCGTCGTAAAGGCACTGCGTGGTAAAAGTTGCGTTGTAAAGGATGTTTCCCATATTTAATACCATGCGAATGGAATCTTTTTGCCTTAATGATTTCAAGTGTAGAGCCTTTTGTGTGAGTTGGACTAGCATAGAATTGTGTCAGTTCATTGTTGCTCAAGAAATCGTTGAGATGTTCTGTCTGATGGTTGCAGGGGTCACTGCAGGGGAGATTAAAATCTCCTCATTCCCACCAATATCTTGTTGGTGGGTATGAGGGATTGGAGAGAGATGATATCCATTATCTCCTCAGTGAAAAGTTGGTTGTTACCTCACAGTGATTAATATGTAGAACATAATATGTGCAGGGCCTTCATCAAGAGGCCACTGCAGCTTGCACTACTCATTGCCCATATATGTGCCGCTAGTGACAGAATCTATATCTGAAGACAACAAGGGCACCCAATAAAGAATCAATTCTTTTTCAAACAACAGTGGTCCCTTACAAGAGAAAAAATTCAATTCAATAAATATAGCCACAATCGTTTCTATATTCGGTGTGACATGTCCAGCCGGACAGAGGTCCAATCTTTACTTTTGAAAGGTATGGGAGAGGAATTCTCCACAGTTCAACAAAGTGGGGTACAAGCCTGTACCCTACTCAAACATACACAGAAAATACAATGGACAACGTGAAACAAAGAAGGGCTTTTTAGGCAAAAGCGGGCAGTTCTTCAACTTTCAGAATTCAAATAAAAGAACAGAAATTTCATCATGCACTTTTACATGTTGAATGACACATGGTACATAAATGTATAAAGTGCGTAATTAGAGTCGACGGCGTTTCGATCCCACTATCTAATCATGGGGATCATCATCAGGACATTTGTATAATGCCTAATTAAATCAAGCCTCATCTGCCTAAGGAGAAAGAGGGGAAAAGGAAACAAAAGTTAGGGGGATGGGGGTAGAAAGGATTACCGAATAGTTTCAACAAAATAGCCTAGAGCATTAATACCAACCGATTATGAGTGGTACGCCACCAAGCAGTCATGTGGTGGTCCATACAGGGGAGTGTCAAGTGCGGTGAGGAGATAGGCTGTCTAACGTAAGATACGGGCGAACCAGGACATGTCCTGGTTCGCCCGTATCTTACGCCCGCTTTTGCCTAAAAAGCCCTTCTTTGTTTCACGTTGTCCAGTGTATTTTCTGTGTATGTTTGAGTACGGAAAGACCGTCCGCCGCTTTTCCGCCACGGTCACCTTGCGACCGGGGCGGAAAAGGTTTAATATGGTGGCAGTGTCTATCAGACACCGCCAGCCATATTTGCATGGGCCAAAACAGATGCCTTTCCGTAGCGGCAATGCCGCCACGGAAAGGCAGGCGGCCCCCTGTGGGCCCTCATGGTGAAGGCCAGGTGTGGGGTGCATATGGGGGGTACCTGTGGTACCCCCCTGCATTTGCATACGCAATGCGGCAGGCACCGCGCGGTGCCTGCCGCTTTGTGTATGCAAATGCATACATGCATTTTCAGCATTGTGGCAGGCGGTGCTGAGAGCACCGCCCGCCACAATGTTAAAAATGCAGATGCACCCGACACTGTGGCGGGCGCATCCTAATACCCCCCACGGGACCCCCGCCCTTATGGCGGGCGGTCCCATTACCCGATAGGATGGCGGGCGGACTAAGTCCGCCCATCATCCTAATGACCTCCTTAGCCTGCCAACCCTTTTTTTGGATTAATTGTCAAATTTTGGACTGATACAATTGTTGTAATTCAGAGGGAGCTCCTTTTCTATTTGTGGTAATTGTTGTAAAGATTAGTGGCTTGGGCGGTGGACCACGGGGAGTTGAGCGCCAACACCGAATTAAATAATAATAGTTGAAAATTGTGTATTGTGCGCACCTGTTCTATGCCCTCATCGCCAGTTGTGCATTGTGTAAATATTTTACAAGTGGTATAGACCATATCCGCTGACACAGTAAGTCTCAGTCACAGGTAGCCTATACCTAGTCTGGGGATGGGCGGGGGAGAGTGTGTCCCTTAATATTATTGTAAGAGAGGTGCTTGGGGAAGAGACCCATATATATACTTGTCGTAGGGGCGGTGCGGTATTGGGGTCTGCACTACCCTTATCTGTAGCCAAGGCCACTGGAATTATCCGGTAGAAGAGGACCAAATTCTGAGGTAGATTTGACTAAATTAGGCGACAAGAGAACGCAAATTATGTGGAATAAGGAAGCACATTTTCATATATTACTGCATTCTTTTTGTAATCTGTGCATATGTTAACACTGTCTGGACAAAGTTTCACCTCATTAGTTCCACTTTAACAACCAAATACAGCAATAAGCGAGGTAAAGATTGCAGTAATGACGTCATCGATGACCACATCATGGCTGTGCGAGCTTTTTCTCTCCCTTTCTAGATTAAGACCCTTCTATCCTGCAAGTTTCCTGTAAATTTGATTTTCTTAAGGACCCTCTCCGTTTTCTTCCCCCAAGGTGAGAGCACCAGGCAGGGTGGAGGGGTGGTGAGGTGAAAGCCACCCTGTCTCCCCCCCTCCAGGCTCCCTCGTCGCCTCCTCGCAGCGCCTGTGTGTTTCCATGGGCAGAGAAGCTGCCCTGTCTCCCTACACGCTGCTGGGGCCCCGCTGCCTGCCAACCAGAGGACGCTCTCCACTCCGTCTGCTTCCAGAAGTCTCCTGCCCTGGCACCACGACAACCAATCAGGAGGCAGCGATCCGCTGCCCAATCCCAGGCCTTCCCAGTGATATCATTGAAGAAGAGGAACTTTAACTCTGTTTCTGCCAGGCTGGCCGTAGCAGTACTGCTGCAGAAGTAAAGAGAAAGGGATAACATCATCCTTGCATATGAAATGTGTATATATATATATATATATATATTTAATAAATCATAATTTGTCATGACAGTAGCAACCTTGAGTAAAAAGACTATTATATGCATATGCACAAAAAAAGCTGCCACTTGACACAGTGGCAAACACTTTGCCAACTGGTATCATTTTGTGTGTATATAAAGCTGCCTATAGATATATATATTAAAGCTCTGCACAGAGTGTTGGGGGTGATCAGAAAGGCTATCAGTGTGTCCAGTGCATAAGCTCCCCTGGCTAGGAGCAGAGAACATGCACCATTGAGCGAGATCCTTTTTTATTTTCCCCTGCCCTCCCACCCCCCGCATTTCCCTGCCTGCCTTCTTCAGACAAGGTAAGGATTTCTTTTTCTCCGCAATCATGAGATATGTGCCGCCTTTGGGGTACAAGAGGCTGTGCCAATCTTTGTAAGACAGTAAGACCCTAGCTGGCATGACAGAGGACGAAGCCATGACTTCCTACCAATCTGAAAACTTTTGTGTGTTTGTTAAAGTTTAATATTATGCAGCATGTTTATTGTTAAATAGCTGTAAATGTCTATTTTTAAAATATGTATCTATAATATAAGTGTGTGTGTGTGTGTGTGTGAGCATATATATATGTATGGGTGTGTATATATAGATAGATATATGTATATATATACATACATATATTTATATGTGTGTGTGTGTGTATGTAGAATGTGAAGTAATTTGAAGATATTTGTGTCACATATGGAGCAATGAATTACACAGCAAATTAGCAGTATTGCTCGATGAATCGTCACAAGCTTGTGCTGACCAATGAATATATTATTTACATCGACAACTCTTCCTTGTTTTTTGTGCATTCTTGTATGTATACAGGCATGTGTATGTATGTGTGTCTATGTGTCATACGTGTGTGTTGCTGCTTTAGCTTCTTTGCTGGGTAGCAGCTGCAGCATCCGAAACCCACATTTCACAGGGGTGATGAATTAACCAGGATTTTTTTTCCATAACTCACTGAAATCTCGATGATTCCTATGTATTATGAATTTCATCCAATGGGAGTCCTAGTTAGTGTCGTATTTCCCTCTCAGCAGCTAATTAGTGTGTAAGGATGACAATGCATTTAGATTTAGAAAGCATCCAATTGTTGCCCAGCCCCTTGTTTCATCAGCCTCCTCTCCATGACTGATCAACATACCGTGAACATTCGAACTGCAATTAGGCCCCAAATGCCCATTGAAAATTGCAGAGTGCAGCTGCAAAGGTCTCCACCTTTAGAGAAAATTGTACTTCCGAACACAACAAATGTTGTTTTCACTTTCAGCCCATATGCCACCCACTCAAACTATTTGAAACTTTTCTGTTCTTTTTAAGCTAGACGACCAAACAATATAGTCCAATATTTAACTTACTGTTTTAAATAAAAGAATTACTATGTGAAAAAAGTGCTTGCTAACTGTACCCATGTGAGCACATGATATAAAAATGAATAACATGTATCATACTAGGGTTCTATGAAGCAATTTCCGGTGATATTGGTTTTGAAATGTGGGGGAGGGAGTATTGAGGTGACGCAATATCATGATGTCAAGGACCAAAATATAGACAGCTAAGTATTTATATATTTTATATACCTAACTTCTACATTTACATACTCTGCCAATATATAGACATTCAAGGTTCGTAGATGTGGAGTTAAGAACTATAAATCTATACCTTCCTCTGTGCACTTACCTTCTCGATTGTTTGGTACTCAATATACTGGTCATTAAATTGGGTGACCTCAATATTCCCTTTCGATATTCCCTCCTCAATGCCCCCTCCTCAATATTCCATACTACAATCTATTTACAAGCACCTGACCTCAAGATGTATTAGACCACGGCACCCCAGATGTCAGATTAGTACCATCACACACAGATGCACTAATAAGTATTTTAATTTTACATGAGAACATTGGTGCAGTTATGGGAAAATGTTTATTGAAAACTGCAAGCTAAAAGGGCTTTATTTGTTGGCTTGGTGTAGTAGTTACAATGGAAAACATTTAATGTATGTTACTCGCTAAGTGTGGGGGGGGTCAGAGAACATGTTTGGTTCCTAAAATAATTATTCTGTACACATTACAAGTTTTACAGATATTATCTTCATGGTCTAACATTGCGGCACTGATTATAGTGAAATAAGTATATTTTGTTTTCTTTTTGAGAATGATGGGAAAGAATTATCCTACGCCGTGTGTTTTGATGTGTCATTATCTAAACGCATTGTAAAACTCGTAGAATATGAAATCAGACGAGAAGCTCAGTTTCTAAGTCTACTATTCCATGAAATACATAATTCATAGGAAAAATGTGACGTCTAAAAATTAAGTCAAATCATTCAAGAGTATTACACAATCTTTGTGAGCTGTGGGCTTTAAATCTACTGACTTTGTGGAATAAAAGTCACCAACTATGTAATATATTAGAGAGAAGCAGTAGATTCTCTCTAGTTAAGGGCAGGTCCCATTTACCACTGAAAAAACAGGCATTTACTGTTTAGCTAACAATGTTTGCATCATTTAAGAAGTCAGCATGAACCTTCCAAAAATAGAAACTTAATTCATTCTCGTTCAGTTACGTAAATTCTTCTTCAATTTGGACAATAGGTTAAAATGTAATGGAGGACCCCAGAACAGAGATGAGTGCATTACATTTCCCAGTCATTTCTTCTTTAGAACTGGCTATCGAAAAAAATAGCTGAGCAGATTAAGTAGGTACAACGAGGCACATTTCTTCTCCATGCACTTATAATATTAGTTTACCCAGCGTAAATAAAAAATAACATATATGAATGTATTCCTGGCACATAACCACCACAGTGGGCGTTAGGGCTCATCCCCGAAGGTGCAGAATACATCTACCGGTAATTTAAAAAAATGAGCCCCTAATTTTTTTTGGGCGACTTCAAATCCAAATGTGCAAGCTTCTTACTTTCGAGAACTTGAAAGCACAGTCTGAGGATTTCCTGCTAATATAATTTCATACTTACATTTTACAGACAGCACAGATGTGGCTTGCAAACCTATATCATTACAGAACTCTTAAATTCACTGAAAAAGGAAAGATTGTGGTGAGACATAAACTTATCTATCTATCTATCTATCTATCTATCTATCTATCTATCTATGTATCTATCTATCTATGTATCTATCTATCTATGTATCTATCTATCTATCTATCTATCTGCATAACATTGAGGAACGTAATAGAGTGAGTGTGTGTGTGTTTGTGTGTGTATATATATATATATATATATATATATATATATATATATATATATATATATGTATATATATATATGATGGAGAGAAGAAGGCACAGGGAGTGTTTACTCCCAAAATATCGAGATTTTAATGTCAACTTGGCAAATAATGTGGTAAGAATATCAACTAGTAGAATATCGTGGGTAAGGGTATGAAAGTAATTATAGATTTTCTATACTTAACTCCATATCCACGTACCTTGACAATATATGTATATATATATATATATATATATATATATATATATATATATATATATATATATATATATATATATATATATATATATATATATATATATAAGTATATAGTCAAGGTATGTAGGTGTGCATTAAGATCAGTACATCTATACAAACATTTAAATACTTAGCTATCTGCAAGGCACGTAGACATGGAGTTAAGAACAGTAAACCTATACATACCTTGAATTACTTACTTATCTTCAAGGTTTGTAGACGTGCCGTTACGAACAGGCAATTTACAACTATATATACACATACTTCCACAATATTCTGCTACTCACTGTTTTTACCACAAGACTTGGCAGACTAATATTTCTATCCTCGGTACTCTGGCACACAACCCCAGAGAGACATGGAGGTGCATTGAAACACTGAGTAATACTGCGCAATAAGGGAGGAAGTGGGGAGAGGCTGACATTTGGGGACACAGAGGGCACAGACACACAGATACGAAGCACCACGGTACGGAGGCACTGCACCACAGAGTCCAATGTGCCACAGACACCACACGCAACTGGAAGTGCACAGGTCTACAACACCGCACCAGTATCCTAACTGTGCACCCCAAAAACCCGCAGCTCTTCAACACCACACCCGCGGCTTAATTGTGCACCCCAGAAGCCAACCACTGTACGACACTACACCCGTGGCATAAGTGTGTATCACAACAGCCCACCGCTCCACGACACCACAAAAGTGGCACAAGTATGCACCTTCGAAGCCCATCGCTCTAGGACACCAGACTAGTGACATAAGTGTGCACCCCAGAAGCCCTCTCTGCTCTACGACACCACACCAGTGGCATAATTGTGCACCACAGAAACCCATGGCTCCATGACACCACACCAGTGGCATAAGTTGCACCCCAGAAACCCACCCCTCTAAGACACCAGACCAGTGGCATAAGCGTGCACCCCAAAAGCCCACCACTCTACGACACCAGACCAGTGGCATAAGTGTGCACCCAAGAAGCCCTCTAAGCTCTACGACACCATACAGGTGACATAAGTGTTTACCACAGAAGTCCACAGCTCTACAACACCACACCAGAAGCCCACTGTTCTACGACACCACACCAGTGGCATAAGTTGCACCCCAAAAGCCCTCTACGCACTACGACACACACCAGTGGCACAAGTGTGCAGCTCAAAAGCCCACAGCTCTACGCCACCACACAAGTGGTATAAGTTGCAACCCAGAAGCCCAACCCTCCATGACAGCGGACCAGTGGCACCCCAGAAGCCTACCACTCTATGACACCACACCAGTGGCACAAGTGTGCATCACAGAAACCCATCGCTCTAGGACACCACACTAGTGGCATAAGTGTGCACCTCAGAAGCCCTCTGCGCTCTATGACACTACACCGGTGATATATAAGTGGGCACCTCAAACGCCCACAGCTCTACAACACCACACCAGTGGCATAATTGCACACGGCAGAAATCCATGGCTCCACAACATCACACCAGTGACATAAGTGTGCACCTCAAAAGTCCAAGGCTCTACGACACCAGACCAGTGGCATAAGTTGCACCCCAGAAGCCCACCCCTCTACGACGCCAGACCAGTGGCATAAGTGTGCACCCCAGAATCCCACTACTGTACGACACCACACAAGCGGCATAAATGTGCAACCTAGAAGCCCACCGCTCTAGGACACCACACCAGTGGTATAAGTTGAAACCCAGAAGTCCACCCTTCTACGACACCAGACCAGTGGCATAAGTGTGCACCCCAGAAACCCACCGCTCTATGACACCAGACCAGTGGCATAAGTGTGCACCTCAGAAGCCCAGAGCTCTAGGACACCACACCAGAGGCATAAGTGTGCTATTTATCTGATCCACTTACATATTTTCTAAAGCGCAGATAAACATTTTATATCACATTGCAGATAATACAGGAAAAATATATTCATATTTCATACAACAAGGGGTGTGATTAGCGCCGATACTGATGCTCTTTGAACGCGGACCCTGTACTCTTTATGTGCTGCGACGTCAGATAGATAAATGGTCGACTGTGCGCTACCTGACTGCCAACTGGTGACTGATAACAACAGGATCATTGACAACGTGATATAATAACCGGGGTCTTCGAGCCAGGCAGAGGATCTGAGTGGGTGGGTCGGGGGCTGGCTCGGCTCCGAATTCCTGATTCCTGTCTTTAAATCGTATCTCTGCATTAGATTGCGCCATTTGATCCTGGGCAGCTGCTCGCCTGCCCTTGAGGCGTCTTTATCAAGTGAGCGCGGTGTGCTCTTAGAATCGGGTTTAGGTTGGCACCAGTCGGTGCCTTAGAAGATAAACCAAAGGTGTGAAAAGACGGGTGTCTGAGGGGTGTGAAACACATCAAAGGAAGACAAGGCGGGTCTGTCGTGCTCCCGAGATGTTTCCTACGTTCCTCCTCCGTCTTATCACAATTAAGACACAATGTCATTTTCAAAGCGCATCTTGGCCCGTTTTATTTCACACACCCTGCCCCTGTGCATTCTTCTTCCTCTTGTCGCCACCCCCTCTCCCCCCCCCCCAATGCATTCTTTCCCGGACACTCTAGGTGCCATCACCCCTCTCCCTGCCCCTCTGTCTTCCTGAGGCCCTGTCGGTGTCAGCACCCCTCTCCCTGCCCCCCACTGTCTTCCTGGGGCTCTGTTGGTGTCAGCACCCACTCCCCCTGCCCCCTCTGTCCTCCTGGGGCACTGTCATTGTCAGTACCCCTCTCCCTGCCCCTCTGTCTTCCTGGGGCACTGTCTGTGTCACCACCCCGCTCCCTGTACCCTCCTTTCCCCAGGACACTGTCGGTGCCAGCACCATTCTCCCCCTCTCCCTGTCTCCCTGTCCTCCTCAGACACTGTCGGTGTCAGCACCTCCAACACCCTACCCCCATGTACTGTTAGCACCCTTCTCCCTGTCCCTCTGCCCTTCTGAGGTTCTGTTGGTGTCAGCACCCACTCTCCATGCCCCCTCTGTCTGCCTGGGGTCCTGTCGGTGTCAGCACGCCTCTCCCTGCCCCTCTGTCTTCACGGGTGCACTGTCGGTGTCAGCACGCCTCTCCCTGTCCCCCTGTCCTCCCTGGGGCCCTGTCAGTGTAAGCACCGCTCGCCCAGCCTACCCTCCAATTCTTCGCTTGTAATACTGTGGTGGTGTCAGTACCATTGCCGCTGCTCTCTCCTTTCCTCCGAGGCGCTGTATGTTGCTGCCTCTCTCTCGCTCCTCCACTCTCCTTCCCTCCGCCTCTCTCCTCCTCTCACCTTCCTTTTGAGGCGCTGCACCAGACTACATCTCCCTCTCTCTATCACCGCCTTTCTCTCCTCTTCATTCCACTTTACTCCCTCCACCTTTTCCCCTCTTCTTAATTTCGAGGCGCTGTCTGTGCCAGCACCTCTCTTCCTCTCTCCTTCCTTCCACCCCCTCTCTCTCCTGCTCTCTCCTTTCTTCTGAGGCGCTGCATGTGTCAGCAGGTCTCTTTCTTGCCCCCTTCCTTTCAAGGCGCTTTATACGCAGCATGTCGCTCACTCACTCTCCTTTCGAGGCGCTGTCTGTGCCAGCACCTCTCTTTCTCTCTCCTTCCTTCCACCCGTCTCTCGCCTTCCTTCTAGGGCGCTACATGTGTCAGCAGGCCTCCTTTTTGTCCCCCTTCCTTTCGAGGCGCTTTATGCGCAACATGTTGCTCACTCCCTCTCCTTTCAAGGCGCTGTATGTGACTGCACCTCTGCCCCTAACTGGTGCAAAGAGCGCGGTCTCGGCGTGTCATCAAATGTGCGGCATACACCAATGTCAGCAGGACACGCGTTTTGTACTTTGTATTCCTGCACATGAGACGTATTATGTCTGCTGTGTTAGTGCCCACAATTTTGTTACTGCGCGATATGAGGATTTTATGCAGATCTTTGCATTGTGATTGGATAACCAGCTGGCTTCGTGGGCATAGCTCTCTTGTGCCCTCTCGACCTTCAGTGCTGCCCTTCTGCCAGCTGTTCATCGTTTACAAACCCAAGACCTGGTATAGCGCCTGGTGCGGTACATTTTTGCCGTGGCACTGACCCCATTTCCCGCTACCCGTTTTCACTATCCGTTTAGGCAACCTCTCTGCCTGGAGGGGACGACTCGGCTGCTTATCCTTGCGAGGTCAATAACGCGTTTACAATTATTCTTCGGTAATAATGTCTGTGGTCAGTGATCTGACACATAGCATGGTTCCGCTCTATAATATAGATCCGCGAATAATGTATGGAAGTAGGCCAGGCCTGCTTATCCTACATTGCGGGCATTTTAGAGAAATGTCGTACACCGAGCACCGCATCGCAGACTGGCTGTGGCCGAATATATGATTTTTCAACTAATACAAGTTCCACGCATGGCATTACCACGCGAATTTTACATCGCAAGTGGCTTTACCACGCTGGAATTGACAACGAAGGATTGTACCACGGTAGGAACGTCTTACCTGCACGTCTTTCTCCTGCAGCCCCTTACTTCCATCTACCATGGAAACAAGCGTCAAAACACGTCTTCTAAAATAAATAAAGGACTGTTTTTTTTTACGTACACTGCACGTCTTTGAGGGAGGGTCATTCCTTTTTCTTCATCAATACCACAGAGCGTTTTTTTTTTTATCTAACTCGCTCGCTCGCTTGTTATTTTTTGGGGGGGAGACCCCCCCAGCCCCCCCAGCCCACGTCTTCTAAAATAAATAAAGGACTGTTTTTTTTTACGTACACTGCACGTCTTTGAGGGAGGGTCATTCCTTTTTCTTCATCAATACCACAGAGCGTTTTTTTTTTTATCTAACTCGCTCGCTCGCTTGTTATTTTTTGGGGGGGAGACCCCCCCAGCCCCCCCAGCCCCCTCCCAACCCTCCCCCAGCCCCCCCATCACGACTGGACGGAATACCACGTCTCCCCCCAAGCCACGCTGAACGTTTTTTCGTGGTCAAGACGGTCGTTGAAGGCTCCCTCGTTGAAGAGACGTTTGCGGGGTAAGTGGATCGTTTAAAACGTCTATCGTGGAAAAGACATCGTTGTAAATGATGTTTCCCGCTGTGGCCACGGGGCCTCGCACCAGGGCCGTTAATTCAATAGTAGCCCTCGACAAACAGCGTCAGAGCGCAGCGCGTTGAGCAACAGAGGAATTGGAAATTGTTCAGGCTGAGAGAAGTGCCGGTCGCCTGTCACCCAGGAAAACCAGAGCCATGGTACACAGATGAGTTTTTTTTCAGGAGTCCGGTCCTATATTCCTACAATATTTAATAAAAGAAAGATTGAAACAACAGGGCATTATTTCTCGATAAGTTACTGCATTTTTCAAAAATCGGTTTTGCATCTGTAGCTCCTTGAGTATGGTGTTCTTTGGGACGCTGCCCAGGGGCGGCTCTAGGCTAGGCTCATGGCGGCCCTGGGCAGGGAGAGTAGTTAGGAGGCCCCAGAAGAGGGATTCCGGGCGGGGCGGAGCGGAGTGTGGAGGCCAGTGAAGAAGGGGGGGGGTCAGGGTGTTTGGAAGTGGAACAGAGCTGGAGGCCGCCAAATCCCTGCCACGCAAATATGTATCCATCCTCAGAGGATTATTATATTAAGGATATATATTGGCGTGGTGGCCCCTGGGGTTTGGTGGCCCTGTGCAGGTGCACAGCTTGCACATGCCTAAGGCCGCCCCTGCGCTGCCCTGAGAGGGCCATAGCATCCGTCAGTGACACGTCACCAGCAATGGACGGCCTGCTGAATCAGGGGTTGCCGACAGTGCAGGATTAGCACATATGCAAAGTAGGCAGGGCCTATGGGCCCCAATCCTTTTAGGGGCCCTGTGACAACCGATCAAAATAATATTGATTTGCTTTTGAAAGGAAATTACAATCAAGCTTTCCTAAATATTGTGTCTAAAAGAGAGAAAAAAATGAATCAACTCAGAGAAATGAAAATTTCACATTAAAGACTCTATAGAGAAGATATTGTATTAATGTAATCTACCCATTAACAACAACTTAAAGTACATAAAATAGAGACATCAGATTCACATAACAGTTTGCCTCTTAAAAGCTCACCTTTTGAAAGCGGTCAGCTTGTAAAATAAAAAAAACAGCGCATTGGGTATTAGGAGATAATTTGCAGGGGGGCATTTTGACTGCCTAAGGACCGACACAGAGTTTAATGCTGCAAAGTTGTGTTTCCACCTCATGCCTCTTTCTTCCACCACCAACAACTCCTGTCTCTTTCTTTCAACCTTCCAGGGTATTTTTCACCCCTGAGTTTCCCTGTGTGGTAGTTGATCTACCTATCAGGTCGTCCTCCATTTCTGTCTTCCTCTCTTCATCCTGGGTGTAAAATAAGTACTGGTTGCCACAGATGACTGTAGGGCGCTCCGCCCAGGGCACAAGTCCTATAAAAAAAAGTGGGGGGACTAACAATATGCAAATGGCGTCATGAAAAGCAGAGCACACACGTTTCCTACGTCCAGTTCAAGTTTTTACTCTGTATTCTGGAAAATGTATCCTGCTTATTCCATTAGAAAATGAGAAAATATTACTGCATTTAGGACAATACTGCTTACACCAACGGTTTCCTTTTTCATCCCCGCCCCCCTGGGGCCCAAGTTCTTGGCAGGGGGGACGGCGTCCACCCTGTGAAAAGAGTGGGGGACGCCGTCCACCCGCGTGGACCCCTGACTCGAGCCCTGGCTCCGCCTCAAATTATACACTGGACCAGGAGGGGTGGGCGATACAACTGGAAGAAACCCTTGGGCCCAAGGACACAGGGTTCCTTCAGGCTGGGGCGGCCGAGGCATAGAGTCAGGGCCTGCCTGCTTCCAGCTTCTGGGAGTTGGAGGTCAGGAAGGACAAGATGCTGTATGCTGTCTGGCTGGGGAGGCTGTGGGACCCAGGGCCTGGGGCTGTTCACTGGTTGTGAGAGTCAGTGAGGTTTAGGGGCTGGAGCTGCAGTAGCGGTCGGCAGTAGGTGTTTCTGTAGGGCGGTGATGTGGGCAGGGGGAGGGGCAGGGTGGGGGTAGTAATGTATGGATTACGGAGTTTTACAGGTAAGTAAACATTTAAATAAACAAAATGAATTTCGTTGCGCGCACTGCATCACATTTGGTGATGCAGTACGCACAACGATATTCGTTTTATTAATTTTTATGTTTACTTACCTGTTAAAGTCCGTAATCCATACATTACTACCCCCCACTCTGCACCTCCCCCTCCCCACGTCACCGCCCGGCCGGTTCTCCAAATACCAGCCGCGGCTGGCGATTAGGTATTGTTGGGTTGCAGGGATACTGTCTCAAAGAAGGAGGGCCTGAGATCCAGGAGGCGAGGTGCCCGTAATTCGCAGAAACTATAGGCTGCATTTAGAGTACAGCACACCCCATGAATTAGGATTGAAGTGGAAACGCAATCAAGGCTGGCAACCTGAGCAGAACCTACACCATCTTTAAAAGCCCAGACTCCACCTTCTCTTGTAGGCCACAGGAAGCCAACATTTTGAGAAGGGGTTCATGCCCGACGACACCCTCACAGCGGCAGAACACCTGCACTTCCAGATACACACCGACCCCAAGACCACCCTCAGAGGCACCCTCATCTACAGAACCCCGGGACCACGCACACAATTCAGCGAAGACATCGCCGATTTCATCAGCCCGCACGCCCTCCCCTCCGCTGACTACATCCTCCTCGGGGACCTCAACTTCCACCTGGAGAACAACAATGACCGCAACACCACCACCCTGATGGACAACCTCGCCAACCTCGGACTCAAGCAACTGGTGACCACCCACACCCACTACGCCGGCCACACGCTTGATCCCGTCTTCTCCTCCAGCAAGGACGTCTCCTTCAGCCACGCTACCGGACCCCCCTGGACGGATCACAGCTGCGTCCACTTCAGCTTCAGAAGGACCACGATCCACCACCGCCCACAACAGGTCCCCCGCAGAAGCTGGAACATGATCACAGCCGACCAGCTCGCCACATCCCTGAACCAGAACCCTCCAGCCAGCTCAACGAACCCTGACCAAGCCGCCAACAACCTCACGAGGTGGATCAGCAACTGCGCAGACGACCTCGCCCCACTGAAGACCCCCTCCGCCGGACCCGGCACCAAGAAAGCGTCCTGGTTTACAGACGAACTCAAGAGCTCCAAGAAGAACTGCCGAGCCCTCGAGAAAGCCTGGCACAGAGACCCTACAACAGACAACATGACTACCCTCAAGCTCGCCACTCGAAAACACCACCAGCTGATCCGCACCACCAAGAAAATCGCATTCAAGGAACAACTAGACATCAAAGCCCACAACTGCAAGGAACTCTTCAACATCGTCAAAGAGCTCTCGAACCCCAGCGCTGAGGACAACGACATCACCCCCTCGCAAGACCTCTGCAACGCACTCGCCTCGTTCTTCCACAGCAAGATCGCAGACAAACACAACAGTTTCAGCACACAACCAACACACCCCACGACCGCACCGACACCCCCCACCACCACCATCCGAGCTTGGACCCTGGTCAACACCGAAGACACCATTCGCACGATGAACTCCATCCACTCCGGATCACCAACCGACCCCTGCCCCCACCACGTCTTCAACAAGGCCGACGCCATCATCGCACCCCACCTGCGGGACATCATCAACGCCTCCTTCTACACCGCCACCTTCCCCGAGACCTGGAAGCACGCCGAACTCAGCGCCCTACTGAAGAAACCATCAGCGGACCCCACCGAACTCAAAAACTACCGGCCCATCTCGCTCCTTCCTTTTCCTGCCAAAGTCATCGAGAAGACCGTCAACAGACAGCTGGCCGCCTTCTTCGAGACGAATGGATCCCTCGACCACTCACAGTCTGGCTTCCGGGCCAACCACAGCACCGAGACCGCCCTCATCGCAGCCACCGACGACATCAGATCCCTGCTTGACAATGGAGAAACAGCGGCCCTCATCCTCCTGGACCTCTCCGCGGCGTTCGACGCGGTCTGCCACCGCACCATAGTACAACGCCTCAGCAACATCGGAATCCAAGAGAAGGCACTGGAGTGGATCATCTCCTTCCTCGCCGGAAGAACCCAGAGAGTCCGCCTCCCTCCGTTCAGATCCGAGGCCACCGAAGTCATCTGCGGCATACCCCAAGGGTCATCCCTCAGCCCCACGCTGTTCAACATCTACATGAGCCCCCTTGCGGCCATCGCACGCCAACACAACCTCAACATCATCTCCTACGCCGACGACACCCAGCTGATCCTCTCCCTCACCAACGACCCCGCCACCGCCAGAACTAACCTACACGAAGGGATGAAAGACGTAGCCGAGTGGATGATGAACAGCCGCCTGAAACTGAACTCAGATAAGATGGAAGTCCTCATCCTGGGACCCTTACCCTCCGCCTGGGACGACTCCTGGTGGCCCCCTGCCCTGGGCAGCGCACCCAAGCCCACAGACCACGCACGCAATCTGGGCTTCATCCTGGACTCCTCCCTCTCCATGACCAGACAAGTCAACGCCGTCTCCTTCATGCTTCAACATCCTCCGCATGCTACGTAAAATCTTCCGGTGGATCCCCACCAAAACCAGGAAGACGGTCACCCAGGCCCTCGTCACCCGCCGACTGGACTACGGCAACACCCTCTACGCCGGAACGACAGCTAGACTTCAGAAGAGACTCCAGCACATCCAGAACGCCTCAGCACGCCTCATCCTGGACATCCCCCGACACAGCCACATCTCCGAACACCTGAGAAACCTGCACTGGCTCTCCGTCAGCAAGAGAATCATGTTCAGACTCCTCACCCACGCACACAAAGCGCTCCACAACCAAGGCCCAAGATACCTCAACGACCGTCTGACCTTCTACACACCCACCCGCCAGCTACGATCGACTAGCCACGCCCTCGCCGCCGTTCCCCGCATCCAAAGGGTCACAACGGGAGGAAGATCCTTCTCCTACCTGGCTGCCAAGACGTGGAACTCCCTCCCCATCCACCTCCGCCTGACCCAAGACCACCTCTCCTTCAGGAAGCAACTCAAGACCTGGCTGTTCGAGCAGTAGCGGACCCCCTTCCCCCAGCGCCTTGAGACCCTACGGGTGAGTAGCGCGCTATACAAATGCTTGATTGATTGATTGATTGATTGCCCCAAGCCCCTCTCAAGTTCCCAAAGACAGACAAGCACCGGTCAGGCAAGCCGGAGTCGGGCCCTAGCCAGGCTGGTACCCTGCACATGTGGCAGTGCGAGACGGAGCACTTGGCAGGTTTTGCCATAGCACTGCAAGAACTAATCGCCCTGCCTCGTGCTACATCTGGTCTTAACTCTCCATGCGAGTTAAATACATTTCTTATATCCCAGAAACCCCGGCTCTTCTAGCTTCAATGAAGAGGTATCATGTCGACCTTCTAGCCTTCTAGAATTTTCTCCCAGACATGTTCCACTTTCTTATTTCATATATTTCACACATCCTGCAATTTCACCGGCCTTCACAATGGTCCTAGACTTCAATATGCGAGTTGACTCCTCTCTCTCTTGACATTCAAGGATAGTTGGTGACCGGACTGGGTTAACCACCTTTTTTTTTATCTCTCCCCCTCCAATGCACTGTTTATTTATTTTTCAAGTTGTATTTTTGTATCTCTTGTTTGCTTCCTTACTGCCTGCCTACTATGTAATGCAATTTCCTTCTGTTTTTTACAGTGTGTATGTAAAGCACTCTGATACCTACGGGTCAAGCTAGCGCTATATAAAACTTTTAAAATAAAAATAAATCAAATTAAATGATCCATGGGATGTGGGGCTGCTATTAACCTTTACGCTTTTTAACCACATTTGACACTAAGCTAATGTTACCCAAATTAAGTTTGCAAGAACTTAGACTGACAAAATGAGCGACTGGCTGTTGGGAGTGCCTAATAATGTCAATATGGGTCAGTCCGGTCAAAACAGAAGCAATGACTGAGCATCTTCCACTTTCGGCCGACGATCCCCTGCATCTTTTGCCCATGGCTAAGGCACTCTTGCTCACTTCAATGGCAAACAGCCTCCGACCAGGTCCCCTCGATTCTCAGCCTCGGCCTGCAATTGGGACTTCTTGCCACCAGCCCTTCCTGCCTTTAAGCGCTCATCTGGTCTCTCCTGCACGTTTGCACCTGCACTTTGACAACTAAAAATACTTTCAATAGCCGCAGGGGCAAATCAGGTTTTATCACAGATATTTATGGTTTTATTTTTTCTTTAGCATTGCTATTGTACCGGATATCTTTCCCCTGAGAAATTATTTTATTCTAATACATGCACAACACAGCATTTCTAAAGTCTTTAATGTTTTATTGTCGGTGGTATTATTGCAATGGTTTTAAGTAACTGTGCAAATAATCAAATAAAATAAATAAATAAACCATTCTTTATTATTGGTACTGAAGGACATTTCAGGGGGGAAAAAGAGAAAGAAGTTATAAAGGAGAATTTCTATGCCTCCATTGCTTCGGCTAGGTCAGCGGCATAGCACAGATTTGGTCAATTTCATTTTGTACAATCTAGTCCAACTCTTCTCTGTTGAGGAATTTACCAAGGGGGTATACATTCACCTGATGGAACCAAGAACAAAATCCCAAAATGAAGCAAACTTTTGTATTTAGGAAAAATTGGACAAAGTGCTCTGCAAAATTATTTTTTCCTAAAAATCAACAAAAGGTTTGCTGCCCTTATATTATCTTCGACCCAGGTGAGAGGAAAAGGCAAAGTTAATATATGATAATATATGTGTGTGTGTGTGTGTGCGTGTGTGTGTGTGTGTTTGTGTGTGTAGCTTTGCCTTTTACTATTGTTTTTGCAATTCGCAAACTTGTAGTCAATAGGTCTGATTTTTTGTGTGTGTGTGGTTTCTACCTGCATACTGTTTTTTTGTTGGAACAGGCATGAAACCCATAGGTGCATCCATTAAGCTATACATTTTTTAAAAGTACACAAAATTATAAATTCAGCAAAGTCATTTTAGTCTATGATTTTTGTTTTTTTTCCCCCTTAAAAAAACTAATCATTGTAAACAAAAAGTAATGAAAATAGGTACAAATAGAAATAAGTGACAATGATTTTATCTATCATTTTTTGTTCCGAGTTTGGTGGTTGTCCAAAAGCACACAATACTCAGAGCCAACAACTGAGCTGTGCCTTGCAATGGTTTTTCATTTTGTACCGACCATGCAGCAATTCACATGGTTACATAATGAATGAAAAATAAGAGTGAATAAAACCACGCGTTTTTGTAATGTGCCGAAGATACTGTGTAGTTATTTTAATAACTCTGAATTTGGGGGTAACAATGTGTTATTCAGAGGACATTTTGTTTTGTAAAATGTGGTCTTTCTTGCTGATGCAACTGCAGTACAATATACATGGTTTGCTGCCGCAGAGAAATAGCGTGACAGGGCATTAGAGCAGAGCTCAACATATTGGAAGCTCTCATGGTTCTTTCATTGCTACTTATACCTTTTATTATAGCGCTGATATAGTCTAAGCAGACTTCAGAGCGCTTTACATCTGCATGGATACGAGGAATGAAAAAAAAGATGGATAGAAATGCAGCCAAGACCCACAAAAGGAGAAAGAGAGAGGATGACAGTGAAATGAGTGGGTGAGAGTGACTATTCTAGAGTGCCGAGAGACAGAGTTGGCTGTCTGGAGCCAGGGAGGAAGGGACAACCGACCCAGAGGGTGAGAGACGGCGGGGCACAGCCACGCGTGCAGGGGTGACGAGCGGTTTCAGCAGGAGCCCTCCTTTCAGCCAGTTTTGAACCTTCGTATGGCTCGTCCAGCATTTTATTTGGAGAATTGTGCTGTGAAGTGAATCTTTGTTCCTATTATTAAATTTCTCGTGAACTGTTCCGCGTCAGCGAGCCGAATCCTGCACTTGCACATAGCGCTAGTGTTAAAACATGCAGAGGCTGTTTGTAGCGCCTAGCGCTCGACCTGCCCACAGGAGGGAGAGTGCCAGTGAGTCAGGGGGAGCTGGGCTGTCAAGCTGTAGGTACTGTGTGAGATGGGAGAATATATTTACCACTCCCCATATTTTTAAGTGAAACTTATTAAACAGTGGCAGACGTCTCTCTTGCACAGCGCCTACGTCTCATTAAAGCGCTGTAACCGAGGAGCAAACTCTGTCTGTTCTCTATGAGCTCTTTGTGTTTTTTTTTAATCATTTAATTACGCTCACTGTGGGGTTGAGCTCTCCTTAAATCCATCTATGAAGCCAGGTGAGACCGCAGAATAAGGGAAGGCCGGAGATGCTATTTTATGTTAATGTTACTGCTGATTCCACTGACTTAAAAAATAACTCTTTTATTCGAGGCTCAATAAAACGTATTTAAATAAACAGCAAACAAATAAGGGGCTTATTTACAAGTCCCTTGCGTTGCCGGTACCTCACTTTTTCCCATATTAAAAGTGACTTCCGGCATCACATTTCAACCAGAAGAGAAACACCTTTAAAACTTATGACTACTCATATGTATATATATATATATGCATATATAGTGTCAGTTTTACATGAGGCGTGATAAGCGTATTATTAAACTCCATATACTAACACTAGGAGAATAACATTATAGAATAACTGAACACAAAGCACTAACCTTTGGTGTTAAATGGAACAGAGACAGATGTAACCCTACCATCGCTGAGCTGTATAATATGCAGATATACAATCCTGAACTCGAATCCTGGCTTCCCCACATGACAACACTGTGTGATCTATGGGTACCTACAAAAATGTTCCCGGGGCCACAGAGTTTGGTCTTTGGTGTGACAATTGGGCCGCACTGATGCCAGCAGGAGAGGGGGTGGGGGAAAAGTGGGTTATGGGGAAGCGAAGCATGTATATCTAGTAGCTGAACTCAACTGACAGTGTGAAACCAGAAAACCTGGGATGAATCCCGGCTTTTCCACTTGAGCAAATTGTGTGACCCTGGGCAATTGTTTTATTTCAATCTACCTTCCTTTTCTTCATTATCAGACCATCTCCTGTGCTTGGATGTCATCACTAATGGCATTGTTGTCAGAGTAGGGGGGTGGAAAGCATGAACTTTTCTAAATTCGGGTTTGAAAATCATCACTTTAAAAACATTCTTCTGAATGCACTGCTATAATTGGCTTTACTAAGGTGAAATGGTTCTACAGGTCAATGAAATCCACTTTTTTGAATTTTGAAAAGGCTATTGTATTTTTACGTGTTTGATGTCTTTAAAATGAAGGTGTTCCTACAGTTAAGGGCCTTGTTACTTCCTTTTGTTTAACTGCAATGAACCTTTAAATAAGTGTTTGCTGTATGTTTAACATGTTTTTAATGTTAGCGCTGAGTCCAGTAAACAGCTTCCCAGTGCTGCTGCTGCTCAGGGGGCCATATGTAAAGGTCAGAAGGGCATGCGGCCCCCAGACCACACTTTGAGTACCACTGCTGAGTGGTGTGATCCTTGGCCCATACCATTACTTCACCGTGTATCATTTTCCTTAACCATCCAGTTTGAGAGCACATTCAAGTAATTCATTAAATGGTGCGTACTTTACAAAATCATCTCTTACAAATGGTTAATATAAAATAATCTTGTTTCTTATTTAGTAGTAATATATAGGTTATATAAACAGAGAACAAGACAATGTGACACATTTTGGGTAACTTATGGAAATGTAATCTGCCCATGGGATATTCAAGAATGTATCATTTCAAAAAATACTTTGCATAAATGTAGCTCAATTCAAATATATCATCTTATGTACTTGAGACATTGAGAAATGTTGAATATATATATATATTTCATTTTAAGGTCTTTATCTATATTTATATATTTCATTTTAAGGCCTTTATCATATAGTTTATGGCGTGTTTCCTGGTTTCTGTCTTTTGCTGGACCCTAGTTGACTCCCCCACTCACTTGACCATCAAGAATAGGTGGTTACTGGACTGTGCCAACCACCTACTTTTTTTTTGTCTCCCTCCCCGCATGGTTTGCCTAATTATTAAGATGTTGCTTAATCTTTCTTGCTTCCTTAGATCATGCTATGTAATGCAATCTTTACCTCCTGTGTATATGTAAAGCGTTTTGATACCCACGGGTTAAGCTAGCGATATATAAAACTTTAAAAAAATTGTCTTGTAGGCAAACCAGATCCTGACGCTGCTCTCCCCATTGGCATTCATGTCCCCCCAAGTAAAGTAGTGCCTCCTTGCTGTTTTCATGGGAGCATTCCGGCCTCTCCAGGGGCTCCCCCCCCCTCCCTTTCCCTGTAACCGCAGACGTCACCTCCGGTCTCTTCTGTTTTCACCATGATTGGGACATGTAGTGGTTTTTATTTATTTGTATTTTATTTTAAAAGTTTTATATAGCGGTAGCTTGACCCGTGGGTATCAGAGCGCTTCACATACACACAGGAGAAAAAAATTACATTGCATAGCAAAACCTAAGGAAGCAAAAAAAGATACATGCAAAACATAATAATTAGGCATACAGTAAAGGGGAGGGAGAAAAACGCATGCAATTGACACAGTCATGTAACCACCTATGGTCAAGTGAGAGGGGAGTCAACTAGGTTATTGAAGTCTAGGTTAGTTGACATTGGTCGGTAAAGCATTTGTTGAGAAGATGGAGTTTCAGGTCCCTTTTGAAGCAGGAGAAGGAGGGGTTGCATCTGTGGTCTCTAGGGAGTGTGTTCCACATCCTGGGTACGTTGCCAGAAAAGTGGTGGTTCTCTGGTTGTTGAGTTGCTGTTTTTTTGAAAGATGCTGGGACCTTTTACGTCATGCCCACGATGGGTGCAATGCCACATCTCATTCGAAGTCGCACAAAGCCCTTCTTCCGCCTGAATTAATTTCAACCCCAAGGGGCCCTGACAACCGATTCCAATGTGACCTTTTTTCACGTCGTTGTTCGCTAAACACAGGTTGGTGGGTTCAGCCCCTGATGCTCTTTCAACACCCGGAAAAGGTGCGGCCCAGTTACTGATACTGCGGGCGCTACCAATGGATGGTGGTGGGGGGTGTGGGTTATAAGTTAAGTGTGAGTTCCACGCATTGCGCTAGACTTGGAGCGCTAGGTGACGACATGCTTCCTCCCAGGCAACGTTTCTGCTCTAAAAACTCATTTGGACTGAGTGCACATTCAATTCCTGGCCTCTCTATCACAGCCACAAAAAAGGGTTCCGAGCAGTGCAAGCTGTGCTGGGGTTGTCTGTTTTCTTCCAACCTACCCCCGGAACCGAGCGAGACCATCACCTCATCCTACACGGGGGGCCGAGGAGGTCGCCATGTGGTGATCAAAGTTCAAGTAGTGGGAAAACGAATTTTTTTTAAGTTCAAGAAAATTTATTTGATAATGACAAGAGAAAAACAAGGTGTCAATACAAAGTACAATGGAAGTATAAAAAGTTGAGAACTATGGCAAATAAAACAAGCATAAGATTGTAAATAGTATCAAAAGGTAAATCTGGACATTGGAATGAAAAAAGGAAAGAGCATTGGAAACATTAATCATAAAAAGCATGAAAATACCTGAAAGGAATATAAAGACGATACATTGAAGAAAAGAAAAATGGAATGGAGTGAGCGTTTAAGGAGGTTTAAGGACTTCTTGTTGTGAAGGCAATTGACGAAATAAACGATTAGCACAAGTGTCCAAATAAAGCGTGACAGGGAGCCATACGTCCATACGCTTTGCAGCCATGTGAGCCGGAAAAACAAAGGCAGTGTCAAGTCTATGATTATGGCAAACATTAAACCACCACGCCTTAAAGGAGATATTGGAGAAGTCCTTCCAATTTACCGTTATCTGCTGGAATGCAGCAGCCAGTAGCAAATCAATAATCTGAGGTTTTAGTTCAACATTATCCCAGCAGGGGGAAAGGCTACCTAAGAAAATGTTGATATGAGAAAGAGGGATACATGTGTGAAAAATCATATTAATTTGAGCCCAAACTTGTAACCAAAAATCATGAACATAGGTACATAAGAATAACATGTGAAACAAAGTTGCTTGTGGGGATGAGCAAGACCAGCATGTATGAGAAGTGTTTGGAAAGCGTTTATGAAGGTCAAAGGGTGTATAAAGAAGTCTATTATAAATAAAGAACAAGGACTGTGTCAAGGTTGCCGCTCTCGAGGATTTACGGATCTTGATCCAAATTTTGTCCCATAGTGAAATTGGCCAGGACGTGGAAAGGTCATGCTCCCAACATTCCTCCACTTTGGATTTAGGTCTAATAAAGTCAGTAATGTGAAGGTATTTGTAAATGGCGGAAGCCTTTGGGGTGTTGCGTAGAAAGGAATTAAGCAAGGAGATGGGAGTGGGAGAAACAGGAGAGGAACATAACTGAGAGAGCCGATTATAAGTTGGCAATGCAGCCTCTCTAAGTAAGTGATAGTTACGAGTAAAGGAGGTAGGTAAGTCATAAAGGGAACGAAGAGTGGTGAAAGGTAAGAAAGAGGATTGAGAAAAAAGTTGGGAAACCCATAACAGCCCCTTGTGATGCCATGTTTTCCAAAAGAAGGGTTTATTACGGATAAGGAGGGCGGTGTTATGCCAAATGGTGGAGGAAAGGAAATCCGCAATGGTCGTGGGAAGGAAAACAAATTTTTAACCTGTCTTTTTTTGCTATTTTGCTGATATTTCACATTTGCTTTAAGAACTCAGATGTCAAGTTTAAAATCCCATCCGCACGACCAAATGTTGTTTGGACGTGCGTATGAGAGAGCGTGGTTGGATGGATGGATGGATGGATGGATGATATTGGATTGGTGGATGGATGGATACATGGATGATATTGGATGGGTGGATGGATTGATGGATAGACGGATGATATTGGAAGAATAATGGATGGACGGATGGGTGGAAGGATGAAATTGGATGGGTGGGTGGATGGATAGCTGGATGGATGATGGATGGGTGATATTAGATGGATGGATAGATTGATGATTTTGGATGGATGATGGATGGATGATATTGGATGGATATTGATGGACAGATGGGTGAATGGATGAAATTGGATGGATGGGTGAGTGGGTGGATGGCTGGATGAATGATATTGGATGGATGGATAGATTGATGCTATTGATGGATGATGGATGGATGATTTTGGATGGATGGATTGGTGATATTGGATGGATTATGGATGGAGGTATGGATAGATGGGGGTATTGGGGGGGTGGATGAATGCACATATGGAAAAGGGTAGGTTGCTGAATGAATGAATTGATTATTTGAGTGGGTGGTTAATGAGGGAATTTGGACTGCTGGGTGGATGGATATTGAGTTTTATGAATTAATGGGTGGGTTTTGGAAGATTTTGAATGGGTGTATCAGACTGTAAGATGGATAGATGAATTGATAGATGAATGAAAACATGGACGGATGGATGGATTAGTGAATGGATGGATGAATTGGTGGGCCGATGGATGGATTGACAGACTAAACGAATGCCCTACCATGGTGGGCATCTGGATAGATAGATGATATGGAAGGGTGGCCGGATATTAAATAGATGGATTGGTGGCTGGGCTCTGGATCATTGTTGGGTGGTTTGATAAATAATATTGGAAGGAATGGCTAGAGGAAATGATGGACGTGCACGATGGGTGGATGGCTGGATCGATAAATGCATAGGTATTGAGTGGTTGGATGGACGAGCTGGTCGAAGGAGGGATGATGGATGAATGGATAGATGATATTGGATGGCTGGATCGATGAAAGATTGGATGCTGGATGGACATGCGGATGGATGAATGGGTAAATGGTTGATTAGATGGATGGAGGCATGACTGGACAGATGTGTGAACAGATGGATGAATGGATGGATGGATGCATGTACAGACGGGCATGTCGAAGGAAAGATGATTGATGGATTGATCAATGAATTAATGGCTATTAGGTGGGCTGGCCGAAAGATGGAAGGATGTTTATATAAGATGACTGATGGATGGATGGATGGTTATTGGATGGATGAATGGATTGATGGACTGGAGGTCCTTAAATGTTCACCCAAGTAACAACCATCCATCTCCCGCTCTACGTCGTAGTCCACTATGGCGCGGATAGAAGCCCCCTAGCCATGTGCTGTGTGCACTATTAGGAGTTTTTACTACCCCACAAGACCGGACTGTGTATTGAGCACAGTTCCTGAAACCCACTGTGCAATGAAACACGCACGCTATCCGCAGGTTCATCTTCATACACGCTCGCTGCTGATCTCTGCGGTGCAGAGGCTTCGCACTGTGACTCAACACCTTAAGGCAACAAGGGCCATATTATCAAGAAAGGACGATACATTATCGCCGCTTTTATCGGCAGGAAACTGCCGCTAAAGCGGCGATAATGGGCTTGATAATAAGCCCTTGTGAATTCCCATTGAAGCCCACGTTCTGGTGTTAACCTGGGCTTCTATGGGAATTCACAAGGGCATATTATCAAGCCCATTATCACCGCTTTAGTGGCAGTTTCCTGTCGATTAAAGCGGCGATAATGTATCGCCCTTTCTTGATAATATGGCCCCAAGTTCCTCGTCGAAAGCAATCTTCAGAGTGTGCTGAGTTCACTTAAAATGGCAAAGCTACATTAATCGTTTCAGCCGTTTGTCGGCCTTGTAAATAACCTAAAGTTTGTGTCAATTAAGACTTTAGGAGTGAGGGCAGGTGTGTGGGGGTGAGGGGGTTGGGGGGCTGCCCGGAGGAGCAAGAGCACGAAATTAATCGGTAGGAAATGGGAAAGGATCGTACCCCTCTCCCCCTTAACGGGTGGCATAACTCAGTAATCTCAAAATATCAGAAGGCTATATTAAAAAAATATAACCTCATGGGTTTTTACGAAACCGTTGGTGATTTTAATTAACAATCCGAATAATAATGAACGCGTTGTTTATGAACCCAGTTCAACTATATGTATTTGTATTATTTGTTTCCTCTGTCTACTATCCTGGAGTTTCGAGATTATTTATTTTATGTTAT
Organism: Lissotriton helveticus; assembly: GCF_964261635.1. NCBI lineage: Eukaryota > Metazoa > Chordata > Amphibia > Caudata > Salamandridae > Lissotriton > Lissotriton helveticus. The sequence goes on from NC_136058.1 coordinate 265,941,287, forward strand.
TGGGGCATTCTGAAATATAGCACAAAGTTGATTAATATATTCGGTACTAGATGACTGTGCCATTGTTATATTGTTTCTCAAATTAAACTATTATTTCATTACCTCTTTACTATACATGTATTTCTTACATCAATAAATATTGCATATCATTAAAAAAGTAAAGTAGTACGGGGCATATTATCAAGGACGGTGTTAAAATTATCGCCGGTTTAGCGGCAGAAAACTGCCGCCAAAGCGGCAATAATGGGCTTGATAATATGCCCTGGAGAATTCCAATAGAAGCCCATGTTCACACCAGAAAATGGGATTCTATTGGAATTCTCCAGGGCATATTATCAAGCCCATTATCGCTGATTTGGCGGCAGTTTTCTGCCGCTAAACCGGCGATAATTGTTAGCGTTGTTCTTGATAATATGCCCCTACCTACATTATTGGGAAGATAGTAGTTCTTGGGCAACCGTTCAACCCTCGTTGTTCCCTCCCTGCAGCAAACAATCTCTGTGCTCCGCCTTTTCTCGGACAGAACACATATTATGTATGTAAACAGGCCGTCTCCGAGAGACTGCAGCGACTCACACCTTGGCAGGAGGAGAGCGGCGGGCCGTGAACAGTGTGTCCATATTGACACTAGTTTTGTTGTGTCCGGGTTTCACGACAGTCGCTGACATTTTGTGGAAAAAGAGCAGTACGTTTCGATTTATTTTTGAAATCTCTGGTAACATGCTGTTTTTTTCTTGTTAGCGGGACAATATGACTGTTACTCACACCCTCCCGCCTCAGACTAGGAATGTACAACGGCGCAGCTGCCAACTGTGCAGCAGGTGCAGTGGCACCGGAGCCCTTTAGTTTCATGGGGATAACTGCAAGTCAGTTAACCCTGTCGCTTACATCCCTCCTGGGGACGAGGTCCATTTAAACTACTTGCATTAGAGGAAGCTACTAGAAGAATAGTCATTTTGGAATGTGAGTCCGAGTTTTTGCAGGTGGCACTACTTTAGTGTTCAAACCCTCTGAGCTTTCTCTTTTTTTTTTTTTTTAAATCACCTTAGAGGGCTTCTTTTTTTCTCCAGGTCGAGTGCTTGTGTAACCGCCAGTTAAGCTTCGCGTGCACATGTTTAGAAACAAAAATTAGATTGGGTTTTGCAGTGATTTGCAAATTGGATAATCACCTTGGAAGTGCAATGTCACTGCAAAGTGACTGCGTAAGGGGATCAGCGCGCGCAGTCAGAGTGCAGGCCTCCGGGGCGCGGGGGGGGGGGGGGGGGGCAGGGGCAGCGTTTTTAGAGGCTTCTTTGCTCTAGCTTCTCGGACGTAAGGCACGGGTGGTAGGGAAGACAGCTGAGTGGGCTGAGCGCCTGCTCCATGGATCTGTAGGATGTAGGCCACTGGTTCAAAACACGATGGGGGCGACCAAGGCCTTCATGCTTTCAAGGTTGTTTATGACGTGCGCACTGTATCCCCCACACTTTTTTGAGGGTTTGTCAACCAATGTGAACTGTCTGATTACTCAACAGCTTGTAACCACCCTGACTAGACTTTTCAAGGTGTAAACCACACGGCTGACGGCTGCTCTAAGGGGCAGATTTACAAGCCCCTTGCGCCTCATTTACGCCGCTGTTGCGTCACTTTTGTGACGCAGCGGCGGGCAAATCCTGCTCCATGGTGCGGGGTACTTACAACGTGACGCATCTGGGAGATGCATCACGTTGAAATGCCCTGCGCCACATGTAGCCATTCCTGTGCAGGGGGGGGGCGTTCCGGCGCAGGAACACCTCCTAAAAGTGGCTGAGTGAAATCTACAAGATTTCACTCAGTCACTTTTACGCCCATGCTGCGTCAAAACCCTGCGCCTGCCTGAAGCAGGCAAAAGGATTGACGCAGCAATAACTAGATAGGGCCCACAGAGCATTGCTGGAGCGGCGTCGCGCTTGCGACGCAACTCCAGCAATGCGTCAATTTTACGGCACAGATGGGCACGCATCTGTGCGGTTTTTGCACCATGGTGCGCCGCATTGTAAATGCGGCGCATCCATGATGGCAGAGCTGTGGCGTAGAATAACTGGCGCATCCCTGCTGATTTGCAGGGATGCGCCAGTTATTGTAAATATGCCCCAAAGTGTCTCAGAATGTCTGTCCTGAGGATCGCCTCTTTAGTTCCTGGGTTGGGCTGACACGTCATCAACACCATCACATCTTTGGATGGTAATAAATACCTCATTTTGCTTAGTACCCAGTATGTGGATAGTAAAAAAACTACCAGCTGTTTAACCCAATACAACTTACATTCTGGGAGGCAAAACGTGTCATTATTTTTTTATGGACACCCATTCACCACTTTGCTCTCCTCTCACGCCATGGACGCCAGAGGAAGGTCCTGTCACATTTTCCTGAGAACTGTTGCATACTGTATAATTGTTATGTGTAATGTTACAAAAATATGCCATGAATTGATTGAGAAATTAAAACAACTTTTATGTATTCACATATAGTTTTCATCTAATTCTTTAAGCAACAATATGCACTATTGACGTTTGCAGTGTCTGGATGAATATTCTCCCTGTGGTTTCCGCAAGGGTATCCATACACTATACATTAAGACTCTACAACATAAGTATTCACCCTTTATGCCCCAAAGGAGCCCCTCTTGTTATCCCCTGGGCCAGTTTTTGTAAATAATGTTTAGGACACAGTATGTTTGTCAGACGCTATTGAGACCACAATATTCTGACAGAACACGGGACATAAATTGGTACGTACTACCGAAGTCATCGACATCTTTTCTTAAAATTAAAACTTTGTATTACATTTTTCAAAATTAAACAAACAATGACCATGAAACAAATACCTACACATATACATAAAGTGCCAATGATACAATATAAAATAAACAGACAAAATATATAACCAGTGAAGATTGAAAAAAGGATAACAAAGAGAAAAGCACTACAAGTATCACACTAATACACAAAGATAAAACGTTGATAATTCAAAATATAAATGTACTGTTACAAGAATGAAAAAACAAAAGTAACTGTATTTAAACAATGTATAATAAGCATGTGGTAAACCCAGAGGTATCTGTTTTTAGACAAACCAGTGTCTGATTCACTGGTGGATGGGAAGCGAGATAGTGCAGTTGGTTAATGCAGCTGCTGCGGCCAGTATGTTAGCATGAATGTTGTCCATTACGGACACAAAGAGCTTCCCCCCGACCCCAGCCCACCCTGCCCCTCCCAGCCCCAGAAAGCAGCCCCGAGGGCTCAACACTCCATTTCTCACAGGTTGGTAGTACATTGATTGCTGCTACAGAGTACTAATGCTCCTGGGCATTACGCCCGACTTAACTTATTGGAATGTTTCACGAGTTTATCTTCCAATCTGCATGCAAAAAATACGATGTTTAAAGCAATATATGTGGGAAATGATGCCCCCAAACCGTAAACTAAAATATTTGCTCTATTTTAAAAAACAATTTTGATAAATCGTTGGAGTCTGCGGTGCCCAGTCTCGTGCTGTGCTGGGTGCAGCACAGGGCTGGCACCAGGTTCGCCTGCCCCCGTCGCGCTGGCACACGAGGAGCTATACTCCGTCAGTACTCTGGAGCAGAACCTACTAGCCGATCCGACGATGACGTAAACAAGGTCATATCAGAGAAGATGAAAAGAAAGGGCAGCTGTTCAAACCCTGGCTAGAGTTTAAAGCAGCAGTTCCATAGAAGGGTTCTTCTCGGAGGCCCCTATCTCCGGCCAAATTCAAATGAAAAACATCGGATCTGATGTCGGCACTGATACGGGGTGATTTATTTATCCATTTGTCATTTATCTGATGCGGTGCACATATTTAGGTGCCCTAATGACGTTTGTTAATGTTGCAAACCACTGCAGTGACGTGGAAGCTGCAATGAGCTCCATTTCACGAAGAGGTGAGTTTCTGCAGCCGTCCCTGGGGGGTCCGAAGTCTGAGGCCTTCGCGCCTGCACCCACACCCGAGGGTCAGTCTCACCTCAAGGATCGGGGCCACCCGTCGCCACTGATTCTTCCCTGGGGATGGAAGGGACCAGGTTGTTAAAATAAAATGTCAGCGAGTTAACACCGTGAAGGCGGATTACACAGGCAGGTGTAATACTATTTTACATACTCTTACGTGTCTTTGTGAATTGGCCCAAAACATTTAAAATGGGGACATTCAAGCATTAGTCACACTTATTGTAAATAGAAAGGACAGTGCACTCTTTGACTAGTAGGGCATTAACTAAGGTATGTAAGAGAATGTAAAAGAGTTCTCCAGTAGTATTCTTTTACACACTACTACACTTCATTGTGAACTGACCCCCAAAACATTTCAAATCGGAAGAGATTATTCAAATACAATTATTATAAATAGAAAGGACAACTACCTTGTTTACTAACGGGCAGTTTACTGAAGTATGTAAGAGTACTTAAACTACTCATGTAGTATACATTTGCATACTCTTACGTGTCTTTGAGAAGTGCCCAAAAACATTGAACATGTGGATATTCAGGGATTATACACCATTATTGTAAATAGAAAGGACAGTGCACTCTTTTACTAGTAGGGCATTTACTAAGGTATGTAAGAGCATGTAAAAGAGTACTCCAGTAGTATTCTTTTACACACTACTACACTTCATCATGAACTGGCCCTCAAAACATTTCAAATGGGAATATTCAGGGATTATTTATATACAATTATTATAAATAGAAAGGATGGCTACCTCGTTTACTAACGGGGAGTTTAATAAAGTATGTAGGAGTATTTAAACTGTACTCATGTAGTGCTCTTTTACATACTCCTATGTGTCTTCGTGAACTGGCCACAACATTTTCTTAAATTTGGAATATTCTGTGATTATTTAAACACTATGGGCCTTATTTATGAAGGCCTTGCGCCGCCGGTGCGTCACTTTTTCCCATTTTAAAAGTGGCGCACCGGCGGCGCAAGGCCTTCATAAATAAGGCCCTATTATTATAAATAGAAAGGATGGTGCCCACTTTTAATAGTAAGGGATTTACAAAGGTATGTAAAAATACGTAAAGAGTACTCCTTTAGTACTCTTTTAAATACACTTACATGCCTCCATGAAGTGGCCCCAAAATATTTAAAGTGGGAATAGTTATGTATTGTCCAAATATAATTATTATAAATAAAAAGGACCAGGACCTCTTTTACTAGTAGGGAGTTTATTAGGGTATGTAAGAATATGTAAACAATACTCCTGTAGTACTCTTTTACATATAGTTACATGCCTTCATGAACTGGTCCTAAAACATTTAAAATTAGGAATATTCAGTGATTATTTAAATACAATTGTAATAAATAGAAAGGACGATGCCCTCTTTTACCATCAGGGAGTTTACTAAGGTATGTAAGAGTACATAAAAGAGTTCTCCTGTAGTACTCTTTTACATACTTGTGTATGTCTTTGTGAAGTGGTCACAAAAATTAAAAATGAGAATATTCAGTGATTATGTAAATACAATTATTATAGATAGAAAGGACAGTGCCCTCTTTTACTCACAGGGAGTTTACTAAGGTACGTAAGGGTATGTAAAAGAGTACTCCTGTAGTACTCTTTTACTTACACTAATATGCCTTTTTGAAGTGGCCTGAAACATTTAAAATGGGAATATTCAGTGATTAATACAATTATTATAAATACATACTCATAAATGCCTTTATGAAGTAGCCCCAAAACATTTAAAATAGGAATATTTATGTATTAAAATACAATTATTATAAATAGAACTGACTGTGCCCTCTTTTACTAGTAGGGAGTTTACTAAGGTATGTAAGAATATGTAAAGAGTACTCCTGTAGCATTCTTTTACATACACTTACATGCCTTCGTGCACTGCCCACAAAACATATAAAATTGGGATTATTCAGTGAGTATTTAAATACAAACACTTTAAATAGAACTGACTGTGCCCTCTTTTACTAACAGGGAGTTTACTAATGTATGTAAGAGTATGTAAAAGAGTACTCCTGTAGTACTCTTTTATTTACACTTATATGCCTTTTTGAAGTGGCCTGAAAACATTTAAAATGGGAATATTCAGTAATTGTTTAAATAAAAATTTTATAAATAGAAAGAACGGCACCCTCTTTTACTAGTAGGGAGTCTACTAAGGTATATAAGAATATGTAAAGAGTACTCCTTTAGTACTCTTTTACATACTCTTACATGCCATCATGAAGTAACCCCAAAACATTTAAAATAGGAATATTTATGTATTGTTCAAATACAATTATTATAAATATAACTGACTGGGCCCTCTTTTACTAGTAAGGAGTTTACTATGTAAGAATATGTAAAGAGTACTCCTGTAGCACTCTTTTACATGCACTTACAATGCTTCGTGAACTGACCACAAACATATAAAAGTGGGAATATTCAGTGAGTATTTAAATACAATTACTATACATTTAAATGACGGTGTCTGTGAGAAGTTGGCCTGGTATATGCTGCTCACTAGTTCTAGTGATCACCTTGTACCATGCCAAGCAACCCTTATGGTGCAGGTTGTAAAGTCAACCTTATAGACAAGCTATCCTAGGGGTAGCATGGACTAAGCAGTCTTAGGCTAAACTCTGTAAAGGCATGTGAAGCAAGCTGTTTTACCATACACAATCCCTTGAATACCAAATAAAAGGACACCACACAGATATATATTGAAAATATATATAGATTTATTTCTCAAAAGATACCCTATACTCTTTATGAGCACAGAAGCACAAGCGTTAAAACAAAACACAGTTTAAATACACAAAAGTTGCATGAATATGGATGAGCCCTAGGGGCCACCTAAACCATATACTAAAATAGTGGTATAAGAACCACTAGGAGGAAAGTGAAGAGGCCTAGGGCCTGGGGAATCGCTGGAGCTGATCGGGACTAGCAGTGAAGAAGTCGGGAAAGGCCCGCGGGACTCGGGTGCAGTGCGGAAAGTGCATGCAATACCAATGCAATGTCAATGGTGCGTAAAAGTTACAAAGTTAGTTGTTAAGGAACCTTCCGAGTGACCTAGAAAGCTGAAACTTTAGACACAGGCCCTAGAGGTGTGTACCAGTGTGGGAACACCGGCGGAGCTGAGTTACCTCACCCACAGGAAGCGGGTGCACAGGGTCGAAGTAGTGTCGGGTTTCGTCACGCAGGTCGATGGTGCTTGGAGCTGAAGATGCTGCAGGCGGCTCGATGTGAAGAGTTCCGGTGGATCCAAGGGTGGATCTGAAGAGGTGAAGACCTGAAAGCAGAAGGGACAATGTTCAAAGTCACTAGCCAGTGACTACCGTGGAACCAGAGTGGAACCAGGCGATGTCGGGTGCAAACAGGCGTCAAGGTGTAGCTTCTCTCTGCAGCCACGTGGACACGAGGGGTCGAAGACGTCCAGGAGTCGGTCACGAGCTGTCCCACGCAGACTTCTCGCTGTTGGCGGTGTCGGCAACCGGATGGAAGCAAACAGGCCTTGGCTAAGGCAAGCCACGCAGGAATCAAAAAAGGCTTGTCACTCGGACCAGCAAGGTCAGAGCGGGTGCTCCCTTTTACAGGAGCAAGGGCAAGTCTGGAGCAACCAGACCTACAGTGAAAGTTGAAGGTTTTGTCGCCAAGATGGCCGCTAGCCATGTGGCAAGTGGCCGGGATGGCGCATCGAGTGGCACGGTGCAAAAGGGCCCCACGCAGATCGTGGAGATGCTGGGGGGCTGATCTTTGGTGCAAGGGCTGCTCGAGGTTGGGGCTTCTTAAACCCCAAAGCACAGCATTGAGGGTGCCTCTGATGCTGCGCAGTCAGCGTCTCGGGGGTCTTCCAAGATGTCCGGTCCCACGTCTCTCGGTGCCTCCACGGGTCGCTTCTTGGCAGGGACTGTGGATCGGGCGGTGAGAAGTCTGGGAGTCTGGGTCTTGTCAGGCTCTGGGCTCGGGCTCCGGCGGGAGGCGGCGGCAAAGCAGACGTCGAGTTGCTGGTTGGTGCCTGTGTTCACAGGGTGGTCACTCCTTGACCACAAGGGAGATTCTCTTCCGTCTTCTGAGCATCAGAATGTTGAAGTCCAGTCTTCTTCTGTATTTCAAGTTGATTCAGGATGATCTGAAGTCTCAGGACACAGCTCCCACTCTTATTCGAATCTGGGAGGCCGGATCACCTACTAGGTCCCTCCTCTGGGTGGAACCAGGAAGGGGAGTGGTTACACCCCCTTTCCTTTGTCCAGTTTCGCGCCAGGACTGGGGCAGGAAGGCCCAGCACCGGTTTGAACTGGCCTATGCACAGGGACACCTTGTGTGCCCCAGGCATGTCTGATTCTATTCAGCCCTGTCCTACCCAATACACAAAATCCTTTCTGGGGTGGTGCTAGCACCTCCCAAGGCAGGAAACCCTTTGTCCAAGCGGCCCTCGCTGGAAGGACTCCCAGCAGCAGGAGGTCAGACTTGTGTCTGCGGTGGCAGCATCCATCTTGTGATGCTGAGGCTCTGTTTAACTTTAACCGGGGTTCAGGCTAGGTACATGTCGTGTCCCTCTAGAAGGGTGGAATGCTACCCCCGTCGCCAGAACTGGCGAGGGGGTAGTATTCCAATTCGTATGACACCTTACTCGACATGTTTTGATAAAGCCAAACCTAAGATAGCATTTAACTGCGAGGATTATAATGCACTTAAGAGTATATGGTATGGCAGTATCATGAAACAGCTAAAGGACATGGTTCCGAAAGCTGCAGACAGGCTCAGCTCATGCCAGAGCACCATCTCACATATTTCCAAGCACTCTGCCTCCAGGATTGATGAGGCCTTCCATAGGAGTGGCTGATAGGAACATATGTGTCCATTTTAGGTTAGGTATAGGCATACTACACCTAAGTAAGGGGTGGTTACACCGACTTACCCCAGCTGAGTGATCAGCCAGTTGTGTCAAATATGGAGGCCAGGCCAGGGGTGGCACAATACGTGCTGCAGCCCCTGGTAGGCCTTGGAAGCACCTATGCCCTGGGTACCTGGGTACACTGTTACAGGGGCCAATAAGGTGAGCCAATTCCAATTGTGTATGTACCTAAGGTACATGGAGTCCATTTGAAGGAGAGAGCAATTAGCCTGGGGCCCTGAATAGCAGGATCCCAGGCCAACTATGTCAAAAACCAGCTAAACACCAGGCAAAAAGTTTGGGGATAACCATAGTCAGATATCCACCTTCCTACAGTGTCCTCTTGTATGTAAGAGTATGGAAAAGAGTACTCCAGAAGTACTTTTTTATTTACACTTACATGTCTTTGTGAAGTGGCCGGAAAACATTTAGAATGGGAATATTCAGTGAATATTTAAATACAATTATTATAAATAGAAAGAAAGGTGGCTTCTTTTTTACTAGTAGGGACTTTACTAAGGAATGTAAGGGTATGTAAAAGAGTTCTCATGTAGTACTCTCATACACATACTTATATGCCTTCAAGAACTAGTCCCAAAACATTTAAAATTGGGAATAGTCCGTGATTATTTAAATACAATTAATATAAAAAGAAAGGACGGTGCCCCCTTTTATTAACAGGAAGTTTACTAAGATATTTAAGAGTATGTAGAAGAGTACTCCTTTTGTACTCTTTTACATACTCATGTATGTCTTTGTGAAGTGGTCACAAAACATTAAAAATGCAAATATTCAGTGATTATTTAAATACAATTATTATAAATAGAAAGGACGGTGCACTCTTTTACTCACAGAGAGTTTACTAAGGTATGTAAGAGTACGTAAAAGAGTACTCCTGTAGTACTCTTTTATTTACACTTATATGCCTTTTTGAAGCGGCCTTAAGGCATTTAAAATGGGAATATTCAGTGATTATTTAAATACAATTTTTGTAAATAGCAAGAACGGGGCACTTTTTACTAGTAGGGAGTCTACTAAGGTATATAAGAATATGTAAAGATTACTCCTTTAGTACTCTGTTACATACTCTTACATGCCTTCGTGAACTGCCCAGAAAACATATAAAATGGGAATATTTATGTATTGTTCAAATACAATTATTATAAATAGAACTGACTGGACCCTCTTTTACTGGTAGGGAGTATACTAAGGTATGTACGAATATGGAAAGAGTACTCCTGTAGCACTCTTTTACATACACTTACATGCCTTCGTGAACTCCCCACAAAATATATAAAATTGGGAATATTCAGTGAGTATTTAAATACAATTACTTTAAATAGAAATGATGTTGCCCTCGTTTACAAACATGGAGTTCACTAAGGTATGTAAGAGTATGTAAAAGAGTACTCCTGTAGTACTCTTTTATTTACACTTATATGCCTTTATGAAGTGCCCTGAAAACATTTAAAATGGGAATATTCAGTGATTGTTTAAATACAAATATTATAAATAGAAAGAACAGCACCCTCTTTTACTAGTAGGGAGTCTACTAAGGTATATAAGAATATGTAAAGAGTACTCCTTTAGTACTCTTTAACATAATCTACATGCCGTCATGAAGTAGCCCCAAAACGTTTAAAATAGGAATATTTATGTATTGTTCAAATACAATTATTATAAATAGAACTGACTGGGCCCTCTTACTAGTAGGGAGTTTACTAAGGTATGTAAGAATATGTAAAGAGTACTCCTGTAGCACTCATTTACATACACTTACAATCCTTCATGAACTGCCCACAAAACATATAAAAGTGGGAATATTCATTGAGTATTTAAATACAATTACTATAAATTGAAATGACGGTGCCCTCTTTTATGTAAGAGTATGGAAAAGAGTACTCCAGAACTTTTTTTTATTTACACTTACATGCCTTTGTGAAGTGGCCTGAAAACATTTAGAATGGGAATATTCAGTGAATATTTAAATACAATTATTATAAATAGAAAGAAAGGTGGTCTCTCTTTTACTAGTAGGGACTTTACTAAGGTATGTAAGGGCATGTAAAAGAGTACTCCTGTAATACTCTTATACATATATTGATATGCCTTCATGAAGTGGTCCCAAAACATTTAAAATTGGGAATATTCTGTGATTATTTAAATACAATTAATATTAAAACAAAGGATAGTGCCCCCTTTTATTAACAAGGAGTTTACTAAGATATTTAAGAGTATGTAAAAGAGTACTCCTTTTGTACTCTTTTACATACTCATGTATGCCTTTGTCAAGTGGTCACAATACATTTAAAATGCAAATATTCAGTGATTATTTAAATACAATTATTATAAATAGAAATAACGGTACCCTCTTTTACTCACAGGGAGTTTACTAAGGTATGTAAGAGTACGTAAAAGAGTACTCCTGAAGTGTTCTTTTATTTACACTTATATACCTTTTTGAAGTGGCCTGAAAACATTTAAAATGGGAATATTCAGTGATGATTTAAATAAAATGTTTGTAAATAGCAATAACAGGGCTCTTTTTTTTTGCTAGTAGGGAGTCTACTAAGGTATATAAGAATATGCAAAGAGTACTCCTTTAGTACTCTTTTACATACTCTTACATGCCTTCGTGAACTGCCCAGAAAACATATAAAATGGAAATATTTATGTATTGTTCAAATACAATTATTATAAATAGAACTGACTGGACCCTCTTTTACTGGTAGGGAGTTTACTAAGGTATGTACGAATATGTAAAGAGTACTCCTGTAGCTCTTTTACATATACTTACATGCCTTCGTGCACTGGCCACAAAACATTTAAAATGGGAATATTCAGTGCCTATTTAAATATTTGTAAATAGAAAGGCACCCTCTTTTACTTGTAGGGCTTTTACTAAGGTATATAAGAATACATAAAGAGTACTCTTTTACATACACTTACATGCCTTCGTGAACTGCCCACAAACATATAACATTGGGAATATTCAGTGATTATTTCAACACAATTACTATAAATAGAAAGTACTGTGCCCTCCTTTACTAACAGGGAGTTTACTAAGGAATGTAAGAGGTTGTAAAAGAATACTGTAACTATAACTATATAATTACTATTGAACAATCAATGTAGTCCTTTTTATATTTACACGTATATGCCTCTGTGAAGTGGCCTGTAAACATTTAAAAGTAGAATATTCAGTGAATATTTAAATATAATTATTATAAATAGAAAGAAAAGTGACCTCTTCGTCTAGTAGGGACTTTACTAAGGTATGTAAGGGTATGTAAAAGAGTACACTGTAGTACTTTTTTTACATATACTTACATGCCTTCAAGAAGTGACCGCAAAACATTTACAATTGGAATATTCCGTGATTATTTAAATACAATTAATATAAATTGAAAGGACAGCACTCTCTTTTACTAGTAGGTAGTATGTAAGGTATGTAAAAGACTACTCATGAAGCACCCTTTTACACACACTTGCATGCCTTTCTTGAAGTGTTCCCAAAACCTTTAAAAATGGGAATATTCAGTGATTATTTCAATACAAATAACATAAATAGAAGAGATGGTGCCCTCTTTTACTAGTAGGGAGTTTATTAAGTTATGTAAGAATACTTAAAGAGTACTCCTTTAGTAATCTTTTACATACTCTTACATGCCTTTATGAAGTAGCCCCAAAACATTTAAAATGGGAATATGTATGTATCATTCAAATACAATTATTATAAATAGAAAGGACAGTGATCTCGCTTAGTAATGGGGAGTTTACTAAAGTATGTAAGAGTCTGTTAAAGAGTACTCTTGTAGTACCACTTCCTGTACTCATAAAATACTTCTGTGAACCAGCCCCAACATTTTAACTGATATTCTTTTCTCTGTTGGCACCCAGTGGAGAGATCTGAAGATGCCTGAATTGCTTTGGGTCTTCTTGATTTTTAAGGTCAAGTTTAAAATAATCTAACTCAGCTTTCTTCTGTATCTTGAGTTTCATCTTCTAAAAAGTATCCAACTTTGGGAAAGGGATTGGTGAGTGTAGAAATCAAAAGTATAATAATACTGATTGACAAGTCTAAGACCCAAGACCCAGGCAGTGTCCCATCTCAGTGATTAAATAAGTTAAAGTGTTGGAGGGCACGGAGTAGGTTATATATTTGATCAGGCTTTTATACAAAAAACAATTGTAGGAGGACAGCCCGATTAAACTACTATTTAAAGCAGCAGTCAGCCACCCCCTGTAAATAGGTTGACAACCCGGTTAGATTTGAAGAGAAATATTTTCTCCAACTATTTGTTGACATTTTAAGAGCTGAAATGTTCTAACTATATAATTACTATTGAACAATCGAGCTTTATGGAAAAGGACTTGAGACAACGCTCTGGCTCTACAAGTTTTGTTGCAGAAATAAATTATAAGTGATGAATTTTCATATATTTTACATCTGCTTTTGAGTCTGTTGCTGGATTAATATTGAGGGGCAAAAAACGTAGATGAAAGGTATTTTATTACTCCTTGATGCCCTACTGCAACACATGGACTCAGGTCATGTTGAGATCTGTAAATGAATCCAAAAGGCACATACCCGCGAGTAAGTGATTGAGACAGGGTCCTTTATTAACTCTAACACAAAAAGAGGACGACAGTAAGGGATACTAGAGAGCCGCACCACCAAGTTATACAAATTATCATGTATATGCACAGTTTTAATGTTGCCCTCCTCGTTAGTCCACTGCCATAGGACTCTAATATTATTACACAATACTCAAAGCATATAGAGGCAACATAACAATTATACAAAGCATAAATGCACAGTGTATTAATCAGATCCAGAAACTTCCTTGATTTCAGAATGATGAATCTTTAATATTTTCTTTTCGTCACACAGAATGCCAAGTGATGGTTTGAAAAACAGCCAACGCGTTTCGCCCCACAGGGGGCTTTCTCAGGGCAAATTTAACGACGCTCAAGCTTTGAAAATCAATTGTCTTGTGATCCCAGTTAGCGTATGTGTCAAAGCTCAATAGATTTCGAAGCATCAGTCCATGCTGCAATAACGGTGGTCATGGAACGCTGTCAATATTTATGACGATAAAATTCAAGTTTGTCGTTTTCTTCAAATGTGACTTGAACGATTAAATCAAGAGATAATTATTTCAAAACTCCAATGTGGACGAAGGGGGTCAATATGATAGTTGACTGCCGAAGAATATGTACAATCCACCTCGCCGTATTAGCATCCCATCATAGTGATTAGGTCTGAAGACGCCGTCTGAAGACCTAATCGCTATGATGGGATGCTAATATATTATGTTATAATATAATATTGACAGCGTTCCATGACCACCATTATTGCAGCATGGACTGATGCTTCGCAATCTATTGAGCTTTGACACATAAGCTAAATTAGACAAAGAGAATAGGTTGAAATAACCAGATCTAGATTTTCTTCCGGAGAGTGATGGCACGTGACATGTCTCATGCTGAGAGGGAGATGTTCCAAAGCTTTGTATATAGATAAAAGCATGAACCCACCCTTCAACATGAGTTTATTCACTCTAGGCCTATCCAGCAGGTTATGGCACGAGGAGCAGAGAATCCGGGTAGGGGATTAGTCTAAAAATGTAGAGCAGATGGAACTAGACCCCTCTCCTAACCTGGCCTTATGGATCTTACGTAATGCCTTGAATATGAGCTGTTTCGATAGTGGTAATCAACGTGGGTCACAAGAAATGACAAGATAGAATGGTGGGCATTAACATCTAATAACAGCCGAGACGCACTGCTCTGTATAATCTGATGCTTATTGTGAAGTTTGTTAGGCAGGCTAAGATACAGAGCACTGCAGTTGTCCAGTCGGGATAACACCACGGACTGTACCACTGCTTTACGCTATTCTGACAGAAGTAAAGGGAGAAACTCACACTTTAAGCGTAGATAATAGAAGAAAGTCAAACGTAGTCCATTGATTTGACGCACAAAAGTCAGAGCGGAACCAACGCTGATTCCTACATTTTTAGGTTTTGCCTGGCGAAAAGATGCGCTCTGCGCATCTTTTTCGCGCAGGCGAAATCCTGATGAGATCTGTAGTGTGGCTTTGGGTCGGCCCTCGTCATTGATTGGCTGGCTCCATAAATGGAGCCTAGCCATTGGACGAGGGGCCTGTCCGTCAATGCCGGACCAGATTCGGGGGCGTTCCCGCGTTTCTTTGGCTTTTGCCGACGTCACGCGACGTCAGCCGAAAGCCGGGAACGCCCCCGAATCTGGTCCGGCATTGCTGTGCTCGGGGGTCTGCTTGCGGGTGTTGTGAGTCTGTGGGCCGCGAACAGAGAATGCGGGCGGGCGTCCACTGAGTGAGGCGCCTTTGAAACCGGAGGTATGTGCGTTGCTTGAAGGGGCCACATGACACGAGGGGACTTGAGTGTGTGTATATCTGCGGTGCGTGTGATTGTATGTGCACATGTGTGATTTGAGTGTGTGTATATCTGCGGTGCGTGTGTTTGTATGTGCGCACGTGTGATTTTCATCTGCGGACCGTCGGGGCAGAGGGAGGGCATGTTTCCATTTTTACAAAGTCTGAGCTATAAATAACCGGTAAGAAGCGTAATCTGTGGTAAACTATCCTCTTATGCTGTCGGGTGGCGGGCTCTGAGGCATGCAGGGCTCTCTCACTTTCCTCAGCTCCGGGGTCCAAGGCGGGGGCACGCACAGATGTGGGCCGGCTGCAGCACGTACACACACCATCGCGCACAGTGGATCGTGACGGCGTACACATACTAGGGACGTCCGCAGATCCCTGTGCAACCGTGAGGTGGGACGCTTTCACGAATTGTCGTAAGGTAACAGGTGCCTGTACCCAGACCATCATAGACGTGCACACAGCCTCTGACTGGACCGGGGCCTTCACACAAGAAAGAACTGGCCCTCGGGACGCACGCGCATCTGCGTGAAGTGGACTGGGACGAAAACGTAAACACGATCGGTTTCAAGGACATTTGGAAACATTGAACCGGGTCCTTCAACAAACTCGCCCCGCAGCAGAGACCAGGAGCCCCGGCTATGTGCCCGGAGATGCGCCGCTCCAGCACCGTGCCCAGCCACCGAAGGCAGCCGACCTGAGGGCCTCCGCGACCCGTCACCTCTTTCAAAATGAGCCTCCTTCCTGAGTGCACGGGCCCCAGGGTGTCCGCTTGTTGGGCACTGGGGGCCGAGGACAGGTGAGTGCTTGGGACGAAGTGGGGTTTCATCCCCATAAACAAATTTTTGACTCCAGAAGTTAATTTCCAGTCTCAGTCCGGACAGCAAAATAGTTCTGTGAACTCATGCATTTGTTAGTTGGAATAATGTCAGAGGCACATATTCCACAGGGCGTACTTAAGGTAGTAGCAAATCTGTGGGGTGATAACCAGTCACTCACTGTTCTGTTAGCAACTGCTAAACACTCTAGTCTAAAGGGAGCAGTGTTTGCTATAAAAGTGACACCACCACCACTTCAGGCCATCAGTATGTGCTGAGATGGTAACCATGATGGTTGTTTACAGTAATGTATGTTTTTCTAGGTCTAGCTCAGAGACTGCTTTAGCTGCGTCTCTGTCTCATGTAATTAAAAACCGCTAAATACATAAGCATGTACATGGATAGAGGGTATTTGAAAACGCTCTTCATTCATTAATCCATTTATCTATCAGCCACATTTTGCTTCTGCTCGCCACAGTATTGGTTACTTAAGCCACTGGCACAGTTTCACTGTGAAAGACTGTATTGTCAGATCATGCCTACATCCACCTAAAAAGAAAGGGTCATAGGGTGCATGCACTGCATCAACTGCACCGTTCCATGCCGTTCAGGAACTTCCTTTGACGCTCCCATTGAGGTGTCTTTTTCATAGGCACCGCCATGGGACCACCAAAGGACCACCAAAGAACCACTTGCCAGAAACAAAAAATGTAACAATCTAATCACCAATGTACAGATTTAGTGTTCTTGGAGCGGGGCAGCAGCATGGTGGCCCCGCTCCAAGACTGCCAAAGTTGTAATTAGGCCCCACCGGTTCCCTAGCTTCGATGTTGACTGCTCTATCCGTTAGGTGACAACCTCAGAAAATCCTAAAAATTGCAAGCCAAGTTTTAACAGGCCTCAGTTGGTGTGTGTGTGTGTGTGTGGCTCTGGGTGTGTGTGTGTGTGTGTGTGTGTGTGTGCGCCTGCTTGTGCCTCAGTTTTCGTGCCCCTGTCGCCTGCTTGTGCCTCCGTGTGCCCCTGTCGCCTGCTTGTGCCTCCGTGTGCCCCTGTCGCCTGCTTGTGCCTCCGTGTGCCCCTGTTGCCTGCTTGTGCCTCCGTTTTCGTGCCCCTGTTGCCTGCTTGTGCCTCCGTGTGCCCCTGTTGCCTGCTTGTGCCTCCGTGTGCCCCTGTTGCCTGCTTGTGCCTCCGTGTGCCCCTGTTGCCTGCTTGTGCTGTGTGGGTGTGTGTGGAAGGCTCTGTGTGGGTGTATGGAGGGCTCTGTGTGGCTGTGTGTGTGGGGGGCTCTGTGTGGCTGTGTGTGTGGGGGGCTCTGTGTGGCTGTGTGTGTGGGGGCTCTGTGTGGGGGGGCTCTGTGTGTGTTTGTGTGTGTCATTTGCGAGAGATAAAGCTAGTGGCATTGTAAATGACAATGCCATTTGTTTATGTTAAAAAAAACATTAAAAAAAATAATGTCAAGAGCAATGCCAATAGCTCTAACTTTAACAAATGCAAAACCATTGCATTGTAAATGCTTGTTTGCAAGTGCTACCGGAGTTGGAGATGTGTCTGATTCTAGTGACCACCAATTTTTTTTTTCCGTACTAAAGGAAGAAAGGCTCGCCAAAAATAAGTATCTCTGTTAGATAACCTTAAATAACTGTAGGAGGTCATTATTCCACTTTTTATCTTTTATAGCAGAGTGTTTGACCACAGACTCGGAGAGAGCAGTGGGTAAAATAGAGGTAAACTTTAGTGTAGACAAGTTATCCCAGTCGATGCCGCTCACCTACTTTTAGGTTTAAAATTTCTGAAATATAAGTGCTGGGGTTATAAGAGCATGGTATCAATTGTCAGAATTCAGAAAGATAATCTGTGGTCCTATAAATCTGCAGCTCCACCCCCTGTAGGGCATGGGTAAGAGGCAATCAATCGCTTTCAATGGCAGAAAAGGGACTACATAACCCTGGGGAAGAGCCCTGCCCATAACTCCTATAAGTTACAAAATGGTTACAAGCAACATAGGAGCATATTTACAATAACTGGCGCATCCCTGCAAATGAGCAGGGATGCGCCAGTTATTGTGCACCGCAGCTCCGCCATCATGGATGCGGCGCACCATGGTGCAAAAACGGCACAGATGCGTGACGCATCTGTGCTTAAAAGTGACGCATTGCTGGAGTTGCGTCGCATGCGCGATGCAGCTCCAGCAATGCTCTGGGGGCCCTATCTAGTTAATGCTGCGTCAATACTTACGCCTGCTTCAAGCAGGCGCAAGGTTTTGACGCAGCATGGGCCTAAAAGTGACTGAGTGAAATCTTGTAGATTTCACTCAGCCACTTTTAGGAGGCGTTTCTGCGCCGGAATGCCCCCCCTGCACAGGAACGCCTACAAGTGGCGCAGGGCATTACAACGTGACGCATCTCCCAGATGCGTCACGTTGTAAGTACCCCCGCACCATGGAGCAGGATTTGCGCCGCCGCTGCGTCACAAAAGTGACGCAACAGCGGCGTAACTGAGGCGCAAGGGGCTTGTAAATCTACCCCTTAAAGGTTTGGATGATCTTGTAGACAGTGCGTCAATATTAAATTCGTATTATGTCTGTCAAAGAGCAGAAAACTAACGTATGAAATAATATCTCCAATGACATTTGGCACCTACAAGTACATGGTTTTATATACCTTTTCTAATATGTTCTCTATCACTTGATTTGAATTTGGGGGGGAAAGACCGAATTTTCAATCTATGCTGGCACCCCAATAGTTGCCTGATGAACTGTTTGCATGTTCCCCTGTGTCTTGGTGGCAGAGGTCATGTTTAAAGCCAGACTGTATGATGCAGGGCTGCAGAAGGATATCAGAAGCACATGGGTCTTTGGGTACCAATGAATCGGTAAATGTTTGTTTTAGATTACATACGTTTAAAAAGAATACTGCAAAGTCTGGCATTTCTTAGATGTCGAAGCCTGCTGGGCTCTGTGGAAATCATGCTATGGCTGCGCATGAAATACATGCATGAAATGCATACGAGGAGGCACACAAAGGCTTTCATCATTCCCAGGACAATGCAATGAATAACAACGAGCAGGATGAGAGCCGCGGCAATTATTTACAGCACCGCGAAGCTGCTGCCTGCAGCGGCAGGCGCTATGCATATCAACAGGTTCTCATTGTTATAATTCATGTAACCTTGGGAGATTGGCCCTATCGCCATCGCCTCTGTGATGTGGTCTGCGCGCTGCGCGTCCTGTGCTCCAGCCCCCCCTCCCTGCCCCCCTTCTCCTGGAAAGATTCCACTGTGGAAAAGTACTGCTCTCTTCTCCCTCTTTTATTCCATCTCGAAAACCGATATCCGCCCTGGGCAGTATGATGCTTGTACATGGATCGTAGGGCCCAGGGGGCATATTACCAACCAATAGAGATAATTTTTGTCTCTAACTTGTTTAGAGACAAAAATTATCGCCGCACATCGGCGATTTTTATCGCAGATAAACCTTGCTATTAGCAAGGTTTATCGCAAATGCGATAAAAAACGGCCGCAATGCATGAATATCGCTGAAAAGTCAGCGATATTCATGCATTATCGAGCAAATGCTCTTAGCCATGTTATCCACCTCCCATTGGTTAACATGGCTAAGAACTGCTCAGGGCAGGTGTTAGCTTTTGGAGATATTCGCGCTTAGCGCGAATATCTCCAAAAGTTGGTAATAGGAGATAGCGATGTTAGCGACTGTTTCCAGTCGCTAACATCTTGGCACGCCCACTTTGCATGTCATTAGTGATAAATATCACTGACATGCAAAGCGGGGCCCAAGATGGTCGCTATCTCCTATTAGCTGTGGCTAACTGGTGTTAGCGACAGCTTGGTAATAGGGAGATAATTTTATCTCCGCTTTCTTGGCTTTTAAAGCCAAAAAAGCGGAGATAAACCTCCTTGATAATATGCCCCCAGATTCTCAAAGGTTTAGCGTCCGGTTAGCGTTACTTTTTCAATGCAACGGTAAACCTGTTTTGGGATTTACAAACCAACGCTAATTGGTACTAGCGTTGGTTTTATGTCAAAGTAACGCAGAGCAGCAGGAAATGCTGCTTTGCCTTACTTTGCGTCAAGAGGGTGTTACATGGGTGGCACATGGTCGTACCCGTCCTATCACTCATGTTTTTGACGCTAAACCCTAATCTCAAACATCAGTAGAAAGGGTTTAGCACCAAAAACGAATACCTCTGAAAAGCAGGTGTTAAACAGAAAAATGTTTTCATTTCTCTCTGCTTTTCCGACTTTGCATGCGTGCTGGACTGTGCAGCACACATACAAAGTAGGAACAACGTTTAAACTTGTCTAGGTATAGTATTTTGTACAGGAAAGGTAGCCTTCCTATGCTAGAGTCAGGCACAAACCCTTGCACTATGATGCTAAGGTGTGTGCAAGGCGTGTGGCAGCTGAAATACGCGCCGGCACTAGGGAGAGGGGAGGAGACAGCCATATCTCTGTGAATACGGTGCTCTCCTGCTCTCTCCCTGTCACGCAACGCAGCGCGGCATCTTTGGCTGCTGCGCTGTGGTACCCGACACCTTTAGGAATCTGGGCCCTGATCTGTTCACGCGTTCATGGGCACTGCACTGTTTGTACTATATCAGTATTTGTAGCGCCATTTATTTATGTTTTTATGAAACCAATATATTTTGCAAAAATTGGAAATGTAGTCAGTCAAGCACTGATTGATTCAGTGTTCCCCTAATCATTCATACATGTATTCTTATGTACCAGTAGTGGCTTGGATAGTATATACAACTGACTGAGTCCCATAGGACTTTTTGTTCTGCATTTACTTTCTCCCACTGACATAGGCTCTGGGGAGCCCAGATCATAGCAATACAACCCATTCATACAAGCAGTGGTATTGCTCAGCTGGTTAATGCACCTGCTGCACAAAAACTCTCAGCCATAGGTGTAATCAATCATGGGTGATTCTACCTGCTATGATATTGAGAATATTACCTGCTATGCTATTGAGAATAGAACAAGCCCTTCAATAAACTTTTCTAATAGTAAACTTAGGCAATAATCCCAGGCGCGCTGTGCTAGGGGGTCACCTCACTCCTCCCGCTTAAGGCCCAAAAGTGCTTACTGCAATAGGACTGAAACTAACTGCTGACATTTACCTGGAGCAGCATATACCCCCAGACTCAAAGTGCGTTAGTAGTGCGTTAGCAGCCCATAAGTTAGGAATGATACCAGATCAAATTCATACAAGCAGAAAACTGCATGAAAACACAAATAATAAAGCTTATTTTGATATTATTTGATTAGTCAGTAAACCGATTAGAAGGACGTAATCGGACATGAGTAATGGTGATTAGAAAGGGTGGTGTGATTAGTTACTTCCTACAACTATGGGAGACGTACTGGATTTTTGGGCTCCCGACACAAACCCAGGGTCTAAACGACTGAAGTGCCTAAAAGAGATGACATTCTGCAGCATTTCGGGTTCTATCTTGGCCTATGAAGGTACTAGGAAGTTGTGGTTTACATTACATATCTTCATTTATACCTATCAGTTCATCTACAGTGTAAAGAAATGCTTTATGTTGGCTAAAGAAATGACCTTACTTGGGACATTCGATTGCTCTCCACTGATAGTAGCTCCGTCTGAGCTGCCTTATTGACGGCTGCAGGACGTGCACGCCCTGGTGCTTGAAGCCACCTCCAATGTCTGCTATCACACTTTGCAGGACTCTTGAGAGTTCACTTGAACTAGGTCTCAAGGTGGAGCAATCCCACAGCTCATCCTTTACCTCCTCCTTGAAAGACCTCAAAAGAACACTCAAAGCTCCCAGCTCAAGGAAAACCCTTACCCTTGTACCCTCCTCAATCAAGCCATATTCATCTAATGGCGTTAGCAAGTCTGGGGTTGGAGCTTGACCGGAAACGGAAGGCACATGAATATGTGCTTCCACCATAACTGGCAAATTCAGAATTAGTGTGGGTATGGATTGGAACCACAGCATCCCTTCAAACAAAGTATTTTCTTTAGATATTTCTGTTTTTTATTCTATTGATAAGTTACTAATCTTAGTATATGAGCGCATTCTTTAATGTAAAATATGTGTTGTGTGTGTATGTGTGTGTTTTTGTATGTGTATTACAAACGTGTTTAACGAGGTTTGTAACCCTTGTAAGTGTGTACTTATGGTTCCATAAGAAATCCTCAGACTTCGGTTAGAAGCCTTCAAACATTTAATGCCTGCAGACATTGATTTGACGTCCTCAAACACTGGAAACTGAACGAGACATTGTTGAGTCCAGTTGGGGCTTTGCTCATCCCTCTAGGGTGATCCCTGATCTGGTAGTGATCTAATACACAAACCACGAACAGTCTATTCCTTCTTGTCTGCATTATGATGTTCAGGGATTTAAATTTCCAAACATGGTGGAATAAGACAACCTTCAGTTGCAAACAGCCCATCAGGTGGTAGCAAAACATGAACTGCAGGACGGCCTGTTCTACCTGCTGTTCCCAGTGTGCTAACGTATTACATGGAATTACATAAATATAAAAAGGCAGACAGAGGAACGTTTCTACGGTGTCCAAGTACATTTTGGTGGCATTCTGTTTCAGTATCACCTTTCTATATGGATACATCTGTTTACGATTGTACAGGAGGAAACAAAAGGGATCACGTTTTGTTAATCAATTTTCATGCTGATTTGACAAAACTTGCAAAAGTTATTAGAAAAAAATGCCTTTTCAGTTTGAATTAATATTTCTCTAGCTCTGCATTAGTAAAGACATGATTCTTGGCTCTCATTGTTGCTAATTGTAAAATCTATTGAATGTGCAAAATGTATTGCTTTGTGTAAAGTGCTTGTACTGTAGATGTTGACAAAGACATTTATTTTCACACTATAGGTAGGAAAGAATTTTTTGTATTCTCTTTTTGCGATATAAAAAAATCTGAAATTCTTCATTGTGTTTTACTCTCCGCTATCCTGAGTATTGTTACTCTATGGCTGTCTAGATTGTAAGTCGAGATGCTGCTGACTATATATCTGACAAAATTAACATGGCCTAAATATTGTTTCTACAACATCGCTCCATTGGATGTAGATCAACTCCAATAGAGCGGTATTTTTTCAAAATATATTAAGGGCACAATATTTTTGATATATGGTAATTTAGCCCCAGGATATTCTGGTTCCATACCATCTCTCTATAAGTACAAAAGAGTGCGAGCGTACAAACACACACACGCACACACACAAACACACACACCACAGCTACCACATTGATAAAAATATAGCAATTAATTCCATAAACCCTCATTAGCACGCTTAAGGGTTCACTACTGTTACTTGGCCTCATGTATACAAAGATATTGAATGCAGTGTTAATTCAGGGATATGAAGGGGGAGTCAGGGAGGGATGCTATGTAGTCATATGGCCAGGGCTTTAAGTGGGATGAAAAAACTGGACGGGTGTCTCAAAGGGGTGTGGCTGATACAGTAATGGGCGTGGCTTAAAACAAGCAAGCTAAAAATCTGTGCTTAGCATAGTGTGCCGCCCAACTTGCCCCAGCAACCGGTCAGGGACACCTTGTGGGCCCCAGGCACTGTCTGGAATGCATTCACTGAATGCAACCCACCCTGCCCCAATACACTAAAGCCTGTCTGAGGAGGTGCTGGCACCTCCCCGGACAGGAAACCTATTGTCCAAGCCTCCCCTGCCGGAGTTTCGTCCAGCAACAGGAGGTCAGACTCGTGTCTGTGGCAGAAGCATCCATTTTGTGATGCTGGGGCTCTTTTAAACATTTACCGGGTAAGTAAGTGTGTACATGTCTTCTCCCTCTAGAAGAGGGGGTGGGGGGGTAGGATTACAAAGTGTTTGACACCAAACACGACATGTTATGATGGAGCCATTCCAAAGTTAACATTTCCCGCGAGGTTATAATGCACTTAAGTGTATATGGTATGGCTGTATCATAGAACAGCTATAAGAAGGGATTCCGAAAGCTACAGAGGGGCTCAGCTCATACTTGGGAACCCTCTCACTCAAAACCAAGCACTCTGCCGTCAGGATTGTCAAGGCCTGCCATAGGAGTGACTTATAGGTTTACATGTGTCTATATATATAGTTAGATATAGGTATACTATATCTAAGTAAGGGGTACAAGTGCCACCGTATCCAGGCTGCAGTAGCAGGCCTGTGATGCCATTTTTGGAAGGCTTCCCAGGGGTAGCATAATACATGCTTCAGCCCCTGTTAGGCCTCTGGGGTACCTATGCCCTTGGTACCTAAGGTACCATATATTAGGGACTCACAAGGGTAACCCAGTAACCAATGTGTAGTGTACCTAATGTACATGTAATCAATTTAGAGAGATAACAGCTACGCTGTGGTCCTGGTTACCAGGGCCACAGCCAGACTAAAGTCAATAAACCAGTGAAACCACAGCAAAAAGTGGCGGTAACCATAGTAAGCGGATCTTACTCTCCTACACCCCCCACCCCCCATGCAGGGACATTAAACTTACCTTGACCAGTTGAGTCTTCATGTTCTAAGTGGAAATATCTGGAGAGTTCATCTGCATTGGCATGGTTAATCCCAGGTCTATGTTCTACTGTATAGGCCATCCCCTGTAGGGAAATGGACCACCTCAAAGTTTGGGGTTTTCACCCTTCATCTGTTGTAGCCATAAGAGGGGCTTATGGTCAGTCTGAACAGTGAAGTGAGTGCCAAGCAAGTATGGCCTCAGCTTCCTCAGAGCCCAAACCACAGCAAAGGCCTCCCTCTCAATAGCTGACCAACGTTTCTTTCTAGGGTCTGCTAATAAAAGCTACTGGCTGGTCCTGACCATCATTCAATTGTGATAGCAACGCCTACACCCCCAACTCAGATACATCTGTTTGCACAATTATTTCTTTGGAGTAGTTAGGACTTTGCAGAATTGGTGCAGTGCACATGGCCTGCTTCAGGTCATCAAATGCCTTTTGACAGCTGACTGTCCACTGAACTTTCTTAGGCATTCCTTTAGAAGATAGGTTATTCAGGGGTGTCACAATGTATCTACACCCCTTGACAAATCTTCTATAGTACCCAGGCAGGCCCAAGAAAGCTCTGACCTGAGTCTGGGTGGTTGGAGCAACCCAGTCCATTATGGTCTGGATTTTGCTCTGCAATGGTTGAACCTGGCCTCCACCTACACGGTGGCCCAGGTAAACAACCTGACTCTGCCCTATCTGGCACTTAGTAGCCTTGATAGTTATGCCTTCCTTTTGCAGGGCTTCCAAAAAATTTCTTAGGTGGATCAGGTGTTCTTCCCAGGTGGAGCTAAAGACAGCAATATCATATAGATGAGCTGCACTATAGTCTTCCAGGCCTGTTAAGACTTTGTTCACCAACCTTTGAAATGTGGCAGGGGCATTTTACAGACCAAAGGGCATTATCACAAATTGATAATGTCCACTAGGGGTTGAAAATGCTGTCTTTCACTTTGCATCGTCAGCTAGTCTGCTCTGCCAGTAGCCAGCTGTTAGATCAAATGTGCTCAGAAATTAATTTGGCTGAGGCCAACATGTCTATGAGCTCATCTGCTCTGGGTATTGGATGGGCATCAGTCCTAGTGGCTGCATTGAGATCCCTGTAGTCTACACAAAACGTCATCTCTCTCTTATCACCCTGGGTGTGAGATTTGGGTACTAGGACTACTGGAGTAGCCCAAGGGCTATCTGAGGGTTCAGTCACTCCCAGATCCAACATTTTCTAGACTTCTGTCCTGATACAGTCACTGACATGATCAGGTTGCCTGTAAATCTTATTTTTAACAGGCAGACTGTCCCCAGTGTCCATTTCACGAGCACACCAGGTAGTCAGACTTGGAGTCAGTGAAAACATATGTATAAACTGATTTAGAACTTGTCTGCAATCAGTTTGCTGCTGACCAGTGAGGATGCCTGCCAAGGCTACTCCATCTACTGATCCATCATCAGGGTTCTGAGAGAGCAGGCCTGGGAGAGGGTCATTCTCTTCCTCCTGTCCTTCATCAGTACCCATGTCTGCCCTGTCAACGTATGGTTTCAATCTGTTGACATGAAGCACCCTATGGGGGCTCCTGGGAGTTCCAAGATCTACCAAATAGGCAACCTCTCCCTTTTGCTTAACAATAGCATGGGGTCCACTTCACTTGTCTTGGAGAGCTGCTGGGGACAACACTTTGTGTCCTGGCTGGTAAAAGTCAGTACAGCCTTTTGGTCATGCCAGGCTTTCTGTAATTCCTGGCTAGCCTCAAGGTGTTTAGTTGCCTTTTTAATGTACTCAGCCATCCTGGTGCGGAGACCACGTACATAGTCCACAATATCCTGTTTAGGGGGTTTGAGAGGTAACTCCCATCCCTCCTTCACTAGACAAAGTGGTCTTCTGACAGGGTGTCCAAACAGAAGTTCAAGGCTGTCCCAAACCCCCTTTTGAGGAACCATCCTGTATGCAAACAAAAGGCAGGGTAGCAGGATATCCCATCTCCGCCTGAGCTTTTCTGGGAGACCCTTAATCATACCCTGTAATGCTTTGTTGAACCTTTCAACTAAACCATTGCACTGTGGATGATAGGGTGTGGTGAACTTATAGTTCACTCCACACTCCTTCCACATTGCAGTCACGTAGCTGGACATAAAGTTTGCACCTCTGTCAGATACTACCTCCTTAGGAAACCCCACTCTTGAGAACACCCCCAAGAGAGCTCTTGCCACAACAGGTGCTGTATTGGTCCTAAGGGGAATTGCCTCTGAGTACCTAGTGGCATGGTCCACCACCACTAGGATAAACCTGTGCCCAGATGCAGTCTGAGGATCTATTGGTCCAATAATGTCAATCCCCACTATTTCAAAGGGAACCCCCACCACAGGTAGTGGTATCAGGGAGGCCTTTGTAGTGCCACCTGCCTTACCACTGGCTTGCAGGTTACACAGGAGCGAAAAAACTCCTTTGTATCTTCA
Source organism: Lissotriton helveticus (assembly GCF_964261635.1). NCBI lineage: Eukaryota > Metazoa > Chordata > Amphibia > Caudata > Salamandridae > Lissotriton > Lissotriton helveticus. Next base: position 265,968,367 of record NC_136058.1, read on the forward strand.
GACATGTGGGGCCGGTGAAAGTGAGGGGAAATCCTGTCCCAAGTCTTGCTCTGGCCTAGGTGTCCTGCTAGGGGAATATCATGGGCTAGTGTCAATAGGAAGTCCCTAAATTTCAAAGGTATGACCAACCCCCTGGCTGCACCAGGCTTTGGGTCTCTACTCTCTGAATACCGAAGTCCATCATCCCAATAAATCTTATGGGTGCCACTAGCATTCCCAGCAGCATCAGCAGCAGCTTGTTGTCTGAGGGGTTCAAGAGAAGGGCAGCTCCTGACTCAGATCTGCCCTGGAAGGTCCCCCTGTCCCCAGGATCTCACCCTGATCAGGCTCAAGCTCCTCTGGGACAGTTCCTTCTTCAGGCTCACAATCATCTTCCTCAAAAGACTGCTCGTCACTCTGAGTCAGGGGAGAAGGCACTGCCTTAACCCTACTGCTCCTTTTCTTGGAAGGCACCTGGTCCATTATTCCAGAATCCAGGGCCTGTCCAGTGTTAGACTTTCTGACCTGTGACCTAGTCACAGCAAACACAAGTGCAGGGATCCCCAGCGTTGCTGCATGGATCCTCAACTGTACTTCAGACCAGGCTGAAGTCTCTAAGTCATTGCCAAGCAAGCATTCTACAGGGAGGTCTGCACTGATCACAACCTTCTCAAGGCCAGTTACCCCTACCCAGGAGAAATCAACAACTGCCAGGGCATGAGTAGTCCTGACATTGCTGGCATTGATCACTTGGTAAGTCTCTCCAAGTATGACTTGTCCAGGGTTCACAAAGTCTGGTGTCACCATTGTGACACTTGCCCCTGTGTCCCTGTAGGCCTCTGCCTTTTTCTCATTTATCAAAGGCTGTTGTCTGTACTTGCCAAGTTATTGAGACTCACAGAGGAGGTCATATCCATGCCTCCATCATAGACTAACACAGCCTGAGTTGGAACTCTGACTAGGCCAGAGTCCATCACGGATCCCAGGGTTAACTCTAAAACACCCTTCTGCTGAGAACCACTACTTGTAGCGGAACTAGGGAGAACTGTTGCCTTAGGGGCAATGGTGGCTGGAGCTGTCTCCTTTTTAGTGCAGTCACTGGTCCAGTGACTGTTCTGTTTACAGACTTTGCACCATGGTTTATTTGGCCCTTCTTTCTTTTCGGAAGATTGGGAGTTCCCACCATTAGAAGCTTTTTGGGGACCTTGTGAAGACTTCTGGTCTTTACCTTTCTCCCCACCGTTTTGATCTTGCTTCTTTTGGTCACCACCTTGGTACTGTACCTTCTTCTTCACCCTGGTTCGGACCCATTTGTCTGCTTTCTTTCCCAATTCTTGGGGAGAGGTCAGATCAGAGTCCACCAGGTGCTGGTGCAACAGCTGGTTCTGACAGTTATTAAGAATTTGTTCTCTCATGATCAGATTATATAATCCTGTATAGTCACACACTTTACTGCCCAGTAACCAGCCCTCCAGAGCCTTAGTAGCACAATCTACAAAGTCAACCAAGTCCTGAGTCTGTGCCTTCTGGGTGTCTCTGAACTGTATTCTATACTGCTCAGTGGTTAAGCCAAACCCATCTATCAGAGCACTCTCCAGGACCTTGTAACCATCAGCATCCTCTTCTCTTACAGTGAGGAGCTTATATCTACCGTTGTCTGCAAAGGAGAGCCACAAGATTGCTGCCACCTGCTCCTGGGGTACCTTTTGTACTTTGCATGCCCTCTCCAGTGCAGTAATCCATTTGTGGATGTCATCCCCATTCTGATAGGGAGGGACAATCTTGTTAAGGTTTCTATGGTCATAAGACCTATCCCTACCACTAGGGACATTGCTGCCACCAAGGGGCTCTAGCCCCATCTTTTTTCTTGCTCTTTCAAGCTCTAGGGTCTCCTTCTCTAAGGCTACTTGCTGTCTCCTTATTCTCAGCTGGGCTTCTTTCGTCCTCGCCTGATGCTCTCTCTTCTCAAGGGAGGTACCCCTCCTACGAGAACAGTCAGAGGACCCTATAGATGTTCCAGAATGATTAAATTCCAATGAAGGAGATCTTGGTCTTCTAGGCCCACCGCCAACTCTTCCAGGGGGGACAAAGACAGGGCCACCTTGGCCTTCTTCATCTCCAAGCAGAGCTGGATTCTCCAGGTCTAGGTAATTGTCACCTACCTGGTCTTCATCAGTGTCAGAGTGCTGGTGAGGTAACTCACCAGTGTTCTCTTCCTCTGATGTACCCACCCCATCGCCTACCCTTTCAGGATCTGATGCTTTCTTAAAGTCATCACGCAATAACACTTCTATAAGGCATTGGGTAATGGGATTCTGTCCCGGCTTCAATTTTCTCATGGCACACAGACCCCTTAACTCTTGGAAAGGGAATGTGTCATACCTAGATGTCTGTACTTGACTGACATCTTGCAGAGACCCACTAGGTCCTTTCTTTGAAGTCATGACTAGTGAGGTGTGGTGTATGCACCTACCTACACTGTTTGGTTTCCTACTAAACCTCTCTTGAGTTGTGGTAAGGGTGTGCTAAGCCCTTAACACACACAACTCTAAGTTCAGTAGAACTTACTGTATCATAAGCTTGTATTATATGTACCTATGGTACGTTTAGTGGTCTTTCAAATGATCAATACTCAAGATTATCTGGTAAAACAATGCAAGCTGAAATCCCACTTGCTGCACACCGATGTGAGAAGTTGGCCTGGCATATGATGTCCACTATTCTAGTGGGCACCTTGCACCAGTCCAAACAACCCTTATTGATGGTAGGTTTAGACAACCTTTATAGAAAGCTATCCTAGTGGTAGCTGTGGAGAGCAGCCTTTGGGCTAAGTCTTGAAGGAATGTAAAGCAGCTTGTTTTACCAGTCTATAATCTCTTGAATGACCAAATCAAAGGAGAACCACAGCAGGTAAATATATAAAATGTATGTATTTATTCAAAACACACCCCTCTTGTCTCTTCATGAGGCAAGAAGTAAAAGTACAATACAGGAACTTAGGGCCCGATTCACAGAACTAATTTAAGACAAAATCCTAAACTTACTACTTTTGGTATTCACAGAAGTTAGGATTTTGTCTTAAGTTTGTCTTAAAACAGACTTAAGACAGACTTAAGACAAAATCCTAACTTAAGTCTGTCTTAAGTCTGTCTTAAGTCTGTCTTAAGACAAACTTAAGATAAAATCCTAACTTCTGTGAATACCAAAAGTAGTAAGTTTAGGATTTTGTCTTAAGTTAGTTCTGTGAATCGGGCCCTTAAATAGCACACAGTAAATTAGCACAGTATACGTTTTGCCCTAGGGGGCTCACAAACCATATACTAAGAAAGTGGTATAAGTACCGCTCTGAGCATAGAGACAAGGCCTAGGGCCTGTAGAACTGCTGAGGCAACCAGGAACCACCCAAGGTAGGGACGCAGGATAACCCACCGGGGACGTGTGCAGTGTCTAAACACAGCCGCAAATCACCATTGACTTCTATGGAGAGAGTTACAATTTTAAAGAATAAGGACACTTAGGAGTGGACTACGGTAAAACCCCTTCAGTACTGGACACTTCGAGAGTCAAGACCCACGGGAGCACCAAAGTACTCGTGTTACCTCACCCAGGGAAGCCGGGTGCATAGGTGTCTTTTCATGTCAGGTTTCATCGTTGTTTCCTATGGAGAGCTGCAAAGAAGTGCTGCAGGCGACCAGGTGAATAGTGTCCGGATGGATCCAAGGGTGGATCGGAGATCTGAAGAACCTGAAAGCAGAGGGGATTGAGTTTTGGTCACTAGCCAGTGACCATGAAGGCGACAAGAAGATGCCAGACAATGTTGGGTGATTTCTGGTGATGTAGGTGAAGCTTGACTCTTCAGCCACGAGAACCAGGAGGCGTCGACGACAAACAGGAGCTGGATTCGAGCTGTCCCACGTCGGATGTCGAGTGCTGCAGCATTGGTATCAGGGCCGGACTGGGAACCAAAACCGGCCCTGGCAAAGTACTCGAAAGCCCCCCCCCCCCCTTTCCCAGGGCCGGGTTTCGGCCGATTTTGTTACAGGGCCGATTTTGCAGCTATGCTGCAAAAAAGGCCCTGTAACAAAATCAGCCCCCAGGGTTGCCCGGTGCCCGCTACGGCCAGTCCGGCCCTGGTTGGTATCCGGATTGGACCCAACAAGCCTTGGCAACAGCAACCCACGCAAGGTGACAAGATTGGCTTCGGGCAGACTAGCAAGGTCTGAGGGACTCACCGTTTGGAAGGGAGTCAGGGCACGTCTGGAGCAACCAGGGAAGCCGAAGAAACAAAGGATTTACCTTCGTGGGGACCCACCAGTCAACGGACTAGGGATCACGAAGGAGCCTCAAGCAGGAATGCAAAAAGCGGACCCACGGAACACTCGTGGAGTATAGGCCCACAACCTTCAATGCAAAAGATGCTCAGAGCTTGGAATTCAAGTAGCCCAATGCACAACTTCGTGAAAGCTCGGGAAGTCGATGCACTAGTAAATGTGCAGGATGTCCAGGAGTTCCGGTCCCAGGTCTCTCGTGATGGCTAAAGGTCTCAGCTTTGCTGGGACACGTGTCAGCCTCGGAGAAGTCTGGAAGTCCATGTCCTGTGTCACAGATTCTTCGGGATCCGTCAGGAGCCTTGAAAATGCTGGCCGGCAAGATGCTTTGTTGGTGCCTGTTTGAACAGATGAGTGACTCCTTGATCCCAAAGGAGATTTCTTCCGTCTTCCAGTCGATATGAAATGTCAAAGGTCCAAGATATATGTCGCATAGTTTCGTCCAGGGTAATCTAAAGTCCTAGGGACTGGGTTCCTATAATTATACTAAGTTTAGCGGTTGGACTAACTCCAAGGTCCCACCTATGGGAAAACCTGGGGAAGGGGTGGTTACCAATCTCCAAAAAAGAGAGTTTCCCAGGGACCAGAAAGGACTGGGTATCAAATGTTTATCAAAAAGGATTCCTTTCTGTGTATTATTCTTTATAATTAGTGACCATGAGGCCTACACATTTAAATCAATGACCTTTGGTTTGTAACTGTGACACTAGACAAGTATTCATGCTCCACACTAAAATATCATTTTAGTAACTCTCAAGGTTTATTTTCATAAAAAACATTCATATTTGTAATAAAACCATATTTGGAAAATGCATTCAATTTATACTTCAATTAGGTGCTCTGGTACAATCTCACATATGCTATCTAACAATTCCGATTTATGGTGTCTATCTCAGAGTCACACACAATATTTAAAATCATGTACTTTCATAATTACAAATTAAGCACTGAACAATATGAATGTTTTTATGAAAATAAACCTTGAGAGTTACTAAAATGATATTTTAGTGTAATAGTAATACACAGAAGGGGTGGTTACACCCCTTCCCCTTTGTCCAGTTTCACGCATGGGCTGGGGCTGAGTGTGCCAGCAACCGGTTTGAACTGGGAAGTGCACGGGGACAACTTGTGTGCCCCAGGCACTGCCTGGAAAGTATTCACTGAATGCACCCACCCTGCCCCAATGCACTAAAGCCTGTCTGGGGAGGGGCTGGCACCTCCCTGGACAGGAAACCTATTGTTCAAGCCTCCCCTGCCGGAGTTTCATCTAGCAGCAGGAGATCAGATTCGTGTCTGTGGCAGCAGCATCCATTTTGTGATGCTGGGGCTCTTTTAAACATTTACCGGGTAAGTAAGTGTGTACATGTCTTCTCCCTCTAGAAGGGTGGAATTCTACCACCGCCGCTATAACTGGGGGGGGGGGGGTAGGATTCCAAAGTGTATGACACCAAACACGACATGCTTTGATGCAGCCATTCCAAAGTTAGCATTTACCGCGAGGTTATAAAGCACTTAAGAGTATATAGTATGGCTGTATCATAGAACAGCTATAAGGAAGGGATTCCGAAAGCTGCAGAGGGGCTCAGCTCATGCTTGGACACCCTCTCACACAAAACCAAGCACTCTGCCTTCAGGATTATCAAGGCCTGTCATAGGAGTGACTTATAGGTTTATATGTATCTATATATATAGGTAGATATAGGTATACAATATCTAAGTAAGGGGTACAAGTACCACCTTACCCAGGCTGCAGTAGCAGACCTGTGGTGCCATTTTGGAAGGCTTCCCAGGGGTGGCATAATACATGCTTTAGCCACTGGTAGGCCTCAGGGGTACCTATGCCCTTGGTACCTAAGGTACCATATACTAGGGACTCACAAGGGTAACCCAGTAACCAATCTGGAGTGTACCTAATGTACATGTAATCAATTTAGAGAGAGTACAGCTACGCTGTGGTCCTGGTTAGCAGGCCCACAGCCAGATTAAAGTCAATAACCAGTGAAACACAGCAAAAAGTGGGGGTAACCATAGTAAGCAGATCCTACTCTCCTACACATCAGAGTTAAGCCCAGGTGAACTGTCGGTTAGCAGGGGTAATCCAGCATAATTTCAGTCATTTTGAGTTATGCTTGTTACGTGAAATTCTCTAAATTATGTTATTATACCCCGTGGAGTAAACACATGCCATTCTTAGCAAAAATGTAACGTGAGCACACAAAAACAACACAAATGGGAGTGGCTGCTGTTTGCAGCACTTTCGTTTTTTCCAATCCTTTTTCTTTTAGCATGAAATACCCCTTTGCATCCAAAATGAACACATTGGCGCATTTCGTGCTAAAATATAGTGCCAAATGCTGGTTTTGCAGTTTGCATTATTACTTCTAATTTTGCATTCATTTTATTAAAATTCACACAATCAAGCAAAAGCAAATTGTGCAAATTTCACACACCCGTCAATACAGAAGATTGTGGTAGGGAAGTGCTCACGGTCTCCCAGTTTCTGCAAGCATTCAAAGCACGCAGTCCAAAGAACCATGATGCCCACCCTCAGGGCTTTAAGTGGGATCAAAAAACTGGGGGGGGTCTCTCATAGGGGCGTGGCCAATGTAATTAAGGGTGTGACCTAAAAACATGTAGGCTTAAAATCTGTGCTTAGCATAGTGTGCCACCCGATTTACAACAAGTAACACACATAATTCATACAACAAGTTAGGATTATTGGCTTTGCCAATGGTTGTTAGTTGCATAAGATAAATCGGCAGCAACTATGGCTTGTATATAATATTGAAAAAGCTTCCACTTAAAGCCCTGGTGACACCAGGACAATGTTGCTGCTCCTGAGTTTCAAAAAGAGAAGGGAAAACTGGAGAAAAAATGACTGTCTTTAAAGAATTTCCCTTCCCCTACAACGCTCACCTGGCATGACGTCATGCCGTAACTTCTCCACTAGTGAGAAGTGAGCAGTGTGAGCATGGCACATCGATGTGCCTGCTGTCACTGCAGTCCAGAAAAAAAAAACGCCTGTGCCAGGGCACAAAACAGAGCCCGATAGAGACCCGTTTCGAGGCCCCCTTTAGCCCCTCGTGTGCTCATGACGAGACCAGGCCGTTATGAGTCACAGTTGAGCTGTGCTCATGACGGCCTGGTCTCGTCAGAACGTTGCTGCTCCGCCCACGCGCGGTTAATTCCCCGCCTGTGAGGGAGAATTAATGAGTGGGCGGGGTCGTGACGAGACCAGGCCGTCATGAGAACAGCTCCACGAGCACCGCGGCGCCGTGTTTCCGCCCCCACCGCCTCCTTCTGCACCGTGGGGGAATAGCCCCACAGGGAAGGGGTTAAAAAACTGCCGGTGCTCAGACCATGTGAGACCTGGCCCCCTCAAAGCCCTGCCCACCCTGAAAGGTGAACCCAACCGCCCTGAATAACCAGCCGTCACCATCCAACTTAATGGTCTCATCCCTGACCGCCTGCTCATCCCAAAGTACCACTGCCGAGCATCCTGCATGTACCTTTCTATATATAACACGTGCAATTGTCCCGAAGAAGCATAAGTAAGTGTTAGGCTTAATTCTATGCTGTCCTGTCTGTGAACTGCACCCTTGGATGTTATATGAGGACACCTAAGTACTGCCTAGGAAACAGTCAACAAGCACCTTTCGAGCATCAAACAGCACGTGAGCTGAGACAGGACGAGTCTGAACAGTGATGAGCCCGAAACACAGCTGGCAGAGCGAGGCCCAGCATGCAAAGCGCGCAGAAGCATCCTCTCCCATGAAGCCAGACAACACCCCTGGAGATGCTCAACCTACGGTACAGAGCACAGCGGGAAGGAAAGGCACCAAAATACTCTGTGCAAACTCTAATACATGGAGATCACTAAACTGCCATCATTCTTTGAAGGGAAAGAAAAGACACAAATGAGAGAAAATCAACAGCGAGATAAAAGAGGGTCGAGGGAGAGACAAAGGTGAAGAGTGGAAGGAGACCCAGAGAAAAGCAGGAACAAGAGAAAGGAAAACAGGAGCGAGAACGCAAGCGAAGAACAAAAGAGGGAGACAGGAGCGAGGGAGATGAAAAAGAGAAAACGAAATGGAGAGAGAGACAGAATGTAAAAGAAAAAGAAAAGCACGATAGGAACAGGGTGAGTGAAGTGGGCAAGAGCACAAGAAGAAAGAGAGAGGAAGTAAAAGATGAGTGAGGGGTGAGAACGGGTAGGGAGGTATACTACGAACAAAGAACTAGGAAGAATGAGAGAGGGGAAGAGACGATGATAAATATAGAGGACAGGGAGTGACTGGAAAAAACAAGAAATGGAGCAGACAAGAGGCAGAAAACCAAAATATGAAATAAAGAAACTTAGAGACAGAAACAGAAAACCCAATGGAAGGGTTAAGTAAGGAAATCGAGACAAACAGCATAGAAAGGAAGGTAGACAGACAGACAGACAGAGAGACAGAGAGACAGATACATGGATGTAATAGGTGTGTAACTCACAGGGGGACTGAGACTGGCAGAGTAGACACTGGAGAAGAGGAATCCAGAAAAAAAACAAATGAATTGTATAGTATTTCATACCTCAGTTATACCACCTCTAAGCGCTGGAAGCAGCAGGAAGCACTGTACACAGAGAAGTAGCTATCATTATTTCAGCAGGCACGTTGGAACCAGAGTCCAGCGGTTCGAGGGCCCTATACACCCTAATTACGTCTGCTTTCACGAAATGATGGGCGTTGGGGGCATTTCCCTTGGTTGCCTTAGAACCCATGGCATTCTAGGCAAGACACTTCCATTACGCAATTTAACGATGATGCATTTACCAATGCTAGCCTTGCATGGCACCGTAAAGCCGATGTCAGTAGCGAGCATGTAACTCAGTCACCTTTTTGCCAGCTGTGGCATGGATGAGAATGAGATTCACATCCACATCTCAAGGTTTCACATGCCAGCTGTTTGATGGGAGAATGGGGGTTCAGCAAGAAATATAACTGGTGCTCATTGGATGTGGTGCCCCAAAGGGTTCTGGTTAGGCTGAGAGTTTTGACTTCTCATATTCCAGCCAACTTGTAAGAATCTCTACTTCCACAGGCACCAAATGCCTTACTTACATAATATTTCATAACCTTTGAGCTCCTACTGTCATTTTATGTTTTTAACATTAATGGGATTAGTTCTTATATGGGCTTAGGGCCTGTTCATGCAGAAGGTCGACCAATTAACCGAACCCCTGATGAGTGGGGTATGTGGCGTGAGCTGGGGCCATACGTGGCGTGAGCGGAACCAGTGAGGTTTTGCACAATCATGATGCGCCTCACTAACCCAGCTCCAATCCTCTCTGGCAGACGAGCCGTCATCTTCTTAAACTGCTTACCCTCCACATGACTGCGGCTCAGGAGGGTTAGCAGAGGCGGGATGGCGCAAATCCAAAAAAAAAGAAAACTGCTCCACGGGCTGGAGCTGGGGTGTGAGACTTAAGGATCCCATGCGATCGAGAGAACCTTGTGGCCCCCAGTCCCCATTTGAAACTGGTAACATACATACATACATATCTATCTATCTATCTATATTACCTACTGGCGGTCGCCAGTAGGTAGTTATAGTTAGGATTGTTTTCTATAGGAAATCCGCAACATTCTATTGAGAATAACTTTGGCGCTGGTTGAGGAATCTGCCTGTAATTTTCCTTAAATTTGCCTTGCTGCGCTCCGCTCCTTCCCTGAAAGTTTGGGGGGGATTCGTCAAGCGGGGGCCAAGATAAAAGGGGGGTCCCAAAACGTGTTTTCCCCATGTTAATTTCCATAGGGCGGTTGGACTCACTTTTGGCCCGAACGGCTGAATGGATTTCCACAAAACTTGGCAAAATTGTAGGGACTGGTAGCCAGGTGTGCCTTTGCTATGTCTCAAGATATGTGCTCCAGTGGATTTTGAGTAATTTAGGTTAAAAAAAATAGATATATCTGGGCGGAGCCTAACCACACATCTGATCTGATTGGCTGTCAGCACTTCATCCAAGAAGTGTTGGCAGCCATCTTGGGACCAATATACATGATAGCACCTCATTAAAAAGCATTGTAGTTAATAGAGGGTTTTAGGACTTTAGTTACATTATAAATCATTTGTTGATGGTACCATACTCATTTTAGGAATTGTGGTGTGTTCTAAGGTGATTTTACCATGTGAAAAAGCCTTCTGCTGTGATATCATGAATCATGTTTGAAAGAAAACTAATATCTCATGATTTTCCCACAGTGGTTTGGAAGGGGATCTATAAGCTAAACTGAAAGCATATTTTCTGTAAATTCACATTATCTTTCTCAGTCATGTGAGAATGAAGTCTGACATTCTCAGTAAAACATGAACATCCAACAAGGACAGAGACTGTCAGTTGATTCCTTTGTGTTCTACTGCAGCCTCCTAGAGTGTTCTAAAGAACAACTATAGCGCTAACAGTCCTACTTATTACAAAGGTATAGCACACCTGAAGCCATCTTGATTGGAATAAAGTGGTAACTCTTAAAACATTTAATTTAAAAAGGAACAAAATGAGGGGGTATATTTTGCCATAGAAAGTATGATTAGTGCTGCAGAAAGAAAAATTAGGGCACATTTTGAGTGACTTTTCAAATCCTCTTCAATTTCATTAAAAAATTCTGACATACAGTCTCCCAAGATGGCCACCAGAGACAAAAGAGCCTAAATGTAGCCCAAATATCACGCAGATGTAGCCCAAGTATAGCCCAATGACAGAATGTCCCAGAGTGTTCTAAAGAACAACTAGAGCGCTAACAGTCTTACTTATGACAAAAGTATGGCACACCAGAAGCCATCTTGATTGGAATGAAGTGGTAAGTCTGAAACATTTAATTTAAAAAGGAACAAAATGAGGGGGTTCATTTTGCCATAGAAAGTATGATAAGTGCTTCAGAAAGAAAAATTAGGGATCATTTTGAGTGACTTCTCAAATGCTCTTCTATTTCATTAAAGAAATTCTGACATGCAGACTGAAACATGCACTGTGAATACCAGCAGCAGACTTCCCTGGTGAGCAGTAGCTTTACTACAGTGATCTAATGAGCAACTAGAGTGCTAACATTCAGAATTTATGGCAAATGTGTGACACATCTGAATGCCTTCTTGATGGAACCAAAGTAAACAAGCATTGAAAATGCAATAGATCTCGCCCTTGTTTAAGTTAAAGCCATTCTGTTTGTAATGAGGTGGCTTTTTAGCTTTGCTTTTATTAGTGTTTTTTAAACTTTCATGTAAATAACATGCATCTGTATACATATATGTATATGTATGCATGCATATATATTTGTATTTATATAGATATACAGATTATATATGTTTATATATGTATGTATATATATATATATATCGCTACACGCTTTTCGTCTCCATTAGAATTTTCGAAAAAGAAAGGCCGGCACGCTGGTATCCAGTTGCAAGATTTTTAATCACCAAACCCCCCTCACCCCTTACAGACGCGTTTCGCCTTCACAGGCTTCGTCAGTGTAAAGTTACTGTGCAATTAAGATCACCATTTTAAAGTCATTGGTTGTCTACACCCTCTATCAACATAAACAAGGGACATGTTTTTTTTGGCTATATTATGGTCGCCATTTTGTAGTGTGCAAATAACAATACTTTGCATGCTTCATCATGGTGATTTACGTGAAAGTGCATAGTGCTCATTTAAAAACAAGTAACATTATTAGAATAAAATCAACGCTTGTTATCATACAATCACTTATAGCAGTAAATTTGATCAGGACAGCATTTGAGTTTTTTATAAAACAATTCATTTCTCAAATTGTCCTTCTAAAGTTATTCAGCCCTGAATGGGCGGTTTTATCAGCAGTGCAGATTAGAAATACAGAAAATACAAGGCATGGGATGTCATGTGGGAAAAGGAGCTGTTACCCAGTTCTATTTCATTAGCTGCTACCCATTCCCCATTAGTGACACCATACTCATTACACATGAACCCACAGTTCTTCATTGTTATTTAAACCCCAAGGAGTAATCGTTTTTAGGTTAATGATGTGTTTAGATTCTAAGATGCGTAGGGACTTTTCCCTGTCACCTCCCCGTTCTAATTTGGGGGCCTGGTCCATGCAGTAGTAGCTTAGTTTTTCCCACTTGCTTTGATGGTGTAGAGCAAAGTGGCGGGCTACTGGATATGTCTTATCGTTATTGGTAATGGCCCGCATGTGTTCAAGAACCCTGAGTTTAGCGGGTTTGATGGTGCTACCAATATATCGTAATTTGCATGGACAGGTTAGACAGTACACAGTGTACTCCGAGTTGCAATTAAGCAACTGCTTTATTTTCAAATTGGGCTTATTGTCGCCTGTGCGATTAGGGTATTCAGATGTTTTTTCACTGAATTTGCATGCCTTGCATTTCAAACAAAGGAAGAAACCAACCGAATTTGAAATTTTGATGGGTTTAACCGATGATTTGAAATGGCTGTGGACTAAATGATCTGCCAAAGACGGACATCTTTTATACGTTATTAATGGTCTCTGAGGCAGATTTTTCTTGAGGACTTTGTCAGCAGTCAGTAAGTGCCAGTGTTTTTTAAAGATATTGGTGATCTCACCTGATTTTGTATTGAATTCCGTTATCATACGGATTTCATCAGGTGCCTCTGTTTTTAATTCTGGAACTAGGAGATCCCTCCTGTTAGCCTTAGAGGCTTTTTCACTGGCTTGGTAAAGGATATTGCTATTGTATCCCCTACACTCAAATCTATTTTTCGCTTCAGTTGTAGCATGCATATAGTCTTGATTAAGAGAACAATTTCTTCTTAAGGCGTAAAAATTCGCCATACGGTACGTTTTTTATGAGACTTTTTGGATGGTAGGATTTAGCATGCAGGACCGCATTTCCCGCGGTAGGCTTTCTGTATAGTCTGGTATGCAGGATGTTGTTATGCACAAAAACCTCCAGATCTAGATAGTTAATGCAGTCATTACTGATAGTGCTGGTAAACTTTAGGTTGAGAGTATTGGCATTAAGTTGGATAATATACTCTTCTGCCGATTGACGATCTCCCTGCCAAATTATAAAGAGGTCGTCAATATACCTCGTCCACATAAGTATTTTGTCGGTCCACTGCCTATTGGAATCACTCCAGGCTTCGTGCTTCTCCCACCACCCCACGAATAAATTCGCGTAGCTGGGGGAGAAGCACGAACCCATTGAAGTCCCTCTTTTCTGGTTATATAGTGTCCCATCAAATACAAAGATGTTGTTATACAAGCAAAAACTAATCATGGACAAAATCATTGCATTATGGGTACTGAAATGGTCAGGTTTGGTATCTAAAAACCATTTTACAGCGCATAATCCTTGTTCGTGGTTAATACAGGTGTATAAATTCACCACGTCTAATGTGATTAACAACATTCCAGAATCCCAGGTAACGTTGTCCATGATATTCAAAAAGTCTTGAGTGTCTTTCAAATAAGATGGAAGGCTTCTTACAAACGGGGACAGATAGGAGTCCACAAATCTGGAAGTATTTTCGAGAAGGCTTCCTATGGAGGACACTATTGGGCGCCCTGGAGGTCTTTTGGCATGTTTGTGCACCTTTGGTAGGTGGTAAAACGTTGGTAATATTGGCGCTTCACATTTCAGAAAGAGGTATTCGTCCATTGATAGCATTCCCTCTTTTTGCCAATTATCTGTCTTATATAGTTAGGAATTAGCATTAAAAAAACCTATGAAATTCACTGAAAAAAACATAGGTTTCAGGGCTTATATAGTTAGGAATTAGCATTTAAAAAACCTATGAAATTCACTGAAAAAACCATAGGTTTCACACCAGTTATAGTTAGGAATTAGCATTTAAAAAACCTATTAAATTCACTGAAAAAAACATAGGTTTGACACCAGTTATAGTTAGCTGGAAATTTTACTGACATAAAACCATTGAAATTCCCACGTTATAGTTAGTTGGACTCACTATAACTTGCGCGCCTGCAATGCACTGCTGATGACGTCACATATTACATCACTCATGACATGGTCAGGGACATCACTCATGACATCACTGATATTTTGGCGGCAGCCCGGCCGCCGAGGAGCACCATCCCGGTAACGTGGGAACCGCGGGGGTCAACTATCCAAGATACCCCCCTGTGTGGAGCAGTAACGAGGGATGTAGAGTGGACCCGCAGGCTGCGGCTCATACAGGGCTTCATTTACCGGCAGGATGACTAGCGCACCCATTGAGGGAATCATTGTGGACACTACAAGACCCAGAATTCCATGCACGGACTCATCCAGAGCTAGTTGTATTCACACGTGCAAGGTGCTATGAAATGAGTGGGCGGTGTCAACAGTGCGCTTACTTGACTGTCACAGCCTCTGAGGAAGGAGTAAAAATCTCTGAAACGCGTCAGGCAATGATGGACAGACAAGCTGCTTAAAGGGATCGGCTTGACGGCTTCTGCTTGTACCCGAATAAAGGTTTCTGTAACCCACTGCTGCTTGAGTGCTTCTCGTTGCTTGGGGCAACTTTGGAGCGTGTATATTTTGGCGGCAGCCCGGCCGCCGAGGAGCACCATCCCGGTAACGTGGGAACCGCGGGGGTCAACTATCCAAGATACCCCCCTGTGTGGAGCAGTAACGAGGGATGTAGAGTGGACCCGCAGGCTGAGGCTCATACAGGGCTTCATTTACCGGCAGGATGACTAGCGCACCCATTGAGGGAATCATTGTGGACACTACAAGACCCAGAATTCCATGCACGGACTCATCCAGAGCTAGTTGTATTCACACGTGCAAGGTGCTATTGAAATGAGTGGGCGGTGTCAACAGTGCGCTTACTTGACTGTCACAGCCTCTGAGGAAGGAGTAAAAATCTCTGAAACACGTCAGGCAATGATGGACAGACAAGCTGCTTAAAGGGATCGGCTTGACGGCTTCTGCTTGTACCCGAATAAAGGATTCTGTAACCCGCTGCTGCTTGAGTGCTTCTCGTTGCTTGGGGCAACTTTGGAGCGTGTATATTTTGGCGGCAGCCCGGCCGCCGAGGAGCACCATCCCGGTAACGTGGGAACCGCGGGGGTCAACTATCCAAGATACCCCCCTGTGTGGAGCAGTAACGAGGGATGTAGAGTGGACCCGCAGGCTGAGGCTCATACAGGGCTTCATTTACCGGCAGGATGACTAGCGCACCCATTGAGGGAATCATTGTGGACACTACAAGACCCAGAATTCCATGCACGGACTCATCCAGAGCTAGTTGTATTCACACGTGCAAGGTGCTATTGAAATGAGTGGGCGGTGTCAACAGTGCGCTTACTTGACTGTCACAGCCTCTGAGGAAGGAGTAAAAATCTCTGAAACGCGTCAGGCAATGATGGACAGACAAGCTGCTTAAAGGGATCGGCTTGACGGCTTCTGCTTGTACCCGAATAAAGGTTTCTGTAACCCGCTGCTGCTTGAGTGCTTCTCGTTGCTTGGGGCAACTTTGGAGCGTGTATATTTTGGCGGCAGCCCGGCCGCCGAGGAGCACCATCCCGGTAACGTGGGAACCGCGGGGGTCAACTATCCAAGATACCCCCCTGTGTGGAGCAGTAACGAGGGATGTAGAGTGGACCCGCAGGCTGAGGCTCATACAGGGCTTCATTTACCGGCAGGATGACTAGCGCACCCATTGAGGGAATCATTGTGGACACTACAAGACCCAGAATTCCATGCACGGACTCATCCAGAGCTAGTTGTATTTACACGTGCAAGGTGCTATTGAAATGAGTGGGCGGTGTCAACAGTGCGCTTACTTGACTGTCACAGCCTCTGAGGAAGGAGTAAAAATCTCTGAAACGCGTCAGGCAATGATGGACAGACAAGCTGCTTAAAGGGATCGGCTTGACGGCTTCTGCTTGTACCCGAATAAAGGTTTCTGTAACCCGCTGCTGCTTGAGTGCTTCTCGTTGCTTGGGGCAACTTTGGAGCGTGTATATATATATATATATATATATACACATACACACACACACACAAATATATACCTATATATATATATATATATGTATTTCTTAATCCATTAGTTTGCTATCGTGTCATTCACTTACTTTTTCTTTTTGCCTACTATAATATATAGCATGGGGTAATGCGTCAGCCCACTTCAGCCATTGGCTACATTCACTGTGAGTGACGGCATTCGCTCTTTCACAAAAGCCCCTCTACACACAAAGTAATTCCCTTCCGCATCAGGGACGACTGTGCCAATATGTAATTTTAGACTTTAAAAAATACTTTTGCTTTTAGCCCAGCCTTTCTATATATTGGAAGCACAGCTTTCCCAACATTAAAGTTTTACAAAAAACATAACAAAGTAAAACATGCATTGCCGTATTCAAAAGACAAGCAGCCAACACCAGATATATTGCCTTTGCCAATGATTGTTTTATTACTTTTTTGAATTCCCAATTTATTTTATTTATAATTTATTTAGCTTTTGGTTCCTAGGTTGGGTTGATTTACCGTCATCCTTCAAGATTATCATTTGGAGTGTGTGAATTAGAAAAGCCTCCCGAATCACAAATTTGCTAATTTCGTTGTAAAAAGTGTGAAGGTTGTGAGTTTAAAAAATAAATAATGTTTTAGCAGCCCTTTTCATCGGCTAGAAACACCGCCGCAAGGATTCACAGCATCGCCGGGATTCACATGTCTGGTCCTGCCCTGATGGGTGCTCTGCCCTTGCCCAGCATCTTTGGTGTCCAGCGAAGAACTGCATGAGCTGACAATTTCTTTCTCCAGTAAGTCCAGCCCACAGGACAATCAGTAGGAGGGGTAAACAGAAATTTCAACACAGTTTGTCAGATCTGTAGGCGTAAGTAATCAGATTTGGCCAGTCCTATAAACCATGGCAGCCAGATGACCATGTAAACTGTGTTAATGGGAAAATGTGTGTTAAACCAATTGCCACACATAGTTGTTGACTTTTTTTTAACAAGCTGTAAAACCACATGCTTGATCAGATAATACTCTATGAGTGATATCATAATGCTGTAGCAGTTAATCATAATGCATTATGGCACAAAAAACAGAATCTTATTAATATCAGCAAAAGTTTGGTGTACTAATAAGATTCCTTATTGTTTATTGGTGTTCTTGCCACACCTTTTTCTGCTGTTGACTAAACGCACTAGTAACCAAGATGACCATTCTTGCATCTAAATCATCATCAAGAAGGACTCAAGTTGACACATGCTCAATGATTCACTTCAGTGGTTGCTGCAACTGGCAATTGGAATGTCGATTTTATTGTCCTGATGAGGACCAATAATTAACCAGGGCCGAAACACGTCAACATACTTGTAGGACATTATTCAAATAAGGGAAATGCAAAATCTATTAATACTCTGAAAAAGTAGGTAGACTTCTCGACTTAAAAATATCCTCCTTATACAACTAACACACACATGAAAGCATTTGAAATATGTCTAATGAGTTCAATATTTAGATAAAATAATCCTGAAATGAATGATATATGGCATTACTTTTTGCCTCGATCAATGTATATTCTCTTATGGTTATTTTAACTTTACGGGAGACGTCAGTGACACGAGGACTTTGACTGGCCCATAGCTTACACAGTGCCATTATTTTTATTGCAGATATAAAGATGGACTAACACAACATATATTCTTTTCAAACACTCGTTTGATGCATTTCGTAAGTAAAACATTAATGCTAAATAATCTGAATCGATAGATAGATACCTCGTAATATCACAGGATTATGATTTTTTTTTTAATTTTCAGATATTTGGTTACTTATAGGATAAATTACTCAATACAGTTTATAGGTACTTAGAGATTACGTTGATGTTAAGCTCTTCCCTTTGCGCCCAAACAATAATATTCAGTATCATGCAGTGAGAGTCATCTATGACACAATTGGGAATTGGGGAAAAGGGGAGAGGGGTTGGCCTAACGGCTAATGCGCTCGACCTCAGACCTGGGGAACTTGGTTCGAGTCTCGGTAAGGACGCCAAAAACCCCCTGTGATTCTGCGCAAATCACTTAATCTCCCCGTGCCAAAAATGTAAGTGTGTCATCATGTAACGTAACTGGTGCTATGTAAAGCGCTCTGATAACTGATTCGGTTCGGTGCTATATAAAACTCTGCAAAAAACAAAACAAAAAATGGTCCCAAATGTGACTGGATGTAAAACTCACACAAATCAGACTAATTTGGACACTATAATTTTCCTGGTTTCTCATCTCTTTGGCTTATTTTAGCTTCTTTGATCAGCTTCCTGTTACAAGACTCACATCGGTCCCGAAACTCTGAAAGGGACGTCTATGACACAATTTGGGTGATGTACCCTGTGATAGGACTGGATATATCTCATATCCCTCCCCATTTGAAACTACATGATCTGTCCCCATTCCTTACGATGCTGTTATCTTTATGTTTTAGCCCTGATGAAGTCTTGTTAATACTAAAACAAACTAAACACGTGTTGGCTAGGATCTTAACTGATAAATGCTTGGATGTTCGAAGAAAGGACAGTGGATACTTCAAGTATGACGATTTGTTGACTTATTGAGTGCTTGGAGAATCCAATTAAGCATTGAGGAGAAGTTTTCTTTTCCAATCGAGGAAGATTGGGTGGCTCTCCCTCCTCCTGAGCACCGACCAAGATATTTGGACATTGAGATATCAATCATTTCAGAAATTTTCTGAGGACGTCCATATTCCTTGGTGCCCATGTTCCTTGCATGCTCAGTAGAAGCAGGAGGTCATCTATGTTCCTTGGTGCCCATGTTCCTTGAATACGCAGTAGATACAGGAAGGTGTCCATATTCCTTGGCGTCCATGCTCCTTTCCTGCTCAGTAGAAGCAGGAGGGCATCCATATTCCTTGGCGCCCATGTTCCTTGTGCGCTCAGTAGAAGCAGGAGGACGTCCATATTTCTTGGCTCCCATATTCCTTGCATGCTCTGAAGATGCACAGGGAATGATGTGTAGTTTCATCACAGTTACTAATGTCAAAAAGGGTGATTTGCAGCACATGTGCTTTATTTTGTGTGCTCTTGGTTCCAGGGCACCTGCCATTCTCCATTTTAATTTCAGGTGTTGTGAACCCCTAAGGACCCAAAGTTCGGCCCCCTTTCCCGATTCACTTGTATGAAAAATCGTCTGCACCTACGCTGAGGGAGACTGGTCACTCTAAAAATGGGTGAATCGAGTTTGACCCAATTTGGCTCGCCAGGTCTCGTTTCCATACCCATGATGCTTTAGGGAGCTGTGCGGGTTTCTCAGAAAAAAACATTTCCTTCAAGTTTATGAAGTACCCTTGATTATGGCCAGTGGTAATGTTACTATGTTGTTAATACACTACCCTACGAAAATGCCCAGCTATATTCCTGATCGAAAGGTCTGTTTTCAATTAGAGTCTTAAGTGTTTTCGAATAGCCTGGTTGAAGGCTCAGTGAGCTGAACGCTCATCGCTGGCAAAATGTGGTGTGCTGGCGGTAAAGGGTTAGGCCCCTGACAGGAGAGGTTCAGCAATCCATCTGTAGGTTGACTGAGTACCATAAATTAGGTACGAATAACACCTGTTATTTAAAGCATTTAGAAAAGTGAGAATTGCAGTTTCACATTACCCAAAATACAAGTTATAAATGTTATTATTAATGTACAGTGGAACAGAACACAGTATTGAGAATGTTTATTTAGATATGTAAGCTCTATATATTAATGAAGCTGAGTGTTATGTATGATCCTCCATTTTGGGTATGTTACACCTACAACGCAACTTTTACGTAGCATTCCGTTACAACGCAGATTTTACAACGCGGGATCCATTACATCGGATGTCATTACAATGCATGGCATTACATCGCAGATGCTATTACAACGCATACTATTACATCGTAAGTATTGGTAAGTATTTAATTTTTTTTTAATTTCATTTAATATTATTTAATTGATTTAATTATTATTAATTATAAAAAAAAATATTTATTTTTGTTTTTAAATATTATAAATTAAATATATTAATTTAAGTGATTTTTTAAATAAGTATGAGTATAGGAGTATATGTTTTGGGGTACTGAGGTATATGTTTTGGGGTGTTTGGGTATTTATAGGTTTTAGGGCAGGGTTTGGGTTTTGAGGTACAGGGGTGTTTTTAGGTTTTAGGGTAGGGTTTGGGTTTTGGGGTACAGGGGTGTTTTTAGGTTTTAGGGTAGGGTTTGGGTTTTGGGGTACAGGGGTGTTTTTAGGTTTTAGGGTAGGGTTTGGGTTTTGGGGTACAGGGGTGTTTTTAGGTTTTAGGGCAGGGTTTGGGTTTTGGGGTACAGGGGTGCTTTTAGGTTTTAGGGCAGGGTTTGGGTTTTGGGGTACAGGGGTGTTTTTAGGTTTTAGGGCAGGGTTTGGGTTTTGGGGTACAGGGGTGTTTTTAGGTTTTAGGGCAGGGTTTGGGTTTTGGGGTACAGGAGTGCTTTTAGGTTTTAGGGCAGGGTTTGGGTTTTGGGGTACAGGGGTGTTTTTAGGTTTTAGAGCAGGGTTTGGGTTTTGGGGTACAGGGGTGTTTTTAGGTTTTAGGGTAGGGTTTGGGTTTTGGGGTACAGGGGTGTTTTTAGGTTTTAGGGCAGGGTTTGGGTTTTGGGGTACAGGGGTGTTTTTAGGTTTTAGGGTAGGGTTTGGGTTTTGGGGTACAGGGGTGTTTTTAGGTTTTAGGGCAGGGTTTGGGTTTTGGGGTACAGGGGTGTTTTTAGGTTTTAGGGCAGGGTTTGGGTTTTGGGGTACAGGGGTGTTTTTAGGTTTTAGGGTAGGGTTTGGGTTTTGAGGTACAGGGGTGTTTTTAGGTTTTAGGGCAGGGTTTGGGTTTAGGGATAATTAAATTATATTTACCATTTTAAAATTAATTGAAATATATTTAATAAATTAAATTAATTATTTTACATTAATAACATTTTTTATTAAATTAATTAAATTAAATAAATTAATATTATTAATTTAATTTAATTTCATTACAAAAAATATGTACATTAAACTAATTACTTTTTTTAATTAAATTAAATTAATTACAATTTTTATTATATTTACATTTATTAAATAGATATTATTTTATTAAATTAAATTAATGACAATTTTTAAATGTCTTTTAATTAAATTATTTTAAAAAAATTATTTACAATAAACTAAATAACATTTTTAACAAAAAATTCAACTTACCTATACTTACGATGTAATGCCATGCGTTGTAATAGCATCTGCGATGTAATGCCATGCATTGTAATGACATCCGTTGTAATGGATCCCGCGTTGTAAAATCTGCGTTGTAACGGAATGCGTTGTAATACAACGCGTTGTACTGACACCAATCCTCCATTTTGAATTGGGAAGGTGGCGGCCATTTTGTGATCCTGAATTCGGCAGTGTAGAAAGTGACGGTTTGCATCTAGTTGCTAACAGGGTCAGTGGGGGAGAAGACGTTCTGAAAGGGAACAAACAGTTTCTGTGAGATGTCAGGTACAATGTTGAGGGTAACTGTCATTTTGGCTTAGACAGAGTAATCTGTTCAAAAGAGGCTAGTTGTCCCTTTACTGAAGGAGTTCGAGATAATACTTCTTCCTCTTTTCCTTGACAGGGCTAAGATGACCGGATTTCATTAATTCCTTTATTGTCCTGATTAAATTATTAAGCGACTCTGTGGCACTTTCCAAGTTCCACATGCTGTGAAAAAAGACCTGCAAGCAATCACCAGCCGTTGTGAAACTTCCATCGCCCCCCAAGTCTGCCATGAGTCAAGAATGGCACGAGATACTGAACATCTATCAACTCTGTGAAATTGTGGCGTCCTCATACAGGATGAAGACGCTGTTCATAATCTAGATAAGGGTTAGCTCCTCTGCAGCCCATCACAAAGGAACTCTTTCCTATCTCAGGTTCATGAAGTACCACAGTTCTGCTGAGAAACAGAGAAGAAGCTCCTACCTAGAAGAGAAGCAGCTCTGCCAGCCATGGTCCGGAATGAGTTACTCAACCTACGAAGGACGACTGAGTCAATGCGTCTTGGTCTGAAGTGTCCCTGTGGTGATTCTGAGATAGCTACTCAGGCTGCACTTCACCACAAGCTACTGACAGAATCTTCCCGGAGACACAGCAGGTTCACACCCATGCAAGAAAGACCACACTACTTTAACAGAGTAACTCAGCCAAGTTCTTTCAGGGCTCACAAGAGTTAGTAGTAATGGTACACTCCCTCAGCCCCACACTCTTCAATGACTACATGGCCCCCCTCGCAACCATCGTCAGAAACCACGGACTCAACATCTTCTCCTACGCCGATGACACCCAGCTCATCCTCTCCCTCACCAAGGAACCCAACATCACCAGGTGCAATTTACAAGAAGGGATGAAAGCCATCGTAACCTGGATGAGCAACAGCTACCTGAAGCTCAACTTGGAGAAAACAGAAGTCCTCATCCTCGGCTCCACCCTCTCCGCATGGGACAACCCATCCACCCCAACAGACCACGCACGCATACTCGGCATCATACTCGACTCTTCACTCACCATGATTGCCGGATCTGCGCTGTATCCTCCATATGCTTCAACACCTTCCGCATACTTTGCCAAGACTTTCAAGTGGATCCCCCCCGACTCCAGGAAAACCGTCACTCAAGCACTCATCACCAGCAGACTGGACTACGGAAATGCTCTCTACGCCGGAATCAACAATAAACTCCTCCGCAAACTCCAGACCATCCAGAATGCCACAAACAGACTTATCCTCGACACCCCACGACATGACCACATCATGAGTAGTGTGCTCTAAAAACCTTGATTGATTGATTGACCATGTACTTTCATAAGAGAGCAGCAGGTGCCCCAATTATTGTATGCTCAACGTTACACCATCCTATTATTGAAGCCAGGTCTTTTGAGTCATCAGTTCAGCTGCATCTCAAAGCCTCTATTACCCACCCTGGTAATTTTAGTGATAATAAGGAGAGTGTCCTTTAATATGTTTGTAATATTCTGCCCATTCGCCAAATCAAATTTGTTTTGGGAAACATATTGGCTTCTGATGTAACTAGTGTTATTTGTTGTCCACTTAGTGATCTACTGAATCTGTCAGTACTCATGTTTGGAGCCATTCACTGGTACATGTACTAATGATGTATGCTTTGTGTGATTGCTTTCCTTTATACTATGCTTCACAAAACCTTTAACATTGTTCCTCTTTAAAATGGTTCTGAGTATTTGGAATAGAAACCATCCGTGGAAGTGCGCCTGAGCACTTTCACATAAATTCATAATTCTTGGTATTCAGTATGGTAATTTTGCTTTAGCACATCAATGCTTGTAGTGAACTTTCTTTTAAACAAAGACTTCTGTTCATTGCACAGTGCTCCTTCTAGGAATTTGTTCTCAGCAGTCTTATTTGTGAAGCAAAAATGTATGCTACTATTCTATGACAGTCCCAGATGCTTGTGAGTGGACCTATTATCGCACAATAAAGAAATGCATTTTAATGTCTTCAGCAGCTTTTGTATTTGGACATCAACATGCACTTAGCATGAGCCTGCCAGCAAGGCGAGAGGTCGTTTTTGACGTATAGGGTGTCCTGGTTCATGTAGACTTATTTCAAGTGGATTTGTTGTTTTATGTATAGCACCTAGTGTGATGTGGTTTTGTTGCAGTCTCCCACAGGTTTGTCGGCAGAGGTGGGCTGATGCGGTTATGCTGTTTTATCTCACGTACATGTCTGTCAGCAGAGGTGGGTTGATGTGGTTGTGTTGTCTTTTCTCACTTACAAGTCTGTCAGCAGAGGTGGGGTGATGTGCTTGTGTGGGCTCATCCCACAAGGTTTTCAGCACAGGAGGGGTTTATGTGGTTGTGTTGTTTTATCTCACAAGGTTGTCAGCAGAGGTGGGGTGATGTGGTTGTTTTGTTTTATCTCACATGGCTGTCAGCAGAGGTGGGGTGATGTGGTTGTGTGGGCTTACCTCACAAGGTTGTCAGCAGAAGAGGGGGTTATGTGGTTGTCTTATTTTATCTCACAAGGCTGTCAGTAGAGGTGGGGTGATGTGGTTGTGTTATTGTATCTCACAAGGCTGTCAGCAGAGGTGGGGTGATATGGTTGTGTGAGCTAATCTCACAAGGTTGTCAGCAGAGGTGGGGGTTATGTGGTTGTATTATTTTATCTCACAAGGCCGTCAGCAGAGGTGGGGTGATGTGGTTGTGTTATTTTATCTCACAAGGCTGTCAGCAGAGGTGGGGTGATGTGGTTGTGTGGGCTTATCTCACTTAAAAAGTATGTAAGCAGAGGTGGGGTGATGTGGTTGTGTGGGCTTATCTCACAAGTCTGTCAGCAGAGTTGGGGTGATGCAGTTGTGTTGTCTTATCTCACAGGTCTTTCAGCATAGGTGGGGTGATGTGGTAGTGTTGCCTTATCTCACTTTCAAGTCTTTCAGCAGTGGTGGGGTGATGTGGTTGCAGGGGTGGCTCTAGGCTCATGGCGGCACTGGGCAGGGAGCATAGGTAGGGGGTCCCGGAGGAGGGGGTCCGGCCGGGGCGGAGCGCGGAGGCCAGTGGAGAGGGGGGGGGGGTCAGGGTGTTTGGAAGTGGAACAGAGTCGGAGGCCGCCAAATCCCTGCCAGGGGCCGCTGTTAAAAATAGCAATATGTATGTACATAAGCAGCGTTCATTTGTGTTCCCATTGCCCCTTGGTGTAAACAGAACGAATATCGCTAAAATACTGACTGTATTATCCCGCTAGCACAGACCCATGCTCACACGTACACGACAGCCATTTTATGTACCATGGTATCCCTTTTTACGATCGCTCATCAGCGCCACTTCCCTGACCTTGCGAGCATCCCCCATGCACCCTGACTGCCCTCGCTCTCTCATGCACAAGTCAGGAGCCCTCCCCTCCCGCATGACTCTGGCCCTAAGAATCGCACCCCACGCCTGACCAACACCTCCTGTCCCTCCATGAATACCCCTCCTTTGATAAACTCTTCCTCTGAGCCTAAACGTCAGCACTGACCGCTGGTCATCCTTTAGCCCGAGGATACAGTTTATTGCCCACTACTGTATGCACTCGTCCCTCCTGAAGGAGCCACTATTGATTATGACCTCCCCACCCCCGGAGATTCGATCAGGCGCACACATTCCAAAGAGATCAGCAGAACACTCAGCTGCGTGATAGCCCCTCCCAATCAATGAGGGGAAAGGGTCTCTACTGTTGTCATGTGTTGGAATGGACTGGAACTAGGGGGGTGGCGGGGATATCGTTCTGATGTCATTCTCATGCTCCATAAATGCCCTTATTGTAATAAAAGGCGTCCACATGTCTTGAACCTGTGTATAAAAGATGAAGCCCCAGAGAACCTTGTTAGAGCACCTCCCGAAGACACTATGCGAGTGTCCCAAAGGACAGGCTCTCCTCATGAGTAATAAACTCTGTTCTTGTTTTCCTACTTCCAGTGCCCGTCTCTTTATTTGGTAATCACTTAGGATGGAAACGAAGAGTCGCCCTGCGCCAGCAGCCTGGGCATCCGGGGCGTTATGGGCTGACTTTTCTACAATTGGCGCCCTAAACGCGGGGCCCATCAGCGACATAAGGTCCGGTAAGAGAGGTCCAGACGATGGGGTGAACATCTAAATGATTGGAGTATACCTGCCTTGAGAGGGCCCTCGTCCGGCTGCCGATTGAATGAACTTCACCGATTCCGAACGGACCTCTCTCAAGTGACCTGTTGTCCTGACTGGGATCCCACAGGAATGCTGCGGTAAAAACGTGGAGAAAAGAGACCGATTGGGCGCTGGAAAAAGGAAAGGCAAAGAACTGTCCACATGGTCCGGTCCGGGTAAGGTCGTGACACACGACAAATTGCGACATTGATTGATTGATTGTTTGATAATACTAGTATTACCTATTGATGGCTTCTGGGAGATTCTCTATTTGCAAACAAACACAGAATCACCATACTCTGTTTAGTCTTTGCAGATAGTGAAGGGTAGGCAACGCAAAACTTTAACACGTCGTGCCTATTCTTTTTCTCCCCATTGATTGATTGATTGAATCGAGCATTGAATTGTTCGAAGTTGGTTCTCTTAGGAATCTTCTCTGCCTGCAAACGGGGAAGAATAGCAACATTCTCTCTCCCTTTTGCAGAGAGTGAAGGGTAGGCAACGCAAAACTTTAACACGTCGTGCCTATTTCGTTCCTCATTGATTGATTGTTTGCCCGAACATTGACTGTTTGGGAGTTGGTTCTTTTTGGAGGTATTCTCTATTTTTGCAAACGAGCACAGAAGTCGCCATACTCTAGTCTTTGCAAGTAGTGAAGGGTAGGTAATGCGGACCTTTGTCCCCCGTTGTAATCTGTCATGCCTACCTACTCCCCACTGACTGATACGCCAGTCTCACTCGGACCATTTACTAGAGGAACGTCCTCTGGCCTGACCAGAGAACACCCCTAGTGAAAAGGACACATACACTAATAACTAAGTGATCACTGTAACCTGTTAACAGAAGCTTTAGCATGAAACAACCTGGAAAGAAAGGAATAGGAAAACGAAATCAGTAAGCCACTGATGAACATGAACTTTTATTTAAAATAACGAACCAGAAACGATAACAATACGTAATAATAAAACCTATTAATACCCTAGAAACAATAAAATAAGAACGGTAAACTGTAGAAAAAGCAAAGTCAGCAGAACATCCGCCCCCACTCTGGAAGCTTCCAGAATGGGGCAGGGCTGCGGCCACACCCAGCCAAAAGCAACCCATATAAGGCGGGTCCTGCTGCCAACAGTCGGCCAGGAAATCGTAACATAGGGTGGAGCCGGAGGAGAGATAGGGGCCAGCGGGACCCAGCCAGGGGATCGCCTTGACCACACTGGAGAGTTGCAGGGGGGGGAATGTCTCCTCGACCCTCCTCTCTCTCCCCCAGTCCGGCCACAACGGCCCTTGAGAGTTGCAGGTAGTCCCGCCACATGCTCCCCCGGTCCGGCCACCAACGGTCAGGGGCCGATGGGATCCGGCTGCAGCCGATAAACCAAGGAACCCGTTCATGGGGCCAGAGCAAAGGGGCGTCCGGCCGACATCCACCGGAAGCCCGGCCCAGAGACGGACGGGACATTTTTCCTTTTCTCCTTCGTAACGGCAGCGACAACACGCCAGGCGGCACTTCTTTCTTTTCTCCTCCGTAATAGCAGCGACCACACGCCAGGCACCACTTCTTTCTTCAAAAATGGCTTTGACAACACTGGGGGGGAAGTCTTGCATATGCCTCCGACCCCCCCCGTCCTCATCGCCTGGTCCGGCCACAACAAATGTCCAGCGAGACGCCGTGGGGTGCGCTGAAGGGGGAGAGACGGTGCGAACAGGCCTCTCCCGCCTCCTCAGGTGGAGGCTTCCCAACTGCACCCTCAGCGCTCCAGGCGACCGGAAAGGGTTCGTCCACTATGGCGATGCCGCGACGCCTCATCCAGCAGGTTGGAGCCCATCCGCTCGTTTGACCCCGCGATTGCTGGCGGCTGCCGAACTCCCAAGATGGCGGTCGACCCGGCAAGAGTGGGCCCAGCATGCAGGTATTGCCTGGTCAGTTGTTGACTCCACCATCATAGTTCTCCACAACCTTGAAGATTCTAGAGGAGCCGCGGGAGTCCCCGACTCCCGCAAATACCCCCGATGGGGAATAACTGCCATGATTGCCCACGGAACGATGGAAACGTAGCCGCAGGACGTCGGCGCTCCCATACTGGCGCCAGCCTCAGTTTGAATGACTAGAATCTTGCAGACCACAGTTCGGATCAGTTCCGGTGAAAGCACAGTGTGACCCGGTAGGAACGTTGTTGCCTCCCTCCCCTTTTTTGACTGATGGTTCAAACCACCGATCCTTTCTTTTGCCCTTTAACGGAACTTTGGACTACCAAAGGAAGCTCTGGGCCCAACCACGAGTTTTCAGACATTTTAGACTATGCCTGATTCTGCCTGACTACACCCAAGATGGCACCGAACCAAATGGAACCCTCAACTCTTTATTGTACCCCGATTGCTCAGCCTTGGTGTCATAGGATATGTATGAAGTTTTTAAACTTTTAGATTGATATAGGATGTGTACTGTTTGTGAGTTCGAAACAATGGATTGATATAGGATGTATACTGTCAGCTCGAACAATGAATTGATATGAGATGGATACTGATTGGGTGTTCGGACAACGAAGGACAATGAATTTGCGTAAGATGGGTACCGATTGAACATTCGGACAATGAATTGTTGTTGAGTTTGGCGCATCATGGTTATTGAAAATTCGAAATTTTGATGTTTATAATATTCGCTCACGCTAAAAGATTCAATATGATTTCATTGCGCTTTTCACACTTTATGTATGAAATAAACGACCACTGACTCCATTAAAACTTTTTGCTAATGAAGTATCCTCACATCTACGGTTTCAGCCTGCTCCGTGGCTGGTCCACTGGAGAGTAGGCCTGTATTTATGCACCGACATTCTTATTAAAGAGTTTTGAGAAAGCAACTATAGTTGTCCGTGTAACTTGGTAAAGTTTTGAATGAATGATCCCTATTTTTTCGATGTAACTAGAATGAAGACGGAATGACTAAGCTCGATTAGATAAAAGGTTGAAAAGTATAGTACGCAGAAATATTGCAAATAGGAAGGGTCAAATTTTAGTTGTGTATTTCTTCCTTTTTATACAGCCATAGGCAACAGCTAAAGATCCTGATATTTCGCCTATACTTTATATGCTACCTGCATAAGAAAAGTCACGCTAAGGGTCCACCTGGGCTTAAACGCCCCAGTTGGCAGTGACTGCATCCCGTGGAAAATAGACCGAGTATGCAGTAAGTAAAAAGTCTTTCTGGGTTTGTACGCGCGAGTGCGTATCAATGTAGCCTCCTGCTCTCCCCTTCCCTTCTTTTCTCTCTCTGCAGGTCACCTCGGAATGCCGACTAATGTTCGAAGATGGTGATCCAGCGGACGACGAGAGAGGAAAAAGGGTCCGATTATAGTATCTAACCGCGGCAAACCCCGAATAAAGCAAAAAGGAATAATGTACACCCTTGATTAAGCATTCTTACGTTTAACTAAGTAGAAAAAGTTTAGGGTATTTCGAGGTAAGGGTTACACAAGTATCCTCCGCCGAGAGGACTAGGGATATTACCAATATTTGAAAACCTACTACCTCCTTTTTTTCGCATCCTCATAGACATATAACTAAAAGCTGCCCCATTGCCCTCCAATTGACACCAACGGTTGTCTCAGCCTGGAAACGCACTTGCTAAAATGACTCGAATAAACCTCCGTGAGCATTAGCCCGACCAGGTTAGTTTATGACCAGTTGCCAACAGCATAAGTGTGTACGACCAAGGCCACCAGTGAAAGGCAGCCAACGAATAAAAAAAAAAAAATAAGAAACGGGTAAAAAGAGCTCAGGACAATAAGTATGCGCAGCATACAGAAAAAGATAATTGTGGCCAATAACTGTTTTATGTTTTGTCTTGGATCTTTGTATGTAATACCGGTACTGTCTTCCCCGTCTGAGTTTGTGTGTACGTGATGTATGAATCTACGTCGTCTCTCCGCGTATGTTTACGCATTACTTAACCCCTGCTGTTCTATGTTGTGTGCGCACTGAATGGACCATTATTGTACACGTCTCTCTCTCTCTCTCCGCGACATACGTGCACCAAATGGTTCGTTTAGAAGTGCGACTCTCTCTCTCTCTCTCTCTCTCACACTCTCTCTCTCTCTCTCCCTCTCTCACTCTCTCTCTCTCTCTCTCTCTCCAAAAAAACCACCCCTGTTTTCCTCTTCTTGTATAGTGACGTTGTGCCCCTCCGGCACAAGCATAATTGGGTTTCCTCGAACGCCAAAGTGTTCAACAAAATTGACCAAAACCAAAACGATTGTGACTTGCCATATAACTACCTCTCCTTTCTGCAAACGATAGAACCCGAGTTGGTAATGAAGGAAAGGACAGGTAAGAAGACGGATGTCCCCTAATCTTTTTTTTTATAAAGGGAACTATAACGTCAATGGTCTTCTGTTTTAGAAATGCGATCCCCAATGCCCCGATTGCCCCACCCCCTCGCACCTAAGTGCGGATGTCCAGAGTACCCCACTTCTCCCGATCAACCCCAGCTCCCTGTCCAAAAGGCACCCACGCGCCCCCGATCAACCCCAGACCCATGCAGCTACCCACGAGACGTAATTTGAGGACCTCGATTAACGGTCATCCCCCAGGAAAGCCATGTTTTACATCCACCACTCCCCCTTCTTCATGATGATAATACCCCTGCTTGCAAGAATTAGCCGACCCCGAAGGAAGATGTACTATTGTTGATATTTGGGTTAAAGGGAAGAACGAGTCACCACATAAGGACTCGATATTTTTTGTAACGTAATACATTGTGTACAAAAGCCAAATTTCTCTTATCATATGTCGCGAATGAATACCAAGCCAGCCTATAAATTCAATATGCAATGCCCTTCTCCAGACTCCATTAGTGACGACCTCTGACTGTGACCGATGAACTTATCCCCCACCTACTCAGGAATGGGGAAGGAATTGAGATGTATATCTGTTCTTTCGACCAGTTTTCTAAAACTTGTTTTTCACCCATTCAAAGATACAATCACCGGAGGAGAGGAGCTGGACGTGATGCACAGCCTGGCCACAGATCATGGAGCACGTGTGACGACCAAAGGTGGAGCCGCAGAGCAACGTGACGTGGGACGAGGCATAACTTTCAAACTCAGCAGATGGAGGAATGAAGGGCTGCCTTGAAGCCCTCGACTGGCTGACCCTCTTGTGCCTGAAGTCCCCGTCCCCCTTTTGGTCCGATTGTTGGGCTTGCCTGCTCATCATCCTTTGCTCCCTTGGTCCCTTGGTGTGTTCAAAGATCTGGCCCCACTCCGCCCTCTCTTCCCTCGGTTATTCAACAACCTCTTTCATATAAACTTTGACTATGGACTGGGATTTTGCCACGAAAGACAAGAAAGACACGCAGGTGCCCAGCATAAGGCATCTCTAAGAAAATGAGTTAGGAAACAGGACTGTGATCTAACAGCAGAGGACTGATCACACCCTGCAACGTGTAAGGACGATTCCGAGCTGGACTTATAGCTCCACCGCCGGTGCTCAGCAGCGCCAACAAAAGAAGACAGACTCTGTTAAAAAGACATTGCAACAAAGACCCTCCCCCTTTCCAGAACTTTCTATTCACCCCTTGACTAAATTACTTGTATCAAATTGAATACTTCCCTCAGCCATTTTGTATTGCTTTTTAAGAAATGTTTCGTCGGTCACTCATGTGGTTAGGTTTTCCGAAAATTGCCTATAATACTGACAAACCAGAAGGTATCAGAACGTTCTTTCTGTACGTGATGCCACTAGAGAGAAAAATGTGAACTTGATTTTTATGTATCGGAACATTTTTCCTTGATTCTACACCGACTAAATATTATGCCGATTTCTAAGCTTGTATAAAAAAGCCCAACAGACGTAGATCGACACGCATTGTATTCTGCCTATCACATCGACTGTGTAGAAATTGAACGTGCTTATGTAAAAAGTGGGGACTGTTAAAAATAGCAATATGTATGTACATAAGCAGCGTTCATTTGTGTTCCCATTGCCCCTTGGTGTAAACAGAACGAATATCGCTAAAATACTGACTGTATTATCCCGCTAGCACAGACCCATGCTCACACGTACACAACAGCCATTTTAGGTACCATGGTCTCCCTGTTCACGATCGCTCATCAGCGCCACTTCCCTGACCTTGCGAGCATCCCCCATGCACCCTGACTGCCCCCGCTCTCTCATGCACAAGTCAGGAGCCCTCCCCTCCCGCATGACTCTGGCCCTAAGAATCGCACCCCACGCCTGACCAACACCTCCGGTCCCTCCATGAATACCCCTCCTTTGATAAACTCTTCCTCTGAGCCTAAACGTCAGCACTGACCGCTGGTCATCCTTTAGCCCGAGGATACAGTTTATTGCCCACTACTGTATGCACTCGTCCCTCCTGAAGGAGGCCACTATTGATTATGACCTCCCCACCCCCGGAGATTCGATCAGGCGCACACATTCCAAAGAGATCAGCAGAACACTCAGCTGCGTGATAGCCCCTCCCAATCAATGAGGGGAAAGGGTCTCTACTGTTGTCATGTGTTGGAATGGACTGGAACTGGGGGGGTGGCGGGGATATCGTTCTGATGTCATTCTCATGCTCCATAAATGCCCTTATTGTAATAAAAGGCGTCCACATGTCTTGAACCTGTGTATAAAAGATGAAGCCCCAGAGAACCTTGTTAGAGCACCTCCCGAAGACACTATGCGAGTGTCCCAAAGGACAGGCTCTCCTCATGAGTAATAAACTCTGTTCTTGTTTTCCTACTTCCAGTGCCCGTCTCTTTATTTGGTAATCACTTAGGATGGAAATGAAGAGTCGCCCTGCGCCAGCAGCCTGGGCATCCGGGGCGTTATGGGCTGACTTTTCTACACCGCCATGCAAATATGTATCCATCCTCAGAGGATTATTATATTAAGGATATATATTGGCGTGGTGGCCCCTGGTGTTTGGTGGCCCTGTGCAGGTGCACAGCTTGCACATGCCTAAGGCCGCCCCTGGTGGTTGTGTTTTTTTAATCTCATTTATAAGTCTCTCACCTGTTATATTGATACTATTAGATCTCTCTGCAGCCTTTGATACAATCTCCCACCCAAGGCTCTTGGAAAGGCTGCAGTAAATCGGTGTACACTAAAGTGGCTTCGGCATTTCCTAACAGATAAGACAGCATACCGTCATACTGGGCCCGTACTCATCATGTGAAATGAGCTTGGACGAGGGCGTTCCGCAGGGCTCATGTTTGAGCCCCACCTTGTTCAATATCTATATGGCCCTGTTAGCAAAGATTGCAGAACACTTTGGCTTAGAGATTATATCTTATGCTGATGACACCCAGCTAATGTTTACTCTAGTCCAAGACCTGATAACAGCAAAATATTGTATCAGGAATGGTAACAATCTCCAACTGGATGACGGAAAACTGTCTTCAGCTAAATCCAGAGAAGACACAGATCATGCTGCTTGGTAAAGCCCCTTCCATCTGGTTGAATGGTGGCGGATGAATGGTGGCCACGCCAACTGGGTACCATTCCGGTGCCCAAACTAACTGTAAAGAATTTAGGCATAAAAGTAGATCAAGCACTTACGATGAAAGATCAGACTGCGGTAATAAAAAGCACTTGCTACTTCAATCTACGCCTTCTGCCTAGATTCTTTCCTTTCCTCCCCATGACAGTTCGGAGAACGCTGGTCCAGGCCATGGTGATAAGCAGACTGGACTATGGAAATGGTCTCCTAGCAGAAGCTAATGAATCACTGCTTTCCAAACTCCAGGTGGTTCAGAACAGGGCGGCTAGGCTTACGTTGAACCGCCCTTCGGGAACGCCCTCGGCGCCCCTACTGAGGAAACTGCACTGGCTTCCAGTAAAGAAACATTCCCATTTCAAGATCTGCAGCCTCACTTACAACGCCTTAAAAGGCAAAGGTCCGTTTTACCTTCAAGACAAGCTAACGGCCTATGCCCCAAGGCGAAATTTCAGATCCAGCGACAAAGCCTTACTGTGTGTCCTTCGTATCTGCCAAACATGCATGGGGGGAAAGACCTTCTCATATCCCGCGCCAAAATACTGGAACAAACTTTCATTAACCCTGCAATCCATTCCCACATATGTTAAGTTTAGGAAATTACTAAAAGCATACTTATTCTGATTTCATTTGATACGCACCTCCTGTCAGGGTCCAAAACAGCGCTGAGATGCCCCCGGGTGAGTCGAGCGCTATAGCAAATAATATTAACATTACATAACAACATAACATGTGGTTTTGTTATCTTATCTCACAAGGCTGTCAGCAGAGGTGGGGTGAGGTGGTTGTGTGGGCTTATCTCACAAGTCTGTCAGCATTGGTGTGGTGATGTGATTGTGTTTTCTTATCTCAATTACAAGTCTGTCAGCAGAGGTGGGTTGGTGTGGTTGTGTGGTATCATCTCACTAGGCTGTCAGCAGAGGAGGGATGATGTGGTTCTGTTGTCTAATCTCACTTACAAGTCTATTAACAGAGGTGGGGTGATGTGGTTCTGTTGTCTTATCTCACTTTCAAGTATGTAAGCACAGGTGGGGTGATGTGGTTGTGTGGGCTTATCTCACATGGCTGTCAGCAGAGGGTGGTGATGTGGCTGTATTGTCTTATCTCACTTTCAAGTGTGTAAGCACATGTGAGGTGATGTGGTTGTGTGGACGTATCTCATTTACAAGACTGTCAGCATAGGTGGGGTTGTCTTATCTCACTACTTTATAAGCAGAGGTGGGGCGATGTGGTTGTGGGGGTTATCTCAGAAGTCTGTCAGCAAAGGTGGTGTTGTCTTATCTCACTTACAAGTCTGTCAGCAGAGGTGGGGTGATGTAGTTGCGTGGGCTCATCTCACAAGACTGTCAGCAGAGGTAGGTTGATGTGGTTGTGTTGTCTTATCCCACAAGGCTGTCAGCAGAGGTAGGTTGATGTGGTTGTGTTGTCTTATCCCACAAGGCTGTCAGCATAGGTGGGTTGATGTTCTGTTGTCTTATCTCACTTACAAGTCTATCAGCAGAGATGGGGTGATGGAGTGGTGGCATTGCCATATCTCCCTTAATGGATGTCAGCAGAGGTAGGGTTGATGAAGTTGCGTTGCTTTATCTCACTTACAAAGGTTGTCAGGAGAGGAGGGGTGATGTTGTTGCGTTGCTTTATCTCACTTACAATGCTGTAAGGAGAGGTGAGGTGATGTGGTTTTGTCACCTTATCCCACAAGGCTGTCAGCAGAGGTGGGTTGATGTAGTTGTGTGGGCTTATCTCAAAAGGCTGTCAGCAAAGTTGGGTTGATGTGGTTTCTTTGCCTTATCTCACTTACAAAGCCGTCATATCAGGTGGGGTGATGTGGTTGCATTGCCTTATCTCACAAGGCTTTCAGCAGATGTAGGGTGAGGTGGTTGAGTGGTCTTATCTCACTTACAAAGCGGTCAGCAGAGGTGCAGTGATGTGTTTGTGTGGCCTTATCACACTTACAAAATTGCAGCAGAGGCTGGCTGGTGTGTTTTGTGGCATTATCTCACTTACAAAGCTGTCAGCAGAGGTTGGCTGGAGTGGTTTGTTGCTGTGTTCGTTGCCTCAGCTC
Source organism: Lissotriton helveticus (assembly GCF_964261635.1). Lineage (NCBI taxonomy): Eukaryota > Metazoa > Chordata > Amphibia > Caudata > Salamandridae > Lissotriton > Lissotriton helveticus. Next base: position 266,003,920 of record NC_136058.1, read on the forward strand.
TCTTACCACAGTTTTCGAATGCTAGCATTAATTGGAGGCGTTCTTTCACAGAAATAACTACACTAGTCGAACTAGTACAAGGGATGGATAGCTGGTTACGTCGCTGGTAGACAGTAGACTTGAGAGCAAATATTTAAGCTTTTCTAAACGATTGGAAAGGGAAAGCTGAAAGTCAAAGTTTGCTCCTTGACAGTTTGCTTGGGAAGCATGGAATTAGGAGATAAAAGGCGTAGGAAGGGAGTGCATCTTTAAACACATGGTTGACGTTTTCACTTAAGGGTTTGCTGTAGCAAACAGAGTAATTCATGCGTGGCAATTTGGAGCCCATCTACGGAGGGTTCGGCCAGGCTATTAAACAACGTGAGCAATGTGCATGGGTGTCAGCCAGAAGAGAGTGCCATTGCAGTAAGCCACTTTAGATTTTATTGGGGTAACCACAACTCTTTCCATATTTTAAAGACTTTTTATGGAGGTTTTATTAGCAATACAAGCCTATATTTGCTAAACTACATTTAACCCTTGAAACAAAATTGACAGTCACTGCAGGCTACCAATCCTTTACGGTAGAAGGCATGAGGTGTCCACCATCGACCGGTGCTTAATTTGAGCAGGTAGTTTCTGGTGCTTGGCACCACCACTTAATTGTCAGCACCGGGACCTGTGACAGTCTGTCACAAGGTGGCGCTGACTGGCTAATTTAGAGATGGCCACAACAACAGTTAATTATGAACTCAATAAACATAAAAATGAATATTACTTGTTGCCATAGCCATTCTTATAGCTTTGGGGGCCTTAAATAGTCTGAATTGTCACACTTGTAGGAGTGTGATGGTTAGTAGTGTGTTGTTCTATCATTGGCAGCATAGCAGGGGCTATGTGTGGTACAAGCAGCAGGGGCCGCCTGACAGGAGCCCTGGCACTTTTTTTTTTTTTTTTTAATTAAGCACTGCCGCCGACCCTGGCACAAGGGTTGGTCTGAGATGATGTACCAGAGCCAGTGATTCCATCAGAGACTTGCTGCTTTATGATGATTGTAGAGGCAGATTTACAGTAACTGGCGCATCCCTGCATATCAGCAGGGATGCGCCGTTTTTGCCCCATGGTGCGCCGCATTTACAATGCGGCGCACCATGGGGCAAAAACGGCACAGATGCGTGATGCACCTGTGCCATAAAGGCGGCGCATTGCTGGAGTTGCGTCGCAAGCGTGACGCAGCTCCAGCAATGCTCTGGGGGTTCCTATCTTTCCAATGCTGCATCAATCCTTACGCCTGCTTCAAGCAGGCGCAGGGTTTTGACGCAGCGTGGCCTTAAAAGTGACTGAGTGAAATCTTGTAGATTTCACTCAGCCACTTTTGGAAGGCGTTCCTGTGGCGGAACGCCCCCCCCCCCCCCTGCGCAGGAATGCCTACTTCTGGTGCAGGGCTTTACAACGTGACGCAGCTCCCAGATGCGTCTCGTTGTAAATACCCTGCAGCATGACGCATCTTTTGCGCCACCGCTGCGTCACAAAAGTGATGCAATGGCGGCATAAAAGAGGCGCAAGGGGCTTGTAAATCTGCCCCCTGGTGTTTACTGTCCTGTGTGTCCCACAACAGCTGTCAGATGAAAAATCCAATCTCATTATAGCAGTGTTTCCCAGGCTGTGGGTTCCGAGACGTTTTTTGGCGGATCCTGAACGTTTAAGCAACAAATGTATTGTTTGCTGCACTTCGATGTCAGAGGTCAAATATCAGCCTATGTCTTCTGACAAATTGCTGCTTTTTTAACATGGAGATTGGTGTTTACAAACTCCTCTGACTTTGCAGTCAGAAAAAAAAAAAATAAAGTGAATTACGTGACAATCTATCTGGGGTACAGGGAGTGTGAAAGGAAGGGCTGTAGGATGAATTTTTTGTAACACACATCAAAATGTAAATATCTGTAAATTAACCGTTCACATTCAGCAGTTAGGAATGCAAAAATAAAGACAATTTTGTGGGAATTCTGAACTGTGTTGGAAACAAAGTTTTTAAAAGGATCAAATCCAATCAAGACAGTAAACTTGGTGCAAAAATCATGATAAATATTCACTCAAAACGGATGTCCACACATTATCATTTGTGTGCTATGGAGTTTTTCCAGTAAAACTGTATGTTTATGCAGATTTAGTTACCATTTCAATAGAAAATGTGCCGTCTGTAAATGACAGTGCGCTGCCACGCGATACTTTAGTTACATTTTTAAAAAACATGCCTACTAAACTAGGTCAAGAAAGTTTGTCATTTTAAAAAGTGGGTAGTGGTTCCACAAAGTTAGTGAACCACAGCATTATTGGGCAGGACATACTGAATATAGGATTATTAAAAGGAATCCAAGTTTCTTCGTGTGGTTTGGTGTTCAGTAGGGCATTCTCTGACAGCCCTTGACTTGAGAATCCAATCATCGTCCGTAAGAAGGCAAGAGCTCCCTGAAAGGTATCACAGGAGTTGAGAGGATGTGGCGCAATTGCCAGAGCTGCTGACTCGAGAGCTGGGGATCCTTGTTCGAGTCTTGGCGGCACCATGCAACATCCTGTGATTCCATGCAATCTATCCGGTGATATATTGTTATATAAATCCAGGTCAGTGGTGCTTTTATAGGGATGCTGGCGCCACTAGGCAAAATCCACACATATATTCAATTCAATACCAGGCATAATACAAAGGTGCTGCAGGCTAGAGGGAACCGCCTATCCCCCACAACGTGGGCCAACAACACAAAGCAAACACAATCCCCAGCACACGTTTGGAATTAATAATAAATATTTGTTAGAGTACACAACATTTTCAGTCATATTCTTCTTTTCTTTTCCTGTAAATTTGTTGAATTCTTAGCCAGCCAACACGTGTTTCGTCGCTAAAGGGGAAGTTGTCCCGCAACTTTTTCAAGGCTTAATCATCAGGGGCCTCATTTTTGAAAAGTGACGCATTGCTGCGTGAAAACAGCGATGCGTCACTTTTCACTGCGCTCTCCCTGCGACATGATTGATGCGTCATATTTATAATATGACGCATCATGTCGCAAGGAGTTACAGATACGTCAGTATTTCTGACGTATCTGTAAGCGCAAAAGTGACGCATTGCTGGAGTGTGTCACAAAAGTGACGCAACTCCAACAATGCTTCCTTTCACATGGGGAAAGCCCCATGTGAAAGGGCTTGCGTCAGTCTTACGCCTGCTGTGAGGCAGGCGCAAGATTTTGACGCAACAGCGTCCTAAAAGTGACGCAGTGAAATCTCATAGATTTCACTGCGTCACTATTACGAGGCTTTTTGCGGGTGAACGCCCCCTCTGCATACATTATACCTGACGCAGGTATAATGTAGCGCAGGGGTTTACAAAGTGACTCATCTGCTTAGATGCGTCACTTTGTAAATAGTGCGCATCAGGAGGCATGTTTTACGCCGCCGATGCGTCACAAAAAGTGACGCATCGGAAGCGCAAAACTCACGCAAGCCCTCATAAATGAGGCCCCAGCGGCCTGATTCACAGAACTAACTTAAGACAAAATCCTAAACTTACTATCATTTTGGTATTCACAGAAGGCACTTACTCATTTTGGTATTCACAGAGAGCACTTACTCATTTCGGTATTCACAGAAGTTAGTAGTCCTAACTTTAGGACTCCTAAATGTCTTCTGTGAATACCGAAAGTCTTAAAATTAGGATTTTTCTCAATTTAGTAGTAGTAAAGTTAGGACTCTTAACTTTAGGACTCCTAAATGCCTTCTGTGAATACCGAAAGTCTTAAAATTAGAACTTTTCTCAACATTACTACTACTAAGCTGAGAAAAATCCTAATTTTAAGACTTTCGGTATTCACAGAAGGCATTTAGGAGTCCTAAAGTTAGGAGTCCTAACTTTACTACTACTAAATTGAGAAAAATCGTAATTTTAAGACTTTCGATATTCACAGAAGGTATTTAGGAGTCCTAAAGTTAGGAGTCCTAATTTTACTACTACTAAACTGAGAAAAATCCTAACTTTAAGACTTTCGGTATTCACAGAAGGCATTTAGGAGTCGTAAAGTTAGGACTCCTAATTTCTGTGAATACCGAAATGAGTAAGTGTCTTCTGTGAATACCAAAATGAGTAAGTGGCTTCTGTGAATGCGAAAATGGTAGTAAGTTTAGGATTTTGTCTTAAGTTTGTTCTGTGAATCGGGCCCCAGGTAATTAAACTTCTCATATGGTGATAATTCCATCCCACATGGTATTTTATAAATATGCTGCAATAGTAAAAGGCAAAAAATTATGAAAATATAGTTCCATCAAAGGGGATTTCAACAGTATTTCAGCTGAGGGGAACTGATTACAGAAGCAGACCAGGAACAAGCATTGGTAAACGCAGGAACATATGCTACAGCCTATAGAAATGGAGCAAAGGTAAGTGGCACGCACAGTAACCAATGAGAAGCTAGGAAAGAGAGGAAGTGGGCTGTAAGTCCCTTTTAAGTTTATATTGAAAACAATAGAATACTGAAGCACAGTCAAGGGATTATGCAGGTGAAACCTAATAAAGGAAACTAAATAAAACAACCAGAAAATGTTATCAGGTACGTTTTACAGAAGGCCGCTTGCGGAGAAAGGGTAGTGGAGGAACACTAGTTAGTAATGGTGTGTAATCAATAAAGTGGACAAAAAATAACCCAACAGATGTGGTAAATCAATGTAAAAGATGACTGACTGCAAATCAGTGTAGCGCCTAAATTTAACAGCTACACTTCGTCCCACTACTTAGACCATCTATTTATACATGTTTGGTAACAACGTTTACACCCTGTCATATGGAGTTAGGGACAGAATTGCTAATCGATCACTGGATATATGATGCAGCTGTTTGTCACCCGTGGGATACACAGCCACCAGCGCGAAAGCCAGTAGAAGCAGATGAGACATCAACGTGAAACAGCTAGTTGCCTTCCAGCTAGTAACTCCTATTTTCCCCCACTGGCTGCGGAACAGTTTACCAACTGGGCAATATAATAAGTAGCGGTCGGAAAGAGAACGTTTTACCACGTGTCCCTGCGCATGCGCAACAGCCGATGGGGCGCACACTACACCAACTAGTTAATAATGACATATTATGTTATGTCATGTTATATAAAATTTTATAGCGCTTCTACCCATGGGTGTCTTGGTGCTATTATATCCGGGGGTACAGTGTAAGGACGGACTGCTTGGCCTTCTGAGGAAGTGGTGTTGTTACTACCAAAGAAAATCTGTAAAAATCCTTTACAAGACTTTGATCATCTCAGTTCCCATGATTAAACATGCAAACATTCACAGCTAAACTATGATCTCTCAGGGATTCAAGAAGCTTCACATAACTTCTGTGCAAGTCAAGGGCTGGAAAATAGTGCTTACAGATTAACCCCTTCACTGCAGGGGATATTCCCCCGCTGTACTGGGGGGGAGGGGGGCGCGCACAGCGCTCACATGCTCATGACAAGCTCAGCTGTCATGAGGCACGGCGCTCCTGTGCTCATGACGAGCTCAGCTCGTCACGGCCACACCCGTTCCCGTGGAACGCTCAGCACAGCAGGGGAATTATCCCCGCAAGCGAGCGTTCCACAGCTCATGACGAGCTGAGCTCGTCATGAGCACCGGAGCGCCGTGGCTCATGACGAGCTCAGCTCGTCATGAGCATTCAAGGGGTTAAATAAGACATACCATGTCGCAGTGTGTAGTTACAAATGAAGACAAGGCAATACTAAGGAGGGACTCACAAGCCTATTAATGAATCAGGAGCCAGCATTTACGAAGCACGACACAAACCAATGAAAAATATGGGCAGCGAGTGGGCGTGACTTCAAGTACATACTCCAATACAGATGCCTTGAAGAGCAACGCATGAGCTATCTAGGCTTGACCTAAAAAAATGGTTACACTAAACCTAAGAGGCCGTTGTTTTTTTAATAAGACTACCAACTATTACAGTCAGATTTTCAGCAGGGACTGGTGAAGGCCTCTGGGGCTCTTGCCCCACATTAATTCTAATTGTAAAGTCCAGTGCCTAGAGAGGAAGTTGTGGCAGTGAGCGCTACAAGAGTGTGACTCTAATGAGCGTTGCATGGATGCGTGCTAGACTTTCCAGTCCCAGGAGGGAGCTGTTGAATGGTTATGCAGCCCTCCCCCCCCGTCTCTTAAACCCAATTCACGTGATGGAAATTGCAAATATTTAACATTGTAAAAGTGAGAACTTAATCAAACCTGCGTGGCACATTTGCTCCATTCGAAGAAATTTTAATGGACAAAATTTGCATACAGACATTTATTTCTAAGCTTTAGAAACATGCTTAATATGCGTGGTAATTTCTAGTTAAGACTAACGTAATGAAAATATCCGGGGCTCTGCCTAATGTTTCCTACTGTACATATATTGCACTCAGAAAGGCATCCTTCCAGCACGTTGGAGAGCTTTTAAACATCTCCAATGAATGAATGTTTCCCTCTATATGTGTCTGTTTTAGCACTTTGTGGGGGCAGGTGGTGTCCTCTGCCCCTTTGCTGTTGGAGACTATTCAAAGCATCATCATTCCATTGGTAGCTGTTCTAGTGATCCGTAGGTGTGAGTGGTGTCCTCTGTCCCTTTTCTGTTGGAGACTGGTCTAAGAGTCATCTTTCCATTGGTAGCTGTTCTAGTTGACTGTGGGTGTTGGTGGTGTCCTCTGTCCCTTTGCTGTTGGAGACTAGTATAACCATCATCTTCCATTGATATCTGTTTTAGTGTTCTCTGGGTGCGTGTGGTGGCCTCTGTCCCTTTGCTGTTAGAGACTAGTCTAAGAGTCATCTTTCCATTGGTAGCTGTTCTAGTTGTCTGTGGGTGTTGGTGATGGCCTCTGTCCTTTTGCTTTTGAGACTAGTCTAACCATCCCCTTCCATTGGTAGCTGCTTTAGTGCTCTGTGGGTGCGTGTGATGGCCGCTGTCCCTTTGCTGCTGTAGACTAGTCTAAGCATCATCATTTCATTGGTAGCTGTAATAGTACTCTGTGGGTACAGGTGGTGCCCTCTGTCCCTTTGCTATTGGAGACTAGTATAATCATCCCCTTCCATTGGTATCTGTTTTAGTGCTCTGTGGGTGCAGGTGGTATCCTCTGTCCCTCTGCTGTTGGAGACTAGTCTGAGTGTCATCTTTCCATTGGTGTCTGTTTTAGTACTATGTGGGTGCAGGTGGTGTCCTCTGTCCTTTTGCTTTTGAGACTTTTCTAACCGTCCCCTTGCATTGGTAGCTGTTTTAGTGCTCTGTGGGCGCGTGTGATGGCCGATGTCCCTTTGCTATTGGATTCTAGTCTAAGCGTCATCTTTCATTGCTAGCTGTTTTAGTGCTCTGTGGGTGCAGGTAGTGTCCTCTGCCCCTTTGCTGTTAGAGCCTAGTCTAAGAGTCATCTTTCCATTGGTAGCTGTTCTAGTTGTCTGTGAGTGTTGGTGGTGGCCTCTGTCCCTTTGCTGTTAGAGCCTAGTCTAAGAGTCATCTTTCCATTGGTAGCTATTCTAGTTGTCTGTGAGTGTTGGTGATGGCCTCTGTCCCTTTGCTGTTGGAGACTTGTATAACCATCCCCTTCCATTGGTAGCTGTTTTAGTGCTCTCTGGGTGCGTGTGGTGGCCTCTGTCCCTTTGCAGCTGGAGACTAGTCTAAGAGTCATCTTTCCATTGGTGTCTGTTTTAGTACTCTGTGGGTGCAGGTGGTGTCCTCTGTCCCTCTGCTGTTGGAGACTAGTCTGAGTGTCATCTTTCCATTGGTGTCTGTTTTAGTACTCTGTGGATGCAGGTGGTGTCCTCTGTCCTTTTGATTTTGAGACTAGTCTAACCATCCCTTCCATTGGTAGCTGTTTTAGTGCTCTGTGGGTGCGTGTGATGGCCGCTGTCCCTTTGCTGCTGGAGACTAGTCTAAGCATCATCATTCCATTGGTAGCTGTAATAGTACTCTGTGGATGCAGGTGGTGGCCACTGTCCCTTTGCTGTTGGAGACAAGTCTAAGCGTCATCTTTCCATTGGTAGCTGTTATAGTACTCTGTGGGTGCAGGTGGTGTCCTTTGCCCCTTTGCTGTTGGAGACTAGTCTAGCTGTTCTAGTGGTCTGTGAGTGCAGGTGGTGTCCTCTGTCCCTTTTTCAGCTGGAGACTAGTCTAAGCATCATATTTACATTGGTAGCTGTTTTAGTACTCTGTGGGTGCAGGTGGGGTCCTCTGCCCCTTTGCTGTTAGAGACAAGTCTAAGTGTTTCCGTCTATTTGTGTCTGTTTTGGTACTTTGTGAGTGCAGGTGGGGTCCTCTGTCCTTTTTTTGTTGGAGACAAATGTAAGCGTTCCTTTCCACTAATGTCTGTTTTTGTGGTCTGTTGGTGCAGGTGGTGTCCTCTGTCATTTTGCTGTTGGAGACTAGTCTAAGTGTCCTCTTTCACAGGTAGCTGTTCTAGTGGTAGGTGGGTGCAGGTGGTGTCCTCTGTCCCTGTGCTGTTGGAGACTAGTCTAAGCGTCCCCTTCTATTGGTGTCTGTTTTAGTGCTCTGTGGGTGCAGGTGGTGTCCTCTTTCCTTTTGCTTTTGAGACTTTTCTAACCGTCCCCTTCCATTGGTATCTGTTTTAGTGCTCTGTGGGTGCGTGTGATGGCCGATGTCCCTTTACTGTTGGAGACTAGTCTAAGCATCATCTTTCCATTGGTAGCTGTTCTAGTGGTCTGTGGGTGTTGGTTGTGTCCTCTGGCCCTTTTGCTGTTTTAGACTAGTCTAAGCGTCATCTTTCCATTGGTAGCTGTTATAGTACTCTGTGGGTACAGGTGGTGCCCTCTGTCCCTTTGCTATTGGAGACTAGTATAATCATCCCCTTCCATTGGTAGCTGTTTTAGTGCTCTCTGGGTGCGTGTGGTGGCCTCTGTCCCTTTGCTGTTAGATCCTAGTCTAAGAGTCCTCTTTCCATTGGTAGCTGTTCCGGTTGTCTGTGAGTGTTGGTGGTGTCCTCTGTCTCTTTGCTGTTAGAGCCTAGTCTAAGAGTCATCTTTCCATTGGTAGCTGTTCAAGTTGTCTGTGAGTGTTGGTGGTGGTCTATGTCCCTTTGCTGTTAGAGCCTAGTCTAAGAGTCATCTTTCCATGTTCTAGTTGTCTGTCAGTGTTGGTGATGGGCTCTGTTCCTTTGCTGTTGGAGACTAGTATAACCACCCCCTTCCATTGGTAGCTGTTTTAGTGCTCTCTGGGTGCGTGTGGTGGCCTCTGTACCTTTGCTGTTGGAGACTAGTCTAAGCGTCATCTTTCATTGCTTGCTGTTTTAGTGCTCTGTGGGTGCAGGTGGTGTCCTCTGCCCCTTTGCTGTTAGAGCGTAGTCTAAGAGTCATCTTTCCATTGGTAGCTGTTCTAGTTGTCTGTGAGTGTTGGTGATGGCCTCTGTCCGTTTGCTGTTGGAGACTAGTCTAAGTGTCATATTTCCATTGGTAGCTGTTCTAGTTGTCTGTGAGTGTTGGTGGTGGCCTCTGTCCCTTTGCTGTTAGAGCCTAGTCTACGTGTCATCTTTCCATTGATAGCTGTTCTAGTTGTCTGTGAGTGTTGGTGGTGGCCTCTGTCCCTTTGCTGTTGGAGACTAGTCTAAGTGTCATCTTTCCATTGGTAGCTGTTCTAGTTGTCTGTGAGTGTTGGTGATGGCCTCTGTCTCTTTGCTGTTAGAGCCTAGTCTAAGAGTCATCTTTCCATTGGTAGCTGTTCTAGTTGTCTGTGAGTGTTGGTGATGGCCTCTGTACCTTTGCTGTTGGAGACTAGTATAACCATCCCCTTCCACTGGTAGCTGTTTTAGTGCTCTCTGGGTGCGTGCGGTGGCCTCTGTCCCTTTGCAGTTGGAGACTGCTCTAAGAGTCATCTTTCAATTGGTAGCTGTTCTAGTGGTCTCTGGGTGCAGGTGGTGTCCTTTGTCTCTCTGCTTTTGGAGACTGGTCTAACTGTCCCCTTTCACTGCTAGCTGTTTTGGTGCTCTGTGGTGTGGGTGGTGTTCTCTGTTCCTTTGCTGCTGGAGACTAGTCTAAGCGTCAGCTTTCCATTGGTAGCTGTCTTAGTGCTCTGTGTGTGGAAGGTGTGCTCTGTTGGGTGGTGTACTTTATCCCTTTGCTGTTGGAGACTTGAGGTTCTGTAATTCTCGAGTCTGACTCCATTTTGTTCTGTGCCACCATTTTGTGTTGCCCTCACGTAGGCCTGTAAAGGTAACCTGGCGAACAAAGTGGCCTGGCCTTTTTAGTTCATGTATACATTAACTAGGTTTCTTTTTGACTCTGAAATGAACTGTAAGAAACTGACCTCTTCACCTGAAACTGACCTCGCAAAGCCAATTTCCCTGATCGATCTTTATCTGAGATTGCCAATCAATGTTCAGGACATCGTTACCTTTTTAGTTTTCTTGCACATGCCTTATCTTGTTCAGTATCTGTTACTGTTTCTTTTTTTATGTTTCTTCATTACATGGGTTATGCTTTCAATTATAGGTTTGTCCGGCTTGCGGAGATTGAATTTGGGACATTCCTAATAATTAACTTTTGGGTTGGGATACTGTAAATTGAGTTTTTGCTATGTGATACTTTGTTTGAAAATGTATCTTATTGGCTAGAATCTTGTGCAGTGGGTGTACATTTATAATGTGAATATTGGGTATAAAAGGAGACGTCTCGCCTTAGTAAAATGAGCAGTCTCCTGAGAATTTCCACCATGATCTATTGCTAGGATCACTGTTACTAAACTTGGTCTCTGACGCCATCCAGAAGTATTCCGTGTCTTTGAATACCAAGACAGGTGAACTCGAAGATCTTAGGTGTGCCCCTGACGCCGCTGGGTTAAATCCCGGTTCTTCAACTGGCGCCCAACGAGGGGCGACTTCAGCGGTACTGGTCCAAGCCCGAAGATTGTGAGGAGCCCCGTGACGAAAATTCTGGAGGACGGCCGCCACTTCATTGACCCCTACATGTCGACGTGGACCGAAGGTTTTTTTTCTGGGAGGCTTCCCCTTTCCGACGGCTGCGAAGGACTGCTGCCATGACTGTCGCCCTGTCTTGGACCCTCTTGTGATGATTTGTAAGGCGAGACGTTAGACGGTCTTCTGGTGGCGTGACAGACATTTTGGTTAAGTATAAGTGGGTCGCTCCCACGACTTTGTTTTGTTTCTTGGTTTTGATTCGGCCATTGCAATAGTCGAAGCCTAGGGGTTCGTATATTTACGAGTGTATCATTTTTGATAACCCCTTGAAGTTTGAAGCAAGACTACTGAGCTAAAGATGCCTGGTTTTGGCAAAATTAAGAAATGGTTTTGTTGTAGTTGTACTAAGGATTCCCGATTGGAGGACTCGTGTTCGATACCTCTGGTTGGAACTCCAACCTATGAGCTCTATTCAAAGCATGGTGTGGGTCCCATTACCTTTAATGAAGTATGGGTCCGTCATACAAGGAAAGATGGTGTTTTACGATGGCCCCAACATGGTAGTTTTAAATCAGATGTTTTAGGTAACCTAGAAGTTGCGCTATTTAAGAAGAAAGCCCGGCCGGCGATGTTTGACTCTTTCCGTCTTTGGCGTAAGGACGCCAAACAGCGAGAAATTAAGCAAGCTAAGAGAGATAGGAAGGAAAGGAATATGTCGGTAATGCAAGCTGCTAGGCAGTTTAAGGAAGATGAAGAAGATCGTGCGATTGAAATGAAATGAAAAAGGATTTTGTAGAGCGCTGCAGCTGCCCTGAGGCGTCCAGGCGCTAGGACTAGAGCAATTCCTTCCGGGGAGTCGGTCCAGGGATTAGTCTAGTTGGTTAAAGAGAAAGGTCTTGAGCTGTTTGCGAAAGCTCAACAGGTTGGAATTGGTTCTCAGTTGAAGGGGGGAGTGTATTCCATAATTTGGAAGCATTGTAGGTAAAAGATCGACCACCTGCTCTAGCTCTCCGTATCCTGGGGACATTCACCAGGAAGGCATGTGATGAGCGGAGTTGTTTAGTGGGTTGATAGGGAGAGATCAGGGAGTGACTGATTTCTGAGCCAGATTTCCAATATGCTTGATGGGCAATACACATAGATTTAAACTTGACTCTCTCCCTAACGGGGAGCCAGTGCAGAGCTCTCAACCCAGGCTTTATCGAGACTCTACGTGGAATTCCAAGCAATGTGCGTGCTGCACAATTCTGAATCCGCTGGAGTTTTTGCAGACTGAACTCAGGCACCCCAAGGTAAAGGGCATTACTGAAGTCGAGGCGAGATTGAATTAAGCCTTGTATCACTATCTGCTTGGCCTCAAAGGGGAGAAGTGGGAGAATTTTTTTCATCGTCCTAATGAGGCCAAAGCAGGTCGCTGACACTTTGGTTACCTGTGTATTGAAGGTCAATGATTTATCCAGCCACACCCCAAGACTTTTTATGTTGTCTTTGGGAGTGGGAGGAGCGCCCATGCTCATGGGCCATAACAGCTCTAAGGTGGAGGGGGCCGATGGGCCAAGGAGCATAAGCTCCGTTTTATGGTCATTGAGCTTCAAACAGGACTTCGTCATCCAACTTTTGACCTGTTCCAAGCATGTTGTTAAGTTGGACTGTGGTTGGAGTCCGTTCTTTTGCACAAGGGAGACCACTAGCTGAGTGTCATCCGCATAGGTAACGATGTTAATACCATGCGGACGAACAATCCCAGCCAGCGGTCTCATATATGCATTGAAAAGCGTAGGGCTCAGTGAAGAGCCCTGCGGGACCCCACATCCCAGAGGCTTGCTTGAGGCGACAGATATGCCTTCAAAGACCTGGAAAGTTCGGTCACTTAAGAAGGACTTGAACCAGGCCAAGGCTTCTCCTGATATTCCTAGGTCAAAAAGATGGTTTAGAAGGATTTTATGATTTACCGTATCAAAGGCGGTGCTCAGATCAAGGAGTATCATTGCCACTGATCCTCCCTGATCCAAGATCTGCCTCGCTTCCTCTGTCACGGCTAACAAAGCAGTCTCCGTCCCGTGTTTGGGGCGGAAGCCGGTCTGGGAAACATCAAGCAAATGGTTACACTCGAGAAACTGAGTTAAAAGGATGTTGATATGTTTCTCGAGGATCTTGGTTACCCAGGGAAGCAGTGAGATCGGACGGTAGTTGTTAGAGTTTCCCAGATCAAGAGCGGGATTCTTCAGCAGAGCCCGTACAATGGCGTGCTTCCAGGCCGGTGGTACCGTCCCAGTCATTATGGAAGAGTTCAACAAATCCATAAGTGTGGGGAGGATGGCTTTAGCGGCTAGGACCAGCGTGCTCGGAGGAGCAGGGTCACATGGGGAGCCGGATTTTATTTGCTGTATTAAAAGCTCGAGTGTTTCAGAATTCAGCAGAGAGAGATGGTCTAAGTTATTTTGATGAGAGTCTTCTGTTTCCGTGGCCGAGTCAGATGGGGAGTTCTACAGCTGGATCCGGGAAAGAGAGATAGATTGTGTTCACTTTATGAAAAAAGAAGTTAGCCAAATCATTACATCGAGAGAGCGGGTTGTAATTGACTGCCGGGGGAGGTGGAAGCCAAGTCAGAGTTTTTACTATCTGATATATCTCTTTGGGTTTGGACTTGGCTGACATTATTTTCTCATTGTAATAGGCCGATTGTGTAGATTCTGTTTCAGATTTATATGTCCTAATAGCTTCCCTGTAAATGGCTTTGTCCGTAGTGGCGTAGTCCATGCGCCACTTTCTTTCCAATCTCTTGCATAGACGTTTTTTATCCCTGAGCTCTTCTCAATACCAGGGCGCTGTTTTTGGCTGCCTTTTCAAGCCAGAAGTACGAAGGGGGATTGTGGAATCCAGAGAGCTTGTGATCCAGTCATTATATAGATTATTATTAACGAGGGGGTCGTAGAGAAGTGAAGGTCTGGTGGTGGTAAGAGTGTTGGTCCAATTATCTGTGTGAAGTTTAGACCAGTTTCGTGTTTTACGAGGGATAGAAATAAGGGATGGTGATTTATATGTGGTCCAGGTAAAAGGGATCAAGAAGTGATCTGTCCAGGGGAGGCGAATAATCGTGCCCACTTTGAGATGTTCACAGTTACTAAATACTGGGTCTAAGAGATGACCTTTAACATGTGTTGGAGATGGGACAAGTTGCTCCAGTTGAAATGCAGCCAGACTTGCTATCATCTCTGTGGCGGTGGTGTCTGAGGTGTTATCAAAATGGACATTAAAATCACCAAGTAGCGTGAAATTTGAAGAGGATGTGACCAATTCTGTTACAGCAAAGGGAAGAGCGATATGAAAATGTTTGATTGGTCCAGGAGGGCGGTAAATAAGAATGCCGGTGAAGCTGTTATTAGGAGAGAATTCAAAGACAAAGGGCATGCTTTCACAGTCAGCGATGGGCTCCGGCGAACAGCGACATACATATGTGTCCCTGTATATAATAGCAAGCCCCCCGCCTTTTCCCTGAGGGCGATCTAAACGGGCTATCTGGTAACCTGGTATGAGAGCTTGCACCAAGTCAGGCTCGGAGTCTTGAGTCAACCAAGTTTCCGTCAAAAAGACTACATCAGGCGCATGTTCGTCCAGCAGCAGGGACATTTCCAAGCTATGTTTTGGGAGGGACCTACAGTTGAGGAGAAACATGCGGTAGTCCCTTGAGTCAGTCCTGGTTGATGGATTAGCAAGCTCAATCTTGCAATGAGGGCAGAAGCGGGGAATCTCCAGAGGGTGGAGCTGATGACAACAGCTTGCTGGTGTGGAGGGCCGTAGTTGGTAGAGGAGGTCCATGCCATAATACTTCCTCTGTCTCAGTAGAGGGCCTGCCCGCTGCGCCGTTGGGGATAGGGCTTCATTTTATAGGACCTAGGAGGGCGTGGAACAGACAACAGCTGGTGCGCTCGCCTCTTTCACGCCTAAGATGGCGTCCAACCCTGTCTGCGCCTGCGTGAGAGCCTGCTCGCCTGCTCGAGGAGCGGGATTCTAGCGAGGGAGCGAGGATTCGAGGTGAGGTTTGTAGAAATCACAATCACAATCACACACAACAATAGTAAATGTTTTTAAAAAGGTTAAAAAGGTTTAGAGTCTAACCCCCGGCTCCCGCCTCAGGGGAATGCAATGCTAGTTCTGAGCGCTTTCATATCAGCGCACCTTAAGTAGGTTGGGAGGGCGGGGAACAGACAACAGCTAGTGCGCTCGCCTCTTTCAGGCCTAAGATGGCGTCCAACCATGTCTGCGCCTGCGTGAGAGCCTGCTCGCCTGCTCGAGGAGCGAGGTTCTAGCGATGGCGAGGGAGCATGGGTTCGAGGTGAGGTTTGTAGTAATCACAATCACAATCACACACAACAATAGTAAATGTTTTTAAAAAGGTTAAAAAGGTTTAGAGTCTAACCCCCGGCTTCCGCCTCAGGGGAATGCAATGCTAGTTGAAGTGTCAGATAGACAACATTGTATGGCCATTGACAAATGTTACCCGGCTTTGCCACCTCCCCTTTCAAATGTGACTGAAGACCCTGAAAAGGATCCTTTGATGTCACATTTACTGAGATTACCACCCCCTTATGTGCAGGGTGCTACTGCACCTCCGTTACCTCCAGTTGTTGCACCCCTTGTTGTCGTTCAACCCCCTGTTGTTGTTCCGCCACCTGTTGCTTTACAGGTGGTTCTTCCCTGCGCGGCGCAGCCCCCTCCAGGGCCGCCAGCTTTGCCACCAGCCTTGCCTCAAACTCTTTTGCCTCACACTCCTTTATCTTTGACTTCTCTTATTTCTGTCCCTACGTCTCTCTTGCCTCAAAACACTTTGTCTCCTGTCCTTATGTCAACTTCTTCTCCTTCTGCTCGGCAACGAATGACTGAGACTGTCACTAGTCTTTTGTCTCCTTTCTTTGGGTCACTGAATATGACCCCTGTTTCTGAACGTAAGCAGAGACGTAGTCAGCCTCCTGGTCCCGAAGAGCGGGCAGTGTTAGATCTTCTTGCTCGTAGATGGGTTTCGAAATCCTCCAAGTACGGTCCACAAGTGGTTATGGATATCTTCCTACAGTGGGAGGCACCAAAACAAAGGTATGTTTTTGATGTCATGTGTACCTTCCTTCGTCAGGAGTGGGAAGATAATGAGTTGGGTTCAATTCCACAGGAATTGATTAATGTTCAGTCTGAATTTGCTAAAGGAACGATAGTGGGTTCTGATGTTGAGGAAGCGGTAGAGACACTACTCACTTTTAGGTCTAGACTTCCACCTCAGTCATTGTTCGAACCTGACCCTTCTGTTAGGAGAAAAGTGAAGCAGTATCCTATGAGAGAGGTTCCCCCTGTATGGAAAGACGCAGTTGTGGCTGATGCCGCTCATGGTATTGCGGCTGCACCGGCTCATTTTCAGCGAGTGTGGGTGAATGTCCCTTGGAAGAGAGCTGAGGTCTTGGCTCTTAAGCAGACCTTGCCTGACCCCCGTAAAATCCTGCTGGTTATTACAAGGAGTTGTCTCAGACAGTTGATGCGTGTGTTATGAATTTAGCTGACATAGATATGTTGATGGGTAATGTAGTTCCTCAACCCTTGTGGGCGAAGATCCGTCACGAGGATCACGCGGCAGAGTTAGGAGATACGTGGGTTAATATTACTGCTGCAGATGGTCGGCAGGTAGGAGGTGCCAAACCTGAACCCTAAGTTTCAGAACTACCTGGTAGAATTATTAATTTAATGAAAACTATGAAGCCTCCTTTGCGGGTGAATTGGGACAAGTTAGCAGCATGCAAACAAAAGAAAGATGAGAGTGTGTCTGATTTCTTCACTAGGTTTGAGGAAACATTCATTGATCATAGTGGTCAGGACATGAGTACAGAAGGTGGTCAGAGGTTGTTTGTAGATACGTTTGTTTTTAATTTACTTCCTGAACTTTCTAATAAGTTAAAGGACTCTGAGAGTTCATGGGCAGTTTCTTCTTCGGCCCAGATATTAATAATAATAATAATAATAAATAATAAAGGGGCTTGTAAAGCGCCTGGTGACGCCATCCCGGCGTATCCCCGCGCTGTGGAGAGAGAGCAGAGAGTAGTAGTGACATGCCTAAAGGGTGAACAGATGTGTTTTTAGAAGTTTCCTGAAAATAGTTTCAGTTTTGGCTAGCCTAATTTCAGTAGGAAGGAGGTTCCATTGGTTGGCTGCTAACACTCGGAAGGAGCGGCCACCCATTCTGGCCTTCTTTATACGAGGTACTTTAAGAAGACCCATGCCCATGGAGCGAAGTGCTCTATTGGGCTGGTAAGGGATGGCTAGATCCTTCAGATAATCTGGGGCTTTCAAAGCAGTGATCCTATAGCAAAGTAAAAGTGCTTTAAATAGGATCCTCCTTTTTATAGGAAGCCAATGGAGGGCAGCCAGAGTGGGTTTAGAAGCCGTTCTTTTGGGGAGTCTGAGAACTAGCCGTGCTGCCGTGTTTTGTAGCACCTGGAGCCGTCTTATATTTTTTCCAGTTGTCCCTAGTAGCAATACATTAGCATAGTCTATGCGGGATGTGACTAGTGCCTGGGTCATGGTGCGTCTGGCCTCCAAAGGCAGAAGGTCCAGCGTCCGGTTCAAGGTCTTCATTACCCCAAAGCATTTCCCCACTATTTTGTTAACGTGGCTCTCAAAAGATTGGCTACTGCACAATACTATGAGAATAGAGATAAAGATAAGAAGGATAAAGTAGAGAAGAAGACTAGAGAATTAAAAACTAAAGTTCTTCTGCAGCAGTCTTATCCGCCTCGCCCTAATCAGCACCAGTTTCAGCAACCCCCACAGTTTCAGAAACTGTTGCAGAAGCCTGAGTCTTTTGCTTCGCGACTCCCGCTAGGCCCCAATCAGTGTGCTTATTGTAAAGAGGAAGGTCACTTCAAGAATAGTTGCCCGATCTTGTTACAGCGTGCGAATGGTATGTCTGGTCTGAGAGGTCGTGATTGTTTCCAACAAATACCTAGGGGTAGGGGACGTGGTACGTTTCCCCAGAATGAACGTTCCTTTTCCCCTCAGAATTCTATAAATTATTTTGACCAACAGAATATTCCGACCGTCCAGTCCACTCAGTACTACACTGATGATTATTATGTTGGAAGTGAGAGTGCTGGTTTTAATGATAGTTAGGACAGCCATGGACAAAGGGAGGGAGTAGTGTCAGTTCCAGTAGACCAGAGTGGACCTTATGTTGAAGTGATTACATCAGGTGTGGCAGAACCTTTTCTTTTGGATACTGGTGCAGCAAAGAGTTCTATCATGCACTCTAAACTCCCTGGCACACCCTTGTCTGGCTTGATTAATGTTTCGGTAGGGTTTTCTGGCGCCCCAGTTCGTAACCCGGTTTCTTGTCCTTTGCCCCTTTCTATTGGTCCTTGTGAATTGGAGGCTCCCCTTATTCTAACGACTGGCTGTGGCGAGAATTTGTTGGGTTTGGACTTGTTGAAAAGATTGCATGCGACATTACATTGTTCTCCTTTGGGAGTACATCTTACGGTGGGTAAGAAAGTGATTTCCCCAATGTATCTGCCTAAGGATCGCCTTCCACTGGAACTGCGTTCTCTCCCTAATACACTTTGGGCCACAGGTCCTAATGATGTGGGTCTTTTGCAGATTCCACCCTACGTTGTTACCCTTAAGTCGAATGCTAAATTACCTCGCATTCCTCAGTACAAAATTTCCAGTGATGGCGAAAGAGCTCTTTTAGCGATTATCTATTATTTGGTTGAGAAAGGTGTGGTTGAAGAAATGAGAGGCAATGTGTGTAATAGTCCTTTTCTGCCTGTCCTTAAGCGTACTGACTCTTCTCAGCCACCTGTGTATCGGTTTGTGATCGACCTTCGAGAGGTCAATAAGATTGCTGTGCCACAGTTTCCTGTTGTCCCAGACATTACTGCTTTATTGACTATGATCCCTGTCTCAGCTGCTTGGTTTTCTGTTATTGATCTGAAGAACACTTTCTTCAGTATTCCGATTGCTGAGGAAAGTAGGGATATTTTTGGCTTCTCTTTAGGAGGCCGCAGTGTCCGGTTTAAACGCGCTCCTCAAGGTTATTGTGAGAGTCCCTCCATTTATAGTCAGGCTTTGAAAACTCAGCTTGATACTTTTGCATTGCCTTCTGGTGCTACTCTCATCCAGTATGTTGATGATCTGTTGGTTGCTGCTGATGATGAAGAGATTTGTAAAGAAGTTACTCTTTCTTTGTTGCGACACCTGTCTGACCTTCATCATAAAGTGTCACCTTCGAAGTTGCAATATTGCCGGGGGCGCTAGAGGGCGCACAAGCGGAATGGCTGCTTAGACCCGCAGCTCCCGCTCCTTGGTCGCTAATCCTGCACTGATCCTTCGCCACAGGGTGCAGAAGTGCCCGAATTTTACCTTACATGCTGTAAGGGACTGAGAACTACACTCGACCCAAGTTTGGGGTCGCTGCGAGGACCGGCGCCGAAGATATCATCCCTTGAAGTTTTGCCGGCGATTGATCTGGAGCCGACGTGTCACGGAGGCCGGCTGCGACGGACTACGCGACCCCGGGGATGACCACGAGGCGATAGGCCGCGGTGTCGGGAGCCGCCGGGAGTCGGTGTGCCTGCTGCCTGGGGACGCGGGGTGAAGACGCTTAGCTGTGGCCCCCATCCGAGCGCACCCCCCCCCCCCCGACATCGGACTCTGCTGGCTGTCCCTACAGGTGGGTGGATGCATGTACCCAGACGGGCACTGTGAGGGGGGACGACCTCGGGCGCCTACCGCAACCACCTCCACGCCGGCGCTATCCCCGCCAGGGGGCTGGACGACATAACACCTGCCTCTGAACCACCACGGGGGGGCCCCATGCCTGCGCTGACTTCCCGAATCCACTGCGCACGGGCCTCGCCAAAGTGAAGCTGCTGCCGGCCCCTGCGCCTCTGGGGACATACCGTGGGGGGATCCTGACTCCCCCATCTACTTTCCCGCCTGAGGTAACGTTGCTGGGCTGCTCATTGGACTGACCCCGATTTTGAAGAAGCCCTGAAGTTGTTCCTGTCCATATCGGACTCTGCTTCTTTTTGTGGTCCTTATACCTGGGGGTCCTCTAACAGCATTCGTGGCCTGCATGTCCCGCGAGTGCCCGCTATAGCGCCATTGACACCTTATCACGGACCACCTAGGGTGCGCAGGGGGTGCCTTAGGCTCACCACCGAACGCCTATATATCCCCGGCGGTGGTGCTGTTATCGATGGTAGCTACGTAGCGCCCTGCCAGAGAGGTCTGCACGAGGGTATTACATTGGCGCGCCCCCTACGCCAACCCTACGACTCAAGCGCTGATATACCGCGGTGCTCCGGTGCTGCGCCCTGTTGCGCCTTAATGAGGCCTGACAACCGCCAGTCCAAACTCAGCTTCGATGGAGCAAAAAAAGGCGCGAAACCGCCGCCGACGGACCCTGGGCCTAGTACGTCCGCTTCAAAAGCCACCACGTCACCCGCCAATGACATTGATCTGCACAGCCTGTTCCAAGAGATGCGACAAGGGTTTGCCACTGTCGTTGAGAAGGTCGATGGGGTCACTGCCCGGCTAGACGCTTTGGTACATAAGGTGGATCACCACGAGGAGAGGCTCACGGCTGCGGAACAGCGTATCTCTGACAACTCGGATGCCACCTCGACTCATACGACGCAATTGGCCAGAATGGATAATCTGCTCAGGGTCATTGCGGCCAAAAATGAAGATTTAGAAGCCCGAAGCCGCCGGAACAACATAAGAGTCACCAATGTGCCGGAATCTACAGACACGGGCAGGATGGAACTCTTTATTGAGAAGTTG
Organism: Lissotriton helveticus; assembly: GCF_964261635.1. Classification (NCBI taxonomy): domain Eukaryota; kingdom Metazoa; phylum Chordata; class Amphibia; order Caudata; family Salamandridae; genus Lissotriton; species Lissotriton helveticus. The sequence continues at coordinate 266,024,643 of NC_136058.1, forward strand.
CTAAAGGGCTCGATCGGAGATGACGCGTTCTCGCCTCAATTCATCGTGGAGAGAGCGCACAGATCACTGGCGCCTATACCGCAGCCCGGTCTTCCGCCACGACCGATAATTGCTAGACTACTAAAGTATCGCGACCGCGATACTGCATTGCGAGCGGCCAGGTCTCAAAGAACATTGCAGTTTAATGGAATTTCCTTCTCCATATACCCGGACTTCACGCCCATGGTGCAGGAGGAACGACGCAAATTCCTCCCAGTGAAGAAGAAACTACGAGAAGCCCAGGTGGACTATGCGCTGTTATATCCGGCGAAGCTGCAGGTAACACACCAGGGGAAGCAACGGTTCTTCACGAACCCGCAGAAAGTGGAGGACTTTTTGAAGACGCTCCGGAAGACACGCAGGGGGGCCGTGATGTTGCAGAAGACCAGGAGGACGGATACCCACCTCCAGCGCTACAGGAGTGATGCCTGCTTGCTACACCTATGCTGGACACATCTTATGTGCTGCTTATACCTCTTCAATTGTTATGAGCGTGGATAGAGCGGCGGCTACGCATGCTGGACCTACACTGCCTTCATATACCTGTGGTAATGTATACCAAGGACCACTCTCTTGGGCCTAGCCTCCACCAAGGGCGGTATAGTATTGGAGCTATGGCTATGTGCGCACTCTATGCTGTTCCCCTACTGGGTGTTCCCCTCAAGTCTGCTGATGTTTTTACTGGTGTTGTTGGGGTTGGGGGGGTGGGGAGAGGGACATTGGGTGGGGCTCACTGGCTACTGGCATGATTGGGATGCTGGGGTGGGAGGGGGGTGGGATGTTCTATTCAGAGGCATTCATCGACTGGACAGATTGTTATGACTTTACTCTGGTGTGGGCACGGCGGATGGCGGGACGGATTGGGCCGTATCTACTTGCCTTGGCTGGGACTATGGTGCTTAATGTTGGACTATCCATGCCTACTCTAACTGCTGATGCACGTTTAACTTGCATTTCCTGGAATATACGGGGTTTGAATGATGCAAAGAAATGTCGCAATGTCCTTGCTTATCTTGATAGACATCACGTCCAGGTTGCCATGCTGCAGGAGACACATCTGTCACCGCAGGGGGGGACCGCTTATGCAAGCAGATGGGCTGGGACTCGTATTTTCTCCTCTTATTCCACTTACGCGAGGGGGGTTGCTATCCTTATAGCCCGCAGTGTACCATTTCAGAAGCACGGGGAACTGATTGATGGGGAGGGGAGATACGCAATGTTATGGGGCAGACTGGGATGTGACACTTACACATTTGTTGTCGTATATGCACCAAACATAGATACTCCTGAATTCTTTACCACGCTATAGGGCAAGATCATGACTGCTGGGTCGAGACACATCGTCTGGGGCGGGGACTTCAATCTAGCGATGGTGCCAAGGTTGGACAGAGCGGACGGAGTCTGCTCCTATAAACCTAGAGCGCGGGAGGCACTTGAGGGGGTGATTGTGGAGGGGGGGTTTCTGGACGCCTGGAGACACTTGCACCCATATGGGAGGGAGGGCACTCATTTCACCTCATACACAGGAACCTGGGCGCACCTAGACTACTTCCTGATCACCAGTGGAGTGGCTGCGGAGCTGGTGGGGGCGGTACACCTGCCGAGAACATACTCGGATCACAGTCCTGTCTTGCTACATTTTCGCACACCGGGCTGGGACACCCCACGACCTCACTGGCGGCTCCACCCAGACACTTTATTAGACAACTTATTTCGCACTGAACTCGGGGAGGAAATTGAAGCCTTTTTTCCCAGGAACAGGGGATCAGTTGACTCCATAGAGCACATATGGGAGGCATTCAATGTGACCATTAGGGGACAATGTATTTCTAAGAGTCACGGGGTGTTGCGGGATATCCTTAACACGATACACACACTAGAGAAAGAGCTATGTGCACTAGAGCTTCGCATGGTTGTTGAGGATGGGCCAGAATTACACGCGGCTTTCAGAGAGGCACTGACAAAGTATGAGGAGGAAGCTGGCAGGGAGGCTAGGTTCCGCGGCAAACACTGGCAAGCTAGGAGATATTGTGAGGGAGATAGGCCTGGGAAGGTACTCGCTGCACTCACACGACCTGCGCGCGCACACAATGTCCTGCTTGAAATTGCAGGTGGGCACGGATCCACAGTCAAGAACACAGACGAGATACTCGAGATCTTTACGACACACTATCGCTCGCTCTACACTTCCACCATGAAGCCCGACATGTCTTATGCTGCCTACTTGAAAGATGTGGCGCTCTGCTGGCTCAGTGATGGGGATAGGGCGTTTCTGGCGGCGCCTTTCGAGTTGGACGAGGTCCGGGAGGCCATAATGTCCCTCCAAAATGGCATAGCCCCGGGCCTAGACGGCTTTCCTGCCGAGTTCTACAAGGCCTACATTGATATCATGGCACCTGTCCTTCGTGAGGTATACTCGGAATCGCTCTCTGACGGTATACTCCCTTGCTCCATGCGTGAGGTCGTGATCACCTCCCTCCTGAAGCCTGATAAAGATCCAGGCTCCTGCAATTCCTATCGGCCACTCTCCCTCTTGAACTGCGATGTCAAAATACTCACTAAAATACTCGCTACCCGCTTGTCGCTGCTGATGACCAGGATAGTGCTGCCTGACCAGTCGGGCTTCGTGGCTGGCCGTTCTACATCTCACAATCTCCGCACTCTATTCTCTTTGCTTCGTACAGTTCATCCCGATATGCCTGTTGCAGCCGTTTTTCTCGACGCAACTAAGGCTTTCGACTCGGTTGAATGGCCCTACCTGTTCTCAGTGTTAGCCGGTATGGGGTTCCCCAAGCTGTTTATATCCTGGGTTCGCCTCCTCTATACCAACCCCACGGCAAGGGTGTTAATTAACGGTCATCTGTCGCAACCCATTGCAATCACCAGGGGCACACGTCAAGGGTGCCCGCTGTCTCCCCTCCTGTTCGCCATAGCTGTTGAACCACTTGCTTGTCGCTTGCGACAACTACACCGAGATGGAGCGGTGCAGTGCTTACAACGTCAAATTGATGTGTCGCTATGCGCGGACGACATCACGCTGTACGTTAAACACCCCGAGATACACCTTAATCCCCTACTCAGGGAGTTTGTTGCATTTGGCGGAATGTCTGGTGTCCATATCAATTGGTCCAAGTCACAATTCTTCCCCCTGACTGATGCAGTAACTGACTTTCCTCTCGATTATCCCCTGGAGTGGTGTCGGACTGACCTCCGATACCTGGGGATCCGTATATCCCGAGACAAAGACGAGACATTACGGTCCAATTATGGGGTGGCGATGACCAAGCTGACTGCCACTGTGGATCGCTGGATCACCCTGCCGCTATCCATGGCTGGACGAGCATCCCTCATTAAAATGGTTATCCTTCCCCGATTTCTTTATTTTTTCCTCAATATTCCTTATTTCCCTGGTGCCTATTTTTTTAAAACCCTGAAGACGGAGCTGCGCAGGCTATTCTGGGGCGGCAAGAGTCCCCGGCTTAAATGGTCCACACTCACACTCCCCTACGATAGGGGTGGCTTTGACGTCCCCGATTTCGAGGCATATTATCAGTGTGCACCGGCGCATTTTGCCTATCATTGGATGGCGCCTAGGCCTTTCATGCCACACGTCGCGGTAGAAGACTGGATAGTGCATCCTCTCCCGCTCAATGGGCTGATGCACTGCCCCGAAACATCCATACCTACTCCGAACACCTCGGTCTCCTGCACCTTAGATGCGTGGCGCCGCATAACCAAGAACTTGTCATGTCCCCTGCTTTACTCGCCCAAACTGCCGATCACCTATCATCCTAATCTTACCCTTCTGTTGGAGCAAGGTTTCCGCAACCTATGTGCGAGAATGCGCATTGCTTACTGGGGGGACTTGTTTTCTAACGGTCATTTTAAGTCAGCGGAACTTTTTTTGCGACGCATAGCCACACCCCACTCGAGCTCTTTTATTATATACGTCTGCGAACGGGGATGAGAGATATCCTGCCTGACTTTCCCGACGAACCTGAGGTTCTGGCTCCACTTCATTTCATGCTTAGCTCGCAAGATGGGGCTCATCTAGTCTCCGGCCTTTACCGCCAGCTCCGAAGCGCGACTTCGACGCTGGATTCTAATGCCCGAATGCACTGGACTACGGAATTGGCCACTGACATCACTGACGAGCAGTGGCACTATTGCTGTGCGCTCACCTCCCGCATCTCTGCCAGTAGCAAACTGAAAATTATACATTATAAATTCTTGCAGAGGGTGTATTACACGCCGGCGAGGAAACACAGATTCGGCCTTGCGGCGGATGATCGGTGCGAGCGATGCCGCGCTGAACATGCGCACTTTTTGCATTTGGCATGGGGATGCCCCCAAGTGGAGTGCTTCTGGCGACAGGTCACAGGGGCCCTCACTGAGATGACGGGGGAAACGGTACCAGCAGATCCATTGATGACACTACTTGGATACACTTTGCAGATCCCTAGATATTGCCGAAAATTTGTGGATATTGCACTGCTTTTGGCCAGAAGGCGCGTGGCGTGCCGCTGGGGACGTGGCAGAGCGCCCAAATTCAAAGAATGGCTGACAGACCTAACCTACTGTCAGGATCAACATAATACATTCGCTGAGCTGCTGCCCATCTCGAGTAGGCCTCGAGACATCTGGGGCCCACTGGTGAGCTATTTGCTCACACGCTCCGATGACGCGGACTCGCCTGCAGCACCCCCTCCTACTGTTTAACATCCCAGGCTGAGTTTTCGGACATGGCCAGTGCTCCCCATTCTGTTATCGCAGTTCCTACGGGTTAGTCCACGCCGAGGGCCCCCTCCTCACACGGCATACCGATTAGATCTACTTCCCGGTCTTCGCGCGGCCCTCGCAGATGTGGATCTCTTCCTCTTCGTATGCCTGTCACTGCCCCCCAGGCCACCCTGGGATCACACACGTCATATTCTACACACACCGTTATTCCCTCTATTACTTCACATTTCTACTGATACATGCATTGCACTTTCTGGAATTGATGGATAGTCATTAGGCTTGCTGCGCTGTGCTTGTGGTACCGCGCCCACCCCCGCCTGCCTAGAATGCCACACCAACACATCACTATTTTCTTTTTTTGACCTGCAGTGAATTGCCTCTTAGTCTTTACACAGTTGGGGGTTTCTTTTATGTTAACTGTTACGGGTAAGGTCAACTTGCTCAAAGGAACATGAGTAACCAAATAACCTGTTCTGCTGCTGCTTATCCTGCATTGCCCTACTATGCCGGCAGTAATCCTTATCCCCTAGCTTGAATATGCTATGCCGTCGGGCCTCAGGGATGCTGACCATGAGGCTGTGTTCATGATTAACCTTTTTATGCTGCCGGCCTCCGGGTTGTAGGCGTGAAAAGCTGTGTCGTGTGATTTTCACTATGCAATAAAGCAGTGTTTGAACCCAAAAAAAAAAAAAAAAAAGTTGCAATATTGCCGACAAGAAGTGACCTACTTAGGTCATCTCTTGTCGAAGGAGGGAAGACGATTGACCCCAGAGCGTATTCAAGCGATTGCCCAAATGACTGTGCCATGCACACAGAGAGAGGTGCGTGCCTTCTTAGGTATCACCTCGTATTGTAGACAGTGAATTCCGAATTTGCTAGCGGAACCTTTGTTGGCACTTACTCTTAAGGACACACCACACCCTCTTCCTTGGTCTGAGGAATGTCAGAAGAGTTTTTCTGAATTGCGTGATGCATTGTGTTCTGCTCCGGTGTTGGGTACCCCTGACTATAGTAAACCTTTTACACTTTATGTACACGAGAGATAAGGTTGTGCGTTGTCAGTATTGACGCAACAATTTGGAGACAAGCAGCGCCCATGTGCGTATTTTTCAGCCACTTTAGATCCGGTAGCTAGGGCGTTGCCTAGTTGTCTAAGAGCTACAGCGGCAGCGGCTGTTTCTATCTGACAGTCTGCTGGTTTGGTATTGGATAATACATTGATTGTGATGGTCCCACATGCAGTGGATACCCTATTGAATAGAACAAAGACTCAACATCTTACCAGTGCATGTTTGTCAGGTTATGAGTTGACGCTTTTGGCTAGCCATGTGCACATCAAGCGGTGCAACACATTGAATCCAGCTACATTGTTGCCAATTTTTGTAGAGACAGATGCTCAGGAACAGCATGACTGTTTTCTCCGGACAGAGGAGGAAACGAAGGGTAGAGTTGATCTGAAAGATACTCCTCTTTCGAATCCTGATGGTACCCTATGGGTAGATGGTTCGTGCTTTAAGCTTCCGAATGGAGAGACGACTGCAGCATATGCTGTGACAACTTTGCACACGATTGTTGAAACAGCACGTATTGCACAGAATTCAGCGCAGGCAGCGGAGTTGATAGCATTGACTAGAGCGTGTGTTGTCAAAAGGAAAGAGAGTGAATGTTTTTACGGATAGCCAATACGCATTTGGCGTGGCTCACAGCTTTGGTCGTTTGTGGAAAGAGAGAGGATTTCTTACTTCCCATGGTACGAAAATTCAGCATGGACAATTAGTGAGTGAACTTCTTGAATCACTTACTTTGCCGACCCAAATTGCGATAGTAAAGTGTAGTGCGCATAAGAAGGTTACGGATGATGTGGGTCGAGGGAATGCGTTTGCAGATGAAGTAGCGAGAGAAAAAGCGAAAGATGTGACGAGTCGGATGTATGTTGCAGGTCCTGCCAGATGTTATGTTATGTTATGTTATTGTCATTTTTAATGCGCACAGATGCTCCAGCGAAGGAGCGTCCTGGCGCAGGGAAAGGTGGACATAACACAACACTAAAACCAGAAGCAAAAGGAGAAAACAGGAAATTTTAAAACAAGAAGGTTTTCAGAGCCCTACGAAATGTTAGTAAATCATCTAAGAGGCGGATTTCTAAGAGAAGAGCGTTCCAGATAGTCGCGTCTCTCACTCGAAAGGAGCGTCCGCCCATCCGGCTGAGTCTGAAACGTGGGACAACCACGAGGGATTGACCAAGAGATCTGAGTGGGCGAGTTGGAACATAGGGAGATACCAGATTATTAAGTATCTCTGGTGCCGACTTTTGTAGAATTTTAAAAGCCAGGCTGAGAGCCTTAAAATGGATTCTACTTTTAATCGGTAGCCAGTGCAAGGACCGAAGAGTATTAGAGGTAGAACAGGTCCGAGGCAAACCGACCACCGCCCTCGCCGCTGCATTCTGTACCCGTTGTAAACGAAGAATCTCAGCTTGGTTTGCTCCAAGAAGGAGAGAACTAGCGTAGTCCAACCGGGAAATAATCATCGCTTGGATGACCAGCTGTCTTGTCGGGGCATCAAAAAATTTGAGCACCGGTCTTAACCCGCGTAATACACCAAAGCAGCCTGCCGCCACTCTCTTGGTATGGGTCGTAAAGCTTAGTGTGTGGTCAAGCCACACTCCCAAATTCCTGAGTTCCAAGACTGGTATAGGGGCCGGCCCCAGCTCAGGCGGCCACCAGCTGTCCCCCCAACGGTCCGCATCTCTTCCAACGATCATCACCTCCGTTTTTTTCGCGTTCAGCTGGAGACAGTTGTTATTCATCCAGCTGGCCACCTCTCTCAGCCCGTTTCGGAACCTGGGGGCATCCTGCTCGGCATCCCCGCTGATCGTAACCGCTAGCTGAGTGTCGTCGGCATAAGAGACCATGGTTAGGCCCCACTGCCTGGCGACCTCAGCCAGCGGCTGCACGTACAGATTGTAAAGCGTGGGACTCAGCGAGGAGCCCTGGGGAACCCCCGGGTCCAAAGGATTGTACTTGGACTGAAAAGGAGGGGTGGCAACGCAGAAGGAGCGATCACTGAGGAAGGAACGGAACCATTGCAGAGCCACAGATGCCAATGTCCTCTAAGCGGTGTAGAAGGATGCGATGGGACACGGTGTCAAAGGCAGCGCTAAGATCTAATAGAATAAGCGCTGCCGTTTGACCTGCATCCAACACAATCCGCAGATGTTCAACCATTGCTAGAAGGGCCGTCTCCGTGCTGTGGCCAGCACGGAACCCATTCTGCATGGGGTCGAGGACATTGGCCCGGGTCATATGCTCCGCGAGGGCCTGATTGACATGGGCCTCCATGACTTTGGCCGGCCAGGGAAGCAAAGAGATAGGGCGGTAGTTTTCTGGTTTTAAGGGATCCAAAGATGGTTTTTTTAGGATCGGGGAAACCACCGCTTGCTTCCACTTGGCAGGAACGAGGCCTGAGGTCAGGGAGAGATTAATCAATGAGCACACTATCGTGCGCCCCTGGAAAGCAGGATCCCTGAAAAGGGCAGATCTTAGCAGGTCTGCAGGCGAGCCAGATTTGACTCGCTGCGCCCACTTGGCAAACTCATCACCAGAAAGAGTGGGGAGAGAGTGCAGCGACGGACAACTACTGGAGCCCCTCAAGGGGATCACGGGCAGCGTCGTACTTGGAAACGACTGGTAGATGTTTTTAACTTTGTCCAAGAAAAAATCGGCTATGGTTTCACAGTGGGAGATGGAACTATCCACTTGCGGGGCAGCTCTCTTTGCCATCAGATCTTTAATAGTTTTAAAGATGGTCTTAGATGGATTGAGGCTGCTACGAAATTCTGCCGCATAGAACGCCGCCCGGGTTCTGCATATGGCTCGGTGGTAGAGCTTGACAGAAGCCGAGTACGCAGTTTTTTTACCGGCGTCATACGTTTTGCGCCACTCCCTCTCTGCCCGTCTACAGGAGGCCTTCAAAGCGCGGAGAGCGCTGTTATACCAAGGGCTCATCTGCCGGGGACTGGATTTGCTGGAGATGATAGGTACCAGGGCGTCAAGCGCCTTAGTAATCCAGTTACAAAACAGGTCATAGCCCGAGGTAGCGTTAAGCAAGGGGCCTAATGGCTCATCAGCCATGATGTAATGAAGGTCCTCTAGCCTAAGCTTGTTCCAGTGGCGCCGGGGGATCCACTTAGAAGGTGGAATAGTGGGGGCTACAGGAAGGGGTAGCCAGACGGACACCAGAAAGTGGTCTGTCCATGCCACGGGAGAGACAGCCACGATTTGAACATCCGTTAAGTTGGTGAAAAACGGGTCCAAAGTGTGGCCAGCCAGATGAGTAGGTTGGGAGACCAGTTGAGTCAACTGCAGGGCCTCTAAATCGGCCAGAAAACCACTGACGGCCATAGACTCTAGCCTGTCGAAGTGGAGTTGTGGAAGGAGGAATGTGTGAAGATGATTCAGGCAGAAGCTATTGAGAAAGAATTGAGTATGTGGAGAGAGAGTACAGGAATGTTGGATTCGACAGGCTGTTGGGTTGAGTTGTCAGAGCACCGGCGATGGTTGTTGCCGGATGCATATGTGCTTCCGGTGGTTACTATGGCTCATGGGCTGGCTCACATTAGTTCAAAAGGGATATGTAAGTTGTTGGCTCCGGTATGGCAGAATGGTGGAATTCCTAAATGTGCTGAGGAGAATTTGGTTGAACATTGCATGATTTGTTTGATGCATAATCCTGGAAAGGGAACACCAACTCCAGCGGGTCATTTTTCTCCTCCAACGTATCCGTTCGCGGTGTTGCAGATAGACTACATTCATATGGAAAGATGCAATAACTTGAAGTATGTTCTTGTGGTTGTTTGTGCCTTTTCCAGATGGATAGAGGCCTACCCCCTAAAGGATAATACTGCCTTGTCTACAGCCAAGGTTTTGCTCAAAGAATTCTTTCCCAGATATGGTTTGCCGAGGATGGTATGGAGTGATAATGGAAGTGAATTTGTGGGTCAGATTATGAAGAAAGTATGTGCGGGTCTGGGTATCAAACAGAAATTTCACGCTGCGAATCACCCCCAGTCAGCAGGCCTGGTCGAGTGCTATAATGGCACTCTGAAGCTGAAGTTGGCCAAGGTGCAAGCGAGCTCTGGTCTTATATGGCCCGATGCCTTACCATTGGCACTTTTGTCCACGAGAACGACAGTACATTCTCGCTTGGGACTTAGCCCATACGAGATTGTTTTTGGACGCCCGGCGAATGTCTGGGTGTGCCGAGGCCTAAGAAATACAGTGATATCGAGTACCCTATGTCGGTTAACTACTTACATGATTTGACTGCTAAATTGCGTGTCCTTCACCAACAGGTCCATGACACTTTGCCTTCATTTTCTGTAGACGCAGGCCACACGATTCAACCTGGCGACTGGATTCTAACCAGGAATTTCCAGAGGTCAAAGAACTTGGAACCAAGATGGACCGGTCCATACCAAGTCCTGGTATCAACTCGGACTGCTATTAAGGTGTTCAGCAAGAAAAACTGGGTACATGGTACCCATTGCAAGAAGATACCTTTGCCCTTACCTTACGATAAGTGGGTCCGGGAAGGTATTGCCGATTCCGAGAGTGAAAGGGTTCCAAGATTTGAACCTTTTAGCAATGCACATCTGGAATGGACTCAGTCAGAAGGTGCGGATAATGAAGTCTTGCAAGAAGCTGTGCCGTCGTGTTTGAGATTTGATACTACGTATCCAGAGACACTCTTTCAGGATCAAACTGTGCCTGGTAAAGAACGCTACAACTTAAGGTCTAAAAAGGACAAATAAAATCAGAATTTTTTTGTGAATTACACTCTTTCAGACAAGAGACTATTTTTCTTTTTCTTTTTTGAACCACCATCCGGGTTCAGCTGCAGGGTCGCGGTATAAGACTTAAGGGGTGGCCCGCGTATTGACGAAAGGTCTGCGGTTCTAGGGACGTCTAGGACGCCTGGACGCACACTTGAGTGAAGAAGGAAAATTGCCGCGAGCAGCACGTTAGAGGATGGAGTCTGTTGTAACTGAAAGAGATGTTGAGAGAATAGATCTTAAGACGAGATTTTGTACATTGATATATAGCAAATGTTTTATAATATTGTGCTTTTTGATGTTTTTAAGTATCACATTAGCCTGTGTGGATTGGATTGTCTATGTTACACAACAGACATCTGCACCCACCTCCCAACCTATGCTTTCTTTTACTACTGTTTCTTTGCACCAGTTTTATACGTTGCCTGAACATGAACATGAACAAACAAGAAGATCAGAATTTGTCAACAACTCGTTCATACAGTTGTTGCATCAGTATCAGTTAGTAGTAAATACCACTAATTGTTGGGTTTGTGGTCTTATGCCTCATTTGACAGATAAAGGTATGCCAGATTTGGTTTTGCCTTTTTCTTTTAATGGGTCTGTGTGGGCTTTTCAGACCATGTTTATCTATGCAAATGAGGTACGCCCCTTGCGTTCCCTTAAAGATAACTCCAGCAATAGTGCCTTGATAAGGGGAATAGTAGCTATGATCCGAGATATTGATGCATATAATACTATCCCTAAGGATGAGGTGCAGGCTTATGTTGGTTGGAACGTGACTGGATATAGTACCAGCTTAACAGAGAAGGAGAGACGAAAAAGGTCTCCCCCTAATTGGATTGTAACCCACTGAGGCCATTTTTGTCTGCAAGGTACTGGTCGGAATCCGAAAGCTCAGCTAGGTAAGAGTTTGTGTGCTCAAACCTATGTCTATTCATCCCGGACTTCTCCACCCTTTGTGCCAGCTAAAGGCACATATTTTGTTTGTCATGACAGAGCCTAGACATGGTTGCCACCTGATTTTTCAGGAACATGTTATGTGGCATTTTTGCTTCCCCCTACATACACTACTGCTTCAGACTATCATAGAACGAGATATGGTAGAGGTGTCTTCAATCAGGAAGATACTGCAGCACAGGAAGTAGGAGATTTCTTCAAGGGCTTCCTGCCCTTTTAGGGTCCTATGATCAATAGTAGGCATATTCGACAGCTTGTCCGCGTTGTTGAAGCTACTAATAATGAGTCCATCAACTGTGTTTTTTGCAATTTTCACCCCGAGTGGGCTGGGTATGCTCAGACGTGAGTCCCAGGCTCTCCACACCACTGGAGTCAAGCTATCCAGGCTGATGAAGGCTGATAGCCAGAAACCGGTCCTTGGATGCTTGATTCCGGTCTGGGAAAGACATGGCTTGGTAGTTCGGACTGGACTGTTCCCATGAGGCACAGGGTCAGAGCTGATTTGCATATAGCCAGTGTCTAACCCAGGGTGGTGTGGAGTGCAAAAAAACGATGGATTTAGGCCCAGATCCTTGTACTGGGGTGAATGTATGACATTGTTCTACATTCTGTCCATCAACTGTGTTTTTTGCAATTTTCACCCCGAGTGGGCTGGGTATGCTCAGACGTGAGTCCCAGGCTCTCCACACCACTGGAGTCAAGCTATCCAGGCTGATGAAGGCTGATAGCCAGAAACCGGTCCTTGGATGCTTGATTCCGGTCTGGGAAAGACATGGCTTGGTAGTTCGGACTGGACTGTTCCCATGAGGCACAGGGTCAGAGCTGATTTGCATATAGCCAGTGTCTAACCCAGGGTGGTGTGGAGTGCAAAAAAACGATGGATTTAGGCCCAGATCCTTGTACTGGGGTGAATGTATGACATTGTTCTACATTCTGTCTATCAACTGTGTTTTTTGCACTATTAATGAGACACCAGGTGCTCTTAGTAATGTTACAGCTGAGCTTCAAGCGGACCGCCTTATGACTTTGCAGAACCGTATGGTATTAGACATCATACTTGCAGATCGAGGAGGAGTATGTAAATTGATTGGATCCAGTTGCTGTGTTTACATACCAGATAACGCCCCTACAGTGTACCAAGCCATCTCTAGGTTGCATAAGATCTCTGAGTCTATCCATGTAGACGAAGAAGACTGGTCATTGACGGGATGGTTTTGGGGACTGCTGTCCAAATGGGGATGGAAGATTCTGACATTCCTTGGTATGGTTTTAGCCATCCTTTTCTCTTGTTGTCTTTGCATCCAGTGTGGTCCCGCCATTTGTAGTCTTTGTGCTACTATGTGGGTTCGGAGACCTGTCCCGAGAGAAGTAGAGAATAATAAAATGATGCTACAGCAACACTTTGATGACCTAATGAATATTGATATAGACCTAGATTCAGATTAACATGAGTCTTAGGTTATTGTCTACGTAATGGCAAAAGGAGGGGCTGAGGTCCTGTAATTCTCGAGTCTGACTCCATTTTGTTCTGTGCCACCATTTTGTGTTGCCCTCACGTAGGCTTGTAAAGGTAACGAGGCGAACAAAGTTGCCTGGCCTTCTTATTTCGTGTATACATTAACTAGGTTTCTTTTTGACTCTGAAATGAACTGTAAGAAACTGATCTCTTCACCTGAAACTGACCTCGCAAAGCCAATTTCCCTGATCGATCTTTATCTGAGATTGCCAATCAATGTTCAGGACATCGTTAACTTTTTAGTTTCCTTGCACATGCCTTATCTTGTTCAGCATCTGTTACTGTTTCCTTTTTTATGTTTCTTCATTACATGGGTTATGCTTTCAATTACAGGTTTGTCTGGCTTGTGGAGATTTTATTTGGGACATTCCTAATAATTAACTTTTGGGTTGGGATACTGTAAATTGAGTTTTTGCTATGTGATACTATGTTTGAAAATGTATCTTATTGGCTAGAATCCTGTGCAGTGGCTGTACATTTATAATGTGAATATTGGGTATAAAAGTAGACGTCTCGCCTTAGTAAAATGAGCAGTCTCCTGAGAATTTACACCGTGATGTATTTCTAGGATCACTGTTACTAGCTGTAGCTAATAAACTTGGTCTCTGACGCCATCCAGAAGTATTCTGTGTCTTTGAATGCCAAGACAGGTGAACTCGAAGATCTTAGGCGTGCCCCTGACGCCGCTGGGTTAAATCCCGGTTCTTCAACTGGCGCCCAACGTGGAGCGACTTCAGCGGTACTGGTCCAAGCCCAAAGATTGTGAGGAGCCCCGTGAGGAAATTCTGGAGGACGGCCGCCACTTCATTGACCCCTGCATGTCGACGAGGACCGAAGGTTTTTTTTCTGTGAGGCTTCCCCTTTCCGACGGCTGCGAAGGACTGCTGCCCTGACTGTCGCCCTGTCTTGGACCCTCTTGTGATGATTTGTAAGACATTTTGGTTAAGTATAAGTGGGTTGGTCCCACGACTTTGTTTTGTTTCTTGGTTTTGATTCAGCCATTGCAATATTCGAAGCCGAGGGGTTCGTATATTTACGAGTGTATCATTTTTGATAACCCCTTGAAGTTTGAAGCAAGACTAGTGAGCTAAAGATGCCTGGTTTTGGCAAAATTAAGAAATGGTTTTGTTGTAGTTGTAATAAGGATTCCCGATTGGAGGACTCGTGTCCGATACCTCCGGTTGGAACTTCAACCTATGAGCTCTATTCAAAGCATGGTGTGGGTCCCATTACCTTTAATGAAGTATGGGTCGTCATACAAGGAAAGATGGTGTTTTACGATGGCCCCAACATGGTAGTTTTGAATCAGATGTTTTAGATAACCTAGAAGTTGCGCTATTTAAGAAGAAAGCCCGGCCGGCGATGTTTGACTCTTTCCGCCTTTGGCGTAAGGAAGCCAAACAGCGAGAAATTAAGCAAGCTAAGAGAGATAGGAAGGAAAGGAATATGTCGGTAATGCAAGCAGCTAGGCAGTGTAAGGAAGATGAAGAAGATCGTGCGATTGAAGTGTTAGATAGACAACATTGTATGGCCATTGACAAATGTTACCCGGCTTTGCCACCTCCCCTTTCAAATGTGACTGAAGACCCATAAAAGGATCCTTTGATGTCACATTTACTGAGATTACCACCCCCTTATGTGCAGGGTGCTACTGCACCTCCGTTACCTCCAGTTGTTGCACCCCTTGTTGTCGTTCAACCCCCTGTTATTGTTCCGCCACCTGTTGCTTCACAGGTGGTTCTTCCTTCCGCGGCGCAGCCCCTCCAGGGCCGCCAGTTTTGCCACCAGCCTTGCCTCAAACTCCTTTGCCTCACACTCCTTTATCTTCGACTTCTCTTATTTCTGTCCCTACGTCTCTCTTGTCTCAAAACACTTTGTCTCCTGTCCTTATGTCAACTACTTCTCCTTCTGCTCGGCAACGAATGACTGAGACTGTCACTAGTCTTTTGTCTCCTTTCTTTGGGTCACTGAATATGACCTCTGTTTCTGAACGTAAGCAGAGACGTAGTCAGCCTCCTGGTCCCGAAGAGTGGGCAGTGTTAGATCTTCTTGCTCGTAGATGGGTTTCGAATGCCTCCAAGTACGGTCCACAAGTGGTTATGGATATCTTCCTACAGTGGGAGGCACCAAAACAAAGGTATGTTTTTGATGTCATGTGTACCTTCCTTCGTCAGGAGTGGGAAGATAATGAGTTGGGTTCAATTCCACTGGAATTGATTAATGTTCAGTCTGAATTTGCTAAAGGAACGATAGTGGGTTCCGATGTTGAGGAAGCGGTAGAGACACTACTCACTTTTAGGTCTAGACTTCCACCTCAGTCATTGTTCGAACATGACCCTTCTGTTAGGAGAAAAGTGAAGCAGTATCCTATGAGAGAGGTTCCCCCTCTATGGAGAGAGGCAGTTGTGGCTGATGCCGCTCATGGTATTGCGGCTGCACCGGCTCGGACTACCTTCAGGGGTAAGGTTTTATTTCAACAAGCCCATGGATTGGGCAAACCCATAGAATTAAAAAAAACATATTCATATACAAAGTATTTTAGATTTCCAATAGAGTTGTTGCTATGGAGCATTTATCACTCAGTATTGCATGTGACCTTTTAATGAAAGTTGATCCCCAAGGATGACCCTGGCAACTTCACTTTATATACAGAAGTGGATGGGGCCAAGTGGGGTTGAGTTTCAGACATGGCTATAGGCTGGTGGGGTGATTGTAGTGGGGGTAATGAGTATGAATTCCAGATACCTAGGGTTGAGTGACAGGAAGTGATTAAAGAGCCTCTTCTCTGATGTTTCCAGGCCTTTTTTTCAGGCCAGGGTCATAATACTTTGGGAAGAATTTTAGATTAAGCTGAGTGTTGTCTTCATATTGGTAATCCATTTAGTTATTTGTTTAGCGGTTCAACATACAGGTACAAAAGTGAAGGGGCCCGGTGGAAGCTTGGGGTACTCCGGGGGCAGCATGCATGGGAGTGGAAGGTTTTTCACCAATCTCTGCTGTGTTGGTGCTAACCTTAAGATAAGATCTGAACCAATTTAATGACAGTCACATCTGTGTCCTTAGTGAGCCCCGGTCAAGCAAAAAATTGGACATTGAACCAGGGCTCTATAGGGCCCTCTATTTCTGTCATCCACCGGCTGAAGTAAAAAAAATACCTTCCTAACGACCACATAATAGAGCTGCAAAGCAGTCACCAGAAGTCCCTTTAGTGACTCAGGGAATGAGTGACTGGAGCGCAACTGGTGTTTGCCATTGGTGTTCCAAAGCCTACATCTGTGTTTCGTTTCAACGGAATAACCAACGAATTTTAAAATTACCTTATTATTGCTTTTTCTCTGAATAAAATTCTATATAAACTGTTTAATAAAATATCCTGCTGATTTGGATTATTCTCTGTCCAGTGAGACCCCACACCTGCTTAATGACCTCTGCCGTCTTTTACAAGGCACTTAGGGCCAGATTTTCAAAAAGGGCGCTGAACGCAGCGAGCCCCTAAAGAGGCTGTGCTGCGTTGCATGACAGAGAGGGAGCAGGGTAGCGCCCTATCTACAGAGATACGTCTCTCTCCTCCCCCGAGCGCTGGCGCTAATTTCAGCTGCTGTGCGCCAAGCACACACCTTAGCGCCATAGTGCTAGTACGTGTGCCTGAGTCCCGCATAGGTTTTGTACAGGAAGGGTTCCCTTTCTGTACAAAATACCATGCCGAGACAAGTTCAAACACTTTTCTCACTTTGCATGTCTGCTGCACGGTGCAGAATGCATGCAAAGAAGGGAAAGAAAGGAGAAATGAAAACATTTCTCCTCTTAATGCCTCCTTTCAGATGCTGTTAACTTTTGACACTAAACCCTGTCTACAATTGTTTGTAGATAGGGTTTTGCATCAAAAGGCATAGTTAGTTGCATGAGAACGCCCATGTACCACCTATGTAACCCCCCCCCCCTTGGCGCTAAGTAACTCAAAGCAATGCTTTGTGTTGCTTTGCGTTACTTGTAGGGTACTACTTTCCCACACAAAACAAATATGGTAAAAATATTCTCTGCTGGTTAGGGTCACCTTTGTGATGCTAACTCAGGGCAAACTGTTTGAAAATCTCCCCCTGGTGCCACCCAACCGTACATGGGTTGCAGGATGTCGAGGGTCTGGTGCGCCTGAAGCCTATGACGTCACCAGCCTTAGCTGCATCTACCGCTGGATGCTCTACAATGGGAACACAGGTTTGACCTATTGCTTGTTATCACACACGTGCGTGTCCGTGCACACAAACACACACCTGCACCCCCACACACAGAAGCACGCTCACATTCCCACATGCACATGTGTACACACACATGTGCACACACACACACACAACAGAACAGCACTTGCAGCCTGGACCTAGTCTGAAGATCGCCCACAAAGGCAGTAGCAAGGAAAGCCTAGAACTGCAAAACACTACGGGCCTCATTTATGAAAAGTGACGCATCGCTGCGTGAAAACAGCGTTGCGTCACTTTTCCTTGCGCCCTCCTTGTGACACCAATGATGCGTCATATTTACAATATGACGCATCATTGCGCAAGGAGTTACAGATACGTCAGTATTTCTGACTTATCTGTAAGCGCAAAAGTGGCGCTTTGCTGGAGTGTGTCACAAAAGTGACGCAACCCCAGCAATGTGTCCTTACACATGGGGCAAGCCCTATTTGTAAGGGCCTGCGTCAGTCTTCTGCCTGCTGTGAGGCAGGCGCAAGATTTTGACGCAATGATGTCCTAGAAGTGACGCAGTGAAATCTCATAGATTTCACTGCGTCACTTCTACGACCCTTTCTTTCGTCAATACGCCCCGCTTGCATACATTATACCTGGCGTAGGGATAATGTGGCGCAGGGGTTTACAAAGTGACGCATCTAACTAGATGCGTCACTTTGTAAATATGGCGCAACAGGGCGCATTTTTACCAGCAGTGTAAAAGTGATGCACAGCCTCATAAATGAGGCCCTACGATACCAGGAGAAGGGTCACTGCGCAAGGTTAGTGCTGTCAGCCAGAAATGGAAACAAAACAAGAGGGGACAATGTTAGTGAGAAATGTGAAGAGTGACAAGAAAACATGGGTTTTCGAATCACCAACCAATATGTTGCGAAATGTATGATCCATGTTATGTTTGGAATAATAAATTGCGGCCTTTTTATGCACCATAAACTTGTGTCCTCTGAATGATGTGGGGGGCGGGGGGAGGTGATGCAATGCTTGGGTCCAAGCAGAAGAGGGGGGCAGAACTCAGAGGCCTGGGAGGGGTCGGCTCCTAACACCTGCCTCGTTGGACACAATGACTGATTGTTGCATCTGGAATTCACTCTTTCTCTTTCCTCCTTGTATGCTCTCCCTAAGCGGCCCGAGGCAACGCTCGGTGGTATGCAGCGCTTTACAAGAAAACATTTGTTTGTAACTGTTTGTTTGATATGCATATTTGATTTGCTTGGGTTGGTATTCCTTTGATGACTGTACTGCAGCTATTACTTTCCTCTCCCTCACACTGTAAAGCGCTCTGATATCCTTCGGGATCATGTTCGCGCTATATAAAACTTTACAAATAAATAAATAAATAAATAAATAAGTACCGAGGCACCTAAAATGTATTCCACGAGCCAAGGTGTGAGCGTGGCGGGGCAGGGAAGGGGCAGCTGAGCAAAGAACTGCGAGCAGGAACATCACATCACCATACTCTTCCGGGCACGCTGTTAAAAGTGAGCCCAACTTGGCTGGGCTTGAAGCTCGACGCGAGAGCCTTTGATGTGGCAGCGCGCGCCGCTCGGGAGAATATTGCCTGGTAACTTTTGGCGGTTCTTTTGTTAATTAGGCACTCTGTATTCAGAGGGGGATAGCTTTCCAAAAACATTTCTAGGAACTGCTACATAACATAGTAGCTAATCTTAGAAGTGTTTCTTCGCTGACAGCATCAGCAACACTTCATTACCGAATTACAAAGAAAGCTTGTTTTTTAACTATTATTTTGAATGTTTTTTTTGTGCGGCCGGCACGCTCCTCTCTGGCTGTGCTCCAAGGAGTGCTGAGGTGGGGAGACAGGCCCCAACTTTTCTAGCGCCCCCACCGCTTGCACTTCGCATGCCTCCTGCACTTTCTTTCAATCCGTTTAAGGGGCGACCTTTTCATGTACATTGGGCTGCATTGGGAGAGGGGTAATGCACGCACTCGTGACACCCATCTTTAATTGAACCTGGAAGGGAGTCTGCACTTCAACAAACACACAAAGAGGAGACTGAAAATGTGTGTTGTGTACAGGGGCAGCCATAAGCCAAACCTGTGTTGGGCAACGAAGAGAGCTGAATTGTATTCTTTTTAAATTTTGGGTTTTTCCTCATATTTGGTGTCTTACGTAACCTGGCATCCTAGGCGACCGCCTTCTTCGTCCACCCCTTCTTGAGTCTAGGTCAAGAAGCTGGTGACGTCCTCATCGTTTACTGTTACTCAATTTACTGAGTTTGGACGGGTGAAAGGAGGAGACTGCCTTGTCAGAATTCAAACTTGCGACCTTTTTATCACTGCATGTAACAGCAGCGAGGGTTACCTTCCCTTCCCGAGTATTGGTGTCACATGTGTCATTATCTCCCTGTTCCACTCAATTTGGAAGGATGAAAGGCAGAATCTGCTTTGCCAAAATTCAAACTTGTGACCTACAGATCACTGCATGTGTCAGCAGCGAGGGTCACATTCCCCTCCCTAGTATTGGTGTCACGGGTGTCGTTATCTCCCGGTTCCAGTGTCTGGGCCTCCATGTTCCGGCTTCTATCTAACATGTTCTTTCTGGGTGTGTTTTTGGTCACATGTGCAGGTGCCAGGGGGTGCAGATAAACCTGGGTGCAAGTGTGCTGTAGGTGCCAGTATGTGGAGGTGCCACTCTCTGCTGATGATGTGCAGGTCTCAGAGTGTGGTAGTGCCACTTGGTCAGGTGCCAGTAATGCCAAAGGGGAAAGCAGGGTGCACAGGGGCTCAGAGAGCACCATCAGAGCCGCCCCAAAGAACAAATAAAAGAGGAAAGGGAAGGCTTTTCAAAACCTAACCAGAGCTCTCTTAGAATGCAGTCACATGACCATGACTGGCCAATCGATGGCCTCCAAAAACAAAGGGAACTCTGAGAGTGGTGAGGGGAGCAGAAGGGGAGAAGGGAAAGGCGAAGAGATCCAGGGGTCGGAGGTCACCATAATGGGTTTCCCTTAAGACAGGAAGATAATACAGTTTTTTTAAACTAGAGTGACAAGTATCCTCGAAAACTCCGAAACCCCTATAGATGTCCACTGGGACGCATTAAAAGCAGTGGTGAGAGGAGAATACAGAGCAATCGCAGCCTCAGCTAATAAGATGCGCAGGGAGAAGAGAGAGCTCCTGACGCAACAATCACAAGAGCTAGAACGCATACACCAGAGAACTGGGGCCCCGAGAGTCTGGAGACAACTTGAAGCTGCGCGTTCCCAGTTAGCAGCGCTAGACATTGATAGAGCAGAGTACGCGGCGCTCAAACTGAAACACAATTTCTATACAGGAGGGGACAGAGCAGGGGGGTAATTGGCCCATAGACTAAGAACGCCGAGACAGCCATCCACTATCGCCTCCGTGATCCCCTCCACTGGAGAGGAGATGGTTACAGACCAGCAAAATACCAAAACATTCCGCCAATATTATGCAGAACTTTATACAGCAGAAGATCTTTCCTCCCAAGCCAGGGCTCAGTATCTTCCGGGAGTCCCCACCTCCACAATCACTCCCGACCAAGCGGAGGACATCGAATCCTTTATTAGAATTGAGGAGGTAATTTCAGCCATTTCCAAGCTTAAACCGCTGAAATCCCCAAGTCCAGATGGGCAATGGCATAGGAAGGTCAGGTGATACCCAGTGCGGAAAGTTTCCTGTCACCGCGGGCTTGACAAAATGCCAAAATATGTGTTTAACTCACATATTTTTGTCATTTTGTCACCCCCCCTCAGTGATGACACCCGGGGCGGCCCGCACCCACCGCACCCCTCTTCCTACACCCCTGCAGATGGGTTTTCCATCTCATTTTACAAAACCTTCTACCCCATACTGGCTCCTATCCTCTCCAGAGTTTACAATCCTATAGGGACATCATCTGCCCTCCCTAAATCGATGCTAGGTGCTTCAGTGATTGTAATACCCAAAGATGGGAAAGACAAGCGGCAATGTGATTCGTATAGGCCCATCTCCCTCCTTAATGTTGATGTAAAGTTATTCAAGGGCATCCTGGCATCTTGCTTGTCGCCTCTCGTGCCCAGATTGATTGACTCCGACCAAGCAGGTTTTGCCCCCAACCGCCAATGCACGGACAGCACCAAGTGCATCCTCCACATAAGCAATGAAGCCCAACGTTTCAACACTGAAAGAATGCTTCTGTCAATGGACGCTGAGAAAGCGTTCAACAGGGTCAACTGGACGTATATAAAGGCGACGCTGCAGCACGTTGGGTTCCCCGAGAGATTCATAGCTTGGGTTTTCAGCAGGTACACTAGTCCAGATGCCACTGTACGGGTAAATGGTCATACCTCCTCCCTGTTTCTCATACGGAGAGGCACACGGCAGGGCTGCCCCCTCTCCCACCTACTCTTTGCCATATACATGAAGCCAATGGCTCAAAGAATCTGTGATAACCCGCTCATCTCAGGTATTCACATTATGGGGGATACACATATGCTTAGTCTCTACGCAGATGATGTAATAGTGACATTAGAAAAACCTCAGGCCTCCCTCCAGGCTGTGTTGTCTGAATTGGAGCTATTCTAACTAGCAGCAGGTTTCAAAATTAATGTTCACAAATCACAAGCTCTCAACCTCACCTTGACACCCTCTACATTTAACACCTTGAGAAACGCACATCCCATTCTATGGGCCCCAGTAGCCATTCCCTACTTAGGGATACAACTTTCCGGGTCACTACACAGCACCATAAACGCTAAATTATTTCACTTTACTTCGCCATGTCAGGGATGACCAGCGCCGATGGAGACCACACACGCAGTCTTGGCTCGGCCGGATAGCGTCTATTAAAATGTCCATTTTGCCCAAGATATTATTCCTCTTTCAGACCCTTCTATTGGAACCACCCCCGGCACTATACGTAGGCTTCAGCAGGAGTTAGAATCCTTTCTTTGGGCGGGCAAGAGACCCAGAATGCGGAGCGATCTAAGCTATAGGCCCATGGGAGAGGGGGGTCTTGGGATCCCAAATCTCCAGGATTACTATTGGATGGCCTAGATTAAGGCGTTAGTAGAACGGTCGCGCTCGGAGTCCGAAAAGCACTGGCTTTTAATAGACAGGACGTTGGCAGGGCGGTCGCTATGGCAGATACCTTTCCTGCTGAAACCGGCTAGGCCAAGTAATCATTATCTCTTGTTTGTACCGAGAGCCCCTCTAAAGGCTTGGGATAGAATAGCAGAGAAAAGGAATCTCACCACCTTCCCGTCCCCCATGACCCCTATTGTACAAAACACTTCCTTCCCCCCGGGGATGGATGCAAAGGCCTTTACATGGTGGACAAGGGAGGGAAGTAGATCGATTGGACACCTCCTCAATGAAGAGGGCCTTCTTTCTTTTGAAGAATTCCGAAACCAACAGGGTCTCCCTGAATCAGAACGATTTCACTATCAACAAATAAGACACTGGGTCATGCACTCTAGTGTCCGCCCGCTGGCGCAGCAACACCTTACCGCATTTGCGAAGTGGCTATTACCCAGATCTAACGATGCCCACCTTAAATCACAGATATACTGCTTAGTTGCATTTTGGGGAGGGGGAAGATGTTGCGGTTGTTCAGTAAATAAGCATTATCGCCTCTCCCACGTTGTGGGATGTAACAATGCATACTTTATCATTGAGGTGATTATATTTGTTGAAAGCGTAAATTCAATAAAGACATTTTCAACATAAACAGCTTGTCTGAGGCACAGATGTGCTTCACTGCAAGGCTGCAGGGAGGGCGGGCTGTTGAGCAGGAACTTAACAAAACAAGTAGTGCGCGACACTAACCTATATGGCCCATTGTGAAGTAATGCTTGTAACAGGTGCAGCCTCCTGGGCGTGACCACACCAGCAAAATAATGGACAAATGTTAGCTATAAGCCAATAAAAATATATTTTTTTGAAAAGCACATGAAGTAGCCAATCAAAAGCGATGGGCGTGCTAAATGCCCACACACTGGATACAACATACCTCCCAAAGCATCACATGCGTATTGCTAGGCTTGATCTAAAAACATAGTATGCCAGCATTGTTATCACCCCATCCTTTAAAGGAACAAATATCATAATGCAACAAATGTTGCCCTGTTATTTTGACCTCATGGAGTGTATGCAACAATCAGTTGGACCATTGTCAGCGCTTCTCGAGTTTCCAATGTTTCCAGCCTGGAAACATGGCACATGCGCAATGCTTATCACCTGCCTTCTGAAGACATTGACTGATCTCCGCTTTGTGACCGTAAAATGCACACAAGATCTTTGTGCACTTCATTGCACATCGCCAGGGACGGGTATTCCTTTTGCCATGTGAAGAGTTCCTTCCCAAAATCAAAAATTGGTAGGTGTGGCCTCCAGGAGCCTCTTTGGGAACCCCAGGATGGAAAATCCTTCTTAGGGTTCACATGGTGCTGGGGTAAATGACGTAATGGCGCGAGCAGACACATATGTATTTAAACTATTTCCCCAGGGCAGTGTAATGTACCACCCCTTGATAATGATGGGGTGGTATAGTTGTTGACACCCACATTCCGCGAATAAAAGCGCTCGGCAGTGACTGAACAAGTCAGTCACACGCCACCATTAAACTATATTGGTGTCCTGTCTCTAATTATTTAGTGGAACACATGTTGGCCTAGAGGCAGACACAACACAACACAACACAGGAGATGAGGCTGGTACTCATCCCGTGCCCGGCTCACTATGCGGCATGTGATCGCAGCTACGCGGCAACCCGCCGGCAGCTTCCAGTGATGACGGTGCTGAGGCTTGATGTTTGACCGCCTCCCCCGCTAAAGAATCAACCAACAGTGCACAGTAAGTGCAGCCCGGGTGCTCGGGAAATTATAATAAACAAAACAAAATTCAATAAAGCAAAAAAAAAAATTAACAACGCGAAAGAAGGACCCTCTCGTAAAGGAGCATTGCTTGACTTTACACTCTTGAGCATTGCCTGGTTTCAATCCACCATCAGCCCAGTATGATGCTCCAGGGCCATAGTAATTCTCAGGCCTGAAACACATGACAAGGGGAAGAGACCATCCAACTACACAACAAAGTGTGCTCACCACGCTAGATCACTCTACGAATCAGACAGTGCCACAAGGGAAGCCAGGCCGTACATGCCAATGAAAGACTGGCCTGCTGCAACACTCTAGTGCAACCAGTGACAAGATGTTAAAATGGGTTTACACCATCACCAGGACTGCATACCATCCTGTGGCTGTACCACACACCCCTGAGGTGACTGGGTGGTCCTGCAAGCCATGCATGCTCACCCCAACAGCGAGTTCGTCAAGAGCCAACCATGAATCAGCACGCATCAGTGACATCATGGCCACAATCCCGGCCATAGAGCCATTCGTCATTGAAGGAGTACCCTCAACACAGGCACCTCAGTGTAAGACTGGGTGAAACGCCTCCAGTTCTACTTCGAAGACGCCAAAATAGCAGTTGAGCAGCACCATGCATTCCTGCTACACTTAGGGGTCAAATACATCCACAGAATTTATAAAGCCCTGGTAGAGGCGAACTCCACATCGCACCCAACGCGGATCAGAGCTTTGAATGCACATTTTGAGCCCCTGGAAAACAGAGACTATGGAAGGTTTTTCTTTAGACAAGTCCGCCAAGAGCCTGAAGAATAACTTGATACGTTCCATGGCCGGCGCAAAGAACTTGTGAGCACGTGCTGCTTTCACGACGAGTAAGAAGAAATAAGAGGCCAAATAATCCAACAATGCTCATCGGCCATAAGTCCAGGAAATCGCTCCAAGGCGTTCTGATCCTAGAAGATCAAAATAATTATCCAAAGCAGGAGCACCTCACATGGAGGCTGCCCACCACAGGACTGTTAAGACTGAACCTAATAATGCCATCCAACAGCGCCGCAACACGGATACCCAGTAACGACTGCCGGAAGCTAAAAAATAATGTGGATACTATGGAGGACCACCCCACAGGCCGAATGAGTGCCTCCGACAAAGGCAGGCAGTGCACAGCCTGTGGCAAGTACAACCATTTGCCAAAGTCGGCAGGTATTTGAAAACGAAAGGCCTTGAAGGAAACCGTTCAAGCTGTCACAGAGACCCAGAGCTAGCCAAAGGACATGGGCAATGACATGGCAAAATACACCGTCCACTCTGTCTTTGCATTTGGACTGGCCCGCTCTACGAGCTGCCCGCTTCCTCAGTACCAGATACAAGTAGGACCTCACCCAATCACCGCAACAAACTACACAGGAGCCTCTCTGGACCTCATGTCCGCCAATATCTACCACGCATTGGCAAAACCCCCACATCTGGAGAAGGCCAAAATAAAAGTACTTGCATAAGGCTAGTTGCAACCCTTGGCCATGCTTGGGAGTTTCAAGTCATCGTGCTCCACGGAGAAGTGAGCGTAGACACCATCATCTATGTGGCAGATGGAGGACATGCCATGAAAGTCAGCGGTTACACAGCAGAAACTCTGGAATTAATCTGGACTTAATCTCTTGTGCATTCGGAGTGCAATCGAAGAGTTGTCGAACGTCGCAGAGTATGCAGGAGTGTATCAAGGGATCACTTGCTTAAAAGGCAAATAGGTGTGACTGCACATCGATCAGTCCTTTCAACCAGTGGCCCTGCGTCACAGGCACATATCTTCCCACTTCAGACCGCAAGTAGAGGAAGAACTAGAAAAGCTCGAACAACCTGGCATCATCGAGAAGGTGAACGTCCCCACACCGTAGGTATCCCCAATCGTCAAGAAGCAAAACCAACCTGGGGAGGTCCGCATCCCTGTGGATATATGGCTCCTAATTGTCGCAATTGAACAGGGACGCCATCTGGCCCCCACGGTTGACAATATAATTGGAGAACTCAATGGAGCGAAGTGCTTCTCAAAGGTCGACCTTTGCTCTAGATACCCCAGCTACAGCTGCACCCAGAATCAAGCTACATAACTTGACTTTCTCAACCCATCTCGACCTCAGGAGATACAGTTGCCTCAATTTTGGGATATCCAGTGCTGCTGAGGTATTTTCTATATACCATTCAGAAAATACTCACCAGTCTGCCTGGGGTCATCAATGTCAGCGATGACATATTGATTTTTGCCAATCCCATGAGAGAACACCATGCATACCTGGTAGGCGACCTTCGAATAATCCAACTCTGAAGGATCCAAGATTCAGGGCTAATTCTTCATTGGGAGAAGCGTGAGTTTTTAAAACAAAAGATCAGTTTCTTCAGATATACATTCTCAGCTGCTGGAGTGATGCCCTACCCAGTGAAAGTATGTGATGTGCAGGAGGCCCAAGCCCCCACTAATGTGTATGTGTGTCTGAGGTATGAAGTTTTCTGGGAATTGTAAACTATTGTGTGAGGTTCATATCTGACATCACAGGCCTCACCCAGCCCATCTGGTAACTCACAAAGACCACAACCTTGTGGAAGTGGGGTGCAGCAAGGAAGAAACCTTTCAATAGACAAAGGGAGCTCTCTCGTCCGACACCACGCTGTCCTATTTCGATCCACTGAAACCATTCTCACCCAACAGCAACAGCAAGGTGGCTGGACCGCCGTAGCTATGCCAGAAGGTCCCTTATTGCGACAGAACAACAACATTCACAGATTGAGCGGGCAGCCATCACCATACACTGGGCCTGCAGGCATTTTCACTTGTATGTCTATGGACACCCTTCTGTGGCCACCTCTGACCACAAATCCCTCATACGTCTGTTCCAGGACTCAGCATCCAAACCACCACCTTGCATTGAGAAATAGATGCTTCAATAACCGGAGTACGATTTCCGGGATGAATACCTGCCAGGTGCAAACAATCCAGCAGTCTACCTCTCCCATCACCCCCGCGCTGCCACTCAGTAGGAAGCCAAAGCTGCAGAGGAAAACGGAAGACTACGTCTGTTATATTGCGGAGAAGTCAAGGCCACTCCTGCTGTTCCACGATGCAATACTGATGACCACCAAGGCCCAAGAATGTCTACAGCTGGCCACAGCAACGACTCAATCGGGGAGATGGCACATGCTTAAGGAGCACCTATCCCAGAGGACCCACGATGCAAAAGTGATTGTAGAATCCCTGTGCAATGTGCGCCTCAAACTAACGACTGACACCAGTGGCTGCCTGAGAAGAGGACCCCACCTAGTGATACCGTCCAGCCTAACAGAACAAGTTATGCAACTTGCCCACCATGACCACCAAGGCATAGTCAAGACCAAGAACAGGCTCTGAACTAAATTCTGGTTTCCCGGTATGGATGAGATGGTGGAGGAAGCAGTGTGGTCTTACCAATGGCGCCAAGTTTCTGGATTTCCTGAAGCACCAGCGCCAGTCCTCACACAGCCTGGCCGCCAGCAGCTCTGGGAGTGCGCCATTTTGGATTTTGGTCTTCTCTCTTATTATAGATTTGTTAGGCACATGAGTCATCCCTGATGGAATCTCCTGGCGCCTTGATGGGCGATACGCCTTAGCCTTAATCAATGACTACACTGTATATCCGGAGATTGACCCTGTGGAGCCCCAAACAGCCTCTGAAATTATCTCAAATTGGAGAAGATGATTGACACCCAGGCAATGGGCCTTCATTTCAAAGCCATTTCTAAGCCAAGAATTTGCAGATTACATCCAGTTATGTGGTATCCACCACCGCAAGATAACTCCCCGCTGGCCACAAGCCAAGGGAGAAGTGGAGCGCTTTATGCACACATTGAGCACGGTCATCTACATTGCCTATGCTGATCGACCTCCCATGGAAAGAATATTGACCGACCCCACACTGCACCATTGGTCAAGCCCCAGGACACACCAGCATGGGACAGGTAGTGACCGACACACTCCCTCACCACCCAGGCTGGACGCCCGACCCCATCGATGATGCTAGGGTTCCTCACGGAAGTAGAGAAACAAACAATCGACCTCTAACATCCAGTCTGGTGACTTGGTATTTGTAAAAGACCAATATCCAGGAAGCAAGTTCAGACTGCCTTTTGAGTATCACCCTTGGGTCATCATCAGGCGAAGAGGCACCATGGTCACATCCCGTTGACGTGGTGAAGAAATCACCCGTAACATCTCTTTCTTCAAAAAAAACATAGGAGAATTCCAGGAGAAGGCCACCTCCTCCATCTTTCATAACCCAATGCCAAAGGACGATGCGTGGGAAACCTCATCACCCCATGCTCACAACCAAGCAGATGACTCCGACAGTCCAGACAGAGCAAGATCGAATCCGATTACATCGGACGGAGTCACTGAGGGCAACTCTGCAGCCACCCAGAAATCAGCAAGCCGAAGTGAGCATGTGGGATACCACCTGAGATGCAATCCTGTGCCCTCCACCCGTTTGAAGGACTTCCTAGTGTGAACTTTCGATGGTTTAGGAGCCGTCCTTAGAAGAATTACACACTGTCTCAATCTGGTAAACTGTTTGCAATGTGTTTGGGGGGGGACACACCACCCTGTTTCAAAGTTGTTGTTTGTTGTGTTTTATTAAAGTTGGGGAGGACCACCCCAGAGATTATGATGGAGTGTTCTAGTTGTTGGCACCCGCCTGCCTGCGGTTTTTGGTATGTCTCAGCGCGTGCCACGAATGAAAGCCCATTGGCATGGCTGAACAAGTCAGTCGCACACCAGCATCAAACCATATAGGTGTCCCGTCTGCAATTATTTAGTTTAACACGTGTTGACCTAGAGTCAGGCACAACACCACACGCAGCATCTGTACATGTTTGAGCACTTCATATACTAACGAGCGGACAGTAAACAACTATGCCAGGGGCTGAATACACACACAAGGACACCGAGGCAAAGTTCCTGAGCTAAGTACACAAGCAAGCACATGCTGCACTAATTCCGAAGATGAGCACCCACACTTGTACAAAGCGGGACATTTCACAAGGTAAGGGCTACTCACAAGTACAGTTTGGTAACTAAGTAAGTTGAAAACACAGAGTGCAGGTCTTGTAGCTTCCTGAGCTAAGATCTTGGTCAGGAAAGACTTCCTTGAATGCCACATTGTCTTACATTTTAGAATATTTCAGGGATTTTTTGTGGAATCTTGATTTGTTTTGGGAGAGGAAAATCCAGGGGTTCACAAAAAGCTGGAATTCTGTTTTTTTCGGGCAAAAACGTTTCAACACTACATGTGACAAAATGAATGTACAGTTGATAAGCCAAAACAAAAGCTCTTTGTAGTAAAAATGTAAGGGATAAGGCCATAAGGGCAGAGCGCGTTACTAGCAGGCGATCTAGCCATCCTCTTGCACTGAGGAATTATTAACGTGACAAGAAAAGGCAAATTATGCGACATAATGTGGCACATTTTGGGACTGTATCATTTTGTAATTTTTTCACGTTAACACTGCCTGGCCACATCATTAGCACTAGTTTAGTATCTGAATACAGTAATAAGCAGCTGAAAAGGCCTCCAACTGCAGCACACAGGTTGCTGCGATTTTAGTCATTTCTAATCTGTTTGACCTAGATTTTTTTTGTTGTTAAAATCTGCACTTTCTGCAACAGATGAATTATGTGATAAATACAGCAAATCAATAATAATGCGGAAAACGCCACAGCCACAAAATCTCATAACTCCAGTGGCCTTGTTCATATTGTACTGTAGCACATGTTTTCATACCTGTGGTGTACTCCACCCCACTGCCAAGGTCAGTCAGGGAAGAGGCTACCCAGTGCATGGTTGAGAACATGTGATAGCGTGGCCTAAGTGGAAAGTGTTGAGTGTCATGAGGGAAGGTTGAAAGGATGTTCCAGTCTTGGGGCCCCCAGTGTCAGTGGGTCAGATGGCTATGCGGAAGCTAGAGCAGTGCTTGGTGATACACACCATCCCTTGTTTGTCCGAAGATACGCGTTTGGAGACAGGTTCTTGCATGAACCTGTGTCAGTGATCTTGCGTAGATGACAGGGTCAGCTGCGTGGAAACAGCCGTCTTCTTAAAACTGTCTAGAATTCCAGATGTTGTGAAAGTTGCTTTAGAACCTGGGATAGAGTTGTAGAGACCTGGTGTGTGTACCACAAAGGATACACCATCGATATAGGACATATGGAAGCTAGTGATGATCAGAAGTGGACCAGTCGGGATATGGGGTCATTCATGGTGCTGGCTGCTGAGTTGGTGCTGCAAGAAAACTGATCTAGCACAATGGATGGCCCAGCAGGTGACGCAGAGTACCTTGAAGGAAATATGCTGGACCACATGCAGCCGACGAAAGTCTTGAAGGCGGTGGTAATGTGACGTGAAGTGATCCTCTGGGTGGAGGTGTGCATCTTAAGGCCTTGTCCCTGACTTCAGATTCATGTAGACGAATCAGATTAGCATCATACATTGATTTTGATGTTTATATAGCGCAGCAGTCACCCAAGGGCATCAAGGTGCTAGATTGGTTATCATCCTAATGGTTATCCTCCTAGCCGTCTCGTCTCGCGCAGACCCTGCAGGTCTCGCATGGGTTGAACCCAGCCATATTGTATCGGTCTCTCATATCCCTCCTCTATCACACCAACACTCGCTTCGGTCTGGTGTTGCACCCGCAGTTATGTGTACCAAGGGACCTGCCATTGACTTTCATTAAGGGTTAAGTTACTAGTGGAGGGGGTCACCAGAAACGTTATTCACATACATATGGCACATTACACATACACATGCACACACGTGCATCTACTCGCATACGTTCACACACGTGCATGTACACACACACACAAATACGCACACACGTCACGTGCATGCATGCACACACAAGTACACACACACGTGCATGCACGCACACATAAATACACATACATACATGCATGCACACACAAATACACGTACAGACATGCATGCACACACAAATACACGTACATAGATGCATGCACACACATGGAAGTGCCCAAACACACACGTAAATATACACACACACGCACATACCACGAAATCCAGAAGCAAAATGAGAGAACTTCAGCTCACCGTTTCCCTGAGAACAGCCAGGTCTTAAGAGCTTTTCTCAACAGGAGCAGAAGAGGGATAGATCTGAGCGCCAGAGGTAGGGAATTCCAGAGCTTACATGCTGCCACTGAAAAGCCTTATCCCCCCACTTCCACTTCCTCTTCTTGGTTCTTCCTACCAGAGGTTGCATTTGAGGTGAGGAACGAAGTAATCGGCCTGGGGAATACCATTTGAACATTGTCTTCAGCCTTAGAGCAAAGGAGGCGTGCAATGACTTATGGACCATGCACAGAGCTTTAAAACTGAAGCGTAGTTCAATGGGAAGCCAATGTAGGTGCTCTAGTCCCTTCTTGGCTGATTGTCTGATGATGGTATGAAAAGCAGAAGGCCAGTCCAGGAATATTAGAGCTGGTCTCCCGCATTCATTGAGAGACGAATATCACTGGCCCACCGCAGCAAGGAAGCTGATCCCGTTCTGTGCAAGGGCCTGCAGCCCAATTGGGCAGGGTGAAGAACTGACTTGTGATCCAAGAAGGTCACAGTCACCCTGTTAACATACTTCCCAAATCTTCTGAGTCGAAGTCAAAGTAGTGAATTTGACCTGTAATCAGTGCTTTAAATGGGCAGGTACTATCAGGTACTAGGTACCTGCACTTCTTTAATTTGGAAGGGATAGTACCGGCACCTATCAGCACTCCTCCAGTGCTTTTAATGCACTTCTCAACAACACACAGTACTCTGTGACAAGGAGTACCTGCACTTCTATATTTGCATTTCAAGCGCTGCCTGTAATTACAGGAAGTGTGGGGGCTCTGCAGAACCTTTTCTGGGTTGGGGGATAACCCCTACACGCTTCATGTTGATGGAACACAAGCATAGAAACTGCTGATTAGTTTATAAGATTCACTGGGGAGTACATAAATGAAACATAACACAGATCATGTTAGAAATTCACTTTGACTACTTACAAACAGTTGCTGCTGGGCCCTGTGGTAGTAGTGTCTGTTACTGGAAAGGGGTGGTGGTGGGGGGGGGGGGGTGGTATGTAAGGGGGGAGAGGAATGTACTAAAAAGAAACAGGACTTACCTTTAACGGCCAGGCACCGCCTCTCCTCCGTCTTCGTCCTCTTCATCTTCTTGTCCCAGCCTGGCCGAAGGCAGCAGGAAGCATACGGGCAGACAGGCGCCTCATAGCCAATCACAACGCTGCATTGCAGCATTGTGATTGGTCTGAGAGCCGTGGATCGGCACTCAGACTGCAACAGGGAGCCTGCACATGTTCCTAACCAGGCTGTGTAATGCATCCTTGTAGGAACATGCAAAGTGCGCATGAACTGTTTGGTCGGCCTAAGAGAGACTTTGATGTAACTTCAAAAAGACTCGTTTTAGTTCTTTCACAGTCTCATCATTCCAGTTCTAAAACATTTTTAATGCACTATACAACAAAGCCATATGTGCAACTAACAAACATTGCAAAGCCAATAGCCCTTGCTTGTTTTAGGTGTAATGTTACTTGTTGTATTTTATAACTGGATGCAATGACAGAAGCAGAAAAATACCAGTGGGGCGGCACTCTATGGTAAGCACAGATTTTTAGCTTATGTGTTTTTAAGCCACACCATAAATTACATCCGACATGCCCCTTTGAGAGACCCCCAGTTTTTTCACCTCACTTAGAGCCCTGACGATACATTATTGTCATTTTATTTTTCCTTTTGAGCAGTGAGGCGACACCGCTGGTGGTGGGATATGGATTTTTGGACTATGACCCCTGTCTGTTCAACAAAAACAAACGAGGAGGGATTCTACTGGTCGAATAAAAAATACCAGACAAAACCAACAGACCCACTTGACACCTACACAAACAACTTTCGACATATAAGAACCAGTTCCTACCCGCCACTAGATTTTCCTCAGTTGAACCGTGTTTTCTAATGGTTATCCTCCTAGCCGTCCCGTCTCGCCCAGACCCTGCAGGTCTCACATGGGTTGAACCCAGCCATATTGTATCGGTCTCTCATATCCCTCCTCTATCACACCAACACCAGCTTCAGTCTGGTGCTTGCACCGGCAGTTATGTGTACCAAGGGACCTGCCATTGACTTCCATTAAGGGTTAAGTTACTAGTGGAGGGGGTCACCAGAAACGTTATTCACCAGGCGCGCAACACCCATTGGAATCAAAGGGCTTCAGCCCCCCCCCCCGTGTGTGTCAGCCCGGGCTCAGACAGCTCCCGGGCACGTACACAGCCGCACCCGAGCACTTCACAGGTCTTTAAAAGACCATGTGCATGTTAATGAGGCTTTGTTGATGTTTCACCCCTTCTAGGAGCCCCTGCAGCGCCACTCTGCCTACTGCTTAAAGTTTCAGCCCCCCCCGAAATGTTTTCTTAGCCCCCCCCCCGAAATGTGGCTCTAGTTGCGCCTCTGTTATTCACATACATACGGCACTACACATACGTGCATCTACTCGCATACGTACACACACGTGCATGTATACACACACAAATACGCACACACGTCACGTGCGTGCATGCACACACACGTGCATGCACGCACACACAAATACACGTACATACATGCATGCACACACATGGAAGTGCCCAAACACACACGTAAATACACACACACACGTGCACACAGATGCATTGATACAAAACTACACATACACACACGTGAATGAACGCACACTCAAGTACACACACGAAGGCACGCACAAAAGTACACGCACACTCTCACACCCAAGCTGCGGGAGTTCATTTATAATTGGTACATCTGGAGTAGCCCGGCGGCGCACAGCAGCCCGTGCGTGATGTGGCTGCTGTAATCGCCCGGTACTGTGTGCCCACAGCCACGCGGTAATGAACACTCTGGAGGAGAACTCGGTGCCCCCCGAAGGCTGGCAGCCGCCCTCACCGCCAACCAGCTCCTCCAAGGCCTGCCCACACTCAAAGACACATCTCGCACCTGTGGGGCACAGGCACAGCGTGTACCACGGGTCGGCCACGCCAGCAGGACGCCATGTTGTCACTCTTTCCTTTACCAAATTATCAAGCGCGTTGATCAGGTTTGGTTGGTTGAAGTGACGCAGCCGCACTATCCAGCTCCCAGAATGCACTCTGCTGGCGAAAGAAAGTCTAGAACCTTTTACTTCACACCCTCCTGGCATGGGGTGCTCTGCCCTCCCACAGCGGCGTGCACCTGCTTTGCAGCATTGCTAGCTTTTAGCAGCACCCTGACGTCAGCAGCCGCTGGGATTGTGCTGAGACCCTGAATATTACTCATTCAACCCTGTTTCAAAATATTTGAGACGATATACATTATCTAAAAATATTCTAGGGGCTAAGATCGCGAAATAAATAGGCCACATGGAAGATGCGCTTTCCCAAATATTCTAGGATTGGATTTAGAATAGTAAATAAGCCGCCCTCCTAAGCATCTGCACAGCCTATGCTGTCCTAAAACAGCTACTGAAAACAGACCTATTGTTTCAGCCAACAGCCCTCAGCATGCTGGGACTTGTAGTTTCAATGTTCAGCGAGTACCCGCACCCCAGGACTCTGCCTGAAAACCCAGAATCGCCTCAAAGGCACCCTCGTGGTTTTGGGCAGGGGAGATATGTGGCTAACCTATATACCTAGAAATCCAACCCAGGTCCGCCTTTGAGACATTTCACTGCTGCAGGGGCGTGATATCTTCTTTGGCTCGAAGTCTGGTGAGATAAATCAGTGGGTTGATGCAATGTTCAGAAATCTTCCTGTATTCTGCAGGTCACGTGTCTGAACAATTACACGAGTGACTCAGCTTTTCTTGAGCTCCAGATGGATGAAAGGTGAACTATATTGAATTGGTTAATAATAGCATTTCTTTTTTCGGTTGTAGGAAGTGAGATCAGCGGGGTGCGCTATTTCAGAGGTCAACTAAATTATAATAATGGCTTTAAAGTGCACTTGATGCACCGCTTTGCAACTGGCAAGCAAATATAAATAGAATTTCCTCTTAGATGAAAGTTTGGGGCATCCACATTGGCAGGCAGCTTGTCATTTTAAGAGTTAGGAATGTGCGGGGTAGGAGGCCGAGCAGACTGGAGGTAGGGAAGTGATATGGCTCTCTTAAGGTAGCCTCTCCTGAGACAAGTTCCAAATGGTTTTTGCTGGATCCGGTTACAGATATATGGACTTAGAAACATCAACTTAACTTCTGGACAGAAAACATGATTATAGTAACAACAAGTAATCGATTTTTAGTGCGAAATTCGTTTACATTCATTTTTGTACCACTAGAATTCCTTTTATTTTTCTTGCTGGTGGTGTGTCCAAACCCAGCATGTGTCAACCTGATCCCCTGGGAACTATCAGCCAGATTCATCAAGCCAAAATCGGCTCGCAAAGGGCCAGATTCTGAGAATCTGGCCCTTTGCGAACGCTATTTTTGCATTTGGGATTCATCATCCCAAATGCAAAAATCGCAATTTTAGAAATCGCTAAATTGCGAATATTTGCATTTAAGGAATCTCAATTTGAGATGCCTTAAATGCAATTCATGAACCATTTTAAAATTGCGAATTCGCAATCTGGGGGGGCTATTTACCGCGAAGTCTAACTACGTGGTAAATAGCAAAAACATAAGAAAAATGCACTTTAGTGCATTTTCTAAGTTGTATGTTACACACACACATGTCCTTTGGACATGTATGTGCGCAAAACCAGTGTACATTACCATTCCAGGGGTGCTATAGCCTGGCACCCTTGAAATCGCTTCCTTATTTGCGATTCACTAATTGCTAATCGCAAATAAGGAATGACTCCCCATTCATTCCTATGGGCCTAGAAGGTCATCAGGAAGGAGGTGTGAGAGATATATGCACAAATTACAAATTTTGTTATAACTGCTAGAGGTGGGCAAGCCATTGAAAGCTCAAGCCAAGGTCGAGCCTGAAGCCTGGCTCTATCTCAGCTCGAGGTCCTGTAGGAACTCCGAGCCCATAACGAGCCGAGCTTTGATGTGGCTTCTGCCTGCCTCCCTCTACTCAAGATGTGGCGTTACAGCCAGAGCTGTCAACTTTGGAACTGGAGAACTAGGTTAGAGTCTCGGTGTCGGCTCAACAGCCTGTGATTCTGGGCAAATAAGTAAATCTTCTCACGTCTATAAATTTGACTGAGATTTTTGGGAAGTCAGTGGCAAAGCACAAAATAATGACAGCCCCCACAGAATGTGATGAGGGGCCCCATGAGACTCCCCTATCTCACAAATACTCATTGGTCTTAAGGTTTGTGGGTCCCCTGAAGTATTGGTGTCCCCCTGCATCGCTGGTGCTGCTGGGCTCTACGTTACACACCTGGTAATGTAAATGGGGCTCCAAGTTCGCGCTACGTAAAGGAGAGAAAAATAGACAGTGGTAAAAACAAGCCCTGACCTAAGAAAACAAGCATTGGCATAGCCAACAGGTCTCACCTTTGGGACCTTATGTGTTTAGCCTGAACTTTTGGCTATGTTGTAGAGCATTCTGTCGGCTGTGCATCATTTTGAAAAGTTATAATAAAAAGTGTTAAGCATTTTTGTTACTTTTATACAAACCAAATCGACATTATATACAACTGAATAAACTGATTAAAAAAAGATTTTAACATAAAAAATGTCTTCTACTTTTTTTGTACTTGCACTGCTGGCAACTTCTTCCTGTCCGTTCTCATGCTTGTTTGTTATAAAAAAAATTGTTATGGGGGAGCGGGACATACATAATGGGGGAGGGGAGGTTGGAAAACAGTAATTTAATTAGAACACGAGCAGCGGACGGGCACTAGGGGAGAATCAACAGATGCCAGATTCCGAGGGCAGACTGACGTGATGATTAGGTGATGTATAAATGATGCTTAAGTGATGCTTAGGTGGTACGCTGATGCAAAATGGTGGTGGTGAATGATGTTTGGTGCTCAGGTGGTGCCACTATATGGTGTGGATTGGAGGTACGTTGTGTATTGTGGAGTTAAAATATGTTGTTTGGTGTGTATTGGAAATGTGTGTAGTTGAATTGTGTGGCCTGGAACTGTGGTGTTGAGTGAAATTATGCTTAGTGAAATTGTGTCATGGTGTGGACTGCATTTATGTTGATTGGTGGTATGTGACGTGTAATTATGTGGCACTGAGTGGTATTATGTTGAGTGTATTTATGATGCATTGAGTAGAGTGTAAATATTAGGGGTGAGCATAGTTCGCGAAGTAGCGCTACACGTAGCTACGCAAACTACACTTTGCACTACGCGAGCTGCGTAGTAGCATGTTCGCACTGTGCAAGATGCCGTTTTCAATGATTGCACAGTGCAGACAAGCATCCGGCACTGTGCAATCATTGAAAATGGCATCTTGCACAGTGCGAGCTGTACTTTTCTACCGCTCGAGTAGATTTGTACTCGAGCTGCAGCTTTCTCAACGCAAACTGGTAGTTTTTCATCGCGAGCGGTCGCGAGCATGCACGGTCGCGAGCATGCGCGACCACTCGCAATGAGAAACCTGCCCTCCCGCATTGAGAATCTCGCCGGGAGGTTTATTTTCCATGCTCGCGATCAGCAACTTGATGATGCTGATCGCGAACAAAGAAAAAGTCTCGCGAGGATGTCATTTTGTTTGCTCGCATTCGCCAACTTGACGTTGAGGACCGCGAGCAGCAAAAAATGACCGCTGCACTACGCTACGCATGTTTGCACTGTG
This sequence comes from Lissotriton helveticus, assembly GCF_964261635.1. Taxonomy (NCBI): domain Eukaryota; kingdom Metazoa; phylum Chordata; class Amphibia; order Caudata; family Salamandridae; genus Lissotriton; species Lissotriton helveticus. The sequence continues at coordinate 266,062,624 of NC_136058.1, forward strand.
CTACGTGCAGTTCGCGTAGTGCGAATTTGCGCAAACTACGCGAGCGTAGCGTAGTGCTTTGCCCAGGGTTAGTAAATATGTGGCGTGTAATTATGTGGCACTTAGTGGTTTTATATGGAGTGTATTTATGTTGCATTGAGTAGAGTGTAATTATGTGGCTTGTAATTATGTAGTACTGCGTGGTATATGGGATGTATTTATGTTGCATTGAGTAGAGTGTAATTATGTGGTTTCTAACTATTTCACACTGAGTGCTATTAAGTGGAGTGTATTTATGTTGCCTTGAGTAGAGTGTAATTATGTGGCATGTAACTATAAGCCACAGTGTTATTATGTGGAGTGTATTTATGTTGCATTGAATAGAGTGTAATTATTTGACGTGTAATTATGTGGTACTGATTGGTATTATGTGGAGTGTGTTTATGTTGCATTGAGTAGAGTGTAATTATGTGGTGTGTAATTATGTGGCACTGAGTGGTATTATGTGGAGTGTATTTATGTTGCAATGAATAGAGTGTAATTGAGATGTGTGATTATGTGGTACTGAGTGGTATTATGTGGAGTGTATTTATGTTGCATTGAGTAGAGTGTAACTACATGGTGTGTAATTATGTGGTACTGAGTGGTATTATGTGGAGTGTATTTATATTGCATTGAGTAGAGTGTAATTATGTGACGTGTAATTATGTGGCACTGAGTGGTATTATGTTGAGTGTTTTATGTTGCATTGAGTAGAGTGTAAATATGTGGCGTGTAATTATGTGGCACTGAGTGGTATTATATGGAGTTTATTTATGTTGCATTGAGTAAAGTGTAATTATGTTGCACTGTCTGGTATTATGTGGAGTGCCTTTATGTTGCATTGAGTAGGGTGTAATTATGTTGCTTGTAATTATGTGGTACTGAGTGGTATGTGGGGTGTATTTATGTTGCATTGAGTAGAGTGTAATTATGTGGCGTGTAACTATGTCACACCTAGTGCTATTAACTGGAGTGTATTTATGTTGCATTGAGTAGAGTGTAATTATGTGGCAGTTAATTATGTGGCACAGTGTTATTATGTGGAGTGTATTTATGTTGCATTGAATAGAGTGTAATTATGTGATGTGTAATTATGTGGTACTGAGTGGTATTATGTGGAGTGTATTTATGTTACATTGAGTAGAGTGTAATTATGTGGTGTGTAATTATGTGGCACTGAGTGGTATTATGTGGAGTGTATTAATGTTGCAATGAATAGAGTGTAATTGTGATGTGTGATTATGTGGTACTCAGTGGGATTATGTGGAGTGTATTTATGTTGCATTGAGTAGAGTGTAATTACATGGTGTGTAATTATGTAGTACTGAGTGATATTATGTGGAGCGTATTTATATTGCATTGAGTAGAGTGTAAATATGTGGCGTGTTATTTTGTGACACTGAGAGGTATTATGTGGAGTGTATTTATGTTGCATTGAGTAGATCTTAATTATTTAGGGTTTAATTATGTGGCACTGAGTGGGAAGATGTGGAGCCTATGTTGCATTCAGTAGAGTGTAATTATGTGGTGTGTAATTATGTGGCACTGAGTGGTATTATTTGGAGTATACGTTGCATTGAGTGCAGTGTAATTATGTAGCATATAATTATGTGACACTGAGTGCTATTATGTGGAGTGTATTTATGTTGCATTGTAAATAGTTTAATTATGTATAGTGTAATTATGTGGTACTTAGTGGTATTATGTAGAGTGTATATATGTTGCATTGAGTAGAGTGTAATTATGTGGTGCGTAATTATGTGGCACTGAATGGTATTATGTGGAATGTATTTATGTTGCATTGAATAGAGTGTAATTGTGACGTGTGTTTGTGTGGTACTGCGTGGTATTATGTGGAGTGTATTTATGATGCATTGAGTAGAGAGTAATTACGTGGTGTGTAATTATGTGGTACTGAGTGGTATTATGTGGAGTGTATTTATATTGCATTGAGTAGAGTGTAATTATGTGGCGTGTTATTTTGTGGCACTGAGTGGTATTATGTGGAGTGTATTTATGTTGCATTGAGTAGAGTGTAATCATGTGGCATGTAATTATGTGGCACTGAGTGGTATTCCACTTAATATTGACAAATTTATTCATTAGTTCAGACATTTGCGTTTTACAAACTGAAATCTTTCTGGCCAATATTTTCCTAACGTTTTAAGTGTAACTAAAACAAGCAAAATTTAGCGCATCTAAACACACATACGAGGGAATTGGGCTAGTCTTTTTATTATGTTATTCAGGATTCTACCTTTAGTTAAGAAAGGGGGAAAAACAATTGCCTAATGTATTACGATTAGTTATTTAGTGAGCAGTAAAATTATAAGTCAGCTGCTAAGTGCAGCCATTACAGGGATGTGCTACTGGACGCTGCATGAGTATCCTTACGCAGCTCCCGTAAAACTGTTGTGTTGAACTACTTCCAGATAAGCGAATACTGAGCTAGTATGATGCTCCTAGTGAGTCACTACAATCTGTAAGAAAACTTTGCTTTTCAACCTTTAACTGAGCCCCAGACGGGCAACGCGCTATATTGTTCAAATAATCAGATAACTGAAGAGATATCTTGGGGTGTTTGGTGCCTGCTGCAGACAGCCAATGGTTAACAGTTTGCAGGTTAGAATTTCGGTAAAAGCGACTTAGCCCTTCATCCTTGTGCTATTGATAACATGAGTGGCAGTAAGTTGGTGGAAACACCTCGCACGTAAGAAAAAAGGCTTGGTCCAGTCTGTGAAAGGGGCTATATAAGCACATACCGTTATCAAATGGAATAATCAACCTAACGCACCAGACATCAGACCAGCAGGGTTTCCATCCAAGATACCACAGTGGGTCAATGCACCTATCGCTGAAATCGCTGAACAACCAGCAGCTCACAGATTAAAAGTTTGTGCTGGTCCGGGCACTGCCTTTCCGAAGTAAACAAAATGAATATCATAGAGGTGGATAACACCACCACCAGCTATTAACAGCTGTGATAAGAAACCTACCGACAGAAAAAGCAGCGCTATTTACAGGAGAAACTAAACAGGACCAGTTGCATTCAAAATGAAATGCAACATTGAGAATTAACATTAATGCAAAGTAGGACACGCTCCACTTATTCTGGCACTGCAAGTACACCGAGGCAAAAAATGAAGGAGCTCGAGCAGTCCGGAATCATGGAAATAAACAAATGGTGGGAAAGTGGCACTTTAAACCAGCGCGCCCAGGACTGACCACCATCTGTTTCCAATTAACGCGACCGCAAGACGTGTTAATTGGAAACACCCCTGGCCTAGGGTGCCCCCGAGCACCCTAGGCCAGGGTACAGAGAATGCGGGGCATGCATTAGCTTTGGACCAATTGTGTGCTGTCTTTCTTTGAAAGACACATGCACAGGCCAATTGCGGGTTAATAAAAAAAGCACACGCACAAGAGTGTTCAGAGTTCAAAAGCCCTTGCTAAAAGCCTTGCAGAGCAGTGCATGCGCGCTGGCTCAGGCGAGACCTAAAAACCAGATATATGCCTGAAATTAAGATGCAGGCCTGGCAATAGTTGAAGTTGTAAGTGTTTATTTAAGTGGATGATATACACTCCAGCCTCTCACGTGTAACCACCACCAGGCTTCACCTTAGTCTCCCTCAGAACCTCCACCCTCACCATAGAAATCCTACATATACATTCCAGTCCACCCCAACATTCTTGTTTAGCTGACAGTGACTTACAACACATGCCACTGAAAGCTGCAGTGCTAGATACTACAATGCCCATTCCCTGGCTGATATGCACATAGAGGTTAAAACAAAGCGCTACAATATAAAAAGAAAGAGAAACATACCCATTTAGTGGCTGATTTGCAGGGGCGGCTCCTCTACTAAGGCGGAGGAGGGTCTTTTCTACTGCTCTGTAAGGAAGTGAAAAAGAAAAAAAGAAAATGATAATAACGCGCTGTTATTATCATTTTATTTTCCGTCCTTCCTCAGCTTGTTAGAGGCTGGCCGGGGCTGGCCTGTGTCAGAGGAACAGGGGGAGAGGTGGTGGCACTCTCCTATGAGCACATGAATGTTTGGCCGGCAGTCTCGGGCCTGCCAAAGCGTCATGCGCACTTGTCATGTTCTCAACCCAGGTTGTACTGCAGCCTGGGTGGAGAACATGCCCAGGCTTCCACTCCACCTCTGAGCGCGGAACCACAACGCTACGACCAATCATGACGCTGCTATCAGCAGCGTCAATATTGGCTAGGGGAGTCTGGAAGCCTGGGTGCTTCCTGTTCCTGCTTACAGCCCTGGAGTCCTGGAAGCAGGCGAAGAGGACCGAGAGGCAGTCACAATGGCACACAGGTAAGTGTTTTAATTTTTTTTTTCATTCCCTCCCCCAGTCTCCATGCCCCCGCGACCCGCACCTCCACCGCCGTTAAGTAGCAGCCACTACTGCTGATTTCTACAAAGGAAACCAGAAAACCTGCATAAATCATAATGTATCCTCTCAAACTGTGTGATCTTAGGCAAATATTTGATTTCACCAAAACTATTTTTACTTCATTATTGCGTATGAAAGCAAACGTGAGTTCAGAATACCAGTTGTAAAAAAACGTATAGTGTTTGATTTAATAGAACTATAATATTGCTCTATAATAATCTGGGTCAGGTACAGGGATTACATGATAATTGTCTCTTAGTTCACTAATGGTTCATGTTTAAAAACTATCACTTTTAACAAGTACTTCTCAGTGCAGTGCTATAATGTGACATATTAATGTCAGAGCTTCAACATTTGAAAGAACACCACTTTTTTGAACTTCTGGAGAGACTTTATCCTACTTTATGTGATGTTTGTTGTATCATTTACATACCAAACATTATGAGAACCTGGCTCGTGCTCGGGCTCTAAGATCCAAACTAGACCTTTGGCTCGGCTCTCCTGTTAATTTGTGGCTCGCCCACCTCTAATGTCTACAGCACCACATAGGCAGCTACACAGAACCAATTTAGCCAGCGGGCAGCAGGGTGCTGTGTAGAAAGGTCCTCTCAAGATCAGGACCTTCATGAGAGGCCATATTATGTTAATATGGGGATATGGCACTGTACAGCGCTACAGGGTCAGGGTGAATCCGAAATTGGGTGCAAATAGTGTTTGCACACCGATTTCAGATTGTGAGTTGTGCTGTAACCTTGCGCTGCATGTGTTTTTTTTTACGGACATGTTCCTCAAGGTGAAGCATTATAAACGGTTTGGAGTGAGGGAAATGGTGTGGAATTCCACTTATCTTGCACAAGGTGGCCTGTTGTGAATTTTGTGCACGCCCTTGCTCAAGTAGCACATTTATGAGGGTTCGAGGGAGGAGGGGTGTCGGTGTCCCGCTTGAGATGGTAGGTTGAGCCCCTTAATGTCTTCTTTCATTAAAGGTTTGTCAGGGGTAAAAGCATGGAAAACATAACACTAATTCCTGTGGTATATATATGTTATTTTTTGGGTGGGCTCATGCCCTCATAGTGCCAGGAGTGAGGCTTTGAAAGGCGTTGGAGGGGAGAGTGGTGGGGTATGCTCTTGAAAGCCTTCGGCCCTCATTCATGAGAGTGTTGCATACCATTTGCACCATGCAACGTGATGCATGTGTGACACAAATCTTAAAGTCAGATTTTTGACGCCACGCAAAGCCACTTTATGTGACTGTGAGTGGCTTAAAATATCTGGAGTGACACAACACAGCTCAAATCTTTTGCGTTGCGTTACTCTGCCCTGGGTAGGTGAACCATGGGTGTTGTGTGGTTGTCCCCACGCAATTCCCATGGATTTTTGACGCATCCCTAGATTTACAAGACCTTGTAAACCAGGGAATGCAACAAAAACGTACACTTCCCAAAGGAGGCTTAACGAGGAGATATATATATCTATTTCTCTTCGTTTCTTCCTCTCTGCAGGACACATGGAAAGAGGAATAGGCCTCCCAGGATTGTTTTCGTACTGGAAGGTGCCCTTTCCTGCACAAAAACAATCCTGCATGCAACACAGGCCCCCTTGCAACATAATGCAAGAGTGCTTGCGTTAGCACTAGACTGCCAAAAGGGTGAAGCGCAAGGGAAGAGACAGGAAGGAATGCGTCGTTTTGACTTTGATACAGCACATTCCTATTCCTGCCCTTTCACTGTCACGCAGAGCAGCACAGCAAGGTGACCTGCCATGCTGCACTGTTTGACTTCCTCATAAATGAGGCCCCTCTTTTGTGAATTGTTGCTGTAGCTTGAGTTGCATAACATGATGGACTCCCTGCGGAATGTGTTGACGGCCCCTAAGCCTCTCGGGCCTCATTTATGAGGCTGTGCGCCACTTTTACGCCGCTGGTGCATCACTTTTTGTGACGCACCAGTGGCGTAAAAAATGCGCCTTATTGCGCCATATTTACAAAGTGACGCATCTAGGTAGATGCGTCACTTTGTAAACCCCTGCGCCACATTATACCTGCGCCAGGTATAATGTATGCAAGGGGGGCATATTGACGCAAGAAAGGGTCGTAGAAGTGACACAGTGAAATTTATGAGATTTCACTGCGCCACTTCTAGGACACAAATGCGTCAATTTCTTACGCCTGCCTCACAGCAGGCGTAAGACTGACGCAGGCCCTTTCACATGGGGCTTGCCCCATGTGAAAGGACGCATGGCTGGAGTTGCGTCACTTTTGTGACACACTCCAGCAATGCGTCACTTTTGCGCCATACAGATACGCCAGAAATACTGACGTATCGGTAACTCCTTGCGCAATGATGCGTCATACTGTAAATATGACGCATCATTGGTGTCGCAAGGAGGGTGCAGTGAAAAGTGACGCATCGCTGTTTTCACGCAGCGTTGCGTCACTTTTCATGAATGAGGCCCCTCACATCTTACAGACATTCATTGGTCTTGGCCTGATTAAGGGACCCCTGAAGGGTTGGGGGGGGGCTGAAGATTTGGGCCCCCCTCGAAAAGGGGCCTCAGTGGCTTGTGTTGCACCCCTGGGCTGTAGATTACTCACTGCATGCAGTAGGTGGTCTATTCTGAGAATTGTTTCCAAGGAGAAATTATTTTTATTGTTGAAGCAGTTACAGCAAGAGATAATATTGGAAGAAAGCTGGATGCATTCTACAGTTAAAATAGTCTTCCTGTCAATATTCCTAGTGGTTAAATTGACCTCTGCGGAATGTTTTGTCCCGGCTCCTCCGTTTGGCCAAAATCGGTGATCGTGGTCAAACCACTTTAGTGCTATATCATTAAAGACCATTCAGTATCTTTTCCAGGAAATGTCTCATACATTTTGTTCTGCACTTCGGAGAAAAAAAATTGCAGGGACGGGGGCATTATGATCTCAGAAAAGCACATGAGACAAACATATGAACAGTCAATCAGAAGATCATTTAGACAAAAAGACAGCTCTTACAGGAGCAAGATAAGAAACAAATTAGATGAGAACCTTCCAGAGAAGAAGCAAGAGATGGCACAAATGATAAGAGAGACAACTCAGGGTGGTACATAGGGAAACATCCTTTGACACAGAGGGCACCATGTAACCCCAGAGCAGATACAAGAGATGATGGGAAAGGAACCATGGAGGCACTGGAGGACTTGAGGAAGTCACACAAAAAGAAAAGATGTCTCTTAGAATACTAGAGGCATACATATGAGTCAGACCTCGAGCCAGATCCTGGTAGTGAATAAGGAACACCAACAGCGCCTGATGTAGGTACTGCATGCGCTCCCTGCTGACCTGGCTGCCCAGAACTATGCAGAGGTTAGACAAAGACTGTGTAGCTTCTGTGGCTCACTTACGGTAGTGGGGGATGAGCTCCTCTATGGTAGCGATCGTCGAGATCACCTATGGTAGCGGGGGTCGAGCTCACTTATGATAGTGGGGGTCGAGCTCATCTATGGTAGCGAGGGTCGAGATCACCTATGGTAGCGGGAGTCGAGCTCGCTATGGTAGCTGGGGTTGAGCTCACCTATGGAAGCGGGGGTCACGCTCACTTACGATAGTGTGGGTCGAGCTCATCTATAGTAGTGGGGGTCGAGCTCACTTACAGTAGTGGGGTTGAGCTCATGCACATCGCGGGGGTCGAGCTCATCTATGGTAGCAAAGGTTGAGCTCATCTGTGGTTGTGGGGTCAAGCTCATGTACGTAGCGGGGGTCAAGCTCACCTACGGTAGTGGGGATCAAACTCACCTAAGACAGTGGGAATCGAGCTCATCTATAGTAGTGGGGGTTGAGCTCATCTATGGTAGCAGGGATCGAGCTCACCTATGGTAGCACTGGTCGAGCTCACCTATGGTAGTGGGGGTAGCACTCCTCCAAGGCCTAAGCTTTCTAGTTGGTGGTCGAGGTTTGCAGCAGGCGCAGTATAGGGAATTTAAATGTCCAGCCAGATAGTTTTCTTCACAGAAGAATGTGTCTATTGATACACAACACAAACACTGTACGGTACAAAATAAGGCAAACTGATGGAAATCAAAGTCTATAAGTGTAACCGTTATTGAAATATGACCCCGTCAGGAAACGAAAGGCTAGAAGCACATAGTCACCAATGGGCACAATGTTATTTTGTGTGAACTATGCTTTCTAATGGCAGTTCAGCAGCACCACAGCAGGGACAAAGTGCAAGGTGCATGCTGAAACGAGGCAATGGTGCGCTGTCTTTATGCCAGCTGGGGCTGGTGCTAACAATGTGTGCTTTGGGGCCCAAATGCAGCGTGTAGACGCATGAGTGAGGTTAGGCGCCTCACTACTGATTCGTCAGATAGACTATTGACATCATTGGCAGGAACAGACTATGTGCCCATCATAATCCCCCCTTACCAGCAGTGGAGAACACCAATGGCGACAAGCCCGGGACACTGCTAAAGTATATACAGGGATTCCCACAGCTGCCTCCAGGAGGTGTCACTCCATCTGATTGGCAGCCTAAGCTCCCAGGCTATGGACAGAAGGAAGCAAGTCTTACACTAAGTGGGACTATTCCCCAGCTCAGACTACACAAGTGAAGCAAGCTGCCTACAAAAGAAATATATATAAGCGGTACACAACACTCCCCAAGGAAGAAAATATTGAGAACCCACATTCCAACCAGGACCTTTGGCTAGTTTGAAGGGGCTTGGAAGGAGGCCATGACCCCATCTTGGAAAGCTTGTCCAACTGATTCTTGTTAGAGTGACATAGCCGTCTACTATAAAGCCACACGCAGGCTCCCCGGATTACACCGATGGTTAGCAGCAAATAGACAAGCAAGGAGGGCAGCTTCTGCGGATCTAGCCAAGACACCTTAAAGCCTCCAGGACAAGACATCAGAGACATTCAAGTTCAAGTTCAAGTTCGGGAATTTATATAGCCCACTACTCACCCAGAGGGTCTCAAGGCGCTTGGGGGTGGGGGGTCATTATTTATCGAATAGCCAGGTTTTAAGTTCTTTTCTGAAGGAGATGTGGTTCTGTGTAAGGCGGAGGTGAGTGGGGAGTGAGTTCCAGGTCCTGGCCGCCAAGTAGGAGAAGGATCTACCTCCCATGGTGCATCTTTGGATACGCGGAACTGAGGCGAGGGCTTGATTGGAGGATCTTAGTTGGCGGGTGGGTGTGTAGAAGGACAGTCGAGTGTTGAGGCATTCGGGTCCTAGTTTGTAAAGGGCTTTGTGTGCGTGGGTGAGGAGACGGAACGTTATTCTCTTGTTGACGGGAAGCCAGTGGAGGTCTTTTAGGTTGACAGAGCAGCCACCAACTTTACCACCTGGTGATGGAACCCTCCATCCGCCGGCACGTAGACTTATGGGCAGGGTCGAACTGGGACAGAAAATAGACCCGGGCACCAAAATAAAAGCGGCCCTATTAGGAATTAGAAAACTAAAAAAGTGGTCCATGTTTTCAAATCGGGGCAGTTTTGAACTTAAGAAGACGCTCTGTATAAGTGTTTTGCAAGGTATGGAACACTGCATGGATTTGATTTGCTGCAGGTAAAATTTGTTGTAATATTAGGGAAATCAACAGTAAAAACCGTCCCAGCAGATAATAAAACAGATTCTCTTTCTTTGTTGATCAATTTTACAATAGTCATTTTGGGAGGCTCAAAAATGATTTCATTTTCTTCACTCACGACACCCCCTCTTGGTCCACCAGCTTATACAATTCCCTTAACGTCACCTCCTCCTCCTCTATCCCTCATGGGAAACAGCTAAAAATTTCACGCTCTGCGCGTTTCAACGGTTACCTCACTATCTCACTCTATAACAACGGTACTGTCATGATCCAAGGCAATGACACCTGTCTCTCGCTCTTTGACCACCTCTTCCCCTCCCTTCTCCCCTCCTCTGCGACCGGGTTTTCCCCCGACTCTCCTTCTAGCTCCACCCATTACTCTCTCTCTCCTCCCCTGACCCTCCTACACTCCAATTGGCTGCACTCTCAAGAATCACAGGTCGGCCCTCTTCCCTCCCCCTCCCCTGTGACCTCCTCTCCAATTCCTCCCCCCTCACAGTATGCCCCCTCCCACTTCACTTCAGCCTCACCGCTAGCTAATGCGCTCCTCGTCCAATCTGCATCATCCCGGTACTCCAATCCCTTCTCCTCCCCCAGTTTCCGTCCAGTCACCCCCCTTTTTAGTCTACCTCTCCTCCAACCTTCTCCCCCAGTGAACTTTCCCTACGCTCCCCTTATCCCTTCTTCCATACCTCCTGTCCACCACCCCCTCCCCTCGTTATTCACCCGGATGTCTCCTCAATCCCACTGCATCTCTCTCCTCCCTCCCACTCCTCCAGCAATGCTATGCTACTCCCTTTCCCCCCCTGGTAACCCTGTCCATTTCCCTCCCTCTGGTCCAACAGTACCACTTCCTTTCCCCAACTTCCCTTTCTCTCAACCCCCCCCACTCTACCAGATGCCCGTTCCCTCACAGCCACCTCTCCTACCTGATATGCCCTCCACAACCACCTCACCTCTTTTCCTCCCAAACCTCCTTCATTCCCATGACTCCACACAGTCCTCCCCTCTCCTTCTTCCCTACCGCTGTGTTCCGCACCCTTCTCCCCCTAAAGTTATCCCCAATTCCTCTCCTTCTTGCAACACCAACAAAGGCAACTCTCCCTTAACCTCCGATTCATTAACTCCCGCTCTCAACCTCCACCTTTCCCCACTTTTGAACCCTACACCCCAACTCACCTCCTGTCCCCCCGCCTCTCCCTGTCTTCCACCACCAATTCCACCCTCCTGTTTCCATCGATCCACCCAACCTTCCGTGCTCTGCATTACTCTCGCTGGAAAATAAGCTAGGTTTTCTTATCACCTCCATCTCCCAGCTTACAGCTGCAATTTCACGTCTAAGCTCTAAGATTTACACCTTTCCTTGCACCCCCACTCCTTCCCAACTTCCCACGAGATGCACCTCGCCCCCTCAGCCCAATTTAGCCAAGCTCAATCAGTCGTCTGCAAACTTTGTTAACTCGCACAAGCCTTTGAACGCCGTTCTTCCTCAACCTGCATACCCTATCAACCCTACTATCTACTCTATTCCAACCATCTCCTCTGTCAGAACCAAGCATCCACCTAAACCCTCCCGAGCACCCCCACATAAGCACAACATCCCGATCACCCTTCAGAGCCCAAGTGCCCTGTCACCATACAGTCCTGACAGAGCTGCGCTGTCTGCTCCACAACTGCAGATCTGCAGTAAAACACAAACTTGAAATCTCAGATACCATCACCCACCACAATATTGACATGCTCTTCCTCACAGAGACCTGGTTCAAAGATACCTCGCATTCTATGTTTGATCTCCTATTACCTACAGGCTATTCTATACTTAGGAATGACTTAGGAATGACAGAACTGACAGCACGGGGGGAGGTGTTGCAGTCATCTTTAGAAACTCCCTTCAACTTAAGGCCTCTCCTATCAGCTCCTTCGACACCTTTGAATGCCTTTCTCTTGAGTTACAAGTGCACCAACATTCACCCCTTAGATTCCATGTCATTTACCGCCCGCCTCGTAGTGGCCCTTCGTTTTTGGAGGAACTCACTGACTTCATCAGTGACCAATACTCGCAAAGTGACAATCAGACTGTGGGTGACTTCAATCTCCACTGGGGCTCACCGCAAGACTCTTCCGCAAACTCCCTGGCCACCTTCCTCTCTGCAAACGATCTTATCCAACACTGCACAGCATCAACACACTCTAAGGGCTCAATCTTGGACCTTGTTATTTCTAAAGCAGGCATGCTTTCCATCACTATCCCTATTCATGTAGACTGGTCTGACCACCTCCTCATCCCACTCTCTATTCAACTATCACACTCTATAACACTTGGCCAACCCAAGAGGAATATCTCCTGGTTCCGTGATGTTAAAAATATTGATGTCGGTCCCCTCTGTGAATCAGCTTTGTTATCACTTCCAAGGCTAGACCCGAACCTAGATGTTGATGAACTCACCTCCCAATGCCTCACAGTTCTTGCAGATGAAATCAATAACGTCGCTCCACTCATAAGCAAAAGGTTAAGGCCCACCCCCTCAGCACCTTGGTTCAACAAATCGCTCTATGAAGAAAGGAAGTAGCTAAGATTCCTGGAGAAACAATGGAGGCAAGTGCCCTCCACCGATAACTTGTCCACGCTTCGCTCCGCAAGATCCAAGTACCACAAGCACATCTTCCTTGGGAAAGCGGCGCAGTGCAAATCCTTGGCCATTTGGCAAAACTTTGACTCCATATCTGAAGATGCCCTTCTCAAGTGCATCCGCGAAACAAAGCCCTCCAACCATCATCTGGACCCCATCCCCAGTGCCATTGCCATTGACTTTTATACCCTTTCCCTCTCCTACTGGACCACTCTGGTCAACTTCTCCCTCTATCAAGGCTCCCTTCCTGTCTCCTTCAAAACTGGGCAGGTCACCCTGCTTCTTAAAAAACCAACTGCTGATGCGTCTGACCTCAACAACTTCCGCCCCATCACTAACTTACCCTTTCTTGTGAAGATTACAGAAAGATGTGTAGCGAAACAACTCTCTCGTCATATCAAGGACAATGATCTTCTTGACAAGTTCCAGTCTGGCTTCATTCAAAACTGCAGCACTGAACCAGCCCTACTGTAAGTGGTTGATGACGAGCTGAGGATCCTCGACTCGGGGGGTCCTGTCTTCTAATTGTCCTTGACCTTTCTGCCGCCTTTGACACTGTCAATCACAACACCCTCCTCAACATTCTTAAACAGAGAATGGGCATGGAGGGCACTGTGCTTAAATGGTTTGCCTCCTTCCTCTCTGATAGATCCCAAATGATCAAAATAGCGAACAGTCTTTCATCTCCTGTGGCGGTAGGTCAAGGTGTTCCTCAAGGCTCTATACTTGCACCCACATTTTTCAATCTCTATTTAGAACCACTAGGAAATCTCCTAAGTAAATCCGGGATCCACTATCATCTCTATGCTGACGTCACTCAAATCTACCTCAAGGTTGCCTCCACTCATGATCTCTCTATCCTAAGCTCTACTCCCGACTCCATTCATAACTGGATGTTTACTCATCAACTGATTCTGAATCCTCCAAAACCGAATTCCTCCTCTTCTCCTCTTCAATCTCTCCTCCCCCGGTGCAATCATGGATGGATCAGTTGAATCTACTTAACACTAAACCCATCATTGCCGACAGCGCAAAATCCCTTGGTGTCATTCTCGACAAAAAACTCAATCTAATCCCCCACATCAATTCCATTGCAAAGTCTGCTCGATACCATCTGCGCCTTCTTTGGGGATTCCGTCGCTTCTTCCCGGAGCAGGACCTTATAACCCTGGTGCAATCGCTGGTCCTCTCCAGACTTGACTACTGCAATTCTCTTCTCACTGGCCTCCCCAAATCCCACTTGTCCCCCCTTAAATCTGTTTTCCATTCAGCAGCTCGTTTCATTTATGGGGCCAAAAGAAGCGACCACATCACACCGATGTTATCCACCCTGCGCTGGCTTCCAATTGAGGCTGGAGCTATCTACAAGACTGCCTGTATCACCCACAAAGCCTTGCACTCCTCCTCTCCTCGCTACCTGGCGAATAAACTGGAACTCTCTGGAGGCTCTAGACCATCACGTAATGCGGAAAATCTTCTGCTCGAACCTCCCACTTTCAAGAAGGAAAGAACGACGGCACAATCCTTTTCAGGCAACGCGGTGAGAATCTGGAACTCCCTTCCGCCGCAGCTCCGGCCCACCGCCTCCTCCCAGGCCTTCAAAACAGACCTCAAAGTTCTCCTCCTCCAAAAACACCTCCAAAAGTAATCCACGCCCACTCTATTATCTGAAGGAAAACCTCCCTTTACTGAAAATTCTATTCTCCTTGACTATGGAAGTGCCTTCCCAGTGTGTTCTTGTGGTTGGAGTGTTTAACATTCACTGTTGTATTATCCTTGTACTTGTGTTTGGTACCTTTTTGTAACTTGCACACACCACTTTCCCTGGTAACACACAGTATGCTACCTATCACATTTTGTTTACCTTTGATACTTGCACAAGTGCCACCATTGCCTACGTTACGTTTATTCTTGTGCCTGAGTGTCTAGCTTATTTTGCAGTGTTATACCTCTATTTCTACTTTATTTTCTCTTATAACCTGCACACTTGTCACTTTTTCCTCATGGCACCTTTGCTACCTCATGTATTTTGTTTGCTCACAATTGTCACTTTTACCTCATGTAACTTAACGTCTGCTTTTTTAATTTGTTCACTTGTAATGTTCTCCTCATGTAACAGTTCTGTTCCTTGTGTGAAGCGCTCTGACGCCTTTGGGTAAATTCCGCGCTATATAAAAACGCATAAATAAATAAATAAATAAATAACCTGTCAGACCAGCCCATCAGGCACTGCCCGATTAGCCTATAGGTCAGCCCGATACTACTGCTTGGTTTTTTACCCAAGTGATATGTACTGGGGGCTGCCTTTCTGGATCAGAACTTCTGCTTAGCAGCATCATACAGTTATTAATGTGATATCATGTGGACTAGATTATTCACGATAAAGGGAGACTTAGCTCGTAAAACATAAGCCTTTACGTATCCTCAAACTAAAATACCTCTATTTAGTATTAACAAAATTATATTGCATGATCCTAACATCCAATGTCTATGTTTAGGAGCAGCTATTACATGCATCGTGTTTCAATAACAAATAAATGGAGTAAAGTGAAAGAACTCCGAATACTCAAGACCACTTGACTGCTTTTCTCATCAGCGGCGTAATGTAAAATGATGGGGCTCCCCTACAGAATGTGAAGAAGGGCCCAAAGTCTCCAATATCTCACAGACACTCATTGGTTTTAGTTGGAATGTGACCCCGCAAAGGTTTGGGGGACATCTGAAGGGTTTGGGACCCCCTGCATTGCACTGACCTCGTTAAACGAGGTTAAACGAATGACTGTCCTTCTACACCTCGAACCGTCAGCTTCGCTCCGCCGACCTTGCCCTTTCTGCCGTCCCACGCATCCGCTGAACGACCACTGGCGGCAGATCGTTCTCCCACCTCGCCGCCAAGACGTGGAACACCCTCCCCGCACACCTGCGGCAGACCCAGGACCTGCTGACCTTCAGGAGACTTCTTAAGACGTGGCCGTTCGACCAGTAGCTGCTTACCACCCCCCCACCCTTTAGCGCCTTGAGACCCTCACGGGTGAGTAGCGTGCTCTACAAATGTACTGGTTGATTGAAAGCCCCTGTGTCTCTTCCACTCTGCCCATATTAGTTACCACTGCCAGGAAATAGACTGCTTCTTGTCCTTGTCATATCAGAGAAGATCAGACCCAACAAACCTGCTCAATTTTCTCACTGCTGATGTATCCCAAAAGCCCTGCAACACTCAGCTTGCTCCTAAACTAGCTGTCGGCACACCACCAGAGGACAAGATCCGACCACTCTATGCCAGATCCAGCAGCTGCTATTACGCTTGAGTTGCCTTGTCTCCAGCCTTTCTGTCGCATCTCTACCAGTCCTCCGTACACTCCTCGGGTCAATGTGAGTTCTGAATATGGGACTCACTTGCATCCACGCTGGTCTCTCTTTGACACACGAGCCCCAATTCCTAAGTTCAACCCATATTATGGTGTCACTACAGCTCTACCGAAGTTGCCATCTGGCAGCCACCCTCAGAAGATCCCCTATTACAGACAAGAAGGAGTGCACAGACCCTACCTCTTCAGATTGGAATGAACCTGAACCTCTAAATCTGCTGGGAGATCAGCATCAGAGGAAAGTGAAGAATAGCCAGTGTTGATTAACCAAGGACCATGGCCCCCTAACATAGACCATTAAACACAAAGGGCGCTGGGCTTAGCAGTGGAGTCTGAAATGAATGGACGTGGCCCTTGTAAGGTCCTCTGGAGTGGGGCTTCATGAACATCCAAGAAGACAACCCCAACCCGGTCAACCGTAGATTAGCTTATATTTCAATAAAAAAGCACTGGCACTTCTTTATATGTTCTAATATTAATGATGGCTTTTTGAAGTTACAAATACGTGTTCAGATGATGTTGTCCATATAAAACTGTATGGGCCACAATTATTATTTTTCAGAGCGGGGCCTCAATTTACCCAAGCTGGTGTGGAGTGAGGTGAGGTCCACCCCTTGAGCAACAATGGTAAGTACTGATTCTATGAAGCAAAACTGCTACAGATATATTATTATAATTATTCCTCTTTCAGATGTCGCGATACATTATGTCTTCAAGGAGGATTTGAATATGGTTACATTACAGTCAGAACTGTATGTATTTTCCTTTATAGAATAGCAGTGACAATATTTTTGTATGTTAAGGTTCTGACGAAAGCCAGGGAAATGCACCTTTAATGGCTGAAACATGTTGCCCAATTGAGACAGTGATTTATTCCTAACTGTCCTTCTTCCTCACTTTTGTTTTTAGTAGGACGACACAGTAGAGAAAGCGCCAAAGAACGTTTGCGCTATCCCACTGTTGTCTATCGCTTTTTAGAAAATACGCTTTACACTTGTTTATTACTTTCTTGCATTGCACAAACAAATATCACTTAAGAAAAAGGATATCCCTTTGCACTTTTTACTTGTGAGAGTCACACAAAAGGATACAACTGCATCTTTCTGCTCCCCCGTTGGAAATCAAGGGTGGACACAAGACAGTTGTTTTGGAATCCCAGATAAAGACACTGGGCACGCGAGTGTGCAAATGATGGGATACCAATCATCCTAAGGTGGTTCAAGCTTATCTTTCTCACTCATTCTGTAAAGCTTTTTTGGCTCCTTTTATACTGAATCTAGACAGGGTCGAATGAGACTTTGTTTCTCTGATTGATTCTTTGAGAAACGTTATTTTTAAGCCCAGGGATTTGTGTGTTGTTGTAGAATAATAGATTAGGGGGATTTAACCCTTTATGGTCTTTATAACATTTTCCCTCTGACCCTTTGCATAGGTTATTTTTTTTTTACTTCTTTATTTGTGTCAGGTGTATACCTATTGTAAAACTGTCTTCCTTTCTTTTACATCAGACTTGAGCTTCATCAACCGTCCCAACGAATATCACTTATTTCCAGCGGCGTCTCCTCTGCAATGGCTCAGAGCCAGCAAATGTAAAATAAAACGATGTTCTTACATTGTTTTATTTTGCATTGCCGGCTCTTAGCTAGCGCTATAGGGAGGGGGTGGGGCTGAGGCATGGGAGTGGGAGGAGCAGTGCAACGTGCACTCCAATCCCTCAGTGCTCATGTGTGTTTGGCCGGCCATCTCTGGCGGCCGGGCTAGAGACACCCCCATAGACTCCATGGCCTGAGCAAAGTGTCTTTCTAGTCCGCTCAGGCCAATCACCGTCCTCAATCAACAGTCGGCGGCTAAAGGTATCTATTATTTCGACATTTCTAACTCCCCCCTCTGTATGAACCCCTGAGCACCCTCCACCCACATTTGTGGCGGCTGCCACTGCTTATTTCCACAACCTAACATCACACATGATATCGAGGGAAATCTCTGATTACCTGTAAGAAAAAAAAGTTAGGGAGTAGTTAACACAGCCGACACGGACACTCACAAATGAATTAAATAGATTTGAGGACCTTTCGCAACTAGGAAATATCCACAAATGTCAGTGAAGGTGAGGGGAAAGCATCTGCAGTGTGCAGTGTTGGGAAGCAATGGATTAACACTAAAGCCACATTCACCATGACTGAACAATTTAATGTGAAACCGGTATAGAATTAATAAAGGATCCAATGTCCTGATGAAGATCCCATTAAAATGAACACCCCACCACAGATGTCGAAACGCCATGCGTCACAGAAAGAGATCAAAAGCATATTTTGAGTTTTTTTCTTAAATTCTGGAGATAATAAAATCTCACAGAAACACTCCTAATACACATAAAAGAGGAACAGACTATTCTATAGATTGATACTTTCCTGTATCCTCACGGGGATTGATTGATGGACATCACATGTCTGCAAATAATGTGTTATCTAAATATGTTGTCACTGGAACAATCTCAGTAATGTTTCCTGTAATCCTATTAATGTAAGGTTGATTGAATACGTGGTTTTCTCAGTTATTGTTGATGATTCTCGTGCTGGTGTAAAAGAAAGCAAAAGTGTCACTATTAGAATACATATACACTTGACGCAAATAAACAAGTGTCAGGTGATTTTTTAAACTAAAACAATCGAGAATCTATGGTTTACCGGGGGAGTTTATTTTCTTTGAGGCCATAGCAAAGAGTCATCCCCCAAGATAGTGGCCACAGTTATCTTCTTTAAGACCCCGAGGTACGAACCCCAAATCAAACAAGATCACAGTGTTTGACTGCTCCAACAAGAAGAGGAACTCATCACACCACTAGAGAAAATTGGTACTTCTCACGGAAGTCGAGATACCACAAAGAAAGCACAATAACACACTTCATGGGCAAGTAAAATACTGTTGAGAGCTCATTAGAAGAGAATTGGTAGTGACATGGCTGGTGCTCACCTGTCGGCACCATAAGCACCACCACCACTAGACAGGTGGGATATCTGGCCACAGTCTGGTGGTTGCATCCCCGAAGTGCTTGCCAATGTGCTCTATCGATCAGGCTGTGTGAGAACCACCAAATCAAGGCCTCCTGCCAGATCTCAAACCCCGCCTTATGAAAGTCATCAAAGGGTTGTGATCCTGAGGCTAGCTCTGCTGAACATGTGAGATGTTGGCCAGTGTCAGAGCAGTGTTGTCTCCTACAGGCTAGGATTCTGATTCACATAGGCTACAAATAAACCACCGGGATACAGGAGATCACGCAATCCAGCTTGTCTGGTTCTTTCATGAGACCTGTAGGGGTCTGCTCCAAGCAGAAATTGTACTTTTCTTTGAATTGGAAAGGCTCAAAAAGGTCCTAAATGTCAGCACTCAAAAGGGACATGATAATAAGGCCTCACTAAAAAGGGGAGATGTTTCCCCAAGTTGTGCGTGCTGAAACCCTACGCCAGACCCTTCCGCACTCTTGTTCATAGGGTCCAACCTGTGTGGTTTTTCCAAAGATTCTTGTGGCACTGTTGAGTTTAAGCACTGCAGATGCATTAATGGGTATGACGTCACCTCTTCTCTCTGCAGCTGGAATATAAGTTTGACAAGTGTCTGCATACAGACACAAGGATCAGACATCAATCCACTGGAAAATTTCAAACTTTCAGAAACAAAACTTGGCCCATCTTTATAACACATATAAAAGCTTCTCAGCCCTTCAATGCTACCAGCAGCAGGGTGAATGGATACGTTCACATCCTCTACCCCTCCAAATATTACCCCATGACCAAAAACCGAAGAAGGGAAGAAGCATGGGGCACTCGCCACCAATGCCACCCCATTGCCCTAAAATATTTGCCAGACTTTTTGGGAGAATCCAGCCTCGGGACTTATCCCTAAGGCGTGAGGGAGGGGTCCTAGCTTTGTTGGGTGGTGGAGGGGGGGCAGGGAGGGGGGGGGGGGCTCGCCGAGTCCGGGGGATGCGATAGAAACAGTATGAGATCGGCTGGCGGGTCTAAGGGTTGTTCGCAGGTCACTTAAACCTGATCCGAGAGGGCAGTGTCTGGGCCACTGCCCACAGGCATTTCATTTATTGCCGCAGTGAGTCATAGCTGCTTCCAAGGCAGAGGGACTTTCCATTTCCACTCAGACGTGAACAGATGTATGCATAAGTTAAAACGAGGCCATGCGTAATGTAAACACTTTCCCACACGCCTAAATCATGACTTCCGCTGTAACAGAATGTGCACACCTGCTCATAACCAGATCAGCCTATTTGCAAGCGTGCTCGAGTGCAAATGTTAAACATGCATTGAAGGGTTAGTGAGCAAGTCTGAGGCATGAGAGACTTGTGCGGCCTTCTTTACCAACCTCACCGCATAACTGGCCGCTGGTGCATCAGACTGTGGATCTCAGGCCTCCCCACAGCACCGTCAATCGCCTCCCGTGCATCACACACAGCTCACAGTCTTGCACCGTACACGAGTGTCAGTTGCCTTTAGTGGCCACTGCGTGTGTGTGAAGGGAAGGGGTGAGACCAGGGACCTTTGACCTGACTGGGTTGTTTGTCAGTCCTCAAGGCACTGTCTTGAACTTATTTTATTTAATTTATGTTATGCGTTTTTATATAGCGCGGACTTTACCCGAAGGTGTCAGAGCGCTTCACAATAGGAACAGTAATGATACATGAGGAGAAAATTACAAGTGGACAAATTACAAAAGCAAACGTTACGTTACATGAGGCAAAAGTGACAATCGTGAGCAAACAAAATACAAGAGGTAGCAAACGGTACATTACGGGAGGAAAAAGTGACGTGTGTGCAAGTTACAAAAGCGTACAAAGTGTAAGTACAAGTTGAACCACATCGCTGCTGCTGGCAGAGTGCCAAGCTGGGCGCGGGGTGCCAGGTTTTAGTTGGACAGAGAATCCGTCCAATGCTTGTGACTGACATCTCCCGCATGGCCCCCGTCAGCCACTGACTACCGGGCCTTGTCCAGTTCGGCACATCCTCACCCCCGCTAGTGCTGCAGTGTCCTCAGGGCAGGACAGAAATCTGCAGGTCACAGGGCGTGGCGCGTGCATGTGCTCCTGGGCTCGAGCCCCGCGAGCACTCACTCAGGGTACTCTGCCAGCTGACCAACACCTCCTGGGGTAGAGAGGGAAGGCGCCGCCTTAGTAACGAGATATGGGAGAAACAGAGATTAGATAGATAGATAGATAGATAGATAGATAGATAGATAGATAGATAGATAGATAGATAGATAGATAGATAGATAGATGGATGGATGGATGGATGGATGGATGGATGGAGAGAGAGAGAGAGAGAGAGAGAGAGAGAGAGAGATAGATAGATAGATAGATAGATAGATCGATCAAACGAATGAACTGTAGGGCTCGAGTCGGGGTACGACGCGGGTGGACGGCGTCCCTCCAATTATTTTACCGGGAGCTCGATAACTGGACCAAACGGAACCACACATTCACTCTTTGGCCTCTCTGGGGCGAGATCGGAGCTCATTCAGAACGCTGCTCACGCGCTGGCTTCTCTGATGCACTCGCATCTAAAGGATGAGCGAGGGGAGACAATGAGTCTGATAGTGCAAGCCACCTTTCGTGACGTCGTTTCCTGTTGTGACGTCAGCATCCCCCCACTTCTTTTTTTTAGGACTTGTGCCCTGGATAAGAGGCATGCCTAGCATGTATGTAAATGCATGTGTATCTAACACTGCGCCTGGACATGTAAGGTAGCGCCGTATGAGTGGGTATATCTGGAGATTCCGTAGGGAGTTGCTAAAAAGGAAAAGGTGATGTTAAGGAGACACAATTAGCTTAGTGACCAGAAACGTTGTAGACATAATTGTCTATTTTAATAAAAAATGTCACTCGATATTTCGGGTCAAAAGGCAATTACTTTCTGAGAATTTGTATTGGGAGACACAACAAATCTATTTTCAGAGAACACATGTTGCTGTTTGGTCAAAAATGAGCATTTGCTAAAAAAGGAAAAGCTGATATTTCGGAGCGACAGCATGTATTTACTGAACATTACAAGCTAAAATTTTGAGATAAAAACAGGGTATTTTCAAAATATTTCCAGCTGATTTCGCAATAATTATTATGCTCATGGGGGCACGTGCTGCTGATCTTTTTGGCGTCAGTTCCTTTCTGCTTTTGCTTGGGGCACAATCTTGCAGCTGTGGTACTTCTTTGGGTTTCTTTCTTGAATAATGGGATGCTTTTCCTATGAATACTGACAATTTTCATTAATGCACTTCTGCTGTAATTGTCTGTTTATGCGGTTGTAGACTTTACCATGTATGCCTTCATCATGCAGCCTTTACCAAGCATGCCTTTACCATGAAATTACCTCTATGCTCCGTTTTTAATTTACTCTTAACCTTTCTATACTACTACCCACCCCAAACCCAAACCCAAAAATTACCCTTATCACCCTTTACCACTACCCACCCTAACTGCTAAAATTACCCATACCACCCTTTACCACTACCAACCCCTAAACTCCAAAATGTTGCCTACCACACTTTACCATTACCCACCCCAAACCCTAAAATTACAATGAACACACTCTAACCTCTACTGACCCATAAACCCTAAAATTACCCTTACTGTCCCAAAACTATAAAATTACCCTTTCCACCCATTACCACTATCCCTGCTAAACTCGAAAATTAACCTTACCAGCCTTTACCACTACCCTTGCCTAAACCCTAAAATGACCCTTACCACCATTTACCACTACCCACCACTAAACCCCAAACCCTAATTTTAAAACCCTAAATTTTGCCTTACTGTTATTTGTTGCAATTGTATTACTTTACAATACATGCCTTTATCACGTAGCCTTTAGCATGCAAACCTTTACCATGTAGATGTCTTTATCCCCTTTATGTCCCCTTTTTAGTTTCCTCCTAAACTTCCTTTAACACCACCCACCCATAAACCGTAAAATTACCCCTACCGCCCTTTAGCACTATCCAGCCCTAAACTCTAAAATTACCCTTACCACACTTTACCATTAATTAGACATAAATCCTAAAATTGCCCTTACTACCCCATAAGCCTAAAATTACCCTTACCACCCTTTACAACTACCCACTCCAACCTCTAAATTTAGCCTTACCATATATATATGATTTATATTTTGCCACTGTATAGTTATAATTAGGTCAACGTTTCCATAGGAAATGCGTTTTTCATCTTGTGTTGCCACGCCCGGGACACAGTGGTTCCCCTGTCCGCACCAGTGCTGGAGGGAGACATGTGTTTGCTATAATCTGGGGGGAGCATTTTAAAATCTCCCGCCAAACGGGAGCAAATACTGAGTCTGCTCCGAGGGAGTGGGAGCTTTAAAAATGCTCTCACCAACTGGGAGCAGACTTGTGTTCTGTTTTTCTGACCGCACTGATGTGGGCAGGGAAACAGAACACATATTTCTCCCGCTCGTAGGGAGCAGCTTAAATAAGTGCTCCCTGCCTGGAGCCGGCTGAGGCCTTGGGGGGCCAGGGACTCTTCCAGCAGCCCCAAAGTATTGGTTGGTGGAAGTCCCGGTGCCCACCCCAGCCATCCACCTATAAGTAATGTGGCCCCCTGGGAATGGGGTCCCTGGGGCCAAAATAGGTTCAGGGAGGAGGCCACCAGGCCCGTTGTCAATTCCCTGCTGTGCACGGAGAAAGGCTGTGGGCAGCGTGGGGTTGACTGCCAGGGGCGGGGGAGTTCTGCAGGACACAGCAGGAGGTTGACTTTACGTATGGTAATGAAATATTACTTTACGTTAATAAAAAATCTAACAATTACAAAAAAAAGGTTAAAGTAACGTTATAGTTAGGTGTGATAAAAAGATCTGTTTTTCTTTTAAAAAAATCCTTACAAATTCACTGAAAAAAACAAATGTTTAAGTAACATTATGAAATACTGAAAAAACACATACATTCACCAGTTATAGTTACCAGAGCTCATTATTATAACTTGTGCTCCACCATACAGTGCTTATGACCTAAAATATTTCAATGAAAAAAATATTCCTTTACCACACAGATGCCTTTATCACTCATTGTTCAGACAAAAGAGAACACTGCCATTTTTCCATGTGTTACCCAAAACATAGCAAAAAGACAAATATTTTGTCATGAAAGTGCATTATTTTTGCTATGGACTATTTATTGTTCGCCGTCAAGTTCTGCTCATAGAAATGTTCTCATTGTGTGGTATCCTGATTTGAGGCCTGGGCTGGCATGCGCCTGGTGGGTCCATTCTTCTATGATAACTATAGGCTTGTGCTTAATAAACCTTTACTCAGTAACTGCAAGGAGTCATTTCCTTAAGACATACCCCTTGATGTATGCACAACACACTGGTATGTTAGTCAGTATGATTACGTTTTTACATGTTGTTTGAATCAAAACATCTTTATATTTCAAGATCAATTCATTGTGCAACAAAGGGAACTGCAATGGGGACCTACTCTGCCTACAGCTTTGCCAACATATTCACAGACTGTTCACCACTTTTGACGAGCAACCTAGTAAGGTACTTTTATGGGTCCATTCAATTGATTACCTTTTTGTTTTTGTGGATGGCAGTGAAACATTTGCATTACGATTTGTACATTGTTTACATATCTGCAATTTGAACTCGATACTGAAAACTAATAATCAAAGACCTAAGATTAAAAATCTAGAGATAATAGTGAAAATACGGAATGAGAAAATAGTGACATCATTATATCATGAAACCACCGCAGGTAACAGCATCTTGAATGCATGCAATGGACATCCACCTACCCTTAAGTGGAGCATTGTATAATAGGAACTCCTACGTGGGCCAAAAAACCTTACCATTGATGAAGACTTTAACAAAGAGAAACAGTTAATGTGTACACGTTTTCATGAGAGGATACCCAAATAAAGTACCGAACAAAGCCTTAGCAAGACTCAAGACACTACACAAAACAGATTGCTATATAAACATAAACAACAGAAAGATGCAGAGAATAATGTGAGACGACTCTCTAAACATAATGTGAAATCTAGAGCTATACAGACACTTTAAGAAAACATTGAGATGTACTTAAGAGTGATCTAGTTATAGACCCAGACCTACCCATTGCTGCTTTGCCAACTTATCTTAAGGTAAAACCAATAAAAGACTATCTAGTACGAAATAAATTATCAGATAATGTAGGCCCTCTCGGGTAATCGTAGGCCAACATTTTTTTTTTTTAAAGTTTTCTATATCATAAACTCGACCTGTAGGTTTCAGAGCGCTTTACAAACTCGACCTGTAGGTATCAGAGCACTTTACATGAGCACCAGTTGCAATACAGATGGACACATTTTTTTGTTGTTGCAGTTTTTATAAAGCGGGAACTCGACCTGAAAGTATCAGAGCACTTTTCATGAGCACCAGTTACATTACAGAAGGAAATATGCATTTTAAAACATTTTTAGTTATAGGGAGAATAAGTAAATTGCCCAGAATCACAGGACGCTTGAGCCTCCCGCCAGACTCGAACTTGGTTCCCCAGCTTCACATCCACTTGTAAAAACTGTAAAGCCTGCAAGCATAGTAAGGCGATAAAAGAGTTTCATTATCCAATAATTTGGGAGAAAAGACGATCACCAAATTATTTACATGTACATCAGATTATACTTACTATATTATGAGAATTTCTAGAGCACTCATATCACCCGAGGGGTAGCCAGGTGCTACTATAATTTATGTGTTGACACGTCCCAGCCTTAAAATGGTATATTGGCAGCATGACATTTTCAGTAGAGCAAGAGAATAGTTGTAGAATATTTCAGGACAATTAGGAATAAAGGCAGAAGCTGCCCAGTAGCCAGACAATTTTGCTGAATACCATAGGAGCAATTCTAACCTAGATGAGTGTTTTGGAAGTGATAGGATTGTACGACATTCAAGAGCTAGTGGTAGAGTTTCACAGGCTTGGAAATTAGAGCCTAGAAATGTTATTGATTTAAAGATCAAATTTCTAGGAGGTTTGAACCTCCACGAAGACTTAATTCTATATTTATAAGTGTTTATACTCTTGCCTCATAGAATCCAGCAAAATCTTTTATTGCTCCTAAATACTTCATCATTTTCACTGGGGGTGGGCGAAATGTTTCATTCCACCCACGCAAATGACAACATTTAGTAACTCTGCTTTACTCTTGTAATGTGGAGGTCTGGCCAAATTCTGCCAATCGCCTCGTGACATCATTTTTACCCCCAAGGCACCAAAAATGGTAGCACGAGCGAGATTTAATGTACCCCAATGCGATTTTCTAAAGCAGACAGTTGCTATTTTATTATACTGCACAAATTTGACGCCTTGCATCCTGGTTTCCTTTACATATCTTTTGTTAGAACAAGTACTCATTAAAAATAAATGCCAGTGCTTAGTTTGATCCGATGGTTGCAGGTGTGGCACACCAGCACTCTTTTTTTTGGAGCCCAGGACTTATTTTTAATCATCAAACTTTGACCCAGAACAAGACAGAGAAATGCAGCACAGAAGGTAAAGATGAGGGAGAGAAAGACAGAAAAACGGCGACAGTAGGAGCAAGAATGGATGAAAAGGAACCGGCACGAGTAAGATCAATTTATAGCAAGAATGTGCTGGTACAAAAAAAAGGATTATTTGGAATCAAAAATATACACCCTTAGTTATTTGGTATTCCTGGCATGTAGCAGAGGCACCTGTGGGCTTCTGGGAAAATTGTGGGACCCAGCAGTTATTCTTTTACAAATTAAGCACAGGTGATGCCTCCTCAGTGCAATGCATGCAACAGACCATATGTAACAGACACAGAGGTCTCATCATAGTAGATGTGAGGCCGCCCAGCTTTTCTGGAGCCCACAGGTATCAGATAGTGATGTCTGCCCATTGTAAGGTGGAAAGATGTTATATTTGCAGATAAGGTTATCTCTTGACTGCAGGCTTGCAGCCGCCCTGCTATGGATGCCTCCCCACTGCAAGGCGTGAAGCTGCCCTTGCTCCTCTGAAGCATATAGATACCAGATAGTGATGTCTCCTCAATGTAAAGTGTGCAGTCACCCTGCTCCCCAGGAGCACATTGGTACCAGATTGTGATGTCTCTCCATTGCAAGGTGTGCATCTGCCCATAGGTACCAGCTAGAGATGCCACCCATTGCTAGAAGGGCAGCTGGCATGCCCTTCTAAAGTTCACAGCTTCTGGATAGAGGGTCTACCCAATGCAGATGTACAGCTATCCTATTCTTCTAGTGCTCTTAGCTTCCAGAAAGGGATGTCTCTGTGTTACATTGCAATGTAAAGCAAAAGAGAGAGACCCCTTGCACCAAGGGACAGGGGGGCATATTACCAACAACTAGCGATAATTTTTGTCTCTAACTTGTTTAGAGACAAAAATTATCGCCGCACATCGGCGATTTTAATCGCAGATAAACCTTGCTATTAGCAAGGTTTATCGCAAATGCGATAAAAAACGGCCGCAATGCATGAATATCGCTGAAAAGTCAGCGATATTCATGCATTATCGAGCAAATGCTCTTAGCCATGTTATCCACCTCCCATTGGATAACATGGTGAAGAACTGCTCAGGGCAGGTGTTAGCTTTTGGAGATATTCGCGCTTAGCGCGAATATCTCCAAAAGTTGGTAATAGGAGATAGCGATGTTAGCGACTGTTTCCAGTCGCTAACATCTTGGCACGCCCACTTTGCATGTCATTAGTGATAAATATCACTGACATGCAAAGCGGGGCCCAAGATGGTCGCTATCTCCTATTAGCTGTCACTAACTGGTGTTAGCGACAGCTTGGTAATAGGGAGATAATTTTATCTCCGCTTTCTTGGCTTTTAAAGCCAAAAAAGCGGAGATAAACCCCTTGATAATATACCCCAGGGTTCCACTAACTAAAGAATCTAAAAGACTCCTCTCAGGATGAAAATCACATGAAACACTCAAACTGCACTGGACCCAACATACAATAGAGTACACCACACCCAAATACCAAAGACGTTAAAAAAAATATGGCTTTAATCCTCTTTCAGAAATTAATTTCACATTGAAATTTCATATCAAATGACGTATTTGTGACTGAACTACATATGTATAACATAAAATAAAAATATATTAACATAAGGGAGAACAACTTAGACAAAATGGTTAGTCTTCTAAAACAGTATATCCACTCATCATCTCAACAGGTGTCCATGAATTAATTAGATGCCATATAAAGACCGTTTGAGCACTGCAGATTCTGCTTTACTGATCCATCGACACGTTTCGATGGAGTCTTTTGTTAATAACCACCTTCTTCAGGACTACAAAAATCTCTCCTATGCAATATTTTCATATAACATCTAGAAAAGAAAAACAATCAATTAAAAGACATACAATACATGCCATATGATCTATACAAAACATCAAAACAAAACCCCACATTCATTGAAAAATATATACATAAAAACACAGAACACCACTTAGAGAATAATCTTCAAGCCCAGAGGAACCAGATAGAGATATAACTCCATTGTAAGGTGGGCAGCTGCCAAAGTTAGGAGATAAGGATGTTTCCTGACTGCAGGCCTTCTGCCGTCCTGCTACTGTGGAACCAGTGGGTACCAGATATCAATGCTTCCCCACTGCAATGTGTGAAGCTGCTGTTGCTCCTCTGAAGCCTATAGATACCAGTTAGAGATGTCTCCTCACTGCAAAGCGTGCAGTCACCATGCTCCTCCACAGCCCATAGGTACCACATAGAGATATCTGCCTATAGCATGAGGGGCAGTCACCATACTACTATGTGTCCTATTGGTAAAAGATAGGGATACCTCCCACCCTAAGGTGTAAGCGTGCAGGCGATCTTCTTATCTGGAGCCCCATGGTACCAGAAAGAGATGTGTCCTCATTCCAATTTGTATAGATGGTGCCTTTCTCCTCTGGAACCCACTGGTGCCAAATGGAGACGTCCCCCCCATTGTAGGGTATACCAGCTGGAGATGCTTCCCCATTGTAGGGTATGCCAGATGGGGATGTTTCCCCATTGTAGGGCATACCAGCTGGAGATGGCTACCCGTTGTAGGGTATACCAGATGGAGATGTTTCCCCATTGTAGGGTCTACCAGATGGAGATGTCTCCCCATTGTAGGGTATACAAGATGAAGATTTTAACCCATTATAGGGTATACCTGATGGAGATGTCTCCCAATTGTAGGGTATACCAGATGGAGATATCTTCCAATTGTATGGTATCATATGGGGATGCCACCTTGTTGCTAAGTGTGCAGGTGGCACCCGGCTCCTCGAGAGACAATAGGTACCACATAGGGAAATTTCCTCAGTACATCATATGCAGCCAACCTGATGCCTGGAGCCTATAGCGAGCAGATGGAGATGTTTCCCCATTGTAGGTATACCAGTTGAAGATGTCTCCTGTTGTAGGGTATACCAGATGGAGATGTCTCCCCATTGTAGGGCATACCAGATGAAGATGTCTCCCGTTGTAGGGTATACCAGATGGAGATGTCTCCCCATTGTAGGGCATACCAGATGAAGATGTCTCCCGTTGTAGGGTATACCAGATGGAGATGTCTCCCCATTGTAGGGTATGCCAGATGGAGATGTCTCCCCATTGTAGGGTATACCAGATGGTGATGTTTCCCCCCTTCTAGAGCATACTAAATGGAGATGTCTCCCCATTGTAGGGTATCATATGGGGATGCCTCCTCGTTGCAAGGTGTGCACATGTCGCCCGGCTCCTCAGAAGACAATAGGGATCACATAGGGATGTTTCCCTGGTGCAAGGCGTGCAGCCGACCTGATGCCTGGAGTCTATCGTGCCATATAGGGATGTCTCCCACTGCAAGGTGTGCGGATGACGCGCTGCTCCTCTGGAGCCCATAGGTACCATATTGGGATGTCTCGTCGTTACAAGGCGTGCAGGGTTGCTTAGATGTATTTGCAAATGTCTTACCCATAATTACACCAGCAGTGTTTGTGTCCCGGCTTTGGCTGCTTGCTCAGCTGATCCACCGGCCAAGAGAAACAAAAGGACCGAGAAGCACATAAAGTGCTCAGTTCCACGCGAGCCAGTCCAGGAGGAATGGGATTTTCGGGGAAAAGTCAATCTTTGTTGAATTCGGCTGGTCCTATTTACACAGCTGGCGGCTAAGCTTTGCGCTTCACAAGATCAGCTAAATATGCCGTGTGAGGCTCATCTCTTCATACAAGAATGAAGGGACAATGTCTCTCCATCCCCTACAGCCCGAGCTGCCTTTACTGATGCTCCCCACTCCCTGGATTCAGAGCAGGTTCAAGAACAGGGACCATGGGTGCCTCAAAGCGGGAAAGAGCACTTGGGGGTAGATTTATGTCGGACTTGCGCCACGTTTACACCGGCGTTGCGTCACGCAATGGCGCGGAAACGTGGCGCATCCCTGCAACCTATTTACAACGTGACGCATCTAGGCAGATGCGTCACGTTGTAAAGCCCTGCGCCACATGAAACCTGCGTCAGGTTTCATGTGGGCGTTCTGTCGCAAGGTGGGCGTTCCCTCGTAGGAAAGACCCGTAAAACTGACGCAGTGAAATCTACAAGATTTCACTGAGTCAGTTTTACGACGCTGCTGTGTCAAATCCTTACGCCTGCTTGAAGCAGGCGTAAGGAGTGACGCACCACGTTATGTATGGGTGGCCTCTGTACATTGCAGGAGTTGTGTCGCACTTGCGACGCTACTCCAGCAATGCGCCACCCGTACACCACAAGATGCGTCACGCATCTGCCCTTCCTTGCACCATGGTGCGCCGCATTGTAAATGCGGAGCATCTGTGGTGCCGCAAGGAGGGAATTGCGTGACGCATCAGTTCTGGCGCATCCCTGCTGATTTGCAGAGATGCGCCAGAACTCATAAATCTGCCCCTTGGACTTTCAGAACTGCCTAAAATAACAATCACCTCAATTACTATCAAGTTGAAAAATATTTATGTTCACTCTATATTAAGGAAGAATAAGAAAATGCCGCACATGATCATATATGACTGATTAAGGAAACGAAACATCATACAGGAAACAGATAGGATAATTGCAAGCTAAATCCCTGTTGGGAAGTATTTCACATGAGAGGTTGTCTAGTGATTTCCCAGTGGTTGCCTTCATGCTGTGCTGTGTTGCCACTGACCCAATCAGCATTGATTCTACCTTAAGGCGCTATCAGGGAGTCAACTAAGGCGCTACCAACAGGGGGTGTCAGACTGCCTCTGGAGGCATTAAGTATAGTCCCAATACCAGTTGGGTCGGGGGGAGAAATCCTTCTGTGTGAGGAGCAGGGTCTATGGTTGCTACATAGTTTATGTTGTTCGTAGTCCTTCGTCAGTATCTAATGTTTGCTGAGAGTTGTAATGTTGTTTTTTTAAACTGGCATACCCGATGACAACAATTGCCGCTGCTTGACTGAGCATCACACCAAACCCTGTTTATTCCCTTTCCATGCACAGAATGTCTTCCAGTGAAAATATACGTATGCCCGGCTCTCATTCGCACCTTAGTAATAGTTTTGTCCATAACTTCTTCCCAGCTTCTGCCCAAATTTGCACACCTCCTGCAGACTCCTCCACTTGCCATCTTTGTGTTTGGTTCAGAACGTGACCACAGGCAGTAGGTGTAAAACTGCAGAAAAACGTGCAACATGGGGAATTTGCCTTCAGACAACTTTCCCTCACGGATTCGCATGTTTTGCAAGTTATTTCCAGTGGGCAGATCTGTGCAGGTATTCCAAAACGTTGAAGTCTCCTAGCACTCCCTCCAGGAGGGGCCAGTGATTTTTGAAGATGGAAAGGTGGTCCACACATGCATGCACGCGCACTCCCTGACTTACACACATCCATTTACATGCCCGCACTCACCCATTCACAGCACACACTCACAAACATTCATACATGCACACATGCAGGCACACACCAAACACTTAAAAAATGAAAACTTCCAGGGCTGTGGCGGTGACATTGGGTGGTGAGAGTGAAGCCTCGTTGGATCCTAAAGATGGGACTTCCTCCTCCTCTCATTGGCTGACCTTGATATTGGTAAGCCAATGAGAGGAGGCAGAATTTGCTCACTTGTCATGGAGTAGGATTGGGTCAGTGGGCCCGATTCACAGAACTAACTTAAGACAAAATCCTAAACTTACTACCATTTTGGTATTCACAGAAGGCACTTCCTCATTTTGGTATTCACAGAAGTTAAGAGTCCTATCTTTAGGACTCCTAAATGCCTTCTGTGAATACCGAAAGTCTTAAAGTTAGGATTTTTCTCAGTTTAGTAGTAGTAAAGTTAGGACTCCTAACTTTAGGACTCCTAAATGCCTTCTGTGAATACCGAAAGTCTTACAGTTAGGATTTTTCTCAGTTTAGTAGTAGTAAAGTTAGGACTCCTAACTTTAGGACTCCTAAATGCCTTCTGTGAATACCGAAAGTCTTAAAATTAGGATTTTTCTCAATTTAGTAGTAGTAAAGTTAGGACTCCTAACTTTAGGACTCCTAAATGCCTTCTGTGAATACCGAAAGTCTTAAAATTAGGATTTTTCTCAGTTTAGTAGTAGTAAAGTTGAGAGAAATCCTAATTTTAAGACTTTTGGTATTCACAGAAGGCATTTAGGAGTCCGAAAGTTAGGAGTCCTAACTTTACTACTACTAAATTGAGAAAAATCCTAATTTTAAGACTTTCGGTATTCACAGAAGGCATTTAGGAGTCCTAAAGTTAGGACTCCTATCTTCTGTGAATACCGAAATGAGTAAGTACCTTCTGTGAATACCAAAATGAATAAGTGCCTTCTGTGAATAGCAAAATGGTAGTAAGTTTATGATTTTGTCTTAAGTTAGTTCTGTGAATCGGGCCCAGTGAGATTGCTGACCCCATTTCACTATGTGACGAGTAGGGGTGGGCGGACAACTCCGTCCCGCCCACGGAATGTGCGGAGATTTGCCCCTTCCGCGATATAGGCGGAGAAACAAGGCAAATGTCCGCACACTCGGGCGTAACGGAAGTTGGCCGCCCGCCCGCTGCCCGCCTCTCGCGCGCAATATTAAATAACTTTAAAAAGCATGATATATAACATTTCAAATAACCTTAACTTATTGACGGCGTCCCCGGGCTTCCATCCGTCTCCATCGCGTCTTCTTCTGGGAACTGCGCATGTGCGGGAGCCCGCGCATGCGCATTCCTCACCAGATTTGTTGAGATTTGTTCCATCTCCATGCCTCTCCGCGTAGGCCCCCTAGGCAAATTATGCCCCCCCCTGTAGTGTCCAGCCCCAAGAACTCAGGCAGACACAGTGTGTTATCTCGGACCTTGTAGTGTCGTTCATCATTACAGACTGTACACGGACTCAGTTGTAGTCATCAGCTCTTTTATTCAGCTCCTTCCTCATACCGGGCTATCTTCTAACTGACTCTTTGGTCTCCCAGCTCCTCCCTTTCCGCCCGCCCTCGTCCCTCACTCGGGCTGGTCCTAGTGCCTGACCAGTTAGGTCACTGGGCACTTTTCAGCAACATCATTACATCTCCCCCCTCTGTGAATAAAAGAGAACAAGATAATATACACCACGGCAAAACAGGAAATTGTCTTTCCTTAGAATTCTTCGATGAAGCGATACGGTTTCGTGATCACACGCCTGGGGCGTGACTGGAGGTTGGGACTGTCGGGCTCATTCTCAGCGGCGGTCTCCATCAATGCCTGACTGTCAGTTGGCAGTGTCTCAGGGTCTCTCTGCTCCAGTTTCGTTTCGGTTTCACGTTGCGGGTGAGTCGTCTTCCGTCAGCCTCCGCAGTGATTATATTTCCGTTTTGTTGAAACGCTAGACTGCATCACACTATTACATCTCCCCCTTGTTAACAAAATAAAATTAGCGTCCAACATGTTTAATAGTTCCTCAGTCAACCACACGGGTCTGCGGGGCCGCCTATTTAAGCTACGGAGATGCATCTCCATTTCTTTTGTATGGCTTTCTGTTGCCTTGACGAGAACATCTTTTGTTACAGGAGTGCATCTTTGGAATTGCGAGACGTCTTGCGTGGTCTTCTTGTGCTCAGGTTCGTGGTGGTTTCCAATCAGCTTCTGGGTGATCCACTCATCTTCAGTTTCTGAGGTGACTGTGAAAAGCTCAGCTTGATGTCGGCCGTCAGTCTTCCTATGGGGCTCTTGTTTGATTGACGCTCGATTTTCTTCATGAGGGGATGTTGTTCGGGTTCTCTTCCGAGCACCCGCATATGACTTTACTTCTTTTTGTCTTGTCCGGTCGAGGGCAACACGGCCCTCCTGTTCAAAGTCATGTATACCAGACGGTGAGGCGCTATCTGAAAAGACCATCTTGGTTTGGTTCGGGGACTCATTCGCTGCCTCTGGTTGCCTCACCCACTCCCACTCATGTTTGTGACTGGTGAGCTCTTTGACTGTCTGGGCCTGTGAATGTTACTCTTGCATCCGATGATGATCTGTCTCTGTTAACACGTCTGGTTTTCCTTGCAGAGTGACTGGATGGTCCTTTCCCATCCGGTGGGTAATGTCCACTATCTCTATTTTCTTTCTGTAGGCCCTTTGAGTCAGCCTCGCTGACCCTATCAGGGGTGAAGGTATATTGTTTATATCTTGATGTACCTGCGACTGACATGACAGGTTGTCTTGTGGAGTGATTGAGTACTCAGGGACATTGGTGTGAGATACGTTACTCTTGACGTGACTAATGTCCTTTGGTTCTGAGGTGTGTTCAGGTGGTTGACGCCATGGCCGTCGTCGGGACCATGACTCGGTCGACTCGAGGGATCGAACAGACGTGCTTTCTGAGTCAGAGGAGTCTTCTGTCGATGTCCTGTGATACCGTTCTCTTGAGTGTGTCTTGAATAGATGATTTTTGAAACAGGTGGGCCGTGACGAGCTGCTCCTGGAGTCGGAGTTCTCTTTGGCATATTTCTCCGGGTACCCTTCTCGAAGTGACCACGGTGTCGTCTTACTGGAGAGATTGTTTGATGATCACATATTTATTTCTTGTGTTTGATCTCTTGGTATTTTATCTCTACCTCTCTCGTGTGATGATAATGGCCTCCTCTCAGTTTCTTCATTGTCTCAGATGTCGTGGATGCGTTTGTCTTCCTCTTCCCGGTGTCCGAGTGGGTCAGTCCGTCTTATCCGGTTTGCTTCTTCTTCCCGCTTGTTTTGTGCACTAACATGTGTTACGGGTGTGATCATGTACCGATTTCCAGTGCTGGCGTAACTGGTCCAGTCTTCTATAGTTTGCTTTTCTTGCACATTTGTTGGGCAGGCTGTCATCTGGTCCATTGGTGCGATCTGTCCCACTTGATGCTTCATCTGCTTCATAATCACTTGCACTACACGTTGAATTTGAGGTTGAATTAGTGACGCTGTCGTACTCCTGGATCATCCCGGTGTTTTGTGTTGTTGACTCAGAGTACTTCGTGTTACTTGGTCTCTCCCGTTGTCTTATCTCTGATCTGTCTTCACCCTCCCCGTTTCTGTTTTTGTTTATTTCTTGGGCTTTATTCACCGACCTTAGAGATGTCTCTTTCCTGGTATCTTGGTGTCTTGCACATAGGTGCAGTTCTTTTGATAGTTCTCTTGCTTTGACCCGCTCTCCATCTTCGGCCTTCCTGATTATTTCCTTTAGAGACCAATGCCCTCGAAGAATCTTGTGCTTTGTACTAGACCTTGAACAGCCTTCGATTACCCGTAGTCGAACTGCGTCCTCATTTGTAAATGTGTTGAAATGGCAGCATTGTACCAGACTTTGCAACCGGGTAATGAAGTTTGGCAATGATTCTCCTGGTTCCTGCCGTGCTGTGTTGAAGGGGATGCGTTCATGATCGTCCTTTGCGTTGAAATGAGCGCGTAGCTCTCTTGTAGTCTTTCATAAGTCTCTGTGTCCTTTTCAGAAAATGTTCTGATTAAGCGTCGGCCCTCATGACCCACCAACTGGAGTAATAGTGTCAGGCATTTTCCATCTCTTCGCTCACCGGTTGCGTCAAGAAATTCATCCAGTGATTTCAGCCACCGGTTCCATTTAGGGCCCAAATTCTGAATGTCAGTCTGTGTAACTGGGGGTGGCACTTCAATGTAGGGATTGGATCGTTGTGTTTCTTTTCCCACTGCCATGAGGGAGGAAGATTTTGATCTGCTGCGGTCACAGGACTGTTTCCTTTGCTTCCCGTGTTACCCAATGACTTAGTTGACGATAGACGGCTTCCTTGATATCTGTCTACTCATGCTTTTCTGGTTTTCCTTATTGCTTGCTTGTCGTTATTTACCTTACCGTTGCCTTCACTGATGTATTGTATTCGCTTGTGCTTATTTGTTGTCTTCGTTGCACTCACCAGTGTCTGTTTGTTGGTTTCGTTGCACTCGCTAGTGCTTGTTTGTTGGTTTCGTTGCACTCGCCAGTGCTTGTTTGATGCTTCTTTGCACTCGCCAGTGCTTGTTTGTTACTTGCCAGTGCTTGTTTGCTGTTCCAAGCTCTTTGCCAAAGAGAACCCCGACTCCAGGAGCAGCTTGTCACGGCCTACCTGTTTCAGAAATCCTCTATTCAAGACACACTCAAAGGAACGATATCAAAGGAAATCGACGGAAGACTCCTCTGATTCAGAAAGCACGTCTGTTCGATCCCTCGAGTCGACCGAGTCATGGTCCCGACGACGGCCATGGCGTCAACCACCTGAGCACACCCCAGAACCAAAATACATTAGTCACGTCAGGAGTCACGCATCCCACCTTCGTCGCCAGTTGTACTGTCCAGCCCCAAGAACTCAGGCAGACACAGTGTGTTATCTCGGACCTTCTTTATTCAGCGTCCTCTCTTGTTTACAGCTAACGGCTATCTGTCCCTTTGGTCTCCCAGCTCCTCCCTTTCCGCCCGCCCTCGTCCCTCACTCGGGCCGGTCCTAGTGCCTGACCAGTTAGGTCACTGGTCACTTTGCGCCCACATCATTACAACCCCTAGTGACGAGACCCTGGGAACTTCAGGGCTTAAAACTGAAGCACCCGGGTCCGAGGCTATCAGTGATGCTCCCCTCGTCATCAAGGCTGGGACCACCAAGTGGTTTTCCAGGCCGAGAAGGTCACGCCCACAGTGCTGTGACATCTTAAGCCCAGAAAAGTTCAGCTCAGGCTGCCAAGCGCTTTCACATTTAGCGCATGTACAGCACCTGGTTGCTTCACCTGAACCAGAAGAGTGTCTGTCAGGCTGACCTTTGATCAGCCGGGCAGATACTCTTGATGTGGGGGAGGTGGAAAGGTGGGGATGGTGAGGCCACTCCCTCCTAAAGGATGAGCCGCCGCTGCCTCCCTCTCACCAAAACAAACTGGAGAAGCACTGTGTACTGATTGCATTATTTCTGCTTTTTGCAGATAAAAAAAATGTAGAAAAAGGGATTTACCGCAATTTTTCATTTTCTACATTTTGCAAAACAAAAACATTGCACAGGTGTAATAACGACATCACCCTACCTCCAGCATCACCTGTTTCCTCTCATTTGCCTTTAAAGATTTGTTCAACAGATCGGTAGACTCACATTGCAATTTAACGCCTTAACGGCGGCCGCAATTTTGCGGAAGTGCGGCACTACCGCAAAACGGGCGGGCCGCGTCGGCCATTGGCCGACAGCAGCACTGGGGAGGTAGTGCTGCCGTCGTCCAATGGCCGACAGCAGCACGGAACGGGTTACATTTAAGAAGATGGCCTGCCAGAACAGCAGAGGATTCCTGGCAGACAGCTCCCTTCAATGTTGGTATCTCTCTACCTTCAAAGTAGCCAAGGCAGTGCCAGGTTTGTTGAGCTTGCTAGGCAAAATGTTTTGGTTTTCAAGTGGAAGTTTGTTTTTGAAGAACAAAAAAATCAATGACCATGAACCGCATGGAGTTTTCTCCCTGAGTGTTGTTCAGTGGCATAACAATACATTGAAAGGGGCCCCAGCAGAATGAGAAGGGCCCTTGAGTCTCCCATATCCCACAGATATTCATTGGCCTTTGACTGAATGGGACCCCTTCACAGGTTAGGGGACCCATCAATGTCTGATGTCCCCCTGCAATGTAGGGGCCTTCGTTACGCCCCTGGTGTGCCATGCCTTGTATAGCAGACCAGGGCAGGGAAATCCAGGGATGGTTGACCCACCCTCAACAGAGCACGGGGATCCATTGTCGAACGGGTCGTCAAGTCAGACGTTTTCAGTCGTGGAGGCAGCTATGGCTCTGATGTCGGCAACCTTTGCTCACCTCGAAATGGGGCTGAAGAACAACCAATTTGGCGACTGGACATCTGCCTGTTTTTGGCCTAAGCCCTGCAAACCTATAATGACCCGCACTGTGTATTGATTTGGGTTGGACAATAGCAAACCATTTATTCATCTCATCCCTCAATGGTAATAAGAGTGTTGGATGCACCAATGGCAGGGCAGCGATCTATTCACTGGCATCCTTCTCTTGATATAGATGCCTCCAGGTGAGTTTCAAAAGTCCAGCCACAATGGCTCCACTTTTTACTTATATTATATTTTCTGTGGACGCGCTAGCCCTCTGGGTGCGCGTTCACCTGAACTTTGACTAATATTCTTGAGCAATTAAGATGCTCCTAAGGCATTGAGTGTAGACCAAGGAGTCAACCCTTGATGTCACTTGGGCACAAAGAGTGTTTTATTTCACTTCCACTTTCCTATTTTGTTAAATTGTTGACTATGGGTAACTCAACTACCAAGATTCAGCAATTGCAAGAAAAGTGAGTGATATAAAACTTGCACCTGATTTCACATCTACTATTAATGTAACTTTGTAATAGAGGCAGTTCAGCTATCAGGTAAAAACAGACAACGTCCTTTTATTGACTCGTGATTTCTCTCAAGGGGAAACATTGCATTTCAACTGTACAGTTAATGTAACTTTATAGCAGAGGTAATTCAGCTACAAGGTAACAAAGAAAGTGTTCTTTTATTCACTCTTGATTTCCTTTTATCAGAACCACTAAAGATATTTTCAGAAGCACTTTAAGGACTGTGGTGTTTACAAATAACTTATCACTTTTAAAGCACCTACTGCTGAGTTCCTTTTGAGTCCAGCAGTTTTAAGGCAACAATAAAAATGTTAAGATAACTTTTATGATTAAGGTTCCTCCTGGAGAAAGATCTTTTGATTATTCATCATAAAGTAGTGCAGATGATTAATATGCCTGCTGCAAAGATCGTGTACCATACAGATCACAGAACTATATTTTATGTGGCTAGCTCAGTGGGTTACTGCTTTTGTCACAGAAATCCTTTTGTTACTTGCATTTCATAAGTTCCAATCCTAATAACGCGTAGTGATCTGTGAACTGCATGCCAACTGCATGGTATAGATTAGGGGAGAGGAGCTGGCCTAATGGCTAAGGCGCTCGACCTCGGACCTGGGGATCTGGGTTCAAGTCTCGGTAACGACGCCAAAAAAAAAAAAAACTCCTGTGATTCTGGGCAAATCACAATCTCCCCGTGCCTTAAAAAAAAATGAAAGTGTGTGTCCTCATGTGAAACGTAACTTGTGCTATGTAAAGCGCTCTGATACCTGATTCGGTTCAGGTCTAGTTTGCACTATATAAAACTCTACAAAAAAAAAAAAAGATTAGAACATTATGTTTTCCTCCAGTCTTTCATTATCCTAAGGATGCTAAAAAAGGGTTCATTTGGGTAGAAATCAGTGCTTAATTTGAGCTAGAGGTTTCCGGCACTTAATTGTCAACAGTTTTTTTTTTTTTTTTACAAATTAGGCACATGTAGAAATACATTCTTATTACTAGAGCCAACAACTGTGGTACGTATTAAATCCTGAGTTTGTGCTTCTCTAGACCAAACACTCCTAAAATATACTACCTACTCGTATGGAAGATGTGGTTCCTACATCTTGTAATTCTCATTGTCCTGTTCAAAATGTTCTATACACTGATTTAAAGGGTATGCATAAGTAAGCAATCAATCAGGGGGATTGTTAGAACGCTACTCACCCGTGAGGGTCTCAAGGCGCTGATGGGGGAGGGGGGGTCCGCAGATCTGTTTAGCCAAAGAGCCAGGTCTTGAGAGTCTTCCTGAAGGTGTTCAGGGAGGGGGCACGTCTGATGTCTGCCGGGTGCTCATTCCAATGTGAGAGAGGATCTTCCACCTGGACTGGCTCTGTGGATGCTGGGGGTTTTGGCCAGTGTGAGGTTGGAAGATCAGAGGTTCCTTTTGGGTACGTGGAAGTTGATTCTGTCGTTGAGGTTTTTGGGTCCGGTGTTGTGTAGGCATTTGTAGGCATGGGTGAGGATTTTGAAGGTGACTCTTTTCTCCACAGGAAGCCACTGGAGCCTTCGTAGGTGTTGGCTGATGTGTTCTTGCTTGGGGATGCAGAGGACGAGTCTGGCGTTGGTGTTCTGTATCGTCTGGTGTTTGCGGAGTTCGGACTTGTTTATGCCAGCGTAGAGTGCGTTTCCATATTCCGTCTGCTGGTGAAGATTGCGTGGGTGACTGTCTTTCTTGACTCAGGGGGGATCCATTTAAAAGTCTTGCGGAGGATGAGGAGGGTGTTGAAGTAGCTGGACGTGACAGCGTTGACCTGTCGGTTCATTGTGAGGGATGAGTCAAGTACAATGCCGAGATTTTTGGCGTGGTCTGAGGGGGTCGGTGGGCTTCCGAGTGCGGTCCGCCACCAGGTGTTGTCCCATACTGAAGGGGTGGTTCAGAGGATGAGGACTTCTGTCTTCTCGGCATTGAGCTTTAGGCAGCTGTTGGTCATCCAGACTGCGACGTCCTGCATTCCCTTCTGGAATTTGAGTCTGGCGGTGGTGGGGTCTTTGGTGAGGGAGAGGATGAGCTGGGTGTCTTCGTCGTAGGATAAGATGTTGAGGCCTTGTTGTCAGGCGATGGCGGCGATGGTGGCCATGCAGATGTTGAAGAAGGTTGGGCTCAGTGATGACCCCTGTCGTACTCCCCAGGTGATTTTCGTGGGATTGGAGAGGAAGGGTGGCAGTCTGATTCTTTGGCTTCTTCCAGTGAGAAATGATCGGATCCTGTATAGGGATGTTCCTTGTATTCCGGCGTCATGTAGTCTGGCGAAGAGTGTGCGGTGGGAGACGGTGTCGAAGGCTGCTGATAGGTCGAGTAGGATTAGGGCTGGTACAGGAGGGTGCGGTTGTCGTCTGTGGCGGTGAGTAGGGTGGTCTCGGTGGTGTGGTTGCTTCGGAATCCGGATTGGGACTGGTCGAGGACGGCATTGTCTTTGATGAATCGAGTCAGTTCCCTGTTGACTGTTTTCTATGCAACTTTGGCCGTGAAGGGCAGGAGCGAGATGGGCCGGTAGTTCTTGAGGTCAGTGGGGTCAGCTGTGGGCTTCTTGAGCAGGGGCCTGACTTCTGAGCATTTCCAGTCATCTGAGAAGGAGCCTGTTTCGAAGGTGGTGTTGATGGTGCTTTGCAGTTCGGGTGCGATGGCAGCTCTGTGGTAGAAGTGTGGAGGGCAGGGGTCAGTGGGGGCCCCTGAGTGGATGCCTTTCATGGTCAAGGCGGTGTTGTCTGCCGTGATCGGCGTCCAGGTGGAGACGGTGGGCTGGCTGGCATGTGTGGGGGGGCGGGCCGGCTGTGGCGTCTGGTGGGTGGTCGACAAAGTTGTCATAGAGGTTTTTGATCTTGAAGTGGAAGTAGGTTCGAAGCTTATCACATAGGTCTTGGGACGGGGTGATGTCTGTGGTCTCGCTGCGGGGGTTGGTGAATTCCTGAATGACACTTAAGAGTTCCTTGGAGTTGGTAGTGTTGCCGAGAATTTTGTTGTGGATGAAAATCCTCTTGGTGGTTCTGATTCGGTTGTGGTATTTCGTCATGGCGTCCTTGTAGGTGGTGTAGTTTTCGTGTGTCTTGGTGTTTCGCCAATTCTTCTCCAGGCGTCTGTAGGTGTGTCTGGCTTGTTGGAGATCGATGGTGAACCAGGTGGCTTTCCTGGGGTTCTGTTTGTCGTGGTTGCATAGCGGGCGAGCTCGTCTGCGCAGTTGGAGATCCAAGTGTGGAGTTCTCTGGCTGCTACATTGGCGTCGGATGCCAAGATGTGTTGTTGTCTCAGGTGAGGGGTGGAGTTGAGTTGCTCGTTGGTGACCTTGCTCCAGTTTCTTCGTGGTGGGCGTGGGGCTGGTTTGGGTGTCTTGGGTTTGTCGACGGTGAAGTGTACGCAGTGGTGGTCGGTCCATGGGGGTTGCGTTGTGTGGTTGTAGTGAACACTGTTTCCTGCAACAAAGATGGGGTTGAGTGTGTGTCCAGCCCTGTGTGACAGTGTGGTGACGAGTTGTTTGAGTCCGATGTTGGCGAGGTTGTCCCGAAGGGTGATGAAGTTGGGGTCGCTGGGGTTGTTGGGGTGGAAGTTTAGGTCTCCGATGAGTATGTAGTACATTGAGGCGTACATTGAGGCGATGGCGGGGGTGCGATGAGGTCGGTGATGGTGGCAGTGAAGGGGGCCCGGGGGCCGGGTGGTCTGTAGATGAGGGTTCCACGGAGTGTGGAGTTGGGGCTGGTCTGGATTTGGAAGTGCAGGTGTTTACTAGAGGTGCTGAGGCGTACGGTGTTCTTGTGGGCGATGGCACGGCCCCGTCCCGGGTGATTGGGGCGGTCTTTCCTCTGGATCTTGTATCCGTCCGGGATGGTGGTGTTAATGTTGGGGGCGGAGGCGGCGTTGGTTCAGGTCTCCGTGAAGAAGGCGACGTCGGGTGAGAGAGAGTCAAGTAGGTTCCAGATCTCCAACGCGTGTTTGTGCACAGAGCTCACGTTAAGGAGGATGTATCTTAGAGTGTCGCTGGTGTTGGCGTCGGCAGTGTTGGAGGCCGGGGTGGTGGTGAGGGTCTGGTGGCAGTGGAGGCAGGAGAACGGGCCATGGGTCATGTTTGGCGAGGTCTTTTGGCAGTCTCTGAGTCTTCCGGGGTTCAGAGGGTGGCTGTGCTGTAGCGGTGGGTGGTTCGAGATGCAGGATCCCTGGCGCTGGTCGCAGTCGGGTTGCGGACGGGTGCAGATGGGCTTGCCATTAAGTAGAGGAGGGACAATCAGCTGGGAGGTGGGGACGGGCGAGAACAGGGGCGAGGGGCCGCAGGGGCAGCAGCGGCGGGAAGAGGGGAGAGCAGAAGAACACTTAGGAGAACCAGAAGACAAGAAAGGTAGTGGCTGTGAAGTGAAACATTACAAAACA
The DNA here is from genome assembly GCF_964261635.1 of Lissotriton helveticus. Lineage (NCBI taxonomy): Eukaryota > Metazoa > Chordata > Amphibia > Caudata > Salamandridae > Lissotriton > Lissotriton helveticus. The sequence goes on from NC_136058.1 coordinate 266,105,847, forward strand.
CCCTTAGATTCGACCAAACCCATGTGCGATTTTCAAATTGGTAGCCAGTATCTTAGGTCATATCTTTCCCTTCAATAGCCAACATAGACGATTCCCCCAATCTTATACATGTACCTTGGGTCCACTCATGCAATTGATCGGTGCCAGCGGGTAAATGTGGTTAAACATCTTTTTCTGCCATGATGATGAGGTTTGATGCCTTTGTGTGCAGGCTATCGCTCTATGACATCTAATGGCGAATGCCATCTACTCAAGGCATCAAGAACCGTGGGGCATGATTTAACCATTGCTCCGTGCATTTCTTCTACAAGCTCTCAATATATGGATCGCCAATAGGGGGGACTTCCAAATTAAGATTCAGACCAGACCAAACAATTTGATGTGATGTTATTTTAATGTCAATCGTTTCATAAACCAATTGTTATTAACAAAGCATATGTTCTGCAAAGAAGGAAAGAAATTACAGGGTTACCTCGCGTTTCCTCGCCAATCAAGCACATGGACTTTCCAGCGAACCGTGGTCTGCTGTAGTAAGACAGGGCTTGATTCCATGAGTAAGGGGAGTTGGTTAAGAGCAGGGTAGGTACTGGGGGCTGATCTCAGGCAAGAGAGAAAAGATGGCCACAGATCTACATGGTACTGACTTTACCTTAGACAGTGGCCAAACTTTCAGAAACCGACAAGGGTTGAAGATAGCAGACCTTCCACAAAAGAAATGGATACATAGGTAACATTTTTGTAAGAGAAACCTTCCCACTCTTAGGACACTGCTAAAGACACCACTCGGGTAGCCTGGTGGGGTAAAAGAAAGAAGATAAGATACTTTTGTAGAGCACATCTGGAAATTAGTGACTATTTAGCAGTAATGCTGGTGATGTGACTCTCCGTCTCACTACAAAGTGACTTATGGAAATATAGAGCCCTGCCTTCTTTTTTTTTACCAAATTCTCCTGTCCTAACAGACACAGATCACATTTTCTTTATTTGACCTGTGGATTGTTCTCTGCAAGATTCATTGTTTGCTTTGTCAGCAAAGATCTGATAGTCTGTGGTGCAGGATGCAAAACAGTAAGCTGCAGGGTATAGAGATATTTGCCTATGTATCCTTTACTCCTCTACCATTGTATCAGGAGAAGTGCACAGAAATGACAGTGAAACCAGCTCAGACCTGTTTCAAAGCTTTGCAGAAATGCTGAGATATCTCATTGTTTCATCTGCAGTTTTGCATTTGAAACTGTAAGAGGGTAATTCCGAACCTGTTCAGCAGGCTTCCTAAAGGCTGGGGCAGTGACATTTCCAGCATTCACAATACCCGAGGGCCAGAACATGGAAATGATGTATGTCTTGATGAAACTTTAATTACATCAGTAAAGTGCCCATATTTAGCATTATGCATTATGCTAAATTCATGAAATTTCTCTCAAAATTGGCCAATATGAAACATTTGCGAAATTCTTTCTACCCCAGTGTGCATCTTGCTTTAAAAAAGCATTGCAGGATCCTAGCAGAGGAGCAGGAGTGTGTTACTGGTTTCCTTCCACTGCTCATTTTTCAGGTTCTACTTTTCTCTTTTTGTTTAAACACCCTACAAAAATGTGTTTGTTTTTTGCAGCTGTCACAGGGTGACCGGCGTCCCCGTTTTGCCAGGACGGTCTCTGTTTTTCACCTGCTGTCCCAACAAATTTCAAGAAATGTTGCTCATGTCCCCGTTTTTGTAGAGGGTCGACTGAAAACGGGGGGAGGTGTTTTTTATGTTTTACAAAGCAGGGATAGTTAGCAGTTGTTTCAAGAAAGGAATTTATTTAACAGGCAAGCTACTGGGCTTAAACATTGCATTTTATGTATTTTCTTACTGCCTGTTCTGTAATTCTCTGCTGAGGAGCGCTCTCATTGCTTGAAGTAAAATTGTAGTCCTTCTTCTATTTTTGTGAAATGTCCTTTTTATTGGCTTTAAAATTCTGGTCACCCTAAGCTGTCACCCTCGTGTACTTCTTCCCTCGCCGTGTTCCCTTTTCTCGCGCTCTCTCGGTTGCTGCTCTTGCTTCCTCTCCAGTCACCCTTCCCTGCCATTCTCACTTCCCCGCCACCGCATTGTCCATTTGCTCCTTCGGCCCCGCTCGCCCACCGTCCATTGTCTGTTTGCTCCCCTGGACCAGCCTCTTGCATCCTCTGATGTCTATGTGCTTCCCTGTCCCCGCTTGCCAATGATTGTCTATGTGCTTTCCCATCCCCACTCCTGTCCACCTTCCACTGTCCGTGTGCTTCCCCATCCCCTCCAGATGGCCCTTTATTGTGTGGGGAAACATCCTTTAGAACAAAACTTTCACAACGCGGTACCATTACCACGCAGGTTTTAGAACGCAAGTCGTTACAACGACTTGCACTGGAGGGCGCTGTAGGATAGGGAATAGTTTAATTTACTATCCAACACCTTCCCTACTATCCACGGGGACTGGAGTTGGAATGGTAAATTAAACTATTCACTATCCAGCGCCCCCAACGCAAGTCGTTGTAACGACTTGCGTTGTAAAACCTGCGTGGTAACGGTATGCATTGTGAAAGCACGCGTTGTACCGGCATACATCCTATTGTCTGTGTGCTTCCCCAGCCCCTCCAGCCCACCCTCCCTTGCAGCTTGCTTCTTCATCTTCTGCTGCCCACCCTCTATTGTCAGCTGGCTTGCACAGCCCTTGGGCTTGCCCTTCATTGCCAGCTTGCCTCACCAGCCCTTCCCGCCCGTCCTCTGTTGTCCATTTCCTTCAGCCCTCCACTGTCCGTTTGCTTTCCTTGCATCCCTCAACCACCCTCCAATTTCTGTTTCCTTCCCCAACCACCCACCCATGCTCCATTTGCACCCCCAGACCTTCCCATCCCCCCTCTGCTAGCAATGCCTCCTCAGCTCCTCCCGCCACCCTCTGGTGTCCATGTGCTTCCCCATTGTATCTCACGTGTCCTCCCACCCGCCTGCATCCTGCTCTAACCCTGTTTCCTCCTCCCCAACTCAATCCCCAATTTGCCTGTTTCTTTTGTATAAAAGAAGGGCAGGGCACTAACACTGGCCATGACATTGCACTTTCTAAAAATTATTTTCAGCCATGCTGCACTGTAGCCTCGCCACTGTACAGCATAGCTAAAGAAAACATTGCCTAAGACAATATCTCACATAGGCAAGAGCCATTGGCTTTGCCAGGGCTTGTTAAGCAAAGCAAGGTCCCATATATACTCAAAATGCTCGCTTTCCCACTAATTTCCCTCAGTAATTCCTTGTTTAAGAACCAGAGTGGGCACCCAGCATTATACTCGGTACCTAAAAAAGCTTCTGTTCTGACCAGCCTTTCTCCATCCCAAGTATCTCTTTTCCTGATAGGCCTTTTATATGCATAATTTTCAGCTCCAGAAAACCAAAGATGGCAGAAATTGTGGACCTTGTGCAATATCATTCCACGTGGCAAACACTGCCTTAAGTATGTATAATTTATGTAGCATGATTTATATGTAGAGGGACTCAATCCACAAAGCACAGGAGAACGGAAGTAGTCGCTGCTGCACGTGTCACAAAACCCACTCATGAGCTTGGTCTGGCTTATCAAATGTTGAGGAGTGCTTGAACTTACAGCTTTGTAGGTAATACAGTGTGCTTTCAGAGTAGGCCGCGGTGTGAAATCCCGTTCCACTCGGGGAGTTTTTTGGAGTAGTTGCGCGGAGTTCCGAAAAACTCTGCAGAGCGGAGCAGAGTTTTTTCCTCGCTCATGCTAGCGAGCGAGGATAATCTTACCCCAGACCACCTCCTGGCGAGATTTCTCAATGCGGGTGGTCGCGAATAGTCACTACTGCAAACGTTGAGAAACCTTCTGTTCGTGTTGAGGAAGCTCCCTCTCAAGTAGAACATCTACTCGAGTGGCAGAAAAAGCAGCACCCACTCGCGCTGCACGTGGTACCATTTGTGCTGATTTTGCAGCGTGGGACAAACACCTGGCACAAAAAATCAGCGTGAATGGCACGAAATAACGTACTCTGTTGCTTGCGGAACTCTGTATAGTGCGTCAGAATTTTTGTGTCACTTCGTAGAGTTCTTCATAGTGGAACTCCGCCCAGGCCTATTTGAGAGTGATGCCGGCAGGGAAAATTCCTACCATATCACATTATCTGAGCACTCGTTCCTCCCAGTCCCCACCAGTGAGTTCTATGTCAGTATCTGAGGAGGATCACTGTATGCTCACTTAGACAAAACTGGTTATTTGCAGCCACATAAGATTTCCCAAGTCTGTTAGCCAGAGTCATGGACACTTGAATTATTCACTTCTGAAGCTGTCCTTTCCGCATAATAATTGCTTCACCGCAGTTGCTGCTTAATCCACCATCTGCTGTATTATTTGCAGATTTCAAAAGAAACAATATTTATTGCTCAAACTTTTCGAAAGTTACTTAAAACAGCGCAACACGTCACTGCCGTGCAGTGGAGACCTTTTGCAAAGGTTGACCATTCCGTTGCTAGTTGCTCTTTTCAGGTGTTTGGTGCCAATGAGGTGAAGCTTTTGTCAAGACAATCGTAACGTGTGCTGAAAAGATAAAATAAATTACAAAAAATTGCCACAGAATCTGCTGCAATATGCTGTATGATTAATTTGCCTTTTCTCGCTGCATATTGTAATCAGCCCTGAAGCATGATTTAGTGCTCCATAGTTCTACCATCGTGTGACCGTCGCAAGTCCAAGATGGCGCGGCTAACAGTGGGCACCAAGGGGCATATCACCAACGATTAGCGATATTTATCGCTAACTAGGTTTAGCAACACATTTTTTATCTCTAAGCATCGCCGGAAATTATCGCTGAGATAGCGTGCTATTATCAACGTTTATCTCCTACGCGATAAATTTTCCGGCGATAGCGTGAATATCGCTGAGAATACAGCGATATTCACACATTAGCGACAAAATGCTCTTAGCCATGTTATCCACCTCCCATTGGATAACATGGCTAAGTACTCGTCAGAGCAGGCGTTAGTTTTTGGCGATAGCGGGAATATTTCCATCGCTACGCCTGCCTTGCTAATAGGCGATAGCGACGTTAGCGACTGCTTTCAGTCACTAACAGGTTGGGTACGCCCACTTTGCATGTCATCAGCAATAAATATCGCTGACATGCAAAGCAGGACCCAAACCGCTCGCTGTCGCCTAAAGCTGTCGCTAACTGCTGTTAGCGACAGCTTGCTAATATAGCGATAGAATTATCGCCGTTTAGCGGCGAAAATTGCCTATTGCCCTGCTTGGTAATATGCCCCGAGATCCCCCTGGGGCTGGGTCACTTTCCTAGGCCAGAAACAATCTTTGCACGCGCTCCAAGTATCAGTTCTCATTGGTGATGGTCCTTCAGAGCATGCCACGCACATCCAAGGCCACTCAAGAGGCCGCTCGCCGCATTGCCCGCGGTGGATAACGCAGCTAGCAGCCTCTCTACCTTGAGCTTCGATGCAGGTGGTGACGCTGTGGCTTCCATCTTCCTCCCTCTGCTGGTGCAGCCCTTGCTAATTTCTGCGGTGAGCAGTACCCAGGGAGGCGCCATTTTGAGATGCTCACTGACATAAAGATGCCTTGCCCTCTCAGGTTAATCCGCGCGCAGTGAAATAGCCCCCGCATCGGGGAAAGGCTGCAGAGCTGCTCAAGTGTGTAATGGGATGGTAAGCGACCGAGGCAATGGATGTTCAGAAGGAGAAAAGCAATGCCTAAACAACATCAATCACCTGGGCCAATCACATCCTTCCAGTGGCCAATATTTCAAGTGCTCGGATCAGTCTATAAAGCAATAAGACTGCAGGCCTGGCGTTATTGTGAGATATTGCCTCACCTGGAGCATGCAGCCAGGAGGCCAATCCAGGCACCGCAGTTAATCATGGCGGCAGGAGCAGAGGCGGGAAAAGAGTTTTCAGCACCGCCATAGATCAGTTACATTAGTTCTTTCTGCTTGCTTTAATATATTTGTGGCTCAGGAACCAAAGTTCACACAGAGTTTTAGTCGCATCTCCAGCAAACACGTTCCTCATTGTACCATTGTGTAGTTGTGCGTTGTATCGCTGCTGTTAGGTTTCTCTGCATGCACGCACACATTCTTGTGTTTGGTTGCTCCTCTGAAGTTTAATGTTTGCGTGTGTCTGTCTGTCTATCTGTCTCTATGTATGTGTGTGTTACATTTGGGTTAGGTTGTGTTTTTGGAATTCAGACTTTCAGACTTTATGTGGTCCAGCTGTGGAATAACTACTCTCTCAGAGGTTATTGTTGCCATATAACCAGGGCAGTCTTAACAGCATTATAGGCCCCCGGGCAAAGCAGTGCACTGTGCCCTGCCGACACAATCACTCACAGGAATAAAGATGTTTAACAGAAAATTAGTGTTAAATTCTGGTCTGTGTGGGGCCCCTATGCTTGTGGGGTCCCTGGGCAACTTGTTAAGACGGCACTGCATATAAGCCATAGATCAGCCATCTCTGAGTTCAGTGTGTCTGTGGGTTGCTCAGCTGTGCAGCTGTTGCTGAGGTGGCTTTTTAACATGCATTTTGTTTGCATTTGATCTAGTGATGCAGCTGTGATTAACTCGTCTATCTGAGTTGCTGTGTGCATGTGGGCAACTTGTGTGGTGTAAGTTGATCTGCCTCTCTAAGATCAGTGAACTTGCTGGTTGCCTTGTTGTGCTGCTTTGGTTAAGCTCCCTCTTTCACATTTATTGTGTTAGCATATGGCCCAGTCACGTTTTGATGGTTAAACTATCTCTTTAAGATGCAGAGCGTGTGTACATAGTTTGTCAACTTACGGTGGTGGAGCCTATGGAACGCTTGCATGTGCTCAAGTACTTTTCAGCTTCTTTTATGGATCAGTGTTTTTGCATTTCACTTAGTGCAGTAGTGGCTGAGTGTTCTCTCCAAGGCCAGTGCTCTGGCGGGTTGTTTAGTTGTGTAGCTGTGGTTAAGCTGTCTCTTTGACGTTCATTTTGTTTGCATATGGTCCAGTTGTGCAGCTAGGTTAAGTGATCTTTTTCCTAGTGACGCTGTGTGTTTGCGTGTGACCCAGTTATGCAGAAGCAGTTGAGCTGACTCTCTGAACACAGTGTGTTTGTGGGTTGCCTAGCTGTAAAGTTGTATTTAAAATGTCTCTTTGAGTTTCCTTTGGTTGTATATGGTTCAGTTGTGCTTTGCGGGTTGACTTGTCTCTTTGAAGCAGAGTAGTTTGCACATTGCACCATTGTAGTGGAGCTGTTCCTCTGAATACTGGCTTGCTTCCCTGCAGTGTAGTTGCTGTTGATGTGTCACTTTGGGATCGGGGTGTTCGCACGTGGCCCAGCTGGGCCATTATTGTTGCACTGTCTTTGAGATCAATGCTTGATTATGGGTGAGTTGTACAGCAGTGGTTGAGCTGTATACCTGAGGTTGAGTGCACTTTCATGTGCCCCCCTTGTTCAGTATGTGTTGGTCTGTCTCTATGACCTCAATGTGTTTGAACATGGTCCAGTCGTACAGTATTTGAGCTCCCTTTGAGAGCCTGCATGTATGCACAGGGCCTTGTTTTGCAGTTGTTGTTTAGCTGTCCCTCTGATATCCAATGGCTATTTATCTTGGAATGAGTGTATTTCCATATGGCATTGTTTAGTGATTGCTTTTTAACTGTCTCTTGAAAGTCAATGATTTGTTCTGGCCAAGTATGCAGGAGTGAGAAAGCTGTCTCTCAGAATATCCTCGTTCATGTGGCCCAGATGTTCTGTAATTGTTGAGCTGTCAATGAGTTTGTATGTGTTCCAGATATGTAGTTAGTGAGCCATCTCTCTGATGGCAGTGTGTACGTGGTGCAATAGACATTCGGTTAATCCGATTTTCAAGGACCTTGCATGTGGCCCACTATTGCCGTTGTGGGTGGGCTGTGTTTGTCAGTGCTTCTGTATGTGGCCTACTGGCACAGTTAACCTGTACCTCTGCGATTTAGGGTTTCTATTTTCAAGTGACTCAGTTGTGCCCTAGTAGTTGCACTCTGAATTTGCATGTGGTGCAGTGTTTGCTCAACTAGTTACGAATCTAGGGACATATTACCACGGGTGGCGATAGGCAATTATCGACGGTTTAGCGGCCCTTTTTGGACGCTAAGCGGCGATAATTCTATCGCTCTATTAGCAAGCTGTCGCTAACTGATGTTAGCGACAGCTTTTAGGCGATAGCGAGCAGTTTGGGGACCGCTTTGCATGTTAGCGATATTTATCGCTAATGACATGCAAAGTGGGCGTACCCAACCTGTTAGCAACTGAAAGCAGTCGCTAACACTGCTATCGCCTATTAGCAAGACAGGCGTAGCGATGGAAATATTCCCGCTATCGCCAAAAACCAACGCCTGCTCAGACCAGTTCTTAGCCATGTTATCCAAGATGGATAACATGGCTACGAGCATTTCGTCGCTAATGCGTGAATATCGCTGTATTCTCAGCGATATTCACGCATTTCGCCGCTATAGCTGGATATTTTAGCACAATGGAGAAAAACGTTGCTAATAGCATGTTTTCTCCGCTAACATATCCAGCGATAGGCAGCGATAAAAAAATTGTCGCTAAGCCTATTTAGCGATAATTATCGCTACTTGTTGGTAATATGCCCCCTAATGTGTTTGCATGTGACCCAGTTTGTTGGTGAACTAGCTTTTCTTGGGTAGTGTGCTTTCATGTGGCCCATTTTTTTAACACTAGTTATCTGAGATGAGTGTGTTAGCATGTGGTCAAATGTTCATTGAGCTAGTTCACTGAGGTTAAAGTATTTAGGCATGGTCCAGTTTTTGTGGAGCTCTCTGAGGTTACTTTGTTTGTATATAGCCCAGTTTGTTCACTTAGCTCGCTGAGCCTTATTCGCTCGCAAGTGGCCCAGTTTTTGTTGAGCTAGCTCTTTGCGGTTTACATGTTTACTTGTAGCAAAATTGTTGCTGAACTAGGGCTCCAGCGTTGGTGTGTGCATGTGACTCACTTCTTGTTGATGTTCAACTAACTCTCTCAGGTCAACGTGTTTTCATGTGGCACATTTTTTGTTTAGCTAGCTGTCTGAGGTAAGTGTGGTTGCATGTGGCCAGTTTTTGTGGGACCAGCTCTCTGAGATCTGTCCGTTTTCATGCAGCCCAGTTTTTGTTGAGCTAGCTTTCTGTGGTCAGTGTGTTGTATGTAGCCCAGTTTTTGTTGAGCTAGCTCTCTGAGGTCAGATTATTTGCATGTAGCCCAGTTTTTGATGAGCTAGCTTTTTGAGGTCAGTGTGTTTGCTTGTAGCCCAGTTTTTGTTGCACCTATCTCTTTGAGGACAGTGTGTTTGCATATAGCCCAGTTTTTGTTGCGCTAGCTTTCTCAGCTCATTGTGTTTGCATTCAGCCAGGATTTTGATGAGCTAGCTCTCTGAGGTTAGTGTGTTTGCATGTAGTCCAGTTTTTATTCAGCTAGCTCTCTGAGGTCAGTGTGCTTGCATGTAGCCCAGTTTTTGTTGCATCTATCTCTTTGAGGTCAGTGTGTTTGCATGTAGCCCAGCTTCTGTTGCACCTATCTCTTTGAGGACAGTGTGTTTGCATGAAGCTCAGTTTCTGTTGCACCTATCTCTTTGAGGACAGTGTGTTTGCATGAAGCTCAGTTTCTGTTGCACCTATCTCTTTGAGGACAGTGTGTTTGCATGAAGCTCAGTTTTTGTTGAGCTAGCTTTCTCAACTCGTTGTGTTTGCATGTAGCCCAGTTTTTGATGAGCTAGCGCTCTGAGGTCAGTGTGTTTGCATGTAGCCCAGTTTGTGTTGCACCTATCTCTTTGAGGACAGTGTGTTTGCATGTAACCCAGTTTGTGTTGAGCTAGCTTTCTCAACTCATTGGGCCCGATTCACAGAATGAACTTAAGACTCAATCCTAAACTTACTACTATTTTGGTATTCACAGAATGTACTTACTACTTTTGACATTCACATAATGAACTTACTACTTTTGGTATTCACAGAAGTTAGGATTTTATCTTAAGTTTGTCTTAAGACAATCTTAAGACAGACTTAAGACAAAATCCTAACTTAAGTCTGTCTTAAGTTTGTCTTAAGACAAACTTAAGACAAAATCCTAACTTCTGTGAATACCAAAAGTAGTAAGTGCATTCTGTGAATACCAAAATAGTAGTAGGTTTAGGATTGAGTCTTAAATTCATTCTGTGAATCGGGCCCATTGTGTTTGCATGTAGCCCAGCTTTTGATGAGCTAGCGCTCTGAGATTAGTGTGTTTGCCTGTAGCCCAGTTTGTGTTGAGCTAGCTTTCTCAACTCATTGTGTTTGCATGTAGCCCAGTTTTTGATGAGCTTAACTCCCTGATGAGTGTGTTTACATGTGGCCTCAGATGCTACTGTACTGACTCCTCATATACTGACCTCATCACTTTTTTAGCATGTAGTTCTCTTTCTGAGGCTAGTGTATGATTCTGTGATCCAGTTCTCCGAATATATTTCATTTTATTTTATCCCTAGCGTTGCTTGTGGCCAGTTACGACTGAAGTTATTGCATTTCTGTGTGGCCTGGTTAAAATGTTGCTCCTTTTTCCTCTCCTGTTAACATTTGAAGAGCAACCCTTCCATTGACTAATGTATGTAAATTATACTGCAGCTTCTCCCACTGACCCAGAAACATCCATCACTTTTAAATGCACTATGCTTACTCAGCCATTTTGGGAAGCTATCTGTATACAGGTCAACCAAGACAAATGGGCACTCCTACCTCTCGAAGATTTCTAAAACACATTTTTGCAAAATGGATCATTAATGGGCGCTGATATGCCACTAACCTCAAGCTGAACTTAGTGCCTGCCAGAGCCACACACAAATCAGACTGAGAGAGGCACCCTCTGTTAAACAAGCGCCTGCACAGAAAGTAAACTCAATTAAAATGAATGCTGTACCATGTGGACATCATGTGAAAAAATTGTCCCTATGCTCCTTAGAATCCCAGCTTTCAGAGGAACCATCTCGTGGGCCTGTGATAAATCAAGAGGCTAAGCATGAATAGACTGCAAGGACTCAGACTGGGTTCAGACCACAACACAGCACTGAAACCGCACTCATGGCAGTAACTGAGGAGCTTGAGATGCTGCTGGACAAGGGAGGGTCAGCCGCCATCATTCTACTCGATCTTAGGGGCATATTACCAACAAGTAGCGATATTTATCACTAAATAGGCTTAGCGACGATTTTTTTATCGCTGCCTATCGCTGGATATGTTAGCGGAGAAAACATGCTATTAGCAACGTTGTTCTCCATTGTGCTAAAATATCCAGCGATAGCGGCGAAATGCGTGAATATCGCTGAGAATACAGCGATATTCACGCATTAGCGACAAAATGCTCTTAGCCATGTTATCCACCTCCCATTGGATAAAATGGCTAAGAACTGGTCTGAGCAGGCGTTGGTTTTTGGCGATAGCGGGAATATTTCTATCGCTACGCCTGCCTTGCTAATAGGCAATAGCGACGTTAGCGACTGCTTTCAGTCGGTAACAAGTTGGGTACACCCACTTTGCATGTCATTAGCGATAAATATCGCTGACATGCAAAGCGAGCACCAAACCGCTCGCTATCGCCTAAAAGCTGTCGCTAACATCAGTTAGCGACAGCTTGCTCATAGAGAGATAGATTTATCGCCGCTTAGCGTCCGAAAACGGCCGCTAAACCGGTGATAATTGCCTATCGCCACCCTTGGTAATATGCCCCTTAATGCGGCGTTTGATACAGTAGATCATGAAATCCTTATTTAAAGGACCGAACGTCTCAGGTTTGTGAAAAAAAACCTGTTATCTGGACACTTTCCCCCTGAACTCCGAAGTGCCACAGGGATCCGCACCAAGTCCCACACTTTTTCACCTTTGCAGGTGTCCTCTGGTGGAGATTATCTTTGAATTCGAGCTGGCAATTGCTTCCTATGCAGATGACACACAGCTGGTTTTCTCTCTCTCATCCGGGCAGGGACCACAATCTCAACAACTTGGCTCTTGCTTGGAAAAAGTTGCTGGTTGGGTGGCGAGCTGCATCCTGAAGCTCAATTTGGACAAGATGGAGGTCATGTTGCTGAGGAACAATATGAATTTCAAGACAATGCCAGGATATCCAGATTGTCTAGGTTCAGGACTAGCCTGGAATACCCCCATAAATCTAAGTTTGGTTCCCATCCTAATCATCCTCCTACACTCTTTCTCCATCTGCCCCTTCCCATGGGTGATCCTTGTAGGGGGCGGGGGACCCTCCTGTGAACACACATTTGCACCCTGTCACCTCGCCTCAAGCCCCTATTCAATTGTTAAACTGGAGTTGAGTGTCCCTGGGAGGGGGGCTGACGGTCTCAAATAAAACATTTATGTGGGGCAGCTTACAACTCAGAAGGTCAGCTACATGTGCGGGTTGTACGGCATTACAACGCAGGCTTTTACCCCGCATGCCATTACAACGCAGTTTTTACAACGCAAGTCGTTACAACGACTTGCGTTGGGGGCGCTGGATAGTGGAATAGTTTAACTTTCTATTCCAACTCCATCCCACGTTGACAGTAGGGAAGGTGTTGGATAGAAAATTAAACTATTCCCTATCCTACAGCGCCCTCCAGCGCAAGTCGTTGTAACGACTTGCGTTGTAATAGCAGCGTTGTAAGAGCAGTGCGGGGTAATGCCCGCGTTGTTATGGATGTTTCCCACCTGTGCGCCCTTCCAACTGTAGGTGGCCTCAGCCTGCCCATGCCAAAAGCCAGCCCTGCTTCTTTCCATGCTTTGACCCTGACTTAGAGAGACAGTGCTTATGGGGCATATTATCAAGGAGGGCGATAAGAGCATATCGCCGCGTTAGCGGCCGTTTTTTTACCGCTAAGCGGCGATAATTCTATCGCCCTATTAGCAAGCTGTCGCTAACAGCAGTTAGCAACAGCTTGTAGGCGATAGGCGAGCATGTCAGCAATATTTATCGCTAATGACATGCAAAGTGGGCTTACCCAACCTGTTAGTGACTAAAAACAGTCGCTAACATCGCTATCGCCTATTATCAACGCAGGCGTAGCGATGGAAATATTCACGCTAAGAGCGAATATCTCCAAAAGCTAACGCCTGCTCAGACCAGTTCTTAGCCATTAGATCCAATGGGAGGTGGATAACATGGCTAAGACCCTATTGGCGTTAATGCGTGAATATCGCTGTATTCTCAGCGATATTCACGCATTTCTCCGCTATCGCCGGATATTTTATCGCTTCAGAGATAAAATAAATCGCTAAGCCCATTTAGCGATAAATATTACTAGTCGTTGGTAATATGCCCCTATGTTTTTTACACATAGGGCACTCAACTCCAATCGGCAAATGAAGCAATGCTCTGGAGTAAGGCAGGATTCAGAAGAGTGTGCCCCTTTTGTTAATCAGCGCCCTGATGCTCTTGCGAATAGGGATAGGGATTTACTGGGTGACTAATAGAGCAAGCGCAGGACAAGTCTGTGGCAGAAGTAAAGCCAAAGAACCCAGGAGGCATGCCTTGCTCTTACTTCAGTTCATTTGGCCACAATTCCAAGATCGAATAAAGATCAACTTTTGTTTTCACTGGTAGGTGAAAAATCCCCACTATTAATACAGAGTCCAAGGGGGTGCTAGAAGGCACAAGTTTATACTTCATGTTAAGGAATGCTTTATTTATTGCATATAACACTCAGAAGCCATAGGTGAGGCGGTGGATTCCAGGTGACCATAGGTAAGATTTTTGCATCCTCTGAGATAGAGCTTTATTTTTTGTAATTATTATTATTTATTTTTATTTAGAAGTTTTCTATAGCGCTAACACGACCCGAAGGTAGCAGAGCGCTTTACAGTAATGGGAATGAAAAAGTGAACAACAAGACACGTAACAAGTAAAAGCGATCAACGAAAGACAATTTGGAAGGAGGAAAAGTTCGGACAGCAGGACTTCTTGGTAATAGGATACAGAGATACCACATAGTTCTGGGGATGCTTGCTGATCCTAGTTACCCACAACCTAGGGAACAGATAAGGAACAAGGATTTGAGTTGGCTCTTGAATTCCGCATAGGACGGTATGGTTCTGATGTGCGAGGGGATGGAGTTCCATATTTTGGGGGCATTTCCTGTGAAGGAGCAGTCCGCAGTTCTCTTCTTTCTGGTTTTTGGTAGGATGAGCAGCAGGGAGTTAGAGCTTCTCAAATTTCTAACTTGGCCTGCCTTTTTGAGATTGTTTGCCAAGTATTCTGGTTTTCCGGTATGGAGGGCCTTGTGGGTTAGGCAGGCCGTTCTGAAGGTACTACGCATTTCCACAGGGAGCCATTCGAGTTCTTTGAGTGGTGGGGAGATGTGGTCAGATTTTTTGCAGCCTGTGATCATTCTCGCTGCCGCGTGAAGTGTTGTTTTTAGTGGGGCCAGGTGCGATTTGGGGATGCCTGTTAGGATTGAGTTCCCATAGTCCAGTCTTGATAGAACTAGAGATTGTGTGGCTAGTTTGAGGTCCCTGTTGGGAATGGAAGGTTTGATTTTGTTCAGAAGTCTGAGGTTAAAGAATGCACTTTTTGCCGAATTCTTAATGTGGTTTGTCAAGGTTAGTTTGGGGTCTAGGGTGAAACCCAGAGATTTTACGGAGTCAGCTAGCGTAAGATTACCTTTAAGAGCATCGATCGACTTCAGCCACTCGGTCATTTGAGGGTTGTCTTCTTTGTTTGAGATGAGTGTTTCGGTCTTGTCGGGATTGAGTTTCAGGTGATTCTTTGTCAGCCAATCTTGAACATCATTTAGGACATCATTTAGTCTGTGGATGTCATTAAGCGAAGAGGTTTCCAGGAAGATCTGCGTGTCTTCCGCGTAGAGGTGGAAGTGGATGTTGGCATTCCTGAGTAGTTTGGCGAGCGGTTCCATATAGATGTTGAAGAGCTGAGGAGAAAGCACTGATCCTTGGGGGACACCCTTGTTGACTAGCTGGGTTTCAGAGGTGAAGTTCTTCATTTTTATTATTTGCGAGCGGTTATGTAGAAAGGAGGAAAACCACTTGAGAACTACCTCGCCGAGGCCAGCTCTTACTTGAAGAGTCTTGATGAGGAGCTTATGGTCCACCGTGTCGAAAGCTGCGGAGAGATACAGGAGTATGAGGAGGCAGCACTTGTCTGCGTCAAGAGAACCATGAATGTCGTCTATGATGTTCAGCATTGCGGTTTTTGTGCTGCGGCCTTGTCTGAAGCCGGATTGGAGGGGGTCCAGGAGATTGATGTTGTCCAGACGATGCGTCAATTGCAGGAGTACGCAGCGTTCCAGTGTTTTAGCAAGCAGTGGGAGGTTAGATATCGGTCTGAAATTGTTCAAGTCAGTTGAGTCAAGACCGGGTTTTTTCAGCAGAGGGGTGACTTGCCCCATTTTCAGGCAATTGGGGACCACTCCGCTTTGTAAGGAGCTGTTTATGATTTTGCCCCAGATAGGTGCTAAGGTGAGCTTCATTTTTTTGATTAGTGAGGGAGGAATGGGGTCTGAGATGTGTGCTGATGGTTTGGAGGTCGAGATCAACGAGATTATCTCAGTTTCCTGGACAGGGCAAAAGCTTAGCCAAAGGAGGGGAGAGGGGCCGGATGGGAGGGCCTGTGGGATAGCCGAGTTGTTCTTCTGGAGGTGTAAGTTGTTGATGTCTAGAGATAATTCGATTTTTAAGACCTTATCATTGAAGAAGTTGGCGAAGTTATCGCATAGTTCTTTGGACGCCTGCAGGGGTGGGGCAGAGGCTTGGATGTTTGATGTCTGATTATGTTGTAGAGCTGCTTCGGTCTGTTTTTGGATTTGACTAATGCCTCTCGGAAGAAGCTGGATTTCTTGTTTTTGATATGGTTGTTATACTTCCTACGGGCTGTTTTTAGTTGTAGGCCAAGGATGGCGGTTGGGTTGTTTCTCCACTTTCTTTCTTTGGCTCTCAGGATTCTTCTTTCTGCGTTGAGGTCCGCGTTGAACCAGGTTCTAGATGGGGTGGCACGGCTTCTCTTGAGCTTTAGAGGAGCTAGATTGTCGAGAATGGAGACTAGCTCGGAGTTGTAGTGGTCGATGAGATCATTAGTCGAGAGGTGCAGAGTGTTGTCTGGAAGAAGTGAACTAAGCCCACCTTCTAGGATATCTTGGGGTACTTGGAAGAGGTTTCTCGATCATTTAAGGGGGTCTTGAGGAGGTTTAAGCGGGATGGTGGGGTGATTAATATGAAATAAGATCATATGATGATCTGACCAGTCAACGGGAAGTATGTGGTTGACCGTGATTGAATTCTTTTGTGCAATGATGGCATCCAGTGTGGCTCCTTTGTAATGTGACTCCTCAGTACAGTGTTGAGTGAGGTTGTTATCAGCGAGGAGGCTGGATAGCGATCTGATTAGAGGGTTATGAGTTTCGTTCCATCGGAGATTCAAGTCACCAAGAATTAAGTTTTTGGAATCGCCGAGTGCGTCTTGTGCAATCAGGTTTGATAGTTGTTCTCCAAACTCATTGTTTCTGCCCGGGGGGTGATAGAGTAGGTGGCACAGTAGAGAGTTGTTGTCTTTGGTCTTGATGACGGCGGATAGACATTCAAATGAGTTGTACTCAAAGGAGGAGGTTTCTGTGATGTTCCAGCTGTCCTTGTGGATGATAGCGACCCCACCTCCTCGTTGTTCTATCCTGTCTTTGGAGATGAGGGAGAAACCAGGTGGAACCAGCATGTCTAGGCAGGGAGGAGATGACTTATTTAGCCAGGTCTCAGTGAGGAACGCAACGTCGATGTCATGAGTGAGGATAGCTTCGGCTAAGTCCGTTGCATGTAGTGAGGCCGATCTGCAATTGATTAGGAGGCAGTTGGTGATTTTCTCCTGATTGCTGGTGGTTTTATCTTTAGCCTCTCTAGGTATAGCGGTGAGGACTGGTAATCTCTGTCGTTTGAAAATGGGTAGATCTTTCAGGTGACCCGTGATTACTTGGATTTTGGATTTAGGTGAATCTGCAATGAGAGAGTCGTAGGTAGCGGCTAGTAAGGCTGCTTCCCTGTCTGACATAGGAGCTTCTGATCTAAGCGGCCTGGAGGTCAGGTGTTTTGAGCCCGCTAGGGTGGAAGATGAGATAGAGGTCAAGGGCCTGGTGCATGGGGATCCGGTTGATTCGGATTTTTTGGGACCGGAACCCAGGACCTTGGGATGGGGATCGATAGGCTGGGCACTGAGGGCTTCTATGGGCCCCTGGGTGATGTTGGCGTTGGTGAGGAGTGGGGTTCGGGGAGGGGGTTTGTGGGGATTACAGGCTATACCGAGGTTAAAGAGGATTTCTATTAAGCCTTGGGTGATAGTGTCGACCTGGTTTTCAAGGGCTGGGAGCCGCTTTGTTATGGAATCAAGGGAGGGGTTGTGGGCATCAGGAGTGGGGCTGAGCGTGTTATGGTACGAGAGGATGGGTTGGGAGATAGGGATCGGGGTAGAGGGCGAGGGAGGGGTGGGGAGAGGGCTAGGAGGAGGTTTAGACCTGGGAGAGATAGGGAGAGGGACAGGAGGAGGATTAGACAGGGGAGGTTGAGAGGTGGGGGGAGACTCGAGGGGAGGCTCGTTGGCTGGGGGCTGCCTGTTGGCAGGGAGGTGATTGTCGTAGGAGGTGGTCGGGGTTGTGGCTGGGGGAGGTGAGGTGGTTGGAGGGAGGGGTAGGGGGTGAGAATTGAGTTTCCTGTTGGTGGTGGATGGCTGTGCGTGGGGGATGAGATATGGCGGGGGAAGGGGAACCTGTTGGGCTGTATATGGATCGCGAAGGGGCGTATCGAGATCTTCTCTGTTAGCTATGGGAGTGGTCGGTGAGGGCGTGGGGGCGAGGTGAGGAGGGGTAGGGAGGGCTGACCTAAGTGCGGGAAATAGGGAGTCGAAAGCTTCCAGGTTCTCATTATTGGCTTGGATGAGGACTGTGCCATTGGTGAAGATAGTCACGGTTGTA
The DNA here is from genome assembly GCF_964261635.1 of Lissotriton helveticus. Lineage (NCBI taxonomy): Eukaryota > Metazoa > Chordata > Amphibia > Caudata > Salamandridae > Lissotriton > Lissotriton helveticus. The sequence continues at coordinate 266,123,803 of NC_136058.1, forward strand.
TAGCCTCTACCAACTGATCTGAACGGGAGAATCGCGGTTAATTTGCAGCTATGGGGAGTGGAGGTAGTTTTGGCGATGAACATCCGCGTTGTGATCGTGGAGACCCAATATTCAGGTCTTTCAGTGTGGAATATTAGGTCCATCTTCCTCGGTCCATTGGAGGCCGAGTGGTAGATGTCAATGATTAGGGTTTCTTTATGTTTGTGGATGAGTTTCTGCTTGAAAGTGCGTCACAGCTTTGTAGAGAGGAGGGGGGGAAGATGATGGTGAAGGAGTTCTGACTGTGAGGTTTGAGGTGGGCAAGTGGGACTGGTGGAGGAGGGGGAGGCTGGTCCCGGGCCATCGTGAGGGTAGTGATGGGGGAGCCTGATTAAGTAGCGGTGTGGAGCTTGGAGCTTGGGTGGCCCGAATGGTAGGCTACAGGCCAAAATTAGGGTTTTGCGTCAGCGCGGTTCATCAGGACACGTGACTTGGGATCCTGTGGGGCATTGTGTCTGGAGATCAATGGCCGAGGGGTCACTTAGCTAGGCTTGCGGTGTTGTTTATAAGTTAGCTGCTGAATCAGGGGCAGTCAGCTTTCAATGGTCTTGTTGAACAGATGTATTTTAAGTCTTTCGAGAGTTTCATAGAAGTAATTTTTGAAGAGGAGTACAGAAAGAAACTTCCATAAGGAGGGGCCTACTGTACATAGTGTCCTGCCCCCAAAATATTTGTATTTTGCTAGGATGATGAAAAGTCTGTTTTTGAAGGTGACCTTAGACTTTATGACCGTCTCTATGGTATCAACAGGCTCAGAGGTAGGACTATGCACATCCATGGAGAACCTTGAGCTGAAAGCAGAGGCACTTGACCTTAACCAACTCATCGGCCACCAGCCACAGAAGGGACATCAGTGCCACCCGGATGTGGTCTGCACCATTTGGGCCCATTATGTGGCTGGTGTGATAGTATTGTGCCCTTACAAGCTGGCTACTTCTGAGACAAGCGAGAGCCATTGAAGAAGGCCTGACTGAGCTAGAATTCGCAGAGAGAAAAGGTGGGTTTTGGCAGTGTGGGTAGCATTTTACTGTACTGATACTTATAAATGTCTGTGAATTTCTGTGATGAGTCATCCATATATTATCTCTAATGGTTGACAGTTTCTGTAACCATTATGTAATATTTCAGGACAGAAAATTATTTTCCCGCCCACCTGCTCTAATCTCTTCATCGTTCCATCTCAACATCAATCCAAGGGCCTTATGTAAAAGGTGTTTTGCTGTTGCGCAGTCTGCAGGTCTCAAAAATAAATGGTTTACAATGTACCAAAGTCCTTTTATGAGTAAAAAAAGTTTTTCCTTCTTATAAAATTGCTTTTGCAACCCATTATGAATCATAAATAGGCAGAGGCATGAAAGGGGTGCTCCTCGTTCGACAGTCGCAATGGAAAGTATTAATACTGTGCCACTGCAATTGCAGTTGCAAACCACTGATCGCAATCTGACACCTACTAATGTGATGGTATCTGATTTGCAAAGTAGAAGTTGTCCCTATGGGACATATTCACATTAGGAGTCATGTTGGGAGTGTCCGGCGCGACCAGACGATTGTCCAAAGGACCACTGAATGTGCCTCACAAGAGTTCCCAGGAAAGATATATTTCTAAAAGCAGCACCAGTGCCTTTAATGGACACAGGCTGCTTTAAAAATGTTTCTCATTTGGGAAAACGAGGGCAAGGTTGGTAGTTTGTGATTCTTGTAGCATAAAAGAAAAAGGGAATGGCCCAACCATCCAAGGGACAGGGTACCAACAAGAATCAAAGAAAAGTATCCCTAAATATCAGACCTTCATTCACACTCCACTCTATAGTGATTAGTAGTACCAAGCAACAGATATACAATGGTTTTCAATACAAACACCTCTCATTCATGAAGAACCTGAACTTTCTATTATCACAATGTGTAAATGTATTTAAATCATGTTGCAATTAAAATCCATTTAAAAACATTAGCACATAAAAATACACAATATACAAAAATACAATGAAGGAAGAGAGACTGAAAGGCCCGTGGTGTTCAATCTAACACATCGGAATGTCAATTCACAGAAATCTTTACAGAAAAGTCCGAATTATCAGAAATCCGCCCTGACAAGTTGTTCCGTGAATTTAACTTGGAAAAGATTCTGCCTAATTAATATATTCATAAGGCAGGTCATTTTGCAACCGTCTCCGACTGGACTTTTTGTAATGCAACCTATACATATATAGATAGATAGATAGATATATATATATAGATTGCATCGCAAAATGACAGGTAAGTAGTTTACACCCACTGTTTGTTACCTAACTGTAGATCCATCTTAGACGCCATCTTCCTGACCATTGATGAAGATGACTTTGGCCTCCTGATATTACTGGACCTCTTAGTTGTCCTTGACACGATCAATCACACCACACTCATCCACATCCTTAAGTCTCAAAAGAGATTTACTGACAATTTCATTCACTTATTCTCCTCCTACTTACCTAGCCCACACCAGTCTGTTCACATAGGCACCTCCTAGCCCCAGAACATTTTAATCACATGTTGAGTTCCTGAAGGTTCCACCTGGTCCCCCTTCATCTTCAGCACATGGGGGCATATTACCAACGATTAGCGATATTTATCGATAACTAGGCTTAGCAACACATTTTTTATCGCTAAGCATCGCCGGAAATTATCGCTGAGATAACGTGCTATTAGCAACGTTTATTTCCAAAGTGATACATTTTCCGGCGATAGCGTGAATATCGCTGAGAATACAGCGATATTCATGCATTAGCGACAAAATGCTCTTAGCCACGTTATCCACCTCCCATTGGATAACATGGCTAAGAACTAGTCAGAGCAGGCGTTAGTTTTTGGCGATAGCGGGAATATTTCCATCGCTACGCCTGCCTTGCTAATAGGCGATACAACATTAGCGACTGCTTTCAGTCGCTAATGTCAATGTCAATGTCAAAGGTTCTTATATAGCGCCTTATCACCGCAAGGTCTCAAGGCGCTTGCTTTGGGAACCCGTCCTGGCTTTTCCCTGTGAGATAACCCCTAGTGGGCATCCCCAAGGTGAAAGCCAGGCATCCCGCCACGGGGGCCGTAGTGGAGATTAAGCAAGCTATTGCCCAGAGTTGCAGAGTGTGAACCCGTGATTTGAGTAGGCACCGAAGCAAGAATTATCGAGTCCGTGGACATTTGGGCCCAAGACCCTGCCGCGTCGGGAATTGACCTCTGCTTCAGGGTCTGCCTCCTCTAACCAGTGAGCCACACTTCTCCACCCAGGGTGGATACGCCCACTTTGCATGTCTGCCATTAGCGATAAATATTGCTGACATGCAAAGTGGGACCCAAACCGCTCGCTATTGCCTAAAGCTGTCGCTAACTGCTGTTAGCGACAGCTTGCTAATAGAGCGATAGAATTATCGCCGCTTAGCGGCCGAAAACGGCCGCTAAAGCGGCGATAATTGCCTATCGCCCTGCTTGGTAATATGCCCCATTGACTTTACTTGTGAGAACCAGGGGGTGTTGGCCCAAACACGTCTGCAAATTCTTGACTTTGGGATCTGCGCTGAGACCTTGCCTAGGGTCCAGCAGGGAGAATGGTTGATTATAGGTTGTGAGAAGAAGTAAAGAGACTGTGCAAAGCAGTGAGGTGAGGAATATAGAGTGAGAGGACTGGGGTGTGAAACTAGGGGAGTAAAGAAAGGGAAAGCTGAAAACAGACAATGGGGAAGCATAGGGCAAATGAATAGTGACAGTGAGGAGACACAGAGGGGGAGTAATGAAAGGAGAATCAACTGCTGAGCAGATTGAACTAACGAAAACCTCCACAAAGATTTGTTTTCCGGCTTTGAAAGAAGTAGGCAGTCCTAAATCTCTATCTTCTGTGAACTGCCAGTTAAACAGTCGAAGGGCTGTAGATGTGGTTTTTTTGCAGTTTTTCAGCGCATGTACTTGACCCGAATGTATTGTACCACTTTACATGAGCATCGGTTACATTACACAAGGGCACATTTTTTTGTTTGTTTTTAGGCACAGGGAGATTAAGTGATTTGCCCAGAATCATAGGATGTTGGGCTGACACTGAGACTTGAACCTAGTTTCTCAGTGTCAAAGTCAACAGCTCTGGCTGTTATGCCACATTGTCTTCCAGCAGTTAAGAACCTGATTTATGTTGGTCGTAGGCATGTGGTTCTGAAAATTCTGGACTTGTGTAATCATTCTGGACTCGAGAATTAAAATTCGCCGAAACATGACGAATTTGGTATCAAAAGATCGAGAATGACGAGCCCACCATGTACAAATATTTTTAGCACATTCGAGTGACGATTTCACCTCGAAATCGTCATCAGCGTTCAGAACCCGTGGCTTCCATTTTTATATACGACAGCCATCTTGTGTGTTGCCCTTTACATAGGCCTTAATCCAGCTGAATTCAATTCCACAAGGACACGTACTCCTTAATCGACTTTCCTATGACCTGTGCAAGTTGGAACCATTGCCCCAGGACGAGCTCGTTAGGTCAGTTCCCCTCCCAGTGGCCGAACAAGATAGCGTCAAGGCTCAACAAGCCATAAAACCATTTCAGCGCACACACCTGCCGTATCTTGCTCACTTCTGTCTCTGCTCTTTTTGCTTCACTTACTTTATGGTGGGGAGGTGCCTGTTTTATTGGGGGTCCACCGATATCTGATGAAATGTTGGGCCTTGCCGGGTGATTTGTTGTGGGCAGCACGACGTGAAATATGTACATGTCATCATGACTCTGCTTTTCCTTTGTAACCAAGAACTGTAAATGATATATTGCAAATTCGAAGAATGTTTGCCTGAAGCTAAATATTCTGTATAAAAAGAGAAGCCTGACTTTGTAAATTCGAGCAGTCTCCTGAGAATATACTTCCCCGTGTGTTGTACTTCTAGGTCACTTGTTACCTTGGTTGCAGCCAATAAAATCGATCCTTGACTTCACCTAGAAGACTCTGAGTTTCTGTGGTCTGAATCAGGAAGAACCCGAGGTCTCTGGGTGTACCCTGACACCGCTGGGTTGCCGGTTCTGTGCCGGTTCTTAAAAACCCAGTACCTCAGCTGGCGCCCAACGTGGGGCGATTCCAGTGGTACCAGCCCAGCCAGAGGTTCGTGAGGAGCTTCGTGTGAAAATTCCGGAGGACGGCCAACCACCTCATCGACCCCTGCATGTCGACGTGGTCCGAAGGTCTTTGCTGCTCAGGTTCCCCGCTTCCCAACGGCTACGAAGGACTGCTGCCCTGGCTATCGCCCTGATTTGGACCCTTGAAGTTTGATAGAGCGAAACACTAAGACGAGTCTTCTGGTGACGTCATCGATATCTCAGTTAAGTATAAGTGGAGCGTCTCCCAGTCCTTAGTTGGTCTTAGTCTAGGGGTATCCTTTGGGATAATTGTTGGTACTTGCAAGCACCAAAACCGAAGGACTCGTGTATTCACGAGAAATATCGTAATCGATAATCCTTTGAAGTTTGGAACTAGACTAGAGAGCGAAAATGCCTAGTCTTAGACTTGGAAATTTGTTTTGTCTTGGTTGTAATAATAGGGACTCCCGATTGGAGGACTCATGTCCGGTTCCTCCGGTTGGAACTCCAACTTACGAGTTATATGTGAAACATGGAGTAGGCCCCATCACGTACAATGAAGTGTGGATCAAATACACCAGAAAAGATGGTGTTTTAAAATGGCCCCAATATGGTAGCTTTGATACCGAAATCTTAGATAACCTTGAAGTTAAACTGTTCAAAAAGAAAGCCCGGCCGGCAATGTTCGACTCTTTCCGCCTATGGCGTAAAGAGGCCAAACAGAAGGAAATTAAATTAGCTAAGAAAAATAAGAGAGAAGGGGGACTTTCAGTAATGCAAGCTGCTATGCAGTTTAAAGACGATGAAGAAGAGCAGATGAGTGAGCAGTTGCACAGGCAACGTAAAATGGTAATAGATAAATGCTATCCAGTTTTGCCGTCTCTTCAGCAAGAGGCAGCAAAAGAGCGTGAAAAAGATCCATTAATGTCGCATTTATTAAGTTCGCCACCCCCCTATGCGCAAAATGCCACGGCACCTCCGCAGCCTTTAGTTGTGCAACCTGCGCCTCCTGTTCCTCCGCAGCACCCACCAGCTGTTCTTCAGTTGACTCCTGTCCCTACGGTGCAGCCTCCTCCAGGCCCACCGACCACATCTGCTCCACCTGTGCCTTCTACGATTTTGCCTACTGTACTTTCTACTTCTCCTAATGCTCCCTCTACGATTTTGCCTGGTGCTCCTTCTATTTCTCCTGATGCACCCTCTGCTATTGTCTCTGCCCCTGCCTTATCTCACCCCGTTTTTCCACCTGTTCTTCCTTCAGTTTCACCTTCAATTCGGCAGAAAATGGCCAGCACTGTCACTAACCTTTTCTCGCCTCTTTTCGGGTCGCCTACCACGACGCCTAACATGGGACGCAGACAGTTGCGAAGTCGACTGCCTGACTATCAAGAGAGAGACTCACTGAATCGTTTAGCACGGAAATGGGTTATGGACACTGTAAAATATGATGTAGAGTCGGTCATGGAATCTTCCATCAATGGGAAGCACCGACGCAGAGATATGTTTTTGAACAGATGTGTGTTTTCCTTTGTGAGGATTTGGAAGACAATGATCTGGAATGCAACCCGCAAGAGTTGTGTCGTGTACGGTTTAAGTTTGGAGAAGGCATGATTGTAGGTCCTGATGTGGAGAAAGCGGTTGAAATATTGTTATCATATCGGAGTAAGGGGAGCAGTTCTGGGTCACAATCTGAGCCTGGTGCATCTAGTAGGAAAAAGGCGCGACAATACCCGATGAGAGAAGTTCCACCACAATGGAGAGAGGGCAACACAACTGTTAACCCACCTATTCTGCCACACTTTCAGCGTGTATGGGTACATGTCCCATGGAAGCGAGCTGAAGTTTTAGCCCTTAAACAGACATTACCTGATCCGCGTAAAAATCCTGCAGGGTATTACAAAGAGTTGTCACAAACTGCTGGGTCATGTATAATGAATTTAGCCGATATCGATATGTTATTTGGGAATGTTGTTCCACAGCCTTTATGGGGTAAAATTCGTTATACAGATCATGATCAGGAGTTAGGTGACTCATGGGCTAATATTGCCGCTGCAGATGCCCGACAAGTTGGTGGTGCTAAGCCTGAACCTTTGATAGCAGAACTCCCTGGTAAAATAGTTGATTACATGAAAACGATAATGCCTGCAATACGTGTAAATTGGGATAAGTTGTCTGCATGCAAGCAAAAGAAAGAAGAAACTGTCTCAGATTTCTTCACCAGGTTTGAGGAGACATTTGTCGACCACAGCGGTCAGGATATGACCACAGAAGGTGGTCAGAGATTGTTTGTCGATAAATTCGTGCACAATCTGCTTCCAGAATTGTGTAAAAAGTTAAAGGATTCAGAAAGTTCTTGGGCAGTCTCATCTTCAGCGCAGATATTAGCTACTGCACAATATTACGAAAATAGAGACAAGGATGAGACAGATAGAGCAGATAAGAAGACTAAAGAGTTTAAAACGAAGGTTTTGTTACAGCAAGCATATCCGCCACGTGGTGGTGGTAGTCAAAATAATAATGGCCAGAATTACTATCAGAATAATTTCCAGCAGCCTCAACAGTATCATAGGAACTCGCAAAGAGTCGAGTACACTCAGCCACGTGTCCCTGTAGGCCCCAACCAGTGTTCATATTGCAAAGAAGAGGGTCATTTCAAGTATAGTTGTCCTATTTTGTTACAGCGTGCGAATGGTGCTTCTGGTGTAAGAGGTCGTGGTGTTCAGCAAGCGCCTAGAGGTAGAGGACGTGGAAACGTCCCCCAGAACGCACGTCCCCTTCCACCACAAAATTCTATGAATAGGTTTGATCAGCAGAACAACGCATCTGACAGGACAGCTCAATACTATGTTGATGATTACTATACAGAAAATGAGTATTTGGAGGGTAATGATTGCTAGGACAGCCATAGACAAAGAGAGGGAGTTGTTTCAGTTCCAGTAGATCAGAGTGGACCTTACGTTGAGGTGATTACATCAGGTGTGTCAGAGCCTTTTCTGTTGGATACTGGTGCTACAAAGAGTTCTATTATGCACTCCAAACTCCCTGGCGCACCTTTGTCTGGCAAAATGAACGTTTCTGTAGGTTTTTCTGGCGCCCCAGTTAGAAATCCGATTTCTGACCCTTTGTCTCTTTCTGTTGGTCCTTGCGAATTCGAAGCACCCCTTATTCTGACAACAGGTTGTGGTGAAAACTTGCTAGGATTGGATTTGTTAAAAAGATTGTATGCGACTTTGTACTGTTCTCCTTCAGGAGCACAACTTACTTTAGGTAAGAAAGTGGTTTTTCCCATGTATCTGTCAAGGGACAAACTTCCAGCGGAATTGTCGTTTCTTCCAGATATTCTTTGGGCCACTGGTCCAAATGATGTGCGTCTTTTAGAAATTCCACCATATGTTGTAACATTGAAAGCCAATGTTCAGATGCCACGAATTCCCCAATATAGGATATCTAGTGAGGGTGAAAAAGCTTTGCTAGCGATCGTTTACGAATTGATTGAAAAGGATGTGATTGAAGAAACACGAGGCAACGTTTGCAATAGTCCTGTTCTGCCTGTTTTAAAACGAACTGATCCCTCTCAGCCACCTGTGTACAGATTCGTGATTGATCTTAGAGAGGTGAATAAAATAGTTGTGCCACAATTCCCAGTTGTCCCCGACATTACCACATTATTGACTATGATTCCAGCTTCTGCCTCTTGGTTTTCGGTGATTGACCTGAAGAATGCTTTCTTCAGCATCCCGATCGCTGAGGAGAGCAGGGATATTTTTTCCTTCAGTTTAGGAGGTCGCAGCTTCTGCTTTAAATGCGCTCCTCAGGGCTACTGTGAAAGTCCATCAATATACAGTCAAGCTCTAAAAACACAGCTTGATACGATTGTTTT